>NC_048595.1:246311052-247675739 GCF_003668045.3 Cricetulus griseus | reverse complement strand
TTCAGTTCTAAACAGAGTTGTATGCCATTTTAATGGTTTTATTAGACTTTAGTGAGTATCTTAATAAAATTACTAATTCTCAATACGCAGAAGCAGTTGTATTGCATATAGAAACTGCTGAACTTGTTCCTGATAATTCAGAATTAATTTTGCCATTCATGTAACTGCAACAAGCAAACTGGGACACAAATAATCCATTATATATCATTCAGATTCTGTCTCACACTGGATTGCCTGAGCCATTCATGAAAGGAAATGTAGAACTGATCAGAAATATGTTGATAGTTTCAGAATTTCATAAGAAACATCATGTTAATAGTAAAGACTTAAAAGAAAAAATTTTTCCATACCTGGCAATAAGCTAAAGAAACTATAAAAAATGGACCTGCTCATTCTTTGTATATTTAAGTCCTTTTATCTGCAGGAAGTAATCCTAAAGGTACACACACAAAGAAATGAAATTGGCAAATAGCTGTATTTCATTTAACAGATTATGACAAATTAAAATTTATTCGTTGTATCCTTGATACATACTCTGGGTGTCAATGGCATCTGACTTAAGTTCTGAAAAGGCTGATTCTATAATTACACATTTATTAGAAACATTGGCTGTCACAGGCATATCAATACAAATTAAAACTAATAACGTGCCATCTTATGTTCCTGGTAAAATGAAACAACTTTTTGTATATTACAGCATAAAATACATTACAGGATTACTGTATAACCTTACAGAATAAGCAATTGTTAAAAGATATAATTGTACCCTAAAAGAGATGCTTTTTAAACAGATGGGGATATGAGACCCCCAGGGAGAGATTACGTAATGTCTCTCTAATTTTTAAGTGCTAATGAAGCAGGGATCACAGCTGCTGAAAGGCATTGAATTGTGGGGGGAAAGTGCTGAATTGAGTCATCTTGTGTATTATAAGGATGTTTTAGCATTAGAATGGAGACTAGGGAAGATGTTAAGATGAGGCCAAGGATATGCTTGTTTCTAAAGGAGACAAGAAGTTATGGATACCATCGAAATTGATAAAAGCTCCACAGAACCTTTGAATGCTACAACACTGTTCCTTACTGTGCTGTCTGTGGTAACTGTACAGGTAACAGGGACCATCTTGTTTCTAACCCTCCAATCAACATAGGAATATTCTGGGGGAGATATGGTTATCCCTGTGGTAGTTAATGAATCTTCTTGGCTACCTGGTCCTTATGACAACCAAAGAAGAGGATAAGGAAATCATAAATTATTTTGTAGAGTACAAGGAATTCCTATTTGTATGGGAAATGGAATTCAGTGTCTAAATATAACCTTTCAAGTGTGGTTATCTGTAGTTAATACTGCCCAGGATTATCATAATAAGGTTTATATACTTCATGCATCTGATTTTAGAGGACAAGAGATTAACGCTACTAGTTCCATATACCTACTATTCTGTGAGATGTAGGTTACTAACAAGGGTATATTGGCAACAATGTAAGAGTAAGAAATCTTGAGTGCTAATTAATATTTCCCACAGAAAAGACATTGGAGCCCTATGGCTTCCAATTCCTTCCTTCCTCAAAGAAAATATTCTCCCTCAGAATTAAGATGACACAGATATCACTCAAAAGGACATGCTGAAATCAGTTCTACTGTTAATGGACATTTTCAATGGGATGGAGTTTAAATGTCAAGTCCTGTCCTGCAATTTGGCAATTCAGTTCAGACTAACTTGTGGAAATTAGCAAGTGCTTTCTACCCCCTCAGCATAGGAAGGAAAGCTAAACATAAGGATAACAAGTACACTTTGTCTTTTAGATTAAATCCAAGTCATTCTTTATAGCATGTGTACCATTACCTCATTTGTTACTAAAGGGGCCTGCACACTGGCACCCTAATAATTACAGCATCACTTGTGAATCCTGTACCCTTCATACCTGTGTTAATCCTAATATGTCTTTAAACTTAACCTCTGAACCTTTGTACATTCTTAGAGCAAGGCCAGTATTCTGGATACCAGTGAAGCTGTTGAGGCCATAGACAGGACACCCTATGAGGATCCTGATACAGAAGCTCCCTGAAAGATATTAAAAAGAACACATTGAATGGTTGGACTGGTCATCACTATAGTTATGGGGATTGTTGAATTGACTGCTACTGCTGCAACAGCTGGACTGGCACTTTGTAAGGAATTTCAAACTGCTGAATTCATTAGATCCTGGCACCATCATTCTACAGAAATTTGGGCTCAATAAAATAAAACAGATAGTGAGATAGTTCATGAAATATCTGATTTTTGAGACAGGCTGTTATACTATTGGGAGATCAGTTAGAAACATTGAGGGAACAGATGGGATTAAAATTGAATCGTTATATCCTATTGTATTACACCTTTAAGGTTCAATAGTAGCCAGTATGACTGGGAAAAGGTTAAGATGTCACCCTAATTCTTCTCAAATGATTTATTATTTACATCAAGAAATTAAGAAAACTCTCACACACACAAAAAAAGCCAATGTAATAGGAATGGGCCTTGTGGAAAGTCTTGCAGATACGTTAGCCTTGTTCAACCCTATAAATCACTTTAATAGATTTCTTGTTCTAGCAATTGTTATCCTTGTTCTAACAGTAATAACTTTATTGGCTTTAAAGTGTATTTTGGCTTACTTGCATAAGGTTGTAAAACAAAATGATAGAGAAAGGGCTGTATTTACTGTAAGGCTACATAATCTTCAACATAATAAATTGTAGCCAAAGGGAAGGGGAGATGTAGTGGGAAGTCTGGTAGTACCTTGCAGCTGGCTCGATTCTGGAGTGTTAGCAGCTGGGCCTTTGATCTGCTTTTTGTGAGCTGTTACCTTTTTGTTCGTTACCTTCTGTTTGAAATATGTAAATCTTACATGAGTGCTTCCTAAAAGATTCAAAGCCTTTGCAAAACTTGATTGCCAGGGGACTTGGAACCCCAAGATGCCAAGTGACTGAGAATTGCTTTGGCATTTTTCTCTTTGGGGAGCTTCAGAGAACAGGTTTTGGTATGTAGAAATTGACTTGCTAAGATGTAAATTGTATAACAACAAAAAAGTTTTTTTTGTGAAGCAATATGCAGTCAGTTTACCAGAAGATGGCTCCACTGCCTGTGGCTGCAAAAGCCAACATTCATCCTAGAGTGACCCCTTTTCTTCCATGGGCCCACTTGAAACAGAACACCTGACACTACAGGTGGGCAATAAGTAGGACTTTACCAGTTGAATTGAATAAGAAAGGACCTCAGTAAAATGACAGCACATCATCCCTTTAAAGGGAAAGTTCCTGTTGCAGACCTGAACAGTTAAAAAGGCTAGGGAAGAGTGTACCGCAGTGGTAACACTGATCATTGAGCAATCATATACATATACTTATACCCATCCACACATACTTACGTGGACACTTAATCACACATACATATGCAGATACAATTGGTCTCTTGTGGGTGGCATTTTTTGGGAAGTGGTATAGCCTTGTTGGAGGGAATAAATAGTGGTGTGTGTGTGTGTGTGTGTGTGTGTGTGTGTATGCTAATATTTCTCTTGAAGAAATTTAGTGTCTGGAGTAGGAAAAGGCTATCTTTCTAAGACTGTCCCTAGAAAACTAACATGCTTTAAAAAAAAAAACTGTTTCTCTTTCATTAACATTTCCTACTCTAAACACCTAATTTCAGGAGAATATCTTCACATAACAAATTTCAAGAAACTGGCCAAAATGTTATCTCCGAATCTTTGGCTTTTAACTGTATTTCTGAGTGCTAAATGGCGTTATTTCACCATGGTTATGATGGCATCAGCTGATATTCCACTATATTGGAAACTTGTGGTGGCTTCAATGAGTAATGCCTCTCTCAGGTTCACCTACTTGATCACTTGGTCCCTAGTAGGTATTGCTGGAGAAAGTATGTCACTGCACTTGGACTTTGAGAGTCTATAGCTTTAACCCACTTCCAGTTTCTTCTTCTTCTTCCTTCATGTGGATGGCAATGTGATCTTTCAGCCTCGCCTGCTGCTTGCTGCCATGAACTCTCACCAAAGTTGGACTCTTACCCCTCTGGAAATGTAAGCCAATATAAACTCCTTCTTTCATAACTCACTTTTGGCTATGGTGTTTTATCATAGCAATAGAAAAGTAACTAATATCATATTATTACATAAGGGAAAATAAGTGAGAAATTAGATACCTGATGAAATAATGGTTTAAGAATATGGTTTAACATTTCTTTAGAATGAAGTTTGATGTCACTACCATCTCCCCAAGTATACGTTCTATTGAACAAATGTATGAATTTAGCAGGAAGGGCATATAAATAGCCATCGAGTCATATTTCTTAAGAATTAAGAAACATGAGACTTAAAGAAAACTAAATCAGTTTGGATTTCCATTATCTTTCATGTTTTAATATCGTAAAGCAGAATTTGCAAAAGGCTGGTGTAAAGGGCGAATGTTGCTTGTCACTTTGATGGTATCTAGACTCACCCAAGAGACAAGTCTTCAGGCTCACCTGTGATAAATTGTGTGTTAGGTTAATTGAGGTGGAAGACCCACCTTAGCTGTGGTGGCACCTGTCCACGGGTTGGGCATCTGGACTGAATAAAGGAGAACGTGAACAGAGCACTAGCATTATCAATGTTCTGCTTTCTGACTGTGGACAGTAGAAACGAGCCGCCTCAAGCTTTTGCTGCCATGAATTCTTTACGATTTATGCTACCTCAAACTGTGAGCCAAAACATACCTTTCCCATTATAAGTTTGCTTCCTCTCAGGCTTTTCCTCACAGCAATGAGACAAGAAACTAACACACTGTTGTGTCTTTCATGACTAGAACCATCATAGGTATCACGACCCCTCTATTCATTTCCTTGTTGAGAGCCAGGTCAATCCAAGGCTTTCTCAGAGGCCCTTATGAAAGCACAAAGGGAGCCTAGATTTGTGTCTTTGCCCAGGAGCAGACTTGGCAAGATTCAGTCTGGGCCTGGAGCCAGGGTCTGAAAGGAGCTCAGGTTTGAGTTCCAGGTAACTTGGTTTTTTGTTTTGTTTTGTTTTTCCGCCGAAGATACTGGAGTTAATCAGTTCACAGGTTACTACCGTGCCCTCGGTCTCAGTTGCCCTTGAGATGTACTGCATCCCCCCTTGTGCAACGCTGCTTGATTAGCTTCTGGCTGACTTCGTCCCATTCTATGATAAATTTCCTCTGACTTTGTCCCGTTTCTCCCCTTAAAACTGTATATACAGCCGGGCGTTGGTGGAGCATGCCTTTAATCCCAGCACTAGGGAGGCAGAGGCAGGTGGATCTCTGTGAGTTCGAGACCAGCCTGGTCTACAAGAGCTAGTACCAGAACAGCCTCTAAAGCCACAGAGAAACCCTGTCTCGAAAAACAAAACAAAACAAAACAAAAACTGTATAAAAACTGTATATACAGTGCTGTATTTCTTAGTAAACCTGCTTGGCATAAGATATATATCACGTCGACTTTGATGATCCCCTATGGGAGGCTTCACCCTCCCTGGAGAGTAGACAGCGCTCCTGAGGTGGGTGGGGGTAGGATGGGGAGGTTGGTGGGGGGCATGGGAGGACGGGAGGGAGAGGGAACTGAGATTGGTATGTAAAATAAGATTTCTTTTCATTTAAATAAAAATATTTTTTAAAAGATACAGCTTGTTCAAGAACTCTTGACCATGACTGTTGAATCTCCTTTATCTTCTTACTCCGTGGTTCTTTGGTTTAGGACCCTGTCACTGAATAACACCCCCTTGTTCAGGCCACTTCCTTCATTATTATTTACCAGAAAGAAAATTAAACCTAGAAACATGCCTGATTAATGGAAACAGTAATCAAAATGGCTTTAATATGATTTGCCAGTTCTACAGATATAAAATCTAAGCAAGAGATGCCTCATATCCTAGTGCTGTGCATTAGCCTGGCCCAACTGGGATGTGCGGCAAAGGAAAACAGAAGCAAATGGAATAAACATTCCCATCTGAGCCTTTTGTTTGTTTGTTTGTTTTTTGTTTTTCGAGGCAGGGTTTCTCTGTGGCTTTGGAGACTGTCCTGGAACTAACTCTTGTAGACCAGGCTGGTCTCAAACTCACAGAGATCCACTTGCCTCTGCCTCTGGAGTGCTGGGACTAAAGGCGTGTGCCACCAATGCCCGGCTGAGCCTTTTATAATCAAATGATTTGTAACGTTTTAGAAAAAATAAAAATCAACCAAGATATAGAAGAAGGGAATTATACATTCTTTAAAGTGCATTAAGATATGGAGATTTGCTGGGCAGTGGTGGCACATGCCTTTAATCCCAGCACTTGGGAGGCAGAGGCAGAGACTGGAGGGTCTCTGTGAGTTCAAGGACAACCTGGTCCACAAAGCAAATTCCAGGACAGCCAGTGCAGTTACACAGAGAAGCCCTGTCTTGAAAAAAAAAAAAAGTGAATAGAGGGTTTTGTGAAGAGTTAAAGGGATTTCCAACTTGGATATTACACATTTTGTCTCTTTATATGATCAAATTTTACTCAAAGTTAGCATTGCATTAGATAATTTTGCTTAGAATGGTTTTTCGTGATCCACATATTTACTTTTGATCAAAGTCATTAATGTTGTAGAGTTCTTAAACTGCCAAACCATGCCTGAGAACCTGAAAACTAAATGGTGCAAATGTCAATCTCACTCACCCATCATTTAATCTATTAAAATTGGACTCATGTGCACATTTATAATTTTACCATCTTAAGAAGAAAAAAAAATGTTGATTTTCAAGTCAGGGTTTCTCTGTGTAGCTTTGGACCCTAGCCTGGTACTTGCTCTGTAAACCTGGCTGGCCTCGAACTCACAGAGATCGGCCTGCCTCCTGAGTGATGGGATTAAAGGCATGGCCCACCAGTGCCCTGCTTATCTTAAGAAATTTTAAGGGTTAAAATCTCCTGCAGGTCTTTAGAACTCCAGCACTGTATGGTAAACAAACCTCCTCACCCTTCTCTCACTTCACCTCTTGATGTCATAATGACTCCAAACTTGCTTCTCCACTGTGCCACTGAGAAATTTTAGTGCAGAAAAAGGAGAAGCAAGCTTTTGAGAAATGCAACTGCGATGATTTACAAACCAGATAACTAGCTACATCTAGTGGCCATTTCCATGACCACCTTCATTCTGTATTTTTCATTGTTAAAAAGTTACAAGTCAAAAAGGCATTGGCAGTTTGAATGATGTAAAATAAAATTTCCAAAAATCCTAACCAACAAACAGAAACTTCAGAAAATTTTACCAAGCATTTGCTTTTAATTTATAAGAAATATAAATAGACAGCATATAAACTTACTTGCAACTGTCTGTGATTACTAGTTTATAATATTTGAAAAAACAGCCCTGAGAAGGCCTGTAATTTTGTTATATGCAGGGGATAGGAATTAATTTTTATCAACTTTAACCTTAGAAATCAAATGGATATTATAGCACCTCTGTTAGGAAGAACTCTCTACTACTTAAACTGGTAGGATAAGTATGAATTTTGGAACATTTCTTTTTTTGCAGTTGTTTGAATTGAGCTATGACCACAACAGGTTGGTCTTGGAATCATCAGGTAATGAGAGTTTATTCTTGTGTTGTGAGGATTAATCTTGATCCTTCTGCTTTGTTGTATGCAGAAGAGGGTGGGGGATTAGGATAGTGCACCATTTCCGGCTGTGTCTATGAGGGTGCTTCTGGATTCAATAACTTGCTTGTGGGGAGAACCATGCTGCCAGCTGTGGTCCATATGGGGAATGGAAAAATATCCCCGCCCCTCCTCTCCCCACTCTTCCTCCTTGCCTCCCTTCCTCCTTCATCTTGGCTGCCATCTTGTGAATTGCTCTTTTCTTCTCCACAACATGATGATCTGAAATTGAAAGAAAAGTAAAACCTTTCTCTCTTATTTGCTCAGGTCTTATACCAGACACAAAAAGGCTAACATATTAAGAAACAGTAGTAGCTAAAATTTAATTGTTGGTAAAAGAAAAAATTGTAGCCAGAGTTTTCATATATTTTTTATAGTGAATCTGGAAATAAACGAGCAAAGGTTGAAAATATTAAAAATATGTTACAAAATAAATTTTTCTATTACTAACATAATTGCAATACTCTAAATTATATCTTAATAAATCTTATTGACATTAATAACTAATAATAAATGTAATTTTGGAATTACAATCCAAAAAATGAGAAGAGAGAATGGTAGGAATAGAGTAACAACCATTCCATGTATTTCGAAGGCTGAGCATGGGGAAGGTGTGTGGGGAGATTCATGTTCACTCATGTTTTTCAACCACACACGAATCCTATAAGCACATGTCTCTGCCTGTGATTCAACAGATAAAGAACTAAAGGAGCCTCACTCTTGTGATGCACAAATGGAGATCTATATTCAGACCAATATAATTAAAATCTTACTGTTCACAGAAGGTTTCAACTCATGGATACCAAATTTATAGTCTGGACAAATGATAGGGTCAGAATTTCTTTTATCACTGTCAGGTTTTGCATACCCTGAAAATGGTGGATCAAGCATCAAATATTGTTGTGAGTTGACTTCCTTCCAACGATGGATATGGTCTTTCATTTCATCCATTCGTTCGGCTATTGTGTCAGGCATTAAACAAAATAAGCTGAGTGCTGCCTTGATGAACCTTATTGCTTATTGGGACAGATAGACAGACATGCTTAAAAGGCAACTTAACTATGCTAAATCTGAAAAAGAAAAATATGCACTATTTGGTACTGTTATTAGTTCAACAAAACTCTGACTAATAACATAATTCTTGATGCTGGAGCAATGACACTACAGTTAAGATCACTTGCTGCTCTCACAGAAGACCATAATTGAGCTCCCAGCACCCACATAGTGGCTCACAACCATCGGTAACTCCAGTTCCAGAGGTTCTGACACTCTATTTTATGTTTACTGTTTGCCTGCACAGATATACTGGCAGGCAAGCAGTTATAATTTATCTTTGGATTTATCTATTTTTATATTTCATATGTATAACTGTTCCTTCTGCCAGTATGCCAAGTCTATTGCATACATCAAAACAGGGTGTCAGAAATCCTGAAGCTGGAGTTACAGATGATAGTGAGCTGCCATGTGGGTACCTGGATCTCAACTTTACATTTAAATTAGAGACAGAAAAGTAAAATGATTAAATTTGTACATCTTTTAGAGGTGTATTTGCTTTAGAAAATTATATGGTGTATATACAGTATCTCACTGAAGACACAAGGTCATGATACAAACAGACGGACTGCCAGGAAACTAGTGATAATACAGATTTTAAGTAGATGCTCAAAATTATGAAGAGATGTAATTATGTAATATTACTACAGTAGCAGAGAACAGGAAAATGAAGCTGTCTGCTAAATCAAGCAGGAATCCAGGGAAAATGTTTGAACTCTACAGCCTTCTACTGCAGTTGAGTTGAGATGAAAGACCACAGTGACTAGGAACCACACTACATACAAAAATCAAGAAGGAAATGAGAAGTAGATGGATTGGAGAGTTTTGTCAATTGCAGTAGTACAACAAGGGTGACAATTCCTTATGGTGATAGGATCATCTATCATCTCCCAACAGGAGAGCCTGGGACAGAGCCAAAGCTCTCTAGACATGGTTATATTTACTAGTCCAGACTGACAGGGTTCATTTCCTGACAGCATTCCCAAACACTTGGTAATTACAGCTATTTCATGTTTTAGTAAAACTTGTTATTAATACAGGGTTAATATGTCCATTAGTCATCTTTAAAAATATAGCAAGCCTATCATCACAAAGTTAACTACATGCTGTTGCGATAAATCTTTCCGCCAAAAGCCACCCAGCCCCACTGCCACATGTGTGCTTTATGCCAGCTGCCTGCCCGAGTTAGGCCCAAATGAATACACAGAAACTTGTTTTAGGTTCAAAGCTGCTTGGCCAATGACTAGGATTCCTCATCTGTTAGCTCAGTCTTAATTATCATAAATCTATATTTTTTATAAGAGTTATCTTATGGGACGCCTTATTGGCATCCCTCCTTGCCGGTGGATCACATTGTGCCGCTGGAGCAGGAGTGGAGGGGAAAAGAGGGACGCTTCCTGTTTCTCCTTCTTTAAATATGAGTCTCCTTGCTATGTCACTTCCTGCCTGGATCACCACTTATCTACTACATTTCCCAGAATCCTCTTTGACTCCTAGTCCCATCTAACTGGCTGTCTCATTGGCCAAACAGTATTTTATTTAACAATCAATAAGATAAACATACACAGTACATTCCCCATCAACATGCCTCCATAATGAAGACCCTCCAAAACAATAGTGGGTTTTTTTTGTTTGTTTGGCACATATTAATTGTGCACATTAATGGTTTCAGGGCCATATTTCCACCATATACCTATAGTAGTCACTGATCAAATTCAATCCACCTTTCCCACTCCTGCCCACAGTGCTTCTTTTCTGTTTGTTTGTTTTTATTCGCCACTCACACATAGCTCCCACAGAACTTCTTAATGTCTACCATTCACTATTCCACTTTCAGGCTGACTTAGAACTTTCAAACTGTACATAGTTCTCATGTATACCCACTACCTACAACTGCTTCTGATTCCATTTGACATCTGTGTGACCAGTAGAGCATGATGGATGCATGAATTGTTCATAGCTTTATATAGTTGGAAGAGCACTCATCTGGGTTCTCTTTCCTCAGCATAATTTCTGGTTTTAGCATAGAGTAAATCTTTCAAGAAACCTGGTGAAAGAAAAGACAACTGATTTTTAATTGATTTTGTCAAATAATATTGTAAATTTTTGTTATTTTATGTACACACCAAACCCACATCAAAGTGGTGTTTCTCTACAACTCACTCAGTATAGGAGTGTTTAAAGCTATGCCTTTGTGTGACTGGAAAAATGGCTCAGGTGTAAAGAGTTATTGCAGAGCACCTGAATTTGGTTCCCATCACTCACATCTGGTGGCTCATAACCAACTGTAATTCCAGATCCTCAGTCTCTGAAACCCTCTTCTGACCTCCAAGGGTATCTTGCACTCACATGTGCACATATCTACATAATACACACACATATGTACTTCTAAATATAAATTAATTCTATGCTTCTGCAATAGGTGAAACATGGTATTTCAATATTAGTTTAATTTTCTTTTATTTCTTATGACTTTACATAATTTACCAATTTTTCTTTCACTGTTTGTTTTTATTTTTTATTTATAGAAAAGGTCTCACTGTGTAACCTTGCCTGGCCTGGGACTTGCAATAGAGTCAGAAGGGCACTCAGTAAATACTGCAGATGCCCCAAGTTTATTACTCATCGTAATAAGAAAAAGGGAATGGCAAAAGACTCTCCTACCATGACACAAGGAGAAGACAAACACAATTACATCCCAAAACATCTAGTCACCACACCCTAAGTCAAACATCCTGTAATTTGGTTTTGAGGGTCAAGACATTCATTAGCCACACCTTAAGTCAAACATCTTTAGTTTAACCTTGGGAGCAAGAATAGGTTTGAACTCTCTGACCTTTAGTCAAGACAGAACGGAGTCAACAACAGTGGGCCAGACAACCCCCCTTCAATCTGCTCTCATCTCATTCACCGTGGCCCCAGGCGGCAGCAGGCCTCCAGCATCTGCCCACTTCTCACCATCTTCATTTCTTCCCTTCTCCATCTTTACACAACGCATGGACCATTCTGTTTCTCTATCTCTCCCATTCCTCCACCTCATATTTCCATATCATAATGAGTGCCACATTCCCTGAGCCATGCTGGCTGGGCCCTGACTATCTTCACAGGGGCCTAAGGACTGGTTAGACCCTGTCTGAGCAACAGAAAGACATCAGACAGGGGCTTTGGCCTCAAATGTATATAATCTTTATGTCTCAATGGCAAATAAATTTGGGAGAAATAAATAAGTGAGAAATCTGATTTGAGGAACTCCTGAGACTTCTCAGAAATTCTATTTTGAGTGTGTGTGTGTGTGTGTGTGTGTGTGTGTGTGTGTGTGTGTGTGTGTGCTTAAATCCTCAGTCTTACTATCTTTGAGAAATATGGAAACAAATTTTAGCAGTTTTATTTATTCTTCACTTTGTTTAATTTGTTCTTCACATTGACTTCTAAATTAACTTAAAATCTACTTTTGATTCTAATTTCCATGGCTTAGTGTTCTATTGGACCCATTCATCTTGCTGTTCCAGGATACCGTCATCCCCTAAGTTTCCTTTTACAGGAAAATTGTTGTGAGCATGAGTTACATTATTATTTTGAGTACACCTGGCACTGTGCATCACTGGCTTGAACCCATCTCAAACCCAAAACATTTTCAATTATGTCTATACTGAACAGTACAGTCTTTTCTATGTCCATTATTCATGAAGTGAGAAAGCATAAGTACTTAATGTTCACATAGCATTTATATTGTATTTAGTTTTATAGACAATAGAATATTTAAGGTATAACAGAGAGTATTTATAGTTCTTCTGCAAAAATAGTACCATTTTATTTAAAGGACTTGAATATCATGGATATTGACATTCTCATGGATCCTCAAAGCAATCTCCTGGAGACACCAAAAGAAGATGGTACATCTTTGACACAAATAACAAAAACCAAAGAACTTCCTTAAGTATATGACACAATAATATATATGAACAAGGGAATATATAAAAAAATAAGTGGTCTAATTACTAGTTTTCATAAAATAAACTTAATTTTCTTGGACTCTTCTAAATTAAATATGTTTTTAAGTTTTATAATTTAAATATGAGATTCACAAGAGCACACTTTACATGACAAAACTTTTCAGCTGTAAACCAGAGCTCTCCATGTTTGAGGAAGGGAGATAGAGGAGAGCTCATCTGACAGCATACTGGGTGCTTGGAGCCTCTTCCCACTAACTTACTATGAATCTCTAACATAGAAAACAGCTCTGCATGTACCTTTTCAGGCATTAGAATAAGTCAAGCCAAGTTTGGTGCTTTCTCAAAATGAACAAAGGCAAAAAAAATTTAAAAAGTGTCAAGGTTACCTCCAATTGTGTATAAATATCATGGGCATTAAGTACCATGAGAATTTTGATTGTACTGACTGAAGAGTTTAGCTTTTCTTTTCAATACCAAAGAAGATAAGTTTTTTTTTGACATACTATGTGGAAAGCATTTATTTTCAACAAAAGTATTTCAGGCATTTAAAGGAACATGCTGAAGAAAATGTATTCCTTATCTTTCATTAGCATGTAGGATAAACATAAGGGAACATTTATGAGATCATCCTAGTGGAAAATACAGCTCAGCCAGAGTAGAGCAACAGACTATGCCAAAGAACATTACACTACGATCAAATAAATTGCATACTAAGGATTCTTAGCCATATTTTGCAGGTCTGTGGAACATTGGTCCCTCTGTTAATCAGAGCAAAAAAAAATTTTATTCTTATTCTTGTGTCATTGTTTTTCCCTATTATGACATAATTCATATGTACAAAACATCAAGCACACATAATAAATAAGAAATGCAACACTATGTTAGTCCCATAGGCTTCCTAACCAATTTCTTTTTTGGTTTCTACATCGGGTGAGTTCTAGTCTGAGGTTTGTGTTCCTTGTGTCTTTATCACCTACATGCAGTAATGTGCCTTAGTCTAAAGATTAAAGCTTCATCAATTTAAGTCAGTTCCCATACAACAATAGCAAGGACTAATAATTGGAATTGCCAGCCCACCAGGAAGCACTAGGGTGACCTCTCACAGCATCAGTACAAGCAAAGAGCATCCCCCGTTTTTCACCTTGAAGCAGTGTTGTCTGTTCCCCAAATTCACATGCATCCAGTCGTATATCATGTGTTATTGTTCTGTCCGTTTCTACCATTGACACCTATGGGTTTGAAATTTATTCAAGTTGCTATGTTTATTGGTGGTTTACCCTTCGCTGCTGTATCCTAATTACTGTGTGATTACTCTACAGTTTCCTTACAGTGCTCCAAGGTGCAGGCTATTTTCAGTTTGGAGATATTTTAAACAAAGTGTCTACAAACATATTCCTTGGTAGTTTTCAAGGGCACTGCTTTTTTAAATATTAGATTTTTTGGAGTAAGTAGAAATTGGGGTCATAGTATAAGTCTATATTTAGCTTTAGTATATCCATATCTGCAGTATAGATCTGTGTTTGCATGGATCAATTTAAACTCCCATCAGGAACCTGTGAGAGATCTGGTTGCTCCAGAATGTCTTCAAAACTTATAATTTTCTTTTTCTTTTTCTTTAAATTTTAGTTGTCTGCTGGTTTTGTAATGCTATATCTCACTGTGGTTTTAATATGCATTTCCTTAGACTGCCTATGACTCTGAGTACATTGCTGCCATCTAGGGGTATAGAATGGAGTTTGTTTCCTCCACCAGCTAAAAACTTAAAAATCAAGAAAGAGGTGTTCCTGGAAATCTTGGGGTGTTCCAGCAGAGCAACCATATGAGAGAAATTGGAGTCACTCTTGGCGTTCTCTGTGTCATTGATGAAAAACAGAACAAATAAACTCAAATGGAAGCTCAAAGAGCTTAAAAGAGATTAAAAGAAAAATCCTGTCCACATTGACTTGTCCACTGGTATCATTATGTTAATCTTGTTCAGGCCGATTGTTGAGAGTCATGGCTATGGTTTCCCTTTCATATACAGAGGACACTATCTCACTGAAGACTTCTTGGTCTTCTGGCCCTGACAATCTTTCTGCTCCCTCTTTTGTGATTTTTCTCTGGGTGCCAAGTCTTTTGCACTAAGTTCTCAGGGACTTTGACAATCTGGAGAGGAGAAAGAATGAAAAAGACACACACACATACACACACACACACACACACACAGAGAGAGAGAGAGAGAGAGAGAGAGAGAGAGAGAGAGAGAGGCTTGGGATCAGGTGGTCTGGTCTTTCTGATGGAAAAACTACAGCACCTGGGAAGCTCAGCTTGTTCATTGTACAGAGTTGAACAGAGAGGTGGGATTATTATATATAGTTGAACAAAGAAGTGAGGTTTTTGCATACAGATAAATAAGCAGGCAGAGATTATGGTATGCAGCTGGATCAATGAGACAGGTTTAATCAGTCTCCATCAAACAGTGTCTGTAGGAGAACAGTCTTTCTGGAGGAGGCAGTAAACACTAAGAAGTTGGAGAAAGCGATGGTGATTATTTTCTGCACACACTATCAACATCCACACCTGGACCACAGGAAGGTGTTGCCATTTTCCTCTAAGCCACATTCAGAGGGAGAATGTGTTTCCATTCCTTCATGTGTCTGAGGCTCTGGGGTCCTTGGCATGGTCATCTCCATGTCAAAAAGAACACACACATTTACTTGGGACTTCATTCACTCAGAGCTTTCTCTGCTCCCCGTATCTGATGTGTAGGGGTTGACTGTAGAATATTCATGTACCTTGTGTGAATATATGTTGCTGTGATTGGTTTAATAAAGAAGCTGACTGGCCAAGAGCTGAACAGGATAAGGTTAGGTGGGAGAGCCAAACTGAGAATGCTGGGAGGGAGAAGGGCAAAGTCTGAAGTTGTCAACAGACACAGAGAGAAGCAAGATGGGCATGCTGTACTGAGAAAAGGTACCAAACTACATGGCACAGCATAGATAAGAAATATGGGTTAATTTAAATATAAGAGTTAGCTAGTAAAAAGCCTGAGCCATTGGCTGAGCAATAATAACTAATAGTAAACCCCTGTGTAGTTACTTAGGAGAGGCTTATGGGACAGAAACTTCCACCTAGTGTTGACAAAATTCCATATGGTTCCACTGCTTGGTCAATACCTGCAGAGAGATATGGAGTCAGTGTTCTCCTGGATGACTCCCATATAGATTATCCAGTCTCAAGTGGTCATCTATAAACATTTGCATATAAGCAAAGATAATGAACTCAGTAACATATATATATATATATATATATATATATATATATAATATATATATGAGAGGAGAGACAGTATACCCCTAGCTGTTTGCCCACAGAGAAAAAGTGATCTACAGTAAGAATATGAATAAAATAAATTTGGGCAAGTTTATTTATCTTTCTGTTTCAGAATCCTTTATAGGTAAAACATGGCTTGAAATAAAATCTTTATTATGCTTTTAATACACATAAAGGTTTCTCCAATAAGAATTAACTCTTCATTACTGTTGTCTGTTATACTTTGAGAATATATACACACATATATACATATATGTACATACATATAATAATGTAAACAAATACAGCAACAAATATATATGCTAACATATATATGTATATGTGTGTATTGATCCAAATAACATGTGAAATATTAACTCAATGTTTTTTTACTTTGGGGAAATTGTGTAAGATCAGATCTAGGCATTGATATCTCATTTCTTAATTTTTATCAATTCCTTCATCAAAAATACATTGAGAACCAAATACTCTTCTAATTACCTAATGGTTCACAAACAAAACAAAAATTCCTGTTCTCTTGAAGTTTACGTTTGTGTGCAAAGGAGATGTAAAATAAATAGGATGTGTAAAATATGTAACAAATAGACCCAATTATGGAAAAAATAAAACAGTGAAGGAGATGAGAAGGCCCAGGATGAGTTGAGGTTAAAATCTAAGACAAGTAATAGGGGCAGGCTGAACAGGAGTGTAACATGTGGGTAAAAACTGAAGCAAGTGAGGTAGTGAGCTTTCTGGAGAGCTGAGTACACTATGTTCAAAGCAGGGAGAAGAACAACTACAAAGGTTTTGTGATGCTTTGAAAGAAATTTGCCCCTGAAGGCAGTGGCTCATTAGGGAGTGTGACCTTGTTGGAGTAGGTATGATCATGTTGGAAGTAATGTGTCACTATGGACGTGGATGTTGAGGTCTCATATATGCTCAAGACACAGCCCAGAGTGGCAGACCACTTCTTGTTGCCTCTGCAAGATACAGAACTCTCAGCTACCTCTTCAGATGAACTATGTTGGCCTGCACACTGCCCTGTCCCACCATGATGATAATGGACTGAATCACTGAAACTGTAAGCCAGCCACAACAATTAACTGTTTTCTTTGTAAGCGCTGTCCTGATCATGGTGTCTCTTCACAACAACAGAAACTCTAAAGCAGGCTTTGAGCCTGGGCTTATCCTGACATAGCTGATAGACCATGTGAAGGTCAGAGGGATACTAGCAGGCAGGAGAGAAAAGCATCAGAGAAGTAAAGTCTAGACCATGAGGCACAGTGTAGATAATTTTAGACATTTTGACTTTTATTCTGAGCAAAGTGGGACGCTTGTGTTGTAAGCATTGCATCTCAGATGGAAAGGCATTCTGGCACTCAGGAGCCAAAGAATACTGAGTGTTACAGCTCAGATGGAAAAGTATTCTGAAAATCGGAAGCCAAGGAATACCAGAGGTCACAGTAAATGTAGCAGCTTACAGCCCTGCTTCAGGGAAAGGCTTCCCCAGTGTATCAGCTCTACTCTGGCAGAAGAGGGTTTCCTCAGCTCCAGGGAAATGATTCCCCAATGTTAGAACTCTGCTCCCATAGTGGAAGACTTCCCCAGTGAAGCTATTACAGTTCTGCTCAGGTCCCCAGGAGTGTAACAACTCTACTCTGCTAGGGGAAGGTTTCTCCAGTGAAAGTGTTACAGCCCTCCTCCAGCTCTGGTTCCAGTGAAATGTTACTCTCCTCTGTTCCATTCTGGTGAAGGAATGTCTCACCCAAACCTCATCCAAGAGACTTATTGGGAGGGAAGAATCCAGGAGAATGGCTGCCTCTGCCATGGTGGAAGAAGACGGCAGCACATTGAATATGCCCGGGGGTTTATATAGGACTTCTTAGGCGTGGAGGTTTTTTTGGTTTTTGTTTTTTGTTTTGTTTGTTTGTTTGTTTGTTTTTTGGTTCAAAGCTGCTTGGCCAATGACTAGGAGTTCTCATCTGCTAACTCAGTCTTAACTATAATAAACCTAAATATTTATCTTATCGGACACCTTATTGGCGTCCCTCCTTGCTGGGATCACATCTTGCTACTGGAGCAGGAGCAGAGGGGAAAAAGGGACACTTCCTGTTTCTCCTTCGCTTAAATATGAGTCTCCTTGCTATGTCACTTCCTGCCTGGATCAGCACTTCTCTGCTACATTTCCCAGAATCCTCTTTGACTCCTAATCCCATCTACTTGCTGTCTCATTGGCCAAACAGTATTTTATTTAGCAATGAAAAAGATAAACATACACAGAAGTACTTCCCCCATCATCTCCTCTTTTCTGTCTAAATAAAAAGGATAACTTATCTTTTATAATAACTGAAGAAAACTATAACCATAACTATCTGTCTTCAACTCTATCAAAGACCACAGAAGGATAATATATGAACTCTAGAATTGACAGAGACTTCTTGCTACCTGGACAGTCACCCAAAGTTCCTCTGTAATGTTGGGGCATCCATCTTCAGCCCATAGGCCATAGTGTGTTTGGCACACTTCTCCATTTTAACAGGAACCCTTCAGTACTGTCTTGTTTTGTAAGTTCAGCAGTCATTTTCTTGTGGGTCCTATATGTCCAGTTTATACAGCAACAAACAATCCAGGCAAGAGCAGTTTCTTGCCCAAATGGCTAATTTTGCCATGTTGAAAGCAAACTCCATAACGAGTTTCTTCGATGCCCATCCTCCTTTCTGACATAATTGGTGTGCCAGGAGCAGTTGTGTCTTACTGCCAAGAAAAACCCTAGACCATTTAAATGCCATATTTCTGTAGGTCTTTGAAAGGTTTGAAGAATACCTAACCATCTCAAATACATCTCTGTAAATCTAGAAAACCTAACTAATCTAATTATAAGTTCTGACTATTATAGGTAAAAGATCTGTATAAACACAATACCTAAACAAGAGTAGACATATTCATATCACATAATTGACCTTAAAGTTGTACCAATAAATGAAAATCTATACCAATGTAAAGCATTCATTCCTATATCCTATTCCCCTTTTCTTTTTTTAAAAAGAGATTGACTATGCTCATTATCATTTATAACTAACCCCATTTAAATGAAAACAAACATTTATAAACAATATTTGGGAATTTGGGGGTTGTTCCTTTGAAACTACTTCCTGCTGATTGGGGGCGATGTTCATATACCATGGGGATCATGATAAAACATAGAAACCTGACCAAGTCCTTGTTTTTGTAGTCTGTAAAGCTGTATCGTCTCAGCTTTAGGGGGTCTTGCTTGATCAAACCATATTAGTCTGGAAGGAATCCATAGCTTTTCATTTTGTGTGGAAATAAAAGCAAAACCTTTATTTCTAAGTAGTCTGTCCTTAGACTTAAATTCTGACGTCAAAGCATTTTTAAAATATATAAGTTGGATTAATTTAGCAGCATTTATAATCAAATGTATTTTAGCAGCGGTAAATCTTTCCTCGGCAATCAAACAATTTAAAGACAACAGTATGGCATTTAGTATCCAGATTCTCTATCTATTTTTCATCTTTATGTGGTTTTTTTATTACTTTATTTTTACTTTCTTTTGTTTCTTTTTTCCCGAGACAGGGTTTCTCTGTGGAAATCCGCCTGCCTCTGCTTCCTTCTCTCACAAGCCTACATATGTTTTTAAATGCAGTGTAAAACCTTTAGAGGTTTTTCTTTATCTGGATCTGTCTTTATCATCTTGGGAGTGTCGAGACTAAACTCCAGAAGCACCGGGACGGCGCGAGCAGATGGTAGCTGCTCCATTGCCTCTCAGTGGCCCAACAGGGAAGGCTGTGGCCACAGGTTTCCCTCTTTCTCTAGGAACCTTGGGGCCTGGGGTCATCCCGCTCACTGACACCATTCTGTTACGATAAATCTTTCTGCCACAATGCCACCTGAGCCCCACTGCCACGTGTGAGCTTTATGCCAGCTGCCCGCCTGAGTTAGGCCCAAATGAATACACAGAAACTTGTATTATAAGGTTCAAAGCTGCTTGGCCAATGACTAGGATTTCTCATCTTCTAACTCAGTCTTAACTATCATAAACCTATATATTTTATAAAACTTATCTTATCGGACACCTTATTGGCGTCCCTCCTTGCTGGGATCTCATCTTGCCACTGGAGCAGGAGTGGAGGGGAAAAAGGGGCAGGCATGGAGATTTTCCAGGGAGAGGATTTCCAGGGTAAGGATTGGTCAGATTTCAGTTCCTGGGCTCAGATTGGCTGGATCTCATGCTCAGGGATTGGTTGGTTTTCTGCTCTGGCTTCAGGGCCAAAGTGTGTCTTTGGCTCTACTCAGGGTATGTTTCTTTGGCTGCCCCTTTTTCCCTACATGTGTGATGTTGAATATGCCCATTCTGCATACTGTGGTAGGTAGAACAGTCTTTCTATATCAAGAACAAGAATGGAGAGAATGTTGCAAGGTTATCAAAATAGATCAAAGGAATTGGTTGATTTTGAATTATGATAGTAGGGAGTGGAAGCAGTAAGTGGTAAAATCCTACAAATATTTTGATAGTAAATTTTAAAGAAATATATTCAAGCTACTAGATTCCATTTTTAGTATCCTAAATTATCAACCTCCACTTACATCCTAATTCTAGCTTTCTTCCCACAAATTTATACTTTCTCTCCAATTTAGCAGCCACTTGACTAAAATGTAATGTAACAACCTGAAACTCACATTAAATGCTGACTTTGAGCTTTAAAAGTTTTTTTTTTTTTTAATTAAAGTCCTGATATAAGAATCTAGCCAGTCCATTTCAAAGAAATTATTTTTCTTCACCTTCATAGTTCCTTTTTGCCTTAGGTATTTTCTGTTGCTGTGATTTAAAAAAAAAATCTAAAATAATCAGTGGAAGGAAGGATGAATTATTTGGGCATAGGTCCTAGGGTATAGACTCTCAAGCCACGAAGCATTTGGTCCCATTGCACCAGCAGCCAGGAAGCAGAAGAAGCTGCATGCTGGTGCTCCGTTAGCTCACTCCTTTATTTGCATCCCAGCTCAGGCAATGTTCCTGGCCTCCTTTAGGGTGGACATTCTCACCTCCATCAACCTAATCAACATAATCCCTCACAGCCATGCCCAGAAGCTAACCTCATCTAGAAAAATCCCTTACAGGCATGCCCAGAGGCTAACCTTGTCTAAACAATCTCTCACAGGCATGCCCAGAGGCTAACCTTGTCTAAACAATCCTCACAGGCATGCCCAGAGGTTTGTCTCCCAGCTGGTTCTAGATCATGTCAAGTTGGTAAGTCAACACTAACCTCCCCAGGTACCATCTGTCCTAGATAGTCAACACTAACCTTCCCAGGTGCCATGTGTCTTAACTAGTCAACACCAACCCACAGATGCCATCTGTCCTAATTAGTCAACACTAACCTTCCTGGGTGTCATCTCTCCTCACTGGTCAACATGAACCTTCCCAGGTGCCTTCTGTCCTGGCTAGTTTTATGTCAACTTGAGGCAAGCTGGAGTCATCTGAAAGAAGGGAACTTCAATTGAGAGAGGATGCTTCCATAGAATCCAGCTAGGCATTTTCTTAGTTACTGATTGATGGTGAGTGTGGAGGAGGTCCAACCCAATTGTGTGTGGTGCCACCCCTGGGCTGGTGGTCCTGGATTCTCTAAGAAAGCAGGCTGAGCAAGCCATGGGAAACAAGCTGGTAATCAGCACCCCTCCATGGCCTCTGCATCAGCCCCTGCTTCCAGGTTCCTTCCCTGTGTAATTTCCTGTCCTGCTTTTGATGATGAACTGTCATATGGAACTGTGAGGGAAACAAATCTTTTCTTCCCCAGATTGCTTTTTGTCATGGTGTTTCATCACAGCAATAGTAGCCCTAACTGAGACATCATCCCTCAAACTGCCTCCATGATTCAATATTACAGAGAGCAGCTTTTTATCTAGTAGAATTAGTAACTAGTAAAACTAGTCTTGACACCTAGTTATGCATCATAGATACCTGGATACTAACAATGACTATGCTGTGAAATTTGGTCATTATGACTGGTCCCAACATTGCAAATCTATCATGGTTAAAAACTTGTTTCAGTTCTAATTAAAGAATGTTTTTATTTAATTGTTAGAGAAAGTAACTTATTTCACTGTTAACCATGGCCAGAAACACATACAGGTAAAAAATAGAAATTTTATTTCCAAATTTTCAAGACCTTGGACAGGTCATAAAGTTTATTACATTTTTAATACCAAGACAACTAGAAGAAGAGTATGCAAAGGGACTTACATTAAGTTAGAAATGTTAGACATGATTTCCAGTAGGAAGTCCTTGATGATTCACAGCCAAAGAAAGATAGTACAGTTTCCTATGTTAGTCAAAGACATGGACTTACAAAAAAAGTACAAATTCAATTGTGCTCATATACCAAACTAAAAATATTCAGTGCTCACAGTTAGCTGAAAAATGACAAATTTTATTTTTTCCAGATCTTTCATAGTATGTCTTTCCCAGGCTGTGTGACTGGGTCATGATTCTCTATGGCATTCAAATACTCAAATACAGAGACATAAACTTTTAAATTTTCCTGCTCAAACTGGAAAGAAACAGATAAAAGTGAAACAACCTCCCAAAATTTTAGAAATTATAGACAACACACAATATTATGACAGTGAAGTCATTAAGCAATCTTCAAAGCACTGATAACATTTGTTATTACTTAAAGAGAAAAAAATGAGAGAAGGCAAGAAATCAGAACATACACATTATATGAAAGATTTCTAGCTGAGATTATTTATATAATGAATATTACCTCATGATTTATTATCTTTAGAGACCCTTAAGTACTAAATCATCAAATAAGTTCTCCCAATTTATAAATTAATTATGAGATCAGAATCAAGCACTGTAAGAAGTCGGATGTATGAACAAAACCTGACTTCTCACTATTCTCTATGTAACCTAACTAGAAAAATCCTCAATCTCTTCATGCTGCTAGAGAGAAAGTAGTATTATTCTTGTGCATTTAACACATAATAAGAAAACTTATAAAAAATGTGTTTGCCCTTAATTTTACAGGCATACAACTGTATGTACTATTCTATTATCTAGTCATTAAGAATCATTTTGGCTTCTGTCAACTATATTTATATGACTTTTTACAATTATATTGCCTTTTTCTTTTCATCGAATATTATGGATAGCTAAATGGTTTGCTGCAATTCTAATAATCATTCATTCAAAGCATTGTGGAAAATATAGTACATAAAATAAAAGGTGGATATTTATCTGATAATAAGTTATCAGAACCTGGGTGATACTTCAGTCAAGAACTCTGCCTTTTAGAATTAGAAGAAGGAGGTCAGAAAAGGTTCTATGACTCATAATGGCTTTGGCCATTGAGACTTGGCATTTATTTACAGTATATTTATAAAACAAATTAAAACTGTGAGGTCAAACTCATTTCACAGTTCCCAGGGAGCCAGAGAAGAAACTTGGGCACTTTAAGTCACTCTCAGATGTAATTAATTTTCCTTGAGTCTTAGCAGAAACAATGATAACACTAGAAAAATAAAAAGAAATTTGATAGGAAAAAGGTGAAAATTCAGTGAGAGTTTAAACATTTAAAATAGGATTTTACTCAATAATTGAAGTGTAAAATTATTTCCATTTGCTAATTATTGATAGCAAAAGTAAGAGACATAAAATATGCACATTAAATAGATATGTCTTAAACAACAAGGAAACAGCATGTGTGGTTTTCAGGAATCAGAAAAGACAATTTAAATTCCATATCATGGGTCTCTCTTTGAGCTTCATGTGTTAAAACTTTTAAGCTTATTTTTGTCTTTTTAGTGGCCAGTCCAGATTCTTCTAGAGTCCATTGGGGAATAGTTGTTTTTCAGCTAGAAGGCTAGGTTTCCTTTTCCATTGCAACATTTATGTTCACTGTCCAAGTGGCTCCCATCACATCTTGTTACTTTTGATGTTTTTCAGTTTTGAAGAATTCTGTACATGAAGAAAAAAGTAAGAGGAATCCATCAGGAGGGTATACAAGCTGCTTGCAAATACTGTTTATTGGATCCCTGAAAATGAATTTCTTTTGAGAAACAATGGGGGACAAAGCAAAAAGAACCAAAAACTAAAATAAAAGAAAAGCATGTAAATTATTCAAGATCAAAGCAGACATTTATGAGACAGAAAATCATACTGTAGATTTGTAATGTGCTTGCAGCTGAAAACATCATTTTGCATGCGTTTTTGTTCAGCATCATGACACATCTACTTTAGGAGAGCATAAGGCGTGAAACTAAGGCCATAGTGAAGCTGTGGTCTGCCTAACTAGACACAGCTAGAGAGGGAATGAAGCTATCTGTGATGTAAACATGGGGTTCTAGATCCAGTCTTCTCTGACTGTGGTACTCAAGAACAGAAACTGTCATTCTAGGAGTAAAGGGGCAAATGCTGTAAACATTAAAAGGAGCAAATGCTACAGTTCTCATGCAACAGTCAAGCTACCTAATGCTCCATTTAACATGTAAACAAACCCATGTTGGCACAACATCCTACCAAACTCCAAAGAAAAGCAGAGAGAGCTGTCTAATCTCAGACAAGGCATGTCACTCCTTCCCAAGATGGCCCTGCTACGTTTGAGAGTTAGGGTGGATAGCAAAAAACCAAACCAAACAAACAAAAAAACAGACAAAATCCCAAAACAGCAAGTAGGGAGTGCTGCACTAAAATGGTAAAGAGTTACCCAAATCTGAAATTTCTCTGACTTGTCCCTGGATTTTGTGTGCCAGAGATCTGTAAATTAATTACTAGATCTGGACAGAACCCTAAGCAGGCTTTTGCTCCTGAGTGGTCATTATCCTGTGATCTCTCTTCCTCCTTGTCTTCCAATTTCCTTCCTTCATTTCTTCCCTTCTGCTTCTCTCTCTCTGTCTCATACTCTACCTCTTTCTTTTGTCCTCTCATCCCATTCCTTTCTTTCTTCCCATTCTTAAAGTCCCTTTCTGTCATTACCCAAGTTTATGGGACTATTTCTCCATCTTTACAGATAAGAGGGAGCGAGATATAATAATTCCAATTACACAGGATTCTTATAACAATTGATCCAGGTAGTGGTGGCACACGCCTTTCATCCCAGGACTCAGGAGGTAGAGACAGGTGGATCTCTGTGAATCAGAGACCAGCCAGGTCTACAAAGCTACAAAGAGAAACCTTGTCTCGAAAAATCAAAAAAAAATGTGTTACTATGTATCTCATCATTTTTATAATGTAACTGAAATAGAAAAACAAAACCTGCAGTTTTCTGACTTCTAAGGATTTCACAGTTTGGTTGGGAAAGAAAGGAGAGAGATTCAAATTAGAAAGTTATACAATTTTCTCTACACATCATGTTAACTCCCATAATGTTTCATTTTTTCCCCTGTGGTTAACATCTCCATTCAATGCTGCCATAGATTGGAGATGCCATAGTAGATATCCTGATGCAGAATTTGCCAAGGTCCTACGTTCTCTTGGATTTCATTCCCTCTCTTCCTCATCAACTACAGTCCCCAGCAGTAGCCCTGATAATTTTTGATCATTCTGTTATCATAAATAGCAACATGCCACCCATTACAGAATATGATTTAAAATAAAGTTTTTGACCTGTATGCCCAGATTTAATTTCTACTCCCATCACCCACTACCTTTCAGACATTATCCATAAATAATAACAATATTTTATTAACAACAATAACAACATTTTTTTCTTCATTGTGCTTCCTTTCTTGGTAGTGAAGAAAAAGTAAAATTAAATAATTATTCTTATAGAAAGAAGAGAGACTGGAGACTTAGGCCTGAGCCCTGAGAATACAACTATATGCTGTGTGTCTTGACAAAATTTGTGTTCTACTTCCTTATCGGTGAGTGAGTTTTGATGAAAATTACTGAGGCATAGAGTTGAGAAATATCAAATGAAATAATGTGTCTCAAGTGTTTTATAAAACATAAAATACAACAGAAATATTACCTACTATTACAGTCCTATCATTACATAAATGAATTACAAGCCTGCTGTGGGAGAATTTAGTCTGTTATCTTGACAGGAATTTGTCCACGCTCCCCTGTCAATACACTGATTTTGGATAGTACATTGTAAAGCAGAAAAGTGGGAGGTGAGGATATTAGAATAATTATATTATCTCAAACTGAAATGGTGGCTGTAAGCCAGGTTCATTTTAAAAGAAACCCTCTAGGTCACTTCAGACTGCCTGATCTCATTCACTCTTGCCCCTGCTCACCACTCTGGTGAACCCTCTAGTGGACAGAGCTGAGTTCACATTAAACAGAAGTCTGTTCCTATCACACTCTCACCTGCCAGAAATCTGAAAGTGTACAGAAACCATTTTTTCCCTGATAATTACTTAGGTTTTAGAATGCAAATTGATATGGAAACCTTTACTCTTGGGCATTTATCACCCATTCCTTTGAAAATATCACAAGTTGAATACAGAGGTGATTGTTTTTACATTAAATTGAAGATCTGCTGAACCAATTATTTAACTGATGAAATTAGCTGAAGAATTTGGGATCATATAAAGGAAGTTCCTTGGGGATTAAAACAAATCACTCAACATTTGAACAGACATAAAATGGAGTTTTATTTCATTTTTCTTTCTAAAAAGTATAAACTAAGCAAATGGACCTTCACTAGAAGGAATACATGTCTCCAAAACTAACCTGTTAGTCTAGTTTAAAAAAATAAAGATACAGCCATGAAGTCAAATAAGTAACTCTTTGAATGCTAAGAATAATGTAGAAAAATCTCCATTTTTGCATATTTTATAGAAATCAAGTTCAAATATAGCTAAAACTGATTTACATTCTTTGATAAAACTGGTATTTTCTAAAGCATTATGCTATATACAGCCCACTGTCCTTGACAACTGAGAGACAACTTCCTAACATTGTCTAAAGCTGAGCAGCGAAATTATCAGTGAGTACCCTTTAGAGAGGAGTCTCACGATGGCTTCAGTCTCTTCTGAGTCTTCTGTCAACATGTTCAACTGGACTTTCATCCATGCTTTCAATCCTGTGCCAATTGTTTGCTTTCCTTTCTTTGGCACAGTTTGAAATTTAACTATGGGCTAAGACCAAGTATCAAATGACACATACGAACAGCTGCTGCATCTCCCTCATTTGTGGTGATTAATTCATAGTCTGTTGTTTCTCAGAGCTAAGGCTTATGTTTATGTTCTTGAAGAATGTTTTTACCTAGAGAAAATGTTTGAGAGGTGCCACGTATTGTTCATAAAGTACAGAACAGCAATCGAGAGGGCATTTCTTTATTCAAGAAAGATTTATTGAGAGTTCATCACACACCCAGTATTTTCTTAATGTCTAAAATTAGAACAAAGTGGAATTGTTAAAAAAAAATCCCTGTAATCATGGTAGCCATCTGTGGTGCAGGTGGCTAATAATCAAAATTTAAAGGGAAAACATATGCTATTTTATCTGAAAGAAAGAGGCAGTGTCAGCTAAAAGGCTATCATTTCAGGCAAGGTGGTTATAGAAGAGACTGTCAAATTAGCTCAAGGCTGGTCTATAGGAGGTAACAGAGAAGGTCATGGCAATCTCTGGACAACGAATATGACTGCAATTCCTCTTGGGGCTTTAAGAAATCAGAATTCAATGGAGCTTGAACAGAGAGAGGGATAAAAATGAGACATCATTGTGGGATATTGAGGACAGGGTTTGCAGAATTGACTTAGAGTGCAGCGTCTTGCACATGCCTATTGTATTGAGAATAGAATAAACATTGTGGAACAATGGAAGAAGACGAGTTAGTTAGCCTATTCAAGAATTTTGGTGATCTCTGTGTGTGCCTGTAATTCTAGCCCTCAGTAGACACAGACTGGAGGATTTTGAGTTCAAGGCCAGCCTGCACAATCTAGTAAGATATTTCAGAAGGAAAAATATCTTGAAACAATGGTTGATAATAGCAGATATTTGGACTACCATGACAGCAGTGGTTATGGAAGAGAAATAGTTATATTCTAGAGACTAATGATAAAGCCAATAGAATTTGCTGATGTAGTAGGTATGATAGATGAAGGAGAATGTGGAAAATACTATACTGTTTTTCTTTCTGTGTCACTGTTTAAAATGTGGTTCATAAACATTTCCTAATCAGAATCACCAGAAAAGTGTATTTAAGTGTATTATTGGTGTAACCAAGAACCAATAGTTTTTTTTTTTCTGACAGCACATTAGTGAACCTTTTCTCTATAGGGCCAGATAGTAAATATCTGCCACATTTACTCAGCCTAACCATATAGCAGCAAAGCCGTCATAGACCAAACATAAAAGTACCAATGTGACAATGTCCTAACACAATGTTACTTATAGGCATTGAATTGAAATTTCATATTATTTCCCATGCCAAAATACTATCTTGGCTTTTATTTTTAAGGGCTTCTAAGTGAAAGCTAACATTTGTTAATCCCTGACCTCTATAGAAACAGGCATTGGGATAGACCTCACCCACAGGCCATAGTTTGCCAATTCTTCTCTTCAGAATAGATGGCCCACATCTATATTTCAATGTTGGAGCAAGTGATTTTCTTTGTGCATAAGAATATTCATCTGATGTTGACATTTGTGTGCATATTTACAGCCTAGAGGCAAATTCACAGAGACTTGACATTCTTTGAGATAGAGTTCACTCGGGTCTTTCTGGTTGCAAAGCCTGCTTGCTTTCCACAATACACCACTGCTAAGAAGACTATTTTCTTAGTAGTTCGTGATCTTGTACAGACATGGACTAAGAAGGAGGTGAAGTGAAAGGGAAAGAAAAAGATTGCTTTGCTAGAAAACTGTTGTTTCTTCTCCGTGCAGTGCATGGCGCTGCTCTTATAATTACCAGTCTGCTGATGAGAAATCCCATTGGTGAAGGCTGACAAGTGAAGTTCTCTACAAAGAGCAAGCACTGTAGAAAATAAATTAATCTCCAGGGGAGACGAGGGGCAGTGTTCTCAGTGCTTCCTAACTGCTAATGGCAAATGATGTTTCTGGATCTGCGGAAGGGTGCAGTGACTCTGCTCATCCTCCTCGTACACCGTAAACATTTAAAACTGAATTTAAACAATCGCCAAGTAAAGGAGAGAAATCTTACAATACTCTACGATGTCTGTATTTTCAAATAAGAGATCATTTCTCAGAACTATGGGGGGAGTTTTAACAACATTGTGATTTTGTTTGCATCCAGATGGTAAATTTGCATTAGGATTAAGCATAAAGTGAAACAATAATCGTTTATGATAGTTTGTGTAGACTGTGATGTGAAGAGGTTGAAGGCTTAAAGCATAAAAAAGGGTAACGTAGGAAAGGCTAGTTATCCTGGTTTGATCAGTAGATGTGTTTGTATACTGAAATACACGCTGTATCTATGATGATGTATGTAAGACTTTAGCTTAAAAAGTACAAATAGAATTGTACTTTTAGCATATAACCCAGCAATAATAGGAACCAGATGTTGGTTTCCAGTTTTAAGTTATCTAATATTTTAAATGATAGGTTTCTAATTTGTGATTAAACTCTTACTGAGCTTAGAACACTGTTGAACAGCACTGAATCATAGTGCTTGTCTTTTATTAAAATTGAGAAACAAAAACATGTTTCATCAGATGAGGAGCTGATAGTGGGGCAGAGGGAAGGTTGGTGGGAGTGGCTGAGAGGAGAGGAGGGAGGGGAACTGTGGTCAGGATGTAAAATAAATAAATAAATAAATATGAAAAATGTTTCATGATGCTAATATCTGAAGTAATACCTCCAGACATAGTATAACCAGGGGGTCAATCAAGGTCTTCAATATGGAACCCATACTTTACCCAGTCCTTAAAATAATCCTTATAAGGAACCCACTTATGTTATATTTATTATCATACAAGAGAAACTTAGTTTAGCTTACACATTTAGCTCAAACTGAAGCCCATACAAAGACCTCTTTAGATTCCTTCTTGTCCAGTCTTTCCATGAGTTACACTTTTGCCTTGGAGAACTTTCTCATTTGGGCACTATTATTTTCAGTTTTCCAGTCCACCCACAGAAGTGAGAATTACATGTAAGGAACAACACAAATAAGTCTTACTTAGACAGGGACTCTTTGGGGCTAACCACCTCAATGTATCAGTATGAGGCCTTGCATAGAAATCACTCAAAACTGACAGGCATGGAGATTGCCTTCTAGGTTGGCGAAGAAAGTGAAGCTCAAAGACAGGAAATAGCTTGTGCACAAGCTATACATTTAAGTTTCGGCAGGACTTAGACTAGAAAGCAAATGTTTTGTTTTCTATCTTTGTTCTCTTCTCAGTGGTTAACTGGTCTAATTTATAAAGGGCAAGTGATGACAGATTTCCTCTAAATAGTTGGGATAAGTCAAGGAACATAGCTGAGAAATGAAAAGGAAAGAAATTGCACTAGAGATCACAAATCAAGAAAGTATAATATTTATTTAATAGGTGACATTCATGTATTCTGACAAAGATTTCAGCTTCCAGAGGGACACAGAGGAGGAAAGAGCAAATAGGTCCTGTGCATCCAGGAAACTCGCCAGAAGCAATCATAGCAATTACCAAGTAACTAAGAAAATAACAAGTTCCTCCTCCCAGGTAAATATTAATCCTCTTATCCTGAATGACCTTGCTCTGGGCCCAAAGAAGCGTCTTTATCCATTGGCATAGCTCATGGCAGTGACAGCCACATGCCATGTTGACTGATACAGAAGACCGCCCCAACTCTGGGAACCTTCAAAGAGTCATGCTCATTCCAGAGCTCCCTGAGACATACCCTAATGTCTTCCAAGTGACTGTATCAGGACTCATTGTCTCCAAGCCTGTTTCTGTTACTGTGCCTTGGTGCTCTTCCCGAGAGCACTTCCCAATCAGCTTTCATTGTACAAATCAACCTAGGGATCTGGATGTACAAAGAAAAATACTGCTTAATGCAAACATTTCCACTTAACACCTGTCAGTTACTTAAAATAGTTCTTGAGCTGATTAAACAGTGGAGCACTGTGCTCTTGTTTAGCCATCACAGCCAAGGAGGAAGAGTGCAACAGCAGGGATCAGATCATCTAGGCAACTCCATTATAACAATGCTTGTTAGACTCAAGAAGTAGTGATGCAACCAAGGAGGGTTTCTGAACCCCCTCCCCTGTCTGTAGCTATAAAAATCCCAGATGGCACACTTCTCAAAGGAATAAAAAAGGCAGATTAAGCCTCCATGCCTGCAAGAACCACAACATCAAGACTGTGGAAAAATAAAGTTTTCTAGAAATCAACCCATAGGTCAGTAGTTTCTTGCAGCACTGACATAGCTGGAGTCTACTGTGTGTTAAATTAACTTTCACCTGCTTTATCAAATGAATCCTTCAACACAGCCTATGGTGCAGAGCACTCATGGACTCAATTCGGCAAATACAGAGACTTTAACAAATTGCTCATGGCACACTATGAGCAAATAGAGTAGCAAGTTTATAAAGCCAGCAGTCACCACGAGGACTGCAGAGGTCTGACCTTTTACCCTTATACCACATACACATGGTATTTTCAGGGAACTGTGCTTATTTACAGATAAAATATGAAAAGTTACTGATGATGTTATCAAAAGATGACATGAGAATCACCAAGCTACTAGAGTAGATTGAGGGCCACACAAGGCCATCTAGGAGGTTGGTGCAGCACTTTCAGCAGCATCTTAGGGAAAGGAACTGGGGCTGGCCATGCTGTCTAGAGTTAGTTTCTCTGAGTCTGACTATAGCGGATTCCATGGCCACGGCTTAGTCCCTGTTTGTCTACTTAGCAAAATCCCTCTAATTATTTACAATGGCTATCTAGCTCAACAATCTTCTATACTTTGTCATCACACATGTATCAGTAAAGATTCCAACTCCTTTACCTCATGAACAAAGCTGGGTATCCTGGAGCCACAAAATGAGAAAAATAGCACCTCTGTACTAATGATGCTTTGCATTTTTAAAATTTTTTTATCTAAGATATGCTATACAGTTCAACAAACTACCACTTTCACACAAAAAAGGAGTTCATTAACTAATATCTAAGCATTTGGGGAAAAGGTCATTGTGGTAGTTCACATTTATAGTTCTAGATGAGGCAAAAGGATTCTAAGTTCAAAGCCATCTTGGCTATATACCAAGACCCTGTCTCAAGGAAAGAAGAAAAAGGAATGGGGAAAGCAATTAGAAAGGGGCTCATTTGCTCCTCCTGAACTTAGAGGGGGTTACTGTACATTCAGAGAGAAGCAATGCACACAAAGCATGATGAGTGTGAGTCCAATTCACCAGTTTATTTTAAAATAAAGGTATATATACTATATGAAGTAAGACAAAGTTGGCAAAGTTTACTTTGTGATCTACTTTCCTTTCTTATTTCTATGTATAGAACTGTCACACCATGATAGCTCATACTGAAGATTCCAACCTGATTGTCTTTGAAGATGGGAAATCAAATAAAAACACTCTTTGGACACTCGTAATGAGTAATTTTCAAGCTGATACATGTTGAAATTAACCTATGAAAGGAAATTTCACTTTACTCACGTGTAGGAAGCTAGGAAGTCTTGCTAGCCTAGACCTATTATTTTAATCTGAGGCTCCTTTTGTCCTTAAAGCCATCATTTATGGGCTCTCTGTAAGATCGGGTGGCTTCCCTAGCCTATGAAGTGATCTGCATTATTCACTCAGGGCACAGCTGGGGCAGCTGCTGTACTATCCCAGAAATGCACACGCTGGGAAGATTAGATATCCAAGTTCCCTGTGATTGAAACAAAAAACTTTGATCTAAAGAATTGTGTTATCTGGTACTTTGTAGGATCCATAATCTTAAAGAAAAAAATAGTTTCCAATGAATTAATAATGGCTTGAGTCTCAACCCGCTACAGCAATTTTCACTGCTGTGGTTGTTTCTTTTATAGTCACACTTGATTAGTGTTTGAAATGTGGAGGAATTGCAATATGCATGGTTTTCAAAGCCCTTTACAGAATTTCATTTTATCACTCGGAGAGAGTCAATGAAAACGTAATAAGAAAAGCTCTATGGGATATTTTTATAGAAGTGTCAGAAGCCAGTAAGCTAACTACTTGAAAGAACTCAGATAGTACAGACAGGGTTGGGAGCAGAAACACTTCAGAGACTTTAGCTCCAGTATTTTGACTTTTATATGTCCTTGGAGAGAAAAAAATCATATGCACTCCAAAATCAAATAAGGAGGGGGGAAGCAACAAACCATATGCTTAAGAATAATTAATTTCGATTTTCCTACAAACTAAATATGAAGTTTTGAAGATAAGTGTCATAGGAATTCAGCTGATGTGGCATGTCTAAAATATTGCCAAAAAAGAGAAAATCCTCATTTCCCTTGCTAAGGCATGCCAGATTCCCACCATATGGAAGTTAGTCTAGTAACTTAATTGATTGTGATCAGTCCCCCACAACTCCATTTGATCTTGTTTTGCCTTCAGTAGAGATGGAAAATGCCACATCACTTCTCTACAAACTAAACTACCAGAATTCAAAGTCTGCATTTGGTTAGTTTATACTTTTTAATACTTTTATTATTTCTTTATGAGTTTTATTGCTATGTATTTTGACCACATTCACCCACAATTCTTTCCCTTAATTCTTCCCAGATCATCTGTACCTATCTACTCACCACAAATTGGTGTCCTACTTTAAAAAAAATATATTTATTTGCCTAGTAACCCACTGACGCCAGTTTGTGCTGTGCATATAATTCTGGGTATGGAGTCATACACTGGAGTGTGGTTGATCTTCCAGAAGCCACACCATTAAAGAAAACTAACTCTTCCTCCATCAGAAGTTACCATCTGTCCAAGGTGAAATGAACCTCTTCCCACTCCATGCTAAACTGATGATGAGCTTGGTTTGTGCAGGTCTTGTACAGGCAAGAACAACCACTGTGAATTTATGAGCACAGCGATGTTGTCGTCTCCAGAGCCCTGATGCTCCCCAAACTCTGTGTCTTACCATTCTTACACTCCATCTTCCATGATGATCCCCAAGCTCTTTTTGGAGGGATACAAGATGTAGATATCCCATTTGTGGCTGAGCACTCATCAGCTGCCTATTTTCTACACTTTGACTATGAGATTCTGTGTTCACTGTCATCCACTGAATAAAGAAAATTCTCTGTGATAAGGTCTGAGATCTGGTTAAAACTCAGTTATCATAACCTCTTTCAACCCATTAAAACTTTCTTATTCATCTAGTACAATATAAAAACATTACTGTTGTGGCTAGGTAATCAGAAGTGTCTTCTCTGAGGCATGAGGACCTATGTTTAGCTTCCCAGGCACCCACAGAGAAAGGCAAGAACACTAATATGTATGAGTAACTCCAGAGCTGGAAGGGGAAGAGACAGGACAGTCCCATGATGAATTGATGAGCTCCAGGTTCAGGGGTGACCCTGCCTCAAAAATAAGGTGGAGAGCTCCAAAGATGTGTCAGTGCTTGAGCATTTGATTGTTGCTTTCACAGAGGACCAAGGTTGACTCAGTACCCACAGGATGATTAGAATCTCTGCATTTCCCATCTATGGAGATCTGACTCCCTCTTCTAACCTTCCAGGGCACTGCGTATATGTGCTACACTGATACACACACAGGCAAAAGACCCGTTTGCATGAAATAAAAAGAGAAATAAAAAGGTGAAGAGCCCCAAGGAAGATTCCCCACATTGATCTCTAAATTCTACACACATGTTGTGTATTCCATACAATATGGAAGCAAGAAGTTGTTTGATGCGCCTTTGTCAGGCAGGTAGTTGAAACAAACAATAGTGTGTGGGTTAACTGACCTGCAGTCATGTTAGTGCTTGCTACTGCAACGGCCCCTGCTTGCCCTTCTGTCTCTCCACATCTGACACATCATTCCGAAAACCAACTGTTGTTCTTGAATCCAGGTCACCTTGATCTTGGTGAAGTTTCTTGACTCTGTCTGCATGGTGACTCTGAAATGGCAAGCACATGTAAATTATCAGTCCCAAATCAATGCCTTCTAGAGATGTGACGATGGTAAGCATTTATCTTATAGCAAGTCAATTCAGTATGTCTGAAGGAGAACATTCTGCATGTCAAATCAAGTTGTAAATCATGTTTCTCGATATATTCTAGTAATATAACTGTGGGAGTTTTAAGGTAGCCAGGTGACTAGAATAAAAAAGGTTGTTTAGCTTAGTTTTTGTGAGTCTTTTAATGGTGGGAGTGGGGGTGTCTCTGACGATTTTGCCTACTCTTGGGGTCCATTCCCTCCTCCTGGGTTGCCTCATCAAGCCTTAATATGAAGGTATGTTGATGGGGCATATTCATCAGTATGTATGTTTCACTTATTGGTTGATGAATAAAACACTGGCCAGTAGAGGCCGGAAGATAGGTGGGGCTACCAGACCAGGGTAAGGCTGGGGGAGAAAGGCAGAAAGAGATGCCATGTGGAGACCGGTAAGATTGGACGTACCAGGTGTTCTGTGGTAAGATAAGGCCATGTAGAAATACATAGATTAGTAGTTACGGGTTATTAATTAAGACAGAGCTAGCCAATAAGAAACCCTAGGCATCAGCCAATAGTTTTATAATTAATATTGCATCCATGTGTTTATTTGGGGCAAAGTGGCTGTGTTCCAGGCTGGAAAGAAACTCTAGCTACATTATGTGCCTGTTCTTATTATATCTTGTTATGCTGTGTTCAGTAGATATTACTGGATCTGCTCTTTTCTGAAGGGAAATGAAGGAGGAGTGGTGATGGGGGAGGGGAAGAAAGTTGGGAGGAGCAAAGGGAGGGAGTAAAGGCTGCAGTCAGGATTATAGTATGAGAGAAGAATATATAAAAAGAAAAATGCTCGAGATAAGGAAATAATCTTCAGAAATCAGATTCTTTATGAAAAATTCAAGAAATATTTACATTTAGAACGTTCTTATCAGTTGCTATCCTTATAGTCAATCAATCCAGGACTTTGTCATATATTACATAATTACAAATAAATTCTGCCGTAGCTTTATTCTTTTGTTTTGTTGGTAGTTTTTTTGTTTGTTTGTTTCTTTCTTTGTTTGTTGTTTTGTTTTTCGAGACAGGGTTTCTCTGTGCAACAGTTCTGGCTGTTCTGGAACTTGCTTTGTAGACCATACTGGCTTTGAACTCACTGACATCTGACTGCCTCTGCCTCCAAGTGCTGGGTCCAGCTGCTTTATTCTTTTTAAAAATTTATTTTTATTTTAAAATTTTATGTGTTTTGCCTGCATGTATGTATGTATGTGTGTATGCATGTATTTGTGTCACCTGCATGCCTGGCACTGAAGGAAGCCAGAAGATGGCATTTGATCCCCTGGAACTAGAGTTATAGACAGTTGTAAGATTTTATGTGGATGCTGGCAACCAAACCCAGGTTCTCTGAAAGAATAACAAGTGCTCTTAACTACTAAGTCATCACTCCAGCCCATTTATTTCTATGCTTTATTAAGAAGAAATTTAATATCTGCTCTAAATTTATATGCATTTTAATCAGTAGTTTGCAAAACTGACAAAGTCCTCTGACAAATTTGAGAATAATAATTGATAGGAATGAATTATTAAGGCACACATGGTCCCCTGTAACTCACATGAGAGATGTTATAATGTTTGACATTATACTGACACATTGCATACTTTAAAAGATATATCAGTTATGATCTCACACTCAAGACCTAAGGGGAAAATTAAACTTTAGCCCCTTGTTTCATAATCAAATCCAGACTAGGAACTTATTAGTTTGAATATGATTATAAAATATTAGCAGATTTGTAGTTAAAATTAGCTAGCCCATTTTGGCCATTTACATTAGCAAGTTTGGCACTGAAGATAAGACAATGAACTTGTCTCTAAAGTTCCTCATGCAGATTATATATAGAATTTAACACATTAAATCTTGGTTTTATAGAATGAAAGGCTTATAAATTTTGGGAAGTATATATAAAGAAATGAGAGTCCAGTATGATAACCTGATACGGCTATAACTCCTGGCCACCAGTACAGTACTCTTTATGTCATTGTAATTCATTTGTTCTGTCTGTCTGTACAGAATAATGATTATAATGAAGGCTACAAATCTGTTGTGTCCTTTTTGTCAATGTTCCATTGCATGCAAATTTACAATGCTCAATTGCTTTAACTTTTGGTTTGTCCACACGGCTTCTTTTTGAATCAACAGGATATTGAAACATCTGGAGGCTCAACAATCCACACTATTGTTTATTTGTTCAGGCCTGCATTTCCATGAAGTGATGAGAGTATGTGCAGGACAGCGTGACGGAACCTCACCGTGAGCTGCAGTTTCGTTAGGGTACCAAACTGACTAAGCTGTGGTGAGACACAACTGTAGGATTTCATGGTATATATTATATACCAGTTTAGACCAACAGAAACCAAGTCAAGTTGACTCAATACCACAGCTTCATGAACCCATTAAGTGTGACTTCAATTCTATGCCATGAGTTTTTTTCAGGTCGTCATGGTACTATTGTGTGGTAATAACTGTTTCATGCAACAAACATCTATCCCAGACACTGCTGTGTGACAATGCAAATATATGACAGCCTCAGACTGTCAAATACAATGTCTCAAAATGTTTATGAAGAGTATTAAAATAATATGGTAAGTCATTTATACATAATTCTCAAACCCACTTTCTGAAATCAAAGGATGGAAACATAGCAATACTACCAGGAACATCCCAAGGGATCATTTTGAATACTGATAGTAAATAGAACTATTTACTATCATATTGCTTATGTTCAATTCACACACAAACCACAAAATATATATGTCAATAACTTATGAAATTTTAAATCTGCTGTCAAGCTAGAATCATCACACAGTTTTTGAAACAAGGAAGATTCAACATCTACATAACCTCTTGATTTTTTAATTACAAGCTTCTGGAAAATATATTAATGCCAAGATAGAGGTTAAATCATAGGTTCTCTGTAGTAGTGAGGAATAAACTAAATGAATGGAAAAATAGCTTAATGATTGTTTTCATACCAAATTCAACTGATAACATTAAACACTGAGGAACCCCTGGGATGAGGTGGATAAAGGGATTTGCTGACAAACCTGATGGCTTGAGTTTGGTCCCTGGGACCCACAAGCTCCTATTTGACTAATTTACATTGGACTCATTCACTAGCCACAAAGGGACTAAGAAAACCGAACCCTGTAAGTTGTCCTCTGCCCTCCATGTGTACAGTGTGCTATGCTCCTTTCCCTCTCCCTCTCTCATGCCTACAGAAAACAAATAAACAAATGTCTCCAGTGCTTTAAACAAATGAATAAACACGAGATTGGTGAAAATCCAGCAGTTTGTGGAAATTATGGATACTATACTATTCTCTAAATTCTAAAGAAGAATTTTTGACATTCTTAGTTTGAGACCTTTGTCATGAAGTCACAGCAGGAGAAAATAACCACCCAATCATAACGGGCCAGTGTTTACAAGTGCCTTGCATTTCTTGGTGCAAACAATTGTAGGGGTAGGTATTGTAGAAACACATTGGCATTTCATAAATTAGTAACTCCCCCCTCCCAAGCAGAGTCTCCTCTAGTTGAGCCCTGTGGGATTTTCCAACACTTTGCCTACAGCCAGATCCTGTCCCCAGCACCTAACCTCAAATGAGTTGCACGTCCCCTAAGTCACTGACCCAAGCACATCCTCTCATACCTTTTTAATGTATTTCTGGGCCACGAGTCTGGGTTCCCATATCGTAAATTTACCATTTATTTTTTGCTACAATAAAATTCTCACAGTGTTATTTCTTCATTGCCCAGCTGCCTTCCATTAACCTTCAACTCTCTCATTTCTCTCTCCCCTCTCATGCTTCTCAAATTCATATACTCTGAATTTCCTATTTGTTTCACGGATCACCAATTTTACTACATATTAAGCTTTCTGTTAGAACACTGCTTTTACTTTCATACATTGAATAGAAGTGGTACTGGAGACCCACTTACTCTGTAAATGATGATAACTGTATTCTAGTTATCCATTTACCCTGAGTTCTGGGCACTGCATCCTTACTTCCTGCTGTTTTCTTATGCTCACCCTCTAGTTATATACCCTACCTCCTCTTGTTGCTATCATTTGTCTGCTAATCTGTAACTACCATGAAGCCTGGATTGATGTTGTCCCATTCAGCCTTAGTGTGGACATAATTTTAGGTGACATTCACATCTAGAAGAACACCTCATTCAATATCCCAACTATATCTCGTCATTACAAACAAACTTTTCTCTACTTCAGCCATTCATTTTATCCATCAAATATGTATTTCAAACCCTGTGCTTTAAAGCATGCTAATTATTGCAATTATTGAAGACATGTAATTCTGTAGTATCTCATATATATGATTGATATATACATATACATATATACCATATATATGAATCAAATTACACTGGTCTACTACCTATAGAAATTACAAGTAAAAATTATGGTCATATTAGAGAAAGTGAGAATCAAGAATTGAGTGTGAACACAGAACTTTGGGCATTAGAAAATTGCCTGATAGCTGACATAAAAAGGGGTGGGGGAGGTCACTGTTTGGCACTGCTTGGATATCAAACCTTCAAGCTGAAGGTGGGGTCCAGAGGAAACTCATAAAATGAAGATGTGTTTAACGAATGGACAAAATGGCAGAGATTTGGAGTGTCATGTGTAAGCCCTTTGTTACAACTCTATAGTTACACAATCAAAAGTAAATAATTTGTTCTGAACTATCCATAAGAATCCTGACCTATGATATTAAAGAATTTTAATTCTTCATCACAACATTACTTCTGATGCTATTTCTTTTATGTTTTAAAGACTTATTTTTAATTTTAATTGTGTACGTGTAGGCAGTTTGCACGTCCATGCAATCTCCTGACAGGGTGGTGCGAGGCAGGGAGCAGAAAGGAGCAGCCCGCATTAGACATTTAACTTCGTAAAAGAGCAATCCTCTCTGTGTAGGTGTGAGTAACGAAGTCCACGGGAGACAAAATAAAAAGATATCAAATATTTATTGGGGGAAACAATAAAGGTAGAGTGTCACCATGGTCTTCTGGTGTCAGGAATGTGATGCTGTGAGCAGATCTCTGACCACAATGACAGAGAAACCAGAGCACGCTGCTTCTTCCTGTATCAGTCAGTAAGTAGCACCTGAGACCACGCTTTAGTGGGCCTGTACGCTAAAGGCTGTTGGCTGAATGAGTTCGCTCAACACCTCTTCAAGTTGTCTTTAGAGCATTCAGCTCCTGAGCTTTCATAAACAACCGCCCGCCCTTTCCCAACAAATGAACTATTTGTTTTAAGAGAGTAAAATGAACTATTTGTTTCCAGAGAGTAACCCTGAGGAAATGTCCAGGGATATTCGGGGATTTCTTTGCTAACTTTCTTCCTATGGTCTCTCAGTCTTTGTGCTCTGATCGAGTGTAACCACCTTCCTGAGAAATCCTAGTACCTGGCTCAGGAACACTAATTCTGGGACCTTGCATTACAACGCTCCAAAACCAACAACAAGAGGCAGAAGCTTGCAGTTCACATCCCGACCTCCATGGAACTTTCGAGAAGAGGATGCAGGCCTCCGTGCAAACTTTCTTCATTCTCTGTATGCCAGAGCCTCTTTTTGTTTATCTTATGTTTGCATGGCAATAAATAATTTAATGATCAGAGATATTATTAATTTTTTTAAAAAAGTCTAGTAAGACCATGGAAGTCCTGAAAGTAATTTTTCTTCTTTGTCGTGTGCCTTTGTTTGTGTGTTCTCTTTGGTCGCATGGCTTTAGCACAATAAATAATTTAGATCACCAAGTGAACTAAAAAAGCAAGAAATTTCTCATTATGCATTATAAGACTCTAATTCGATTTTTCGAGGGGAAGCACTTAAGCAAGCACTGTGAAAACTAATCTAACCCTGACCATTCCTACTGTTCTCTTTCAGACAATATTCTAAGGTTTCACACAGTTATCAACATAAGAGTCCCAGAAATCCTTCTCTGGCCAGAATATATTCTTTCTCATACCTGTGGGGGAGGGGCACATCTAAGCTGCTTCTACTGGTTTTAAAAACAACAAACAACTGATTTGCTGTTTTGCACTTTTCAGTTCCTTTCTGCCTTATGTTATTACCAAAAGTATGTTCAGGCCCACATGTGACAGGCCTTGCTCCCTCAGCACACGGGAAGCTGATTTCCACCTTTTCCTCAGTCTTGGCTTATCGTTTCCCCAGGAGGAACTGTGCTGCCATCACTCACCCTCCAGGCCCGGAGCACCTCAATTCCACCACACCAGCTGAGCTCGGACCCAGAGCTCATCAGGTACTCCATCATCAGCTGTGGCTGCCTAGATCTTGAAATCGAGCTCTTCTTGGGTCTAGTTTGCTTGACAGACAGTATAGACTGTCCATTTGGTCAGGCATTGATAGGGTTTCTATCTCTCCACTCCTTTCTCTTGGATCAAAGAATCAATAATCAATCTTTAGAAAATGAAGATATAGATACCTACTTACTGTATTGCTCTGATAAGAGATAACAGCCCCCATTCCAGCCCTTCAAGGGCCACCTCTTCCTCTCAAACTGACTGCCACTATATTCAAGCAAAGCCATCTCACTTGAAGCTGTGATTAGAAAACCTCATTATGTATCAAATACTAAACATCCTATCAGGCTCTCTTGGATAAAACCTTTCAACTTGCTATTAAGACTGTTTTAAGACCCCACTTTCAAAGACATATAATATTCAAGAGTATATTATATATCTGACCCGCTCAATTCATTCCTCCTTCTCTAAAGTTCTATGGATTTAGCCAAAGATGGTATAAGCATTAGAAGCACTGTTTAACCAAAATATTTTTTGTTGTAAAGGAGAACAAAATGGATAGCTAATGTGTGGCAAGCACCTATCCTGCAGATGCAAGGGTTGGCTTCCTTAAGCTGTTGATGTCATGAGCAGTACAGTAGCTCTTGGTACACAGGCAAATCTTTTTCCTTCTTCCTTGTTTTGCAATCCTTCAAGTCCTAAAGTAATTAGTTTGCATGGTTATGGTTCACAAGTTTCTGGTTTCATAGTTTCTGTTTTAATGCAAAAATCATAACTCAGGTACTGGGAGGGTAATTGGTAGCTAACAGGCAGGCAAATCATCTTATTTAGAAATCAAGAAACAGAAACTACAATGGTAGGAAAATGATGTGACACAGTTTTGGTTAGATTAGTTTGGGTGAAACTAGTTTTGAGTTAGGAGACATATTAAGAGTGCTTAAACAGTGTTCAGTGGGAGCCATCCTTGCTGCAGGCACCCGGTGGAAGCTGAGGTGTGCCATATACTACATCTGTAGCCAGTAAAACTCTTTTGAATTTGTTTCTTAAAAATTACATTTTAAATAACTTCAATTTTCTAAGGACTAAAACATGCACTTTCACGGGAACCTTTAAAAAGCAGAGAACATGACAGCTTGATTTAAAACAGAGTCACTTAGTCGTCTGAGGTAGGAACAGTTCTGAAGATTATGATGCGTCCCACTCAAGCATTCGCGTTATAGAAATGTTAAAGTGGCTTCCTTCCACTAAAATGTTGCCAAAACTAAAAAGCTTGTGCATCTGTGAATAAGTGGCCAACACAGAAAAAGGTTTTTGTAAGCTGCTGTCTGTCGCCTCACACTGACTCAGACCTAACACTATTCTGCCACTTGCTGCTGTCTTCTGACTGCTTCTTGCCCATAGTGGTTGCTGTTATCATCGTTGTTTGTTTTTGTGACAGGGTCTCACACATCCCAGGCTGATCTTGAATTCACTATGTAGCCACAGATGACTTTGAACTCTGAATCCTCTTGACTCAATCTTGCGGGGGCTTAGATTATAGGTGTGCACCACAATGCTTGGTTCATGTCGCACTTGAATCAGGAGCTTCCTATGGACTAGGCAAAAACTCCACCAATTAAATAACATCTCCATCCACAATCAGATTCTTGATAATGTTCAGAAATGTTTTAAAGTGAAATTTATTCTAATGGATAGGAAAACACAGAAGTTATCTATATTGACAGAATAATATATGATGTTCCATACCTATTATATATTGTGAGTTGTTTAAAGGATTGCCATGCACCTGTATGAAACACCTTCTCCAAATTATAGCCGAATCCCAGGCATACCTTTCTTCTCCAGGCCACCCCTACCCTGTGTCCCTGTTACTCTTCCCAACTCTCCATGCCTTTCTTTCTCCCAATAAAATCTGAAAGGACTCTGCATTCATATCTCTATTCAACTATTTTTCTTGTTCATTTTAAACCTCGTGTGTCTATGGAATGTAGTCATTATTGCCTTTTAGAATTTCCCCATCCTCAGCATCTCAACTCTAGCACTCTGCTCACACACACACACTCCTGCTCACACTGTCCTTCCCACTCCACCCTCAATTCTTACCTGCCTTCTCCTGGTCTCACTTCTCCTTCCAGGTTCTCTTTGAAGCCCTATGCCACCAACTGAATTGTGGTGGTTACAATATTGTCAGTTTCCACTTATCCATTATTTGCCAGTCCCTAAATTTTTCTCTCACCAACCCCCAATGCTTTGCAATTTGCTACTTGTCTCTGATGTAAAATTATGGTCCTGTTCACAACTCAGTTATCTCAGGATCTATTTTATGCCAGACCCTCTCCTCTTATCAGACGTGTGGTCTGAGCAGTGTAGAAATCCTTGGACTTACGAAGCGACGAGGCTAACTGAAATCAACTCCACCTTAGTCTCAATCTCTTATCTTCACTGCTGTTGTATAGATCTGTCTTCTCACCAGCTGTGATAGCAAAAGGAGCTCTGCCCCAAATTGAGCCAGCTATCTTTCTGTCCTAGGGGATAGGATGGGCTCTCAAGGCTGGTCCCTTCCTCAAAATTTATAATTGTTCATGATTGCTGGGGGGTGGGAGAACTCTACCCTCCCAAAAGATATACAGAGAATTAACTCTTGCTGGAGAGAGAAACCTTTGTAATTCACTCTTGTAGCTACTCAAACATTGCCCTTGTTCCTGAAAATAATACCTTGCTTACCTTGGTGTAAGTTAGCCTAGGTAGACTCACAGTTTCACCCAGTTAACATGAGTAGAATTGTTTTCCATTTCTGGCCTTTGTGCTTTATCTGGAGCGAGAAGACATTGTGTTGATGTCTCAGAGAAATGTCACCCAAAACCTGGCTTACAAAGTGCTTTGTTCCATTTCTTAAGTAAGTGTTGCCTCCCAGCGGTGTGCCCCCTCCCTCCCTCCCTCACCCAAACCAATTACTCTTCGTACAGTTTTTGGATCCACTGAGTCTCTTCCTCTAACACCCACTGGCTCTGTACTTACTCAGCAATACCACTCTGCTCTTGCTGCTTGTTTCCTCTTCTTTCCCACTCTCCTGGCTCTGCAGAGCTATAATCTGTTTCCTACTTGATGACTACAGGGACAATACCGTCACCAGAAACTTTCCACATCACACAGGCTTTTTGAAGACCCCGTGGTTCCTCCTCTGCCTTCAGATGGACACGGCTCTGCGAAGCACTTCACCGTTTCTAAAAATCATTTGCCCTCCAGCCTGCAATAAAGTTGTTCTCTTCTGTTTCCTGGACCCTTGCACACTAAGCTCTTCTGTGCATATTTTGTTGTTATTTTTCTTTTCTAATAGCTTCTAAATCATCTGTACAGCACTGATTCTGTATTTTCATTTGGTTATGCTTTTTTTATTTTATTTGTTTGTTTGTTTGTTTGTTTGTTTCTCCAGCCACGGTTTCTCTATGTAATGGTCCTGGCTGTCCTGGAACTCAATCTGGAGACCAGTTTAGCTTTGAACTCAGAGATCCTCCTGCCTCTGCCTCCCAAATGCCAGGATTAAAGGCGTGTGCCACCACACCTAGCTGTCTGTTTCTATACTGTCTGTAAGGAAAGTTTGAATACAAAGCACGCATATTTGTACATTAGGTTGTATATACATACTCCCAGAAACAAATACGTAGTATATGTGTTTGCTCTACTGACATATCACAGGCACTTTTTTTAAAAGCTCAGTTGAAACTTTAAAAAAAAATTCAGATAAAAATGTTTCATTTTACTTAGTGTGAAAGGGGTAAACTAAACTCAAAGGCTTCACTTCTAGGAATAAAGGGATCAGACCTTCACTCAGCCCCCTGCTTTAGCAGCCATGACTGTGGAGAGCTGCACTTTGTTGGCCCAAAAGATGGCGCCAGCCTCTGCCTCCCACCATCCCGAGGGTGAGAGGTCTTTGTCCTGGACAATTTCTTATCTGGCTAAGGCTGGGCTTCAGGCCTGCTTCCGTGTATGTGGACCCTTCTGCTTTCGCCACGTGGCAGTCTGGGGTGGGCTATCAAGGGCCTTTTAAGCAGAGGGTCGGGTTTCCTCGGGGGGCCCCCAGAAGAAGATTGTACAAGGCTCCTGAAATAAACTGCAGGAAGAAGAGTTCCCGAGTTGTGTCTTTCTTGCTGGTCAAGATAGGCGCAGCACATGACAGGCTACAGAAAAGACACGTAGGCCTCTGACACAAGGAAACTCCAGATCCTCTAGCCTCCTGGAGCCTAGGGCCAAAACTGAACACAAAGAAACTCCAGACCCCCTCTAGCCTCCTAGGTACTTGGTTCCTGGGAACTGTTTGGCCACAAAAGAAACTCCAAGGGTAGTCTCCAGGATATAGTTTTAAAAACTATTGGTATCTATGAACAACAGGCCACCTGTAAATAACAAGACAAAGCCATAGAAACCACAGAATGTTCCCTCTCAGCACTGACCAATGAGAATACCTGGTACACAGGTATTTCATGCCAAAATATGACTTTGAGAAATTTTCCTGATTGTTCCCAAATGTCAACCAATCAGAAACCAACCGTACCTACTGATGTAATCCTGTAACTTTTGTCTTTAAAACCTAGCAGTGGACAGGGAACTTCACCCTCTCTGGAGGCTGCTGCTTCAGCTTGCTAGACAAGGTCCCTCCCAAGTAGGATAGACAATTTAATAAACCTTCTGCATTTGCATCGGTGGTCTGTCACCTTGGTCTCTTTGGGGATCCTTGTGACTCGGGCACAACAAGTGATATGTTTAGGAAATAATAGGTTATCGTCAATTTTTAAGGCTAGATTTAGTACTTTTGGTATATAAATTCAACTATTTGCTCATAATCAGATGATTTATACACTAAGAAAGAACAACTCTCCCTAATAGAAATGAGTCCTCACAAAAATATATGGATCTAAACATAAACATCTTCTCATTAGTTGCTTCTGTGTGTGCTGGGAATCTGAACTCTGTCCCTCATGCTTACACCACAAGCACTTGGCTGACTAAGTCACCTCCTTGAGCTTGTTTTAAAAGTTTGAAACAGGGCAGGTTGTAAAGATTATACCCTGTTTTCAGCAATGAAGGAACACAAAGTCAGAAATATGCCAAAACAATTGACATTCAAAATGATCCCTGCAAGACAGTTCTTTTATTACAGTAATTTCTTAGTCTCCTCCATCAGTGACTAACTACAGTATGTACATATAAATTCGTACTACTTCCAGATACTTAGTATAGACTAGGTGACCTTGTGAAATGTGTCTGAACACTAGTAAAATACATGTTTAATTTTAAGTAGGGTGTTTTGCCATCAAGATAAGCAACAAATCGTTGAAAGGTGCAGATAATGCTAGAGACACTCCCCCTATTTGTATGATCCTACTATATTTTATAGCTGTGTTCTATAAATTAATAATATTCAAAACGTTATGTAGAAAGAACTTTGGGAATTCCTGGATGCAATTTTTTTGCACTAGTAACTTGTCCATAATGAAGCTGTAAATGTATTCCAAAAGTAGACTCATTTTTAGCCATCTTTTAGTATAATTTAAAAAATTCTAGACAGTTGTTATATTTATTCAGTTCACCCAGAAAGCAATGTTTTCCCTAAAGAAGTCATCAGAGACAGAATAATGGCATAATGCATAAAAAAATATTTCTTCGTGTATTTCATTATTGAAACACAATCTAGCCATACAGAAAACAGATTTGTTAGTGAATAACCTGGGTTTTCATGCAGCTATATAGATACCTCCCTCCGTGAGTGATGTTTTCATACAAATAATAATGGCTTGCATTTATATTGAGCTTACTAAGTACTGAATGTCATTCTAGGCTGTTTACAAGCATTTGCATAGTGAGATCTTCAGCATTTTGTAAACATCTTTCAAGGACATTAAAAAAAAAATGGTCTTGATTTGCCGCTACCTTATTTCTTTATACCATTTTAGTTATTTTTAGGAATCACTATAGTGTGCCCAATAATATATAACATTTTAACTCCACTTTTTAAAGTCAGCAGAGTTATTATTTTTCTGAATTTTAAATGTAACAAAGCATGGCACTGACAATAACAATTTTAAACAATAGAAAATTACAGGCAATTATCTTCATATTCTTATTGCTTAGTTTTAAAATGTATCATTAATTATAACAACCTATCTTTTCTTCAAAGGATAGTAACAAACAATACAGAATAAAATGTGAAGTTCATTGTCATATAAGAAAGTTTGAAAGCTTCATTTCAGTCTCCTTTATAATTTCAAATTTTGGCTGAAATCTTGATGAACACAATAAGTTCATGTTTTTTCCCCTCTTAATGTAATTGATAGAAAAATACCAGAAGTATGGAAAAACTGTTAATTTTACCTTTTTTAATAAAAAAGCTTTATTTTGCTTGTAATTACCATTTATAAATTTATATACTGTAGTATATAGTACTTTCAATGAATTTAATGAAAGAAACACAGATCAATAATTCAATACAAATAAATTCACCCACAGGCATACCAGGAAATAGAATGTTAAGGCCCTGGTATTTCCTTCCTGCCTCAATGCAATTGCATTTCGATCTCCAAAGCCAACCCTCATCCTAACATAATTTATTTTCATCACTGTTTGGATCTCCATGCACTTTGAATTGCACAATATGTTCTATTTTCTGGCTGGGTTCTTTCTTTATATATATATATATATATATATATATATATATATATATATATACATAGGATATTCCATGAATGAATATACCCAAATGTGGACTAAAGTCTATTTGGGTTGATTTTAACTTTTAGCTATTATAAAAGATACTCTATAAATATTTAATATTTCTCTGCTTTTTTTTTACACATTTCAGTTAGATGAACATGCATGCATGTTTTTATAAGGATGCATGATGGCTAATTATCAAATTATCAATTATCAACTTAGAGTATAAATAAGACACACTTGTATTTCTGTGAGGGATTTTCCACAGAAGATCTGGGGTATATACATTGTGAACATGGTCACATCATCTCATGGCTTGGGCTCCCAGACAGAATTAAATCAGCTGAGCACCAGCAGTTCCCTTTCTCTGCTTCCTGATGTGCCAAGATGGGAACAACAGCCTCCCACTGTAATGCCTTCCCCATAATGGATTTTAATCCACTCAGACTCAGAACCAAAATAAGGTCCCCTCTCTTATGATTGCTTTCTGGTGGTTATTTTTCATATCCGTGAGCAAAGTTAGCAAGTATGACATTTTTTCACTGGATGCATCTATGTCTAGCTTTGTAGACCCTGAAAAACATTTTCTTAGAAAAATACATTCAGGAATGTGTGAAGTTCCAGTTTCTCCATACTGGGAGTTGTACCTGTCTGTTCAGAACTCCCGGAGATTTCTGAAGTTGTTGGTGTTACCTCCTCGTGGTTTTGATTTGTATTGTTCAGCTGACTGGACAGATTAAATAGCTTTATGTGAATTGTGCGAGCACTTGTTCTGAACACCTAGACCATTGCTTAGACCTTTTGATGCTGTGACAAACACCTGAGCAAACAGCTTACGGAGGGAAATGTTTAATTTGCTCATGGTTTCTGAGGTTTCAGTCTGTTGTGGAAGGGAGAGTGTCACAGACTGAAACAGTTCACACAGTGTCAAACAAAATGTAGCAAGAGAGAATTTCTATTCTCACTGGTTTTCTAATTTCCCATTTTTTACGCTATACTGTTCCCCTAGTCAATGAAATGTCATCACTCCTATTCAAGGGAGGGTATTCTCCCTTGTTATTCTTCTCCGAAAACATCTGTGCTCACTTCCTAGACAGGTTCAATTCACTGAAGGTGACAATCCAAACTAAATATCACATCTATTTGTGCAGTAAGTAGTTGAACATCTCGCCTACTTTCTCTGTCATGCTGTCTGTGATTTTGTTACTGGTTAATATAAATTTTTATATTATATATATTATATATATATATGTATGTTTACATATACATAAAAATTTATACATATATTCTGAAAACAAGTTATTGATAGAGATATTAATGTCTATTAATATTATCAGATATAATGTATATGGAAACAAGTTATTTTTTTATACTCTTTGGCTATTAATATTATCAACTGTTTCCCTCTCTTATGGATCTTGTCTTTCACTTCGCAAGAGTGTTGCTGTCATCTTTAATCTACAGGTTGATTTTATTAATGTTTTAAAAATACTGACTTGATTTTACTTGAACTAAAAAATATAATCTTTACTTCATTAGATTCATTGAGTCTATAATAAAATGTAATTCCCTGAATTCAATAGTGTATGCCATTTTATGTCTTGGCTTGAGAGACACTGGCTATTTGGAAACAAAATAAAGACCTAGTAACCAGAACTGTCTAATAACATTGAAATAATGATCAACAGCTGCTAACTTAAAAGAAAGAAAGAAAGGAATAAAGAAAGGAAGGAAGGAAGGAAGGAAGGAAGGAAGGAAGGAAGGAAGGAAGGAAGGAAAGAAGGAAGGAAGGAAGGGAGGGAGACCTTGTACAAGCCCCACTGAAATGCATAACACTGGCTGTATTCTTTTAAATAAACAACCTGGCTCTATTTAGCCTTGGAAATTTAACTTCAAAAATACAGAAAAACAAGACAAAGGGCATTTTATGAAGACGCTTGCTCACAGCCAAGTCTTTGAATATAGGTTATCTCAGTATGTGATATTTACCTGTGGCAAAAAAGGAAGGAAATTTATGAAGAAGTTAGGTAAAGGACTCTAGGATGCTTGGAAAACAACAAAAAGTCCAAAAAAAAAGAAAAAGAAAAGAAAAGAAAAAACAAAAAAACGCCTGTTAACTCAAGTTTCTCCATGAGTCACTATGTGACTGCCATTCTGAATTATGTTCACTTGCAGTCACGGGAATCCAACCAACAAAATCCACACTGTGGACTACTCCACAGAAGACATCCTCTTTTATTCGACATACTGAGAAAAAAAAGAAGAAGAAGAAAATACACAGTCAAAAAGACATCAAATCAGTTGTCTGTAAGATGGCTTAGTGAGTAAAATTTCACAAACCTGAGTTTGATCCCAGGAACTCACACAGTGGAGAAGACAAGATCCCACAAATTATCCTCTTTTTTTCTTCTCATGTAAACAGGGTCACATGAGATCCACTCCCCCAGAAATAAGTTTAAAAATGCTAATATGTAAATATATGCCAGTCAATTCTAATATATGGATTGAGCATGACTTAAACTATAAGAAGCATTTTGTGAGACAAGAAATTTATGTTTTTCCCTGATTCATGATGACTTTGATAAGGAATTAATGCTAATGTTTCAAGTATAGTATTGACTCGTTTATTTTAAACAGCTCTATCTCTTAGAGTTACCCCTAAAAGAAGAATTTATTGATGAAATTAAATGAAATGATATCTGATTTACTTCTTATACACTCCAGTTGCAGTAAAGAATAACAGATTAGATGGGACAAAATTGACTTTTGGCTGATCATTGGCAAAGTCATAAAAGAGTACATGGAGATTCATCACACCATTCTAGTTACTTTTGGGGTGTTCTTCTATTTTTTCCATTTTAAGTAAAAACAATCTACAAATCTATGATATGAGATATGAGATCAAGACAATAATACACTTACATACAATGTAAGTAAACGTCTATTGGATTTAAAAAAATTTTGTTTTGTAGATCTTGAGGTGAATGTTGGTGATCAGTGCAAGGATGCGGGGATAATGCTAGATTGTCTATGTTCTTAGAGGGCTTGACGCAATGTTTCTTCAGAAGGACAAAAAAAGACACAATATTGAAGTTTTACAAAGGTTAGAGCTAAGGTTGTAAATTAGATAGCTGGATTTTGTGTTGTTTTCTTAAAGAAGGGTTTACTTTCTCACAATTTGAGAAGAGATATACCCCATTGTAGCAGCAAGAAATGGCAGTGCAAGTGTGAGCTAACTGGTCACCATTACATGTGTAGTTAGAAAGCAGATAAAGATTATTCTGGTGTTCAGTTCATTTCCTGCTTTTTTTTTTCTTTCTGCTTGTCCCTAGCACCACTCACACTCAACAAAGTAATCTTTCCTCAATTTAACCATTTTGGGGAAATCTTTCACAGACATGCCCATAGGTGTGTCTTTTAGGTGATTTCAAATGCCCTAAATTGCAAAGAAAATCAGCTATTACAAGTTCATGTGAACTTAATATCTGAATATGTCTCTTTTAAACACACCACCATTATCTCACAAAGGCTCATGTCTTTCTCATGTCCAAAATGCATTCAGTCCAGCTTCATAAGTCCCTACTGTTTTTAATAGTTCCAACATTGTCAAAAGTCTCTTCTGAGACTCAAGACAAAATCTTAACTATGAGCCTTCATAAAATCAAAATATAAGTGTCACATTATCACAGGATAAATATTCCCATTCCAAAATGGAAGACTGGAAGGACAGCAAGAGACATTTAAAAGATATTTTAAGACAGCATGTGTTTCAGAAAATCCCAGTTTCAAAGGTTGAGACTCTCCTGTAATACAGAAGAAAAGGTGGTAGATCAAGCTTGTCTTGGTCAAAAGAAATAAGCCTGGAAATGTTCTATAGCAAATCAAGAAGGGGTTTACATGCTAAGCTAAGCAGAGGTCGGCAGTGGAAAATCAATCAAGTATGTACACTTTCTCACAAACAATTAGCATGTCCAGCATTGGGAGAAAACAAGCTCAGGAGACAAGGGCTGGAATTAAATGCTCAGGTGACCTTTTTTTTGGTAGTAAACTTTTATTCTTTTCTCTAACATACTAATCCAAGTTCCCCCTTTCTCCCCTTCTTCCTCTCCCCCCACCTGCCCCTCATTCCACCAAACCTTCTGCTCCTCAGAAGCAGTAAGGCCTCCTATGGGAAGTCAATGAAATCTGTCCCATAACCACATTGAGGCAGGACCAAGGCCCTCCCACTGTGTCTAGACTGAGCAAGGTATCTCTCCATAGGAAATGGGCTCTAACAAGCCAGTTCATGCATTAGGAATAGACCTTGGTCCCACTGCCAGTGGCTCCACGAACTGCCCAAGCCACTCACTGTCACCTGCATTCAAGGGTCTAGTTCGGTCCTATGTAGGTTCCCCAGCTGTCAGTCTAGAGTCAGTGAGCTCCCACTAGCTCATGTCTTCAGGGGACTGAAAGGGCTAGTCCTTCTCTGTATGTTTATCTTATTGGTTGTTGAATAAAGCACTCTTCGACCAATGAGGCAGCAAGTTAGGTGGGACTAGGAGTCAAGGAGGATTCTGGGAAATGCAGGAAGTGGCATAGCAGGCAGACTCAGAATATAAGCAGGGACAAGCAGGAAGTCATTCTCTTCCTCTTCCTCTTCCTCCACCTTTCTTCTCTGGAGCCACTATGTGAACCTGACAAGAGTGGACACATGCCACCAGTGTCCTCGATCAGATAAGTCTTTATAAATATATAGATTATGGCTATGGTTGATACTTAAGTCAGAGCAGGCATATAAGGAATTCTAGTTATTGGCAGCAGCATTGTGCGTAATGTAAGTAAGTCTCTCTGTGTTATTTGGGCCACCCATGTGGTGGCGGGGCTTGGGCAGCTTGGTGGAAAAAACTTATCATTACAGGTGACTTTCTTAAAGACTGTGTCATGTAGGGTTGAATGTGTGCGAGGGTCATCTGAAAGGTAAAGTAACATAACCAAGGTGGCTATAGTTCTACCAAGCTAGACCCAGACAACATGCTATGGAATTTGTTCAAAAGTATGCTTATCTTGAGAGAAAATATCAGTCAATCGTGTTTGTAGTAACTTCATGTAAACCTCAAATTGCATATGAAGGGAACAAAGCCTCTCAATGAAAAAGAAATCTGTGGTCAGCAGATGATACAAATACAGGGTAAGTGTTTTTGTTCCAAACTGACTGTTCATTAGATGGAATTCTTCAAATATAGATAGCACATGAATTCTTTTATATTCTCAACATACTGACGCCATCCCATTTTATCAGTTTCAAACGTCATGTTTCTAAATGACTTTTCTGACTTTCCTTTACTCTTTTATTCAAAACAACTGAGTCAGTTCTTCTCCAGCTGTGGCTTCCTGCCTTTGAATATGGGGGATTCAGAGCTTTCAGAATTCACATTTGCAGATCGTCCAGCCCTGCAGATCCTGTGATCAAGTGGCTCTGGGCTGGAATGATGAAAACAGATAATTTGTCACGGCAACCGAGATTCTCTGGAAGCCCTGAGTGACGATTGCCAGGGCAGTTCCTCTAAATGACAGGCATCTGTGGGTGAGGACACTCTCCACTTGTGCAGTCTGCACTGTTTGCTTTTGGATTCGGAATACTAGTGTTTGCTCATTTAATGGAAGGTCAACCATTCGTCCAAGGAATGCTGGAGAAGTCATTTAGTGTGAGTGTTTTCTGAAGACCTTCAGCTACTAAACCTCAAAGAAACCATTAAACTGCGATTTTCCTAGTTGAGGAAATCAGTATTCCAGCTGAGGGGGTTAGCAAATGTAGTCCCCATGTCTGACTGGCTGATGATTTTGAACTGAGGGCTCTGGATGCACAGGGCATTCAGAGGCTGTCTAGTTGCTCTCCTTATTTGCATAAATGCAGATTTTCCATCAGTCATCCTGAAACTCCTTCCAGGGAATATCATAAACCAAGAAAGATTAACTTAGGTACACAAGAGAAAAAATGAGGTTGACACCACTTCAAGAGACACTATCAGTTATTCTTCTGAGGGAACAAACATAGCTCTGAGATATGTTTTATTACCAGAGGGACCTTTTAACCTACATAATAGGATACCCTTTACCTACCACATGCTTCCTCATCAAGTGCCAATTTCTCTCTGTATCCCAGAAATGCCTTCCAAACTTCAAGTGTCTATCTTTTTTTAAGTTACTACATTTTGTGGATTCCAGCACACAAATATGTTAACTAGCTGTGATTTTCCTCCTATTATCTTGTTTTATATCAATTCAGTTTGTTTCTTGGACAAGGAATCTGGAACAGTAGAGGATATCCGTTTTCCCCTCGTGTATGCACTAGTCAAATGGATGTAGACTCCCAGGAAAGACTTGAAGGATTACAGTGGCATAGATGAGATTGTATACAGTAACCAGGCTCACCATCCCTAAAAGTGCATTGTTCATAGTTCACATCAGCCCAGCAGACAGAGGAGAGAAAACATCCAAAACTTATCAGTAAAACACAAATATGAAAAGAATAAACAACATTCTCAAGAACAAAACAAACAAGCACATAGGTTGAAAACCTGTCATTGGCAGACTTATGCCCATGTTGTTTTTATATTTTGCCATTTTATGGTTTCTATATCCTTTATCTCCTAAGGTGGCGTGAGTTGAGCATTCCTTTGCCATTTTGTGTGTTTATGTGTGACAAAGGGCTTAACTTCCTTTTTGAAATCTAGGAAATGGTGGCTAAGGAAAAACTGATGAAAAGAATAAAAGACATATATTTAGACCTTCATCAGCATCTTGCTAATGCTACCAAATGAAAGGTAAAACAGTAGAACAAAATAAATAACTTGTCTAATAGTAATTATTTGTTGTTAGTTAAAATATTCTTCATTTCTAGTGCCTAAATAGGAGGTTCACCACTACTAATTAGAGTTCATAATGCTGGAAGGTACTTTTCATGCTACTGGAAGAGAATGTTTATCATTAATTTCACCAAGTTACAAACCCTGTGACATACAAGATATACTGGTGCAATAGTGGCACAACTATTATAGGAGTAACCAACTACTTTTAAAAACACATGCATTTAATGTACACTTCATGAGAAGGAATCCATACCTGACGCTGATAAAGCAGCTAAGAACCTGAAATTAGATAGGTCATGGGCCTAGGAGAAAACCTAATGCTAATATTCTACTAAAGGAACATAGCAATAAAATGACTAATGATGACATATGGCTATATCCATAAAACAGAGCTTCATTAACCCTTATCAGAGAAGCTTTTTCTTGCAGTAGACAGTAATTAACACAGAGATTCACAGGTAGACAGTGTGCAGAGAGTAAGAGGCTGAGGAGCACTCAGCCCTACATAGGATGTCTTCATCAAATCCTTCCCCTCAAGGGTTATTAATATATGTATAAGAGGAGCCAGAAAGATTGTTAAGAGCCAGAAATGGATGAGTCCAAGGAAGCAGTGTCTTCCAGACATAGAACCCAGGACACTCACATATGTGAAGTCTCAGAGACTTACAACACACACAGGAACTTCAAGCCAGACAAAAATCCCAGCACTGAGAAGGGAAAATGGATATGAAGTCCCATCCCGAAACAATGAGCTATTTGCTGTTGATACCTGCTGGGGAAGAGAAAATCAGTTTTCTCCAAGGAAGTGTTTATCAGTGTATATCAGCTACACTCAGAGCAGGCCCCATCTCCAGATGGCCGACACAAAATGAACTCCATGGTTGTTTGTTTGTTTGTTTGTTTTCGTTGTTGTCTTTGTGTATGTGTGTGTGAGAGAGAGAGACAGACAGAGACAGAGAGAGAACATTAATTGGGTGGGTAGAGGAGTGAGGAGGATCTGGGAGGAATTGGGAGAGAAAAAAAGGATATAATCAAAATATATTGTATGAAAAATTTCGTAATATTGTCGATAGGAAAAAATAGTTAGAAAACAAGTAACAATATGTTCTGATGTGACCTCATGAAAGAAGTAATTCCACATGTTTCCTGACTACAGACCTATGCATGAGTTTATTAGATATTATCTTGACTACACCTTCACCATGCATTGTCTACTGTGGGGAAAATAGGTTTCTATGCCCACTTCCTGATACAAAATCCCCAGATGACCTTCAGTAATGATGTTCATTCCATACTTCAAATCAAAGGAAGTGGGTAAAGAGCAATCAATTAGCACAGATGGTTTGGGCCAATAGCACCCTCATGGTGAGAGTTTACTATCACTCCAAAATCTCTTATTCATGCCTTTTTACATTGTTGAAGTTAAGAAATAATTAACTAAGTTTCCTGACTTGACCTCTTGAAAGAACTAAGTTCCACATGCTTCTTGGCTACAAATCTAGGGACAACTTTGTTATACACTTCCTTTTCTGCGTTTACATCCTACACACCCACTATGGGTAAATAAATAGGCCTTTGTGGCCGGCTACTGTGTAAGCAAAACTGTTAGATGATTGACAGTGATTCTCTTTCTTCCAGAATTCAAACCGAAATAAGTAGCAAAAGATCCATTGATGATCACAAACCATTTCTGAGATATTAGCCTCATATATATTAAGCAGTTACTGTGAAAAGATGTTTGAATATGGATAAAGTTAGGAAGAAATAACAATGTTTTCTTATGTTGCCTCATGAATAAATTCCACGTGTTGCTTTGCCTCAGAAACATAAATAAAACAAAATACTGCTCATTTGACCTCTGTGGTATTCAAGTTTAAATTTTACACTTGCCTTAAAAATTAGGTTAGTGCCATGGGGTTCTTGATACTAGGAACATGGGGCAGGACTGTGTAGGAGAAGGGATAGTGGTTGTGATCACACACAATTCATGCACGCATGTGAGTTTCACAGAAAAACCAGCTTGTTTTCATAATTAGCCAAATAACGGCACATTAATAATTATGTATGTGTTAAAGTTAGGCTATAAACAACCAATCGTTAGGCGATTTGGGTAGTAACTGTATATGGCCACCAGATGGCAGTCTTCTCCGCATTGTCTAGCTATTTGCGGCTGACTAAGCAGAGACATTATATCAGTGTATTGGATTTGAATGTGAGAAATCTGCCAGGACTCTTTTTCTCTGGGATTAAATGTCTTTGATTTGAAAACTGACTTCTATGGACAAAGGTGTTTATTTTATTTTCAGTCGTACACACACCTTAAGGACAAAGACTATTTACATGAATTCCACGCTCTCCCTGGAGCCTCACAAGAGAGCAGAGAGCACCTTCCCTTGATTGTGAGGACTCCAGGAGGCTGGTAAATGCACCAATGAGTGCCTCAGGGTACTGTATGTCTGAAATCCGAGCCAAGTAAGAAATATTCAAATGCCACCCATATCCTAAGTACTCTTATCTCAGCTCTGGGAATATTTACTTAAAACATTTTCATTTTCTTGGCAAACAGCTATGTAAATACGTTTAATTTTACCTTTTTAGAAAAATGCATATGTCCCTGAGACATATGACTAATGCACTGGCTTTGAGGATTTTACTCTCTAACTGCAGACACAAATATATCACAGACTAATTCAAGAATTAGAGGCTTAACACTGTGATCACTGGCATTTGCATCCGGGAATTACAAGCAATAGAGAATTCATCAACTACCTTCACTGCAAGAAAGAACTTGAATGCGCTTTCCAACTTACATATTTATACCTCTAACAAATGCCTACTTCTGACATGAATGAGTATTAGTGAAATGCTCAGTACAAGAATTCATATAATCATATGATGCTGTCTGTATTTTACACACAGAATAACTGGGGACTATCTGGGGAGGGTGAACACAGGAAGGGATGAGCTTCCATGAAAGTGACATCCCAGGAGAGAGGAAGACAGTGATGCTGGAGGTGGAAGGGAGCTTCCTTTTCACCTTGGCTTTATCCTAGTTATCCTAGCAGAGAAAAGAGTAAAGCTTCCCTGGCATTGTTGCCTTTCTGCCCCTCACCCCTACAGAAAACAATGTAGTGTGCTATACATCGGGAGAATGCAAACCATTTTTTAATACACCTAATATAAAGCAAGTGTAGGAACTCAGTATAAATTTAAGTAACAAAAATACTCATTACCCAGAACTAAATTCACAGTCATCCACAGAGAACTGGACTGTAATCCAATTTCCAAATAATGTAGCATATGTGGATATAATCATGCATAGAAAAAGAACTATTTTATATGGATGGGGAATTTGGGACCAAATTATTCAAGTAAACAATGCAACATAAAGAGGCCAGATAATAGAAAGTTCCACTCTACTTCGGTAGCAAGGAGTCATGTTTTTCACATAAAATTAGGGCTGTCAATTTGTCTCCTTTATGTGCTACCTTTGTAACTCCTACTCCACTGCACACACAGCTCCAGACTTCTGCCTGAAACTGCAATGGTTATTTTGGCACCCGACCCAATGCCACTTCTGTTATGCTCATCTTTAGAATTCTCCCAGTAAACCTCAATTTTGGCTGCTTTCAAATCCATGCTACTGGCCAGTTTGCACTTGGCAATGTTTTCTACTGGTCCCGACTTTTAATTTCTATGGAGCCCTCAATACATGAATTAATTAATTAATTAATTAATCAAGTAAGTAACTCATGGGAGCTTTCTAACTAGGCTATTTTTTTTTTGGCAGAATTGCAAAATTTTTGGAAAACATACCACTGCTCACATGTTTGGAGAAGTTCTAGAATATTGGTACACTGAATATTGGTTCATATCCTCTGAAATTCCCAAAGGTTGAAAGTGGTGGTGGCACTATTCTACCTCTTGCCTTTACCCTGTTGGTCTGGGTCCTGACTTCCTTGGCTTCTCTTTTTAGGGAAGTAGGGTAGGGTCCCCTACTTATCCCATGACAACCTGCTTTGTTTAAGTTAATCACATTTTTTTCTATAGAATATTTGGGGGAGGTACCCTTGAAGGAACTGGTACTGGAAACGACTTCCTGAACATAACACCAGTAGCACAGACACTGAGATCAACAATTAATATATGGGACATCCTGAAACTGAGAAGCTTCTGTAAGGCAAAGGACACAGTAAACAAGACAAAATGGGAAAAGATATTCACCAATCCCACATCTGACAGAGGGCTGATTTCCAAAATATGCAAAGAACTCAAGAAGCTAGTCACCAAAACACCAAATAATCCAATTAAAAAGTTGGGTACAGAACTAAATAGAGAATTCTCAATAGAGGAGTCTAAAATGGCTGAAAGACACTTAAGAAATTGCTCAACATCCTTAGCCATCATGGAAATGCAAAACAAAACAACTCTGAGATACCATCTTGCTCCTGTCAGATTGGTTAAAATCAGTAACACCAAAAACAGTTTATGCCAGAGATGATGTGGAGAAAGGGGAACACTCCTCCACTGCTGGTGGGAGTGCCAACTTGTACAGCCATTTTGGAAATCAGTATGGAGTTTTCTCAGGAAAATGGGAATCAGTCTACCTCAAGATCCAGCAATTCCACCCTTAGGCATTTACACAAAGGATGCACACTCATACAACAAGGACATCTGTTCAACTATATTCATAGCAGCATTATTTGTAATAGCCAGAATATGGAAGCAACCTAGATGCCCCTCAACTGAAGAATGGATAAGAAAAATGTGGTACATTTACTCAGTGGAAAAAAGACAATGGAATCTTGAAATTTGAAGGCAAATAGATGGAACTAGAAGAAACATCCTGAGTGAGGTAACCCAGTCACAAAAAGATAAACATAGTATTTACTCACTCATATGTGGATTTTAGACATAGAGTAAAGCATTACCAGCCTACAATCCACACTGCCAGAGAAGCTAGTAAACAAGGAGGACCCTAAGAGAGACATACATGGTCCCCTGGAGAAGGGGAAAAGGGACAAGATCTCCTAAACAATTTGGGAAGTTAGGAGAAAGAGAAGGGGAGAAGAGAAAGGGGAGAGGAGGACATGAGGGAGCAGGAAGATTGAATCGGTGGGGAGAATAGAGGAGAGCAAGAAAAGAGGTACCATAATAGAGGGAGCCAGTATAGGTTTAAAGAGAAATCTGGCACTAGGGAAATGTCCAGAGATCTACAAGGATGACACCAAATAAGAATTTAAGCAATAGTGGAAAGGCTGTCTTAAATGTCCTTCCCCTATAATGAGATTGATGACTAATTTAAACGCCATCCTAGAGCCTTCACCCAGAAACTGATGGAAGCAGAAGCAGAGACTCACATCTAAGCACTGAGACAAACTCCTGGAATCCAGTTGCAGAGAAGGAGGAGTGATGAGCAAAGAGGTCAAGACCAGGCTGGTGAAACCCACCAGAAACAGCTGACCTGAACAAGGGGGAGCTCATGGTCCCCAGACTGCCAGCTGTGAAACCAGCATAAGACCGAACCAGGTCCCCTGAATGTGGGTGTCAGTTAGGAGGACTGGGAGATCTATGGGACCTCTGGCAGTGATCAGTATTTATGCCTAGTATACGAATGGACTTTGGGAGCCCTTTCCACATGGAGGGATACTCTCTCAGCCTACACACACACACACACACAGACACACAGACACACAGACACACAGACACACACACACACACACACACACACACACACACACACACACACACACCGGGGAGAGGGTCTAGACCCTGCCTAAAATAATGTGACAGACTTTGATGATTCCCCCATGGAAGGAATCACCCTCCCTGGGTAACAGAAAGGGGATGGGATGGGGGCTTAGTGGGAGGAGTGGGAGGGTGGGAGGGAGAGGGAACTGGGGTTGATAGGTAAAGTAAGATTGTTTCTATTTAAATAAAAAAAAAGAATATTTGGGGATCATGAAGAGAGTATCATTTGGGATCTAGGACAAAGTGAGGGGATGAATTTTACTTACCAAAAAGGAAAGCATCGGGAAATAAAGAGTAAGAAGAAACAAAAGATGAGTGGAAATTTAACAGATATGGCTTATAGCTCTCTCCAGGGCTAAGAATGAAAGAAAAAATGTCAGGGAAGTAGCTCAATTGCCTTGCAAGCAAGAAGACCCGAGTTTTACCTCCAGAACCTACATAAGAAGTCTGGGGACCAGCAAAAAACCTAAAAAGCATAAAGCTAATTGTTTCCAAGCCTGATGACCTGAGTCTAATTCCCAGGACCCATGTGGTAGAAGGAGAGAACTCACTGACTCACAAGGATTGTCCTCTAACTTCTTAATGGGTGCCACAGCACACATACAGGAACACCAGATATACATACATACCCATGCGCACACAGGAACTCATGGGACAAGAGCCTAGGAAGCCTACTTTATTTTTCCCCGAATATAAACTGTAAGATTTTGCAGGAATCTTCCATGGACACCTTCCCAATATTCAATTACTGTAAGGTTCTATTGGACTATTAGGTAAAATACGGTGTCTTTGAATAGTGTGCATGCCAGGGCTCACATTTAGCTTGTATATTTTGCTGCTACACAGCAGGTAAGCATCCATTCTCTACAGGGCATGCTCTGATTGGTCAACATCCACATTATTTTCTTTCAAGTTCAGTGGGCCATGCCTAGAGGAATGAAAGCACAGGGTTGGGAGAGAGCCACTGGGGATGGGCAAGGCAGAATCTCTCTGGAGAAAAGATGCAGGAAATTAATTACATTAGCTGCAATCGAAACTTGTTCCATTGTTGTTGTTTTTGTTTTCCTGCTGCTTCTGTCTTTTCTGGAAAAGTTGACCACAAAAGATTTTTAAAATCACTTTAAACACTTGAATTATTAGGTGCTGGGAGCTCAAATATGTTCAGAGACCATGAAGCAGAGCTCAGACAAAGGAATATACTGTATCTGGGAGTGATGCTACAGTTAAAGCTGTTAGTTATGAGCTCATATAAATGACAGCAGGTGGCTTGTTGGGAAATGCTGCTGAATGAAGCCCCTCCTTGATTGGAGCATACCTAAGATCTTACTGAATGTAAAGTTTAAACTGTCAATAGTCATTGTCTGGGAATTATTTTTAAAAGCAGCAAATGTGATTTAATCCAATCCAACTGCATAGTCAATCTAAATGTTCTCGCCAGGGTTGGTTCTTAGTCAAGTGTAAGATCAGCTCTTTCTTCTGTCTTGCTATGGAAGGTACAATGGTGTAAAAAACTTAGCCAGATCTCTTTTGTTTTTCTTAAAACCAAGCTAGTATGTGGTCAGCAATTGCTGTGAGGAAGAAGTGGGTTTATTGACTGAAGTAATCTGTGAAGGACATAGTGTCATCTCTCCAGAGACTTCCTACGAGTTACGAGGACTCCATAGTATAAACTATAAACCCTTTACTACCATGTTTCTAGGGGAGGAAAAAGAAATAATTTAGAGGGAATTCTATGGTCTATGCTTTTCTCATATTACCAACAAGGACTCTAAAATTCAAAAGCCTTTTAAGAATTTTGTTTTTGTAATCATATCTGAAAATATTTTCTCCCTCTCCTTCCATACTATTAAAAAGATAATTGGTTATGTTTGCTTGCCCACCTCCAAAAGCACTTAAATTTTATAGATAGCATCTTTGAGAAACCAATAAAAACTGACAAATACTGTAGCTTGGTAGAAAATTCAGTTTTAAATCTGAAAACCCAGAATCCCACTTTACTATTTCCAGCCTGTGGTTTATAGAGACAGTCCACACAGCAGAAGTTATCATCACATGGGCCAGCTTAGTGTTTGCTTGGAAGTTAATACTGTGCATTTTTTGTCCTTCTTGGGAGTCAAGTAAGGTCTAACCTTTATCTAAATGTGGAATATCATTTTTATTTCCTTTGGTATCTCTTTGGATCTTGAAAATAGCTGATATGACAGCATTGTTTGATGTTGCTCACCAAATTTCACTTAAGCATAGAATTAGAATCAAAGGAAAAGGAAGAGTCTGCAGGCAGAGGATGCACTGGACTGCAGAACAAGATAAAGATGCGCAATTAGGGGGAAGGAGCTAGGAAAATGGCTTGGTTTGATAATGTGCTTGCTGGGCAGGCATGAGGACGTGAGCTCAGACACACAGCAAATACATAAAAGTCAAGCATACTGCATTTGCAATCCCGGTGATAGGGAGGCAAAGCCAGGTGGGTGCTCATTGACTTTCAGTGAGAGAGAGACTGTTTTGTACAACAAGATAGAGGACAATTGAGGAAAAGACTGAAATTGACCTTTGTCCTCCAAGGCACCCATATACTCTCATATATATATATATATATATATATATATATATATATATATGTGTGTGTGTGTGTGTGTGTGTGTGTGTGTGTGTGTGTGTGTGTGTGTGTGTATGCCTACTGGAACAAGTGTACACAGGAAGGTATAGATACACCACACACACAAGCATGTGTACACATACACACACACACACACACACACACACACACACACACACACACTGTGGAATGAAATAAGAAAACTAATGATAGACAACAGCTCTGCAGTGAATTAATTATTAGTGCTTGAAGAATATGAAAGGCACAATAGAAATCATTCAAGTAGGAATTTAGTAACCTTCATTGTACAACCACTGTTCCAGTTATTGAAACTTTCCATGATGTCATTAGGGTCACTCTACCTCTCAGTTAATCCTTTTCTTCATGAATTAGTTATTCCAACAATTTTGATCAATGAAACAATTTCTTGAAATGCTAAATGGGAATAGTAGTACTGATTAGCTATGATAACAGGGCATGGTCACATTACATGCTCAGGCCAGAAGGAAGACAGAGAAATCACTGAAACTCATCAATGTCAGTTGCTCTCCAGCAATGAACAAACTGGTATTTCTGAACAATGACAAAGAAATTGATTGGGAAGGAACAAATAAGTGATGTTATTTAATGGTGCAACCAATCACATCAAGTACTGGGAAAAATAGAAGATGCACAAAAGATGTGAGCCACAATGAAAGCACTAGAAAATTCCCCAGAAATTTATCATTTGACCTGAGAAATCCAATGCTAGTTATGTAGCATGGAAAATTGAGTTAAGTTTATGATGTCTGTCTGAAATCTCAACAGGAAGCTGAAACAGGAAGATTGTGAATTCTGGCCCCAGCCTGGGCCATGTAGTATAAGTCTGTCTCAAAACAAACAAACAAACAAACAAACAAACAAAAAAACCTTAATCATATTAAACTTAAAATCTGACAAGAATATTCTAAGAACAAAAAATGAATGACAAAGCTGGTCATGGATCGAAATAAAGTATCAGCTAACCAAATCTGTTGCATAACCAATAGCATTTTCAAAATAAAGGAGGGGACCAGCTCTGTTGATAAAATTACTTACTGTGCAAGCCCGACAACCTAAATCCAGATCACTGGAACACACATTAAAACCATTCACAGGAGTACAAGTGTCTGCAACCCAGGTCACTCCTACTCAGCGAGATGAGTAACAGAGACAGATTCCACAAGCTCACAGGCCAGCTAGCCTGGCTTCTGCAGGAAGAAGTCGCCCTGTCCCAAAGAGGGTGAGGAGGTGAACACTACTGGACAGTTGGTCTCTGACACCACGTGTACTTGATGGAACACATTGGCCTCCAATCCTACCCATGAGCAAGCATGTGTGTGCACACACACGTGCACATGAGCACGTAGGCATGCACATATGAAGAAATTAAAGCACAGATTAGAATAGACACCTGTAGATCTGCTTTCATAGACTCATTATTCAGAGTGCCCAGTTATAAAAACGATCCAAGTGTGCACTGGTGGATGAAATAGTAAAAAAATTATGTTTTCTACATGTGGTGGTGAAATATTATCCAACCTTAAGAAGAAGGATACTCTGACATACGCTTGCAACATAGCTAATTTTAAAGGCATGACCTCTAGTGAAAAGAGTGGTGCAGTAGGCAGAACAGCACTTACCAGAAATTGGGAAGGGTAGCAAGGAAGGTGTTAGGCAGGTTTGTTAGTGGGAACCTTTTAGAGTTACACTGAAGGATCAAGTCCTAGGGTTATTTTGCACAGTTGGTCACCACAGTTATAATTTACATTATATTATTTCAAAATTACTACGTGAAAGCAGCACAAGTTGGTCCATGTCTGAGGAGCTGGATCTGCCAGTGACCCTGATTTGATAGCACACGGTGTCCTAGTGTCAACATCCCCACCGTGGTCTTTGAATGTGTGAAGCTATCATATATGAATTAAATTTACTAAAACATGCAAATATGGTTCTTCTTAGATCTTTCTCAAAACTCAAAACTCAAAAATAGAATATGTTAATAAAAAGTCAGATGTTTAAAGCAACAAATTATTTTTACTACCACTATAGAACCTGAGGAAGATGGTTGACTGGAGGGAAGTGAGCTGCTCTCCTGGTGAAGGTCATCATGTCAGTCAGTGGTCCAGCAATGAGTATTAAAATGCAGGAAGCGCCCTCAGGCAGCTGGCATCTCCAGGATAAAATGGTGATACCTTAGCTCCAGTGAAGGTTTTGCATGGGAGCCCTTTAATTCTGAGTTTCCAGTTGTCTGCTCATCGTGTGGGCATCAAACACCACAGAGATGAAAGCTGAGCCGGGGAATATGTGGTTCCTCTCAACTTTCCTCCCACTCAAAGCCAATCAAACTGAAAAAGTATGCTTGACATTTAGAAACGAATAGATGTGTATGAGAGGAAGCGAAGATGCTCGCGGCAGAATTGTTCTTGGTGTTTAAGAGGAGTGGAAGAATGAGATTTCAGGAGAAGGGGGAAGAGTGGAGTGAGTGTTTTGAGATGTCCTCTTCATTCCTTCAAGGGAAAGGACAGAATGAAAGGTACTAAGACAGTCTGTTAAGGGAAATGTACAAATGTTGCTTAGCTGCTTGGTGGGCAGATGCTGAATTCAAATACAACTACAGACATCTTATTGTGCCCCAGGCTGCCTGACATATGTGTGAGGATGATTAAATCAATGTCCTTTGGTAATTCTTAGCCCATATTTCTGAGGTGCACAACTCATCAAAAAAAAAAAAAAAGCAAATCTTTTACTTGGAATCAGTTCTGTTGAAATCAACGTGTAAGTGGTAGAAAAGAAGCCTATGGCTTTCAATATTATTCCAAACATTTCTGTATGATGCCTGGAGGTGTTTTCTGGAGTAAAGAAACAATTCACTAGGTTTTGCTTACAGCAATATAGTATTATATCCCTTGATATTTTATTTTGGCCTAGAACCAAATAAATAGTAAAGACAAATAATTGAGTCTAGATATAGAACTTTTATTAAATTCTTGAACTTAATCAACATCCCACTATGAGATATCAGGTGAAAAGCCCAGGTTGCCCATGAAACACACTATACATTGATTGCCTGGGAAATTACCTCCCAGCAAATCACAGAAGCCCTGTGTGTTTTCTTTGGTTGTTAGGGTCATCTGATCATTTACTCAGGAAGTTCAAAGAGGTGATCCTTTGAAATTTTCTAGTGGAAACAAAATTTGTCTTTTGTTGTCTCTTCCGACTCTATTGATTTTCCAACCTCCTCTGATATCCAGTTACCCTGGACACTTCAAACTGTGTTTAATCCAATGTGTGATGGGACACTGGGTTATGTGCAATCACGTGTTTGTTGCAGAGTTGTCTACACTAGCTAGATGTAGAAACAACCCAAATGTCCATCCACGGATAGGTATATAAAGAAAATAGCAAAATGCACACTCGTGCACACACACACACACACACACACACACACACACACACACACACACACAGAGAGAGAGAGAGAGAGAGAGAGAGAGAGAGAGAGAGAGAGATGATGATGATGATGATGAAATATTACTCAGCCTCTGCCTTTCAAAAGGAGGTTATCTTATCATTTGTGGCATAACTGAGGAATCTGGAAGGTACCATGGTAAATTTAATGTCTGTCTTGGATGAATGAGAATGCCTACTGTGTGATTTTACTTATGTGATACATCAAAAAACAATCAAACTTGGGGTTGGAGCGATGGCCCGACAGCTATGAGTATTTGCTGCTCTTGCAAAGGACCCAGATACAATTCCCAGCACCCACACAGCAGCTCACAACTGTCTGTCATTCCAGTTCCAGGGGATCCAAACTCTTTTCTTACTTCCACAGCCACCAGGTGCACAGAAATACATGTAGGCAAAACACTCATACACATAAAACAATAATTTAAAAAATTAGAATGATTCCACACAGCTAAAGACACCAGAAAATACACATTATTCTAGGCATGGTTGTGCACACTATTAATTCCCGCAATTGGAAGGCAGAGGAAGAGGCAGGTGGATCTCTGTGAGTTCGAGGCCAGCTTGGTCTACATATACATAGTGAGTTCCAGGACAGCCAGGGCAACAATGACAGACCCTATCTGAAAATATGAATAAGAATAAGAATAAGAATAAGAATAAGAATAAGAATAAGAATAAGAATAAGAAGAAAGGAAGGAAGGAAGGAAGGAAGGAAAGAAGGAAGGAAGAAAGGAAGGCAGGAAGGAAAGAAGAAAGGAAGAAAGAAAAAGAAAAGACATGCCAGAGAAAAGACATGCTCTTCAACAAATAGTTCTGGGGAAATTGGCAATCCACATATAAAAGAAAGGATCTAGATTCCTAGAGCTCGCCCTACATTAAAGTCAACTCCGAATGGATCAAGAATACAAACAAAACACCTGCAACTGTCAGAAAAAAAATTAGGGAAAACCACTTCGAGATATACAAATAAACAAGGAAGTTCTCAATTGGACACCAGTCACTCAGGAAATAAGGCTAAGAACTCACAAATAAGACCTTATGACATTTAAAAGCTTCTGTTAGTCCCACTGATCCAGAGTGCTTCCCTGGCTTCAGTGGGCAACTGGGCTAAACTGTGTCTTACCTTTGCAGTAACCCAGCTCAGCTTTTCATGGGGCTGCAATCTATCTATCTGCTTCCACAGACTGGCCTAGAGAAGTGAGTGTTTTGTCTCTGTGGCATCAGAGTTGTCAGCTGTTTGCTGAAGCAGGTCCTTTTAGGGGCTGTCTCCCATGTGACTTCAATTTCAAAGTACCCTTGCCTTCAGTTAAAGCTAAAGCCTTTCCAGGAAAACTTTCCATGACCAAAGAAGTTCCTGTTTGTCATCTTTATGATGCAATCTGGGCATGCCCAGAAGCATTCCTGCCTGCCATTTTACCCTTTTGAACCTGTGCTCCATGACTTTGAGCTGAGTATACCAAAAGAATCTTTCTGCCTTCTTAAACTATGACTTTAAACAGAGTATTCCACATCCACTCCGTACCTGAGTATGTTGTGGACTATACCCAGCCCAAATGAATTTGCATAGTCTCCATGAATGAAGTCCACATCTTCCTTTGTTCAGGGAAGGCATTGCTTTAGAAATAACTCCTGTGGTCACCTGATCTGCTGCAGGTGGTAAATCTTTTTTCTCATTCGTTTGTTTTGGCCAAGCATGTTTGGGGCCTTGTACTTACCAAAATGCTACAAACTGAAGTTTTCCACTACAAACCCTGTTTGACCTTGGCCAAGTAAAACACCCTGATTATGGAGAGATGAAATGTTGTAGTTCAAGAACCAAATTGTCCAGGCCTATCTTTAGCCCTCTTGAATAGTCATTTACTATCAACCTCTAAATATGACTGAATATTCTCTTGGCTTTTACATAAAACCCTAGGTAGAAATTGCTGAGCTGACACTTAGCCTCTACCAGGAATGTGATAAGACCACTTCTGGATCCCATGAATTCCTCCATCTTGCTGCAATCTGCCTATTATATGACCCACAGGTAGATTTTGTAAGCATTGACTCACGGCTTTCAAGATGACTTGCATCCATGTTCCCAGGCCATGGTCAATTTACACTTGGCTCAGAATAAACTGTTTTCTTATTAAAAAAAATTAGAATGAAGAGAGAAATTTTAATTGCAAAGGATATAAGAAAGTGTTGACAGTATGCTGATTATCTTGACTGTGGCAATTGGTGTTATATTTCATGGGTTCTTACATGTGTCCAAAATCATCAAACTGTGAATGTTGCATACATGTAGTTTCATTGCATAGAAATTATTTTGCAATGGAGTCTCACTGGGTATATAAGCTACACCTCAGGGTAGGTCCCATCTCCAGCAGTAGATGGCCAAAACAAAACAAAATCAATGGTGTTTTTGTAGATTTTTTGTTTTATGTTGCTTGTTTGGGAATTTAAATAAATCTTACTGATCTTTTGCTTGTATATTATGGTTTTAAGAAAACAAACAAAAAAAAGAAACTATACTAGTATAATTAGTAGAACTTAGTTCAAAGGGACTTCTGAGTTTGGAGAAATTTAAATAGAGTCTTCTACTTAGCCACACACACACACACACACACACACACACACACACACACACACACACACAAGCAAAACTTATCCAAAAACTACTTAAAAACATCTAACTCCAGACAACTTTTCCCTCAAGCTGGGGCAACAATTTGTTAAAATGCATCCATGTCTTTAATATGACTATGACTTCAACTGATAATTCTCTTTATGAAAATATACCTAAGAAACAAATCTTAACTATGAAATAATTTATGGGGAATGATAGTGAAAACACCAAGGGTATTGCTTACCTGTTTGTCATCTTTGAAACATGGTCTCCCCATGTTGCCAAGATTAGTCTGAACTAGTGACTCAAATGTTCCATCTCTCTAGGCCTATTAAGTACATGGGAACACAAGCATGTACTACCATGCTTGGCTACATAAAGTGGTTTTGAAAGAGTTTAAAAAGATAGTCTTTAATGTTTATATAAATCTGGATGTTATAATTTTATGCAAATGAAACCAATGGCAATGCTGGTATGGTAATAGAAGATATTCATTTCACTCTACCAAACTTCAAGGGCTGGTATTCAGTCTTAGCATATTATATTGGCATTGCATCCTTAAGATGGATTCTATTTTAAATTCTAATTCTACATATTCAACTACACACTGTCTAGTTCAACAAGTGGGGAGCAGGGGAAGGAATGATAGGTTGTTTTTTTTGTTGTTTTGTTTTTGTTTTTGTTTTGTTTTTCTAAAAAGAGCTTAAGCAAATTCAATCTCTTATTTTTATTGAGTCATTTATTGTTCCTATTTTTTCATTGGTAGTGGATCATGGATAATAGTCATTGTGTGCTACATGCATGCAAAATTACAGCTCTTACACAGGACATATGCATTTACAGTGATGCAGTTAATAGCATTAAAATAAGAATTTTATACTTAAATTCTGCATTGAAGTAAGGAATTTAGCAAATCACATTTATTCAAAAAATAAGACATCGCCTAGACCTAGATCCCCTATAACTACAAATATGGGTAGATTTTTCAAAGATTTGTCAAATTACTAATATGGAATTTAGAAGCAGATCTTCCTGAATTTAATGTGAATAACAACATTGAAATCATTTTTTTCATAATCCGTTTATAACCTCATTTTCTTTTTTTAATTTTTCCTGACTATTCTATTTTCAATGAATTAACTATCTACTAAATCAGATTTGGTTTGATCTACATGTGAAGGAAAACTCAACATATTAGTGGTACAATGAAGAGGTATTTTTCTTTTCACATGGTAGTACAATAGAGGTAAGCTGCCCAGAACTGACGTGAACTGTACTGTCTTAGGGGTGCAGCTAGAACTCTCTTACCTTTTCCATTCATAACCTCCAGAAAATGCTAGTTCCCCTTTGGCCAAGATGACTTTTGTAGTTCCATTCATCCTATTTACTGCAGTGACTGGCCTTTCATGTTAGTCTCCCTCAAAAACAAATCTCATAATTTACATACAGCCTTTCAAACTTTGTCCTCTCACCAACGTACAGGTAAGAAATACTAGGAACAATAATGTTTACACTAGAAACCACCTTAAAAATTAGGAATTCTATCTTATTAAGGAGGAAGTAAAAACCAAAATGAACATCTGTAAATTAACATTCTAGCACAACCATCACTCTTCAAAATACCATGGTGCTGAGCAAAATCTGTGAGGACCAGTGCGAGATGGCACAGCAGACAAAAGTTTGTGAAATGCAAGTGTAAGTGCATGCTGAACAAGCATGATGACCCAAGACCAATCCCCAGAATCCACCATGGAAGTATAGAACTGACTCCTGAAAATTCACCTGTGACATCCACATGCACCCTATGGAGTCTGTGCCTATATCATATACACACAATAATAATCATGAATCATGAATAGATTTTAAAGAAAGGTTTGAGAAATTTTGTCTTTACAATTTGGCTCAGATGAAGTAAGATTAGATGATCTAAAAAGGCCCATTCTAGTCATGTTCACTAAGCATTATCCAGACTATTCATCAAAAATGTGCTGGAAGAGCTAATAAGGATATATCATACATAGATACAGTTTTATGCCAAGAAATTATTAGCAATAAATGATAAATGGTACCAGATTTAGCAATAAATGGCAAATAATGTAAGATTTGTAATCCACCCAAGACATATAATATGCATAGAAAATGTTGGTTGTCTAAGATATTAACCTAAAAGAATTAGTTATGAATCAAATTGAGCAGGGGTAAGGAAAATAGAGATTTATTGATATTATCTATGCTTAGAGCTATAAGCGTCTTTATTTTGCATTGTTCTGTTTCTCTTTAAAAATATTTTATACAATATTCATTTCTGCATGTAAATTACTCATAGGATAGTTGTTTTATAATTATATTGGTTTAGTGGGAGGTATTGTGATGAGGTGGAGAAAAGGGTCTGAGATGAATTTTACCAAAACACATTGGATACATATGAGAAATTTCTCAAAGAATAAATAAAATATTTTTTAAAGTTATATAGGAAGGGCTAGAGGTGTGGTTCAGAGGTAGATGTTTGCTTAGCATGTACAGGGTCCTGAGTTCAACCACCAGCATTGCAATAATAAATATATAAAAACAAAAATTACCCTAGACTATATAATGAGCCTCAAAAGAGGTTAACGCTCAAAGTCTACACTGAATGCCATATGTGCCCTTTACATTTGGACTAAAGGAAACCAGAGGGGCCCAAGAGATTTTCACTTTTGTATTTTCTGTAGAATATATTTCTATACTTTTCTCGCAGTCTCTCTTAGATTTTCTTTTTATCAGACATGCCTATCCTACACCTCCTCTTGTGTGCCATACAAACACTGCACCAAGCGCTAGGTAGCTAAAATGAAGAAAGTTATAAAAGCAATGAACTTCAAGGGCAAATAAAAGCAATCACATGAACCAAGGGAACCTTTAAAATGCTGCATTATGAAGACAGCGCTCACAGAAAGCCAGTTTCTCAGAAACTGAACTTCTAAGTAAACCTTTAATAACAGAACTGTGTAATGTGTTGATGCTTTATTGAGTGAAAACTTGATATTCAGAAAGTTCACACACAAAGTTCTTTCGTACTGAAACATTTGAATCAAAAGCCAAACTAGAATATGCATGAGCTCAGATTCCAGTGCCCAGGCTCAGTTCCACTCTGGATGTTCTGCTCCTGTCAGACTCTGTCTTGGGAGCTAGAAGTCCATTTGTAAATGAAGAAGCGTGAGACAGCCAATGCTAAGTCTCACTCAGGTTAACTAGCATCCTTTGGATTTGGATTTGGTGGCAAATCCATATCCCTATTACATTCAGTAAAATATCTCCTCCTGGTAATACTTGATCCTGCCCTGAGGCTGCCATGAGTTCCACATCTAGGGATCGCCATGGGGAGAACAGTCTGCTTCATTCAACAGAAAAAGCCTGGGATTGTCCAACCTCTGCGCTGCACAGAGCTGGTACCTTGCTCGCTATCCATAGTTCATATATGACAAGAATCAAAAAGCATGTGGCAGTTAAGGCCAACCGCAAGCAAAGCAACTATGCTTGTTCTTTACTCAGACCGAAGACGGATCTGCACTATGTAGAGCTGATAGAGGAGAAAGTTATCATGAATTTGGCTATGAGGAACTGTGTGAGAGCAGCAGTTCATTTTGAAAGAAAGATGTCAACAGCAAAGGCATTCAGAAAGAATCACCATCTCATTCTCAGGTCCCCCCATAGAGATTTTGCTGTGTGTTGTGTGCCATATGTCTTAACAGGACATGGCATCATTAATAAAATGGTAGTCTTACAGGTAAGTGAAAACCATGCTGTGACAAGATGAGGGATTTTAGAAAATTTGTGAAATAAGGTTAAGATGCCAATTAAGTCACCTTATTTGATGAGCCCCTGACAAAGCATTACTAGACTATATATGGGCTTAAAGATTGAAGATAAAATTTAAAGTGTAAAATAGGCCTCACCCTCAGACAGCCTGCTGAATAGAAAGTTAATTAAAGTGGAGTGGATGATGAGACCTGCTGCTAGGGCCTTTGATCACAGTAACAAGTATTACAGAATGCACAAATAGATTTGGAAGTTTTATTAGAACATGAAATGGCTCCTAAAATCTGAGTAGTCTGTATATCAGCAGAAACCATGCAGGCCAGAAGAATGTGAGGTGGATATTAGAAGTGCTGAAAGGGAAAACAAGCAAATAAACAAAAGAAAACTAAACAAATCTTGAAAACAACAAAAACCCCTGCCAACTAAGAGTATTTTCCTAGACATTACTGTCATTCAGAGATACAGGGAGAAAAAAAGATTTTCCTAGACAAGCAAAAGCTGAGAGATTTAACCATCCCTACACCCACCTTACAAGAAAAGAGAGTAGAAATGAAATAAATTCTAATTGGAAACACCAACGTGCAAAAATGGAGCATAATCTCAACCACCAAGAAAGTGATTCAATTGCTTTTAACTCTGATCTAAAAGTTAAGTGACAAAAGATTTAGAATAACTATAGCTACAATAATTTGTTGATGGTCACCAGAAAAAGTTACAAATAGTGACATCAATAACAAAATGTGCTCTGGAGAAGAAGCAGAAGTATAGGAGTTTTGTATGGGTTTCAAGTTAATTGCTGTCTACTTAAAATACTTTGTTACAATTATGAATTATTTTATGTTAGGCTTGGCAAACCCAAAGAATATGTCTATACTAGGTAGAGGAAAGAATCAAAGCATATCACTAGAAAAATTATCTAGTCAAAAGGGAAGTCAGGGAGAAAAGAACTAAGAATTTTTCCTTAAATTGCAAAGAAAAATACTGGCTGAATGTTTAGAGATGATAATAAAAAAGTTCTATGCAGACTAACCAAATGAGAGCAGAAGTGGTGATGCTTATATTTTACAAAATAACTCTAAAATTTGTCACAGAAGGGAAACAAGGTCATTACATAATTCATCAAAGGGCTGTAATAATTATAATACACACATATATACATGCACACACACACACACACATACACATACACACACACACACACACACACACACACACACACACACACCACTGGAGCTCTTAAATATTCAAAACAAATATTAATAGAACTTAGAAGATAGACAACAGTTAATAACAGGAGGAAGATTTAGTTCTATGCTACCAACATGGATTGCTCATCCACTCATAGAATCAGTTTGGAAATAGTGTATTGATCAATCACAGAAACTAAGTAGACCTAACAGAAATGAATGTAACAGTATACCACAAACATCAGAATACATATTCTTCTCAAGCAAACATTCTCCAGAATGGATCATATTAGGCCACCAAACATTTGTAAAACACTTAGGAAGTTTGAAGACAAGAGGCTCAGGGGTATAGTACTAGCCTAATGTATAAGGGCTTGGGCTTAATTCCCATCACTTAAAAAACTCCTGAGAAGGTTAAAATGATGTCAAGAATGTTTCCTATGTAGCTAGTGTGAAACTAGAAGCAGGGAGAATAATTAGCATTCTTAGACAATCAATGCATCAAAGATGAAGTAAAAAGGTAATTACCACAATCTTGAAACAACTGAAAAGAAAGTACAGCACATCAAAATTTATGGATTGAAGCAGAATTAGTGTTAAAGTAAAAGCTGACAGCCATAAATGTCTGCATTAAGAAAGATAACATGGGATAATGTGGTGGTCAATGCCTGTCAACTCAGCACTTAGAAGGCACCGTCAGAAGGAACCTGACTAGAGGAATCTACACAACTAGTTTCAGACTAGTCTGAGCAGCATAATAAAGCCCCTCCCCCCCTCTCACATACACACACACACACACACACTCACACACAATAATGATGGAAAAAAGAAAGAGTGTGATGTCAGGTGAACAGTCTTTACATCTCAAGAAACTAGTGAAATCAACTAAACCCAAAGTTAACACAGAGAAGCACTGTCAGAAGAGAAACCAGGACTAGAGAAGCAAAAGGACAAATCAAATAAACTAAAGCTGTTCTCAAAGGAAAAATGAACAAACTTTACCCAGACGAGAGGGAAAAAAAGAAGACCCTAATAAATACAATAAATAAAGAAAGGGTGTCACAATGGATGACACAGAAACACAAAGCATCATGATGAAACACCATGAACAATTTCTTCCCAACAGCTGGAAAAACAGAAGGAATTGGTACAGTGTTAGACACAGTCAACCTATCGTGACTGAATCATGAGAAAATAGGAAGGCTGAACTGGCCAGATGTTAATCCTCATCAATAATTAAACACTTATCACTGAAGAAAAGTCCAGGACTTTTGCTGGTAAATTTTATCAGAAATTTAAGGAAGAAAGATGCTGAATTTTTCTTATACTCTTCCAAAATATTGAGATGAAGGTGTAATAATTAACTCATTTTACAAAACCAGGATTTCTTGCTACCAAAGCCCAATAAGGATACAGGAGCAAAAGAAAACAGCCTGGCAGTTTCCCTAGACGTTCTCAACAAAACACTAGTAAGTATGAGCAATACATTAAAGAGTTCACAAACGAGGATCAAGCTGGACTTGCAGTGCATCATCTATTAGAAGGCAAAACCTTGAGGTAATCGTGGTAGGCATTAAAGATGTTTACTAAGCCAGTGAGATGGCTCAGTCAGTAAAAACAGTTGCTTGTGTAAGCCTAATGACCTGCATTCTGTCCCTGAAACCCACAGTGGAAGGAGAGACACAACTCCTGAAAGTTGTCCTCTGCCTTCAAACACAAACTGTGTCACAAGTGTGTACCCACAACACATCCAAAATTATGATAACAGTAAGTATAATTTTAAAGGTTTTTTTTATTAATTAAGGAACTGACTGGCTTTGTTTCTGGGCCTCAGCACACCTTGGGTTGCTACTGAGAGGAAACAGGTCATACAACAAGAACTGTGATGTTTCCAACATAGCGTTTACCATTTCACTGTTTCATCTGCAGTGTTTTCCAAAGTTCCTTAGGATGTTGGAGCAAACCTTCTGGTACATCAGGATACCATCTTCTGGATGTTTTAAATCTTGTTGCGAGCTTAACTATAGCTTTCATATGCTACAGAAATGTGTCCCACAAGATAATATTGGAAACCAGCAATATTCTCATTCTGTACATTGTAACTGAGTGATAGACAGTCAACAGTAATCTAAGTACAAGAAAGGATGCCTGTCATGTTAGCAAGATAACCCGCCAAACGATCCCCTAGGAAAAGACAGGGAAGGGAAGAGAAGGAGAGGGCGGGAGGGGAGGGGAGGGAAGGGAAGGGAAGGAATGAAGGAAGTGGATAGCCTCTCAGTTTCATTTCTGTTGTTGGGAGAAAATACTCTAAGAGAAGCACTGTAAGGGAGAAAGGGCTCCCTTGCCTCACAGTTTCAGGTTACAATCTATTACTGTGGGAAGACAAGGACAGAGAAAGAATGACACATGGTTTCTTGCTTGCTTGCTTTCTGTTTTCTTTCTTACTGCTGTACAAGACCCCCTGCCTTGACACCCACAGCTAAAATACTGAGCTGAACTCCTGGAATCCAGTTGCAGAGAGGGAGGAGTAAAGAGCAAAGGGGTCAAGACCAGGCCTGTGGAACCCACAGAAAGAGCTGACCTGAACAAGGGGGAGCTCATGGACCTCAGACTGATATCTGGGAGGCCAGCATAAGACCGACCCAGACCCCCTGATTATGGGTGTCAGTTAGGAGGCCTGGACAATCTATGGGGCCTCTGGCTGTCGATCAGTATTTATCTCTAGTATACAAATGGACTTTGGGAGCCCATTCTACATAGAGGGATACTCTCTCAACTTAGACACATGGGGGAGGGCCTAGGCCCTGCTCCAAATGATATGACAGACTTTGAAGATTCCCCATCGAAGGCCTCACCCTCCCTGGAGAGCAGAAAGGGAATTCCATAGGGGGTTGGTAGGGGCAGGGGAGGAGAGGAGTGAGAGGGAACTGGGATTGACATGTAAAACTAGCTTGTTTCCAATTTAAATTAAAAAAAAAAATCTGAAAAGAAAGTAGACCCCCTGCCTTGGGGATGCTGCTGCTAGCAATAGTCTGAATCTTTACATCAGTTAACACTCCCACCCCTACCTCCCTGCCCCCTTAAGCTCAGACGTGCCCATTGACCAACCTGATCTATATAATGAATGCCTCATAAAGAGCTCTTTCTAGGTGATTCTAGATTGTGTCCAGTTGACAGTTACACTAGCATGTCTGTCTTTTCAGCAATTTCACCTAAAACATTAAGAACATCAGTATCCAAAGTTTATGAACTTCATTCTAACGCTATCCAGATTAGCTTTCTAAAAGTTAATCTAAAAGTTCATGCACACATGGAGGTATCACTAAGCCACCAAGTGCTCATTTCTATTACTACAAGAGTACCAGTGAACAAAGCTGCTGTCAGTTTAAAACATTAGTAGGGAAACAGTTTGTTCGCTAGAAGATCAATGACAGAAACACAACTCTAAAACAGTTGACAAATTCCACTATAATTCTAAATTATACCACAAGGTTATTTCTCATCAACTTCACTTTTGCAGCAGCATGAAAGATGGAAGCTATTGTGTGACAGTCTCCAGCACAATGGCTCCATGACCAACTTCAACTTTATTCAAGATGGCTGTCTGCCAAGAGCCTCTAATGGCTCCGTTTGACAAGTTGATAATAAAAATGAAGAGCCCAGAATGATCAGTATACAAAACATCAGAAAAATTTCTAGCATTTTTAGAGGAAGTTGTGACTTTTTCCTTTCAAGTCCTCTGTCACTCAACCACATAGTTTCAGGCTCTTAGTTAATTAATTATTTACTATTATGACAGTTGTGTTATTCAGCTGGAAGGGAGTAAACTGGAATGATAGTATATTGTATAACATTTTAACATGCTAGTCAAATTTATTTCTAAAGTGAGTTACATGAGAGCATTTCTCAGCTGAGCTTTTACAAGGAAACAGTAATATCACTTTGAAATCCGAAATGCACTGCTCTGCAATCCAATCATTTGTATCCCAATAGAAAAGGCTATCACAATTAATCTTGGATTATTTGGGGGGAAGGGGATAAGTCTACAATGTGCCACAACTTTCCAAACCCGACATTTTTCCATTAGAACATTTTTGTCAGTTTGTGATTGTTCTGTGGCAAAAGCAATGAAAACCTGGCACTCCCATAAAAAGAATCATCTTATTTTATAACAGAAAAGTGGGGAAATAAAAATATCTAGACTTAAAGTCAAAAGAACATTTTTTCATTCTGTAACAAAATTTCCCAGTAAAAGTTTCTGTGATATTGTAATAGAAGTATCTGTATTTTGCATGGATTATAAAATGGTTTGAGAAAGAATTTTTGTTCTTTTAAAGGGAAAGTACAGAGGAGAGTCATTTGAGAGCACTGAGGGAAGTGAATCTTTGAATCAATGAAACCTAGTGATTAAATTATTTTTGATCCTTAATATGAATTAAATAGTACTTTCTACCTTACCGAATTCTTTCTTGTAAACTCCAGGGTTAGTCCATCAAAAATGAGATTTTTTTTATTCTTCTGTCTTTGACTCAGTTAACTACTAACATGATCCTAAACAAAAGCAGTGACTTTTAAATACCCACTGGAAGGGGTGCTTCTTCCAGACAGGTGTTCCTCAGCAACACTGATTGTTTTTGCATAATAAACTAAATTATTGTTAAAAGTGATTTCAAAACAAAACAAACTATGTATCCTAGGTTTGCCACCATCTTTATCATGTATGACATATAAAGAAATAAGGAAAACCTCTGCTTGCAGATGTTTGAAAGTGAGTCACAAAAAAAAAAAACAACAATTTTCCCTCACCTTTAGCTCATTCTCTACTCTCACAGATCTGTACTGTCTTACATGTAATTACTAGTCACAGGCTGGACACATGGCTATTCTGGACTAGGAAATGTATATATTTATAGTATGCAGAGAACTTTTTTTCCCAAGAAATTACTTTTTATTGGTTCAAATTAGAAACAAGCCTGCTTCACATGTCAATCCCTTCTCCCTCCCTCCCTCCCCTCTTCTACCCCCCACCCCATCTCTCCTCTGCTCCTCAGGGAGGGTAAGACCCTCCATGGGGGATCCCCAAAGTCTGTCATATCAATCTGGGCAAGGCCTAGGCCTTTCCCCACATGTCCAGGCTGAGAAAGCATACCTCCATGTGGAATGGGCTTCCAAAGTACTTTCTTATACCAGGGATAAATATTGATCCACTAACAGAGGCCCCATAGAGTGCCTAGGCCTCCTCATTGACATCCACGTTCAGGGGTCTGGATCAGTCCCATGTTGGCCTCCCAGACATTAGTCTGGGGTCCATGTGCTCCCTCTTGTTCAGGTCAGCTGTTTCTGTGGGTTTCACCAGCCCAGTCTTGACCTCTTTGCTCATCACTCCTCCCTTTCTGCAACTACTTTAGAAACATAAATCATCAGCCACAGGCCACATACTACTACTAGGAAGTTCTGAAAAGAGGCACAGTTAAACAGTTCTGTACACCTTGAGAAACTGGTTTGAGTAAATGGTGATAAAGAAGCCTTTATTGGTTTAGAAAAACAGAGAAGTGAGCAGGATAATCCCTGTGATAAGACTGACAAAAACTTTTACAATTGGTAACTTTTGCAGAGTGCTCACTAGGTAGCTGATATTTCATGTAATCTATCTCATTTAATACCTATAAAATTCCTGAGGTAAGTCTCTGCCTACATCTGAGTGGGTCTGGTCCAAAGCTGTTCTTCACTTCTCTGTGTTTTTCTGATGTTTCTTAGCAAACATGACAGCTAATGATGCTATTCAGAAGTCTAGGACTACAGAGTACAGAAGCAAACCAAAGCATCAAACATTTTCAGTAGCAAGTTGCTCTTCTGATGGAGAAAGCAATTATGCAGGCAACATTGAGAGAAGGAGAAGATTCAAACTGAAAATGCTAAACTGGAGGAAGAAACTGAAGGACTGTAACAGGAGCTAATTCAGGCAGCAATTCAAAATGGAGTGAAAGGAATTATCATTTCCATCTGGCATTCCTCAGCAAGCTAACTCTAAAACATGATGGAACCCACAGCAGTGAGGGATGCCTCTTCTGGTACAGAAGAGAAAAATTAAAGGAGGAAGAGAAGAAAAGAAATAAGGTGAAAACAGGGGAAAAGGAGCTAACAGTTGAAAAACATCTGTAATTTCTGTTCCAGGGATTCTGATGCCCTCTGCTGGCCTCTCAGGCACACACATGGTACATATACATACATGCAGACAAAATAGTCATGCACATGAGAAAAATAAATATTTTTGTAGAAAGAAGAAAAGGGATAAGAGGAAGAAAAAGCAATCCAGTAATCATTCATAGCAAGTGTTGGACTAAGTCAATAGATGTTTCTCCTCTGGATCTTCAAATTGCTTGTACCATTACTGCCAGAGAACAACCTGATGTGGGTTCTTAGTATATAGAAGAAATAAACATGGAAAAACCCGTCCCCCAGGGCAGTTGTCAGTGCAATAGTGAGTTGTGCTGCTCTAGAACAGTCACAGAATAGGAAGGTGATTTCACTTTGTAACCTGTCATATTTCAGGAGTGCCATTACAAGGCAAGAATGGTACGGGAGTTCACCAGAGGGGGAGGGGGGCTAGCTTCTTCTAATGGGTCCATTCCTGGAGAAGAACTATCTGCAGTACTAACCCTGGAGCCAGACAAGGAGCTGAATCCTAGGAAGAAGATATAGGAGCAGATCCAGCCCAACATGTATGTATACTGATAATGGTGTGTATGGTCACATGGGGGGCAAGGGTCCCTTAAATGTCAGGAGAAAGGGATGTGCATGGCTCAAGCCATGACAACAGCAGAATTAAATCAGATAACATGCTCTGTTACTGAAAGACCCTGGGATAAAACCTTCATAACAATAAAAGGGATATATTTGCTTACACTAAAAAAACAAAACAACAACAACAACAAAAACAAATTTAAGGGAAAAATCACGACCAAACCCATTTCTTGTATATATACTCATAGCCACTTGCCAACATTTGACTTGTCTTTCCTTTTCATTTCATTAGATGATGGAAACTTCCTAACTTCCCTTAATTTGGCACAAGAAACATTGAAATGGGATTGTTTTGAAGCCATGTGTTCAGAAGAGCCTCCTAATTAATGTGATTAGACTGCAAAGGTACACTTCTTAACTGCTTCCCAACTAACCGCTACCTCAGAGAGAGTGTGAGTGGGTTACACATTCGCAGACACTTGCCCCAGTTCAAAATGCTCCCTAAAACACACACTTGGGAATGCCATTCATCCAAGGCAGCCCACATGGGAAAAGGCTGAATGCTAGCATCACCCAAGACAACAGCACTCATTGGTAATGGGTGGGCCTCCCAGTGTCTTCCCAATACCCCTCCAACTCTGCCATTAGTTTTTGAGTATATTATTTTCTTTTTCATTTAAGATTTTCAGAAAGTGTTTATGGAGTCACTTTTATCAAAAATTGGAGCTGCCTCCAAATACAGCAGGAGTATATATTCCATATATTTGTTCTGCTGTCTTCCTTTGTAAAAGCTACTACCAAAGAAACTTCTTTTACTGTTACTTGCAAAGCTTCATGTCAACTCCAAGGACCCTATAAATCTAATTCAGTTACAGGATGCTCTGGGATGCCACTGGGACATCTACAGACTTTCAAGAACTCTCCAAGTCAAGAATACAGTTAAAACTTAAACTGTCTTTCTCAAAAATCCAGTAAGGCAAATGAAAAGGCCTAAGTGGTCTTTTCAGGCTCTCAGCATTTCTGTAGACTCAAGACAAAATTCACATGTAAAACTATCTTAGAGACAGAATTACAACTTTCTTATATCTCTTTATTACTCAATGACTTTATCTGTTAGCTATTTTCCAGGAAATTTTGCAAAGTAACAAAGTTTTCATCATGTCATGAGTTTAACAGAAAGGAAATAGTGAAGAATAAAAGGTTCAAGTTGGGTGTGGACATTCAACTCATCGATTAGTTTTGATGTACAAGGGATTCGATTACAGTGGTGACAAGTGATTGCATGCTATTGAACCTGAAGAACACTTTTGTAATTCCTAACGTAAGGAACTACTTCTCTAGTTATGCTGAGAGAAGGGGAAAGCACCATGTATATTTGAATGATAGGTTACTAATGCAAACTCACTTGCTGAGAAAACTACAAATATTCTGAAATAAATTCTCATTGCTACCCAATCCAGGACTAAGTTTTATCAAGCAACTAAAAGCAGTATAGAGCTACAGAGATTAAAATTTAGCCTCCCAAAGGCAGATCATTAGGCCTGATTACCTTCAATCTGTGAAACATATTTAAAATCAGCTTAAAAAATATTTTTCTATGATATCTTGATATGAGAATTCTGACAATTTTTCAGTTACATATTTCATCCCTAGCGCTTCTAATAACTGCATATATGTTTATGATATCTACAAGAAAATTCTAGGGAAATTTTGTACACTTCAGGTACCTTTCTACTGGTTTGCTTGACACAGTAACTAACACCATGGATTATTAAGTAACATTTATAAATCTTTGTTTTAAAACATTCACTTTAATAATAATAAAAATAAAAATAAAAATAATAAGCTAAAAATGGCCTGCTATTGAACATAGAATCAACATCTCCTCTATTTTATCTCAAATACTAAGAAAGTTATTTCCTTTCTTTAGATAACTAAGTGTATAAAACATGTTCAATGGATCCAATATAATAACTGGAACTTCCTGATGGTTTCTGTGGTGGTTTGAATGAGAATGGCTCCCGTAGGCTCACACACCAGTGTACTTGGCCCCCAATTACTAGAACTGTTTGGGAATGATTAGAAGGTGTGGCCTTTATGGAGGGTTTGGTCACTGGGAGTGGAATTCGTAGTTTCAGCAGACCCCTGTGGTTCTCAGTCTGTCTCTTCCTGCCTTCTGCTTGAAGATGAAGACCTGAGCTCTTAGATGTTCCTCCTGTCATTCCTTTGTTCCTTCAACATGGATTGTCACCCCCTGAAGCCATCAATCCAATTAAATGCTTTCTTTTATAAGTTGTCTTGCTCATGGTATTTTGTCACTGCAATAGCTAAGTAACTAAGATAGTTTAAAAGGGAGTTTCCCCAAATTTTATAAATATATTTGCCATTCTTCTTAGAACCTGTGTCTGAAAAACAGGACATGGAGGCTCACAAATGCACACGTTATTCGGCTCAGCATAGACGATTAATGATGCTTCCAACTACACAGATATTACTTTTTTCATTCAGTAGAATTGTGCTTTCAGAGAGAAACAAATGGTAAATAACAATATTTGTATTCCAGGGCTTTATCTCCCATCCCCTCTAACTTCCTTGAATGTCATGCTGTGTTTCCTGATTCATTAGGGACTCCTGGCATGTTCCCCTTCCCTTGCCTCTGTCAACCCAGCAAGCTGTTCCCCCTGACTTCAAAAGTGTAAATATTTTTGCTTCATCATCAGTTTGGTAGTGTAAAGAGAGCTTTGGCTTACCTAAAAAGAAACCATATTTTGCAAAGAAAACAATAGAATAGAGACGCTAACCAATGCTTCCTTTTAGAATATGTATTCCCTTTTAAAAAAGACTAGAAATTTCTTTTATGAAAGAACAAAGGCAGACTATAAAACTGGTGCAGTCAAAGAGCATTAATTACATTTTAAAATTCAAGTTAATTAAAAATGACACAAGTACCGGAATTATTTATATATTTGTATGATTATTCAGATCAGAAATCTAACAGGTCCAAAAATATTAGAATGTTTTCAAACAGAAGTTCCTGAGTTAATCATGGTGTTTGCAGTTACCTGATGATGAAATGCTGAAGTTTTACTCCTATTGCTTCCCTTTCTTCTGGAAAGTTCTGCCCTTTTGGCAGCCTGAGACTTAGCTCTTAGCATACCATCAGACTTCCTTGCTTAACAGGTGGTCAGTTCTGAGGAGTCTTTCAATTTGCAATAGAATAAGGCTGTGCGCTGTTTGAAATGTAAATGTTCAGGGCTTCAGACACACCATCAGAAAATAATGTGGATTCCAATTCACTTTGCAAACGTCTGTGGCCAAGTTGCTTTCTAAATTCTAGTTGACTTCAACCTCAGCAGGAAAATGAAAACTATAATCATATTTTAGGTAATTGATTTATTTATTTATGTTACACTTCAAATGAAGATTTTTTCATAAGCAACAAAATATATAAAATGTTTATAAATAAAATGCTTTGGTTTGGTTGGTTTTGTTTTGTTTCATTTTGTTTTTGTTTTTCAAGACCAAGTTTCTCTGTGGGAGAGCCCTGGCTGTCCTGGAACACTCTTTGTATACCAGGCTGTCCTGCAGCTCAAAGAGATCTGCCTGTCTCTGCCTTCTGAGTACTGGGATTAGAGACATGCACCACCACAGGACACAGCATGTATGTTTAAGGATCTCACAGAATTTATCAAATGCTTTGAGTCTTTCGCTTTCTTTACATTAAACAGAGAAAATAGTTATTTTAAATTCTTGAGGTTGTATTCATCACGAATAAATGAAAGTTAATGTCAAAATGGGGGTCTGTGATTTGCTTGGCTGTGTCTGAAATGCTGTCCTATAATAACTTTCTTGCATTCCCCTACATATTTGCTAGATAGACAGAAGCACAGAGGTGGTCTAATATGCTCAACAGTCTACAGTTCACCTACTCTGGCATTGCCCTCTACTGCCTGTTATGCTTATTGCAAAGACTTGAGGTCTTTCTCTGCTCCATTAAATAAAGGCCCTTAGAAATTACCTTTAAATTCCATAGCAGTCCCTAACCTCACATTTCATGTTGAAACTATGAAAGTATTTTCATTTAAAATTTACTTAAGCATCACTTGAGACAAGAATGACTTCTTTTAAGTTTCACTATGGATATTTTTCCATTCTGTTTTTCTTTTACATATAAAAAATTCATCTATTCATAACCCTCACTTCACTATTCTCTCTCCTCCTTCCCCAGCGTAACTGCAAATAACTGCAAATAACAGTGTGTGTACATGTGTGTGTGTGTGTGTGTGTGTGTGTGTATCACATCATGTAGAGATGTATATGATCATATCAAAATGTGTAATTTCATCTGTCATTTTTAATAAATGGAAAAACAATGTATATTTTGCTTCACAAATTGCCATTTTCACTTAATAAGTTGTCTCCAACACTGTATTAAAACATATCCATACCTGCATTAGTGTTTAAATGCTTCATGGTGTAACCATCTCTGGATTTCCTAATCTTTCTCCCATAATAGACACCTGGACTACTTCAATATGTTCAGTATTTAAAGCAATCCAAAAATGATTTTTTTTGGTATGGTTTCCTCTAGCACAAATAACTATTCAATGAGACTTCTGAGCCCAAATACACACATGTAGGACATTGAAGAATCTGGGTCCTCACACTCTGGGGTTTTCATTTTGTTCTTGAGGGAATTCAACTTTCTCATTTAAACATTTGCACTCTTAATTTAATTAATTAAACAATTTAATTAAGCATTTTAAACTCTTAATTCTCACAGCTCTTCCTTGCAAATGGCCATTCTATCTCTCAAGTCCAAATCATTAAAATGTTCACACTCTCAGAGAAGCCTAAACCTGTAAGAAGTTCTTCTGAATGATAGCCATCTGATCCCTTCAGTTACATGGCTCACTAAAAGAAGGGGGAAGTTCAGCTCAGTCAAGAAGGAATTCTTACTCTACAGCAGTGGAAGTTGGTTAGCTCCCTCCTGGCTTCATCAATCATAATATACTTAGAAAAAAAATAAAGTTAAGTTAAATCGATGTGATAGCGCTAAGTAAGTTCCAGAATTCAATGTCAGTTTGTATATAAAGATGTATGACTCCAAGTAAGTATTTGAAGCCCATAAGTAACTTTTTGCGTGATTTGCATAGTTAAAATATAATTAAGAAACTAGAGATGATTTAAAGATTTTGCAGTAAAAGAATAAGAACTTCAGCCTACAATATACTTCCTTCGGGACAAAGACAAAGAAGGTAGATTTTTATAACAGTTTCTCACAAGGAAGCCAATGTGAAGGGGCCAAGACCTGCTGGCAAGCCTTAGGTTTCTGATCATCAGACATATCCCGAATATACCACTAGCTGCCAAGTATCATACACCACTTGACTCTTCCAAAAGAAGGATTTACGGTTTTAGAGTATGTTGAACCTCTTTATCTCATTTTTCTCATTAAAACTGGAGCACTGTTAAAAATATTCAGAGATCTTACAAATATTTATTTAAAAAATTATCTTTCCTTCTATGACTGATAAGTTTCTACATTTCTAAACTTCCGCTTTAAGATTTTTAAAATATCCTTTGATGACAACAGGCAGATTATGGCTATTTTCATCACAGGCATGACATCTGGTATCTTTTTGCCTGCCAAAATCTATAAATGGCTTAAAGTATCACTCTGTAAAAGGCACCTTATTACAGAAGCCAGAAACCCTAAAGCATAATTAATACAGCCATGACTCTGTGTGACTCTAATACCAGCTGCCACATTTCTATATGCTATAGAAAGATATTTCAGGTGAACTAAAGTTTTGAGTAAGACACTCACAATTACCACATTTATTCATTTTTAATCTGTATCATTCTGTGTTCTTATATAGCCAGTGACTTAAATAGCTCAGTTAAGTGTTGCCGAGTAATAAACATCCCAAGACCCAGAGGCTTTGAACAATGCTATTTTGTTATTTGCACCACTTTTGAAGCTGCCAGGCCCAGCTCTGGGTCCCTTCATCCATGTCTACTCCTCTGCCTGACAATGTGGTGAAGAAAGATAGGCTCTGCTAGGATGCACTGACAACTGAGTATCCCAATCATCTCTCCAACCAAAATAGCCAACTCTTTTGCCTGGCAGATTGGGACTTTCTTGAAAAGCAAAGGAGAAACTACCCGACCTTGTATGGCTTAGCAAGAGTACTGGACCAATGATGCTGTCACCACAGTTCAATTGGCTGAAGCAATCTGATGGGGGAAGTACTTCTGTGTATGCTTATCTTATTGATTGTTAAATAAAATACTGTTTGGTCAATGAAACGGCAAGTTAGGCAGAACTAGGATTCAAAGAGGATTCTGGGAAATGTAGTAGAGAAGTGCTGATCCAGGCAGGAAGTAACATAGCAAGGAGACCCATATTTAAGTGAAGGAGGAACAGGAAGGGCCCTTTTTTCCCGTTCGCCTCCAGCGGCAGGATGTGAGCCACCGACAAGGAGGGATGCCAATAAGGTGTCCGATAAGATAAGTCTTATAAAAGATATAGATGTATGATAATTAAGACTGAGCTAACAGATGAGAATCCTAGTCATTGGCCAAGCAGCATTGAAACTAATACAAGTTTCTGTGTATTTATTTGGGCCTAAGTCGGGCGGGTGGCTGGCGTAGAAAGCACACATGGCGATGGGGCTCAGCGGCTTTTGACAGAAAGATTTATCATAACAGCAATCCCAGGGAAAGTATAAACCCAACAGGGAAAAAGTATTAGTTACTTTCCTCATTGTGTGACAAAATGGCTAGACTCCTTCTAAGGAAGGTGTAGTTCACAGTTCAAGGGGACAAATTCCATCATTGCAGGGCAAACATCCTGGCAGGAGCAGGCGCCTGGGTGGTCATATCACATACACAGTTAGAACGCAGAGAGTAAACAGCAAGAAGTGGACCCAAGCTATAAAACCTCAAAGCTCTCCCTTAGAAAGAGAACCCTCTTTCTCCAGCAAGGCTCCAGAACCTAACCAAATGGCACCAGAAACTGGGCAACAACTGTTGAAATAAAGGAGCCTAAGGGGGAAATTTCACATTCAAGCTACAGTAGTAAGCAACAATAGAGGGGCTTCACATCAGGCAGGGCTGGGGCCGGGTTTTGGAGACTCGCTACCACAGATTGTCTCCTCTAACCAAAGACTCTGATTCCTGTTCCTTCTATGTTAAAGACATACTCACCAACCCCTGAACCCCCAAAGTCCTGTCTCCATCCAGATCGTGCCTTGAGACTGTCCATGATCTCTTCATGTAAATCAAGTGAATGAATATAAAGTGTACTTTTCAAACATAAATGAGTTGTTTGCCATAGAATATGATTTATAAATGACTATCTTTTATTTTAGTTTATGTGTATGTATTGTGTGTGTGTGTGTGTGTGTGTGTGTGTGTGTGTGTGAGAGAGAGAGAGAGAGAGAGAGAGAGAGAGAGAGAGGTGCCACATCTGCCTGGAGGCCACTGAGGACATTGATTCTCTGGAAATGAAGTTACAGGTGGTCATAGTTGCCCAGTATGGGTGCTAGAAACCAAATTTGGGTGCCCTCTAAGGGCAGCAAGCATCCTGAACTGCCTCTACAGCCCAAGCAACTGTCTTCTTTTAATAAAAATGAAGGCATTTGCCAGTTGAATCCCACAAGCATTTTGGCTGAAAGCCTGTTGGCATGTGTGAATGGGTTTGTTTCAGTGTCTTCTGGCACTACCTTACTTTTCTCCTTAGGTTAGTGCTACACTGCTTTAATTACTGTAATTTATTGATAATGTTATTTTCCCTATACAGTGATTTCTTTTCAAAATTACTTTTACTGTGTAAGGGTCTTCATGTTATCATTTACATTTAGTATTAATTTGTCAATTGCTAATATTATGAATTCACCTGAAATTTTTCTTTGAATTACAATGAGTACATAGATTAAGTTGGGAGATGGATAATCAACAGTCAAGAACACCGAATCATCTGATTTATGATCATGTATGTTTTTCTATTAATTTGGCCTTTTAAAAGATTTTTAGTTGGGGCTGGAGAGATGGCTCAGTGGTTAAGAGCACTGGCTGCTCTTCCAAAGGACCCAGGTTCAATTCCCAGCACCCACATGGCTGCTCATAACTGCCCATAATTCCAGTTTCAGGGGACCCAACAACTTCACATAGACATACATGCAGGCAAAACATGAATGCACATAAAATAAAAATAATGAAATAATTTTTAAAAGATTTTTAATTATATTGGTTTTTTCAAAATCTCAAAACATGGCTTCATTGATTGTTTTATATTTTTTTTATTTCACCTGTTATCTTTATTTGTTAATTTTCTTTCCTCTTTTCTCTTCTTCTGAATTATTGTTGAAATAATTATTGAAATAATTGTTGAAATAATATGAAGGAAATTATTGTTATGAGGAATTAAAGCCATGAATGTGTATGTAAAATATCATACTAACTGCACTATAGAATTTTAATGTTGTGCTTTGTTTTTTTAAAAAGTACAAATTATTTTCTGATTTCCTGTGTAATTTCTATCTCTTTTTTTGCGGATTTTTTTATTTGAATTAGAAACAAGATTGTTTTACGTGACAATCCCACTTCCCTTATCCCTCCCGTCCTTCCCTACCAACTCTCCCCCCCCCCCAACTAAAACCCTACCTATCACATATCCTTTCTGCTTCCCCTGGATGGTGAGGCCTTCCATAGAGGGTCATCAGAGTCTAGCGTATCCTTTGGGATAGGGCCTAGGCCCACCCCTGCCACCCCCGTGTGTCTTGGCTAAGGGAGTATTCCTCTATGTGGAATGGGCTCCCAAAGTCCACATCTATGCTAGGGATAAGTACTGAACAACTACAGGATGTCCTGTAGATTTCCGAGGTTTCCTCCGTGAACCCCATGTTCCTGGGGTCTGGATCAGTCCCATGCTGGTAACCAAGCTATCAGTCTGGGGAGCAAGAGTTCCCCGATGTTCAGGTCAGCTGTTTATGTGGGTTTCACCAGCCTGGTCTGGACCCCTTTGCCCTTCACTAGTCCTTCTCTGAAACTGGATTCCAGTTCAGTTCAGTGATTAGTTCATAATTTCTATCTTTGATACACGTATTTTTTTTTTTAATAGAAGTTGGTCTTGCAAGCCAAGTTATCAGGCATTTTTCTAATTTTTTTTTTCCGAGGCAGAGTTTCTCTGTATAGCTTTGGAGCCTGTCCTGGTACTAGCTCTTGTAGACCAGGTTGGTCTCAAACTCACAGAGATCCCCTGCCTCTGCCTCCCGAGTGCTGGGATTAAAGGTGTGCGCCACCACCACCCAGCTGCATTTTTCTAACTTTTGCTATTGATTTTAGTTAATCCCATTGCGTCAAATAATTTACTATCTATGGTTTATCTACGCATTGTCTGAATTGAATAGTCTTCAGTGTTCCAGCCATTCAAGTGATAAGACCTGACAAACTTAAATCTGAGCCATCACTTCCTCCTGTACGCATTCTCTGGTGTCATTCCCTGACTTGAAAAGTGGGTTGATTTGAAGAACCATATTTTACTAGTAGAACAAAGCAGACTTAGGAGAATTTGCCAAAATTAAGTCATAAAGAGACTTCAACTCCTAGCCAGCTGCTAATCTGTTGACAGCTCTGTGAGAGCCCTGTGTATGTGGCCATGGGTTAGAGCCCCAGCCACCTGGCTTGGGACACAATAACATACGAAGGATGAGGGAGCCCTTAGCTGGAGTGTTAGCTGAGAGTATCATAAGAGACAGACAGTCCACCTGAGTGCCTGGATTCCGGGACTCAAAAGAACAGAGAAATGATGAACATGCTTCTTTCCATGCATTGCCTATTGCTATAATTATTTTGTGCAAAAATAAAGAACTAATATGGATGTTAGTTATATTTCTCAGTGAGTATTCTAGGACTTACAAAGAAAGCATGCTTTTGAAGTGGGACTCTAAATAAAATAAATGCAACCAATTTAGACCCACCTTTTAAAGTTTTCCTATAAGCAAACTCTTTTTTTCTTACATTCTCTGTCAGTGTTCTGTTGCTATGAAGAGACACCAGGACCAATGCAACTCTTATAAAGGAAAACATTGAATCGGGGGTTCGGGGAGGCTTGCCTCAGTTTAAAGTTTAGTTCATTATCATGGTAGGGAGCAAGGTAGGGGCAAGGGGGCAGTCTTAGTGCTGGAGCAGAGAGAGCTACAGGGAGGGGGGGCTAGCATGTGTTGTGGAATATTAGTTACAGATGTGTTACATTTGTTTATGCTATGGACTGTTTGTTTAATGATGCAAAGATGTGTCACATTCTTTTATGGTGCATTTGTTTAAATCTGTGAAGCTGTGTTACTTTGCCTGTCTGAAACACAATTGGTCTAATAAAGAGTTGAATGGCCATAGCCAGGCGGGAGAAAGAATAGGCAGGGCTGGCAGGCAGAGAATAAAATAGGAGGAAAAATCTGGAAAGAGAATATATAGGAGCAAGAAAAGGAGGAGGACATCAGGGGCCAGGCACCCAGTTACACAGCAAGGCATAGAGTAAGAAGTAAAGAAAGAGAGAAAGAGAGAAAGATAAAAGCCCAGAGGCAAAAGGTAGACAGGATAATTTAAGTTACAAATGGCTAGAAACAAGGCAAGCTAAGGTCGGGCTTTCATAAGAAAGAATAAGACTCCGTATGCATTTATTTGGGAGCTGGGTGGCACACCCCAAATAGTTAAGAGTGAAAGAACAACCAACTTCAGACATGGACTTTTGAAACCTCAAAGTCCAACCCCAGTGCCAATAAGGCCAGACTTCCTAATCCTTCTAATCGTTTTCTCATAGTGCCACTCCCTGATGACTAAGTATTTAAATATTTGAGCCTATGAGGGATATTTTTATCCAAAACACACACTCCCTTTTTTTACTATGAATTACTGTTACAGGCATGTTCCAATTTCCAGCTATAACTATGAATTTACCTATTTTTCTCTAATTGAAATTTATTTTACTTGTTCCAAACTATTAGGTATATAACCATTAAAACCATGGTATCTTCCAAAAGGAATTGACATTTCCTCAGTATCAAATTTCTTTTCCTATGCTTATCTATATTCCTTGCTGTGATGTCTTATTTCTCATGCACAGTTTCTAAGCTTTCTTTTGAATAGTATTTGACAATATTTTAGCAGTATTTACACCCCCATTCTTTGAATTTGAAACTGTGCCTTTATATTACCTACACATTTTCTGTAGGCAACCTACTTGAAGCTTATTTTCTTATCTAGTCTAACAGGTACTATAGATGAAGTACCTTCCCAGCTACATTAAAGTGTTTACTGGAGTGACGGAGTTTAAATATACAACATTTTCAAAATTGTTCTACTTCTTTCTGTTGTCCCTTATTTCTTGCCTCTCCTTAATCACAAATACTTTCAGGGTTTGCTTTATCTCTAAAAACATCTTATTTGGCTCCTTTCCTTCTCTTATTTTCAAAAGTGTGTTTTATAGTTTGCAATGCCTACCTGAGACAGGGTTGATCAAATGATATCATAGCACTTTTGATATATGGAATATTCTTCATAATAACACCTGATGCATTGTGAACAGGAAAACACATTTTCAACTCAAACTTTCAGTACCCAAAATACCAAATGAAATGAAAGATTGTTACATGGAATAATAGGCTAAGAAAGACTAAATTTTTATTCAAATAATTACACTCAAAATGAAAACAATGTTGGCACTTGAGAATAATATGATAATTAGATTATTCTTTTGGATTATGGCCAGTTATTTAGGAGCAGGGAAGACGTCTTTATTGGTATAGGTCCTAATCTGTGTGCGGACCCTTTGCATCCACTAAAAGAGCCAGGTACAGCTGTAAACCTAGCTCTGGGGGGTAACAAAGAGAGCTAGGTCCTTAGCCAATCAGTGAGCCCAGGTTGAGCAAGAGAACTTATCTCAAAAACAGGCAGAGAGTGACATAGGAGGACATCCAGTGTCAACCACTGACTTCCACACACACATACACACATACAAACACACACACACACACACACACACACACACACGCATGAACACACACTAACACAAAATAAAAAAGTAAGTGCTGCATCAAGAACTGGAAAACAATCACTCCCTGCATGGTAAGTGAGACAGGGCCTAAGCAACATTGCTGTGTGAGCTCTGCTGCTTTCAGTCTGTTAGATGCTTCCATAATAAACTGGGAATTGTTTGTTTGTCATATTCCAAACATCACTTGGGCTTTCTGAACAGGAGTATTTATCAATGCGTACATCTTCACTTCAAGGTATATATGAAGTGACCTTGACGGCTGGAATTTGAAAGTTTTCTCTGAAGGAATGACTACTTTTCCTACCATTGTGAAATGAAGATATTAGCAATGCTGCTCTACTCACTGTTACTGAGGTTGGAATCTGACAAATGCAACATGCTTCTGGATGGTTTTCTATAATTTTGTCAGTCTAAATATAGAAAATCCAATTCACTCTCAAAGCTGGAAGTGCTAAGAAACTAATGAACTAAAGTGTGTGTGTGTGTGTGTGTGTGTGTGTGTGTGTGTGTGTGTGTGTGTGTAAGCCAAGACTCAGAATAGAAACTCATTCAAATATGAAAGAAAAGGCCTCTGACCACCTTTTCTACAGCACAAGGAAAATGATATTGGGACTAAATTAGATTTACAAAATGAAAATTACATTTCATTTTTTAAAAACTGATCCTCCTCCTCTTAAATAGCAGATATATGTATTACCAAGTTATATCTTTCTGTTTTTTTTTATTTACATTTAACCCAGGTCATTATGGTTAAATTGATTGTCTATAAAGAACATACAGTATACACTGGGTTTTTAATTTTCTGATGACTTTTGGCATTTAGTAACTGTTTACCCATTTCTATTTAATGTGATTATAGATGCTGTCCAGGGAATCTAGTTATCAGCTGAACTTTGAATGTTTCTCACGTGTTTAACCTTTTTAAATTTATCAGTCCCTTAGAGCCGCCAGAATATTTAAAATATGTATGACAGTAATCCCCTTTGTCATATATAAACCATTTTTTCATTAAAAGGAAGCCACCAGAGCATAATGCTTCATTTTCTTTATGTGTGCAGTTTTGCATCTTATTTTTAGTAAGTGACGTATGACAGTATTTCATCCAGCCAGACTACTCTGAAGTGTTTATTAAAGTCTGGTCCTAAAAGCCATTCAGATGGGAAAAAAACTTTTCTTTTAAATGAAGGAGTGAAAGGAAAGGAGAATAAAGGAATAACACCCTTCAGAGGGTAGCTACTATGCCTTCATCACCACCAAGTCAGTCAACTTCTGGAATTGTCTTTGGGGCCTAATAATCAATATTTCCATATTTTTCTCAGACATTAAATATTTGCCTCCAAACATCAAAGATATAATGATTGAAATAATGAGCATGTGGGAGCAGATAATAGATTTCAATATAAGTGAGACATTACATCCTTAAGTTCAAAGGCTAGAACTAAGTATCTGTGGTACTCAGACGTGACTCTCCAGCACCTGTGTACATGCAGACCTCTGAAGGCATGACATCTAAACTCCTCTAGGGGGTGTACATATGGCATAACTTCTGCAGGAATAAAAGAGATGGCTTTATCCTGTTCAGACCTTCTTGAAATTTCTTTGAATGGATGCTTCAATGTCTCGCCTGAAGGAGTCTTGCTCTTGCACTCAGTTGCCAGCTGCTGAAGATCACTGATTTGGCTACTTAAGTATTGCTGATGTGTCCTTATACGCATTAGGAAAAAAATGCCCATTTCTGCAATGTGTTGACCTTTCAACTACTCAGGTAAATGAGATATAAAATCGACACATACAAATTATGTGCTGTCCCACGACTAATCAGAATATTGTAATTAGTTCTTTATGCTATTTTGGAATTGCTATTCATTTCACGATTTAGGGTGTTTAAGAATGATTTTTGTGGAAGGCTTCTTGTAGCTTGCCTTCACAATTTGAACATTCACCCAACGTTCTAACCAAGTTAACCATATGCTTTGAGATCATTTAAAACTATATACTGTGTACTGTTTGTTTAAACACAACTTGGCTTTAAGACAAAACAATGTGATCAGTCTTGCTATCCTTTGGACTCTCCATGTAAACAACATTTACAAGTGAGGCTGAACACATAGTTTTGATTTCAAACTACATTCCTTAATTCTCAACATAATCACTCCATGCCCCTAATGAATAATCATGTACATGTCTCCCTTGTGACCCTTTGCTGCCCCTAAGAACAATGTATGTGTATATAAGGTGTGATGATTAGCACTAAAACCATTGGTACAAATGGCCCACAGAAAATGCTGCAATAAATATGTGGACATAGGTTGATAACAAAAAAAAATAAAAAAGAAAGAAAAACAGAAACAATGCCTACGAAGTTGCTTGAATCAAAATTTATTTGATTTTTATGGAGTCAATTATTTTTTTATCTTGCACAGAAGCAGATTTCTCTAACTTAGGGGCCACTTCCTATTCTGCACCTACAGAAGGTATACACAGAGTAATGGCAAAATCCTCTCTCCCCTGAGAAGCAAAGACAAGGACTCTTTGAGATAAAATTTCTACAGAAAGCCAAAAGTATAGACATCCTCCATGTGATCAGTCTATCGTCCAAAAGATAGTTACCAAGCACTCTTAGGGGTTCAGCAAATTCCTCTAAGTGCTCGATTGCTCTTGCTCACAACTTTATCATCTTTTAGAAGGCACCAAAAGCCCTTCTCCCAGACTGATTTTTCTCTATGCGTTTAAGAATGATAAACTGCACCTTTAAGTGGCGGCTCACTTTAGAGACATTCCCTGTAAGATTCCTACCTCGAATCTCTCAGTGACTTAACAGTTTTGAGCTGTTCCTGAAGTGTGCATTACCTCCTGGAATGGAGACATACGGGAAGCTTGTTCAAATCAATATTGGGATAATGAGATTAGCATAGTCTTTTGGATTTCCAGTTGCACGGAGTCAGTCATCAATCACCTCTTCATTCATTTTGCTTTGCTCATTTACTTAACAAATAAAATCTAAATCACAGGAAAAAAAAGCCATATTTTGAATAATATTGCACCTGCCTTGAAGGACTCAGATGAAAGATAGTATTTCTAATGCTGTGTAGTAAGATGTAATAAAAGTCTGAATAGATGCCTGCAATTCACCTTGCTCTAGAAAAAAAACCTGTCAAACTGCAGCAAAATCAGGTGAAGCTGTTTGACATAGGACCAATCTTGCAACCTTTCTGGCCTCTAGTTTCTTCACTCATGACAGACATTTAGAAGAGGCCACTTTTTAAAACTTATTGCCCTTAAAAATACTACTCTAAGTAGCTTTACTTCTCAAAATGAGAGGATTTCATAAGGAATTGCTCTTAAAGAATATTTCCTGGAGCCTAGAGATGGTCCAGCAGTTAAGAGCACTGACTGCTCATCTTGACGGCTGGGGTACAGTTCGTAGCATATGCATGGCAATTCATAACTGTCTGTAGTTCCAGTCTCAGGGTATCTGATACCCTCTCCTGGCCTCTGAGTGTACTAGGCATCCAAGTGGTACACACACATACATGCATGCAAAACACCCATGCACATACAATTAAGATAAAAATAATACTTCCCTCATGATAACATTCTCTAGTAGAAATTTGTTTCCCCAGAGCCCACTTTCCTTTTGGAAGCAATGTTCTTGCTCTCACATAGGGTACATCCTTCTACTCAGTCTATATACTATCTACAGAGCAGAATATATGATGCTGACTTGCCAGTCAGCAAACTAGATAGTCTTCTCCACAACACATCTGTACCCACGCAACCACTCACTCATATATTCACCTTAAGAAGGGACTGTCACAGCATAGGGAAATCCCTCGCAGAAGTAGAGCTAGGTTTATACTGGGATTAGCCTCGGTCCGGTGCTCTGAAGTCTTTCAGTGTATATGATATTGTTATTACTTCACCCAGGTTGGGGCGAGATTTTTAAACAATCGGATTAGAAAGCCAGTCACCCTGTTGTCATTTTAGCTATCTATATCTCTGTAACATCTATACTACATGTAAAAATTAAAGACAATTAGGTCAAATCTTTTGTTATTAAGGAAGAAATTATTACCCCACAGTTATACATCTGTGCATCTTAAGGCAAACCATTTGCCCTCTCTCTATCACATTTCCCCATTTTCTCTCTTACCCTTCCTGCCACACTTCTGTTTTCTCATCTCGTTTTGAGACAAGACCTCCCTCTGGAGCCCCATGATAACTGTGTATTTGCAAACTTACTCCTTAGCCCAGGCTAACACCAACTCACAAAATTCTCACTTGAGATTGTGGAGTCCTAGCATTACAGGTAAGCAATCTTATGCTGGCCAATTTCACTTTCTGAATCTGACTCAGCCTGACATGCATCACAAGAAAGGATTTTAGAAACCAAATCCACAATGTTTCTGCTAACTCTTGCAAATGAACAACTGGAGAGCTGGCTCCAGTCTCCCTTACTTACTCAAATACCAGTGCCTTAAAAATACTAACAGACACCATAGACTAAAAACAAGAATACCTTCAGTTAGGTAAATGTTATATATGTTGTCATTTTTATAGGAGAGGATGAATGACTATCATAACTAATGAATTATCCCTACATATTCTTAACCAACCTTTGTAATTGGACATCATGGAAACCATTAACAGGCTTGAGTTTATAGATATTGAAGGCATTGAAGGAGTCCTATATTTTAATGCCCAAATGCCCTTGATGAGGGTGGGTTCTCTTGAGAAACAGCTTTGTCAATAAGATTCAGGTGTTCCAAGAGAATACCCCATAAGATTCTTCACATTTAAATTTGTTCCCTAAGATGACCACCTCTAAAGTGCACATCTGCACACAACACTGAAAATGTAATATTACTTTTTGTTGAGGTAACAAAAGATTGAAGTAGTCTGTAATGTATGATTTGCAGCCTACATATCTGAGAAGTAAATAGGATCACCAGCCCTCCAACAGCTTGGCCATCTGTTCTTGCTTCAAGAAGCTTCAGGGAATGTTCAGTGTAATGGAATGTAAACAACATTATCAACTGCTGGGAAGACTCTCTGAAGCAATCAGAAAACACAACAATGAATATTAACCCAGTATTTAAAAAAATGGAGGATATGCTTATTAATACTTAAGCATATTAATGCATTTTATTATTTATTTCCAACTAAGACATAAAAATATCAAAGTTACACATATCATGTTGTTTTGACACATGTATATACATTGTATATATTTCAATTAGATTACACACCTTTGTCTTTCAATATTTATCATTTCCCAATGGAAAACCTTCCAAAACTCTTCCTTGTAGGTCCCAGACATGTACAGTTCTTTATTTCTTGGCAGTTATTTTACTGTGCAAAAATGCACCAGAATTGCTCGCTTCTGTATAACTGCACTTTTGTTCCTATTGCTAACTTTTCTCATCTTTTTCATTCTCTCTAGACTCTTAAAACAACCACTTCACTGCCAAATCCTAAGTGATGGCTTTTTAGGTTCTGGATATAAATGGGATCATGCGATACTTCCCAATTCTGTGACTGACCTATGTTTTCCCAGTCCCAGCCACAGTAGCACAAATGGTGGGATTTAGCTCTTTATGCCTGAATAATACTCCACTGTATATCTGTACAACATTTTTAATCCACTCATCAGCTGACAGACACATGGGTTGATTACATAGGTTGGCAACTGTGAAGAACTCTGCAGTGAACACTGGAACATCTCTTCAGCAGGATGATTGCATGTCCTCAGGGTGAACACCCAGTAGAAGGATTACTGGATCATAGGGGTATTCCAATTTTTACTTTCTGAGAATGCTCCGTATGAATTTTGATTTTGGAAATAATTTACCTTCCACCAACAGTATGTAAAGAAACTCTTCTTTTATTCAAGTCCTGCCTACACTTAATACTACTTAGTCTATTCTCCATTTTAATTGGTTTTTGTTGTTGTTGCTACTGAATTGTTAAGAGTTCCTTACAGATGGAACTGGATAGTGGTGCTTTTGTAAATATATATTTTGTAAGTATTTTGCATAACATTGGTAAATATTTTCTTTTATTCTATAGGTTGTCTCTTCATTCTGTTGTTTCATTTGCAGTGTAGAATATGATCAATTCATTGTTACCCCATATATCTATTTGAACTTAAGTATTTAAAATGAATTTGCCTGGGACACATGGCTAGTAAGTGTGGATTATATTCCAGGTGCTATTCTAAGAACTTGCTTATTCTCATAGCAGTTCTCTAAAGCATTTTATAATCTTTGTTTTCTGAATTAGAAAATTGAGGAAAGGGAAGACTATGTACTTGACCTAAAATTAATGATTACCATGACTAAATTAAAAAAAAGTCCAGTCCTTCATAAAGACAGAGAGAGGAGAGAGACAGACTAGCAAAATTCATCAAGATCATCTTTTCCAAAACTCTAGAAACTAAATTGTAACAATAGCAAGTGTTTATAAAGGGGAAATGATAGAATATTAATATATGAGTAGGTAAGTAATATATAATATGTAACTAGGATAGATAGTTGATAAATGTATTGAAAAGATAGATGATAGATAGATAGATAGATAGATAGATAGATAGCAGCTTTATTGGTAATAGCCAGGACCTGAAAACAACCTAGATGCCCCTTAACCAAGGAATAGATAAAGAAAAGGAGGTACATTTACATAATGGTTAAAACGCAATGACATGATGAAAATTTCAGGCAAATGGATGGAACTAGAAAAAAAAATCATCCTGAGTGCGGTAACTCAGACCCAGAAAGACAAACATGGTATGTACTCACTCATAAGTGGATATTAGCTGTAAAATAAAGAATAACTATGCTGCAATCCACAGATCCAGAGAGACTATGTAAGAAGAAAGATCTGAGGAGGGATGCACAGATCTCCCTGGGAAGGGGAAATAGAAGCGATATCTTGGGTGGACTGGGGGTGGGTAGGGATGGGAACATGAGCCATTAGGTTGTGGGGGAGGTGGAAGGAAACTGTACTGAAAGAGCTGAGTGGAAACTGGGGGAGTTTGGGAGTCAGGTAAATAAATACATGGAGCAAGGGTGTCTCCCAGGAATCTACAAGGACGACCTCATCTAAGACTTCTAGTAGATACATGGCCTGACCTGGACATTTTCTGTGACCAGGCAAGACTTCCAATGGAGGGAGTGGTTACCAGTGGTCTTTCTTCAAGGAGTCAGGCACTATGATTAAGATGAAAGATGGAGCTTTGTTTCCTAACAATCATATTCAGGGGTTGCGGCTAAATGTCTGGCTCCATTTTTTTTTATTTACCCCGTATTTTTGTTTTCTTTTTCAATGTGTGTGTTGTGCATATGCCCCTGCAGAAGCCAGAAGAGGGCCATGCATCCTCTAGAACTGGAGTTACAGGCAGTTGTAAGCCACCCACTGGAAAGTGTACTTGGGTCCTCACAAAGAGCACCAAACTCTATAGACCACTGAGCCATCTCTCAGACCCATACTCAGTGGCTTTCTATTATTGAATAACAGGAGGTTAATGAACCAATATAAATTCTAATTCCTATTCCACAAGAAAAAAAAGGAAAATTATTTTCTTTCTCACTCTTAACATTTTCATTTAATCTATGGATGAGATTCATAGTTAATGCCTTATTCCCAACTACCCAGACCTTTAAAGGTAACTATTTACTGGTAATTACGAGACACTAAAATGCTTTTCCAGAATGTAGCATTCTACTTGAAAATAAGTCCTTTAAAAATTTTTATCCCTGAATATTTTCTTTAAGAGATCCAAAAATATAATGATGCCAGCGGAACCTGCTTTTTAGTGTGATCAGATACATTTTTATAATTTATAAATTCTGCTTAGACAGGGCTATTTTACTTAATCCTTATTAATCCCTGTTCTCTCCCCCAAAGTACTGAAGTATTAGAGAAATGAAATGTATTTAATTTAAAGGAGCCTAAATATTTTCAAATAAATTTCAAACGTAAAAGAAAATGGCATTAATTCACAGATAAAGCTGTAGGAACAAAACCACATAGCCAGCGTCAATGGTTTAGAAATGTCTTAGAACCATGGTAATTCTGGAGGCAATAGTCTTATCGCTTATCTGCTTCAAATTCCAATTTCATCCTTAGGAAAAAAAACAGTGTCCTCTCCGTGGCCTGTGATAACTCTATATAGCCTGAGGGACCATTGTTCTGTTTGGTTTGGTTAGCTGTCTCTACATATCCTAGGAAGCCAAGTATGGTTAGTGTGCAGGAGAGAAAGATGTCTGAGAGATGTTTAGCGATGCACTGAAATTGTGTGAATTACATGTACAATTAAAATATTTTCAGTGCAACATTTTTCACAACATGAAAATTCATTTTCTTGTCCAATACTAGACAAAGACTAATTAAGCATCTCTTGAGAACACATGTTCAGAGCACTGTATTTGCTGTGCAGAATATCTCAGATCTCAGATAAGACATGTACATGGGTAATAATAGCGTCAAAAAGATCATCAAAAGAAAAAAAAATAAATTGCTGAGAAAATCCAACGAAACAGGGCTCAAGTTCCCTTGGTTCCTTGATTCAAATTGTCCTCTGTCCAATTCTCCTCAATGAAATGAGAACTGTCCAGGATTGTCAGTATGCTCAGAGGAGACAGAATAGACGGGTAGAGAGGTTATGTGTATTGACAGAGTTGTGGTTCCCTCCTCCTCAGTACACACAGCTACACAGCTAGGAAACAATATAAAACACCGTCTTTCCAACAGCATCATATAATTTTATTTTTTCATGCAAAAAAAGTACACTAATTTCTAAGCTTGCTACTGTTTCTAGGACCAATATCCTTCATCGAAAAGAAACTACTTTATTTCAAATCATGACATTTGTAAATTAAATTCATAAAGTTTTCTCTTTGGTGAGTTCGTACCAATTCCCTTTGTGTGTGTGTGTGTGTGTGTGTGTAAAAATGAGCAATATATATTTTGGAACATACACATATAGATTAGTGTGCTATTTCTTTTGATTTTTCCCTTTCTAATCATGCCAGGAGGAAGATGGTATTGTGCTACCAATGGCAGAAGCAAGCACAGTGTCCAGGAAAAGAACACAAGAGAAAAAGCATTGAAAATAATGCTCACACATCGCCTTTCCAATATGTATCATGATTTTTCAGGCCAGAGGCTGGGAAACTTGTGTTGGACCTTGGAAATTTGGATAAGATACCTTGGCTACAAAAGATGACCATAAAATCTGTGAAGTGTCTCACAGGGTTATGTCACAGTGAGTCAAAACAGTAAAGTTTAAAATGCTATAGTGTTTTATCAGTAGTGTTCAGGAAAGACACATTTTGTAAAAATGCAATGTAGTTAATCAATATAGCCTGATGTCCTAAAAATTCTGTGAAGTGTCCATTTGGCATGTGTTTGCTTCTCCTCCAACTGTTCCACTTTGAAACTGTTCCCTGAAAAGTCCATGTCACCAATCAAACCAGAATTACTGCTTCCCTCTACAAGACTACTCCGCTGAAGACTGATTACCTTTTAAATGTGATTGGAGATTTAGTTTTCAGAATAGGAAATAACAGTTTCACAGAGTGGTCTGGCCGAGCTTTATAGAACAGCTTCACTCAGGCTGACATGTGCTTTTATTAACTATATTTCCTGTAGCTGTACAGACAATGAGAAATCCACTTCTGTGAGCAGAGCCAATTATAATAGTGCAGGTACATTTTCCCCCTGGCCTGGTCATGATGTCAAATGTGTGATTAGAAAGGCCTGTGCTTTTAGCTAAATGAGGCTAAATTTCTTTCCATTTGCCAGAACAAGCTATTCCTACCTTTCACTGCACAGCCTCTCAGTATCTTAATTCTGGTCTGTTTGTGGCAAATAGAGTCATAAACGTAATACCCTTGAGATGGGGAAAACAATACTGTTATATTTATTTGCAAGCAAATTTGGTTAGTTTCTGGGAGGAGATGTCAGCATCACCACATGAAATCAATGTCTTGATGCACTGAGTAATGCAGAAGGCAAAAGGGACAGGCAGCACATGAGGAATGGCTCCTTGTAGAGTGAGCATGGGTACCAAGTTGTTAGCTAAAGAGAGGAAGCTTCAGAAGAACAAGCAAGGATGACTAATAAGGAAATGCTCATGTCAAATGGATGGATGTCAGGTAGATGTGGTACCCTGTAGAGTTACAGGAATGATGCTAACATGGCAATCAGGTTTCTGAGATGCAGAACTGAGACAAGGGGCAGTGGTGGTAGTTCTAAGCAGGTGAAGTACCTGTAAAAAGCCTCTCACAGTAGGTACAGGGAGATGAAAAATAGAAGTCAAGATTCCACCGTATGAAAAATCAGGCCCCATTACATCAAGCATCAAGCATCAAGCATCAAGCATCAATCATAAGCATCAAGCATCAAGCATCAAGCATATAGCTAGGGTACCAAAGACATAGAAATTTATAGTGCATTTCTAGAAAGACCACTATCATCCAACATACAAAAAGGAAGTCTGAAAACCTTCCTGTTTTGTCTCTAGAGTTTTTCAGCTATAATAAGGCATTCTGTTAACATTTTAAGGTATTCAAATGATTAGTTGTCATCTCTTTAATATATAGCACATAAATACAGAACCGTAAGTGGGTACAATGTGTAAGCTAGAGGAAAGGGTCCTGGTCATTCATTGTAACCTAAATCTATAAGCAAGGATGCTAAGATGATCCAAGATCACACAGCAAATGAGCAAAATTTCAGGGCAAAACCAGTATTCTCTTAATTTTTCAGAATATTGTTTTAAGCCATAGTTACCTCAACTCAGATGAAATGTTCAATATTTTCCACAAAGACTTGAGTTTATTTAAAGCCTAAGAAAAGACAGTTCTGTTAATAAAAGAACTCAGGTGGGAATAAGCTAAATTTTAAAGGTCAGCAGTCAAGCTATGAAATGAAGATTCTTTATTAAAAGTAGGAGAGGAAATGCAGCCAGGGAGAGAGAGTTTTTGGTTTTGTACTCAAATGGACATGGTCTTAACTGCTGTTTACAGCCTTCATCACTATCGTCCTGGTCCCTGGAAGCATCAGGTGCCACAATGTCCCTTTGCTTGACATTTCTTTTTCTATGCTTGATCCCATACTAACATGGTCTAATCATAGCCCCAAACCAGAGTGAGACCACAGCATTCCTCTACTCAGTCCTCCATTTACGTCACATCTCATAATGCTATCACTGTGACAACAGATATACAGACCCAAACACCACAGTCTTCTCCCACTTCATTTCAGTTCACATTCCCTCCATTGTAAATTTGAAGAATTGTCAGAAAGAGCTAGAGAGATTCATTCACATGTCTTTAATGAGAAGATTCAGCCAAATGGACTGTCAGACAATTTAACACAATGAAAAGATCAAATATAAAAGTTCAAATTATTCAAATGATTGTTTAATTTCATTTTAATCAAATTATCACAAAGTATTTGTTTTGTTTTCAGTCAATGGGGGGGTCCTTTAAAAAGTTTATTAAGAAGAATTAGATAACTGAGAGTCTACATTGCTACTGAAAAAAGAATGTGAAAGAGAAGTCTATACACACACATGCACACATGCACGTGCACACACACATACAGGAATGACATAATAGAACTGCTATACTATAAGTTTCTTATGCCAGCAAATTACATCAAGAAAATGTGGGGATATCCTGGGTCTAATATAATCTGATAGATTCAAAGAAACAATGCTCAGAGAGGGTTCAGATTCAGATATTGAGCATTGGAATCATTTCCTATTCATAACTGTCACCAGACTTAAATGCATCCATGTTTATCCACAAGTGTACTCTTAATGGTTCCTTTAAAATATGAGATCAGATTTTATTTCATAGCTTTGGAAGTTTAAGATTAGGAAAACCTGTTGTGGCTGTCATAGCTACATAGAAATGTCCTAAGCTGACTGAAAACTAAACAATTAAAAATAAAGAGTAAGACATCAAAGGATGCTAACAAGGAAGACAAGTTCAGTTTCCACATTAATTTTTGGGAACTATAGAGTGCCAAAAACAATTTGAAATGGAGTGCCAATCTTTTTGATTAGCAGCTGTAAAAAACAAAAACAAAAATCCCTGACATACAGAAACACGAATGAAAGTAATGAATTGAGCACGAAAACTCATATGAATGAATATTCAGATACAACCAAAGTATATGGCTGTTCAGCAACATAAATATACAAGCTCCTAAGGGATATACTGACCAAACTCATAAAAGTTTACCCAGGAAGGACTTGATTCTTGCTTTTGTGTATCACTTCAAATTACTATTATAAGAACCTTGAAAAAATCTCTTGAGGGAATTATTAGTAAACAAATAATTTTTAGAAATTGACATTTGTTGGGCTAGAGAGATTGCTCAGTGTATAAAGTGCAAAGTGCTTGTTTTCCGAGAATAAGGACCTGAGTTTGAAATTAAAGCATGCATGTAAATAAACCTGCACAAGCTTATGATTCCAGTATCGGGGCTTGGGACCCAGCAAATCGGGTCAGTCAGTCTATCCAAAACAGCAAGCTGCCTGACATCCTTCTTTGGCATCCTCATACATGCACATAGACATGTGTAACCACACTAGCACATGTCACATACATGCACCACACACCATTGATATTTCCCATGTAACAGATCCATAATTGGCTCACATTAGTACAATAAAGCTCAGACTCCTGAGTTATACCTTCTAGTCTATGGAAAACAAGGAAGTATGCTTAATTTTTCAGTATTATTTCTTTTTTTTCTTTTTTCTTTTTGTTTTTTTGGTTTTTTCAAGACAGGGTTTCTCTGTGGCTTTTGGAGGCTGTCCTGGAACTGGTTCTTGTAGACCAGGCTGGTCTCAAACTCACAGAGATCTGCCTGCCTCTGCTTCCCAAGTGCTGGGATTAAAGGCGTGTGCCACCAAAGCCTGGCTCAGTATTATTTCTTTATTTTAAACTTTCTTTTTGACTCTCATCACAGAGCTTAGGTAAAAAGGAAAATAACGACAAGGAGCATGTATTCTCAGGGCATTGTTTATATGTATACACAAAAGGATTCAACAGCACCCTTTCTTCCTAGGAAATTTTTGCATATTATTTGGCAACTGTACTTTTGAACTGAAGCCTCCTGATTAAGGCCAACACTTCTAGCTCCCACCCTCAGCTCATCAGCTCCAGAGAATGAAGCTACTAAACAAGGTTCCTTCTCCCCCTCTCAGGTTCACATCTTCACTCCAGGAACCTCCATCACCACTGTGACATTTTTAGAAGTGTCATTTTCTCTGCTTAATTCTTGCCAGTCAGGGGGAAGCTCCAGGCACAGCCTCCTAAGACTTTATAGATATGGATCAAATACAAATTCCTCTTATCTTCACAATTCCATGGCCCAATGGGAAGGCACCATATAGATCACATGAGGTAACATAATTTAGCATCAGAGGACCGGAGATGAAGAGTCAACTTTTACCCATAATAGTCAGCATAAAAACATTCAGAATCCTGCCTTGGTTGATAGCCCAGCAACCTACTTTTTTAAAAACGTGGAGCTGCATGAATCTGCCTTTTATTGTTTGGGGCCATTGGTATGATTCGAGAGACATATATTAGGTTATATACATGTATACATGTGTCCATGCATCACTTTATTGCAGGGACAGCTAAGATGGAATCATAGACACCTATTTGTGCCTGAGTCCATATGCAAATGAATGGTGGAAATATAGAATTGATAGAACAAAATACTAATTTTATAAAGCTGCTGCTGATTTTAACTTGTTTTTATTTATTGTCTAATGACTGAGACATGCCTTCATACAGCATAGCACCACATGAACACATAATAATGAATCTTTATTGAAGCTGTGGTCTTGGTTTAAAATGCCAGTGCTGGGGTGTGGCTGAATGGGAGAGTGCTTACTTAGCATGCATGAGTCCTTGAGTTTGATTCCGAGTACAGACAGGAAAAAAGACAGACAGGGAAAGGAGAGGGTGAGTGAGGAGAGAGGAGATAGATATCAATGTGTAGAATGTATAGAATAGAAAAGAATGCTTTTCTAATATATATGAGTCCTTGAGCTTGAACCCCAGGAAGGGGAGGTCAGTCTAAGGATGCAGCTTAGTTTTAGGGTGCTTGCCTAGCATGTGTAAAGCAGTGAGATGAAACACTAGCATGGTTAAACATAAATAAATGAGCCCTGTAAAATAAGCAAATTGATTTTTACATAAATACAGTGTAGCAAAGCATAATAAAATTCAAAGCATTAGTTAATAAATATATTAATATATTTTAAATGATCCCATAGTAAATAACAAGTTAATTCAATAATGCATAAAACATAGACACACAAATAATCATATATATTATATACTCTATGTATATATTGCATATATACATCCACATATATACTTGCATGTATACACTTAATATGGTTCCAAAAAAGTTGACAAACATAGGCATGATTAAATACATGTTTATAAAACAAAACTCTTGAGTTCGAGGCCAGCGTGGTCTACAGAGCAAGTTTCAGTACAGGCTTCAAAGCTACAGAGAAACCATGTCTTGAAAAACAAAACAAAAACAAACAAACAAAAAATTAATCAGACCCAAACTCTATACCCCTCAATGAACTTCAAAACAGAACAGTCATTCTGAAGCCATGAAGTTTCATGTTGGATTTTACACTTTCAGTATCAAATATATTTTTGTGGACTCATCCACCCCCCTAAAACACACACAAAAAAATCCATGTCAGAGTTAAATCAAACAAAACAAAGGTATCCTCTTTCATGACTTGTGTCTGTTTCCTGTATTAAGTTCTAATATGCACCCTTACTCGTCCTCCTTTGTAATACTATACTATACCAATATCTACACTTACTTGAAAATAAATATATATTATCCTATAACCCTTAGTTTTTCTTGTCTATCAACTGAAGATACTAATAATATGAATCACAACATTAAAAAGACTTAACAATTATTCAAGTTTTAATATAGCTACAGCAAATGGTTACCAGAAACTCCTGAACACAACAGAAGGACTGCACTGCACAGAAGACAGCCAGCTGAAAGACACCCAGGAAAAGGTTTCTCTTAAGATGATAAGGAAGTAAGTAAGACAGACAATTAATTTGAATACCGAATGAAAAGAAACAAAAGGCTAGTTACAGGCTGAACTCAAAAATGCAAACCAGAAGTGATGGGGCCCTGTGCTGTGGAACTGTGAAATCTCAGCAGTGTTCATAAAGGGAGTGTGGGATCAACTTGAGTAACAGCTGCTAAAAGAAAAGAAGTAGCAAAAGACAGATGCCTGCTTTACATGAGTCAGTAGATTGAGCTGGTATTTCCAAAGATGAGAAATCGATAATGCAGATTTAATGTTAAGGAGAGATTTTTGTTTGCTTGCTTGCTTGCTTTTTTGTTGTTCGCTTTGTTTAGAACAGGGCAGTAACAGTTATACCATGCACTAGGACCCAGTTCTCGTCTCTGGGAGCATACCAAGTATCCTGAGACCTCTTCTCAGCATTGGACAAAATAGGACAGTCCTGAGTACTGCAGGACCATATTTATGACTTCCGGGACCTTTAAATATCCTGCAGGTGGAGTTGCAAACTCACTGCACATCAGGTATTGTGGTGTTAGTCTGGTACTTCTCCAGCATAGACCTTTGCTCAGCAGATGATCTTTAAGCATGTTTAAACACAGTATTGAAAATTTGTTTTATTACTTATTTACATATGAGTGTGTGTGCCTGTGTGCATGCATGTGTGCATATGTAAGGGTACCAACCAGACTCCTAAGAGGGCCTGGGATCTCCTGGAGCTGGAGTTACAGGTGGTTGTGATCACACAGTGTGAGTCCTGGGAGCCAAACTTCACCCCTCTACAAGAGCAGCAAGCACTTTTAGCTGATGAGCTGTCTCTCAGATTTAGAAGAATACAATTTCTAATGTATATAAATAGTCCATTCTACTGAAAGCCATTTTACATGCATAAGAAATTAGTGCCTATGGGGGCTGGAGAGATGGTTAAGCAATTAAGAGAATTTGTTGCTGCAAGTTCAAGTCCCAGAACCCACACGGTCATTCACAATCATCTTTAGCTCCAGTTCCAGGGGATCTGATGCCCTCTTCTGACCTTTGCAGGCATCAGGCATGTGCATGATGTATAAACATACATGCGGGCAAAATATTCACATATTTAAAAATGAATACATCTAATACATTTTTAGGAAATGAATTTGTGATTATGGACAGGAACTTAAAAAATGTTAAACCTAGATACATATGACACTGAAGTTTAACTCTAAAGCACCTAGAGTTGAGAAAGACTATGAGAAGAACCATCAAAAGGCACAAGGCAAGCCAGGCCATGGTGGCGCACACCTTTAATCCCAGCACTCACGAGGCAGAGGCAGGCAGATCTCTTCGAGTTTGAGGCCAGCCTGGTCTCCAGAGTGAGTACCAGGATAGGCTCCAAAGCTACACAGAGAAACCCTGTCTCGAAAAAAAACAAAAACCAAAACAAACAATAGGCACAAAAGGCATAAAGCATGAGCTAAGAATGAAGCTAAATTGATAGCCTTCTTGCTTATTATGTACATGTTGGCTTCTGTCCCCAGCACAGCATATATCAGGGGCCATGTCTTCTCTTCTATCATGAGGGGCACGGGGTTTCAGTTCCAGTCCTCTTTTATCTACTGAGTTATCTCTCCAGGCCTCTTTCATTTCCTTACCTTTCATTTCAGTTTAAGACAATGTTCCTTCATATACGCCAGGATGACCTTGAACACACGATCTTTGTTACTTCAACCTTTTCAGTGTTAGAATTGCAAACATGCATCAACATATCCAGGTTGATATATATGATATATAATATATATTTCTGGTTTGATATATGTATTATACATAATATACATTATGTAAGTATATATGTGATCCTGTATGAGCAACTGTGAAATCCCGGCAGAGTTCAAGAGAAATAAAGGGAGCTGGATCAACAGGATGTAATAGTTGCTAAAAGGAAAGAAGAAAGAAAACAGAAGACCATTTCCAGATGCCTGCTTTAGGTAAGTCAGTAGAATGTGCTGGTTTCTAAAGGTAAAAAATAGATAATGTAGTCACATACTTGCATATATATATATATATATATATATATATATATATATATATAGAGAGAGAGAGAGAGAGAGAGAGAGAGAGAGAGAAAGAGAGAGAGAAAAGCAGTGAGTTCAATGACTACAAACTGACCCTCTGCTAAGTCCACGCTAAGCTCAGTGACTGTGAGCACTAAAGTCCCTATTGTCCTTATGGAAAGCTGGCCCTTCCAATGTCCTCGTTTTCACACACTGTGCATCGCACATTCCAAACTTCTATTATTTTTCAAACAGATTTTTAAATCTCATTTTTTAAATGAAAGCTAATCTAATTGTCTTAAAAGCTAGAAATCCAATGCAAAGTCATTTACTTTAAATTTAACTTAATTATTTTACTAAAATACTGAGAAAACAATTTTTCCCTGTGGCTAGCAGGGAATAGTCACCATTAGTTATAACATGGTAATCACAAATTAGGCAATATTTTAGTTCCTGATACTATAGGTAAAGGGTAGAGAAGAGTTGTAACTAAGAATTTGAAAATCTCATGATCATTCCCAGGTGAAAACTCATGGTATTCCTAACTGACCATGGATACCTGCCACAGATAGATTTGGCTAATGCTCAATGTGTTTAGATCCTTACTCTGATCCTACCTGTGTATACATCTGCCCTGTTACTTACCAATCAGCATTCTTTGATGGCAGTGTATTCAACTGCTTGGAGCTCAAAAAAGGCCAACGTTTCCCTCAAATATTTCCAAATGTGTGTTCACTCCAGTCATGCCATAAGACCATTTTTACACATAAACTCCACAGAGAAATTTTACATTTTTTTATTAGGATTACTTTGGTGAGGTTCTCATCATTTGTTGAAATTCTTTTGCAACCGGTCCACATTTTGGAGTGCCTTGCTAAATTTTAACAGTTCTTTTACATCCAACGTACAAAAAAAAAACAACAGATACCAGAGACCTAATTAGAAGTGATAGCACACTATGACCAAAGCAAAACTTTCAAAGTTTGTATTCCTTTCCTAGTTGGAGAAATTGGAAACCAAGTAACAGGCACTCTGAATACAGATCTCCCCTGCTGGATTCTATCTGTGACTTAAGTCTGGCCAGTTTTTTACTTCCTTTATGCATGCTCAGCCTATCTATTCCATCATTTTCACTGATTTCTTCTACATTTGGTAATTTACATTCCAATGGGTTGTACTTCAAACTCAGCAACTTAAAAATGGTAACTTATTAATCTGTGTCATATTCTAAGAACAACAGACAGGTATTTGATTTTTTTTAATGTGTAAAACTTGTATCTCCTAACTAAAAATTGCCATATTTTCTGAGAGGTTCCTCTGTGCCCTTCATTTGTCCTTTTTCCAGATTCAGACATAGAGTTTTTAAGAATGTCTGTTTCCCATCTTCAGAGCCTATGGACTTTGAAAGCTTCTATAATGAAAATCTTCTCCATTTAAAGTGAAAACAGATTCAGGGTTTCAATGATAGACATCTCTTTCAACACTCCCAATACCTACAGCACATTCACTGAATGAAAAAGAAAACAAAAATCACAGCGTTTGGGATGGAATCCTGTCAATTACAATTGGAGTGCCTGTCACCCTCCTCTCCATGTAGCCCAGGAGCCTGGATTTCTTTAATAAGACTCCACTGTCACAGCTAAGATCAGAAGTGATGGTTCAGAAGCAGCAGCTGGGCAGGTGTTCTTTCTGCACTGTGCAGGCCCCTGGCTCTCCTGACTTTTGCAGCTCCAGGTCCCACTCCCATGCAGCATTCCTATTTTGCTTGTTGCACAGAGCTTTACCATCATTGCCTCCCTTGCTCTTTGCCTTAATGTCTCCTGTGGGTGTTCTTATCCACAGAAATCTAGAAATTCCAGGAACAAGTGGACACAGGGGCATTAAATGACCAAACAGAGTTCACGAAATGCAAGATTTCTGGCCCCAGCTACAGTCTTTGAAGATGTGGAATACCTCATCTTTCAACCAAAGGTTTGTTTTTCTCTCTGGTTATAAGCCCTTTCATCAGAATATAGAAGTTGCATTTCTCCTTTGTGGACTCAAAAGCTATAGCCATTTATATCCATGACAGGCAAAACCCCATCGAGTCTATGTTATTCCTAGCTATCTGAAACTAGTCCTGACACAGAAACACTACCTGTGAGCAGGATTCTACCTACATCTTTCTCTTTAGGACACAAGCGGAGGCACGGTTTTGTTTACTCAGCCATTTTATAACATGTATCTGTCTAATTAGAACTCCAACTGCAGAGAATTTAATGTTTTTTTCAAATGTCACCAGCATAAAAGAATTGTACAGATTTCCTAGAACTCTCTACCATGTTTAGTTTTGTACATTCTTACCCATATATTAATATATTAACATTCATTCTAGCATGTGATAAAAATCCATGTAAAACTATATTGACCTTGATGTAGTTGACTTTGACATCCAGTGTCCCTTTGCATGCTTTTTCTACTGCCATTTCTTTTGTCCTTGCTGAGGTATTGCTAACACAAGAGAATAGTTGGGAATCTTACCATGGAAAAGAATTCTTTCATTGAACCTAGTTCTTATGAACTGTCCCCATATATTCCTTATTTCCAAATATCTTAGATGAACTCATAGTTTTCCTAACTGATATACCACAGATAGATTTGACTGAGGCTTAATTCATTTTAGATTCATACTTTTAACCTACCTGTACATCTGCCCTGTTATTTAGCAATGCAAGAAATGATCTAGTAAAGTTAATGACCCATTAGGAAAGCAAAAGTAAACCCATATAATGAAGCATCTAGTGTTCTTTTCTGTGCATATAAAAGGGCATTTTAATAAGCTAAATGAGTCTGAATATTTAAACTCTGAATAACCCTCACAAATTATTTTCCAAATTTAAAGCGATATCCCATGTAAAACCCCAAAACTTAGAGGCTTGTTTTAAATGGCTGCTCCCTAATGTTAAACATTTAAAAAAATCTTAAAACCAATTACTTCAAAAGAATACATGAGAGAAAAGCATTAATACAGTTATCCCAGGGAATATAAAAAACATGGAAGAGTGACACTGGGGTAATGAGAAACCATTGGTTTTAAGATTTTCTGAGTACATTATGTAGAAACTGACAGCTCTGATGAGCTATGTTCCATCAATGATCCACTAAGCAAATCCCAGTCTTCATGGTGGGTGAACATTATTGACCATGAGAAGGCCAGTAAGTCTAAACATGGGCAAATGGTAATGTTAGTGATATTTTTAAGAGATTTCAGAGAAAATAATAGTGATTTGTTTCTAGTCACATGAGAAATGTGGAACTAATTGAAACAAGAAATTGTGAATTTTTCTCAATGGTCTGATGAGGAGCCTACTAACACCACACTTGACTCACAATCCCTGTTTTTAGCTCTAACCTTTTTTTGTCATATGCAGTCTATCATAACAGTGTTGCATCAAATACGCCCATCCTTCAACTCAACCCAAGATAGCGATATTAGAAGAACTGAGTCTGCACTCCTTGACACAAAACAGTTACCTGCTTTTTGTTTTGTTTTGCTTGTTTTGATTTTGAGGAGGGGTTTCCCTGTACAGCCTAGGCTGGCCTAGGTCTCCCAACCCTCCTGTCTCTACCTCCTAAGTGCTACAATGGTAGGTGTGTGTCATCTATCCAGGGTTTAAACAGCTCTTTAAATTTATCCCATAACTAATATTACCTAGGGTCAAGTCTTTGAAGTTTAAGCTGGAACTTAATTCTTGTTCCTCAAATAAAAATAGTTCCAGAACTACATAACATCTTGAGAACCCTCCAAGCCAAGATTGTTCATAGTGGGTCTCAGGTCTCAATACCATAAACTCAAATTACTATAGAACAGCAAATTACTATGTAGATCTAGAAACAGCATATATTAATTTAGTCATTTCAGTAACAAAATATAATATTGTTATGTATTTTTCTCTTAATAAAACATCTAAGTCATTTTATACCTCTATACTTAGTAATACCAGGAGGTTGGATGGATTGAAATAGCTCAGACTGTGAGATCTGGCCATGCAAAAGTACACTTAATAACTTCATTTTCAAAAGTCTTGAGGGATGAGTTTTCCTCTCTTCAGAATTTCTGGTATATGAGGAAGTGGTGTTCCTTCTTTCTGTGGGAAGCAGCAAAAAGACTCCATCTTGGACCTGGAGAACAAACTCACCAGCAACTTCCCATCCTCCAGAATTCTAAGATCAATATATTTTTGTTCTTTGTAAGGTGTTTACTCTATGGGTTTACTTGTAAAACATTCATCAATTTGGCCTATAGTTGAGGCAACCAGTGAGTTGGCTGAGTCAGGACTGAGGTATTTAGTCCAAACTAAGTCTTTTCTCTTTTTGAATACAGTCTAGATAATAAGATGGCATTCTTTTCTAGTATTGAAACTGAGATATGTGATGCAGGAACTCTTAGAAGTCTTGTGATACCTGAAAACAAAACTAGCTGGAAATGGTAAAACAGATACAGAAAGGAAAGTAAATATTGCTCTATCTCTTCTCAATATCTCAGATATTTGGTTCTAAATTCTAGCTGTGCCCTCAGGTTCTCCATGGGCACATGATCTGATAAAACTCACTTTTAAAGGTAGAAAGAAAAAAAGGGAAAACAAAAAAGGGGGATTTTCCAGTTTGCTTCTTTGTTACTGTGATAAACACTGATCAAAAGCAATTTCCAGGTGTTATTTGGTTTACAGGTTGTAGGCCATCATCAAGAGAAACCAAGGCAAAAACTCGAGACAGATAGGAGCTCAAGGCAGGAACTGGGAGGCAGGAATTATATCAGAGATCATGGAGCAATTCTGTTTACAGGCTTTGTTTCCCTCTCTTGTTGAGCTACCTTTCTTATGTAGCACTGGACCACCTCCCTTGAAATGGCAATACCCACAGTAGGCCAGACCTTCCTATATTAACTAGCAGTTAAGAAAATGCCCCACGACATTCCCATAGACCAATCAGATGGAGGCATCCTATCAACTGAGGATAGCAACATGACAAAGCTAACTCTGGCATGGTGAGAAAGAGAAAGGAAGGAAGAGGGAGGTGGAGGGAGGAAAGAAGGGGCTGCTTGGGGAAGAAATAGAAAGGCAAGGAAAGGAAGAGGAAGGAGGGAAAGGAAGGGTGGGTTATTAGTGTCAAAGATGGGTTATTTGTGGTACAAATCTCTTAGCTATTAAGGAAGCTGAGGCAAGAAGATCATGAGGTTGAGGCTAGCCTATACCTTGGGTTATACAACATAACTGTCAAAAACAAACAATCATTTTCCTAATGAAATATGTCCTAGCTCATGTACAGAGACTTGGCTATTTAAGGCTTTTATTGATTCCTAAACAACTCTGAATCATTTTTTTATTCTTGCTATAATGTTACTATAAATTTAATGTTTTAAATAACAGTTTTATTATCTTACAGTTCGGCAAATTAGAGGTCCAACCCAGATCTGATTGAATCAGACTAACGTATTGCCAGCTAAGTTGTTTCTTTCTGGACCATCTAGGGAAGACCCTGTTTGGAGAAGCATCATCACTTCATGCCTGACTCCCTTCCTCTCTCTTTGGAAACAGGAAAGTTGTCTCTTTGGACATTCTTTAACCACATCTGTAATGCTGTCCTCCACTGGAGACTTTCCTTGTGAAGACTTCAGTGATTAAGTTAAACCTATGTGAATACGTGTATAATCTCATCACAAGGTCCTGGATTTTAATCATATGTGAAAAGTCCTTTTGCCATTCTATGTCATATCCTGGTAGGTTCTGGGAAGTTAGGTGTGCACATTATTCTGCCCATCAATTAAAAAAAGAGGAAACATCTATTTCTCACTTTGAAGCAGACAAGAAAAAGGAATAGCTTAGTCACTTGGAATTCTACTTGGCTTGGGGTATGTACACATCCCTCACAGACATCAGGCAATTGGCAGCCTGAGAACTTTAACCCACACATATTATGCATACACACACACACACACACACACACACACACACACACACACACACACATCCCTACCTATATGAACAATGCACCTAATGGACCTAGTAATCTGTCAGCAAATTTCTATTCAGTTTCTTATGCGTATATATAATTAAAGTGAGATGCATTCTGGGAAGGGATGTGCACAGTAAGCAAAGTCCATGTAAGCTTGTCAATCAAAATGGACAATCACCCAAACTATGTCCCTAGTAACCACAGGCATGCTTCACAGATGTGCTCACTGCCAATAAGATGGAGGCCTTCCATCAATTGAATGTCCCTCTTCCCAGGTATACCAAGTTGACAACCAATAAATAAAAGCCTCAAACAATAATGGGGCCCTTGACTGTCTTGACTCATGTGGCCCACCATCACTTCTAATAGTGTATTTTTTTATCTGTTCTATGGCTTTGCTTTGAATATTGTTTTCTTGCTACTCTTGCAAATATGTGTGAGGTTATTGTTTCATTCTTACAATTAGATGCCAAGAACCTGGCAACACTAGGCCTACACCCTGACCACCAGTGACAGTATCATTCAACTCATCCACAAAACACATTTTTGTACAAGAATCAAAGAAGCCCTCCTTTGCTTTAGCTAATTAATGTTATTTTGGAACTGTTTTGCTTTGTCAATTTTTAAAAATGATTTTTCTAGAAAGGAAAATTTTGCCAGTTTTATCTTTTTTTCCTAGAAAATGAGTTTAGTGACCCTTCAGGCTTCCTTTAGCATACAGTGGGAACAGTCTTTGAAATATACAACTGCAAGCGCATCCACATCCATAGATGAGTCTTGGTGCCCAGTGCTACTTTCATTTCTGAATGTGACGATAAACAGGAAGTATCTCTTTTACTAATTGTTTTGTTTTCCTTGCGCATCTAGTCAAGCATCTGCTGGGACAGAACACACTCCTTCTATACACCATAGAACCTAAGACAGACAGACAGACAGACAGACAGACAGACAGACAGACAGACACACACACACACACACACACACACACACACACACACACACACAGATGTCCTGGGCGAGGGCGAGCTAGGCAGTGTTTACGAATCAACGACATCAAGTAGAAATGTTGCTGAACTACCATCTAACATCATGAGATGTTGTGGATTTGGTAATTCCATAGAGATCCTATGGTGCCTGTAGGTTTATTAATCTTATTTTGCAGTAGAACTGTTAAAGATTATATAGTTCTAAGAGGCATTGTGTGGGCAGATGCTCACATTCTCACACACACAGTTCTGCCAAGATATTTTTACATCTTTCTGCACATAAAATAAAATGAAGACATGTGTTAGAGATGCATGCTACCAGTAAACTCCTACTCCTCCCTCTCCCCGAGAAGATGGGAGTTTATTGTATGCTCATTTTCTGGGTGAAGTATTAAGAGAATTCTACCTAAGAAAAATGAAACACATTTCCAAAATTAATGGGAATTTCTTGAGGTATCTTATTAAACATGTTCATTTGTCAAATCCGATGAAACGGCAATTTGTGTAGTCATAGCTAACACCATCACGTCTACTTCTAACTCAATGTAGATTTCACACCACATCTACTGGTGCAGCATCAAAGTACAAAATGCTGCAACAGCTTTCTCCTCTGTTGATGTTCATTCATACAGCAGCCATCAAGCAGGCGTGTTTCAAATTGAAAAGGAAGAAAGGAAAGAAAGCAAAATGCAATCTCAGAAGCAACTCGAAACTTTACTGTCTCAAGAAGAGGAAATTTGTGAAATCATAGTCTTACCTTGGGAGATTTGGGCAGATCTCTTGTTCTTTCTTCTGCTAAGCTGAGCAGGGTTAACTTCGTTTCCCCTGCCGAGGGATGTTTGGGAGGGCGAGGTGGGGGGTGTGAAAGAGAACTTTCATACCTCCTCATCATGTAATATTGTTCTTCTGTGATCTCTTCTACCAGAGTCCTGACTTGAATTGGCCCTGTATCCACAGACAAATTACTACTACTAACCAACTGAACAGTCATATTCAATCGGCTCATAGGAATTTCCCAACATTCCCTGGGATTGGCAAAGTCACTAACAAGTAGGTAGGAGTCTGTGATATCCTCCTCCAACTGCAGTCCTGGGGTAGCTGCCAAAATGTCATCTTTAATGAAGAGGTCTCTCACGGATACCTTCACATTGAAGGGCCAACGGAACTGTGTACAGAGCTCTGAAATCTGGTACTGTTTCTTATCATGAATCACCTCGACAAAACCTCCTTCCATGTACAGAGGGAGCCGGACTGCCTCATAGGACTTATTGAGGATTTTTTCACAGGCCAGAACGTTCACTTTTCTTGTTCCCTCAAAGACAACTTCTGTGGTCTCTGAATGATTCACTAGAAACTGGTCCCCAACAGACACAGAGGACAGCTCCTTGTGAAGTATGTGGAAGGCTTTGGTGGCCACCACGTGGAGAGTTTCCTTCTCAGTCTTAGATATCTGCAGGTCATACACCGTTGGAAACTCACGGGGTCTCCTTTTGAACTTGCCTTTGTAGCTACTGGGGATCAAAAAGTGTCTTTTGGGGAAATTGCTTCGAATTTCTGAAGCTAGGATCCTCGAAGCCTGATACTTTTTGTGGATCACAATGGTTTTCCCAGGCTGTAAAATACTTCGGGGAAGTTGGTCCCCTTGAGATACTTCGATGACTTCTGCTATTATAGGAAACTCTTTGCTGGTCATTTCAAAAAGATCTTCTGTAGACAGCAACTGAAGAAACCAGTTAGCATCATAAGAGTCAGTAATATCTTTGACTTCAACATCCAAACTGGGGAGAATCCGAACTATGTCCTTTTGAACTGAAAATGAAAAAAGAAAAGACAACTGACATTTTGTTCAAAATTCTTGCTATGAGAGGTCTCCTGATACCACAAATAAATTTCACTGAGGAGGGAAAAAAAGAATTCAAATAATCATGATATAATTTTCTTTATATGAGACTATTCAATTTTGAAATTTTATGATAAAAAGTGATACATAATCCAACATGGTTAGCTTAAGAAATAGAGGCTCTCCAATCCCTTACAACCCTATAATCCTTACCAAAATAATATCTTCCTTACTACTACAAATGGTAATCTCTTCCCTGACTCAAATGCTACTTATTCTTGCAATTATACATATATGTTATCACATGTATTATAAATACATGTGTCAATACATATAGATACTTGTGAGAGTTTTATCTTCATTATTTTATTTTAAGTCATGATTTTGAGAGTCAAAAATTATATGTAAAATTATTATAGAATCCTGTTTGGTAATTCAGGTAAAGCTCATTTGTAAGGCCCCAAACATAACCTTTATATAAATCTTATGCTATAGGATAAAAGAATATGACAAAAAACCCAAAACAACAACAACAACAAAAGCCCCCCACAAAAAATGGAATAATTTAAGTAAGGAATAAAAGACAGGCATTTTTTAAATGTCAAAGTTAACATTTTTCTACCAGTGCTACATTTTACCAAAACAGAAATGTATTATAGGGTGGTAGCAGTCAAAGAATACACGTGGTAAAATGGTGGGTACACACAACTATGTCCCTGAGAACAAGTGAGTTGGTATTCTAAGAACTCTTTGAGACTTGGAAGACACTTAAAACATTGTGTTCATAGTATTGAATGGTTCTCCACATAGTAATCTCAAAACATTATTACAAATATTCTTTAATTAAAATAATTTTATAACAGAATATATCTTGACATCTTTGTAACACAAGTTTTATAAGTATTTTCAAAAATTCATATTTTCCCCTGTCTCTAATTACTATGTCACTGTTTTTGTTTGTTTGTTTGTTGTTTTTTAGAGGGGAAAGTGGGTTAGGTGGAATTGGGGGTGCTGTGTGTTGTGGGATTTCTTATTGGTGTTTGTTTGCTTGAGACAGGGCCTAACTCTGAAGCCAAGGCAGATGACCTGGAGCTCACTGTATATCCCAGTCAGGCCTCAGCATGTAGCTTCTCTTGAGATTATAGGCATGTGACACCACATCAGACACTTCACTCATGTTCTTGAAAATTAAAGACATGAAAGCTTAGAAAATATTTTTCTTATACAATATTACATGTTATTTTGAAATATCACTAATCATTTATTCAGCATCTGAAAAGGCAACCAATATAATGTATATCATATCACATACATACCTAACAATGGAGTTTACAATGACATAACATGAAAAATATTGTTTTATTTAGAAGAAAAATAGTCAAATCAGTGGGGACCTCTACAAGGAAGTGCTGTAAAACTTATGAGGTCATTTAAAATAAGAAATAACAAAGAGAAGAGCTTTAAGAAAAAAAATGTACCCCAAGCTCTCTTATTTTTCAGTTCATTTTATAAAGCTTATTCCCCAACTTAAGAATGTGTGTTATGGGACTTATTAAATCCAGTAAGTTTTAGAAAGTAAATTCTTGTTAATTGAATAAAAAACGGTCAATTTTCAGAATTTAAGAACAGGCTGTAGACGGCCATCGTAGTTTCATACTGTTCTTTAAATATAGAAACAACTAGAGATTGGTATACTAGATGCCATTTGGGAGTTTGAGGGATTTCTGAATCAGAACATCATCAGAGCATCAGGGCTATAATGCAAGCCAGGTCCTTACCTATGTTGCATCATAGTGGGTGCAGTGGGCAAAGAGCAGCTTTCTTGCTTTTGGAAATTTCCATGGCCTCTCGGGAAATCTCTAACCCCTGTATTCAAATTTTCTGTGTCCAATTACTGACCTTCCTTTAGTACTTCTATTTATTTTTTCTAATGTTTTTTAGTAATTTGAGATTTTCATATATCATATTTTGATCATGTTCAACCACCCATCTATTCCAATACTCATACCCTGTTCCATACCCACCCAATTTTGTGTCCTCATATAATTCTTTTAAAACCTGTAAAGTCAAATTAGGAAATGCCTGCATTTAATAGGGTATATGGCTACCCAGTAGAGTACATTAGAGCTACAAGAAGCCAAAACTCTTAAAGAAAACCGAATTTCTCTTTTCCAGCAGCTATCAATTACCAATAACTCCTCAGCCAGGAATGAGACTCCATGGTCATCTGCCATCTCTGTGTTATGATTTGGGCTGGCTTGAGTTTACACAAGCCATATTCATGCTGTCAAAACTGCTGTGAGTTCATATGTCAGCTGCCCAATTGTGTGCAGAAAGCACTTTTCCTTGTAGCCACCCACTGCCTCTGGATCTTACAGTCTTTCTGAACCCTCTTCAGCTGTGGGAGGGAGGGGTGTGATGTAGATGTCCCTATTTAGAGCTGAGTACTCCCCAGTCAGTCACTTGTTTTCTACTCTTTGGCCAATCACTTGTCTCTGTGTTAGTCTCCATCTACTGAGAAATGAGGTTTCTCTGATGAGAGTCGCAAGATGCCCTAATCTGTGAGTATAATAAAAAAGATGCTTTGAGTTGGTCCTTCAATTTCTAACTCTTCTGAAGTGATGCTTGGTTTGTATCATTTTACATCATATGCCAATAGTATTTGACAAAACAGGTTTGATTACTTCCACTTTGATCTATTTCCCTCTTTTTGTGTGTGTGTGATTCTTCTCATTTTTTCTTGTTTCCTTTCTTTCCATACCACCCACTGCTCATAGATACACACCTTTCAAAGTGCTGTGGCTGTCATTCTCTATCTACACCTTTCACCTACAGTTCGCTCTCTCTAACCTTCACATTGCATGTTCATACCTTTAAATAGCATCTATCTGCTACAGTTCCAGCCAAAAAATGCTCCTCAGTTCCATGTATCCATTTAAGACCTCTATTTGTATCCATGGTAGGTGTCTCAAAATGAACATTTTTCAGATAAAGCCTGTCCTTCCCCACAAAGCAAACATTATCCAATGCTTTTCCCATATTCTTTATCTTTCTTCATCCTACCAATACCAGAAACAACTTCAAATTTCCTCTTTTTCTAATGCCCGAGGACCCCTACCCCAATGAAGACAATTCTTTTCTGTGACAGATTATTTTTTACCTGTTTTGTTGGAAGTCTTGCTAATGAGTCTCCATAATGCCAGATCACAAAAGAGTAGCCAGTTTTCTTTCTGTGTGCTAAATCAATTATATCTGCCACCTGTCCATAGAATCATGGTATCAAATAAAGCCAAGGCCTTATCTGTTCCTTGGTACTACTTCGGTCTCATCTGCTACATTGCGTCACTCTAACTCATTGCCATCTCTGAGCTCTTGTCAATCTTTTTTCTTTGCATGGCCTGTCTCATCTGCCTGTAGTTCCTCTGGCTAGATATGTTCACAGCAGATCCTTTTTCCTCTTTTTTTTTTTCTTCGAGACAGGGTTTCTCTGTGTAGCTTTGGAGCCTATCCTGGCACTTGCTCTCAAGACCAGGCTGGTCTAGAACTCATAGAGATCCACCTGCCTTTGCCTCCCGAGTGCTGGGATTAAAGGTCTGAGCCACCAACGCTGGGCCCCCTTTTCCTCTTAGGGTCTGCTCATACATTGCCTCCTCAATATGATCTACTCTAAATATCCTGTTTAAAATGTTAACCCTTGCCTGCCCTGTGTCCTCAGTTTCTGTGCTTTACATGCCTTCCTTTATTTTCAGTCATTTCACAGAACTTACATTTTCATTATGACCATGTTTTACTATTTATTACCTCAAAGCAGAGCATATTCTTCAAGATCAGAAATCTTTCACTGTTTTGCCCACCAATATATCCCAGTCTAGAATGATATCTCCATCACAGGAGATAGAGAATCAAATAAGAGAAAAACAGATGTCATCCCAATGTCCTTTGAGTGAACACTAAAAGTAGTAATTAAGTATACTTCCATTTAAAATTTCAATAGGTAAAAATAGTTTTACTGTCAAAACATGTAGACTTCATTGAAGATGAAATCCTTAAAGTTGTAATTTCTCTCATTCAATGGTCTACTCTATGAAATGAGCATTTGTCAAATTTCTATAAAATAATAGAGATGTAAGATAAGTGTCTTACTCTTTTTGCTCAAATCTTTATTTTTCAGTAAAAAAGAAAAAACAAACACTGAACAAAATCATTTTGTATATGCCCAAATACACAAGTCATAGGGAAATGAGACACCTCAAACTAAAGCATAGATGAACCAGAATCACTGCAAACAGAACCTCTGCTGGAGCCCAGACTCAGATAAGAATGTTAATGGGATAAGAAGGTTGCTGGAATCTAAGTGTGAACTGGAGACTTACCCTGATGGGCTGTGCTGTGCAGAGTCCCCTACTCTTTCCTGGGCCTTCTTTACAGAAAACACACCAGGTTCTCTAGTTGAAGACTAGAGAAAAACTCCCTTGTACATTTTGCAAGGTGAAGGAAAAATAAAAGGTGCTAGCAGAGCCTCTCTTCACCTTAACGGACTGGACTAGGGACAGTTATTTTATCAGAGCCTAACCAGCCTGTGGGGTTTTACCAAGGCCTAACCAGCTGGAAGAAAGGGCTTACCCTACCCAAGTTAACTTTATTTTAGGTTTGACATGGGAAAAGGGAAATACCCAACACCCTCTTCATACCCGCACAGAGGAGGGGGAATGCCCAACTCCAGCTCAGGATAGACATTCTGTCACTTCTGTAAGGTGTGTGTGGGGGGTGATAGTGGCTGAGAAACACGTATGAAAGCCATATCCCAAATACATAGGCTCACTAAATAACTAAATCTTAATTATAAGATAATGCAGTACCTCACCTGCCAAAATTGTTGCCTATTCCTAACGGGATTCTGAATGAAAGAATGACATCTAAGATCCCAGATATCAAGGTATTCCTAGTGAAATGCAAGCAGGACTGAACAAAGACACTACTGGAAATTTTAGCCTTTGACACAGCTACAGAATACACAGTAAAAACACCTTCTCCCTAGCCTTACAAACATAGAAACATCACACTAGTTAACTTTGTTTCTTTCACTTGAAACATCTTGTCTGGCTTCCCATGGTGAATATTATAAGGTGTGTTATAAAAGACATAAGGCAATCTGATGAAGCAAAGCCCGTGTCAAAACCAAATTCAAGTTGAATGCATGCCTGTAATCTCTACACTTGGAAGATGGAAGCAGGAGAATCAGGAATTCATGGTTACCCCCAGGCCAGCCTGGGCTAAGTGAGACCCTAATTATCAACAAACCAATAGCATTCAGGAAACAAAATAAATTCAAATGTGGAAGAGATTTTGGAAATGTCAAACCAAGTATTTAATGAGTGATCTGTATGCAAAGAGAGACACTGAAGAAAAAAAAAGATGGGTAATGCAAGAGAGAAGTGGAAACTCTAGGGGTAAAAGTAACCGAAAGAGAAAGAATATCTTGATGGATCACACTGTAGACAAGACACGGACCTCCAAGGAAAGAATTGAGTAGTTGGAAGACTAGCTAATAAAACTTCCTAAAGTGAAGGCGAAGGATTGAAAAGAATGAAACAGAATAGCCAAGAATTGTGGGAGAGTTACAAAAGATGCCACACATATCATGGGAAGAAGAGAAAGAGAGAATAGAAGAAATGTTAGAAGTGACAGGAGAATGCCTTCCAAAATTCATGAAATGGGCCACACTGAAGACAATACATACCAACATCTCTGCCTAGAATATCGTGTTCAAGTAACATGAAAACAAGATATTCTGAACACTTTGTTCTGAATTGAAACCATCCCTTTTTAACAGGAGGCTTACTAAGGTTAAGCAAATAAACAAACCTGATAGCCTATGTGTTAAAAGTGGGGTAGATAACTACTCCTATGTGAGTTCTGTCACAGCAAAGAATCGCCCTCAGATCTCTCCTGTGCTTTATTTTTCTCAGAGAACAGTGTCATGTGCTTTCATTTACACTATCCATAGTAGGAGAAGAAAAATCATATTTAAAATTAATTTTTAAATCATTTTGATTGCCTTATTGCATTTTATAAAATATATTTCTTGTTGTTTAAGTGTATTTATATGTGTGTGTGCGCACTTGCAAGTGCATGTGTGTCTATGTGTGTGTGTGCTTGTGTTAAGAGTTCTTTTTAGCAAGCATTTGTTATTTTACAATTGGAAAAATGCAATCTTCTCTCCTGATAAAAAGGATATAGAGAGAATGTAAGCTGAGTTAGAAAATGTCACTTGCTGAAGTGCTGTCTTCGACTTCAAAATGATAGACAGATAAGATGGCAGTAACTCAGCATGAGAGGCATTCCTGGAGGTATTTGTTGCAAATTTTCTAGTTTGAAACTAGACTGAAGCAGGAACAATATGTACTTGACAACCACAGTTTAGACTTCCCAAATTTTCCTTCTGGGTAAATACGAATTATTCTGGCCGGGTATGTTATCAGGTTATCCAAAGGGAGTTGTTACGAAAAACAATTTGATCCCATTTTCTCTAACAAACCAAGACTGGCTCCCTTCTGTGTGCCTGAGTAATTTCACTCCCCCCCCACCTCTCTCTCTCTCTCTCTCTCTCTCTCTCTCTCTCTCTCTCTCTCTCTCTCTCTGTCCCCCCATCTCCTCTCTCCCCTTCTCCCTCTCTCCCCCAGTTATTTAAAGGGTTCTGCCCTTCTGAATGGCTCACCAGAGAGGCCTTCCTATCTCAGTCTGAGTTTTGAGGACCCCACTAAAAAGTGTTTTTCAAGAGAAAACAAACAATTATATTTAATCTTGGTTGGTGCTGGGTAATGCATGTTTCCTTGGATACATAATTTTCACTTGTAGAATACTGATCATTTGTTTGGATGGTTTTACTGAGAACATGAAGGCAGGGGAATTTTACATGAAGCAAGTTCCCCTAAGTCACAGCCATGGTTTCTGCCCACTTATATATCTCCTCTATTGTTATTTAATAGGAAAGGTGATTACTTACTAGCTGGGCAGTTTCACTTGTGAGCTTGACTTCTTTGTCAACTGCCTTTTAAGTCTGCATGTTTGTTTTTTCACAAAAGCACTTTTAAAAATTCCATCTCCAGATATCAACCCATGAATTGTTTTGTTTCATTCTTGGAATGGATATTACTCTGTATTCCACCACAGTTATGAGTCTGACTGGTGATTTCTGAGTTCTACATTGTTGCAGACTCTAAATTAAAATTTGCTTTCTAGTTCAATCATTTTAATCTAAATTTTTTCATACTTATTTTGTGATTCTTTAAAATTTATTCAAATTTATTTCAAGTGAACAAAGGTTATTATTCGGAGGTTTTCTAGATAGTCTCCTCTAACTTCTGATGTTCTGTTTTATTTATTTAATTTTTAAGATTTTTAAAATTTATTTTATTTGCTTGTTGTTTGTTTATATTTGGCTTTTTTTGAGACAGGGTCTAACTATGTAAATTTGGCTATCCTGGAACTTACTATGTAAATCAGCCTGGCCTCAAACTCATAGAGATCTGTATGCCTGTCTATGCCTCCCAAGTACTCACATTAAAAATGGGCACCCACATGTCAGCTCATAACTGTCTGTGACTCCAGTTCCAGGGTACTCTCATGCAGGTAGAACACCATGCACATAGGGAAAAACTGGGTACCACTATGCCCAGCTAACACGTGTTCATATTTTTAATCATTAAAAAGTATTTTATAGAATTGTTCTAAATCTTGAGATTTGAAGAAAACATCCCATGACTTTCATTAAGAAATCGAATCATTTAAAAATGAAGATATATATTCTTGCTATATGCTTATTTACAATGCTGTTTTACCTTTCATGCCTTGTTTTTTTCTTTTTTATCAAATTTGAGGAAAATAAGTTATTAATGTGCTTCATGCTAGATGATACATTTCAGCATATTTTCTATTGGTTTAGGTGTTTTTGTTTTGTTTGTTTTTAAGGCAGGATCTCCCTCATGATGGTTATTTTTACATGTGAACAGGATTAAGTTAGAATTCCAGCTTAATTAACCACTAATCTAAGTTTGGCTGTGAAGATGCTGTGTCTATGTAACTAACACCTGAACTCAATTGAAGGTCTTAGAACAAAGTTTTCCTAGAAAACAGAAATTCTGCCTCAAGGTTATAGCATTAACTCATGCCAGTTTCCACCCTGCTGGCCTGCCTTACAGGCTTAGAAGAAATTATTATCAGTTCCACATTTGCAAAAGTCAATTCCTTTAAATAAACAAATAACACTTCATATACTGGACAATTATGTATGTGTATATGTATGTAAATATATATGCATATATATATATATATATATATATATATTTCTCTAAAGAATACTAACAGAAAAAAATCTTAGCATTTGGTAGTATAAAAACAAATATACACATAAAGAAGATATTTACCTTTTTGTGCTTGCCTTTTGATATATCTGTTAGCACTAATGAAATAAGTGAAATGGAAGCTAACTAGTCTATGCACAGGTGTTTGACACCATGTCATCATAGAATGTTCATGAATGCATCAAGAAAAGCACCACTAACCAAAATAATCCTTTAGTAAGAATAAAAACAGTAACAGCTTCAGTGCCATGAAGCTAGCATTCCTTTTAATCATTAAAATCACAATATGCCATCATAACAAACCAAATCTACATATGCTGGGTCAGAAAAAAAATGTTGCTGTTACGTAATAGAATCTAGTGTTATTTAAATATTTGCTCACAACAATATTTTATTGCTTTAATCACTCACTCTTGTACTTGAGTCACCAAGTACTTATGCGCCTTTATTCTGTCTGAAGTTATTCTATCTAAATGTAAATACCTTGAAAATTTTTTATGCACCAAAAACTATTTTATTAAATAATTTATTATTAAATAACTTATACAATTAATTAATATTTGAAGTAATATCATCCAGCCCTTTCAGAATTTACAGTAGGTCTAACCAAAATTCTCAGCTAAGACTAATTAAATAAGCAGAGGAGTTTATGAAGAAAATTTATCTTTCCAATCCTCTTGTTCCTCAAACTTACCACAGGGATAAAATAGTAAAACAGAAAGAAAAACAAACAAAAAAACTCAAAGAGTTGGAGTCAATACATTTGACATCTGCAAAGTGAAATAAAGGAAAATAGAAATCACATGTAAGAAAGTGAAATTTCTCTGGAATAAAGTACTATACTGCATTCATATTTTAAATGATATACAATATGTATCTTAGAAATTAAAAATATGAGAGCTGAAATTTAAAATTCATCATTGTGATGGAACTTCATACAGGAAATTTCCATGAAGGCAAACCAAATCGAGGAGGAAAGACAGAAGTCTTAGTTTGTGTTTGAGGCTTTAATATGCAATTGGAAGTGAAAGAAAGATGTTTTGTAATATTACTGAGAAAAGCTTGTCAAAAAAGTCTTTTCAGAAACAAAACACTTAAATGTCCAGATCCAAAGTTGTCATCACTATGAAACAACAGCCTACTACAACACACAGTAGAGACCACAGGATGCCACAGTCTCTCAAAGGCAATCACAGAAGAGGAAGAGGGAGGAGCAGATATTTTAGTACATCGTTATCCAGCTAGAATTTTATAGTGGCTAAACTGTCGTGTGTGTATGTGGGCATGGAGGATACAAAGTTTTCAAACCTGCAGTTTCTTTACTCATCTTAGGATGCATGTAGAAGGAGGACTTCATCAGAACTGGAAGAAAAGGAAGGAAGGGAATTTCCTTATTTGATTAGAGAATCAGTTATTCAACACAAATGCAAGGCAGAGGAAGGTATTGTACGGATGGTCTGTAATGGAAGCCCCTGTATTATATGTCTATGTCAGCAGATTAGGTTGGAGTGCAACAATGAGGGACTCCAGAAGGAGTGCCCTTACAGGAAAATCATACCACATAGAGACCTACTGATAGCCTCACTCTGGGAAATTGCATTGGCTGGGTTTCTTTTTCTTTTGTCTTCCTTTACATAGATATCTTGGAGATTTAGGAAAGGATTGAAAATGTCCATGCCAAAACAAGGTCATCATGACAGAAAAAGAGATATACTCATCACAAACTACTTTGGTCAGCATATATTAACCAAAATATTGATGTTGAGACGTGACACCTTGCACTGAGAGATTGGAAATGGGAAATAATACACCCCTGGCCATGTGCAAAAGCCAGCCATTACTATCTTAAATGGTCAATGACTTGAAAACCACTAAAGTTCCTATCATTTTGAAATAGGAAGACAAATACCAGAAATCAAGGGAGAAAATACTACAAAGAGTTACCTCAGAGTAGAAGAATGTAGAAGAAATTTGAGAACAGTCAAAGCCATAAGGTTTGCCTGTAATTTTATCATGTCTTTCTTGGGTGTTACTCAGGTTTTTGATTTTTATGAAAGTTAAAATTATTTTTAAAGTTAAATGACAGAAAGAAAGGAAATAGCATGGTGAATGAAGCCTAAGGCCTTTGGAAACTACAAATGAAAGAATTTTTCTCCTGTTCACTTATCTAAAATACTATATCCAAAACTACCTTTCTGAATCTCCTTTTTGCATACTTAGTGGTTTCACCCATCTGCTAATGACATGAGTAGATGTCTTTACATAACTTTGTGAAGACTGGGCCTCCAAGCTTCTGCAGCATTAAGTTCTCCTCTAAAAGACAAAGGGATCTGCATGATGCTGAATATTTTTTAGTTAAGAAGGAATGAATTATTAATCCATGCATCAAAACATAATATTATGGAAGTCAATATTCACGACCTCTTTTTTATTTAAAAACTTAAATAAACGACTCAATTTTTCATTTATAAATACTAAACCTTCTATGTGCCCAATATGAATTTTATATTTTTTGAAAAATCAGGAAAACTGTGATATGTTGAATATAATTGGCCCCCATAAGTTCATAGGGAGTGACACATAGGGAGTGTGGCTTTTTGGTGTATGAATGACCTTGTTGGAGGAAGTGTGTTACTGTGGGGATGGTCTTTGAGGTCTCATATATGCTCAAGCCATGCCCATTGTCCCAGACCACTTCCTGTTCCTTTGGGTCCTCAGCTCCTTCTCCAGCACCATGTCTGCCAGAATGCTGCATTGCCTCCTGCCATGATGATAATGGACTATAAACCTCTGAACTGTAAGCAAGTCACCCCAATTAAATGTTTTCCTTTATGAGTTGCCATGGTCATGGTATCCCTTCACAGTAATAGAAACCTTCACTAAAACAGACATATTGAGATTATATATATATATATAATATATATATTATATATATATATATATATATATGACCAATAGTTACAACAGGTTTTGGATAATTACTTATCCTGAGAGCATAGTAACACTTTGACCAATCTTTGAGTGAGTCTGATAGCCAGGAAGATATTAGGCCTAGAAGGGAATTTTGACCAGAAACCAGGAATATGTTTTTCTCTTTCACACAGTGGTTCTCAACCTTCCTAATGCTATGACTCTTTAATATAGTTCTTCATGTTGTGGTGACCAACCCCAAATCATAAAATTATTTTCATTGATACTTCATAACTATAATTTTGCTGCTGTTTTGAATTGTAATATAAAATCTGTGTTTTCTGGTGGTCTTAGGCAACCCCTGTGAAAGTGATGTTTGACACCCAAAAGGGTTATGACCCATAGGTTGAGAAACAGTGTGTCATTTCTGCTGTTTTTCCTTTGTCTGGGATATAAATAGTCATATTAGCAACATATTAAAAACCAGCTGTAAGAGTAAAATATTTATATACCCTCTTTTTAGTTACTTGCCATTTTTCAGGAAATCAATATTTCATAGCTCTTCGGTGTCCCATCATTTTCCATCTTCCTCTAAGGTTACTATAAAACATTCTATCCACCTCAGATCAGTTATTTTCCTGTCACTTTGTGGGGAAAAATGGACTCAAGCCTAAGGCGTTTAGACTGATACCCAAGCATGGCAAAAGCAACTGTGTAACATCTCTTGAGTTCAAGGAAGTATCTGAACTCATTCAAAAAAGTAATGCAAAAGAAAACCACAATGGTGTGAAAGCATCATTTCCTTGTCATATTTAGAGGGAAATACCTATAAAAACAAAAAGGGTTTTTTATTTGTTTAATGGGGCATTTGTAGCAGATTCCCATCCTTGGTTTTATGAAATATTCTGCTGTCTATATACGTGAAAGCTAGTCTCATACAGCATATATGCTGAGCTACCAATATAGTTAAGAGTAACATTGTAATTTTCCTGAAAAAGTGACCCCTCATAAGGAATATGAAATTTTGATTCTAATGTATAGTAGAAACAGGGCTAAAACATTTCATGAAGGATGTTCAAAGGTTGTTCCTTGGTTAGCAGAAAACTCTATTTAAATCTACCTGAACAATTCTTTTAACAAATCCTGCTCTTTTGTTGTTCATATTTAATAAGTGCATATCATTCCACTACTAGATGAAATCAAAGGCTGAGAATAAGGTTGACCAGTTGAACAAGTTCCCGTCCAATAGACTTCTAGATCCTGCTGATGGCACATCTTGCATACTAAGTTCATCTGAATTTCCTATCTCTCCCATTGCAATGTCCATTGAACAGAACTCTAATCCAGCTGGATTTCCCACTGGAATTGCTATGCTCCTATGTTCTGCCTCTCCCAGTTTAACACTTTCTTGATTAGGATAAATCTCAAGTTTATCTCTTTGGATAGACTTCATGATGCTCTATGGATGGCTACACACACACACACACACACACACACACACACACACACACACACACACACACACCTGCCATTTGTATTTTTATGCTTATCTCTGTCTGCCCTCTTTTCTCATACAGCTGTGCTGAATTTTCACTCACTTGCTTACCACTTTTCCACAGGTTGCGTTTGCTGGGTAGCTTTAAATTTGTCCTTGCATCACTTGACTACCATTTATCCATCTATCAGCACTGGATTCATAATCCAAATTCGTTACAAGTTCTAACCTCTCAGTCTACATGTTTGGGTTCTGGGTTTGTTCTCATTTATAAGCAAGTGATAGGTAGAAGATGAAAATTCACTGATTTGAAAACAAGAAAATGCTATCTATTACTCATGAACAGAAAGAAAAGCTCTCAGTCAGGTGCTTTGAGATAGCTAACAGAACACTACCGTGAGTTCTAAAATTTGCAGTGGTCCTAATATTTTATAAAATCAAATCATGCAAATGATCTCCATACCTTTAGTCCAAAAATGAGTTGACCAAATTTTAATTAACTTTTAGCATGATAGAATTTAACTTACAACTCTAAAACCTGTCAAAAGATTCACATCATCTCTTTTTGTAAGTGTGTAAGAATAATAAGGGCAGGGAAAAATCAATTTTGAGACATTTAAGGAGGTAGCTTTTGACAAAGCTTAATGATCTTAAGTTCTTTAGTTCTACTTTATTTCACTTTCAAAACAACTCCATGAGAGCAAACTCAACTTGTTCTAAGCTCCCATTTTGAAAGTTATTGAGCCTTGGACCTTACCTGTGTTGAGAATTGTCTTCAGCTGTATTCTCTGTCCCTTTTATTTTTCATTTTGAGACTGAGTCTTGCTAAGTTGACCAGGATGTTACCCAGGCAGGCCTGAACTTGCCACCTTCCTTCCTCAGCCTCTAGAGAAGCTAGGATTATTGGGCATGTTATCAGGCTTGGCTAGAACTAGGTTCAGAATTCTATAATCCTCTAATTGCCCCATTTACATAACATAAGCTTGAAATTTTGGGGTACAAATATCTTTGAATAGCAAAGACTTATGCAGATACTTTTAAAATATAAAAAATCAGTGAAGATTGAATATTGAAATACACTAGTGTAAAAATAATTTATCATATCATTTTCTTTAAGTCAGAGAATCTATGTTAAAAGAAATTGCGACCAGTTATAAGAGGCTGAGATTTAAAAAAAAAAGTCATAAAATAAGAGTAAGGGACACTGTGGGAACAAGAAAGCTGCTTTTGGATGCTCATTCTAAAAATTAACTCTTAATAACAAGTAGTAAAAAGAACTAGTGTTTCAGTCTACCTGAAGCTAATAGTTAAAGTATTTTGTGCTTGGATAGCAGTTTATAATATACCTGCATTCTCACTACTTAATTTGCTCCTTAAGACAGATCTGTCTTGGTTTTCTTAGATACAGATGCAGAATCTAGGAGACTTAATGAATGACAGGCACAGCATCCCATTCAGTTTCTGAATCCATTGTGATACCCACCCACCCGGGATACCATTCTCAGTGTATACTTACATTTCAGCACCCCTTGGATTTCATAAACAGGCTTGAGAATCAAAGTACCATAAAAGCCTTCAGGGAATGGATTGGGTGAGTCCCACTTGTTTGAGAAGTTTGTAAGTTTCACAGTCCGTGTTCTGTTCTTTGGGATCTTCCATTCAACAATTTCTTTTAGGGTATAAATATGTTCATCCTCACACTCATAGAATTCTCCTTCTTGTGACAGTGGCAAAGTAAATGAATGACTCTGATGATCCCTTACCACACCGCAATTCACCAGCATTTCTCCATCGAGCTCTTCCACTGAGTTGAGCCTTATTGCCTCACCCTGCTTTATGGTGAGATTCTCTAGTTCTATATCCTTCAGGTGATAAAAGCAAGGATGTCCTAGTCTACTAGGTCCAATCTGAATGGTTCTTGTGATTTCTTCCATGGTAAGGTACGGAGTTTTGTCTGCCATGACTTTAAATAGACCTAAGAACAGAATCATGTGATTAGAGTTATTACAATAAAAGTTCTCATAAGAAAATCACAATGATAAAGCCATAAAGCAAGCATAGTATAACTTTTAAATATTAGGTGCTTATTTCATGCATGTGTGTGTGGAGATAAGTATGCTGATGGGCATGTGTGTGGATGCCAAAGGGTCACCTCTGTACCACCCTTGGGTACACTGTCCTTTCAGGCAAGGTCCCTTTTTAGCCTGGAGCTCACCAAAGAGGCTCTCCAGGGAGGACCAGGGCCCATCTAGATTTCCTTGAAAATGAGATATCAGGCTCCTTGTTCAGCTTTCTGACCTAGAATTTGGGGGTACAATTCAGGTCCTCAAGCTTGCTATGCAAGCATTTTACTGACTGAGCTATATCCTTAGGCCAAGATGCTTATTTGAATCTCAAACTCTTCTATGAAAAATGTCAGCATATACCTTTTAGATTATTAAATCATCTAAACAGGAACAGAAATGGAAACAAGGAAAGTTTCTTGAAATACCAAATACCATGTCCTCAGAAATGGGATACCTGACTAAGACATGTGCTGTCTTAACTACCAGTGTGATTTTAAGAAAGGCACTTAATCTCTCAACATTTTTCTAATTTTTAAAAAGAGAAGATTTGATTAGTTTTTCTGTGAATATATTCTACTTTAGACACACCAAATTAAAAAGTGAGATACATTTCCCAGAAGGAAATAGACCCAGTCAGATTTTGATTGAAAAGTTGTACAGTTGGAACTAGAGGATAATGTATTAAATGCAGTTGGACCATATGCTTTAAGATACATTTCATGTTGTTTATACTTTACCATAATGAAAAATAATTGCATCTTCTAATTAATGTAGGATTTCTGAGCTACTTTTGAAGCACTGTGATTCTCCAAAGGGAAAATTGGCATGTAGAATGTCCAATTTTTCTTTGCTTACAGAATTCTCAGAGGAAAACACACATGAATAAATCATAACACAATGTGTCTTGGTATATCAGCCCTCCTCACAAGGCATCATGGAATTATGTCGATTTAGATTGTTGGAGTGATTTTTGTGCAAGAATATGCATACGTGTTGTGAGTGTGAATGTATGTTCTTATGTATGTGCCCATTGTATTTGAGGGTGTACATGCATATGTGCCCATGTCTGAGGGAAGGCAGGAATTGACAGAGGGTGACAACACTTCCCACTTCATTTATTGATGCAGGTTCTCTTACATGAGCCCAGAGCTAACTGATCATCTAGTCTAACTAGCCAGCTTGCCTCAGACATCACTTGTTTTTGCCTCCCAAGTACTGGAATGGCAGACAGCTGCTACGCCTGCCCTGATTTTTAACTTGGGTTCTGAACTTTGGACCTCATGCTTGTATAGGAAGCACTTTTTCCACTGAGCCACCCAACCATCTTGCAGAACCAAATATCTTTTTTTTTCAGTTTTTTATAATTTGAACTAGAAACAAGATTGTTTTACATGTCAATCCCAGTTCCCACTCCCTCCCCTCCTCCCCTACTACCCCCCCAACTAAAACCCTACCTATCACATACCCTTTCTGCTCCCCAGGGAGGGTGAGGCCCTCCATAGGGGGTCATCAGTGTCTGTCATATCCTTTGGGATAGGGCCTAGGCCTACCCCCGTGTGTCTTAGCTCAGGGAGTATTCCTCTATGTGGAATGGGCTCCCAAAGTCCATTCCTGTGCTAGGGATAAGTAGTGACCCCCATGGGCTACAGTTATTTCAGGTAAATCACAGCCCCCCACTCCATCTTTTGGGTGTCCTATTGCAAGAAGAACCTGTATCTATGAATCTGTATGTTTTCTCTTAGAAGGTAACATATAACACAATTTAACATACCAAATGGTGGGATTCAGGGGAACTATTTGATTAACTTATCTCTTCATCTGCTATTGCAACCAGTCTGAAGAGGCCCTCCTAGAAGTAGACATTGTTATCAAATGGGACAAGTTTGCTTTTGTTGATGATGGCATCATGTTGTATATTTAATTTACAATGTCAGAAACTGAACACAAAATTAAACACAATAAAGACCGATCTGTTGTAGATTTCATCATTTTTACCATCTTGTTTCCACAAAGAATATAAGAGTTTGAAATAGAGAAGAACAAAATCTACTCATCCCACTCTTAGTCAAGCAGCAAACTTGCTGTTTATGCCTACCTACTTGTCTGAACACTAGGTTCAAATATCATGTTCCTTTATTTTTAGGTCTATTATTCAGATGTGGGAAGCAATCTTGGTTGTCAGCAATGGAAGCGTCTTTTTATAGAAGGCTGTCTACACACACGTCTACTGCAGTCATAGTGTCCTTTAGCTTCATTTCTGTGATGAACTATTAGAGAAAATGGAACAGCTTTCTCGAATTGTATCTTTGATACCTTATCAATCACACTGTAGGGATATGATTCCAATAGTTTCACAAATAGAGACTTTCTTTATGGACATGCTTTTTCCTAATAATGTGTGCTATTCTTTCTTCACATTTATTTATTTATTTATTTATTTATTTATTTATTTATTTATTTGTGTGCATGTGTTTGACACACATGCCATGGGAAGCATGTGAAAGTCTGAGGCTAACTTGGAAGGGTTGGGTTTTTAACCTTTTTACCATGTGGGTTTTGGAGACTCGGATTACCAAGTTTGATGACAAGTGCCTTTTCCTATTAAGCCATCTTGTTGCTTCTCACTATTATTCATAACTTAGGAGAAACAAAAATTTTAGAATGAATATGTTAGTTGAAAAAATTTAATAAGGAAAAGGAAGTAAATAAAATGTTGAAGTTAGTTAATAAGTGAATTTATTTTATCAAATCTTTTACTTTATATTTTAAGGGAGTTATAACTTATAATTTGTTATGTGCACATGTTTGTATGGGACTCTCCGTGCCATAGCATGTGTGGGGAGGTCAGAGAGCAATTTACAGGAGTCAGTTCTTTTCTTCTATGATGTGTCTCCTATGGATTAAAATCAGATCATCAGATTTGACAGCCATTGCCTTTACCCACTGAGCCATCTTGTCAGCCATTAACCAACACTTAGTGATTTTCAAAACACTAAGAAGTGAGACATTTTTAGAAATATCCAAGTCTGAACAATTTTTTCATATGCATTGTGTGTCTTGACAATTATCTTTTGGGAACAGTAAAGCAAACATCACTACTGGGAAGCATGAAAAAGATCACAATTTTCACAGCCTAATCATGGCTCTAAAAATATCTCTAATCAGAGCTGTGGCATCCATGTTCTGCCTCTAGCCACCAAGCCAATCTGTCTCCCTGATACACATATGACTTACAAGGACACTGTTCACAAGAACAATGTGTTTATTCTGAGTCACAAGGTATGTTAACCGTTCTCCCAGGTGGCCTTCCCTTTACACAGACTAGCCAGTGTACCCCAAACCCAGGAAGGGTGATCACTCATTGTTAGTTCTCTGTGCACAATTTATTCTCATCAGATAGGGTTTTTTTTAACCTTTTATCTTCTCTATAATCAATTTTCACAGAAATAAAGAATACATTTGAAAGTTATGTTTCCTCAAAATATATCACAGAATGACTTTGAATACACCATAGAAAATCATTTAGAAGATTACTGAGTCCTTTTACTCTAGTCTAACCTTCAAGCTTCTTTCCTAGTTCCAACCAAATCTATATCTTCCATCTCTAGCAAATAACTCTGAAATAAAATGTAGCTACTTTTTTCTCATCATCTTCTCATATCAGCAATAGCAGAGTTTTTAACTTATTAGCAGATCACCATGGGCAGAAATTTGCATGCATGATACAATTTCATTTTCAAAATAGCAACATAAAATAGTTCACATTAATAAAACATGAATATTTCACAAATAAAGATGTGAACTTTTGAATAAATTTTCTCTTATCATAAACTCATAGAAATATAGTAGATTTTTGCTTTTAAAAGTACAAAGGATTAAACACAGTTATGCATTTCAATTTTGCATCATTATTACAAAGCAGCAGCTGTCTAGGGTTTCATAAGTTGACATGTGTTTTTTTTCCAGGTGTTTTCTTCCCTTTGGGGTATAGAAAGACAATAGAACTTTCAAAATCCAGCAAGACAAAAAGTGAAAATTACTGATCTTTAGGACATTGTCTGCACTAACCCTGGTATTAGGTGGTACTCAGCCTCTACTATAGTGATGCATAGAGGGAGGACTAGGGACTCAACCAATCAGGTTAAGTGATAGCACTGCCCAATCAAGTTCATCTACATTCAGTGTGCTGTAAGCCACTAGACATATTGAGGCAGATTTTTAAAATATATGATTTTGTTTTTTTTTTATTTTTTTCCAACTTTTTTTTATTTGAATTAGAAACAGGATTGTTTTACATGACAATCCCAGTTCCCTTCTCCCACCGATCCTCCCCTACCCCCCCCAAATAAAACCTTATCTGTCACATATCTTTTCTGCTCCCCTGGATGGTGAGGCCTTCCATAGGGTGTCATCAGAGTCTATCATATCCTTTGGGATAGGGCCTAGGCCCACCCCCGTGTGTCTTCCCTCAGGGAGTATTCCTCTATATGGAATGGGCTCCCAAAGTCCACACTTATGCTAGGGATAAATACTGGGCTTCTACAGGAGGTCCCATGGATTTCTGAGGTTTCCTCACAGAAACCCATGTTCCTGGGGTCTGGATCAGTCCCATGCAGACAGAAACAGCTGACCTGAACATCCGGGAACTCTTGCTCCCCAGTCTGATAGCTGGAATAAAATATATGTTTATAGGTTTCAAATACAGTGATCCTCATGAAATAGGCAAATACCTTTACACACACGCCCTATAAGAAACCATGTGCTGAAAATAATACCATCACAAACACACAGGAACAAAGCCAAGCAGGACAGAGTTGGCATTTCTATTCCCACCTAAGTTTTCCCTCAGCCACATGATGAGGTATAATAATAATGCTCCAGCCTAATGAAACAGGAAAATAGGCTGAATCTTCCTTAATATTTCAAAGTTAACAAATATAAATGTATATCTATTGTTATTATAAGAAAACTCCTACCTCTGAGGTACAAATAAAATCTAATATATACAAACATAAGCAGATAAACTTTATCTAAAAGTGTATATGAGATGTAGTTTAAAATTTTTTAAAGGAATGATGCATGTGAAAGAACTGGTTTGGCAATAGGCTTTCCAGTTGAAGATTTCTGTGAATCTTGTCTTACCATCATTAAAGCAGCGGCTTCCTCAGGTAATCTCTAAAGATGGTTTGATTTGCAATCAAATTCCTAAACATCCTTGTTAGCCAGTATTTGTCTATGAAATATTTCACTTCACATGTTTCTTGATGATTTTTTTCTCTCATTTTGTTGCATCCCAAGACATTTTGCAGTAGATCTGTGTATCCCTATGAAAACTTTTATATCGATTCATCTACTGCAAACACTGGGTTTGTGCTGTGTATCCCTATGAAAACCTTTATATAGACTCCACAAACCCAGTGTTTTAGTAGCATATGTATCTATATTCAACCTCAGGTTGCAACTGTGTACATGGAATGTCCTACAAAACAGAAAGCTTAAAGTCCTTGAGGAAATACCAGGGTAGACAGGAATAATCCTATGAGAAACTTCTCTGGATTTCCTAGTTGAATACTGGATAATTACAGAACACCATGAGCCAATAATGGAGTCCTACAGATTTCATAGAAGTTTTCATGACTGCTTCTCATTCTCTAGAAAAATTGTGGGAAGTCTCAAAATGACCCCAGTAAGGAATGAGAAACAAGCCCAAGTTTGTGACCTGGAAATGTTGCATGGAAGTTCAGCTGAATAGTTGAGAGGGAAGAAATACATCAAAGATAGTGACCAAGCTGCAGATTAAGGCAGGCTGTAGAATGCCAATGCCCAAGCATCATTACGTCAATAATTGCACTGAGATGGTCTGCAGTAGCTATAGAAATCTTTTAATACTTCTTTTAAGCCAGAAGTGAAGAATATTCATCATAAATCTTTCAATTCATTTTTATCTCTTTGGTTCAATGCTGCAAAGAACACCCCCAACAGCACCTCTTCTTCAGAGGCATTTAAACTCTTTGGAAGGACATCGTACAACAAGTTTGAATTCATATATCAGTTCAGATGGTATAACCTGACACCCATGGCTAAGGCTCCATTGTCATAAATGTGCCGTGCAGATTTGTCTATGCTAGCATTCTCTTCGAAAGTGGTAAGGTAAGGATGAGTAACAAACTTGATTTCACAGACTCTTATTGAGATCACAACTTTTGCAGTTTCCTCAACCCACTGAGTCCAGTCCCTTGTGTCATAAAGACACATGGAGACTTCAGGACTTCAGGATTTCCACAGACTGTATACATACCTCAGCATATCACAGTGAGTTTTGTTGGAGGGTCTTCAAATGGTGTAAATTTACTGAGTTTGGGTAGTAGAACCCAGGCACATGGATGGTAAGACTTGTAGGTAGTTTCACATAGGGAATGCCAGTTCTAAAAATTGGGGTTCAGTTCTGGCCTATCCCTTTCCTCAGTGCATGTGAAAACACTGGAGATACAATGTTTTCTTCTAAAAAGTAGGGGAAATTATACCACCTGCCTTATAAAGTCATTATGATTTTTAAATCAAAATAGGTAGCATTTTCAAACAATACATTAACAAACTGGTAATTATCTCTCATTTCCTCTCACTTGGGTTCAAAGCCATTGAAGGATGGTTGTAAGGTCAGATGGTTTACTATGCTACAAGTTCAGTGCCAACTAAAACACATTATATATTCTAGGCTGGCTCCAATAGATGAAAACAAAATCTACTACTCAGTCCCTAATATACATAGAACAAATTTTCCCAGTGATGATAATTTCTACAGGTTTCACCACAGTGTTTGAAAATGGAAATGAGCCTCAGGTGACATGTGTAGGTGGCCCACCTCTGGAGAAGTATTTCCAGGTTGCTTTCAGGAATCAGAACCTACACTTTGATAAAAGGCTGAAAATTTAACCACCATAATTTCCTGTCCATAAAGAGCAGTGGTGGAGAGAGTGAAGGGAAAGAGGGAAGCACATTTAAATGCACGTGTTGTGCTGCTAGTAGTATTCACAAGGCAGGCATTATACACAGTTACCCAAGTTGCCCTGAACAAAAGAAGCCACGAAATGCCAAGGTGTTTTTGAAATCTCACTTTATTCAGGACTCTGGAAGGTAGTTGAAGCCATAGAAGGGGGACTACCCCTCCCTCTGTTTTAATGATCTTAATTTGCTAATGGAATATTCGTGGCAAGGTTTCGGGAGCCATGCGGAGCTGATAGTGTTGTTCTGTATTGATGTCGCTGGCAAATTAAATGTACCTAAGTAGCCACCTGTTTGTGCTTATGATTATGTAAAGCCCCATATGTTTCCCTCTCTACACATGGGAGGTAAATATTGAAAAAATTATTCTGGTGTGAAGGGTGAAAACAGCAGCAATGCTTTTGTAACTGTCAACATATGCCATAGTGTTTCTGGGGAGCGTGGTGCTTTGTTTGACATATTTGCTGATTTTTGCCATGTAGTCGTGGGTTTTGTTTTGTTTTTTTTTTAAATCTCTTACCCATAGTTATGCAAAAATAACTAAACTCCATTTACATTAAATTCAAATTAAGAGAGGTATAATTTTCTGAGATAACTATAAGTTTTAAATGGATGCTACAGATTAAAATGTAAATCGTTTGATTTGCAAGATAAAGAAAACTGAATGACTTTCCCCAGCCTAAATTCACCAGCCTAAAATAGAAAACTTTCTCCAAGCATAGCCCTTTGATTCCAGGCAACAGGAATTCGAAAAATTTCACCTAAATTAGACATCTTTAAGCTTTACCCAAGGAAAGTAAACAAACAGGGATTTCTCTATGCTTTTTCCTATGGCTTTTAACTAGTAAGGTTATCAACAGTCGAATAACCTCTTCAACTTCCCAGAAAAAAAATTTCACTTCCAAAGGTGATTGAGAATATAGAAAGTGTATCATCAAGACAAAAAATAAGAGAACAATTGCTTAAAACAAAGGAAAAATAAGAAAGGCAGTTGAAATTAAGAATTTTAAAGGTCTTTTTAGGCTGAGCTGAATTTAATAAAATGCTCCTATATATTTTTAAAAGTTAATCATAGTAAGAACAGATAATCATTGTGTTTCTGCTGTGTATTTTGTGTCAAGGTGTATAGTAAACCCGTAGGACATTAATGTTTTACAACTCAGTGGATGAGGAAACTCATGAGTCGAAGAATTTAGCCACAAGTTCACTCAAACATTTATTTTTTAATGTGTGGAGTGGCAATGTGTGTGTTTAGGGTTCATCTATGCAGATATATTCACTATTAAAGTCACTTGTATTTTCACTAAACTTAAAGAGCCTCTTTTAATTTTTGACATACACTCTTAAACTTTTATGTATGTACAGATAGAAAAGTTTTTCAAAACATTTAAACTCTACTATATAATTTATTTGTATCGGCTTTCTCCCTTTAGTATCAAATGATGATTAAATCTAATGTTTTAATTTTTTTCACAAATAAAACTTTTAATGGCTGAATAATATGGTATAACATTTGTCATTATTTACAATTTTTGCATCCGGGCTTTTAAGTTGATTGTGTTATCTTGTCCTAATAAAAATTCTGAAATGATTATTTCTTTAGAATTTACTCTGATATGTAGAGCAATGGAGTGATGCTTTAAACATCAGAAGGCCCCTTTTTGTGTAGAGTGCCATTCTAAGAAGGCTGGATCAAGGCATAGACAAGTATAGAGCAGTCCTAAACCACAATCTCTGTACATGTGCAGAGTACATGTTGATTGTTGCTAGTTGCTAGTTGATTGACAGGTAGAACCTGAAGTATATCAACTCCTATCAGAAGGGATAAGCAATCTATTGCTGAATTTAATTTCAGACAGAGTATGATTTACCCTTCAGTTGGACTGAAGAGTGGTCATTTATTTAAGCTTCACTCCCACAATCAGAAAAAAAAAATGTAGCTGAATTGCACAAATGGAAGTTTTCACTATTGTGTTAATTTGTAACAGTGAGTACAAACTAAATTCTATATGGGTAGGAGCCATTTGAATTATTTCTGTCCATTGCTTGCTTCTCAGTTAACTTCCCACTAACTTTGTCTTTTTGTTGATATTGTGTGTGTGTGTGTTTGTAAAAATTGAACCTAGAGTCTCACACATGCAAACCAAGTATTTCTCACTAATTTACACCCTCAGCCCTATTTTTTTCCTTATTTTTTGGGGGGGGGATTGGGGCAGGGGGAATCTAGATAAGATGTTCAGCCTTGAATTCACTATGAAACCCAGGAAGATCTTAATCATGGTGATCCCCTTGCCTCAGATACCAGTATTATAGCTGAGATTACAAACCTGCCACATCAAGATAAGCTTTTATTGATTTTTTGTTTTATATTTTAGTTTTAACCAGTCTCATAACTTGTAATCTGAAAGCTGTTTCAAATATAATTCTTAGCTAAATGTTAATTCTTTCATTTATTTCTACTTTTTGCTATGTATTAGAAGGTTGATGATCCAATTTGATATGCTTTTCTGAATTGTATGTAACTATTAATGAAGAGATATTCTGTTTGTTGATTAGAAGGCTCCATATAACAAACATCTTTATTCTCCACCCCAAAGTAATATTCTGCTTCTATAACATATAATATAGCTCCTAACTTTATATTAGGTACTAATATTGATAGAAAACATACTTGCTCAGCATTCCATTTAGAAAAATATTTAAATATTATTGCTTTATTAATCTCCAAATTGGACTTCACAGTTATAGCCTCAAGAACCAATATTTCCATAATTACTATTCTAAAACATAAGTTACATTTATCATTGAGCCAAACATAAACTAATTCAGAATCAATGTATTTACAATGTTCAAATTTCTTTTTTTTCTTTTTCTTTTTTTTTTTCTGATTTTTCGAGACAGGGTTTCTCTGTGTAGCTTTGGAGCCTTTCCTGGCACTCACTCTGGAGACCAGGCTGGCCTCAAACTCACAGAGATCCGCCTGCCTCTGCCTCCCAAGTGCTGGGATTAAAGGCATGCGCCACCAACCCCCGGCTCAATGTTCAAATTTCTAATTCAAATATTCAATGTATTATTTTATTTTTAATACACTTTTCCATATATTTTGTGGTCCTTCAAAAATGTATTTACTCTTTTCATGTAGCAACCTATTGTGTGTTGAGTGTATTCACTCCCTAACCTCCTACCCTGCCTTTGTTTACTTTATCGCCCTCTCTAGTTCCCATCATTCTCTAGACATTTATATTCCTCTATTCAGGTCACATACACATACATAATCAAGTCAGGTAACTATTCACTGTATAAACCTAATATATACTAAACAGTTATAAAAGGCCTCATAACAGTATGTTCGTATTTATAAATATGTGTTTATATCTCTGTTACTGTTTCACACATATTTTGCAGCTTGTCATCTAGAAAATTTGCTTAATTAAGAGAATTCTTGAATTCTTCTTTCATTGAATTCTACTAGCCTTTCTGTGTATGATTACCTGCAAGTAACAGTCATCATCTCGCTGCTGAAAGTTTTCCAACTCATGGATCCTGGTCATATGTATTTGCCACCAATCTAAAACAATACCAAATAAAACACAGGACAGGCACCTGAACGTCACATGTGAAGAGCTGCACACCTTGCAGTCCACATTTGCCTGCAGTGCTCTGAGAGTAGTTGCAGCCTCCGCTGTCCATCTCAGACTTCTTTACTTTCTTTGATTCTAGTTAAATTGTAAGTTTAATTAGAGGGTTCTTTTTCTTAAAGATTATTTTATTTTATAGGACAAGGATGCCAACAAACATTGAATGGCATTCTTTAAACAAGTGGGTTTTGTTAAACTAAGTCATGTTCTAATAAAGCTGTTAAATTAAAAACATAAGTGGGAGATGAACAGTTCGACTTCAGTCTTCAAAAAGCAAATAATTTGGTCCCTCTCATGTCCCTAGTAGTAATGCAGATTGGCAAAAATGCTGCAAAATGTGTAGCACTATATATCAACATATATATTATATATGGAAATGTAGCAATATATATACAAAAATGTATATAGCCGGGCGGTGGTGGCGCATTCCTCTAATCCTAGCACTTGGGAGGCAGAGGCAGGCAAATCTCTGTGAGGTCAAGGCCAGCCTGGTCTACAAAGCAATTGCCAGGACATGTCAAAAGCTACACAGCGAAACCCTGTCTCAAAAATTTTTTAAAAAAAATGTATTAAGTTCTGGGGATATGGCTAATGCTGGAGTAATCTAGGCAGATCCAAAGAACTAGTTTTGATCTTCAGCATCACAAGAAGACACACAAGCGCACACACCAATCATGCAAAGACACATGCACCAAATGCACACATACATACAACTACACACACACACCAACCACAAAAGATACACACACCACATGCACACATACACCACACACACACACACACACACACACACACACACACACACACACACACACACACACACAGAGCTTCTTAGTACTCAGAAGGTTAAGGCAGGAAGACCCTAAGTTCAAAACCAGCCTGAGATACATAGTAACACCCTGTCTTAAAACAAACAAAAATCTTTAAAAATATTTTTACTTTTGAGCCAACAATTTCAACTCCATGAAATTACAATAATTAGAAGTAAAAATAAAGTATTTGTTTCAAAGATTATTCATTATAATAAAAATTGCATCAATTGTCATTATCAAGATAAATTTAGTAAACATGGAATATGAGAAATACAGAAAGCAAAAATTGTGCTTTTGAAGAATATTTATTGGCACAGGTAAGTATATAGAAATGAACTTCTGTCTGTTATATTAATTCATGCAACTACCAGTGGATGTGTATTTATTGTATCTATGAAATAATGTAAACAAATATATCACATATAAATAATGTTAAATAGCTCTCGTATGAAAATTACGAGGTTTTTTATTACTTTCCTTGAATTTCCATCCATTTTCTAATTTTCTAGAAGATTCATTGCACATACAATTGGGATAAATTGATATACCTTAAACTGAGGGCATAAAAACTTATTCATCAATGACTACAGCAGTTCTTCCTTGTAATTTTTAAAACTTGGAGGAATTCAGAAGGCTTGGAAGAGTAGACAATGCACATACAAAGAAATATCCAGCTCCATTTAAAAGAAACGATTCATTAATCTATGAAAAGCTATGGAAAACTTTTAAATACATTTAGGGAATGAACAAAGAACATCGGAAAAGGGGGTATTACCACATAATTCCAACCACGTGACACTTAGCAAAGTTAAGAGTATAGAATCTGTAAAGGTTGTGAGAGTATAGAAGAATAAAAGGTATAAAGAGGACTTTCAAGGAAGTGAAACTATGGTGAATGTATGTCATTATTCATTTATCTAAACCCATAGATTGTACAACACCAAAAGTAATCAAACAGAAGCTATGGACTTTTGATAATGACCTTGAGAGTGTAGTCCTTCAACTGTAACACTTGTATCTCTGGTGTGAATGTTGATCTTGGTGGACACTGTGCATATTGGTTTGTGGAATTAAGGAGAATATAAAAAGCAGTTTGTGTTCCAACAACTCTTGCTAAAGGAAACAAGACATAAGGCAGAATTGAAACTATCTGTACAGCTGTGTATTATCATGGAGGTTGTTATAAACAGGCTCTAAATGCTTGAAATATCGTTGGTATAAATAAAATATCATACTATACTAATGTTCTGTCAAGAGTGAAGGACTGAAGGCTAGTGTGGACAGTTTTTAAAGGCAGGGTAGTTGCTCTCGTGATGGTCCTTCCATGGTGATGCTGTAGAGACATCATTAGGAGACTTACACATAGAGGAAAAAGTGAACAAGGCGTGATAAAATAGAGCTCAGAAGGAGATATGAAATAACACAAAACATCATCGGCTGTGGATTTGCCCATTTTCAAATGATTGTTTTCAACACAAAATTCTGTTCCAGCGCTAAGAATTAAAAATATACTTGGGTGGGAAGTAAAACATTATTTTAACCTAGAATTTCAAAGTCTATTTGTCTTTAATGTGATATACGCTATTGCTAACCGAAAGCTAGAAACTAAGAAAAATAATCATATTATGTTTTAAATGTACAAGACAATTTACCCTCAAATTAAAACAGTAAATTGCTACAAAAGGGTGGCTTTCTTTTGCATGGCAATTTGTATTTTCTCACATAGTTTGTACAAAAACTCCCTTTGGCCAGGAAAACATTTGCATAGTAGTTACAGCTGAGTTTTGTTTGTTTTGTTTTTAGGTGAGGATGGGGATGACATGGCTCAACAGAAATTGACCCAGTATTCGTGGAGAAACGGCCCCTGCTTCTTTGGGCAGCAGGCTCTGTCGGGACAAAGTTCAGTGCAGAACTGCTCTCAACTCCACCTCATCCTCACAGCCAGGTGGAAAAGCAAACCCTCCTTTACATCTTGCTTCCTTTAACAAAATTCCCTCAAAAACAAAAGACCTAGATACTCTTTATCATAGACATACATTTTAAATATTTGTGCATAAGGTTTTATCAGATTTACAAAGTCCTATTTCAGTCAAATGAAGTGATTAGACTTCTGAGTATAAAGTGGTGACTTTGGAAGAGACACACATTTCAGTGGTAGACTGAAATAAAAGGGAATATCCCTTGTCTGTGGCTTTCTACCACTGTGATAAGCAACACGACCAAAAGCAGCTTGGGAAGGAAAGGGTTTATTTCAGCTTATAACTCTTAGGTCACATTCTATCCCCGAGGAAAGTCAGGCCAGGAACCTGAAGGCAGGAAATGAAGCAGAGACCCTGGTGGAACACTGGATTGCTTTCCATGACTTTCCTCAACCTGCTTTTGGTACCACCAGGTCCACCTGCCCATGGGTGGCATTGCCCACAGTGAGCTGGGCCTTCCCACATCAACCATCAATCAAGAAAACACCTATTGCCTTGCTTACCAGACAGTCTCACAGAGGCATTTTCTCAACTGAGGCTCCCTCCTCTCTGATGACTAACCTTTTAGTCAAGTTGACAAAAAACTAGCCAACACTCCACTGGATGTAAGCTTATAGTTATTCCATGAATTAAATAATATATTAGTCTCCAAATGAAACAATGGGAAAATTCATTTTGAAAATGTTAATGGTTTAGGCATTTCAACATCCAGCAAAAGACATATATTACAATTTTTATCATTTTTCATAATCAATTTTATATAGAGGCACTTTTATTAGGCCAGTTTTAGTCACTAGTTACTGTTAATTTCTTTTTTAATTTTTCATATGCTCAAGAAAGGGATGTGAGATGTTTTTGTCTTAAGTTGCTAATTTCAGGAGTCTTTTTTATGCAGCACTGCATTTAGTGTGGCAACTAGACTTTTTAAATTATTTATGTGACTCATTTCTATTGGGCAGAGCTAGCACAGATTTAATAAAAACCATTTACTAACTATATGACTTTGGGCAGGTTACTCTGCCTCCCACTATCTCAAATGTCTCATCTGTCAAATGTGTATTGATTCTGTAACTTACATATGCACACATATATGCAGACTACTGTCTGAATGCCATCATCTCACATTCATGGAGTATTGAAGGATATGCTAGAGCATGGAGTAGCAAGGGATATGCCATCTCTAAGCTTTGCTTTCACATTTCATCCAGACCCTCTGTCTCCTGAAATAGAATTCCTTCACAGTAATACAATTCATAGACTAGGATATAAAAATTCAAGGAGAAAAATTTCTTCAATCTAGCCTTGTAATTTTAGCAGAGGTTTTATGGATGAATCCACAGCTTTCCTTGAGCATAAGGTTTAGAGCCACAATGTAAAAAGCAAAAAGATTTATAAGATTTCAAGGGAAACCAGTGCATAGGAGATACAATGTACAATTGCTGTTTGGAAAAAAAAATCATTGTTCATCATAAAGATGTAGGGAAACATTTTCTTCCAGGGTATTTCTCATGACTAACCAGGAGATGTTTGTTATTCACACATCACACCACAAAGGAGGAATAAATCTTTCCAGAAAGTAATCTAGGAATTTGGATCTTCACTATAAACCAAATATGATGTGATTTACCAATCTATGGGGATAATACAATCAGCTACCAAGTATCAGGATATATTTTTGTTGTATTTGGCAGCAACAGCCAAGTTCTCTAGCTCAGAAAGAGAGTTGTCTTCAGAAAGAACAAACTGTGCTTCTTGGGCAGTTTGTTTATCGCCACAGAGAAATGGAATATTCACTTTTTATCTTTTAATGTATTTCAGCATTTGGGAGGTGACAAAATAGAAACATATGGAAGCATTGTATGATAGGATGTGAACTAGTGTGTATTGAAAGTTTGCTTTCCTGTCTATGTTTCAACAAGAAAGATTTGCACCTGTCCCCTAAAACTGTCCCTCTTAAATCCCTATAAGCCTTTCTTGCCTTGAGGCTTGCTGAAGCCTGAGTTTTTAGATCCATGTCTGTTATACTGTTCTAGGCACAAAGGCCAGTATCTTTTGTCAGTGGATTTTAGTTATTTACAGACAAAACCTTATGGGATCCATTCCTTGGGTCTTGTCAGAATGTTTTGATCACTACCTGAAATAGAGTGTCTCTGTTTAAGTATTTCAACACAGGGTTGTAGAAGTCATCAAAATGATGAAGCAGGAATCTAGAAATTACTTCCTATGTAAAAACAACAAACTACTTCTTATAAAATACATTTTAATTTGCAGGACTCTAGAAAATTAACCCAAGAGTTGAAGCAATCTTAGAAGAATTCACAAAGGTGACTGGATCTCAGTAAGTAGAACAAATGTGGTGTTTTAGCCTGCTAGGTCCCCATCTTCACACTGTCCCCATCCAAATCTCCAAGGCAAATTTGAGAACCAGCAGCCTGAAAACAACACTATAGAAGGATATGGTTGATGCTTCTTCAATCCCAAGTCCAGAGAACTACAAGTATTTAATATGTCTAGAGTCATCTCTGTTTTCCACAGAAACAAAACAAAACAAAACAAAAACCTTCTCCTGAAAGCATTTCTCCAACACATTAGTAGGTAGTGCTTGTCATTCTTAGCTGCCTGAAGTGGCAGGGAAGAAGGGTGTAACAGGAACAGTTTTAAAAAGCGGGGTATGTAAGATGGCTTAAGGACACTGGAATGCTTCAACAAACCTCAAGAGTATTTAGAAGGTCCTATATTCATGCACAACTCTGTGCATGTCTAGGATTATGTGGACACCCAGGATAAACCTTGGAGATCATGACCTCTCAGTCCCATTTTTCTTTGAGGCTGTTTCTGAGCAGAATGTACCTGAGTTGTGAAGACACACCCCAAATAAAGACAAAACTCACTCAACAAAAACTGAAGACTTGTAGTTTTCAGTTGAAGAAAAACAAAGACTATCACTTGTCTACAAAGCATTCAGTAGCCACACCTCACAAAGAAATTGGACTCTAGTAAGGAAAAATACTGACAAGTAGCAATAAGAAGCATCACCAAGGCACAGGACAAGAATTAAGTGTGTCTACATTCAGATGTTGGATAACATATCAGTAAAGGCACCTATTACTGATCCTTGCAACTTAAGTTAGATTCCTGGATTTATACAGCTGAGGGAGAGAACCAACTCCCAAAAGTTGTCCTCTAAACCCCACATGATCAATGTGGCATACATGTGTCCCCCATATGTACTCTCACAAAACAAATAAACAAAAATGTATTAAAACACTCAGTTTTTAACAAAAAGAATGAATCAGACAACAAAGAACATGGGGATGGGGAATCTGTTGAATTCATTAGAAACTGCCTGAGGAAGCCTAGACATTGAACTAAATAGAGAAATAATTTTTGTTAGTTACTTTAGATTCAAAGACAGTGAGAATATAGAGATAAAAGCATGAGAATGCTATCTTACAAAACTAGATAACTGGTCACATTTGTAGATAACTGTAATTGCACAAACTGAGGAACAAAGCATGAAGAAGACAGAAAGTGAATTTAGCAATAAGATCTATCAGATGCAAATACGCACAGGAAGGTGGGAATCATCACAGTGCGTACCAACAGAGGCATAAAAAAGCACAGATGAAGGAAAACAAAGCCTCCAAAGCTCCATTCTTTTAAAGGTGAATATCTACAAGACACTCAGATTAATTAGTCAAAATTATATTATTATGAATAAAAATGCTACTTGTAATCTTCAGGACATGCACTAGAAACAGCTTAAAAGCCTATTTTTTTAAAGTTTGGATTCCTAAATGTCTATGAAGCTCAGAAATATAGTCTGGCATTAAGTACACATCTGCGATTTAGCAAAGAAGCCTGGGCGGAAAGTGATGGCGAAGTGTCTGCAGATAAATGCCAATGAAATTCTGTGGGAGAGATGAAGCCAGAGTGGTACAGCCCAAGAAACAAGGAGATGAAATTCCTCTCTAAGGAAGTCCAAAATACCCACAAGAAAAACTAATTTACAGGCTCATAAATGATTGGAACTTTATCGAGGCCTACCTAACCCAAGGCAAGAATGATAACACCAGCCTTTCTAGCCTTCCACTTCAAAAACGGGAAATACCTATCTGCACAAAAACAGGTTACTGTGGCCATCCTGTCCCACTAAATATAAGGGCAAGCTCTTGTGAAAGTCACAGTTCAGAGGCAAGGGCTCAATGTAAGAATGAGACAGAATGTATCTCCTCATTCAGCATCTTGTTATCACATCACCATAGGAATATTTGCCACAGTAACTGTCACTCAAGTCTGCTTATCAAGAAGAAAATGATAATGCATGCATACTCAAAGAGAAATACACACTTTGATTAAAGAAAATAAGCACTGGAGGCAGGCTCACATGTTTGAATCACTGAGACATCAAGAATGCCTTTGATGGGCTGGCTAATAGATTTGGTGTAAGCAAAAAAAAAAAAAAAAAAAAAAGACCAACTCCTAGAAAAAACAAAGAGGAAATAAGCAATGTCTTTTAAATCCCAGAATATCCAAGAACCATTAAAAACACAAGGTACAAAATATTCATAATGGGAATATCAAAAAAGAGAACAGATTAGAAAGAAAGTTGAAGAAATAATGAGAAATACTTTTTTTTCCCAAATTAATGTTAAGCAATAAATGTGGATTCAGCAAAGTAAGGGAACATCAAACAGAGCAAAGGCCAAAAACTGCACCTTAGCATACTATGGAAAAATCACAGAAGGATTCAGGGGGATGAAACATCTATGATAGAACAACACAGGCCCTGAATCTACGGAAACTGTGAAAGAAGAGTGTGGAGTGAAATTCATAAAGTATTTAAAGAAAATAACCCACTGACCTCATCCTGAAACTAGTGAAATTGTCCTTCAAACATAATCAAAAACCTGCCTGATAAAAATCAAGACACTACTGTCAGCAGAGAATTGTCTCACAAAGAAAGTGTTAAACTTATTCAATATGTGTACCACTCTGCACATGAATGTGTGTGTGTGTGCAAGAGTGGGTGTGTTTATATATGTGTTTGTTCATGGACACATCTGTGCATGCATTTACACTTGTGTATGTGTGCTTGTGTGAGTGCATGTGCATGTGTGTACATACATCTGTGCATGTGTTTGCACATGTGTATATGTACATGTGTCTATGTGTGTACAAAGAAAGACACAAACTCTCCTTTAGAAAACTAGAAATGGAAGCAAATTATATCAAATAAATAAAAAAATACAAATGAGGTCAGAAATAATGAATTTAAAAATAGGAAATCACTAGATAAAAATTACAAAAGCTGTTGCCTCTAAAAGATCAAGAAGATAGAGTAACATTTAGCCAGAGTAGCAAAAACAAAGAGACAAAGTAGACACAAATAACTCAAATCAAAACAGACAGAGATCCCTGTAGATCCTCTGACACTGCAAGTCTAATAATGTACCATATGAGCAAGCATGCTTTTGCCATCTGGTCAACCTGTTTGCAAAAATCATCTCCTCAAAAAACAAAATGTACAGAAACTCACCAAAGAAGAAACAGGCTCTCTCAACAGACCTATATTTATTAAAGACATTGAATGAATAATTAATTACTTCCAGACCAAACTTTCCAGGACCATATGGGGTTCACTTCTATGTTATTTCAAACATTTAAGAAAATTCTGAGATACTTTATGATTTTTCCCTAAAGTTAAAAACAGGGGGATACTTTTTGATTCAATGGAGGCATTAATGCCAAGATAATAAGAAAAGAAAACAATACATCAGTATCTCCCATTACTATAAAAGTAAGAATCATCAAAAAATATGATCAAATTAAATCCTACATGGATAAAGAAAGGGATTGTACTGCATGATTGCTGTATTTTTCTTGTTTACTAATGCAAGAATGGTTTAACATTTGAAAATTATTTAATGTACCTTATCATATATAGAAGCTAAAGAAGAAAAAGCATGTGATCACACCAAAAGATACATAAAAGCATTTGACAAAATTCCATATCCATTGAGAGAAAAAAAACAATAGCACAAACATCAGCACTTTAAGATTACAAGGACACTCACTTGTCAACAAGCCCTCCAGTGAGGGCTTGCTAACTAGATGAGGGGGACAGCCAGCATATCCTCTCCAACCTTGTTTTCAACATTGTGCTGATCACCAATGGTGGGAGGTTCAATCAAATGTGTCTTTGTTCAGAGACAACACATTTATTCGTGGAGAAAATCTTAAGGTTTCAGCAAAAAAAAAATTATTCAAGATAGTGTCTAGTAAAACCATCCCTGAAAAGGCGGGAAATTAGAGCAAGGAGAAAAAGGTTTTTTGTTTTTTTGTTTTGTTTTGCTTTGTTTTGTTTTTTTTTAAGTACTTGCTTTTACAATAGTCAAGCAGAATCTAAAATTTAAAACATTCCATAAATAGCCTCAAAATGATGGGCTGGCAAGAAGTTTCAGGGTGCCTGCCATCAATTTTGGTGACCCGTGTTTGATCCTCAGGATCCATGTTATAAAAGAGAACTGACTCTAGCTAGTGCTGTTTTGACCCCTACATGCACAACTTGGCATGTGTGAACCCTCTCCAATAAAAAAATTTAAATTTAGTAAAAATTAAAAATCTCTAAATGCAATAGTTATGAATATATTAAAATATGTATTCTTGCTGAAGAAGGCTATAAAATGCTAATAAAAGCAAAACTGTACAAACTAATAGAGTAATATTCTACATTATGGCTAGAAAGTTTCACTATTGTAATAAGAAGTCAATTCTTCCCAATTAAAATCTGTGAATTAATTATAAGTACAGTGAAAATTTTGGGAGGCTATTGTATGTATATTAACAAAAACTTTGAGTTAACATGGAAAGACAAAGTGCCACAGATTAGGTAATATTTTGAACTGTAATAATAAATTCAGAAGAATATTGCTACCTGACATCAAGACTTATTATGAAGTATCAACATTCTAAAGAAAGTGGTGTTACTGGAAGAATAAACAGATTGACCAGTGTGACACAATACATAGCACAGGAATGATTTCAGAGAAACATTAACAGTTAAAGGAAGGTAATGCAGTAGAAGCATTCTTTGCAACAAAATTCTAGACCATTGCTTGCAGAAAAGTGAGTACAGGCATAGAACTTACACCTTACAAATATTAACACAATATAAATATTAAGTGAAAGCCCAAAACACCACATAACAGTTTAAGAAACCCTAGATGACACTGAATTTGGAGATGAACTCTAGGTACAATCATAAGACACAATCCAGAAAAAAAAATGGTAAGCTAGACTTTATTATGTGTCCAAAATGACACTATCAAGAGAATGAGAACATAAGCCACAGATTTAAGAGAAAATATTTGTAAAATCTGAATGTGATAAAAGAATGTTCTTGAAGATATACAGAGTTTATAATGTAAGAAAACCCTTAATACATTTCAAATGGTCAAAAATCTTCAACAGATGCCTCACCAAAGAAAGTATGTGAAAATATGTTCATTGTCATTCATATTCCATCTGGAAATTCCTGATTAAAACAAGACATTGATACAAAAAGCGTGCATGTATCAAATGACTAAATGCAGACATCGATAGAGCCAGTTCATGGTAAGGACATGGAACAAGAATGCCCATTTATTGTTCATAGTAGTGAAAAACAGCAAAGCCATTTTGCAAGACAACCTAGGACTTTATTAAAAATAAATACTCTGTTACTGTGTTTACTATGCAATCCAAGAAAGTAAGGACTTTTTAAAAATATGTTTGTTTGGTAGGTTGTTTGATTTAGGTGTTTAGAGATTGGGTCTCACTAAAGAGTTTTCTAATTACTTTTGTTATGAACCCAAAACTTCTTTTTAAAACCTATTAAAATCCAAAAGAACTAAAGTGGAATGCTAGAAAATACCCATATACAAAAAGTAGACAGTAACACAGGACCAGAAGAGTAGAAAACATGAAAAGGGGGCCAAAATAATGGCCATAAGTTCTTTATTACTAGTTATGTTATTAACTAAAAGTGGATAAACAATGATTAAAAGACAGCTTGGCATGATAAAAGAAAATATCAAAGCATAGGCTACCTGTTACAAAAGAAAGAATGTAAATTTAAAAACTTAAGTAGTTTGAGAGTAAAAAAGGTAGAAGATTGACTGTATTATTAGTTGCAAAAAAGAAAGCAAAAACAAAGAAAACTGCAATACCTACTGTAAATCATGCAAAATACAGTAGAGCATGTTGGTGAATGTTGGTAAACCCACTCTCAGTAGGTATAGCAGGAATACTGTACATTCTGTGCCAAGCTTAGCAACAGATCAAGAAACTGTTTTAAAAAAATCAGTAAGTGAAAATAAATTTTAAACTTAGACCAAATTTCCCTTTAAAAATGTTATTACTGAGAAAGAAGGTTGTAAGATGTTAAGAGAGATTCTCCACTCAAACCAGATAGCAATTGTAAATACAGATATGTATCCACAGACACTCAAAGTGAATTAAACAAAAGTGTACATAATTTTCGGGAACTGTATAATTCAATAATAATAATAATTGGAGTATTTAGTATCATAACTTATTTTTAGTATATATATTATATGTGGATTGATGAGCATATTCTACCCTTCACCTTGTTCTACTTATCATCCTTTCTCACCCCTATTCTTTCCTGTTTGTTTCTCTTTTCCCTAAATAAATCACATCTACTTTAATTTAATATATACATACATTATTTCAATAATAGATATGTTGTTATGAAGGATCAAGAAATAAATGAGTTGATTTGAATACCTCTATAAACGAGCAAGTATCATTAATGTACTTCTATAAGAATGGGATATATTTTTTTCTATATAAAGAATATATTTATAAAAAAAAGTCTCAGCTCATTTTTAAAATTCAGATTTCAGACAGTATGTCCTCTAACAGTTGGAAATCAGCCACTAAAGGAACTTTGAAGGATGTTTGTTTGCTTAACAACCTCTGGAGGGGGGAGGTTCTTGTTGTTTAGTGTCTTTTACAATGCATTTATTCAGAGTTTTAAAATTGTCATTATAGATGTCTTTTACTTCCTTGGTTTGGTTTAGTTGAAAAAAAATTTGAAGCTGTGATAAATGTGATAGAATTTAAAACTTTCTAAACAGCAAAGAAAACAATTCAGTGAAGAGACAACTTAAGAATAGAAGAAAATTTTTGACAGTTTCATGGAGGATTAAAATTTAGAATATATACAGAAATAAAAAACTAAATTCCACTCAATAAATGTGCCAATGTAACAGAGGGATTTCAAAAGATGAAATATGATCAGTAAGCAATATGAATGAAATGTTCAAAATCCTTAGCCATCAAAAAACACAAAATAAAACAGCATTGAGACTCCCTCTCACTCCAGCCAGAATGTTTACCATCAAGAAAATAAATAACAAGTGCTGGCTTGGAAATGTTAATTATTCCAGTGCTATAAAATCAATATGGAAGTTCCTCAATTGGCTAAAAATAGGACTAGCATATGATCCAAACACATCACTTCTAAGAATATGCCCAAAGTCTAAGTCAACATACCACAGAGATGTTGTCACTTGTATATTTATTGCTGCACTATTCACAGTAGCCAAGTTATGGACTCATCTTACATGTTCATCAACAGATGAACTGATAAAGATTGTGATGCACCAAAGCTTAGATGTATATTTTGGTATAATTCCACGATATTAAAAGAAAAAAATGTCATTTACCTTCTTGTTTGTTTCAGTGTAATGCTCTTAAAGTCATAGCATGAAATACTTGCACTGTCCTATTCTTGGTAGTTTGAAATAATAGTATTTTTGTATGTTTTGGAGTGTGTCTGTATGTATTAACATAACAGTTTTCACTGCCTAGGTGTTCGTAATAAAAATGAAAGGTTCTGAGTATATATATTATTCAGTAATCTCCACGGTGTCCACTTGAGTGTGGAGTCACTGATAACACCCAGCTGGGGTCTTGTTTTAAAGAGACAGTGATTGTGTTTTTCTAAAGATGTTTATTTCTGTCTTTAAATATCTTAACTTCCCCACTCCCCCCCTTTTTTAATTAATATTGATTCAGGGGTGTTTTTCCAATGTTGTCAAGGGAGGAACACAAGGGGAATTGACACCTTGAACTCCCAAAATATATTATTTTGTGTACTTTAAAATGTGACTTTGAGTTCTTTGTGGAAACTTAGAATATGATGTACATGATTCTTTCCAGAATTGTCCAGCAGCAGTAATGAGGCAGCGACAATTTCTGAGTAGTTGATTGGATGTCCTCTTACATTTCTCCTTAAGGTGACTGCAGTGTGGGTGGCTATTGTGTAGACCTCACTGCCCAGAGTGTCTGTAGCCATTTCTCCTCTGGAAATAGTTTGTAAAAATCAGCTGGTAACTCGGGGCACTGGCCCTTGTTATCTGTGCCCCTGGGAAACCTGAAACACAAGCAGTTGTACTTGTTGGGGATTAGCTGATCTCCAGAGGCCTGGGGAAGTGGTGGGGGCTGTGAGTGGTGCTGTCTCTTTAAAAGTGCCCTTTATGTCATTCCCCATTCTGGGGCTGCCAGAGGGGCCACGGGCTTTGGGAGATATTGTGTGGATGCCAGTGAATCAGAATGAAATGGTGGTTTGTGTAGATGCATTTGTCTGCTGTCATTTCTTATATATATATATATATATATATATATATATTAAACTTACTGTAACTGTACAGTTCCAATTTATGTTGTAAAACATTAAACCATTTTCCAAGTGTTTACAAAAAAAATATTGTGATGTACATGCACAGTGGAGTCATATTTAACCATAAAGAATAATTAAATTATAACATTTGCAGATAAAGACACTAAAGGTGATGACAATATCACTTTATTGCTCATTTTTGTTGATCCTAGATTTCCATACAGATAGTAAAATTACATATATGTAATATCTTATATACAACACATGCATTTATATATATATATATATATATATATATATATATATATATACATTATTCATGTAGGAGTAAAACTTGCTGAGTGAATGGGGCCAATGGGAGAGGTGAGGAAACGGAAAGGGAGTGAATTATTCAAAGTACATGATATAGTTACAGGAAAAAATGAAGCCCATCACTATGCTTAATTAATATATGCCAATAAAAGTTTGTGTTTTAAACCATTAAAGGCATTTTAAATTTTAAAATATAATTGGAGTTTAAATGAAAAAATTAATACACAATAAGCATATACTGCTTCTGAGATTTATGAAGAATGCCCTTAATTCTGATGTTTTCTCCCAGTGATATTAACAAAGAAACATTTCTATAAAATCTTGAAGTCTGTTTTGGAAAAAAACATTACCCAACCATCATTATTCACCGTATCATTCTATTTTTAATTCTGACCCTCATAATAAGACTCACTTGTAAACATATCTTTAAAGTTTTTACTCAATTAATGAAAAAATACCATGCTAACTGGCAGCTTAAAGGAAGTTCCAAATAGTGATAACCTAAATTAGACTTTAAAAGCCAAGTGTTTCCACTAGTTCAATAAGATACTCTTCTGCTATCTGAAGATTCTGAACATTTTAACTAAGTGAATGTTTATTCTGTACATCTTGTTCTGATTACTGAGAATTACAGCAATAAGTGATTTCACTTCTGCTCTTAGCCACCTTGTTATCTATTAGATCATGCTAGTCCAACAAGCACAAAATTAACTCCAATTACATATGATTACAATGAGTGCAATAATTAAAACATAAAGATGTAGAGATTTAGGCTGGGTATGAAAGCACTTGCCTCTAATCCCAATAATTTGGAAGCAGGGGCAGGCACTCTCGTGAGTTTGTGGCCTGACTCTTCTACAAAGGAAGGTCCAAGCTAGCCCAGGTTACATGGATATATGAGACATGTATATGTATTATGTATGTGGAGAGAGAGAATGTGTGTGTGTGTGAGAGAGAGAGAGACAGAGACAGACACAGACACAGAGCGAGAGAGAGATTACATCTAACTTTATTACTTAGAATACTTGCTATAAAGCAGTGATTCTCAACCTCGGTTACATTTTAGTAACACCTTAAGAGCTTGGAGAAAACTTTGTGACCAGACTTCATCCAAATAAATCAGTATGTTTCATGACTTTCTAATCTCCCTAAATGAACTCACTATGTAGCCATGTTTGAAAACCATGTTAAAAGACCAGGAGGGACAAAAAAGAATAGGCAAGCTTTGGTTCAAAGGGACAGAGAATGGCACTTGGAAGAATCTTCTCCTTAATATAATTAATTTATTTTTACTCTCCAAACCTTGGATCATTTATCACATTCTCTGAAGAGTATTTTTGTACTTCCCCAATGATATCCATGAGAATCCTAATAACAGTAATATAAGTTATCACTATTTTTTTTTTTGAGACAGGTTTCTCTGTGGCTTTGGAGGCTGTCCTGGAACTAGCTCTTGTAGACCAGGCTGGTCTCGAATCACAGAGATTCACCTGCCTCTGCCTCCTGAGCGCTAGGATTAAAGGTGTGCGCCACCACTGCCCAGTTAAGTTATCACTACTTTATAGACTTTTCTATGTTCCAGATGCCATAACAAGCACTTTAATTATATTTCAATATTATCCTTCTGAAAGACGCTAGGAGCCAAGTAGCAGTATTATTTTTAAATTTTACATTTGGCAAAAGCAAATATACAACTAAAAACTGGTGCATTGGAAGTTCAACTAGCAAACTTGTGTTCTGAAAGATGAGCTACTGATCCTATGTAGCTCAAGTGTACTTCAGTCATATGGTGAAGCATATTATATTGTAATACATTTGTGATTTTCATTCATGACTCATTTGCCCAACCCATTGGCAGGTGTTGAGTTTATTCTCAATGTACTTGGTGCTAGAAATATGAACTCTGGGAATCAGTAGCATGGAGTTTACATCAACAAATAAGTTGACTGACTAAATCCTGCAAGTCACTTCTTTTTATAATTAAGTTTTTGTTGACCCACAACCATGGCCATTGGTTGACTGGTTTGTTACCTTGTATTGACCTTCATGTTACAAGATTGCAGTAGAGCAGTTATGGCAAAGCCTTAAACTATGATGCTCTGATCTATTCAACTATGTTCACAGCAGCATTATTTGCAACAGCCAGAACCTGAAAGCAACCTAGATGCCCCTCAACTGAAGAATGGATAAAGAAAATGTGGTACATTTACACAATGGAGTACTACTCAGCAGGAAAAAAAAAACAATGAAATTCACAAGCAAATGGATGGAACTAGAAGAAACCATCCTGAGTGAGGTAACCCAGTCACAAAAAGACAAACATGGTATGTACTCGCTCAAATGTGGATTTTAGACATACAGCAAAGGTTTACCAGCCTACAATCCATACCACCAGAGAAGGTAGGAGATGGGATAGGGGGTTGTTGGGGGGCAGGGGAGAAGGGGAGGAAGAGAGAACTGGGATTAACATGTAAAACAAGCTTGTTTCTAATTTAAATTAAAAAGATCACAAAAAATATGGCAGTCTTGTCATTTATAAAAAGTTTGACAGTCCATAATCTAGAACACAAGACAAGTGAGTCACTAGTGACTACCTAGTGATACTAGGTAGTGGTACTCACACACAGAATATAAAAAAAAAATAAGTATATATAAGGGTAGGATGTAGGGCAACCAATTCCTACAAGGCATGGTATTGGAAAGCTTGGAAGAATTACCCATATAAAAAGGAGCAACCAGATCAAGAAGATCATGTGGGCAGTGAGGCAAGGAACTAGAGTAACTATGAAAAAAATAAGGTAGGTAGGTTGAAGTGATGCTAATGAGATTTATGCACCTCATGAAAATGTAGTTTTGCTTTCTTTTTCATTTTTATCATTTTATTGTAGAGGAATAGATGGGCAGGGCCTTGTTATGTGGTCCAGGTAGTCCTGGAGGTCATAATCTTCCTGTCTCAAAGGGCTGGGTTCATAGATATGCACCACCCGGCTCAGTTAACAGAATTATGGACTCTCATTGGAATAGCTCGTGATGCACATGGCATAATGCACTCATGGGAATCAGAATTTCTGATATGCTACTGTACAGCAAGATGAGTAAGGTTAATTATGAACTATATATTTCAAAAGATAGGGTTGTTTTTTAAAAAAATATTTAAATAAAAAACAAAATAATTGAGACTACAGAGATCTTTAGCTTGATTTAAATGTTATGTATACACTCATGAATGAAAATATTACATTCCTTCAATAATATTGTGTTTATGTTGCTATGTATTAATTAAAAATAATCTAACTTAAAAGCACAGTAAACATTTGTAAATAGTTATTCGCTAACTTAAGTGACTAGTTCCTATGTAAAAGACAAATAAAATTTGCATAACAGGCATCAGTTCTTGAACTGATTGACCTGTAAGAATTATATCTTCTTCGATCCACACCACAGCTACACAACTTATCCCAGGCAGCTAGCACCATTGCAGACTTGCAATCCCAGCACTCAGTGGTTCAGGCAGGACAGTCTTAAATTCAAGGTCAGTCTGGATTACTGAGTGAGAATCTGTCTCAAAACCACAGCAGCAGCAGCAGCAGCAACAAAAATAATATGAAGGCTGCCATGTTTCTTTGTTTTCAGTTGTTTCAATTATATATAACTATTCACAGTAAGTGAAGTGGTTGCATTGACTGTACCTGGAAAATTCATGGGCAGTTCAAAGGGCTTCTGCGACTCGGAGTCTCCAAAATTCTCCTCACAAATCTCAGCCATGATCTTTTTAACTTTCAGACCCGTGATTTTAATCACTTCCCCTGTTGACAAACAGCATTCATTGCCGAACATTTCATAAATAGACCCTGAAAAGAAAGAAAATAATCTTTTTAAAGAAAAAAAAAACGTTAAACAGTAAAGAACAAAATTGTGTCAAGAACCTCATATAAAATATTTTTTCACTCAATTCCTCCCTTAGCCACCTAATAAACTGGAGTTCAATCTGACTATCCCAAAATGTACACCATGCACCAGGAAACATATTGGATTTCCACTTTATCCACTGGGAAAACTGTAAACAATCTTTTTATTATTATTTGAAATTGAATTTATGGTTTGCTCATCACTGTTAGCTCATTTATACAAGGTCAAACCACAGTCAGGTCTCCTGCTGTCAGGATTTATGGTACATTTTTGCCAGGTCACAGAATTCGGCGTATATGAGTCAACATTAATTTGAGTAAGTCCTGCAAACAGGGCTATAACACAATCCTAGACTCAAAGACAGAAAGGCCTGTGTACCAGGTCTTCACATTAACAGGTGAATTTTTCATTATTTTTCAGATCTGGTACTCTTCATCTTTGTGAATTTAAGTTTTCTTGTCCATTTTTATCTGTTGTTTTTTGACAAGCTGGAGCCATCACTCGATACCTTTGTGGCAATAGGTGGCAGACCAGCCCAGCAAAACAGAATAGCTTCACTTTGGTTCATGATTTCAACCTCCTTCTCGAAAAACCTTTTATCATAGATACTAATGTTAAGGTTTTCATTCATTTATTTTCGCTCTGTGTCTCCTGATGGAAGGAGAGTGGGCAGTGAAACCATCAAACTTTGAACATTAAGAAAGACAAGAGGTCATAGTCTGAACCATCAGCCCTAGTCAAAAGAGAACAACTGAAATCAGCGTCTCTAGAAGACAGTTCCATCACAAAGGAAGAGAAACTTATAACTGGTTTAAGGAGCATTACACAACTGCAAGCATTTAAATACGACAGCAATTTGTCCCTCCTTCCAAGATGGCTCAAAGTTTCTTGATAACACTAAATGTGAGGCTATGAAGATAAAACTCTAAGCTCTGTCTGCTTTCTGAGTTTTTCCATTTTGAAAAGTAAATTTTTTATTTCCATTTTTTTAGTGCCCTCACAGACTCTGGTTTGACATACATATTATATATTACATATAATAACCCTCTTATGGCATTCATGGTTTTCACAAAACTTCCTAAAGCTGGGATTTCACCGAGTTATTACACAAAGGACTTTAGGCTGGAATAAGCTGAGGTAATAAAATAAACAATTAAAAAACCCATGCAACATTTTCTGCCAGTGAACTCAGAAGAGTTATATGCTATGATGAATCACATACTAACATTTTATACCATTACCATTGTATCAACCTGCACTTAAATTTTTGTGAGTTTGGTTTTTATTGCTCCCAATTCAAGTTTAAGATTCATTAGAGAAAATAATAATTGAATTATATTTTTGGATGATTGCAACACATCCAGGCCCCTTTTTTACTCGGTCAGTAAACTGAGTGTGTTAGGCCTTGTGAATAGCAGTAGGCATCAGGGATAAAATGTAAAGATTTTTCCCTCAGAAGCACAGTCCTGCAAGGAGTGAGCAGGTAAGCAAACCATTGCCAAAGACCAGGAAGAAGCCATAAAGTAGGAAATGCAGAGTGTTGTGAAGTCTCAGAGGCATTTTGTTTCCACAGGGAAGAGGAAGTGGGAACAAATCCTGAAGGAGAGACAATAGCCCATGTAGGCTTTAAAGGAAGGTCACATGATACATAAATGGACAGAAGCCAATAGTACTGGACAGATAGTAAGATGTGGGAAAAAAAAACCCAACACATTCTGGAAACTTTAAGTAATTCCTTGTGCCTAAATTGTAAAGTAATAAAGGTGAACTGTTTAGTCTTGTTTTCAGAAGGAATATGTAGAGAAAATCAAAATTTTACAGTTTTTTAATTAAATTTACAATGCACAAAACAATGGTCTGAAGTAACTTTGAAGTCATTTCCGGTTATCAGGGTCCAGGAACAATACTAATTTAATAAGAGGTCATTTGTACTCTAGACATTAACTACCCAAACTGTGGTCCAGTGTGTCACCCGGGAGCTTATTAGAATCTTGGCCAGAGTTGCTGAATCAGAACCCACATTTTTAACAAGCTCCCCAGATGATTAATAAGTACATTAAGGTTTGTAAAGCCCTGTCTGCACTGCAAGTACACAATTGAAATAACCTGTTTTGAGATCGCTGCAAAACAAATCCAAGGAAAACTTGTCACCCTCTCACAGAAAACCTTTGGTGTCACTGAGGTGGGGAACAGGAAAAAGAATTTGAGACACATAAATGTTAAGGGAAGATTTTTCTTAATTGTGGGCAATAGGATATTATTTAACTGAACTCCTTTTAGCTGAAAGTGTTTAACTTAATTTCTGTACAATGAATGTCTATTCTTCAATATGACTTATGGCCAACTGACTGGTGAGGAATGCCAACTTCTTTTACAGGTTCAAAAGGATCCAAAATTCAAAAGATAAATTTGTGCAAGATTATATATCAGTTCGTAAGGGCAAGAAGCCAGATAATTCTATGACAAAAAATTATGCATTCTAGCCAACACATTCAAAGTTTCTAGTCTTTCCCTAAGCATGTATATCTCTCTTTAAAAAAAAAAAAAGTGCTGGGGGTTAGTGGTTCACACATTTAATCCCAGCGCTCAGGAGGCAGAGGCAGGCAGATCTCTGTGAGTTCGAGACCAGCCTGATCTACAAGAACTAGTTCCAGGACAGCCTCCAAAGCCACAGAGAAACCCTGTCTTGAAAAACCGAAAGAAAGAAAGAAAGGAAGGAAGAAAGAAAGAACGAAGAAATTCACTTCTATTATTAATATTAGGATGAAAACATCATGCAAATGCTAACAGAACATTTCTCTTTAAAATGTGATTCCCATTTTGTTTCTAACCAGTAAGTCTTCTCTCTGTCTCTGTCTCTCTGTCTGTCTCTGTTTCTGTCTCTGTCTCCCTCAAATGTCTTGTGTAGTTCAGGCTGGTCTTCAACTCATGATGCAGCCCAAGAAGTCCATAGACTTCTGATTTTCTAGCTTGCAGGTTCCCAGGTGCTGGGATTGTATCTTGTGCTCCCATGCACAGTTGACATGATGCTGGAGAGCCACCCCAGGTCTTTGTTTACTCGAGGCAAACACTACCAGCTGAACTACATCCTCACCACTTCTGTACTGGAAAGACTTCTGAGGGGGAAGGGGACCCAAAATGAAGACATTGTGTCATTGACAGGTAACAAGGGCATGTAGCTATTTGTAGATCCCTAAAACAGGCAAGGTTCCCATACTTCATTCTTACCAATATAATACCTCCTAAAATATACTCCTGAGTTTTAATATAATGATGAATTTTAAAAATAAGCAACTTCCACGATCTCAGAATAAACACTTACGTGTGATTGCTTTTTAAAAAGTTTTGCTAAGATGTGTGTCTAAAGTATGTTTGCTTATGTATAGGCATACATATTCAAGTGGCTTTCATTCCATTTTAACCAGGAGACATGTATTTTGAATATGCACGTCTCAAATCTATTAAATCTTTACAGCGTGATTCTTTCCAAGTCAGAGCATATGTATTCAGGATAATGGCAAACATCAGAGCAAGCTGGAACAAAGCAGCCTGTTTTCAGTGATCAAACATTGCCCCTGAAGGCTGTAATGAAAGAACCATGTGCCTTTGAAATCACCTTTTCTGTAATGCTACTTTTCTCGATAAAAACGACACATTAATATCCTTTCATGAGCTCATCCCTTACTTGACACTCCATATAAGCAATGCTGTGATCACATAGGAATAGTCGAAACAATTGGTTCAATAGGCTTTTCCCCCATTCCATTTCTCCATTTAAAAATGTGTGGCAGTCAGAAAGAGAAAGCTCCGTTATTTGGAGGTTATCTTCCCTGTGTTCAAACACACCATGGCCTAAACTAGGCCACACTTCATTTACCTCCTCGTTGACCTATCTATGCTCAACCAACCCTAAAGATTCAGCTAACACTCATCCTCAAAAAGTGCTTATAGCCAACCTAAAGAAACGCTCATTCCCTCCTGTACATTTGGAGATGAATTTCTAGAAAAGATACAACAAGCTAGTTAAATGTACAAAGCCTCCTCTCCCCACCCCACCCCAAAGAGCTACCATACAGTTTTTGTCTATTCTAGATCCCGAGTGAATGTTTTCAATACTAACCTTTACTGTAAATGATTACAAATTAGTAGGACTGTAACTGTCTTTCTACATCAGCATGTCCTATTCAAGGGTTGGTGTGGGGTATATTTTCTGTGTTTACTATCAAAGAGATAAGCAATGTCAGATTATCTAGCTGCCCTCAGAGTATTCTAAAGAGTATAAGGGGCAGGTGCTTCTTTGATGTAATTTTTACTTTTATTTTTCCATGTTAGATACTAGGGATTGAACATACGACCTTATGCATGTTGGGTAATATTGTGGGGTATTGGTACATTGTGTGAAAATATATTTCTGTGATTGATTTAATCAAGAGCTGAACAGCCAATAGCTAGGCAGGAGGTATAGATGGGACTTCCGAGCAGAGAGACAAAGTAGGAGAAGTATCTAGATGTAAGAGAGGTGCCAGAAGACACAGAAGCAGTATGTGACAGGACATAGACTAATAGAAATGGGTTAGTTTATGTTATAAGAGCTAGTTAGAAATCAAGCCTAAGCTAAGGCCAAGTTTTCATAATTGATATTAAGTCTCTGTGTCATTATATGGCAGCTGCCTGGCAGACAGAGAAAGTCTTCGTACAGGTAAATATCCCACAACTGGGCTCCATTGCCATAACCCATTTTCCCTTTTAATTTTGAGACAGGGTCTCATGAAATTGCCCATGCTGGTCCACAACTTGAGTAGATGGGATTACAGGCATACACCACAGGACTTGACTGCTACTTTCCTTTATATTTGGTTATATATGCTGGACTTTAAAGTGGAGCTCATGTGAACATTCGTGATAGATAAGGATGTGTTAGGAAGTCTTACCCGAAAAATATGGTTGCTAGTATATGACAAAGCATAAGAGAATCATACCAGTTGCCTATGGGGATATGTCTTTGCTCCTTGTAAATATGTTGATGATTCTATACCCAGGAACAGTAAAACAAAACTAAACAGTTCAGTGCTCTTACTTTACAATTTAGACACAAGACATTACCAGGAATCAGGATGTCCACAAAGGAAGCCTCTAAGTATGAAATTATTATATTAGATTCACATCTTTAAGCATTGTGGTTGATAGACATTAAAGATACAATTAGAGAGAGCTCTTCAATTTTTCTAGATAGTTCACCACATGAATGAAGCTTAGAAAGAAATATGGATGGAATAGATGTTTGCATGGTCAGCCTTCTATAAAAAGATGTCCCTATCCACTCCAAAACCAAGACAAATTCTTTCCCACCACCTGATGAATACACATAAAAGCAGTAAATGAACATGTTGTTCCAACACTGCATTGAGGTCACTGGGTACATGAATTATTGAGTCTGTTGCTTACCTAGCAGTAGGATAAGACTCTGACTGTTAACAAGAACCAATCTTCCAAGTCCATGCTTTCCTCACCCCAACATGTCAGTCAAAAGAGTTGTAATGGTGACTACAATCAAAAGCATTAGGGGATGGTCTCTACAGCCTTGAGGAATATGGGATTCTCCTAGTTAATTAAGGGTTAAAATATTATACAGGAAATGAAGCCAAAAAAAAAATAGAAGTGGGAAAGACATTGCAGTGTGTGTAGGTGAAGTTTTAAAAACCTGGATTTGGGGCCAGGGATGATGGCACACACCTTCACTTTCATCACTCAGGATGCAGAGGCAGGCTTATTTCTCTGAGTTGAAGGCCAGACTATCCTACATAGCAAGTTCCAGGCCAGTCACGGCTACATAATGAAACCCTATCTCAAATAAAATAAAATCTGAACAAACAAAAACAATGAAAGACCCTATAGATTGGAAAAACTGTACTTTCAAAGAAAGAAAGAAAAGAAAGAAGATTAAAATATTAGTAGAACCAGCAATTTCAAAGAGAGCTGAGTTTTCCAGCTACACTGAGTGATACAAATCCAATCATAAGAGTTTTACTCATTGTACTAATTGGGGAGGGACAATTCAGTTTCTTAAATGGAAAAGTCTCTTAATTTAACATAACTTCTAAGACTGTACTATAGGTTTTGTGATGACTGATGTAGTCTTTGGGCTTTGGGTCAATGACGCCAGAGAGAAAAGATTGAGGGGTGTGTCTGTATGAAATGAGTATTTCTCCTTTGTGGCCCCAAATCCCTTTCTCATCTATGATGAAGAGATAGATCTGTAGCTATTCATGACATGATACTATTGTTAGCCAAATTTCAAGCAAAAAAATTACACCAAATAATAAAGTTTCTTAGGAGTTGGTTCATTATTTTAGTAAGGATTTGGATTCAAATATAGGTTATGGCTATTAAAAGCTTTCTTACATTTAACAAGCTAGATGTTAAATAAAGCTAGTACAGACCAGAAGTCATAAAGCTGTTCTCTGCCTCTCACTAATTGAATATGAATATACTGGCTATGTACACACAATACATAAAAGTAATGCTCTACCATGGTATATATTTCCCAAAGGTTTATTAGTAAATCACTTAATTAGCTATTAATGCTTGTGAATTATAGTATAGAAATCAAAAGTAAAGTTTTTAGAAAATTTTACAGGCATTTTGAAGACTAGGTTCATTGAAATAAGCAATAGAAAATAGTATTTTGTGTGTATTTTCCTCTATTTTTATAATTCATTTTAATTATAGTTTATCAAAATACAAGCATAGAGTGGACTAGAGTAACAAAATAAATTGGGTCTTCACTATAGAAAAGCACCTGGTGAGTATCAAGTAGCAGCATATGAACACAGCCAAACAAAGGTAGCCTCAAGTAGTTCAAGACTGAATAAAGAAGCCTAACACAGAGAGAGTGTATTGGTGTTGTTAATACCAGCTCTCTCCATGGGGCTGGCAGCCTGCATGCTCAAATTATACATATTTTAATCAACTTGACAGTAATAGTTCTAACTGCAAATTATTAGAGTGAAATTCTGATTCCTACATTATTCTCTTCTGATTTGTATTAGACAGTGCTTAGGTACAGTTAACTTGGAATGCTATGAGTCACTTTATCTATATAGCCATGAAAAGGTTTGGCCAGTTTTCTCCATGAGCAAGATGACAAATATCTGCATTATATTCTACCAGTTGGTCCTGCTGTCATGATTCAAGTATGACAGATTTCCAATGAACTCAGACATGACCTAATAATCATCTTCTACATAAAGTTCCTGGTGACCCTCCATCATTTAAAGACTGTTTACCAAGGATGATTTATCTCCAGTCTTGCTTTCTGACTTCACTTGTTTCCTTTAACCCCTTCTGGATGTTATCTACTTTCGAAGATTTTAATCCTTGAGCTAATTTGCTGTCAAACTCTTTATCAAAAGAAATGTAGCAAAAGAATATGATCACCCATACTCCATTTATTCTAGGGCAGCTGTCTACACAAAGGTACAAAAACATGCCTTGATAATCTAAAACCCTATTGAATTTTAACATCTCAGTGTGAGCCTGAACTCACATACAATCTCATGTTACTAATGTACTACCATGATTGACTATACAACCAAAGTTCTACCGAGTGAGTGTTCAAACTATCTCTGAACCTGTTCACTGAATGAATTCTGTTTTTTTTTAAGGGTTTAAAGAGAGATTAAGTTAAGGTGACTTGTTTTATTTTTTGGTAATTCTTGTTGCTAAAATACTCTTCATTGTACTAAGAATCATTTATGTTCCTGTAGAGCTGACATATAAACTCTTTAAGCCCTTGGGATAATATACAAAACAATGACCTTAACTCTCCTACAAGGGAACTTTGAAATGTTTAAATAAGGCTGTTGCCAGTTGTCTATTTCAAAAAAGAATTTTGTCAAACCTTTTAGGATGGTTCAGAGGTTTGGTTCTGTGGTAATATCTTGATTGTACAAATAAAGCTTGTCTGAAGATCAGAGGATGGAGCTTGCCACTAGCTAACCATAGAGGTCTGGAGGTCTGTACAGACAGACAGGAAGTGAAATGTCTAGGCAGAAACAGGAAGTAAGATGGCCGGGTGGAGAGGATATAAGCAAGAACAAACAGAAACTCGCACTTTTTTCCTCTGGGAAGCCAATGAGGTAAAGGTGGCTTTGACTTGCTCCTCCTTCTCTCTGATCTTCCACATTTTCCTCTATAATTGACTCTGGGTTTTTCTTATTTAGACCAATTAAGAACTCCATTTACATGGTTCCTTGAAGGTGGCTTATTGTGCAATTACTCAAACCATATCTTTTATGAATGTGAAGGCTGTCTTGGAGGTTGTACAATATGATAGTACCTTGCCTTTCATAAATAGGTGTGCTTAAATACCTAGAAAGGAAGTTAAAAAGAAATACTAAGAATAACTGGTCATTTCAAGGCAGCTATTGTCTTTGTCAGCTGGGATGGTTAATCTTCATTGTCAGCTTGGGGGACTGGAATTGCCCAGGAAACAGACTCACCCTAAATGTATAGAATACCATCATGTGAGGTTTTCCCAGATGAATTTGTTAATATAGTCAGAAAGCTAGTTGTGCACATTCACGCTGTCCCATGTATTCCCTCAAAATAGACCTTTCTTCCCTAAACCTACTTCTTTCCAGGCATTTGGTCACAAGGATGAGCTGGTTTTAATGTCTCACTCCTCTGTCTCTCTCATTTAAAGAGTTCAAATTTTCCATGTACCCATTTATGTGTATATTTTAACTTGATGAAAAATACTGCTTTACTGATCAAATATTAGTTGCAGAACATGTTTTAAGACCCATACAAAGCAATATACATATACATATATATACATATATATATATATATAATTCTACATAATTTTATAAGACCCAATGTCATTATGAATTACCTACTTACATTTTTATAGTTTCATTTTACAGATTTTTTTGCAGTGATTAAATCTCAAGTAAACCTATTGGCAATGTCACTTAACAATTTAGTTTTGCAGATCAAGCTTTCTCTTGTAAGAATTTTTCTCATGGTATCAAACCTACAACAAACAGAATATTTATATCTTTGGAAAAATGATAGCTCTTTTTAAAGTAGGTGTTCAGATTAATTAGAATTTTAAAATGCATTTTTATGAGACAATGTCCAGGCTACCCCAGGATTTATGGTCTTTCTATTGTAGCTTCAAAAGGAGCTGGGGTTAAAAGCCTGGACCATAATATCTTTCGAAAAACATACATTAAAAAAATCTAAATCATGTATTAAATTTTAAAGTTCTCTTTCATGAAAGAACTTTCTGTCTCTATATCCTACTAAAAGTTTTAAATGATGAGTAAAGATTCATACCAAATTAAGTTTGTAGGTGGAATATGGAGCAATTAAAATTTCTCATGCAGAAGCTAATGCCTTCTGATATGAATGTAAGATCAGAATATATATATATATATATATGTGTGTGTGTGTGTGTGTGTGTGTGTGTGTGTGTGTGTGTATAAACAAACAAGAACAAAGTATCTATTTCCATTGTTGAAAGCTGGAGAGAGAAGGCACACAAATTTACAAAGAAAAACATCAAGGTAGAAAACGTAGGGAGACATTAGTATATGGGGGGAAGATTTATGCAGAAGGAGAAGGAGAGAGCAGAGATAGACTAAGGAAGTTTGAAAATGCCATAGTAAAACTGATTATTTAGTAAGTTTATTTGAAAGTATGCATACAATTTATGTGTGTACAGATTTTTTATTGTTCTTTAAGGCAAGAAATTTGGGGATGGGAGAGGTGGTGCAGTGATTTTGAGTAATGGCTGCTCTTGCAGACAAAGCAGGTTCAATCTCCAGAAGCCACAAGTTAGCTTGCAAGGATCCATCATTTCTATTTCAGAGGATCTGACACCTTCTTCTGGCTCTCATGGGCACCAGGCACACATGATTCACAGACATACATGCAGGTAAAAACACCCATACACATAAAAATACAATAAAACAATTTTTTAAAGCAAGGAATTTATGTAAAGAAAATGAAATATCAACCCACTCTTTGATTCTATTAAACAACTGATAGAGTTTTGTAATATATAATGGATACACACACACACATACACACACACACACACACACACACACACACACACACACACACACTTGAGTTACTACACAGGGTGACTGCCTAACACTCATATGAGTGTGTGTTCAGTATGCACAAGGGTCTGGGTTATGTCCCATGTGCTGAGGAAGGAAGAAAGAAAGGAAGGGGGGATAACAAGAGAGGCAATAAGGAATGATAGAACACCTACCTACTCTAGAGCCAGGTTGACACCTAGAATCTCCATTTATTGACCACAGCTAAATTTTTCATTTGCTAAATGCAGTTTGTGCCTCAATTTTCTTAATTTGTATGAGAAAAATAGTATTTTCCCAAATAGCTGTTTTGAGAGTCAAATAAGGTAACTGTAAATGTGTATTTTGTGTATGTGTCTACCAATCCATGTGTTGGGAGAGTAGTTGAAGTGCTCTGCTAATGGAAAAGATACACTGCTACCTTTCATGTGCAAATTGGCTGAGAAGTAATAAGACAAGGCATGAGTCTCTATAGCTTTCATGAAGAGTCTGTTCTTGGGGAAGGTTAGGAAAAGGGAATAAAGTATAAAGGTGGGATAGAGGGAGAATCAAAGTAAGGATACAGAAAAAAGTCATGGAAACCTACTATTTTACAAGCTGCTATAATATTACATATTACTTATGATATTTAATGTAGGCTATAATATAATTTTTTAAAATTTTGAACAGAGGTACCCTGCATGAATGGACAATGCTGTTTGCAGAATCCATGAGTTATTAACAAAAATCCCAGTGCTGGGTGTGAATTGTTGATCTTTGAGGTGCTGTCACAGGTCCCCAGAACAATACAAGCTAGTGCCATTGCTTTTGATTGCCTCAAAAACTAGATGGCAAGCTCCTATCACTAAAGATATACATACTTTAGTTGCAGGACATAGAGAAATCATGCTGGATCTGAACTGGATACTTCTTCCTTGCTTGGCTATCTTTCATAGTGCCAAAACATGCTATGAAAGCTCTTAGGTCAGAAAAGTCATCAGCATTATATAGATATGAACCTTGTGAACTACAGTACCCACCTCCCAGGGGTGAAGCACTGACTGGTGTAATAGTGTTATGACTATATGGGGGTAACCAATCACTTTCTAATTGGCTTCGATACCCTCTTCACAGGAAAGAATTCATGACATACTTTAAACCTAGTCAGAAACCCATAATTAAGCAGTTCATTGGCCCTAGGGGCAATCTAGCTCTGCTAAATGCACATGGTGCCATCTCAATAATATGCTTCTATCCATAGATTATTGCTGCTCTCAGCTTGGTCAGAGAAGCTTCGCTTTGCATTTGGCAAACATTAGTGCAGAAACTCATTAATGATGAGAAATAGGGACTGTTGAGTTCTCAGCCTCAAGTGAGGCATCTGTATTAATACCTTCCAGTCTCAAGGAACACGACCAAAGGGGTTGAAAAGAATGTAAGAGTTGGAAGATGGGGAGGAGTGCTATGAAGAGCTATCTGCTAAATGTGACATGGCCATTCCACCCATGGACTCATAGCATCCATGGCTACCTGATGGGGGTGTCCTTCTGTATGCTGTGAAGATGTTTCTTGTGATCTTCCTGCCTCTGCCTCCTTCAGCAAATCCTACAGTGTGTGCCACCACAACCAGCAAATATGTTTCTCTTATTGGTTGATGAATAAAGCTATTTTGGTCAATGGACAGGCAGGATGTAGCCAGGCAGGAAGTATAGGCAGAGCTACCAGACTAGGAGAATTCTGGGAAGAGGGCCAGAGAGAATGAGTCATAGGAGAGATACCATGTTGCCACTGGGAACGTAGGACACCTGGGCATTCTCTGAAGACAAGGCCATGTGAGGATATAAAGATTAATAGTTATGGATTAGTGATTAAAAGAGGGCTAGGCATTAAGAAGCCGTAGCCGTTGGCTAAATAGTTTATAATTAAAATAAGCCTCTGTGTGCTTATTTGAGACTAAAGGGCTGCAGGACCTGGCCAAACAGAAACTTCCCTCCACATTTACCTACAAAAGATGGTACAGATACTCTTGAGGTTCTACCATTCATGAGAAGCTATTTGTTAAATGATTGTTGGGTTAGGGAAAGCTATTTCACTCAGTAGCATACCATCAGTAAGTTGTCCATGCTTCACTGAATAACCCCCATTGATGCTCAGGGGAGCCACCCCAGTTAAACACAGAAAAATGAAATGAACAAAAAGGAATGAAACTAGGAGTGGGGTTGGTGAGAAGAAAAGGGTCAGGTAGAGTGGGAGGGGCATAAGAGGAGGTGATTATGGTGAAAATGACCAAAATACTTCACATTCATGCATGAAAATTTCCAAAGAATAATAAAAAAATAAAAAGAACATTTTAAATTGACTTTTTATTTATTGATTGACTTACATTTTTATTCATTCCTTATTAACAAATTAATTGAATATATGCATTTTTCAAATAAAGGAATTATTTTGTTCACTTGCTACTATATTGCTGAATAAATATAAATTATTAATATTAATCTACATGAAAATTTTAACAGTGCAATATTTTAATCAAATAATCATATATATGCACGTTTATAAAATATAGTTACAAGATGAATTCAGACAATATTAGTATTATGTTTTTTATAAACCATCCAACAGGATTTTATTAGCAATCAACAAGAATTTGTTGAATTCGAGACATATTAATCTTATACTTGCTCTAAAATCTCATTAAGAGGCTTCTGCCTCTGAGAAGACAGACATGCATTTCCCTACCCTCATATATTCCAGATGTAAAGCTGAGAAAGCTAGCAACATAGATATGCCAAATGGGTACAGATGAAATATGCTCTAGCTTCACATGGTAATATAAACTTAGCCCTCAGGATGCTGAGTCCGAAGACCTTGAGTTTAAGTCCACCCCTACCTATGTATTAACAAAAAGTTGGACACTGATCTTGGCTATATAGTAATACCCTGTCTCAAAACAAAACATAATCCTCATCAAGAGCCTGTTGGCTCTAGCTGAAAGATCAGGAAGCAACATGTAGACAATAGCCACTCTATTGTACACAAATGTCACAAAAATGGCTGTGTTTCACCCATGTCAGCAATGAGTAGATATAATGGACTCCTTTCCTTGAAAAACTGTCATAGATACCCTGAATCCGCCCTCACACCTATCCTTTGCTTGGGTTGTATCAGAAAAAAACAGAGCTCGTGGCCTGGACTTTCATCTTATTGAGGTAGTACTAATTTCCCCAACCCAGTGTGGAAACTACTTGAAGACCTTGGGCTGTCATTACATCTATGTAATGACATCTAAGTATTGACATGTTCCTTCTCCTCCCACAGAGGTGATGTCTAGTGAAAGAGCAGGAATTTTGTCACTAGCCAGCAGTGAAAAGCATCCATATACCAAACAGAATAAGTACAGGTTTTCACGGACCCAAAACACTGTGCTCACAGATCCTTGGTTAGTGTCAGTGAAGTGCTAGGTGTCCCTATCTGTTATCTCTCTCGGAAGTATCCTAGGAGACTTGCTTCAACTGTAATAATCTGGGAAAATTCAAAGAAGAAGACTTGGAAAAGCTATACCCAGCAAACATTTATCAAAGAAAATGGAAAGTGATACACATTGTAGTAAAAGTTGCAGCAAAAGTATCTAACACAGACAAAAGAAGAAAAAGAGCAAGATGACAAATGAGTCAGATACAGGGACGGTGCTTACCAAGCCAGAGAGCTGCAAAACTCCCTGTGATAACAGAAAGAAGGAAACAGAAGCTACAGCTGCACCTGGAAACTTCAGCACCCTTCCTCAACAACTGAATAAAGTGCTAGACAGATAATCAGTAGACTCAAAAAGGAACTGCATGACACACTGTCAACTACATAATCCAGTCTCCACAGAAAGACCATTCTGCCCAACAGCAAAACACACTGTGTTTCAGAGCTCACAAGGACATACACAGAGATAAAAGGTGCCTCAAAAGAAAGCTCATGGGGGTGGGGCAGTGAAGATATGGCTCATCAGTAAAGGGTACTGGTTGCACTTCCAGAGGACCTGGGTTCGATTCCCAGCACCATATTGAGCCTCACAGCTTTATGTTCAAGAGATCTGAAACCCTTTTCTGGCCTCCACAGTTACCAGACATGCAAGTGGTATACAGTCATACAGGTAGGCAAAATACCCATACACAAAAAATAAAATAAAATTGTAACTAAAGAAAGCTTAGCAAACTTTAAAGAATTAGATCACAATAGTCTACGACCACACAGAAATAATCTTAAAATAAAACCAAAATTCTCACGGGAAATTCTCTGTGTGCTTAAGAACCAAGCACCATATAGTCAAGTTATGGACTGAAATTAATGAAAATGAAAATACAGCCTATCAAACTTTGTGTGACACAGCTAATTAAGATCTGAGAGGGAAAGTTGTAGCACTAGTGATTTGTTTTTGAAGAAAGCTATTGTAATTTAAGAAAAGCAGCACAAGAGAGAAAGATGCTGTGTGACAGGGTTCACAGGGATTTTTATTAGTGAAAGAGATTAAAAGGGGGAAGACGGGCCTCTGGAGACAGGAGCAACAGGAGAGAGTAGAAAGGAAAGCGGGTGAGAGAGAGAAAAGGGCGGAGAGAGAGGGAGAAAAGGGAGGAACAGACAGAGAGGAGAGATAAAGAGAGAAGGATGGGAGGTCTGCAGGGCCCTTTTAAAGGGGAACATAGTGAATGTGCAGAGTGGCTGTTATCCTGTCAGGACCCCAAGGACAGGCAGTACAGATGCCTGAACACTAACACCAGCAAAATCCTCAAATCAGTGAGTTCTGACTACACTAAAGACATACAGGAAAGATAGAGAGAAACAATTGGGGAAAAAAAATCATTGAACTAAATAAAGGATTGAAAGTTGCAATTAAAAGATGAAGAAGAAATACCTTATGAGGGCGTGGGACAATGTTATCAACCCTCCAGATGTCGTGACAATAAGAAGGGCATTTTACACACAACTTTACTTGCACTATTTTACCCTTTAGGTAAGAAAAACAATTCCTCAAATATCCTTACTATTACCTACCTCACTCTATATGAAATAGGTGATTTGGTCAGTCCTATTGCTGTTAAAACTACTCCCAAAGGAAATAAAGTGGAGAGAAATTGGAGAAGACACCCCAACACAGGTCTCTAGCTTCCACTTCTGCATGCACGGGCTTATGTGACCACCTGAATATGTATGCCACCCTCCCACACAGGATTGTCGGATATACACAAGATTTCCAGGATGGTCTTCTAACTAAAATGTCTGTCATTGGAGAGAACCCATCAAGAGCAGATATGTAAGGTGGGTTGTGAGGTGCTTTTCTGAGAAAGATTTTGGAAGAGTCACCTGACCGAAGAGTGACAAGAGACATTAGCAGCAAATGAGATGTGTTGCAGTGTGATTCAGACATGCACAAGAACCTTACTACAAAAAGCAGAAAACCAAATGCAAAGAAATTTGTAAGTTGAGATTTTAGGATACTAAGAAAACAGCAGATTTTGAGATTCATTGAAAGGAAGGGTAGCGAATGAGCAATGAATCCCATCTACAATGTATGTCTTATGGAAAATCAGCATTTGTCCGAAAAGAGAGCCTGTCTAGTTCCTTTTAACTCTGTAGGCAGGGGTATGAGAATGAAAAGAGGGATTTTTAAATATAAATTTCTGGGCGATCCTCCAATATTCACCAAGTGTTAAAGTAAAACGTAACTTTACAACCTGTAATTTTATCAATGTATTCCTTGGCACTTCCTTACATGTAGTATAATACCGTCTGGCTACACTCAACCCTCTACAGTCTTACCATTCTCCCACATCAAGCAACCTCCACTCCTTCCTCCACCAATGTTCTCTGTTCCCAAGGCTCTCATAACCGCATTCACACCCCCCAGGGTCTCCCTGGCCTCCAGATGCTGCTACTAAGAGTTGAGGGCCACCTATTGATCTCACAAAGAGCTGAGTGCCTCTTTCTGCCCCCGTCAATCAGATGTAACCTGACTATAGACACATAGCATAGACCCCCATTAACCAAGCTGCTGCCTCGAATTGTGCCTGTTTTCCCTCTGTTGGGCCATCTTTGACATAGATTCCCTGTTTTGTCTGACAGGCCTGCAGCCTTTCTTCCAGTCCCCCAGCATGATCTGCAGTGTTACTAAATCTGTTACTCTGAAGGGCAGTTCATCTCAATGACTTTCTCAGCTCCCTCTCTTTTCCATCCATATAACCCAAGACATCGTGTATTGTAAGTTAGTTTGTAAACACTGTCCTTCATCTCAAAAAAGGAAAGTAGTGTCACAATACTATGTATCATCCCGGAATAGCATAAAGATTTGGGTATGTGTCAAAATTGTAAGAGTGACATTGAAATAGGGTAACTAATATTATGCCTCGATTTTCTTCACTACAAATAAGAATGAAGCACCTGAAAGAGGAGTAGAAATAAATGTTTATGCTTATCTTAAGACATATGTAATTTGCCTAACATATTCTAGCATAGGAAGTACGATACATAGATCCAACAGTTTTAGCTCTGAGCAAAGGATGAGGGAAATACTGTTTAACATTTGAAGTGTATTAATTAGAAACATAAACACACGGTAGGACTGCTTAATGTGAAAAAATCTTAATCACAACTCATAAGCTGCCAAAAATGTCATCTATTTTTATCTTATGCTAACAAAGGTTTTGTTCACTAGGATAATGATTGTAGGATGCCAGCTTCATGGGAGAAATGAGTGGTATTCAAACAGGTTGACTGGCTCCAGATAGAACATGGGCAGTCCTGTTGCTGCAAAGGAGTGGAAAAAGATTGTCTAGGCAATCAATATTGCCTCTGGCTTAGTTACTGTCCTAGTGTTGTGACAAAATACCAGGACAAAGCCACTTCAAGGAATAGGGGTTATTCTGCCTCACAGTTCAAAAGTACAGTCTCCTGTGCCCAGGCGGTCAAGCCAGCAGAAGCTCCAAGTAACTCGTCACCTTGTATTCATAACCAGGAAGCAACAGCAGCGAATGCATGCTACGGTTAGCTTCCCAGCTCCACTTCAGAGTCCAGAGTCCCAGCTACAGAATGGCAGCACCCAGAACAGATATGCTTTCCCTTCTCAGGGCAGTCCCTTCATGGCCATGCTCACAGGTAAATTTAGATTTTCTCAAGTTGACATTTAGCACTAACAATCACAGGCCCTGTGCTTGACTCTCTGTCTCAGTGGCTGAGTCAAAGCAATTTTGTTATCTATCCAGAATAGTACTGAAATCTAGGGTAAACACAGCTGCACAGACCACTAAAGAACTGCTCATGCAAGGTACTGTCTGAGAGCTTCCAAAGACTAACAGCTGGGATGGCATCAAGCTGACCCAGGGGCCAGATGACTGCATTTATCCTGATTGCAAACATAAAAAAAAAAAAGATGCTTTGCACATGTGGTAAAATTTGATCAAAGGCTTTCTTGAATTGTACTGGACCAGTATGTTTGTGGCCACCTACTCCCAAGGACTGAAAGTTATCAATAACTCCCAATAATCTAGTAACAGTGAATGGTTAAATCAATTCTTGTCACTTTGCAACAAGTCCTTTTCTCTGGGAAGCCTAGCATAATGCTTTTCGCTTGGTATTATATGATTTATATCATTTTGAAGTCTCTCTTCTCTCTCTCTCTCTCTCTCTCTCTCTCTCTCTCTCTCATACACACACACACACACACACACACACACACACACACACACACACACACGCAGACACACACACTGGATTTTGACCATGTCCAGCTCCCACAGTCTCCTTCCCCATTTGCTAATTATAAAAAAATTAAGTTGTAATCTCAACCAGGTTGTTTTAATAAATAGGGGTGATTGAATTTCACTAATCAGGGGCCTGATACATACTTTTAATGATGCCAAAGCATGCCGGCTGTCTTGTGTGGTTCTTCACCATTTTGAAAAGGGCTCTGCATTCAGATAGCAACTAGAATGGGAGGCAGCAGCAAAATTATAATGCTAGAGGCCATTGTCCTGTGAATGGAATCCATCAATAGTTAAATTGAACTGTCAGTAGTTTAATAACTTCTCGATGAAGGAATTTTTTTTCTAGTCAAAATAGAATGTTCTAAATAGCAGACGTTAAAATTCTACTCTTCTGTCATTAGTGGAGTAAAACACTCATTTAAGATTTAAAACATCTATTATAATATTAACCTGCTAAATACTGTAATAAAAGGAAAATTATTTTCAAAATATTATTTTTGTATAGAAAAAGAAACGTTCTTTGAAGTATACTATGGGAAAAATTCAGGTGGTCATGTTAATAATTGACAGAAACAGTATTAATTCCTGAATTGTCTGACCTCTTGAACATATATTATCATATAGTATCCCTTGAAATAATTTTGCCATTTTTGCCTAAGTCCATCAAGAAGGCTTCTGCTTCTTTGAGAGTTAGGACCATGATATCACACCCCCATTTTTTTAACGGCATATGAGCAGTGTGAGATAACTCTCGCTATGAAACTAAATGTGAATATAAAATGTTTTTTATCATCCTCTTCATTAATAGTAAATAAATGCAGTCACTGATGGGGACAGTGAGATGTCCATCAGCTGGCAAAGCCATTTGCTGAACAAGTCTGGTGAACCTAGGTTTGATCCCTAGGACACAATAAGATAAAAGGAGAGAAAGGATTCCACAAAGTGGTCGGTCCTCTGAGTTTCACATGGGCACACATGGGCCACGGACGTAAGCACGCGCGCGCGCCCACACACACACACACACATACACACACACACACACACACACACACACACACACACACACACTAATGATGAAAACTAAAAGCAAACACTTGACTTGGATAAGCCTCTATTTCTTAAAATCAAAAATTTACTTTGGGTGATTTAGGATCTTTTCTTGTTCTAAAATAAGGTTCATTTACAGTAAAGAAAAGAGAATTTAATAGGCAAATTTTTCAGAAGAAAAATATTTGGAAAAATTAAGGTTTAGACACTCATGTTACTCATTTTAAACATCAGAGTGGCCTTGCTAATGACTTAAAAATTAACATAGCTTCATTTCAAAAGTTTTAGGGGAAAAAAGCTATTTTAATGTGCTTTAAACTTTCCCTGATGTCAAAAGTGAGGGTTTAGTTGTCCTTTCTGTTATTGCTGTTGTTAAGGCCCTTGAGTCTGTGGTTAGAATCCATACATCATTCCTGGGCACAAGTTCATTCTTAATTGACTCAAATACTAACTTTTTGAGCCTCTGGAGAAAAATCACCCTTCATTCTTAACTTATTCTTTCTAAGAATCAGAAATTCTAATTGCATAGATTAGGAGATAAATGGGCTAAGAAAACTTCTAATCAATTATTTTTCTTTAAAAATTACAAAAAAGGCAAGGCATTGGTAACACATGCCTTTAATCCCAGCATTCGGGAGGCAGAAGCAGGCGGGTCTCTGTGAGTTTCAGGCTAGCCTGGTTTACAGAGCAAGTTCTGGGACAGCCTCCAAAGCAAAACAGAGAAACCCTGTCTCAAAAGACAAAACAAAACCAAAAACAAATACAAAAAATAGTGATTATCATCTTGTGAAAAATTGCATTAGAATTTCTTACATAATTTTGATTAAATCTACTTTTAAGTTTAAATGTGTGTTGGTATTCAACCAAAGTAGGTGTTTGAATTAACATATGAAGTTTTGAACTTCAGGAGCATGGATGTTGTATTATCAAGACACTTTCCAAAACAATTCTTGTGATTTTCCCATACTGACTGGGGGTTGCATTCCCACTTACACACTGATGTACTCCTCATTTAGTAGTACCTAACAAAGCCAGTCAGTGTCAACAAATACAGAAGCATAGCTACTGCTCTTGAGACAAACATCCTTCATTTTTCCTTTAGTAATTTTATTCAATGGTAAATGATTGGCTAAGAACTACCTGCTAAATTATGTGCAACTCATAGAGCTGAGAAAGTCATGTAGCATGGCTTTTGCAAGTGCAGCAGCGAATACAAGTGAAATCATATTCATTTTGTTCTTCACAGTTCCTCTTTACCTATAAGATGAAGAAAGTGCATACAACCAATCAGTTTCCAGAACTCCATTTGGCTGCATTTAATTTCATAGTCAAGGTTGATATTTAACAGCATATAAGTGAGAAATTTTCAAGTGTGACTACACCCACTATAGATGTAAATAACATCTCCATTTAAGTAAACAACGTTAAAAGTACTGGCAGTAATTTTCTTTTACAGCTTCTGGGGAAACACACACACACACACACACACACACACACACACACACACACACACACACTCACACGTGAAATTATGTCTCCCCAAGCTTCTTGCCTGTTTGTAATGCACCTGTTTTAGAGCGCTTTCCTAAATTATAAGACCTGTTTATGACAAACTTTAGGGAGAAATGTATTCTACTCAAGCACACACCACACAGAGAGAGAGAGAGAGAGAGAGAGAGAGAGAGAGAGAGAGAGAGAGAGAGAAAGGAGGGAGAGAGAGAGGGAAAGGGTGAGAGGGAGAGAGGTACTAGACTTTGAAACTTCATATGCTTTTGTTCTTATTTTAAATGTAATATCTTATTATATTAAAGTATCCCTTCATATTGACCAGAAGCCTAAAGTCTCAAGTAGTAGCAAATGGTCCAAAGTTTATAAAGGAAAAATATCAAACTTCATTCAAAGAAAAAAGTATGTGCTTTTTTTTTTAAAAGAACGGAGCCTCAAATAGAACTTTGTACATTGCCCAATAAATAAAATATCATATGTTTTTAAACTGAACTGCACACTTAAGGTGGGCAAATTCTATATCACAGTTAATTGCTCAACTATATGCCAGTCTCACATGGAAAATTAATATTTATTTAATAATTACTGATTATCAATTCTTAAGTCCTTCATTTTTAGTGCCTGTGACTATAGGTTGCCCTACTCTGAAGTACAACTCCACATCTAAGAATTTAATGGATCATATAAACATGGGAAAACTATATTTTAGAATTTAAATAAGGGCCCTTAATAAGGCTTTACAAATATAAGCTCATTTAGAAAATTATTAGTTTTCTTTGGCTGATTTTTTTTTAATGTGACAGGTCATGTATCATTAAACTCTATATAATTTCATTCCTTTTGATTCACTGTAAAACTAATATCAGTGTTGAAAATTCATATTAAAAAGTAAAAAAAAAGTTTTGGGGATGATTGATATATGTAATCTGTAGAATGTAAATAGATGTTACCAGAATATCGTTCTATAATTTACAAAGTTTCTCTGTTTTCACTGCCATGGCCTTCAGTGATCAAATTTAGGTAGAAGAATATAAAGCTCAATTATCCATGAAATAAAATGTATGTGGGTACTCAAATAGGCAGGATTTTACCATCTGAATTCTCATATAAATATTAAACACATGAAATGCTATCCATATAAGAAATAATTTACTAAATAACCATTCAATCTGCTTGCTCAACCAGTTTTAGAGTGAATTTTTCCATGTGAAATTCCTGAAACTGTAACAAGATGAGTAATGATGTATGCAAGGACAAGGCAAACAGGGAGTCACTTCTTATCTGTCATGCGTGTCACTCAGCAATCACACCTGAACAGGCAAACCACCAGTGTATGCTTGAAGCACTGCTGATTTCTAGTTGATGCCAATATTTCTCACTTAAACTCTTTAGGGTGAAGAATAAGAATCAACTTAGTAAAGTTTATATCTTGGAGAAAGTTTTATTCAGCAGATAATTGACCCTGAAATTGCTATCAAATTGATAATAATAATAATTATTACCTCACAAATGACTTCCAAGGGTTAAATAACCAGAAATACAAGAATTAACTAAACGAAATTAATAGCAATATATATGTGTGTGCATATATACACAATGGTTACTAAGGTTGTATGTAAAAAAGCACATATAAAATATTCACGAATATACTTCATCATATTTGCATATAAAGCATTATTTAATATACTCCACTTTATGGATATTTACATATTATGAGGAGATACATATATAAAATATATACATCAATATGTTAACATATCTAAATCTACATACACACCCCAGCTCCCATCTCACAGTAAGCCTTTAATACATTAATAATCATTATTGTTGACACTTCATAATAAACTGCCTGCTAAAACCTAGCGTTTCTCCCTCACACTCTCTCAGGGCACCGCCTTACATCATAATATCTTTTCATCCATAATCTATCGTACTGTTTCTTGTCTTCTGGAAACATAGACTGGTGTTTGGTTGAACTTGGCTTGCTAGGTTTCGGTTTGCTTTTGCTTTTTGTTTTATAAGGTCCTCTTCTACCCACGTCTCCCATCATAGTGTCTTTTGCAACTCATGATACAGAGTGTAGTGCATTCCCTGAAATGAAAGCCCCCCTCCACGCTAACCTGCAAATCTGAAACACCAGGCCTGTCAGCTCTGACTCTACTTCAGTCTCTGATATACACTTCTGGCTGCGGAAAGGTTATTTGTAGCCACTGTTTTATCAAGACTTCAAACTCATTGGGCTGCAACAAATACATTACTGCTGGCCTCCATCCACCAACCACGCTGCTAGTTCAGAAACTCACATCTTCCTTGTTGGCTGTCTACCGAGATCAGAAACCCAGACCGTTCGAAACGACCACCAAACTCAGTTTCAACGCTGCTCTTAGCACCTAGCTGTTCTTGTTTTTCATATCCACTCAGCGTACCGCTGCCAAAATGGATGCTTGCCTAAAACATTCCAGATATTTATTGACTTTTCCCCCGTAGTTTTCAAGTTAATTCCAACGAACACCTCTTAAATTTGTGATCAGAAAAGATAGCTTGCTAGCTGTGGCACGGCTATGACAAACACTGCAGCATCGGGTACTTATTTCTTCGTCCTCGATACACTCGTGACTTATCTTAGATTCTAACCATGACTTATCTTAGATTCTAACCGTGACACTCTTCCTGACTTGCTTACTGCTGCCTACACATCCCAGTTTTATGTGATCTTTCTTTAATGCATGTATGAAAACACAGAGGCAGAGACAGTCTGACAGACAGACAAAAGCATGGATGATGCCCGGTGTCTCTTTCCTATAGGGATACTACTGTCACCAGATCATTAAGACCTCAATTCAGCCTATATAGAAACTCAACATCTTTTGTATAATTAAAGAGCCATGTAAAAAATGACCATAAGTGGCCCAACTATCCTGAATTCCCTGACTAGACCCCATTTGGAATTTTATAATTGGAAATCCATCAATTAAGCAATTGTTTCTTATTCTAAAAGTTTTGTTTTGCTTAGTCATCTGCTTTTGAGTCTACAAATTCAGAAACATCTTCTCCACTTCTCTCACCAGCACTTTCACACTGTATTATTTAAAAAATATTTAAAAAAAAATACATGTCTCTTTTTTTCAGCCTATGGAGTCTTTAGGGTGAGACTGCTTCATGTATTTTGTAGAAGAAAGAAACAAAGGAAGAAACGAAGAGACATACTTTTAAGAAATAATTTCCATGGTTTCATCATACGCTTGCAAAAACAAGAAATATTTTAATAGTTATAGTTATCAAAATATGGTACTTAAATTTATTTTTACTCCCATAGTAAAAAACATTTTCTTAACATTTAACAATTGCTAAAAAAAAAACACTTTGCACATTATATTTATGGACTTAGGCAAAATTATGCTTTGACTTCTGCAAATGTATGTGTGGTTTCATCAACATTTTCTTTCCTTGATCAAAAGTAAAAATAAATGTCTTCTGCTACCTAAATTGTGTAATGAAAAAAAATCTTCACATTTTTAGCTGAGCCTTGCTTATTCAATTTAGTATCTCCTGAAACACTGTGTTATGCAAAAGGACTACTGAGGTTTTTCCACTACTTCTGGGGTAACATTTCTAACCCCATCATTCCCTCCTTCTAGCCTAATTGACTCTTCATTTTCTCCCACATATGCTAATACGTCCTTTCCCTAAGTTATTGCTAAATAATAATAAACCCTCATTTGGAAAAATGACAGCTTTTATAAATTCTGTGAGTCTAGAAAATTGTCAAAGCTCAGAGTATTTAGAATCCTTCTCCTTCCCACATCAAAAAAGACAAGTCAACATGATAGCAAAAGCATGAGTTGTAAAAGGGGAAAAGTTTTTTTATGAGTTGGACTTTATTAAAAGTTCAAACCTCTTTCTTCAAAGTAATACATTTAGAAATGAATAGGTAGATCATAAAGAGATAATATCTGCACATTGCACATTTGAAGACCTTTGCAATCAAATACCCAGAATATGTAAAAATAAAATTACACAATTCAATAACATAGAGAAAACAATTCATTAAAGGATTGGCAAATGATATAAAGAAATGATTTATTGAAGAAGGAGAAACATTGCTAATCAGCGTAAGATCATTATCATTATCCATCATTATCATTATCAAGAAATTCAAATTATAACTACAAGGAGATCTAATAAAAAAGGTAGCACTAAGCTTTGGTGAAGATGTGATAAAATTGGTACTTCATGAATAATGAGTGAAACATTATCCAAAATATCTCCAAATGTGAAGCAATGAGTATCTTTCATGGGCCTTAAATAAAGAAAATGTAATTCATTCCATACAATAAAATGCTATTAGAAGCAAAAGGAAACAAAGTATTAACACATTTTTACAACACGGATGAACCACAAAAGCATGACACTAAGTGAAAAGTGCGGAGAGCAAAAGAAGAGGTGACACATGATTCATGTATGACCTGTTTGTGGAAAGCATATATTCAGACAGTGGTTGCTTCCAGCTGGAAAAGCAAGTGGGGATTTCTGGAAAGCTACTAGAGCTAGCTCTTTGATGCAATGGAAGTGGTCTTAACTAGGCGGTGACAGCACAATCTCATCTATCACCCTGCAAGAAACCACCGACTTGCATGCTCAAGAGAGGGTTCTATAGAATGTAAATTATACCACAATTAAGATGCATGAAAAACTGAATGAGAAGAGGTCCCTAAAATGAAAAACCTGCATGCATGAAGGAGATAGATATTATTGCAAAAATCTCAAGAGCAGAATATGGAAGATAAAGAATATGGCAAAATTGTATGTTTAGCAAGCTTCGTAGACAAGTGGTCTAGCCAAATGGATGTGTGATACAGGAGATTTGCAAAACATCAAAAGAGCCGGGTGTTGGTGGTGCACACCTTTAATCCCAGCACTCGGGAGGGAGAGGCAGGAGGATCTCTGTGAGTTCAAGGCCAGCCTGGTCTCCAGAGTGAGTTCCAGGATAGGCTCCAAAGCTACACAGAGAAACCCTGTCTCGAAAAAGAAAAAAAAAAAAAAAAACCAAGCAAAACATCAAAAGAATATTTTAGCAAAGCATTAACAAGACTAGCCTGCAAGTTTATGTAACAGTGAACAAGACACAGGCATAAAGATGGGAGAAAGACAAGGAAACCAGAAACTTAAACAATGGGGTAGAGAGACAATGTAGAGCTTTATTAATCACTCAAGTTCCTATTTTGAGAAAAACAAAAAGGGAACGCCAGAGGAAGGTGTTCACAGAGGAGTGACATGTTCTAATTCATACATCAGTCACATGAGCAACATGCTCTAAATCACATATTAGACACATGTCTCAGGACACAGGCTGGAAGGAAGGCTTCCAGAGATGTAACCAGGTAGACAAGTTGGATAAAAATAAAACCTGATGATTATGGCAATAAATTCTGATTTCTTAAATTGAGGTAATAATTCAAAGAGAGCAAAGGAATAAGATTCTAGATAAAGCAGGGAGACAGAATGACAGCACCAACATTTCTCCCTCTAAAAATTCATTTACACTTTTGTGAAAAGTAGATGAGAATACATCAAAATATTAATATTATTTTTGTTTGTGGTGTTATGAGTAGATTTATGTCTCCACAATTATCAGAATGCCAACATATGCATGTAATTTTGTAAAGTGAAAATTAATTCTTTAAAAAACATTAGAAAGATTAGAATGCACTATTTACCAAAATTTTAATCACCACCAAAAACAAAATGATGGCATATATAAAATAAATAGTGGTAATGTTAGCATAAAAGAAAAGCCACAGAAGCCTCAGAAAATATTTCCCAAATGCTAACTGGCCAACTCACTTTGCTATGAACAGGTGGGTACAGTTTTACCCCAGTGAGTTCCCTGATAATGTGTGATTCAAATATGCTAATCTCTAATTATTTTTTAATTGATAAAGACTTCACCCTAACCTTAATAAATATATCATTGTGCCTTTGTTCCAATGAGAAAGATTAGGTTATGTTAAAGGTTGCATGTTCAAAAGAACCCCAAATAGTAGTGATTTCAGCAATGAGACATTCAGCTTAGCATACTGCTCAGAAGAAGAGGCAGAGGAGGACCGGGTCTCCGTTAATTATAGTTACTTAGCAACTCAGACTTTGGGGGCTTCCATTTTGACAGTCTGCAAGAATAGAATATGCCAAATTATGCATTGATTCTTAAAACATGCATTCCTAAGTGACTGTCACTATAGCTCATATAGTCAGCAGTGTAACTAAATCATATGATCCCAAGAGGTAGGAAAAGACAGGTCTCCCACACATTTGAAAGAAGAATAAATTAAGACCTTTAAATTTTTTTCTCCTATCTGTTTCTGGATTATAAACTGTCTTTCTAATAATGGAAGATGATGTGATTACAGAAATCAACTTGTCTATAACTTGTTAAAATTATCCAGGGCTTGAACCCCAAATAGTTGATGTGTATGTGGTAAAAACAACTTTAGAAGTATTCTCTAGTACTTCATACAAGATAGGCAATCTCTTTGCAAGATGTCTACAAAGAAACTCGAGAATTAGAGATTGTAGATGAGATGAAGATGGAAACAGTCCCACCGACTTGAACTTCTCAGTAGGGTGCAGTCAGTTGCTATCTGAGAAGAGTAAGACTAGAATCAGGTAGATTTTTGTCCATGTGACTCGATGTCTGTAACTTCTCTGCTTTTCAGAATGTCTTCCCTGGCCACCTCACCTTACATGAAGCCCTGTTTGTGTCAGTCCCCACCTGGTGCTGTGTTACCCATCAGTATGGCCTTCCATGCTTTGACCTACTCTGCTTCTGCACCTCTCCCCTCAATTGCTTCGCTTCAGTCCCATGACTCTCACCCCCGCCCCCATTTCTTAACCACATGAAGCAAGCTCTTCACAGGTTTGTGAATGCTCTGTCCTCAACAAGAACGTGATTTCCCCAGATATTTGCAGCGCTCATTTCCTTCTTGCATTCAGACCCCAGTTCAAATTTCATTTCATTAGAGCAGTCATAACCCGGGGGAGAAATGTTGGCGCCTTGATTTAGGTTTAAGGGAAATGAACAGTTCAGCATGCATTTTGGGACTAGGAATGTAGACTTGCGTATATGTGGGAAGGATAAAACTAAGGGGTGAGTCCTCATCACTCTAGCAAAAGCACACCTCTCCCTTCTGCAGCATTGACTCTTATCAGCACACATTTCAATGCATAATTTCTCCAAAAAGAAAGGAGCTTTGTGTTTTGTTCCTATATGTAATTCTGACCTCTTGGACAATAATTTCTGATGATTGATTTTTTTAAATTTATATATGGTATTCCATGCTGATGCAAGGTTAACATTTGTCTACAAAACACGTTTCAATGAAACCTCTCATTTAGTTACTACTATTCTTTAAAATTGTATTTTGAAGTTAATTTCCAAAGGTCTGGTATTTCGCACATTTTATATGCTAATAGAAATACCCAGTTGCCACATGGAATCCCAGTGAAGTTCGTATACCAGACACCTGGCTCATCAGGGTTCTGTTCAAGCAAGCCACTTAATGTGGCTCATTTAGTTTTTTTCCATTTTGGTTTTGGCTTTTGATACAAGGTCTCACTGTACAGCCCAGGCTGGCTTCCAATTTGAGATCTTCCTACTTCCTGCTCTTGCCTCTTGGGTGTGGAATGCAGGAGTGTGTCTGTAGGAGTGTACCACCACACTGGCTTCCTCTGAAGAGCTTTATAAATAATTCTTATACCACCCTATTTTAAAAGATAAGTGATGATTTGTCATTTCATGACCATTTTGTCAGTAGGGCACATTCATACACACACAATAAACAATAAATGAACTATTCTCCACTTTTGTTAATTTTGACATTTTACATTTATCTAACTCAATGTTGACAGGGATTAAAAGATGGGATATTTAAATCCTGTCCACTGCATTCACCATGCTGTATCTTTGATTTGCAGTTCACCTTCCTCCACATTCATGATTTGGGTCCTTTTTTTGCTATACAGATTTTTTTTGTTTAAAATTTTTCTAAAGTATTTATTTTTCTTTTATTTATATGAATGTTCTGCACACATTTCTGTCTATATATCACATGTGTGCTTGGTGTCCAACAAAATTATAAGAAGGCGTTGGACCTCCTTTAACTGAATTTATAGTGGGTTGTGAGCTGCCAGGTGAGAGCAAGGAACTGAACCTGTGTCTTTCGCAGGAGCACCACAGCGAGTGCTCTTCACCGGTGTCTTCATTATAGAACACTAGAAACTTACTTTCTTAAGTTCCTAGTTTAATATTTTATAAGGTTTTTTAGCGAGTTTTTGTTACTGTCTTAATTGTTACAGGGTTGTGGTTTTTTTTTCAGTTTTTTTTTTGTTTGTTTGTTTGTTTGTTTTCTGTATTCTGCCTGGATTATGTATGAAGCTGTATGATTCAAACTGGCTAGGTTTTTGTTGTTGTTGTGTTTTGGGGGGGGAGGGTTGTTTGTTTTGTTTTATTTTGTTTTTTTTAGAAATGGCTGAAAAGTTTTCATAACCATGTATCACATAGTAATAATGTATTAATGTGGGCTACTTGTCTAACTATGTTCACCTCAGAGTGAACCTCATTCAGGGCAAGGCAAATTCTCATTTTCGCAAGGGAGGACTAAGCACATGCTGCATGCTTAAGTCAGGAATAGGATCTCATTGCTGGTATTTAACTTACCCAGGAAGCAGAGTCCTGAGTTCATAACCTACAGCTGTGCTTCACATTAGTAGGGCAAGAGCACTTTCCAAAGATGAGTAACTAGTGTGCTAGAATGTTCTAGCATGGTTCCTGTTTCCGAGGTGCTTTTCAGTTAGAAGAGTTTTAGTCTAGTACCACAGAGCCTCACCTCACCTGGCAGCTGTTTCAATTTCAGTGTCTCTGTCTTAAAGTAGGGCAAGCTTCATACCAGAAGGCAAAGGAAACATCACACAATTAAAAGAAAAGGTCATGATAATACCTTGTTTTCCAATGAAATGGAGTAAAACTAATTAAAGGCAAAGGCAAAAAAAATAATTAAGTCCTATATGAATAATTAATCAACAAATAGCCACTGAATTTAAATGAAAATAAATTGTAATTAGAATTGATATAGTGAAAGTTAAAGTCATAACTCATAATCCCAGCAAGGGAGCCCAGAGACTAAGGAAAGAGGACCTAGTCTGAGGTCAGCTAGGCTCTTTCTCAAACAACAAAAAGGAATTGAGTAGGGAAACTGAGTCAGAATAATGATAAGTTTGGTCTCAGGCTGGGCCACAGAGCAAGGAAGGTCCTGCCTGAAAATGCCACATGGCAAAAGGACCTAGATAAACATTTTAATATTAAGTACATTTATCAAGAAGGAAGTAATGATTCTAAGTGACTACAGTTCAGCACACAGAACTACTGAGAGTCCAAGATGAAAATGGAGATTTAAGAACAGAAAGCTATGAGACATGCCTTTAATCCCAGCATGAGGGAGGCAGAAAAGTCTGAGCCCAGCCTAGTCTACTAAAAGAGTGCCAAGACAGCCAGGACTACACAGAGAAACTGTCTCAAAAAACAAAACAGAGAGAGAGAGAGAGAGAGAGAGAGAGAGAGAGAGAGAGAGAGAGAAAGAGAGAGAGAAAGAGAGAGAGAGAACTAGGTCAGAAATCAATGAAAGACACAAAATTTTAGAGAATATTGATAAAACCAAACTCTTTTTCTCTCCAAATAATTTCATATTTGAGAGTTCTTACAGGTGAGTTCTACCAAATTTGCAAGAATTTAAAACTAATTTTTGGAACATAACCTTAGAAAATAGAAAACAATAAAATCTACAGAACTCATTTCAAAAAGCTAAAGCTATCTTATATCTAAATTAGATAGGTCTAGTGGCTAATTTAATTCTGATTAAATATGAAAATCCTGAAAGGAAGGAGCATACAGCAAGCCTTGATACCACAGTGGACAAAATGGACAATCTGATCACGACTGTGGTGCTGAGGCTAGCCATGATCAACTGAGACAATGGAGGATATCTTCTTGGCCCTCATTCAGGATTCCAGGATACTAACTAGAAGTTTCTGTTCCTGAAGAACCCTAGCCACTAAGAATGGTGCCCCAGACCCAGGTTAAAAGTGTGTGTGTGTGTGTGTGTGTGTGTGTGTGTGTGTGTGTGTGTGTGTGTGTGTGTGTGTGTGTTGTAGTTAAAGGTAACTCAAATGAAGGGACTAGAGAGATAAAAGCATGCCATTGACTTAATGATAAATAGCATTAATTTAAAAAGCATCTTATGGTGTAAAAACCTATAAAGCAAGGGAAAGAAAAATCTCTTAAGTAAAAATTGAATGCTAACACTTAGAGCTTAATGAAGGAATTTTAGGTGATTTTCTTTATGACTAGAATAAGACAAGGATTCCTACTCTCAGTGTAGTCCTGCCCTATACTACAAAGGTAAGAAGAAACACAAAAATATGATCAAGAACAACTCTTGATGACATCTAAGAATATCAGTCTTTACTTAGGTGAGCCAATGAAATAAAAAAAGATGCACTACTAGAATTCATACGAGAATTCTTCAATATGCTGACAGTCTTTCATTGCATCTTCTATTTTAGTGGGAAAGAGAGGGAAAGCAAAGCAAAGTGTTATCAGGTTACTATAGCAACACAAGTTGACATGGGCTTGTGAGAATGTTTTAGAAACTGGCTTAGGATAGATGGCTATTCTACTGACATTTCCTAAACTTTAATAAAAGACCTAGAAATTATTTTATATTTTTATATAATCATTTAAAGATTTATTTTATTATTTTTAATTATATGATCGTATGTGTGATTGTGGAGGGGTGTATTTACATGTGAGTGCAGGTGCCCAGAGAGGCCGGGGTCAAATCCTCTGGAGCTGTAATTTCAGATGTTTATGAGCCACCTGACATGGATGCTGGGAACCAAACTTGGGTCCTCTAAAGAGTACTATGTTATCTGAATCAAAAGCCATCTCTTTAACCATTGTTTTCAATAAAAAAATAAACAATTTTCCTGGATCAGATGACTTTCTTAATGAACTGAGAACATAATTCAAATCATTATGTTTTTAGAAATCCCTGCTCCAAATGGCTTATTAGCATGGTTCTGACACAACCTGGTCTGTATTTATATCCATGCCCCATGTTGCCACCAAAGGCCACATGGATACCCTGTGGTCATGTGAGTATCCTAGGGCTATACACAGCCAGGGCCATGTTGATCTAAGTGGCCTACACTGTCAGCTGGGAACATGGTATCATTCATTGGGGCCAGGGCTGCTCCGAGGACCGTCTCTGGGTCCATGGCTCTACAGCAGCCAGGGTATGAGTTGATGTCCATGGCTTCTGTTATTGCTGAGGGCTGTTCAGATACCCAGGCCCTGATAAGCCACCTGAGATCATGTTGATGTCAAAGGGCATGCAACTACTGGGGTCAAACTGATCTGGGTAACCTGTACTGCCAGCAGGATCATGGTGACACACAAGCCCACGCTGCTGCAAAGGGCCGTGTCTGAATCTGTGGTCCAATTATGTCTGAAGTCGGCGTTGATTGACATTGCCCATGTTACCACAGGGAGCATAAGAACCAAGCTTGTTGAAATCCAATGGCTGTGCTGAGCTGGACCTGCCTCTCACTGGCCCTGTGATAGCTGGCCCTGCCCCTCACCTAACTACAGCTGGCCTCTGAAATCATGAAAGGTGGCCCCACCCATCACCACAGGCATGTACCTCATCTGGGCAGCATACTAGATCTAACCCTGTTTTGGGGGACCCAGGTGAGCCAGCCCTGAGGGAGTAAGAATAGCAGAGCCAACCCTGTCCCCTCCCTTGTCTGCCATGTGGTGGCATGGGTGAGGGAAAGATGCCCTCTCTCTCCCCCCCCCAACTTGCTGTCTACAGCAAGCAAGAGAGCTGGCCCCTGGGATCACTGGAGTTGGAGAACAAGCCATGTGCCCCATTGCAGCATACAGAATAGGGGGCCTTGTGCCCATTTGCCCAGTAAAATAGAGCTGACCCTGTTGGCAGTGGTGCAGGTGATCTGGCACTGAGGGCATGAGAGCAGCAGAGATGACACTGTCCCCCTGGTCTGCCATATGGTGACATGGGCAAGGGAAAGATAGGCTCCCACTCTCACCCCAGCCTCATCCCCCACCCTCTGCAAGCTACCTGCAGCAGGGGTTAGGAGAGTTGGGGGACGAGCCCTGCCCCTCCCCTGCTGCAACACACAGATGAGTGGGCCCTGCACCCTGCCAGGGCAGCACTCTAGAGCTGGCCCTGTTTGTTTTGGGGAATGAAGGTGAGCCAGTCTTAAAGGGTGAGATCAGGAGAGCTTGCCCCACCTCTCACTCCATATGCCTCTTACAGCGTTCGAGAGAGATAGGGCCAGGCACCTTGCCTGGGCAAGACAGTGGTGCTGGCCCTGGTGGTTTGAGTTTGGGTGAGCCTGACTCAAGTGCCTCATAGAAAGAGAACTGGCCCCACTCCTTGCTTCAGGCTGTGTTGGGTGGGCTGGCTGAGACAAGAGAACTTTCCTGGGTGGGGAAAATAGGAAAGCTGGTGGGCTAAGCTGCCCAGCTACTACCTAGACCCAGAATCGGGCCTATGAGTCAGTCCACCCCAACATCCACCTCATCTATGAACTTTTGGAGCATATGAAGGGAACGAAACTACAGATCCAAAACTGTAGGATCTCCATGATGCAGGACAAGATATCTAAGAAGAGCCCCAGTGAGAGCCCATTATGGATGGTATAGTAGCTGCCAGAGGCTTTGAGCCAATGACCTCATGGCAGTGAACAATTACAAGTAAAGATAAATGGACTAAAGGATTAACTGTGTGACTCAATGGGCTACAGCTACCACAGTTAAGAGATCCTTCTTGGTTTTTGTTTGTTTGTTTGTTTGGGGCTTTTGTTTTGTTGTTTTTGTTATTATTTTTATTTTCTTTGTTTCATTTGCTTTGCTTTCTTTTATTTTGTTTGTTTGCTTGGTTTGTTTTTTATTTTTCTTTTAAATTTTGTGTCGCTTTTGGGGGCAGGTTGCAAGGGCAGATGTGGGGGACCGGGAGATGGGCAGGATATGATGTGATATCCACAAAGAACCAATAGAAGTTTTAAAAAATGGCTTTATTGCAAATTCTACTAAATAGTTACAGAAGAAATGGCATCAAGTTTTCTCCAAATCTTTACAAGAAAAGACTTCTAACCAAGAAATTCAGTGAGAGAGCAGTTGATTAGCATGGGTGAGGCCAAGGTTTCACGTCTCAGAACCACAAAGAAAATGACATGAGAAACTCAGACAAGTGGTCGTTTTGTCAGCTGTAGTGTGCATGCCTATAACCCCACTGCTCAGGAACCCAAGGCAGAAGTCTCACTTCTGAACAACATGGTAAGACCCTGTCTCCAAACAACAAAGATGAAGTTTGCTACCCAATTTTATGTGAATCTGGTGGCAACTGTACAAGCAATAAAGATTTGAAGTCAATATGTTGTCTAAAAGAGATACAAAATTGTTTTAAATATAAAAAGCCAATTCAGTGATACCTAACTAATTTGATTTTGTTGCATATGCAAATACTTGCTTGAAATTCAAAAAACATCAATATAGAAAAATAAACTAACAATCATTATAAAAGCTACAAGAGGAATATTTAATAAAACACATAGTCAAGGTTTTTATTTCAAAAATCTACTAACAAGGAGATATTTATATTCTGTAACCTAAAATGGACAATTTTAATGGTGATTTACAGATGTTTTCTGTGACTGTAAATGTGACAAGGTGCAACTCTCACTGTAACGTTGCTTGATTTTATGCTAGAAACAGTAACCAGTGTTTCAATGAGAAGATGAAAGTTCTGTTCTTGGAAGAAGAAATCAGAATTTACAAAATTTGATGTGTCTAAAAAATCATCAATAATCTAAAAAGTATATATTAAGGACATATTTTCTTAAAATTCTGCAAACGCAATGAACAAAGATGAAAATGTTGAAAAATTCCTAGTTTGTTTGCTTTTGTTTGTTTGGCTTGGTTTTTTTGTTTGTTTGTTTTGTTTTGTTGGTTTTTTTTTTTTTTTTAGATAGGTTCCTATATCTTAGGCTGACCTGAAACTATTTATCACATGATGGCCTCCAACAGTTAGCCTCAGTCTCCTTAATACTGGGATTATAGGCATTAGCCATTGCAGTTGCTTAAAATACCATTTATGAATATGTGAAAATAAAGAAGATATCAACCAAAAACTTACAAACACTGCTGATCAAAAAGAAAAGATGTAACAGGCATATGCAGTTCATAGATCATAAGACTTAATTTTCAATAATGTTAATTTTCTATAAATGATACACTGCTAATCAGAATTCAGATAGGACTTCTGTGAAAGTTGACAAGTGAATCCTAAAATGTAAATGAAAATTCAAAGAGCCCAACATGAAGAATAAAAGCTTATTCCAAGGCAGTAGTTTCAAGTTTGGCTTTATAGTCATCAGGGAGATGTCTAGGGACAGTGACACCTTACCTCTTACATAATTAAATGTACTTGTAAGGAGACATCTAGACACTGACAATCTTAAAAACATGTCAGATGTTTCAAATGTGCAATTAAGTTTGAGAACCACAGCCCTGCAGCGTATTCTCATACAGCATGTAAAGTGAATGCTCAGTCATGCTACAGATCCACACGCATTGAGACTGATAGACTGTGTAATGAAGAATCCTGTGACAGGAGAAGCAGAGAAGTCACTAGAAGAGACCCTACTCTGAAACACAGTGCTTCTGACTAGGGGACACAATATAGCATTAGCAAAAGGAACTTTTCTGCCAAGTAAGGTGGGGGACCCCTCCACTCCCAGCACTTGAGAGCTAGAAGCAGATGGTCTCTATGAGTTCAATGCAAGTTTGGTGCACATAGTGAATTCCTGGACTGTCAGGGCAGCATAGTAAGATGCTGTCCCATTTTTTTCATTGTCAGCCGCATTCATTAGCTCTCTATAAATATTGGCCCTCATTTCACACCATAGATAAAACAATTGTTTTGGGGCAGAGAACAGATACAAAGGAAAGAGTAAATAGAAGGCTAACTATTTTCATAACTCATGATAAACAAAAATTTCCTTAGTAACACATAATAGAAATGTGATTATAAATTGAGCACTCTAACAGTAAAATTGAAAACTTGCCCTCATGAAAAGGTACTCCTAAGAAAATTATATAAGTTCATAGAGGAGAAGATAGTCACAGCAGGAAAGATTACCATATATATGGTACCATATATCATCAAGTCATCAAGAAAAATTTATAAACCCTAATATAAATGAACCAGACCTAGGAACCATGTCCTAAAGAGAATCTGCAAACATCACAGAATAGAAAAGAAAATATTGTTGATCTTATTAGACAAAAGGAAGATGTGAACTAAAACCTGCGCTCACTGCAGGATTCCTACCAGAAAGACTAAAATCAAGAGGACCAATGACAGGAAATGTCATCAGGTGTGTTACCGGGAACTTTCAGAGATGTCTTATGGAAATATAGACTGAACAACTGCTTAGGGAACTTTTCTTTCACCACCCACAAGGCACAATATATATATATATATATATATATATATATATATATATTATACCACTTGATATAGCAAATTTTGCTTATTTTTAATATCCTTGTGAATATGGATGTATAAGAATTTCGTGATTAAACACTACCAATGACTTTAACCCAAATGCCAATCAGCAGTAGAATGGGTAAGTAAATTTTGGTGTATTCATCCAATATTGTATTATACACTACAAGAACTATGCCTATAAACCCAGGATCTCAGTAGGCCAAAGCAGGAGGGTCACAAACTGAACACATGCCTGGACACAGTGAGTCCAAAGCCAGCCTATGGAACTTAGTGAGACCCTGTATCAAAATAGAAAGTTAGGAGATGGTTGGGACCCTTGCTTAGTGACAGAGCACTGACCTAGCATGCACAAGGGCTTAGTTTCAATCCCCAGTACTGATAAAAGAGAAGCAGGGAGAAGAAGAAAGAACAAAAGAAAATAAATAAATAAATAAATAAATAAATAAATAAATAAATTGTATAGAATGGTATAGATTAACTTTACAAGTACACCAATCAGAAGAGTACATACTACACAAAGTTTATACATATATAAAAATCATAGAGCATTGGTTAATTTGGGGAAGGGAGTAGATAACAACTGAAAAATATACAAGATGAGTCTTCTAGAATACTTGTATTTTTCTGTTTCTTGGGTGAGAAGTCCATGGATATACTTAATGTGTAGAAATTCATTTTAATTAGGTGATAACACAGCAGTAAAGTTATAAAGAATGAAGACTATGTTATGAACAAGTGTCCTTTATAAAACAATATGAATTTACCATTTTTTCAAGTTAATATATAAAATCAAGACAATCTAATAATATCCTTCATTAGATTTCTTAAAGAATTAGCTGATTTTGGGTTTTTTTTGTTTTTTGTTTGTTTGTTTGTTTGTTTGTTTTTTGTTTTTCGAGATGGGTTTCTCTCTGTAGCTTTGGAGCCTATCCTGGCATTCACTCTGGAGACCAGGCTGGCCTTGAACTCACAGAGATCCACCAGCCTCTGCCTCCCGAGTGCTGGGATTAAAGGTGTGCGCCACAAACGCCCTACTAGCTGTTATCTTTTAAATATACTTTAAAATTCTGTGACGAACTAAGTCAAATTTGGAACACGGAGTAAAAACAAGGGAGTCAGAGGTACCCTGAATTTAAATTAACACTAATTTCACAGCTGCCATTCAAAAAAAGATCATATGATTGGGCACAAAAAAGAAAAAGAAAAAAATTAACAGAACAGAAAAGAATACTTGTATTGATGCATATCAATACAAGAATACAAATGATGCATATGTGAGCATATTATCTGACTTGGAAGCAGCAAGACAGTACTGGGAAATCTTATTTATGTGCACAAAAAAGTAAAATTGGGTCCCTGCACATCTCACAGCAATGCATCCTGCAAATAAACTAAAGACCAAATATAAAATCTGAAACTGTGCAGATGTTGCAAAAATTCTTCCTAGATATACAGAAAGACTTCTTCCATAAAGCTCTAAAAGCATAAACCATGAAACAAGAAGCAATTGATGGCTGCCTTAAAGTGTAAGTTCTCATGTGGTAGAAGGTATATGTGATAATCCCAGATAGTTCACAAAACTTAAGTAAAATCTGAGGGCAACTAGTACAAACTCATTACTTTTCAGGGATGTGGAGGTTTGCATGTGTCAACCTCTTTTTTTTTTTAAATTTTTGTAAGATAGGAGTGGATAATTACTGCCTAGTCTGTGATAGGGTTACATCTTGAAAAGGCCACTGGGAACTAAAAACATCCAAACTCCCAAATATATTGGATACAACCAACCCATGATCATAGACCAATCAGTTCTGTCCAAATCTTGTACAGAATATGCACAAAATTAAATCCTTTGTTGTTGTGTTTGCTTGTTTGTGTGTTTGAGACGGGGTTTCTCTGTGTAACCCTGGACTGGAACTTGCACTGGGGTTAAAGACATGCACAACCTCTACAAAATGCCCATTTTATAACCAAGTGTTTAATATCCCATGTAACTTATTGACTACTGTACTTAAAATGAAAAACCAAAAAAAGAGTGACTGTGCATTTCCACTACATTGAAAAATCAAAACAAACAAACAAACAAAAAATTGGAAGCCTGAGGTAGTCTGTAAAAGGGAAAGTCAGCCATTCTTTAGTTTCCTAGTAGTTTGGCTAGACAGAATTCTTTGTTTTGATTTAACTCTCCTGATCTTGTAAAGAAGAAATAGATATCTATTTCAGTACCTTGTATGTAATCAAATTCACTTTAAAATGCTAGAAAACATATTGGGGATTTTACATATTGCAGTAAGTTACACCAAAATTCACCAGCCTAGTTTTCAATAATTTTCATTGAATTTTAACTTTTCAACACAGATTTTAAATGGGCTTTTGTGGTCAATAGGCACTAATTTCTATATCTTTAACTAAAATTTGCCACTATTTAAGGAGTTTAGAGTGGGGTCACTACAGAAAAAGGAGAATAAAAGCAAGACAAGCTTAGAAGTCTTTCTGAACATGGCAGCACTTGTAATGGTTGAAAGCAAAGAAAGTTCATTTATTGTCTTTTTTGTTTGTTTGGGGTTTTTTTTTGGCTTTTTAAAAAATAGTCTAGAAACAAGTATCAACAAATTTTTTGATACATTTAACTAACCCATGACCATAGCTCAATCTGTTCTATCTTAATCATGTCCAGAACATGCGTTATTATAGTGAGTGAAATCAAGTTCTTTTTTGCTGTTGTCTTTCTTTCATTTGTTTGTTTTTCTGAGACAGGCTTTCGCTATGTAGCGCCGGTCATCCTGAAACTCATTCTGTAGACCAGGCTTGTCTTGAACCCTGAGATCTGGCCTGCCTTTGCCTTCCAAGAGCTGGGATTAAAGACATGCCACCACTGCTCGATACATCTACAAAATGCCCATTTTATATGGATCTTTAAATACCATTTTATGCCCCCTCCTTTTTTTACCCAATTACAACTATTTTCAAAGGATAGGCAGAAGTAGCATGTAACTTGTGTTGACTTACTGACTGCCTACTGAGGAAAAAATCACAATTCACATAGTTCTGCATCCCCATCCCTGTTAGAGCCTTAGTTTCTCCCTCCATCATCAGCTGCTGGCTCTCCACTATTTGGAAGTTTGTTAGATTTGTGTGTCCCTGCTCACCTTTCCTTTAGAAAACTCAGGTTTGTGTTTTTGGATACAATGAGGTTTGAACCTAAGCACCACAAAACTGGGCTGTAGACACATCTTTCATGTATTCTTTCTTAAAAGCTCTCCCACAAATTCCCAAGAGAGTTTATAAGAACTTTCTAGCGAGTTAAACAATTAGAAAATGCTTACCTTCAAAGTAAATGCCTGACTGGATTTCAAGGACTCTGGGGAGGGTCCGTAGGTCAAGGGAATGGACAAATTCTTCCAGCGATAAAGCCATTGTTCGGTCTTGGGTGGTGTACAGATCTGATTCTTACAAAAACTTGTGGCTTCTGGATGTCAGTTGTCTGCAGCTGCTTTCTTTGCTCATAATTCCTCCGTCAGGAAGGCAGAAGGTGGAAGTGGAGCCAAATCAGGGAGGACAGCCTAGGTGGAGTGGTACTTGTCCTAAGTGGCTGTTCTTCACAATTTCTGCCTGGAGCAGAGAGGAGGTCACACTGAAGCCAAGCCCAGGAGGAACAACTAGAGCAGGGGGCGACAGAGAATAGGCAGGAGGCAGAGTGAGTAAAGCCCTTTTTATTCTCCTTGTGGCTTCATTTCCTTCTGACAGTGAAATTGAACAGTGTGGGGGTGGGGTGTGTTTGTCTGAACTGACACTACCCAAAGTAACGAAGTTGGCAAGTTGCCTGTGCATCCACAGCAGTGGCTAGACTGTGAAGAAATAGTCACCTGTGGTGTCACCACTGCACATGGCCAGAATTTGGGAGCAGAAATAGTCACCTGTGGTGTGACCACTGCACATGGCCAGAATTTGGGAGCAATGTCTTACATTAAAAATAGCACAACATCAAATTCATTACCTTTCTGCATCTAGAGTTCAGCTTGACGTTTTATTTGCATACTCTTGATGCTTTTATATTAAACTTGATTACAAAAGAGGCCTGTGTCAGCTATTTTGAGAAATGTGATACTCAGAAGAGTGCTGGAAACCGCTTTCATCTTTCTACATTTAAAATTTTGCTGAACCTTAAAGAAATGTGGGGGAGGGTGGTATATGAAAAGTGACTCAGGAATTAACATGGTAAGTTGATGGGAACTTTCTGGCCTCCACACTATGAAGGAAAACATTTAAAAGCAGTGTTTTGAAACACGACTCCTGGGTTTAGCATTACTTTAGACTTACAGGAGAACATTTCCTCTTCAGAACTCACTGGGTGATTAAATGTATACTTAAAAAGTAAATAAGCAAACTGTACAAGCCCCCAACTTTACAATTCTGCTCTCATGCTCAAAATGTAATGTTGAAAACTCCCAAAGCCAAAGGAAACCAGACAAACCATGTGAAAACTAGTTTTTAAGCATCAAAATCAATCTTCCTGTTTGTTTTCATTTTTAATTTTTTAAAACAAAAGATTTTACTCTGGAGAGCAAGCTGGACTCAAACTCCTGCCAATACTCTGTATTTGAGCTTGGATTACAGGCATGTGTCATGTGCTGGAATAACAGACGTGTGCTATGTGCTAGGATTACAGGCATGTGCCATGTGCTAAGATTACAGGCATGTGCTATGTGCTAGATTACAGGCAGGTGCCATGTGCTAAGATTACAGGCTATGTGCTGGGATTAGAGGCAGGTGCCATGTGTTGAGTTTAGAGGCATGTGCCATGTGCTGGGATTAGAAGCATGTGCCATCGCTAGGATTGCAGGCATATGTTACGTACTAGGATTATAGGCATGTATCACCACACCCATTTAAAGCAGGGTTGTTGTGTTTGTGGGATTTTTTTAACTTAACCTTTATTGATTCTTTTTTTTTTTTTTTTGGTTTTTCGAGAGAGGGTTTCTCTGTGGCTTTGGAGGCTGTCCTGGAACTAGCTCTTGTAGACCAGGCTGGTCTCGAACTCACAGAGATCCACCTGACTCTGCCTCCCAAGTGCTGGGATTAAAGGCATGCACCACCACTGCCTGGCCATCCTTTATTGATTCATTGTATCTTTCGAATCATGCATCTCAATCCCATTTATTTCCCAGTCCCTTTGCATCCACCCTCTACCTTTGCAACCTCCCCCAAAAGGTAAAATAAAATAAAATTTAAAAGAAACAGAAAAATCTCATCGTGGAAGCTGTAGTGTAACACTGTGAGTCACACAGTGTACCCTTTAGTTCATACATCTTCCGTGACCTGGGCTGAGGCCTCTGGTTTCTGCTACACCCTCGATACTGTGCTCTCATGAGGGGATTCTCTTGGATAGCCTGTGTCATGGAGATCCTGCAACTTTGTGTCCTCAGGACCAACCTGTAGATGGATGGGGTCCATGTTAGGATGTACCAACTCATAGCCCTAGATCTGGGCCTGGGTGGTTGCTGGGTTTGTCAGCCCACCAGCCCTCCCTCATCCTCAACACCAGGGTGAGCTCTCCAGCACCACCTGGCTAGCTCCACCCTATTCAGTAAACAGCAAGGGATTGGCCAGTTCTCCTGCCTTTACACCCTCAGGGTTGGCTCACCCACACCTGCACCACTAGGGCTAACTCTACTGTGCTTCCCAGACCAGATGCAGGGGTCACTCTGACAAGTGCTGCAGCTGATAAGAGGCAGGGCCAGCTTGATGGGGGAGGTCCTTCTGTGTATATGTTTGTCTTATTGGTTGATAAATAAAATACTGTTGGCCAATAGTAAAGCAAGATAGGTGGGACTAGGAGTCAAGGAGGATTCTGGGAAATGTAGTAAGAGATCCAGGCAGGAAGTGACATAGCAGGCAGACTCAGAATATAAGCAGGGACAAGAAGGAAATTGTCCTCTTACTCTTGCTCTTCCTCTTCCTCCTGCTCTCTGCTCTGGAGCCGCCATGTGATCCCAGGAAGAGGACACCAGCTGAAGGCATCCTCGATATGATAAGTCTTATAAAATATATAGATTTATGATAAAGACTGAGCTAGCATATAAGAAATCCTAGTCAATTGGCCAGCAGCACTGTAAATAATATAAGACTCTGTGTGTTATTCTGGGCACCCACATGGTGGCAGGGCTCAGGTGGATGGAGTAAAGACTTATCATTACAAAATGGTGTCAGTGAGTGGGATCACCCCACACCCTGAGGTTCCCAGAGGAAGTGGTGAACCTGCCACTGCACACTTTATCGTTACACTAGTTCTCTTGCTCTTATGACCTCAGGGACAGCTCTCCTACCTGACACAAGCAGTGAGAGTTGGCTTCTCTCCCTCACCCATGACACCATATAGCAGATGAAGGGTGGGACCAAATTTCTCATCTTCATTATCTCAGGGCCAGTTCACCTCACTGGGACCCTATGGCGACAGGGTCAGCTTTACTGTGATGCCCAGGTGAGATGTAGGGCCTGCTCTCCCAAGTGCTGCAGCCAGTGAGAGGCAGGACCAGTGTTGGGAGCTGCAAAGTACCGCGCCCAAAAGATGGCGCCAGTTTCCGCCTTCCGCCAGCCCTACGGCGAGTGCTCTCTGTGGTAAACAACTCCTAATTTGGTAAAGGCCATGTATCCTCTTAATTCTGCATGGAGACAACCTATCCTGGTGCACCATGTAGGGTTAGGTGATTGGTAGATGTAGACTGTATCAGGCCCCGTCTTCCTCTACCCAGGGCAGCCATTCACTGTAAATCAAGGTTCCCGATTAAACTGTGTGAAGAAGATTTCTCGGTGTCGCGTCGTTTTTGCTGGTCAAGGGTGGACGCAACAGACCAGCTCATCCACTCTCATGGCTCAGAGACCCACTCTCCTGCCTAAAGCAGGAAGTGAGAGGCAAGGGAGGCATCTCTCCCTTCCCAACGCCAGCTCACAGGTTTTCATGCCCAGCAATCCCACCTGCCACAGGTTGTAAGTGCAGGGGGTGGGGGGGCATTTCTCTCTTGCTCATGCCACCTTAGGGCTGATGAGGGGTGGAGCCTGATCTCCCATGCTCACATTCTCGGGGATGCCTCACCTGTCAATAGAGTCAGCCTGTGTGTTTTTTTTATGCTTTCTATTCTTTGTACTTAATTCAAACAGTATTTTAGAGGTTACACATACAATTTGAAGTGAGTGTATATTTTTTAGGTAAATGAAGATTACATGAAGTCAGTAGACTTGAAATATGCTGAAGTTGCTTACCCTCCTCACAGGCCTAATTATGTGCTCACTACCTTATTGTGACTACCAAAGACTTTATCCTCTTCATAGTCATGTTCGGCCCTTGTAGCAATTTGCTAACCTTGGTTCTATGCAAAACCAGGGTTAATAGCAAATTGCATCAAATGTTCTCTGCCAGTAATGTCTGCCTAGTCACTTGAAACATCTTGTCTCCTGAATTTTCCAAGCTTGATAAACCTGTCTTCTGTGCCTTTCTCACCTAAACTTGGGCCTCTCACTTGACTGCAAACACTATGTAGCCTAGTGGCACATTTCATATGACTTTAAAACACAGAAATGGGTGCCTCTTGAAAATCACACATTTATTAGAGTTGGTGCCACAGTAAATTTTATTTGGCATGTGATCAATGCTGGGTTTCACTTGTTGTCTTTAACTTCCAACTACAGAGTCTGTCCTTTTAGCCAAAGCTAGAAGATTCCACTATATCATCTGATGTTTATACTTAATCATTCTGCCCCTCTGCTTTTCACACAGAGATCCTCCCTCTGTTTTTTTTTTTTTCCTGGATTCTCAATCATGGAGTTAATGATTCCACCATTTTTAAGAGTGCCACACTAGAAGGCTTAAAGTCACGTGTGAAGAGACGTTTCTGACAGCCTCAAAAATCCCTCAAGCTCTACAGGTGACAGCCCTGAAGGCCATTCCTCTGACCTTGTCCTGTATTGCCATTGCTGCCACCTTAGTCCAAGTTGTCACTACTTCTATCATCTCAAAGACATCCTAATGTGACCAGCCAAGATGAAATAAGGAAAAGAGGGAAATTAATTGAACGGATTTATAGTGAAATGAATTACTGAAGTTCAGTCATGAAAACAGACATGGCAGGGTTAATCACATCAGACTAATGAAAGTTCAGAAACAAACAGACTATATGTCACAATTTCCATTCTGCAGAAAGTAGATTTTTCAAGCCAGTAAGAAAGAAAGAAATAGTTTTCAGATGATTATTAAATAATTGTGGGGAAACAGGATTCTGAAACACTCCATGAAAGAAAACTAAAATAAATTTTAAACTTAAATTTAAATGTAAAGAAACCAAAGTCAAGGGTAAGAAGGTGTAACTGAGGGTTTATAAGAACTTCTCTCAAGCATTAATTGGAGTTTTAAAGGAAAAGACTAATAAACTTGTCAATGAACCTTTGAAATATTTCCATAAATCTAAACAGGATTTTAACAAAAATTATAAAGCATTCACTCAATTTAAAAAATTGACAGCCTTAATTGTGTCCAAGTTGCACAGGTCAATCAGTGTGCAGAATAAAAGTGTTTGGAGACTTGTGCTTCAGACCCTGAGATGGTATCTGATCAACTCTTCTACCAAATTCTTTGGAAAACCCAAATTTCTTTAAAAGCAATTATAAGGAGTAGACAGGCTGCCAGAGAGATGAGGCTGGGAGCTGAGTCTAGAAGGAGGGGATGCCAAGAGAACTCGCTGTTGCTGTTGTGCTTTTGTCTCCTTCCAGGCATTTGTAGATTAGTATTTGGTACCAATAAAGAGGCTGAGAAGCATGGCAAAGCCTTGCAACTGAGAAGGAGAAACTGTGTCAAGTTTCCAGCAGCATCTGGCAGCTAGAGACACCAAATTTTGGACAAATGAAACATCCAGGACATCTTAGGGAAATATTCTGTTTTGCCCCACTTTTATCTTTGGGATTTTTGCCTACTCAAAGGCATCAGTGTTGACTGTATGAAGCAGTATGAGACTGTATGAAGTAGAAAGAGGCCAAACAATACATCCAAGGATGCCTCAGAGCAGCCCAGGCCTGAAAGAGGAAGGAACATCTACAAATGCCAGCAATGGCAGCTACAGACTCTGAAGGCTGTCCCACACAAAACTGAATGGGCCCATTGAGAAAGACCTGTCAATTACTTGTAGAAATGTACATGTATATATAATGTTAAAATCACTTCTAGAAATTAAATACATAATTTAAAACATAATGTGGATACCATAAAATTAAACCATAGCATATATGAGTGACAGGGAGAACATGGGAACAAACTTATGAGGTAACTCAACTGCTAGACTACTTAGTACTGAATTGAACCTTGTGGGACATGACAGGGGCATGCCTATTACCTACAGCTTCCAATGCCTTGAAGGCTAAGATGGAGAACCACATTAGCTCAGGAATCACAGGCTGGGAAACTCAGCAATATCTTGTCACAAATAAAAATATACTAAATTAAATAGGAGGGACTGAAGAAGTATCTCAGAGGCTAGAGCACTGGCTGCCCATCTGGATAACCTAAATTCAGTTCCCAGAACCCACATGGGAGCTCACAACTATAGGTAACTCCACTTCAAGGGCATCCCATACCCTTTTTTGCCTCTGTGAGTGCCACCATGTATGTGGTGCACAGCCATACCTGCAAGCAACACACACACTAAAAAGCAATAATAAAACATAAAAATAATAAAAATAACCTTTATGTACATGTTTGAAAATAGAAGACATGAAGAATTTCCACAGGAAAAAGTATCAAATAAAATGACAGAGTTGAAAATATAATAATTATAATTAAGAATCAACATTGGGCTTAATAGCAGATGGGATCTACACTAAGAGGACTACTGGGTGGAAGTAGGGGTTAGCCAATATTTATGGTCTGGAGAGGGTTTTGTTTTTCCTTGGGCAATTGTTGTAGTTTTCTTTATTTTCTATGTATTTTATTATTTTTCAAATTAAATGTATTTTGATCATATTCTTCCCTTCCCACAAGTCCTTCCAGATCCTCTCCCCATCCCTACCCACCCAACTCTAAGTTCTTTCTCAAAAAAACAAGAACCCAATATAACAAACACTTCAAAAAACAAAGAAAATAAAACTACATCCCAAATTAAAGAAACAAACAAACAAACAAAAAACATCAGCAGCAAAACACCAAACTGTAAATAAATAAAAGCAAAGGGAAAAAAATCTGTGGAATCCGTATGTTGGTCAACTATTCCTGTCCTGGAGTGATTGATATACCCAGTGTCACTCTACTGGAGAAAACTGTTTTTCCCTTTCAGTATAAGTGACAGTTCAATTGTTAACCTTTACCCCATTGGCTAGGTTTTCATTTATTTATTCTTTTTAAAGAATATGGCCAATATTGTTAGAAAGAAAGAATGAGAAGTTTAAAGCAAGCCAAAAAAAATACAGTTGCACATTCCAATGCTAAAGTTTCTGCAGCTGCTTTCCTATAAAGTTAGCAGACCTGCATAAATATTTTATTATTAATTATTTCACAAGAAGCACACTTCACAAACAGAGGCTAGAAGCCAGTCTATGTACCTAAATATGATGTCATATTCCTCTGAGTAAAGAAGAAACCTGAGATCATGTTTATTAGTGTCTCACATTCTTTATTTCGTTTTATTTTCTTCTCATTGTTTATTTCTAAAGAAGTAAATATTAGTCCCCTCCTTGAAAACAGCAGTTCTCCTTGATTTGGGCTTAAAAGTGTGGTACTCACTAGCTCAAGTCTCTGAAAGGTGACAAACAGTGCTAGTGTTACACAAAAGTATTCAACATCACCAAGGCATCAAACTCTACTCTTTCTTCATGAGTTGCTTCTCAGAGATCTTGCAGTTGTCATGAATCTTGGCACTCAAGGCAGTCCTCACTATAATGAGAGAAACAACCTTCTCTTGGTTATACCAGGACAGACCCAGAATAGGCTCTGATTCAAGTAGGATCACACATTCATGTATCAGCAAAGCGCTGGACCTGAGAAAGAGGACCTTGTTTATTTCCCGAGTCAGTTCCTAGGTTCTGCTTTTAACATGCCATGTGATCTCGAGACTGTAATGGACAGGAATTTGTCACATGGTTCCATCTATCAGAAAGTTCTGGCATGTGAAAGCTCTCAAGGGAAACAGTAAGCTCTTTCCCAAACAAAAGGAACCAATATTTGGCAGGCAAAATAGTACCTACTATGAGTGATCCCAATGTCATGAATGGCCCCCCGACTTGCAATATCTTCATCATCATATTAATCTGTCCCCAACTGTCTGTATATTCAAATATGGGTAAATATGGACTGTTTTCATAATCCAGAAATAAAATTAAATCCTTCTCAAAAACTGTTCTTCCTCCTATGTGGCTGCACCAAGCACCGAGAAAATGAACAAGGCCTTTAAGGGGTTACATTTCAATAGATCGTTGGTTCTCAACCTTCCTTATGCTGAGACCTTTAATACAGTTCCTCAGGTTGTGGTGAGCCCAACCATAAAATTATTTTCATTGCTACTTCATGACTGTAATTTTGCTACCATTATGAATCATAATGTAAAACCTGTGCTTTCCGATGGCCTTAGGTGACCCCTGTGAGAGGGTCATTTGACCCCCAAAGGGTTCACAAGCCACATGTTGAGAATTGCTGTAGTAGAGCAGTCGCATGGGGGAAGAATCAGTCAACTACACAAAGTTCACTACAGACATGAGCTGGTTACTTCATGGGAACACACAAAGATCTGACTCAAGAACTTGCAGGTAGATAGATAAGCCGGCTCACCGTGCCAGCCACCTTTCTCTAATGAGTGAGGCTGCATGGAGCTTGCAGGCGATGGTGTGACAAGGACACAAATGAACATTATGACAGAAGTCCTTCCCTGATATTTCCCTGATAGGACTCAACTCTTCCATTATGATGACCAAACCATTAGGATTGGTCAAAGTCCAACCCTTTTACTATGTAAAGATTTTTAAATATCCCTTTCTGATATGGAGGTTCTGTAAGAACCTCAGATTTTAAACAGCATCTTTTAAAACTTCCCTGAAACACTGCTGTAGAAGGGACAGTCCCACTTTAACAGCTCATTGGTCTTTTCCCACATTTGGTACGTATTATATCTGAAAGAAAAATCAAGGATGTCATTCCTGACTTACCATCTGAGAGCCTCAGAGGATCGAGTCTTTCATAAACCTTATTAAGAATAGTTCCACACTGAGGTCTGCAATTAATAAATGGGACCTCCTGAAACTGAGAAGCTTCTGCAAGGCAAAGGAAACAGTCAGTAGGATAAAACGACCACCCACAGAATGGGAAAAGATCTTCACCGATCCCACATCTGACAGAGGACTGATTTCCAAAATATATAAGGAGCTCAAGAAGCTAGCCACCAAAACACCAAACAATGAAATTAAAAAGTGGGGTGCAGAACTAAATAGAGAATTCTCAACAGAGGAATCTGAAATGGCTGAAAGACACTTAACAAAGTGTTCAAAATCATTGGCCATCAGAGAAATACAACTCAAAACAACTCTGAGGTACCATCTCACGCCTGTCAGAATGGCTAAAATAAAAAATACCAATGACAATCTATGCTGGAGAGGATGTGGAGAAAAAGGAACACTCCTCCATTGCTGGTGGGAGTGCGAACTTGTAAGACCACTCTGGAAAACAGTATGGCGGTTACTCAGAAAAATGGGAATCAGTCTACCTCAAGATCCAGCCATTCCTCTCTTGGGTATATACCCAAATAGGGCATGTACTTACAACAAGGACATTTGTTCAACCATGTTCATAGCAGCATTGTTTGTAATAGCCAGAACCTGGAAGCAACCTAGATGCCCCTCTACTGAAGAATGGATTGAGAAAATGTGGCACATCTATACAATGGAGTACTACTCAGAAAAAAAGCAATGGAATCTTGAAATTCACAGGCAAATGGATGGAACTAGAGGAAACCATCCTGAGTGAGGTAACCCAGTCACAAAAAGATAAACATGGTATGTACTCACTCATATATGAATTTAAGACATAGAGCAAAGGATTACCAGTATATAATGCTCTTCACCAAAGAAACTAGGAAACATGAAGGACTCTAAGGGATAAATGGTCCCCAGGAATGGAAGTGGCATGAACTCCCGAACTAATTGGGGGCATGAGGGTGGGGGGGAAAGGAGCTGCTACAATAAGAGCAAGAGAAGAGGAGAAGAGGAGAGGAAATGGAGGGGCAGAAACATTGAGTTGGGGGAAGAATAGAGGAAAGAGAGCAGGATGAGAGATACCATATCAGAGGGAGCCACTATAGGCCCGAGAAGGGATCTGGAACCAGGGAGATCTCCAGAGACCTACAAGGATGACACGATCTGACAATCCAGGCAACGGTGGAGAGGATAACCTAAAAGCCCTTCCCCTAAAATGAGATTGATGACTTCTCTTTATGCCACCCTAGAGCCCTCATCCAGTGGCTGATGGAAACAGAGACAGACATCCACAGATATACACTGAGCCGAAATTGGGAATTTAGTTGAAGAGAGGGAGGAATGAAGAATGAAGGGGTCTGTACCAGGGTGGAGAAACCCGCAGGAATAGTTGACCTCAACAAGGGAGAGCACATCGACCCCAGATGCTGTCCAGGAGGCCCGTACAAGACTGATCCAGAACCCTGAACATGGATGTCAATAAGGAGGCCTCTGCTCTCCAGGGAGCCTCTGGTTGTGGATTAGTATTTTTCCCTGGTGCAAGAAGGGACTTTGAGAGCCCATCCCATATGAAGGGTTACACTCTGGCCCTGGACACATGGGGAAGGGCCCAGGACCAGCACAGGAAGATTTGGTGGACTTTGCAGAGCCCCCGTTGAGGGCCCTACCCTGCCTGGGGAGTGGTGGGTGGATGGGGTGGGGGTGGGCTGGGGGTGGGGGAGGAAGTTTGGGGGTGAGGGGAGGGAGAGGGAGAAGGGACTTGAAACAAGCTTGTTCCCTAACTAGAACTAATAAAAAAAAAGAGTAGTTCCAAACATTTCAGTCATTTTTTATTAGAAATTAAACCCTAGCCAGTTGCTAATTCTTTAAAGTCAGATATCTCCATTTCAATTTCAAACCTAACATTAAAACCACATATAAAGTATAAAATATATTTAAAACAAAATACTTAAACTTAAGTTAAGAATAAATTATTTTCTTTGACAAATTTGAATCATGAATTTCAATAAAGTCGATTATTTGAAGTGCTAGACCTACTGAATAAACCATAACGTGTACATCTGAATCCACTAACTACTGACAATCTCTCTCTTTTTTTAACTTCATACTGTCAGAGTTAGGATGTAATGTTCCAAGGAACCTACAATATTTGAAACAATCAATTGTGATAAATAAGTATGTTATCAATCATCTTCAGGTTGATAATAGAAAAAGAGACAGACATGTGCATAACATTTTAAGTGCAAATCTGGAAATGTGGTACTTAGTTGTCATTCAGCACAGAAGAGGCAGAACCAGGATGATCACAAGTTTGAGATCAGTTTTGGCTACCCAAGAGGCCCTGTCTCTAAAATAAAGCAAAACCAAATAAACCAAAAACCTTATAAAATGACAACTTACTCACACATAATCTCAATCTCTGTCTCTCTCCTTTCCTGTCTGCCCCCTTCCCACTGGAAGACAAGCAATACATAGAAGAAACCATTTGTCTCAGATGGGTCTCCATTTAATGCACAAGGTACAAGATTCAACATTTGACTACAGTTTACTTCAAAATGGAGAAGGGAGATCCTGTGAGAGGAAACCTGGGGCAGAACCACATTTTTGTTTTTGTTTTTGTTTTTTTTTTTTAATCAACCTATTGAGAAAGTATCTCCTGAGTAAAAATCTGAAAGAAAGGGATTGAAAGAGTAGGGCAGTGATGATTACAGATCTACTTAATAGCAAAAGGAATGGCTTCAAATTTCATTACTTTCTAGTGTATCCAATTTCCTTTCCCCTTTTCTTTTTTTGATATATATGAAATAGCTGGGAATAAATGAAGTAAAATCCTGTTATAGATGATGATTTCTCAGAAAGATTTATAGTCATAGTTCCAATTACCTTCATGGTGACTATGTTTTCCAATTAAACTCTGAAAGCTCGGTGGCAAGTCACATCGCTGTGTGAGCTCATTGTTTTAGATCTATTTATTCTATCCCAGGAATTGGGAAGTTATCTTTCACAGTGTGTTGTCAGTCAAGACTATTCTTGAGGTAAACAGTCATAGGCTCATTACAAGAACATTTGTTTTTTTGATGGCACAGATTCAAAGGTAATTTAATGTGTATCTATTTCTTACAACATCATTTGCAAAATAAAACTGGATGGGCTAAAGCAAGGTATCTGGGGGAATCCTAAACTCCATGCCTCAAGCAAAGGAACTGGAGAGCTTTGCAGGTGAAATAAATTGTATAGAGAGTGGCCATCATTTTAAAATATATTTAAATATCTATTTTTAATACTTTGTAGTTTCATCGATAAGCAAACAGCACAGCCCACCACGCTTGCTTCCTGTTTAATGGCATTACCAAGATGCATGTGCCACAACTGAAACCCAACACAGGAGATATTATTACAAATTAAAAGGCATCCAACACTGAGATATTATTACAGCTTAAAGGATTTCCTGGATTTTCATCTTTTTTTTTTTTTCTGCGATCTTTGTTTTTAAGGTCCCACTCAAGGTCCTAGCTAAGGTTGGTCATTATGCCTCCCTAGGCCACCTGGCCTTCAGTCAGGCTTTGTATTTGATGGCTTTGGAAGCTTAAGGAAGACTAGTTTGGAATTCTGCAAAACCCTACCCACTGATACTCTTCTAGTTAGACTGGGCTTACAGCTTTAGGAAGGAAGACCTGGGAGGGGAAGTTCTCTACCCCTCCTTATACCAAGGGCTCATGTCTTCAAGTTGGGTTATCAAGGTGGTGTTAACTTCAGTGATCTCACTGCTTTGGGATGGATGATGCTTGAGTGTGGCCTCCAAGGTTCCAGGTACTAGCAGCTTGGTTCCCTGGGTGCTGGTAAGAAAGGCCTGGAATCTTTGTAATGTGATACCGCAAAGAAAATCTAGGGAAGCTGCTCTCAAGAAGAGTTTGGTGAAGCTGTTTATGTGGTATCTTTGTATGTGTGAGAGAGAATCATTTTGAAAAGAGCAAGAGTGGAATGTCCCAGCTCTCTGGCTTCTCATGTCGTAGTATTTGCATTTTTTGATGTGCATGTCCCAACCTTTATGACACCATCTGGAAAGAAAACTTCACCAGAGCTGAGCGGAAGCTGGCAACACACTTTTGGCTCTCTATAACTTATGAGGTAACAAAACCTCTTTTTTTTTAGAACTTACCTAGCCTTCAGTGTGTGTGTGTGTGTGTGTGTGTGTGTGTGTGTGTGTGTGTGTGTGTGTGTGTGTGTGTGCATGAGCACATGCTCCAGCACACGAGTGCATAGATGTGCATGTGTACATTTGGTGGTGGAGAAACTTCATGCCACAGCCCAGGTGTGGAGGTCAGAGCACAACCTCAGATGTCAGTCTCTTTGTTGTTAGCCACTGTGTGCACCTACCTGGCCTGGGAGCTTCCATGTGTTCTCTATTTCTAATGTCAAATGTCTCTAGGACACACTGGAATTCCAGACTGACTGCTGTGCCTGGGTTATTTGGATTCTAAGGATTCCAACTCAAATCCTCACACACAAATGAAAAGTGCTTTACCTACTGAGCCATCTCCCCAGGCCCTCAGACATTCTATTTTCAGATTTTATGTGTTATATAAAATATAGGTGTTTTGCTTGCATGTGTATTGTTGAACACTTGTATGCCTGGTGCCCACTGAAGCCAGAAGACAGTGATGAATCTCCTTGAACTGGAGTTATAGACAGTCGTGAGTCACCATGTGGGTGCTGGGAATTGAACCCCAGATCCCTACAAGAGCAGCCAGTTCTCATAACCACTGAGTCAGGTTAAGGCTCCAGGTTCCTCTATTTTGTTGTTGTTTTTAACAGTAGTGAAAAATGGACTCACTCACTGGGGCTGGTAGTAATTTGCAGATTTCTCCACAGCCATGCTACTCCACCCCACCCCCCACCATACACACACACCATCTCAGTGGAAAGCAGTTGTCTGCTCCCACTCATGGTTCCCCACCCCTTTCCAAAGGATACATAAATAATTTGCAGATTTCCAGCATGGGAGATTTGTGTCATCTCCTCTATGATTTGTTTATTCAATCATGTGTTTACATTGCCATAGATTCACGGATATTTTATTTTATATTTTATGATAGATTCAATATTATCTCTGATTTTTATAGCCCAGATTGTTTCAGTTTTGACCATTATATATACACATATTTATAAATATTTCTATACATACTCATATGTATCTGTATTATAATCTAAACATAATTCCATTCAGATAACTTCAGCTTTAATACAATACTTCATTTTCACTCTAAATTACTGACTTGCTTGTTTGATACCTTTCCCCAGCTGTGGAAAGCCTGATTCCCACCCATACACCACCAACTCTTATTTGTTCAAATATATTCCCACATTCAGAAGGGTTAAGCAGCATATAATCACCTGTGTTATAAAGTATTTTATAAACAAAGGAACAAATATTTCTTAGATTTCCTTTTGTTTTGCCTATTAAATTTTCATTCATTTTCTAAACTAATATAAAAACACACTTCTTTTCTCTTAAGCTCCAACAGGGTTTATACTTTTTTTGGTGGTGAGGGGGTTGAGACAGGGTTTCTCTGTATTGTTTTGGAGCCTCTCCTGGAACTTGCTCTGTAGACCAGGCTGGCCTTAAACTCATAGAGATCTTCTTACCTGTGTCTCTGTTGGAATTAAAGATGTGTGCCAACACTGCCCAGCCAGAGTTTATACTTCTCACATAGGGGTTGTTGTTGTTGTTTTTGTTGTTGTTATTGTTGTTGTTGTTGTTTTAAGTGTTAATTCCATCTTGAGGTACCTTTCGGACACTAGTTCTAACCCTGTGGGTGGAGTTGCATATCAGATATTGACATTACAATTCATAACAGTAGCAAAATTATAGTTATGAAGTAGAAGCAAAGACAATTTTATGATTGGGGGTCACCACAACATGAGGAACTGTACCAAAACGTGGCAGCATTAGGAAGGTTGAGAACCACTGCTTTAGGCATCATCCCATTTACATGTTCTGAATTACTCAGCTGTGACATTCTTAATTAACTTTTCTATAATACAGAAGGGATGCATGAGTTTTAAATTATAAATGAATCTAGGTATGGTGCCTGTAATCACAACTTGGAAGGTAGAGGCAGGAGGTTCAAGGTCATCGTTTTCTACATTGCAAATTTGAAGTCAACTCATGGTCCATGAGACCCTCTAAGTTAGTAATTATAAAAATAAATTCTAAGTTAGTAATCAAGTTCTGCTGAGACAAAATATTCAACTACTCATTAACATATGAATATGTGGAACACTCAGACCTACAAAGAACATTCTTAACTCAGGGATCTGCTTGGGAGTGAAGATAGAAAGATTATGAGAGCTAGAGGTTGTGTCAACTCCATAGAAATGGCATTTTCCAGACACAACAGAGCTGGTTGTGTCTGGAAAAAATAGCGCAGGACAGAAAAGGTGAAGTGGCCACAGTAGACACTGGACATAAAACACATGTATAAAGAAGAGAGTATACCATGATTCCCCATGGAAGGGGAAGCCAACACTGTGTGGAGGATAAGATGTCTCCCATATTCATTTATCAGAATGATTATCACCCCCTCCAAGGCTCAAGGCATATTCTGCAAGGGGGAACAGAAAAAGTGTAAGAGTCAGAGGATGAGAAAGAACTTCACGAAATGCTGTTCTTTGTCTATGACATAGTCTTCCTACCCATTAACACAGAGCAGCCCTGGCATCCTGCTTAACACCTGCCCAGGATTGGGCCCACTGTCATTCCATCAAGGATGGAAGGAGAAGCTCATGGGGCCACACCTCTTGCTAGACGGTTGATGATGGAAGAGGCAAGGGGCATCATATTCTTCCTCAGAGATATAACCATAAGTAAGGTACCTTTACATAAGCTCCCTACTCATCCTCTTGCAAACAATTCTTCTTGAATGCAGTGGGCACACTCATGAAATAGTGACAACATGGAAGTAAGAAGAGGATTCATTTGGGATAAGAAGGAGACTGAGACTCAATAGGAAGAAGATAACAGAGCAGAGGGATACAATCTAAGCACAGTACATGTATATTCCAAGTTGTGATGTAATAAATAAAAATGTGTTTCTTTAGGGAAAAGACAGTGCTCTTTGCTAAAGCATGCATCTGCAATTCTAGAACTTGGGACTCAGAGGCAGGAAGATTACTATCAGCTGGAGGCTGGCCTGCTCTACATAGCAACTTCTGATATAGCCAGGACTATGTAGTGAGACCAGGTCTCAAGAAAATGAAGTAAACAAGGAATTACTAATCTTTTACCTCTTCGAAGGCTTTCCTACTCTTCAAGATATCCAATTCCCTCTCAGAATTCTCATGGTTCAAACACGTTTTCTTATGTGAATTTTGCACATTTTCTCCTCTATTTCTGGAACATGTCCTCCATATTGGGAAGGATCTGTGTCCAATTCAATGGCATATGTTCCATGTCTCATAATACTAGGCTAAGAATTATTTTTAAAGAACTGAACAGTATCCACATATTTTGTTTTATTTAGTGGAATCTTCTGAAACTGAGCCAGGCTGGGCTCCGCTTCTACTGTCCATGTTTTCCACTCAAGATGACAGAGTAAATTATGACCAGGAGTGGACACAGGCCAACACTGGGAGTTCTGTCTCATGGAGAGAGTTCTCAGAGGAAATAAGAATGTAAATTCTAGTTTTAAATCCTAGGCAGTATTTAATCTTCATTTGAAGTCAATTTTGACCATAAGTGGAAGATTAGTGTTTTTCTGTGCTGTAAGATTTCATAGCTTATACCTCCCAGGCCAAGCCTATGTTCTATGTACCAGTACTGATTGTTAATGGCCTTTGTGCTTCCATACTGACCCTGGAGAATGTATTGCTTTCCAACCCTTGCAAGTCCAGGCAAGGAAGAATGGGAGAGACCAAGATTTACAGGGCTACCCAAAGATATGTTTGTAAAGGCACCAAGAAAACTGAGATCCCTTCTCTTGTCACTTTGTAAGCTTTCTGTGATGACTCCCTCATGCAGTGTATCATTTTAGCTAACCAAAAGAAGAAAGGAACTTCTAAATGCACCAAACACCACCCCTTGCTCTGTTCCCAATTTTCTACAGTCTTTGCTTTTGAGCTAGAGAAGCTGCATATGATTTTTAAAGGTCTATTGTGTTGAAACAGAATAGTAAAGAAAGATAAAATTTCAGGTATAATATTCTATAAGTGTATATTTATTATTTTGTATGTTAAGGGTGTATCTGAGGAGATACTGGTTGTTAATAAACATTTTCAGACTCTAGCTTACATAATATTCATCGCCCATCTCTTGAAATTCACTACAGTGGCTCATTGCAGTGGATCTTAGCCCTATCATTAGGAAGCTTGCTTTGGAAGAACCATATCTTACCCTTATAGGGAACACCCTAAACACACCTGCTCAGGGCTGTTACAGGTGTGCCTGGCCATGCCCTCTAGGGCGTGGTCAGAGTGATATGAGAGAGGTTTAAGACTGAGGGGCATGCATGTGGGAGCCCCTTCTTCCCTTTCTTCTTCGGCTTGTTCTACCTCGTTCTCTGCCAGCTGGCTAGGCTGTTCCGAGTAAATAGGGCACTCCTAAATAAACATCCTTGTTTCTTTACCTGACTCCACATTGATATTTCACTTTGTACCCTTTTCAAGATTTTGTTGAGGTATTGCATGGGGGTATAATACAACTGCCCTTTACAGATTAAAAAAAATTGAAAATAAAATGAAGATGACCTTGTGATACCATTTTATTATTTTGTTGTTGGTCTGAAGACCATATCACTGAACGTGAACCAAAATTCATGCCCTCAAACCACTGTCTTCAAAGTCTAGAAGTTAGCAGGGACAGTTGAAAGAGCTGAAGTGCCAGGTTCAATCATTAGAAAGATGCACAGCCTCTGCCACAAGTCAAACTTTCAAGCCTACCACTGGGAAACAGGTGTAGGCCCATGAAAGTACGGTGGTCTGGGGGCAGTGTGAGGATGGGGGAAGAATGAGACATTGTGACATTGACACTGTGACACTGCACTGCTCTTTATGCCAATCTTTCAGAAGGAAAGAGCATGTATAGAAGAAAGAGCATGTATAGAAGAAAGAGCATGTATAGAAGAAAAATGGGCAAACTTTACCCCAAGATTTAAAGAGCATAATCCCTAATTTGTGACTGATGGAAATATGTATGAGGACAAGGACAGTGATGAAGACTGGATAGACAATTACTTTTACTGTAAAGTCATCACAATTTTTGTCAATAGAGGTAATTTATTACAACTGAACATATATTATACATTTATCCACTATTCATCACATTCCCTGACCAATTCCCATACTGTCTGAAATTCTTGTCCTCATGGCAGGAAGATGTTGCCTATGGCAAAAGAGAACATGATTATTGGTGCCTAAGAAGTCTCCATTCAGATGGGTAACACAGAATCCTTCTCTCTGTCTGAAGAGGGAATCACATGACCAAGGTTAGAAACATATCCTCTCCCCAGAAAACTAATGATGAACATAGAATGAAAAAGAGAGGCTGGATGGTGAGCATTCATTTAGTGTCTTGCAATGCTCAGACAAGACAGTGAGTTACCTGTTGCTGTGGAGTTACATTCTAAATCCATTCTTCCACATTTGAGTCAACTCTTCAATGTCCAAGCATAATGCTTTCTTATTTTTGCTTAAGCTACAGTCAGTTTCTGTTGCTTGCAGCCAATGACTTCAAGTGATGCATTGCCAGGTGATTGTTTCAGATGGCCTTCAGTCACAGCACAAGAAAGAAACCATTAAGTTGATGGACAGGTCAGAACATCTAAACTCAAGTCTGTGGATAAGAAGCTAGCTAGCTCCAAGGCCAAGATGAAAATTAAGACTTTCATTCTACAGAACCACTCATGCTGAAATTTAGTCTACAAAGCCTAGGAAATAGAAATGGATAGAAGTAAGCAAACAAAACATCTAAAAGAGTTTGCTTTCCAGAGAAAACAAAGTCTTCAGCACAAACTGCTGTATTGCTTAATCTAAAAGATAAACCACAAAGTTCACAAACTACAGAACATGTAAGCTCCAAGTCTGTGGTCCTCAGATCCAAGTAAAGGGAATAGGGTCAATGCTCTGGTAATAGTGTGAGTTGGATTCCAGGTAGTAGGTGGTTTGGGTACCAAACTTTACATCAGTTAAAAATTTCTTGGACACAAATGATCCATTCCAAAGCTAAGGATACAGTTTATAGAACTGACTGACCAGCGCAAGTTAGGAAGCAGGCAGTAACATCCCACCTTGTCTTTCACACAAACCCCAAATCAGCAGTCACAAGTGACTTCCTGTTGCAGTTCCTTGGGAGGACTATACAGGTACTATATCTGTCTGCCCAATCCAATTTCTTATAACTCTTTTTCTCTTGGAATAATCAGGAGATGAGTGTTTCTAGATCACAATATATGCTTTTTGATCACTTTCCAGACCATAGTTGAAAAGGGACATCACCTGAAACAATATGGACCAACCATAGACTCTTAGCCAGAAAATTACCAGCAGAATTTGTTTGTGCTTAGAAATTGGTGTTTGGGTGTTTGGGTATGGTCTGCACCTAATCTGGGGCTCAGAGTGGGCACCCTGAAGTACAGGGGTATCTTCAATGGGTTTTGAAGAACAAAAGATGAACTTTTTTCTGATATCTTTTTTCTAAAAGCCTGATGGTAAAACATTTAAATGAATCTTGTGATTATAATAAAAGGTTTCAAATAAATACGTCTCTTTTACTTACATTAGTATGAACCAGCTTATATCTGACTCAACACTGAAAAAGTCATTACTTAAGTTCCCGTTACAAGGTTTATTGTGAATTTTAAGAAACATGCATGATTAAGCTAACTTTGGAAGTCATGCACATTCATCAGCTTCCATTACTACAGAGTGTCTGTTACACTTAAGTTAGAAGAAAAAAGGGGTCATTTCCTGGAGGTTCTACGATAAGAGTGGGTGGAGCCATTGCCATGGCCCTTTGATGGGGGAGACAGATAACCATGGTGGACAAAGGCATAGCAGAGAAAATATTCCAACTCATAATCTGGGAAGGAAGGAAAATGAGGATGAGCTGAGGCCCATAATCTCCTTGGAAGCCATGGTTACAGTAACCTAGCACTCACCTGTAAAGATCCACAACTTTTGACAGCATCTAGGAGACCAACCTATAACACAGATCTGCATACAAACCACCACTACTATGCTTCTTTAGTTACCTTCTTAGATATGCCACAACCCCAGTGTGGATGGCACTTTGTCTTTAGCCACAGGGTAGGCTTCCTACCATGATGACTATAGACTAAACCTGTGAACTTTAAGCAAGCCCCAGCTAACTGTTTTCTTTTGGAAGAGTTGCCTAGTGTCCCTTCACAGGAACAGAGCATCGACTAAAACAGAGACAAAAGCATGCTCATCTCTATGAGTTCAAGGACAGCCTGATCTACATAGTGAGTTCCAGAGCAGCTGGGGTTTCATAAAGAGACACTGTCTCAAAACAACAACAACAGCAAGCATACAGGTGGGGATCAGGGAAAAATAGAGCCACAATTGAAAGTCCGCTAAAAGTTGGCCTTCTATTTGTTTTATCATAGATTGTCCGTGTTCACTGAACTTCTTATTAAAGGAAGTAAATTTAAATCCAAATCTTTTGACTATAGAGAAATTTCCACTTTATTTTACTCTCTGCTTTAAAGTGACTATAATCAGCTGTGCAAATATAACTCCTTCTATATTCTACCAAATGGCAAACTACACTCAATGAATCAGTGTTAAATGAGGTAGATGAATATTTACATGAAGTCCATCTTTTTATCATTTTCCCACTTTGTCTGCTCCTGCCCAAACACAGTAATACAACTGGAATCATTCATCTTGAAGTCATGTAATCCAAGCTCTGCCCATCACTAGATAGACCCCAAACCATAAATGCATATTTTCTGAATCTCAGCTTTCTCATATTTTGAGAAAATTATCATGTGGGCCATGTATCTCTCCCTGGGTGTAGCTATAAGAGCTTAAGGAGATAAGGTACCCAAATGATATTCACAGTGTCCCCAGACCAGGGAAATATCATGGAATTCTAATTCCCATATCATTTTCCAAACAGCTCTTCTGTTCCATCTCCAACTCTAAACACAACACCATGTTCTTGACGATATTCAAGTATGATAATAATATCATAAAAATAACAATCCAGTGTTCTTGTGGAGGTAGAGGTGACATGAACAGATGGACTGACATTCATTAGTGCCCTAATCCAAGTGTCAAAGTCTGGTTTTCCCAAAAGAATGGCCAGTATGGTCAACGCCTCCTCCCCTAGTTTACTTAAATGCCAAAGCACCTGCTGAGTTCACCTGGGCATTTACGAAAAACAAACTCCTGCCAAAAACAAATCTCTCTCCTTTTGATACACTGAATAAGAGATAAGCATGAATTAAACATTTATGGAGACACTTTACTGAAGTCTCAGGTAACAGGAAGTGTTTTGGGATTTAGTTGGCATACTTTAAGTGTACATGAGATGAGGGGAGACACATAGGGAATGTTCCTGGGATTTTTTTCTTTCTTTCTTTCTTACATGTCATTCCCCTCTGTTACTTTAATACTATAATTTATTTTTAAAGAGGCATCATTGGATGGCATAACAAAATTTTAAATAATTGTTTACACCCAGATAAGCACTATTAAAGGGAAGGATAGTGAATTAACTTAAATGCATTTGCAAAAGATTGATTGTCCCAAGGGAGTATGTGTACCCTATGTCTTTAATTATTCTTCAAGTTTTGCCTATCAGCTGACAATTTCTTACAGAAAGGAAGGCAAACAACCTGGCTCTCCTGACAGCAAAGAGTTATAATAACACTAGAATGAAACCGGGAGTGTCACTCAGCTTATCTGCTCTAATGTTGGAGTTACTCAGCCTCAGGAATGTGATATAAGTGCATGCTAGTGAACACAGTTGCTCAGAATATATTAAACCAGAAGGTAAATTCAACGCCAATCTTCTCCAGTTTTTAAAGACTGGAGCATTTATTCTTAAGTAACTGGTGTAATGGATTCTATAGAATTAGAATTCTTTTGTTTTTTTAAAAAAGTGTATTCTTCCCCCCGCTGGTCACTGCATCACCTGTAACTTTATTAGAGATATGTTGTCTATGCAGGAATAAAACTGTTTTCTTTGCATTGGGATGATCACTCTTTGTGCTAAGAAAGACCTTGCTATACCCAAATTCTGAACCCCGAAATCACCAAGAAACTCGATCTGATATAAAAGCAAAGAGTCTTGAGGGTCTCTTGCACGTATCACTGTGAAAATAGGCTGTGATGAGTCCAATCTGTGTTTTATGCATAAGGTTGGCCTTGATTCACTATGTTATCATTGTTGCTGACAACAGATTTTCTCACCAATCCCTGATCCATGCAAAAACACCTTCTATTCCTGCACCACTGGTGTGTCACCAGCCTCATAGCGTCCTTCTTTCTTAGCGTATCTCCTCTTTGGAGACAATGGTTTCTTTAACACTTACCATAGTTCAGGGATTCCAGCACCTGGTTTTGCCCAAACATAATATAAACTGCCTTGGTTTGAGAGACATAATGTTTGAATATTTTGGTTTCATGAAGCTCAAGTATGCATTGATTATGTCAAATTTTACATTAGACATATTTGCCAGAGTAGTAATTATCTGTAGCTTTTATTCCTCGGTGGCACAACGGCTCTCTTCCCAGAGGACCCAGCTTCATCTTTTCAATAGAGCCATTCTCTTATCTTTATATGCCAAAAGCACAGGCTTTCTAAGCTAATTAATATATGCAAAATCAACTTGACCATTATGCCCTTTCCTTCCTCCTTCAAGAGGTAAAGCAGAATGACCTTCACCTTGGATCTCTGTGGGATTACCATGCACTTGGAACCCTTCAAATGTAGTAGATGTCAGACTTGGCAAATTGTGACATTCAGTACTACAGGCAACCAGTCTTCATTCTTAATCTTTTAAATGCTTATCTTTGATACCTGAACAGCAAGTTGAGAAGTCCTTCTCTGAGCCAACATGTGGTGAGGAAGCCCACAGCAACCTAAAAAGAAAGAGAATGGAGATCATATCAAAGGAGTAACCGTCAGTTCTTGGCTGCTCCCACTGTCTGGTTGTGACTGTGTAAGATCCTGAACCAGAACTAAAACCAACACACACACACACACACAGAGAGAGAGAGAGAGAGAGAGAGAGAGAGAGAGAGAGAGAGAGAGAGAGCGCAAACATAACCTTTGAGCCACACATGTTTATGAAACAACAGATTCAGGAGCTCCAGTGGTGCAATGGTTCCAGAGGGATAGGAGTCCATTGTGTTGGAGAAGCATGGTAGCAAGCAGCAGGAAGTGGGAAGCTGAGAGTTTCAAACTCGAGCACAAATAGCATGTATCTGTTTGAAGCCACAGCTCTCCCTCTCTGAGTCTGAAGGTCCAGCCCATGTCTTTTTCCAGGGGATTTAATGGAGTGGATATAGGGAGATAATTGTGCTCCAATGTTGTGAATACTCTAGAAATGAAAGGGCTTCTAGACAGAGATTTTGCACTTTTCTTCCTCGTCAGAAATCCCCATGTCTCATTTTATAAATTAACAACTTGGCATGATACATTTAATTGCAATTTCTTCCTCGGCCTATGTAAAGTTCAATCTGAAACAATTTCAGAGCATTTCATTTTAATGACTGAAATGTGTATTCAATTCCTATAAAAATCCAGAGCTCTATTCCAAATGCAGTTGACATTCTCCAGCACATCATTTAAATTTCTCTTAGTAATTTCCTGCCTTCTGTGAGACAGTGATATTCTACAGCCTCAAGGCATTTTGCATATTTTGTGGATTTTAACATTTCAAGTCCTGGTGGTTTTTACACTCTCATTATGCCCTTGTTCATATCCCATATTTCCCTTCATTTCTCTCTAGGAAACAATGGAAAACTAAACAATTTGCATGCTTTTAAGAAGCATTTTCTCTGAGACAGGAATAAGTGAGGATTTGAGACAAAAGTAAAGAAGAAGATATTTGGAGTGAAAAAAGTATTGTACTCATGGCAGGTGAAGGACAATGCCACAGAATTGCTTTTCTGCTCCAAAGTCCTGGAAATAGGTGGAGAATCACATTCACATAGACTAAATACATTTACAAACCCTCTATAGTATTTGAAATCTCTCAGGTAGGAGAATAGGAGAGAAATCATTCTAAATATGTTACCTTTCCAAATATAAACTCTGTGGAAGGGCGGAAAAATACTTGAGTGAAAAAAGAGAGAAAAGAATGATCTAACCCAAAGTCAAAACTGGGAGCCATTGTGTAGAGCAACTCCAGTAGAGCGGAATTTCAATGCAGCACAGTGAAAAAGAAGGGCTCTTCATGTCTACTTTTACAACTGGAAAATAAGTATTTTTCTCACATATTATTGTATTTAACATCAAATATCTAGACTATGAAACATAGCCCTAGATGTTTAAATTTTATAAAAGTGATATTCCCAATAGATATTTTTATTTTCAGCTTTTAATCTTTGATTTCTTCTTAATCAGTATGTTGAAGCCTCCATATATATATATATATATATATATATATATATATATATATATCCATCTTCATAACCAATAACTACCAGGAAATAACAGTCACAGTGGTTGATAAATGAACACACTTTGCACTAAGATTTGAGGGTCTATCTCTTGTGAATTCAGGTGAAATCTCTATGAACTATTAGAAAAATCTGAATTACTATCTAGTTTTTGTAACCACGATTTAAAAAAGCAAGAGTTTCTATTTTCTTTAAGTGATTGTTCTTGGAGAAGGAAGTCAGTACAGTACAGGGAAGTTAAGGACTCTGAGTTTAACACACAGGAAACCCAAAGTAGTCACTTGCACAGGCCATAAGAAGAGGGTGACCAGATAGACCCTGTGACATACCTACGGGTGAAGATGCTTCCCAGTCATTCTCAGTCATTGGCCGCCTATCTCTAACACATAAATGACTGTTTAACCAGTTTTCCCCAGTATTATTAAATATGATAACTTTAAGGAATTCAACTTAAAGGAGAATGGTTTCTTTTGACTGTGCTTCCCAAGTTTCAGGCTATGATCCACTTGCTTCCTTGCTTTTAGGCCTGTGCAAGGGCATAAACATCAGAGCAGATGGTAGAAGAAAGTTGTTCACCTAATGGTAGCTAGAAAGAAGAGAAAGAGATATCTTGGGGGGAGGAAGCTCTGGAGACAAGATAGAGCCTTCAAAGGTACACACACCCCAGTCCATCCAACAAGCCCACTTCCTAAACAGTCCATCCTGCTATGAATTCATCAGTGGAGTTACTGCCCTATTAATGCTAGAGCCTATCTGTAACAATAAGTCTTTACTCCATCCACCCGAGCCCTGCCGCCACTTGGGTGGCCAGAATAACATACAGAGTCTTATATTAGTTTACAATGCAGCTGGCCAATTGACTAGGATTTCTTATGTGCTAGCTCAGTCTTAATTATCATAAATCTATATACTTTATAAGACTTATCTTATTGAGGACACCTTCCGTTAGTATCCTCTTCCCAGGATCACATGGCGGCTCCAGGGCAGAGAGCAGGAGGAAGAGGAAGAACAAAACAGAGATTTCCTGCTTATATTCTGAGTCTTCCTGCTATGTCATGGATCACAAGACTTATCTTTACTACATTTCCCAGAATCCTCCTTGACTCCTAGTCCCACCTAACTTGCTTCTTCATTAGTCAACAGTACTTTATTCAACAACCAATAAGATAAACATACACAGAAGGACTTGCCCCATCACCTACCAGTGGAGTTACAGACATTGTGATCCAGTCTCTGCTGAAAAGCCTATCCCTGGGCAAGCAAGCCTTTAACAAGCTTCAGGTGGACATTTTTAGATTCATACAACAAACAGCAACCCTAGCAAAGAAAACACCACCAGGTGCAAGTGTGCCAATACTCAGAAGACACACACACACACACACACACACACACAACACACACACACACACACACACAACACACACACACACACACACACACAGAGAGAGAGAGAGAGAGAGAGAGAGAGAGAGAGAGAGAGAGAGAGAGAGGGAGGGAGGGAGGGAGGAGAGAGAGAGAGAGAGAGAGAGAGAGAGAGAGAGAGAGAGTTTGGGGTAGATTGTCACATAATAATAGACAGAATAACTAGACAAATGTATGAAGAACATGTAGAAAAATAAAACAAGACATCCCAGAAACAAATAGCAGAAAAGACCTGGATTGTGTTTGTTCTTTAGACAGTATCAGTATCTCACTATGTTGTCCAAGCCTCCTAAGGAGATGGAACAACAAGAACTCTCTATAACTTGAGGTTTTGAGGAGATCTTTAGCCAGTGTTATAAAAAAAATACTAAAAACATCAACTAAATCTAGGGAATGTAGATAAACAAGTCATCATTTCTGTCAGGTTTTATTCTACATCTGGTTAATTCTGAATCTCTTTCTCAGTCTATTATGTCATTGCTTCTTCACAGATAATAAAAGTTAGCTTAAACTTGAACTAATACTTTATTGGGCTGTCCATTTTAGTAAGTAGAAATTGAAAACAAAAAGTATGTATTATTTATCGGAAAGTCACATTTAGCTGGGTATTTGTTTTATCTAGTAGACTTCTCATTTTAGCTATAATACTTAAAAATGTGTGCATATGTGCGTGCGTGCGTGCGTGCGTGCGTGCGTGCGTGCGTGCGTGCGTGCGTGCGTGCGTGCGTGCGTGCGTGTGTGTGTGTGTGTGTGTGTGTGTGTAGTCCTGGAGACTAAACCCCAGGGCTACATACACTCTAGGCATGGCAAGTACTCTGCTACTGAAATATACCTTCAGGTCTATTTTTTTAACTCTCACAAATTGGGTACCACAACTTTTGATACTTCTTATTTTCTTTGTTAGCCAAAAAGTTCTAGAGAGAGGGATCCTGTTCTTATAAGGTATCTTCTACCCCTAGACTTACACATCAAAGTGTTCCTTGAGAAAAGAGAGCCTGTCTCATTCATGTTTGTTTCTTCTAGCAATATACAAGATGCCTCTTACCACACAATACCTCCCCAAAAGAAATGCCCATGGAAAGAAAACAGGATTTAAGAACTCTTAGGACTTCTCCAGATGGGAGCTTGTGCTGTGAAGAAATGTTTAGCAAATGATAGGAGATTTGCAATTGTGAAGATGCAAGAAGTTAACATTGCTCTCCGTAAGGTAAAAGTTAGCAGTGCTCTTTCTACAATCTGAAGAAACCTAAAATCCACTTGACCAAGCTCTAGTAAAATACATTGACCACTCCTTTTCTCACGTCGAGGCCCTAAACAGACACAACACACTGACAATAGCATGTGTGAAATGGGAAATAATATAGAGCAAAATTCAATTCAAAGTTACTTCACAGCAGAGAAAAAAAGTCAACACCACTACCAGGCTAGGCCTATGTGCACACAATACCATCTTCAGAATGATAGTTAGAGAGAAAATTAAAAACTGAGGTCATTTGCGGGGAAGAAAAAAAGAAGTTCTGTGTGGGCTTTAGTCATATGGAAGGGTGACTTCTGAAATATAATATCACATGAGACAGGAAGAACAGATTGGTGTCCAGGGAAAGTAAAACAATTATTAATGCTTGAACTGGAAGTGCTGGAAGGAGGGCTAGCATTAGAGATCTAAAATAGCAGCCATTCTCAGAGGGTGTGGCAGATGCAATCAAGCCCTGTGAACTTGACCACTGACTTGTTGTAGGCAGATTCTCCTGCCTTCTATAACTCGATACAGTATTCTTACTATCTTTATACTCCCATTTTTCTCACCTGTGAAATGACGTTGTTAGTTGTACCTTGTGCTTGTCATATGAGTTATAAGGGATTCAATAACTGCTCACTGTTGAGTTTACTGCTGTTTGTTTTCTTTTAATGATGGGTACTGCATTAGACAATGATGGTGTTTTATTACAGAATAAAAAGCTGTCATCTTGAAGCTCAAAATAGTTTTGAGTTTGGATTTCCTTGACTTCATACTCAGGGAATGAGAAAATGTCCCTCTTTGATGGTGTGCTTTGGACAGCAGGAGGCAAGTCTCAATCCTTCTAGCTCCCCTGTGACAACAATTCAGACGAAATGGTCAAGCATAATATTAGAGATCCCAGAAAACTGATGATACGATAGGTGTAGATCATTCTCTACTTTAGAGGGGGCACCAGGCCCAGCACCAGTTCTGAGATCCAGACATGAACAAGGCTGGCTAGTGTGTCCAGTGTTAACCGTGAAATAATTCCTAGACCTGTAGCAGGGACAAAGGACACTGCACCTTGGCACTCTATCAAAGTGTAGTCAGCTTCCATCATTACACAGACACAGAAAAGCCAAGTATCTGGTATTTATTTTGCAAAGAGCAGAGAAACTCTTGGATGGAGGGCAGAAAGATGGGTATTTCTAGAATGAGAGAGAATGACAAACCAGACAGATGTGGTGACTTCTGCCTGTGATCCCAAATGTGGCAGGTGGAAATGGAGGCCAAAGAGTTCAGGAGCAGACACAACCAACTACATAGAAAATTCAAGGGTAGCCTGGGCTATATGAGATCACCATTCAAAAACTTACAAGGCAAGGAGGCAATATCCTTATCTTCTACAGGCCACAAGTGCAAATTTGCTTATATTTTCCATTCTGAAAAAGGGGAGAAGGGCATGCCTCTTACATCTCCTTTCTCATATCATATCATAGCCATATTTTTCTTAAGTTCTAGAACCTAAAAATACATTTGTTTTCATTTCTTTATGATGTGTAGTATGTTTTAATTATTCAGGAACTCCTACATGCAATTGGAGTCAGAATTTTGATAATAGAATAACAGTACACAACATTTTATTTAGAAACAGATATTGATGGATAAATAGCATTTCTTGCCATTTGTATAGTTCATGTTGTTTTAACTTAAAAAAATCTTTAGAAAAAAGTAAGATCTCCACATCACAAATTAACCCTCTGTCTGCTCTTCCTCTCCCTCCTCCCAATGGGTCACCTTGCTTAAATTTTGATGAGTCATTATTTCTGTGAGTTCTGTGATCTAAGGCAACAGATTCCTTTACTTCGTGATTTATTTTGTGTTTGCTTTGTTCCTGTAAACCCACAGCTTCCTAGTTAAAGCACATTTACAGCTGTTCATTTTCTTCTTTACAACCATCAGTTCTCAATGCAAACACTGTTATTACAATTTAGAAGATGACAATGGATGCTGCTCTTTCAATGTGTTTGGGAATATGTTTAGTGGTACATTTGCAGATACACAATGATGTCAACACATTTGTCTGTCTTTCAACCGAATCATGCAGAAACTCAGAATATTGATACTTACTGTGGAGTATGAGAGCTGCCTTCAACACTCCTGAAAACGGGCTAAACCAAATGCTACATGTGTGAATTCATGATGCTCACTTTATGTGGAACGGTTGAACTATTGATTCTCCCACAGAGGGGATATACTCACTGAAGATTATTATATCTAGAAGTTTTCAAACTCAAGCAGATAAATTACTAAAAACCCTCTTTTTTCTTTTTTTGAGATAGAGGTTCATGTATCCCAAGTTGGCCTCAAGATAGAAATCCTTATACAGCATAAGGATGACTTTGAACTCTGATCCTTCTGCCTCCACTCCTCCAGTGCCAGGAATGCATGTGTACATCACCTTATTTGGCTGAGAATCTCTCTGTCAGTGGAACACTTGCAAGCTTTCCCAGGAAGAAATCACTAAGAACTCAGTACTGAGCTCTTAGATAAAATGGCTAGATACTCACTTTGTCTATGATAGTGTAGCTCAGAATGAACATAACACCCTCAATTAGATAGATGCAAACACATTAATACACATGTAAATAAAATGTTTTCAGAGGCTTTAGAACACCACTGAGTTTAAGGGACCAAGACATAAAAAAGTATAGTAGTCTACTAAACTATAGTTATGCCGTCTCACGAAAACATTCCTAAGAATACTTAAGTGCTAAATCTAGCTTGGGTAGTGGAAGACCACCAAGCAAACAACACTCAAAATTAGCAGGTGCATTTTAAATCACATCAGTTGCCTTTTCTGGCATACAAAGGGTAGATTGAAAGGGACTGGCAATTTCAAAGCAGTGGCAAGCATGTCACTCTTATCACATTGCTTGGGAGAGTCTGGTAAGAATCATTACTTAGTGTCTCTGATTCCACTCCATGATCATCTTTAGTAGTTGTATACCTTCTGTGGGATACACCGGCTTCTGAAAAGATGTGTATATTAGGACCCAGCAGCCCTGTAACATGTTTTTAAATTAATTATTTATTTATTGTATGTGCACGTATGTCTGTGTGAGAGTGTCGGATCCTCTGGGACTGGTGTTACAGACAGTTGCAAACTGCCAAGTGGGTACTGGGAAATAAACCCAGGTCCTCTGGAAGAGTAGCCAGTGCTCCTGACTGCTGAGCCAGCTCTCCAGCCCCGGCATCATGTTTTAAGGTTTTTGTAGTGCTGGTAATCAAACTCTAGGCCTTGCTCATGCATGATAAGCCCTTTACCACCGAACCATATCTTGACCCTAAAGAACTATTCCAACAGAGAAAAATGGGAAGGAGTCCAACTAACTGTTCACCTCAGCATTGGAATCAGTCCCATACAGATATGAAATACTATGCAGTAAGGAGGACACATGAGCTGATTCTACCTGTAATAGCACAGCTTAATCCTACAATGTGATGCTAATTGAAAGAAGCCAGACACAAAATTATTTTTTCCTGTTTGACTTTATTTGTACAAGATTCAAAATCAGGCAAAAATAATCTGTGCTGTTAAAATTAAGATAATGACTTTGTTAGAGAGCGATGGAGCAGATATGGTTGTCAGGAAGGCCCTAGGATGCTGTCAATATTTCCTTTGTTCATTTGTTTGTTTCATTTTGTTTCTCTGTGTAGTTCTGGCTGTCCTAGAACTTACTCTGTACATCAGGTTGGTCTCATAGATATTCACCCGCCTCTCTCTCTGAGTACTGGGATTAAAGTTGTGAGCTACCAGTGCCTGGCAATGTTTGTTTCTTAATGATATTATTTCTCATAAAATTTATTTCTCTTTGTGAATATTTGTCAAGATATAAATAATGTATTGCTAGTGGATGATATATGCCATCCATATTTTAAGAAACAATCACATTTTGGGAGAAAGTCTTATTCTCTATACTCATGGGTTTTAACTCTAGGAAGCCTACCTATTTTCCATATTGGACAGTAAAGAAATGTCCTATTCCTTCCCAGGGTCCCAACAACACACTGAGGTGAGGGGTCACTTACAGGATTGTGTGTTCTCCTCCCACTACAAGCTGTACCTGAAAAGCCTCACCCAGTAGGGATAGCCCCATGGATGGAACTCTGTAGATGGAGTTTTCCTGTCCTGGCAGCTATTTTCTATAAACACTGCTGAGGTTTAATATTAATTATAAATGCTCAGCCAATAGCTCAGGCTTGTTACTAGTGAGCTCTTACATTGAAATTAACCCATATTTCTTATGTACCCTCTGCCACAGGGCTTGATACCATTTCTCAGTATGGCATGCACATCTTGCTTCTCTCTGTCTCTGCTGACAACTCCTCTGACTCTGCCCTTCTTCCTCCCAGTGTCTTAATTTGGTTGTCCCTCCTATACTTCCTGACTGGCTGCCGGCCAGTCAGTACTTTATTAACCAATAAGAGTACTACATACTCACAGTATACAGAAGGATTATTCCAGAGCAAACCTCCTGTATTCTAGCCTCTCTCCCAGATTCACTGCAGTTAAAGCAGAGTTGAGCAAGACAGGTGGTAAGGGACAGTGATCTTCCTGGGACCATCTCTTGAAGCCCTATAACCCTCTGTGCAGGAGGTGTAAACCAGAGGGATGCCCAGCCAGGATGCTATTTAATAAGGGATGCAGGCAAATTCCCCCAGATGTCAGGCACTAGGCTGGGAAAACAGCAATTCACAACATCTGGCTCTGAGAGGAGGAGGAAAATACACAACCACTGGAAATTCTCAGTGGTTCATGGAACCAATCTGCTCTTCAGTGGAGCTGGGAATGAAGATGGGAATGATCTATCTCCTTCTGTTCCCTTTAGTGTTCCTCTACCCAATGATTCAGAGATTGCAGGATGTGGAAGGAGCAAAGGCACACTTGTGAAGGCCAAAGACTAGCAGTATGGGACTGGGTGTCATCAGCACATTAGAGACTACTCCTTCTCTGGTTTTACCACTGCATCAGCAATGCTTCCCTGTGACAGCAAGAAGCTGCAGTGAAAAGAACTGCAACATGTTAGCTCTGTGTATGTAAGGCGGAGTTCTTGAAGACATGGGTAACCAAAGAACTTCCTTATTGCTTCGGGGAGAGGAAAAATCAGTTTTCTCCAATGGAAGAACACTGAGTATGTCAATCACCCCAAGACAGATCACATGTTCAGATGCTAACTAATCAACAAATAATGGACTCCACAGTTTAAAAAACAAAAGGCAAGCCAGTGAAAGAACTCTGATGAAAACAGCACACATCTACAATAAACATGTACCACTCAACTCTACAATGATTTAAAAAAAAAAAAAGTCTCCTGCTATAGGCATGTTACCACAGTTCCTATTAGATTTTATATTGCTTTCATCACCATGAAAATATCACAAAGTATACTAAAAAGAAGGGAAAAAGTCCTCCAGGATAGGTGGATATACAATTTCTCATATGGTCTAGAGACAATTCCTACTCACCTACTCTTTAAAAGATGATTTTCCTACTTTGGCTATGAGACTTAGTCACCTGCTTGAATTAAAATAGTATCAAGGCTTTGGAGATTGTAAAGCTGAATTTAATTAACACATTTTCTGTTAACATGCAGATTTCTTGTGTCTCTGCTCAAATGTCAGCTCATCAGTAGTCCTTCTATCACTTGACTGAGCAGTACTTGCCGGCATCCTGGTCTGTTGTTCCTGCCGTTCCTTCTCCGTACCGCTTACCTCTGTCTGTTAATTACACTTTCATTTGATCATTTTCAACTTGTCTTCCTCACTAAAATGTGAGCTTTGTGGAAACTGTTGTATTCATTGACCTCTCCCGAGTGCTTAAAACAGTTAAGTGATTCACAAGTATATGTTGAGTAAATGAATACATGTACATAATACATGTACATATATCAACATTTATCTAGAGTTAAACACATACATCATGCTATACAATGGTAGCCAGATATGAAGAGCCCTGTCAAGCAACTATGAAGTGTGCACATATTCCTTTACTTAAGCAATCATACACGTAGGTACCAAAAAGAACAAAGAGACTGAGTAAACTATCCAATGCCCCAGGAGATAAGTAGATCTTTTCTGATTCTTTAGAATGTTGACTGAACTATCAACATTGTAAACTCTAAATAAAAGGTATCTACCTACCTAAAGAACAGCCAATATACACACGCTTAGGAGGTTTCAGAAGAAGAGTCAAGCAACCACAGAATTATCAGATCACATCTAGGGTCAAAATTCTTTGAGAAGATGAGAAATTAGAAAGGGGTTATTCAGAAGTAGTCACTTGAGGTGGCTCCTGGTAGAGGGGTGGTAAGAGCTCCACCTGTACATGTCTTCCTTTGGCATTGAGGGTTTTGTGATTCAAGGGAATAATCTAGAAGAGTTCATCGCTCTCCCATGCTTGTTAACTGTCTAAATTGACAGACTCTAATTCTCTGCACCACAGCAAAGTACACTGAGAGAGTTCTAAGTACCTTAAATGGTGTCCTCTGTGGTTGGAGATCACACGTGAGCATGGAATCAGACAGCCTCTCTCACCAGGGTTATTCTGGAGTTAAATTGACAGCTATGGTAACCTCAGATAGCAGGGACTGTAAACAAGGAGCCATATATACAACCATTACTTTCCAGCAGTTTGCTAGAGTGAGGCCAGCATTCTTCCAGTTTGAAGCACTATATTGATTAAGATGGACATCTGGGCTAGTAGAAGTTCAGTAGGTTCAACATATGGGGTATATCTGCAGGTGCAGGCTCTATGGAAGGGCACCATCAGTTTCAGGAAACCCACACAAAGGGACAGTTAGGGACTGGCTACAGATGTGCCTGACCAGGCTTGTGAGGGTGTGGTCAGAGTGACATAGTGGGACTGCGTTTTGGGTTTCGGTTTCTCTTTGCTGCTTGCTATACAGACCTCTACCACGCCAGCTGGCTAGGTCGCTCTGTAAGTAAGGCTTTTCCCTATTAAATACCCTTGTATTCTACCTGACTCCATATTGGTAATTTCCCACTATAGGACAGCCAATCTTCCCCTGGTAGTCAAATGAAAGTGAAATTGTAAAAGCAAAGATGTAGACAATTCCCATTTTCCTGAGGAATCGCCATACTGATTTCCAAAGTGACTGTATGAGTTGGCACTTCCTCTAGCAGTGGAGGAGTGTTTCCCTTTCTCCACATCCTCTGCAGCATAAACTGTCATTGGTGTGTTTGATTTTAGCCATTCTGACAGGAGTAAGATGGTATCTTACAGTTGTTTTGATTTGCATTTCCCTGATGGCTAAGGAGGTTGAACACTTTCTTATGTGACTTGCAGCCATTCTAGATTCTTCTATTGAAAACTGTCTATTTAGTTCTGTACCCCACTTTTTAATTGGATTATTTGGTGTTTTTGGAGACTAGCTTCTTGAGTTCTTTGCATATTTTGGAAATCAGCCCTCTGTCAGATGTGGGGTTGGTGAATATCTTTTTCCAATGAGTGAGCTGCTGTTTTGTCTTGCTGACTGTGTCCTTTGCCTTACAAAGCTTCTCAGTTTCAGGAGGTCCCATTTATTAATTGTGATCTCAGTGTCTGTGATACTGGTGTAATGTTCAGGAAGTGGTCTCCTGTATCAATTCTTTCAAGGTTATTTCCTACTTTCTCTTATAATAGGTTCAGTGTGGCTGGATTTATGTTGAAGTCTTTGATCCATTTGGACTGAAGTTTTTGTGCATGGTGATAGACATGGATCTATCTGCAGTCTTCTACATGCCATTGTCCAGTTATGCCAGCACCATTTGTTGAAGATGTTTTCTCTATTCCATTGTATAACTTTAGCTTCTTTGTCAAAAATCAAGTGTTCGTAGGTGTATGGGTTAATATCAGGGTTTTCAACTCGATTCCATTGGTCTCCTGTCTATTTTTGTGCCAATACCAAGCTGTTTTCAGGACTATAGGTCTATAATAAAGCTTGAAGTCAGGGATGGTGATGCCCCTGGAAGATGGGAATCAATCTACCACAAGATCCAATGCCAATAAGACCAGGATTAATATACAGAAAAATTCAATACAAAATGGAATGTATAATAATATATAATAATGCTCATGAGCTCTACTTGTACTTTTATATTTTAAAATCCGAATTGGAGCTGGGTGGTGGTGGTGCACACCTTTAATCCCAGAACTCCAGAGACAGAGGCAGGAGGATCTCTGTGAGTTCTGAGAGTTGGAGATCAGCCTGGTCTACAAGAGCTAGTTCCAGGATAGCCTCCAAAGCCACAGAGAAACCCTGTCTCAAAAAACCAAAAAAAGAAGAAGAGGAAGAAGAAGAAGAAGGAGAAGGAGGTGGAGGCAGAGGAGGAGAAGGAGGAGGAGGAGTAGGGGGAGGAGGAGGAGGAGGGGGAGGAGGAGGAGAAGGAGGAGGAGGAGAGAAGAAGAAGAAGAAGAAGAAGAAGAAGAAGAAGAAGAAGAAGAAGAAGAAGAAGAAGAAGAAGAAGAAGAAGAAGAAGAAGAAGAAGATAATACTAAAGTAAAATCTGAATTGGAACATCGATTTTCTCATTTGGTACCCATGTATTACATTGGTTGCATTAGGCCTAACTTAAGTTACCCTGTTGACAATGACTGAAGACTGTTTCAGGCCACCATTTTACATCTTACATTTTACACCAGTTCCACTGGACTCCATCTGCTAAGAGAAGACCTTGCTTAGATTATCAATTAGGTATCAAAATTTCCTATTTCATAAAGTAATACTCACTGTCATTGACTGGGGTATACCAGCCACTTATTGACTGATCCCACCCATCCTGTGAAGGTATGCAAAGTATTATGTCCATTACACAGAAGTGAAAATCTAGGCTCAGAGAATACATCCAGAAGATGCTTGCTGTCCATTTAGTAGGTGGAAGACAGATTCCATCTATGCCTCTTATAATACTTATGCAAAGAATTTATCTCTAGTGGCAAAACAAAATACATAAAAAATCTTCAAAGGCATTAACATGATATTATACAAGACCCTCCCCTGTGTTTCCTTAAAAAATCCAGAACTCTTAATAACAGTGGTGTCAGTTTTGAATATTTTTCTCAGTCCAAAGTTGATTATAGCATTATTATAAAATTCTCAGTGCACGTCTCTTCTGACTTTTCAAACCCACTATGGTGTTCGGGGACTTCTTTAAAGTCAAATTTAGCTGGAGGGGAAATATTAATCATTAAAGGTACTGGCCCCCAAGGCCCAGTGTTTCTGCTCTTTTATCTTTGCAGTTCCTGTAATACAAATATTAGAAGATTGTCCATTTCTGCATATTTTTCTTTTCTTAAAACCCAAAATATGTTTGTTTTTCACATTCAGTGTTATTTTAGTGGCCTCCAGCTGAAATGAATGCTACGTGTTCAGGCCAATTGCATCAATTCCTCAGCTGCTAGGTGCGTGGCTTGCCAGTGATTCCTGGTTCAGTTTATCTCTAGGAGCTGCCCCGGCTGAAATAAGTCACCTCAAGTCAAGATTCAGACACTACTTTAAGGTTTGCATGGATTTAACTGGTCTTCATAGCTATGGTAGAAATATCTTTTTAAAGTTTTATTTAAATTAGAAACAATCTTATTTTACATATTAATCCCTCTCCCTCCCATCCATCCATGCCCCACATTCCACCTCCCATCCACTCCCCAGAGAGGGTGAGGTCCTCGATGGATGGTCATCAAAGTCTGTCATACCATTTGGGGCAGGGCCTAGACCCTCCTGCATGTGTCTAGACTAAGAAAGTATCCCTCCATGTGGAACGGGCTCCCAAAGCCCATTGGTACACTAGAGATAAACACTGATCCACTACCAGAGGCACCATAGACTACCAAGCCTTACTAACTGACACCCACATTCAGGGCGTCTGGGTCAGTCCTATGCTGGTTTCCCAGCTGTCAATCTGGGGTCCATGAGCTATCCCTTGTTCAGGTCAGCTGTTTCTGTGGGTTTCCCCAGCATGGTCTTGACCCCTTTGCTCATCACTCCTCCCTCTCTACAACTGGATTCCAGGAGTTCACCTCAGTGTTTAGCTGTGGGTGTCTGCTTCTGCTTCCATCAGCTACTGGATGAAGGCTCTAAGATGGCATATAAGGTAGTCATCAATCTCATTATCAGGGAAGAGCATTTAAGGTAGCCTCTCCACTATTGCTTAGATTGTTAGTTGGGGTCATCCTTGTATTTCTCTGGACATTTCCCTAGTGCCAGATTTCTCTTTAAACCTATAATGACTCCCTCTATTATGGTATCTCTTCTTGCTCACCTCTACTCTTCCCCCAACTCAATCTTCCTGCTCCATCATATCCTCCTCTCCCCTCTTCTTCCCTCTTTCTGCTATCTCCCTCCCTCCCCCCTCCTCGAGTACCCCCAATTTGCTCAGGAGCACTTGTCCTTTTATCTTTATTCTCTTGCTGTGCATGAATTAATTCTGGAGGACTACCCCAGTTCCAGAAACTTCCATCATATCAGGTGAGGTTCCGGTTACAACTCAACACAGTCTGAATTTATCCTTCCCCCTGTTTTACATAATTCATCTCTGACTTGTATCATTCTACAATAAAAGTACTCCCCAAGAAAAGGCGTGCACGTGCCAGTCTGAGTTTGTCTTCTAAAAAAACTGACTTGAGAACTCTAGGCTACTACTTACTAGGAACTATAATACTGAATCCAGCTCAACTGCTGCCCATGTGACATTAGGATACCATCACTCACAGCAGAACACAGGCATGCACTTGCAGTGTTGTTACCCCTCATGACCTGGGACATTGTATATTGGTAATTTTGGTGCCCTAGCAGGCATCTCTGAGTTTTGAGAGATTTGGGGTAACACATACAAGAATAACAGGGCCAGGTAATTATTGATGTGAAAATGGCCTATTAGAAAAGGAAGGCCATTAATCATCAACATAAGGTAAAGTGATAAAGACAGAGTCCCCTGGAAACCATGGGGACAGTCTCCTTTTTCAGTTAATGAGTTAAAAGGCTGAGGGTCAGACCCAGGATGTAATTACAAGAGAACCTTGTCCAGAGCAGGTTGCATTCCCAAACCTGTAAGGTCTGGTCTGTCCAAATCATAACACTTATTAAGCAAGTCTAGACCTTGTAGTTTCATAGACCCTGACATAATAACAGTAGATCATTTACTTGAATTACAGCACAGAGTTTTCTCCTGAATGCTACAAAAATATCTAGGACTGCTTTACAATACAACCAGCCAGGACTTACTAAGAAAAGAAAGTAATGATATGTCTTTCCGTAACCATGGCACAGCCTGAAAATCATTTCCTTGAAAAGATTAATCATCTCATCACATTTATGTATTTTATTGTTTATTCATTTGTTTTTTGAGACAGGTATTACTATATAACTCAAGCTGGGCTGGGTTAAACTTCTGCCTCAGCTTCCTAAGTGCTAGGATTTTAGGTGTATTCCTCCATACCCACTCTAGTCCATTGCTGTTTAATTGAGCCTCACTCAAAGTCTCAGGCAGCGGAACCACTGACAGAAGATAGTCAACTGCTGCTCGCCAGGGAGAGACAGAGAGAAGGTCTATAGTAACAGGTTCCTTTCTTCATCTTTGATTCCATCCAAGTCCCCAGTCTATTGAAAGGTGTTGCCCATGGATTGGGGAATGGCTTCTTCTGTTAGTTGATTCTCTCTGGAAAGTCCTCAAGGAAATGTCCAGGAGAGTGTTTTGCTAACCTTCTAGGTGCTTAGCCATCTCAGGTGATATGCATACTTTCCCTGGGTCCAGTTCACAGTGAGTGCACATAACCATAGACATATCTTGGAGTCAGTTTTCCAATCTGCAAAGGTCTGAATCAAATCCCCACATTAGTCCATTCATCTGTGAGGTAAGACCTATTTCTTTAAAAGAAAATAATTTATCTTCATGTTTTTAATTTGGGTTTGAGTGTGAGTATACATCATATGTGGCAGGGGGGGTGCCCGTGAGACCAGACAGGGTATGAAATTTCTTGAGCTGGAGTTATGTGTGGTTGTGAGCCACCAAAAGTGGGTTTGGGAACCAAACTTGAGACCTCTGGAAAAGCAGGAAGTGCTCTAAATCATTAAGTCATCTACCTCTCTAGCCTCTAAGAATGATTTCAGTGAGGAGTAGGGGTGCAAGGAGGTTCTCTAAAACTGCCTCACAGTAGAATAAAACAAAAACAATGTTTCCCAACTATATACATGTACTAGAAAACATCAAGTTGTGTGTTTTTATGGGCAAATTGTCTGATTTGTCAATTACATATCTAAAAGCTTCCATAAAAGTTGCAGCTTTGGCTGGGCTGTGGTGCCACATGCCTTTGATCCCAGCACTTGGGAGGCAAAGGCAGGTGGATCTCTATGATTGAAGGCATGCCTGGTCTCCAGAGTGAGTTCTAGGACAGGCAAGGCTGCACAGAGAAACCCTGTATTGTAAAAAACAAAACAATACGAAAGAGTTGCAGCTTTGGGAAATGGCATACATGTGTCACCCTTAACATTCAGAAGACTCATGTATGCTGGTCCCTCATTTTCCTATTTAATTCAATGCCTCTGAGGACCTGTAGCAGGCAATTAAGTTGAAGCCAGGATACAAATGCCTTGCTCTTTGCCTTCACTGGGACAACTCTCACAAGCAAGTTCTCCCTTCACACCAAGGCTCCTTTCTTCACCTGTCAGGTAAGTGTTTCTAGCAAACACTCCTCATTAACTCACCTGCACTCTAGAAGCACTGCCCTAACACATGTGCTAATTCTATCAGTATACTGCTAGCTTTTACTTACCTGGCCACAACAAATGTCTGTTGGATTTGTTTTATTTATGGTACTCGTCTTCCCAAGACTTTAACATCCCTTTTAAATTTCAACAATTCTCTCTTGTGCCTGGAAGCACTAATGCCATTTCATTTAGCCTCTTTCTCCTTGGCTTACTTTGGCTTGTTTGTAGGATAAGAGCATCAGACCTGGCTAACTGTAGACACAGTCTAAGACGTCTGGCCTTTACTCACTCCTGTTCACATGTTCTGTTACCTGTATTCTTTATGCTGCCACAATGGCTTCAAAAGAATCCTGTCATATGTCCTTTCTTCTAATCTACACCTGACTCAAAATTTCTGCTTCCTCATGATCTCTGCATCCTTCCTTTTCTTCCCTTCTCACTCTCTTAGCTTCCTCCCCCTCTTCCCATGTTCTCAATTTGCTCAGGGGATAGTGACCCTTTCCCCTTCTCCAGGGGACAAAGTTTGTCTCTTTTAGGGTCCTCCTTGTTTACTAGTTTCTCTGGCAGTGTGGATTGTAGGATGGTAATCCCTTACGATATGTCTAAAATCCACATATGAGTGAGTACATATCATGTTTGTCTTTTTGTGATTAGGATACCTCGCTCAGAATGGTTTCTTCGAGTTCCATCCATTTTCCTGCAAATTTTAAGATTCCATTGTTTTTTTTTTCTGCTGAATAGTACTACATTGTGTAAATGTACCACATTTTCTCCATCCATTCTTCGGTTGAGGGGCATCTAGGCTGCTTCCAGTTTCTGGCTATTACAGATAGTGCTGCTATGAACATCCTTGAACAGATGTCTTTGTTGTATGAATGTGCTTCTTTTGGGTATATGCCTAGGAGTAGAATTGCTGGATCTTGTGGTAGACTCATTCCCATTTTCTTGAGGAGTCGCCATACTGATTTCCAAAGTGGCTGTACAAGTTGGCACTCCCACCAGCAGTGGAGGAGTGTTCCTCTTTCTCTGCATCCTCTCCAGCATAAACTGTCATTGGTGTTTTTGATTTTAGCCATTCTGACAGGAGTAAGATGGTATCTCAGAGTTGTTTTGATTTGCATTTCACTGATGGCTAAGGATGTTGCACTCTTTCTTATGTGTCTTTAAGTCATTTTAGATTCCTCTATTGAGAATTGTCTATTTAGTTCTGTACCCCATTTTTTAATTGGATTGTTTGGTGCTTTGGAGAATATCTTCTTGAGTTCTTTGTATATTTTGGAGATCAGCCCTCTGTCAGATGTGGGGTTGGTGAATATCTTTTCAAAGTCTGTGGGCAGTCATTTTGTCTTGCTGACTGTGTCCTTTGCCTTAGAGAAGCTTCTCAGATTCAGGAGGTCCCATTTATTAATTGTGATTTCAGTGTCTATGCTACTGGTGTAATGTTCGGGAATCATTCTCCTGTACTTATTAATTCAAGGGTACTTCCCACTTTCTCTTCTAATAGGTTCAGTTTGGCTGGGTTTATGTTGAGGTCTTTGATCCATTTTGACTTAAGTTTTGTGCAGGGTGAAAGGCTTGGGTCTATTTGTAGTCTTCTACATGTTTGCATCCAGTTATGCCAGCACCATTTGTTGAAGATTTTCTCTTTGTTCCAGCGTATATATTTGGATTGTTTGTCAAAAATCAGATGTTAATAGGTGTGTGGGTTAATATCAGGGTTTTCAACTCTATTCCATTGGTCTACCTGTCTAATTTTGTGCCAATACCAAGCTGTTTTCAGGACTATAACTCTGTAATAGATCTTGAAGTCAGGGATGGTGATGCCCCCAGAAGTTCCTCTATTGTACAGGGTTGTTTTGGCTATACTGGGTCTTTTTGTTCCTCCATATAAAGTTGAGAATTGTTCTTTCAAGGTCAGTGAAGAACTGTGTTGGGATTTTTATGGGGATTGCATTGAATCTGTAGATCGCTTTTGGCAGGATTGCCATTTTTACTATGTTGATCCTGCCTATCCAAGAGCATGGGAGATCTTTCCATTTTCCGGTATCTTCTTTAATTTCTTTCTTTAGAGACTAAAAATCTTATGGTACAGGTCTTTCACTTTTTTGTTCAGTATTACTCCAAGGTATTTTATGTTGTTTGTGGCAATTGTAAAGGGTGATGCTTCTCTGATTTCTTTCTCCACCAATGTGTCATCCATATATATTAGGGCTACAGATTTTTTTGAGTTAATCTTGTATCCTGCCACTTTGCTGAAGGTGTTTATCAGCTGTAGAAGTTCCCGGGTAGAGTTTTTTGGGTCACTTATGTATACTATCATATCATCTGCAAATAGTGAGAGTTTGACTTCTTCCTTTCTGATTTGTATTCCCTTGATCTCCTTTTGTTGTCTTATTGCTCTAGCTAGGACTTCAAGGACAATATTGAAGAGGTATGGAGAGAGTGTACAACCTTGTCTTGTACCTGATTTTAGAGGAATTGCATTGAGTTTCTCACCATTTAATTTGATGTTGTCTGTCTGCTTGCTGTATATTGCTTTTAGTATGTTGAGGTATGTTCCTATTATCCCTGATTTCTCCAAGACCTTTATCATGAAGGGGTGTCAGATTTTGTCAAAGGCTTTTTTGGCATCTAGTGATTTTTTTTCCCTCAGTCTGTTTATATGGTGGATTACATTGATGGATTTTCATATGTTGAACCATCCTTGCATCCCTGGGATGAAGCCTACTTGATCGGGATGAATGATTTCTCTGATGTGTTCTCGGATTCGATTTGCCAATATTTTATTGAGAATTTTTGCATCAATGTTCATGAGAGATATTGGTCTGTATTTCTCTTTCTTAGTTGTGTCTTTGTGTGCTTGCTTATCAAGGTTATTGAAGCCTCACAAAAAGAGTTTGGTAATGACCCTTCTGCTTCTATTGTGTGGAATACTTTGAGGAGAATTGGTATTTTGAATTTCTGGTAGAATTCTGCACTGAAGCCATCTGGCCCTGGGCTTTTTTTGGTTGGGAGACTTCTGATGACTGCTTCAATTTCATTAGAGGTTATAGGTCTATTTAAGTTGCTTATCTAATCTTAATTTAATTTTGGTAAGTTAAATCTGTCCAGAAAATTGTCCATTTCCTTTAGATTTTCAAATTTTGAGGAATATAGGTTTTCAAAGTATGAGCTGATAATTCTCTGGATTCCCTCTGTGTTTGTTGTTATGTCCACCTTTTCATTCCTGATTTTATTAATTTGCATGTTCACTATTTGTTGTTTGGTAAATTTGGATAGAGATTTGTCTATCTTGTTGATTTTCTTGAAGAACCAACTTTTTGTTATATTGACTTTTTGTATTGTTCTCCTAGTTTCCATTTTATTGATTTCAGCCCTCAACTTGATTATTTCCTGGCATCTGCTCCTCTACGGTGTATTGGCTTCTTTGTTTTCTAAAGCTTTCAGTTGTGCTGTTAATTCTCTAGTGTGATTATTCTCCTGTTTCTTCATGTGGGCATTTGGCGCTATGAACTTTCCTCTTTGAACTGCTTTCAAAGTATCCCATAGTTTTGGATATGTTGTGTCTTCATTCTCATTGAATTCTAGGAAATCTTTAATTTCTTTTTTTATTTCTTCCTGGACCCATGAATTGTGCAATTGGGTGTTACTTAATTTCCATGAGTTTGTGGGTTTTCTGTAGTTCCTGTTGTTGTTGAATTCTAATTTTAAAGCATGGTGGCCTGATAAGACACAGGGTATTATTTCAATTTTTTGTACCTGTTGAGGTTTGTTATGTTGCCAAGTATGTGGTTGATTTTAGAGAAGATTCCATGTGGCACTGAGAAGTAGGTAAATTATTTTGTATTTGGGTGGAATGTTCTAAAGATGGCTGTTAAGTCCTATTGCGTCATAACTTCTATTAATTTTTTTGGTTTTTTTTTTGTTACATTTCTGTCTGGTGTTCCTGTCCAGTGGTGAGAGTGCGATGTTGAAATCTCCCACTATAAGTGTGTGCGGTTTTATGTGTGATTTGAGTTTTAGTAATTTTTCTTTCACAAACGTGGATGCCTTTGTATTTGGGGCATAAATGTTAAGAATTGAGACTTCATCCTGATGGATTTCTCCTGTGTTGTATAGGAAATGACCTTCTTCATCTCTTTTGACTGATTTTAGTTTAAAGTCCAATTTGTTGGATATTAGGATTGCTACCCCTGCTTGTTTCTTGGGTCCATTTGATTGGAAGATCTTTCCCCAACCTTTAATTCTTAGGTACCATCTGTCTTTGAAGTTGAGGTGAGTTTCTTGTATGCAGCAGAAGGAAGGATTCTGTCTTCTTATCCATTCTGCTGATCTGTGTCTTTTTATATAGGAGTTGAGACCATTAATGTTGATGGATATTAATGACCATTGATTATTGTTCATTCTTGTTTGTTTTTGATTTGGTGATGGTGGCGAGATTATGTGTGGGATTCTGTCCCTTTTTCCTTTTGGCTGCTGGTAAATTGGGATTATATGTTTTTCTGGTTGTAGTTAACTTCCTTGGGTTGCAGTTTTCCTTCCAGAACTTTCTGTAGGGCTGGATTGGTGGATATGTATTGTTTGAATCTGGTTTTGTCATGGAATATCTTGTTTTCTCCATCTAGAATGATTGAAAGCTTTGCTGGGTATAGTAGTCTGGGCTGGCATCCATGGTCTCTTAGTGTAGGTAGAATATCTATCCAGGACCTTCTAGCTTTCAGAGTTTCCATGAAAAAGTCAGGTGTGATTCTGATAGGTTTCCCTTTTATATGTTACTTGGCCATTTTCCTTTGCTGCTCTTAATATTTTCTCTTTGCTGTGTATGTTTGGTGTTTTGATTATTATGTGATGAGGAGACCTTTTTTTTTTTTTTTGGTTCAGTCTATTTGGTGTTCTGTAGGCTTCTTGTATTTTCATCGGCATGTCTTTCTTTAGGTTGGGAAAGTTTTCTATGATTTTGTTGAATATGTTTCCTGTGCCTTTGAGTTGGATTTCTTCACCTTCTTCTATACCTATTATTCTTAGGTTTGGTCTTTTCACAGTATCCCATATTTCCTGGATATTTTGTGATAGGGATTTGTTGGACTTAAGATTTTCTTTGGTTGATGAATCTATTTCCATGAAGTGTGTCTTCAACTCCTGAGATTCTCTCTTCCCTCTCTTGTATTCTGTTGGTTCTGCTTACATCATTTACCCAGCTTTTCTATTTTCAGCATTCCCTCAGATTGTGCTTTCTTTATTGTCCCTATTTCAGTATTTAGATCTTGAACTGTTTCCTGGAGAGACTTATTGATATCTTGTATTTTTTTGTTTGTTTTTTTCTTCCATTTCTTTAAGGGATTTTCTCATGTCCTCTTTGAGGTCCTCTATCATTTTCATGAAGATGCTTTTAAGGTCTTTCTCTTCTGCTTTACCTGCATTGTGATGTTCAGGTCTTGCTGGTGTATGGTTCCTAATCTCTGGTGATGTCATATTGGGTTTTCTGTTGTTGGATGTGCTTTTACCTTGTCCTCTTCTCATCCTTTCTTCTGGTGGGTGTAGCGAGATTTTCTTTCTCTCCTGGTGGGTGTGGGACCAAGGTTCTCTTCTGGTAGATGCAAACAGATCCAATACTCTGATGTCAGTCCTCTTCTCATGGATGGAGGTGTCACTGTTACTCAGGTGTTGGCAGTGTTTGGGCGTGCTGGGTCCCACCAGCCAGCAGTTGGAGGCAGAGCTGTCACCGGGCCTCGGTGTGTCAGATCCTGCCCCGGAACTCGGTCCAGCACACAGGTCACTTGTGTCAGATGACTCTGAGCAGCGACGATGAAGCAGAACTGGAAACAGCTCTTGGCCTACCTGGGCCAGGGGATGGAGGCAGGGCTGCCTCTGGGTGTTTGCTGTTTGGATCCCAGCACCGAACTCAGTCCTGCTTGCAGGTCGCTTGTGTCAGATGACTTTGAGCAGCGACAATGAACCCTGTTGAACACTTTGTTATGTGTCTTTCAGCCATTTTAGATTCCTCTATTGAGACTTGTCTATTTAGTTCTGTACCCCACTTTTTAATTGGATTATTTGGTGTCAAGACAAGGCTGTCCACTCTCTCCAAATCTCTTCAATATTGTCCTTGAAGTCCTAGCTAGAGCAATAAGACCACAAAAGGAGATCAAGGGGATACAAATCGGAAAGGAAGAAGTCAAGCTTTCACTATGTGCAGATGATATGACAGTCTACATAAGTGACCCAAAAAACTCTACCCGGGAACTCCTACAGCTAATAAACACCTTCAGCAAAGTGGCAGGATACAAGATTAACTCAAAAAAATCAGTAGCCCTTTTATATATGGATGATAAATGTGCTGAGAAATAAATCAGAGAACCATCACCCTTTACAAATGTCACAAACAACAAATAAATACCTTGGGGTAATGCTAACCAAAAACGTGAAAGACCTGTATCATAAGAATTTTGAGTCTCTACTGAAAGAAATTAAAGAAGATACTAGAAAATGGAACGATCTCCCATGTTCTTGGATAGGTAGGATCAACATAGTAAAAATGGCAATCTGGTCAAAAGCAATCTACAGATTCAATGCAATCCCCATCAAAATCCCAGCACAATTCTTCACAGACTTTAAAAAAAATTCTCAAATTCATATGGAAAAACAAAACAAAACAAAAAACCCAGGATAGCCAAAACAACCCTGTACAATAGAGGAACTTCTGGAGGCATCACCATCCCTGACTTCAAGCTCTATTACAGAGCTATAGTCCTGAAAACAGCTTGGTATTGGCACAAACATAGACAGGTAGTCCAATAGAATCGAGTTGAAAACCCTGTTATTAACCCACACACCTATAAATGCCTGATTTTTGACAAAGAAGCCAAAGCTATACAATGGAATGAAGAAAGCATCTTCAACAAATGGTGCTGGCATAACTGGATGCTGGCATGTAGAAGACTGCAGATAGATCCATGTCTATTGCCATGCACAAAAACTTAAGTTCAAATGGATCAAAGACCTCAACATAAACCCAGCCATACTGAAACTATTAGAAGAGAAAGTAGGAAATGAAGGAATTGGTACAGGAGACTGATTCCTGAACATAATACCAGTAGCACAGACACTGAGATCCACAATTAATAAATGGGACCCCCTGAATCTGACAAACTTTTGTAAGGCAAAGGATGCAGTCAACAAGACAAAAACGACAGCCCACAGTTTAGGAGAAGATATTCACCAACCCCACATCTGACAGAGGGCTGATCTCCAAAATATACAAAGAACTCAAGAAGCTAGTCTCCAAAGCCAATATTTCAATTGAAGTTTTACCACAGAGAATTGTTCTTCAACACAAAAATAAAATGTAAACCCTTGCCACGCTACATCCATCACACACTGTCTTCATGAAGAGCCACTATCCCCCAGGTGAACCTACTGATATACAAGTCACTAAAATATCTTGTCCTTTCAAGTCACAGTCTTTTCTCTCACGTCTCCACTCATTAGTCAAGCCCTACCTTTATGTTATCTGTGGCACAGCTTTCATGACCTACAGAAAACAAATACCATGGCTCCCTGGAGGAAAAAAAATCATAAACCCTAACCAAGCCTAGAAGGCCTTATCATGTCTCTGCACTTTGTTTCATACTTTTCTTTTTAAGTTCCAGCCCCTCTGACACTTTTCTCTTTATAGTAAGAGCATATGTCTTAGATGTTATTGTCCTTCTGCAACGCAAGAACATAGATGGAATGATGTACAAAGAGTAAGTCCTCACATTTGTAAAGGTTTCGAAACTCAAGGTCAAGGTGTTCACATCTGGTATGGACCTTCTTGAAGTGTTATCACATAACAGAAGACAAGAGAACAAAAGTACAGGCAGTGGCTGGATGCATTGGCCCTTCACACTCCAAAGACTTCCCAACAGTTCCTCCTGCAAATATTGGCAAAATGGCCATCAGGTCTCAGCCTGGGCATTGGCTGGTCAAACACGCAAAACAAGCAGTATTCATGCTATTCTGTGAGAGTGACTGGCACACAGCGATCCATTCTTCTAATACCTTTTCTAGCCCCAAAACCTTAGACATCTACCCTGAAAGATTCAAGCCTTTGCTAAGATCTTCCTGATCTAATATCACTTTTCACTTCCTCAAGGAAATGCCCCCGTCTCTCCTGAATAGGTAATAATTCTTTCATGGTGTGCTTTTCCACAGCACAGTTCTCACCACTGTATTTGGGTGCTAGATAGTGATTTGCTATTTTAATTGAATTATTGCTTTTTGGAGTTGATCCAGTCATACTTCATGAGGCTATATCATCATAATTCTAGGACTATATCATCATGAATAACAGAATGGAAGTCTCTAAAAAAATAACAAAAAGTAGACCGACCACAGAGATCTTTGGATGTCCATGATCATTACAGCAATATTCACAATAGCTAAGAAAAAAAAAGACTAGTCTAGATAGAGATGAATGGATAAATGAAATGTGGTCTATACTACACATTATAATTTTATTCAACTGTAATGATAAAATTAAATATGACATTTTAGGAAAATAGATGTAATTGATATAAAAACTAAGTATGAAAATAGCTGTCTTGAAACTCAATACTTATTTCTAGCTATAAAATTAATTTTAAAAAGAAAACAAAATCATGATGGTTAAAATGGATTGCCAACTTAATAGAATACACAGTCACCTAGGAGGCAAACCTCTGGACCCATCTATGAGAGAATATCTAGAATGGGTTTTTTGAAGTGGGCTAAACCACGTAAAAGGTGGGACACATTACTCTGTGGGGTGGTGTCCAGGACTGTGAATCAGCCTCTGTCTGTCTGTCTGTCTGTCTGTCTGTCTGTCTGTCTGTCTGTCTATCTATCTATCATCTACTATCCATCTCCCCCATCCTTCTCTCTCGTCTTCCTAATGACAGAAGAAATGTTATCAGCTGCCTCCATCTCTCAGTATGACTCCTTCACCATGATGAACCATATCCTGAAACAGCTAAAACCACATTTCCTCCTGAGCTTTGGTCAGGTATTTTGTCATAACAATGAGCAAAGTAACTCTGCAGAGTCCACGTTACGGATATCTGGGAGAAAGGATTCAATACAGGAATGCAGGACCTACACAAATCATTGAGAAGGTAGAAGAATGAAGCCTGGGAGAAAACAATTATCAGAATTTACAAACTTCTGGAGTCATATCCTGCCATTGCTCATTTGGAAGAGATTATCTAACAACTGCTTATCAAACTCCTATCCTTAGTCAGCCAAACCTTGTGCAGTTTGCTTCCATCATGTAAGGGCATACAAGTTTTCTTATTTTCATCCTTTAAATATCCTGTAAGCACTTCTCATTAATAGGATATAGTATGCTTGTAAGAATTCTGGGCTTCTAAATCGGGTTTAATAAATGCTTTCTATAAAAGCCAGCTAGGCAGTATTTTAAGCTTTGCTGTGCAAAGCTGCTATAGAGACTCAAATTTGAATCTCAGATAATGTTTACATGTTACATACTCTTGGTTGTCTCTCCTTTTTCCCCTTGAAGTAATTTTAAAATGTAATATCTACTCTTGGCTTAGGAGCAGTACAGAACAGGTGGCAGGCTGGTTGTGGCACATAACAGTTATTTGCCAACCCTTGTCCTAAGCCCTATGAAACAAGGAGAGAGGGAAAGACACTGGCATGCCAACCAACCATCAGGTCTCTAAAAAACAAAACCACAGATAATTTCAGCATCTTAGCAAGTCCCTGGATGTGAGTTCATGGAGAGGCAGAGATGAGCAGGTGCAGAACCAAGAAGGAGCTGAGCCTTTTGGCCAGAAATATACTTGTGATTTCTTCAGTTACCTGGGCACAATCTTCCAAAGGCCATTTGTGTTTAACATTGAAGCATGCATCACATCTAAGTTTGTAATGTCTTGGGTCAGATTACTCTCAGTTTTTGTTGATTGTTTCATATTCATAATCACTTGATGTTCCAGGCTATTGCCAGCAGTGCCTGTTCTACAAATGCCAAGTAGCTAAGTAGAGCTCCTCCACCAGTGGAAACAAGTAGTTGGCAGAAGGTAAATGAGACCTCCAGAGGATCTGTAGTGTGATGTCTCCGTGGTTGGCAACAGAGTTTATCTCCTTTGGTAAAAACACTTCAAGTATGATTCTGTCTCCTAGAACACAGATCTAAGTGGTAGGTCAGCTATAGGAGGCTCAGGTCTCCTGCAGAAACCTCTATTTCCAAATATCTTTTAGTACAGTAACTTTAAAACTACACTGTAGATGGACCACAGAGGGACCATCTGTGTGGGTTAGTTTTTGTTAACTTGACAAAAGCTAGACTCATCTGGGAAGATGGGGCCTCAATTGAGAAAATGCCTCCATCAGATAGGCCATTTAGACAAGTAAGTTGAAGATATTCTTGATTAATGACTGACGGGTAAGTGTAGTGTGAGGTTCTTTGCCCCGGCTTGTCCCATGGCCCTTCAGTCCCAAATGAACACACAGATGCTATATTAGTTATAAAATTGCTGGCCAGTGCCTTGCGCTTCTTATTGGTTAGCTCTGTCTTTATTTATTTATTTATTTATTTAATTTATTTATTTATTTATTTATGTACTTATTTATTTATTATTAGTTCAAATTAGGAACAAGCTTGCTTCAGATGTCAATCCCTTCTCCCGCTCCCTCTCCCTCCCCTCCCCCCAACATCCCACCTGCCCTTAGCCATCCTCCCTCCACTCCCCAGGCAGGGTAAGGCCCTTAAAAGGGGCTCCCTGAAGTCTACCACATCATCCTGGGCCAGGCCTAGGCACTACCCCATGTGTGTCCAGGTCAAGCTCTGTCTTAATTATAAACCCATTTCTATTAATCTATTTAATTCCACGTGGTCTTGGCTTACTGGAGAATGCCTGTCAAGTCCTTTTTTCCCCAGTCCTTACGTGGGGACTCCATCTGCCTATGTTTCCCAGAATTATCCTCATCTCCTAGCCCTGCCTATACTTCCTGCCTGACCAATCACCCAACCAGTGTTTTATTCATCAACCAATAAGAGAAAAATATATGCAGAAGGACAACTCCCATCAGGTAAACCTAGTCCACAGTAGGTGGAACCACTCCCTAGTCAGTAGCAGACTGAGAAAGCCATGGAGAGAAAGTCAGTAAGCAGTATTCCTCCATGATCTCTACTTCAATTTCTGCATCCAGGTTCCTACCCTGCTTGATTCCTTGCTTCGGCTTCCTTTCATGACATCCTGTAAGCCATAAGAAAAAATAAATTATTTTCTTCCCAAGTTGCTTTTGGCCATAGTGTTTATCACAGTAGTAAAAAATTAGACTAGGACAACTCGCAAATATATTTGTTTCTTCTCAATTACAATGAGATAAACCAAGTCTTGGGCTCTTCTGCTATTGGCTGTACAAAAAAAAAAGCAACTGTTTATCACTTAGAAGCTACAGGCTGACACTTTAGGATTCAGCCACGCATCTATAATCTGGGGCATCTCCTAGTTAGCTTCTTTCTGATGATGATATAGAATGGGGATATTCCAACACAATATTCTACTGGACAGTAAGATTCTCAAGTTCCCAAGGAGGAGGACCTGTCTGCATTACCGAGATAAGGCTTATATGCCTGCATGTAAATTGATACATTGTTCCCTAGTAAAACAAATAATCCCTTTAAGGAAAAAAGAATGCCTTCTGCAACAATTGGCTTAGTGACTTAGTTCTCATTCTGTTACAGACTTCCTGATTCTCCAGGGACAGCTTAAAGCAGACATTGGTTCACCGACAGTACTTTGAGGGCCATTGCTCTAGTCTAGACCCTAACACGACAGAGATCAAACATCACTCAGATCAAAGACAGCAAGGCTGTACTGCTGAAACTCTGGGGCAAAGGGGAGTCATTGTAGGTTATAGTTTCTGATGAAAACTAAAAAGAAAGCATTCACTAGGTCAGTGGGTTCATATCACATGCCAGAGGCTGATACATTTTAGGAAAGATACCCAGCCACTGCTTGCCTGATATTCCCAGGAGTACTCTTGCCCCCGACAAAAGAGTTGTGTGTTCCTTAAACATATGAGTGACCCAATGCCATAATGTAACTTGATGCATGTGCTTTATGGCTACTTAGGACTATTTATAGTGGTACCAGCAAGGTTAGGAGATGAAGAAGGTTAAGAAAAACACTCAGAAAGTGGCAAAAGCTGGTAGTCTTTGTCATCACTGAATTTGAGACATCAAGGAATAATGAGGTTATTGGAACATGGAAGGATGGAACTATGAATAAATACCTGACTTTAGGTCAATGGCAAAGAAACTGTGGTTGTCATAATGACTTTGGACCTTTTCTTGTCTAGTGAGCTGACCTCCTAATGGTACCTTGCTTGGCTTAATCCAACTGTGATTCAGAGAGCAAGGCAACTCCAGTGTGTCATCACCTGAGGCCATCTTCTAATGACACACAGAGCAGTAAAAAGTGGCTGAGATTAGAGGCTAAAACACAGATAGAGCATAGTATACATTCCTGAAATGAAAGAAATGAATTCATTCACCCAAAACTAATAAATTATAACACCTCAGTGAATGTCCTACAGAAATTTAAAAGACGTAAATATCCTGTGTAAATAGATCTCAGACACAAAAGTAAACATCAGCAAGCAGCAACATACTTGTAGAATAACATTTATATGACATTTAATGACAAGTAAATCATAGTTTATAGGTATACAAATGCCCAAGAAAGAGACATCCTAGGAATAACCACTGGGTATACAGTTCTGTATGTATCATTGCTCTGGGTGCAATATGTCTGAAAATATGTTCATTCTACTGTCCTATATAACAGATGAAGTGAGTATACTTTATATATATATATATATATATATATATATATATATATATATGTTATGTGTCACATATCTTTGGGAGCCCACCACCCAGCTCCCAAATAAACACACAGAGACTTATCCTTACTTACCAATGCCCGTCCTTAGCTTGACTTGTTTCTAGTCAGCTTTTCTATCTTAAATTATCCTGTTTCTCTTTAACTACCTTTTTCCTTTGTGCTTTTCACCTTTCTTTATTCTATAGGTCTTTCTTTTCTTTTCTTCTTATTCCATATTGGCTGTGTAGCTGGGTGGCTGGCCCATGGTGTCCTCTTCTTCTCCTTTTTCTCCACCTACCTCTTTTTTCTTCTTCTATTTATTCTGTCTACCCACCAGCTCTGTCTTTCTATCTCTCCTGCCTAGCTATTGGCTGTTCAGGTTTTTATTAGACCAAGCAGGTGTTTTAGACAGGCAAAGTAACACAGCTTTACAGAGTTAAACAAATGCAACATAAAAGAATGCAACACATCACTGCATCATTAAACAATTATCCCACTACATAAACAAATGTAACATATCTTAAACTAATATTCTACAACAGTGGTGGAGTTCAGATCCTGGACACAGAGGACCTGAAGCTGAACCTGTGTATCCTGGGTGCTTTCACTTGAAAGTAGTAGCCAACTGCAATGGCTATTCAAAAACAAATGTATTGATACCTTTTGCATGAGAGTTTTCTTCCTGGTTTTCATAGTAGGCTCTGTGTTTCCAGAATATGTTCATATGTTGTATCATTTATGAGTTTGGACTGGATGAAGGAATATTTTGTTTATATTCAATCAGTGATATTGAACTGGATTCATGCCATAGTCTCTTTAAACCCAGATTTATTTTTTGTTTCTCATGGTCCTGAGTCAAATTACTTACTAAAGAGCTCATTGGATTCATGAATACTCTAAATGAAGTGCCAAAGTACTTAGGGGAATGAGCTACCCAGTATGCTCAAAGAAAGATCCTGGAAAGGTCCCAGGAACAGATGCCTTTGGGTTTAGTTTATTTATGTGTTTCCTTTTAGTAGATACACTGTTTGACATAGAGGGGGAAATACAGGGAGAGAACGATGCTTTGATAATAGGCCTGGCTTGTATTGTATTTTGTAAACAGTTGCTGAAATCTACTATTTTCAATTCAGAGAAATATGAGGAGAATTATTATGCAGAGGGAGGGAACAGAGAATGGAGCCCAATGAAGCATGATGTATCCAAACTTTTAAGTCAGCTTGCAAAGGTCTGAAGACTCTTGATGACCTCACCTTGTACCATTGTTCTCACAATGCTCCAGTCTTACTAGACATTTTCTACGCATGTATCCATCAAGCGTCCTCCTGTTTTTTTTGGTTTATGGGTTGAAAGGATTCTCCTTATTCTCTTCAGCAACTAGGTCATTTCCAAGATTATCATATCACCATAGTTATTTTGCAAAACATATTCCTTGTCTAACATTTATTGGGTGTTTAGTGTACAGGTTTTGCTGGTCTTTCTGCCTTCCCTGTTTGGTTGCATTTCCTTGGACATATTGTGGGCAAACACGAGATTTCGATTTACAACCTTGCTCTATAGGCTCTTGCCTCTGGATGTCACTACTCTGAACACCATGAAAAAGAATATGCTGTAGAAGTTACCGTTTCCCATTTGGGAAAGAGATTATGGATTCAGAGACAGATGATTAATATCGTTTCCTTTGTACTCAGTAGAGATGACTAAATTACTTGCCATAGTGTGGTGGTTAAAGATTTTTGTAATTGTAGATTGGATATAGTTGGATTATCTACTAGGTTGTATGTGGGAGCATGTTAGAAAGATGTACCTGAACATACATATATGTATTCACATGGCACCCTGGATATTTTAGGAATGATAATTTTCTAGGTCTAAGTGGTTCCCTCATATGACTGCGCTGCTTGAATACAATTAAAGCATGGAGTGAAAATAAGGCAGACTTTCTTTGATATCACAGCCAATAAAACAATCAGACCACTCTGCTTTTCATCCCTGACACTTCAGCATTATTAATCTTAGAGTCTTTTTCTCAGAGGGCACAATAATGGTTTATTGAGCTGGAAGTTGAGTCTGCCATCTGGCCTTCTAGCCTCCTCAGGGCTTAAACTATTGGCAAGGGGTTATACAGCCATGTTGGTTTTTGTATTTGATAGATGATTAATCCTAATTATCAAGTATAAATAGGGCTTCTGGAGCCAGAAACAACCATGTTTAGAATACAAAGGTTTTCTAGGGGTAAATATGACAATCTAGAACCTGTGAATATAGTCATATTTGAAAAGGGGGTCATTGTCTCTTTTTTTTATTAAATTAAGTGATCTTGAAGTGAGGTAATCTTGAATTATAGAGATGATCCCTAAGTTAATGGGAAGTATCCTTACAAAAAACGGGGAAAACAAAAACCAAAACAGACCATGTGGAAAAGGACACAGAGATTAAATGGACACATTCATACTCCAAGAATGGGAAGAGTCAGGGCCCGTCATCAAAAGCTTGGGAGATCCCTCCTGAACAGCTGCAGAAAGAAGTCAGACCACTGATACCTTGGCTTTGGACTTCTGGCGACCAGAGCTGCAAGAGCATAAGTTTCTATTTCGTGAAACCAGCACATTTTTGGTAGTTGGTTCTTAGGAAATGTGTGACAGTTCAATGAACATTCAAATCACACACCTAAGTAGTACTATCAAGGTTTCAGATTCTTTAGAAATGAACACTTGCATTATCTACCCTACCCTGCAATACTGGCTGATGGCAACACAGCATGGAATGTGTCTTTGTGTCCAATGAAGAGAAAGCAAACAAGACCAGTTATAAAAATGGGGATTATAATAGCTATGTGTGTTTTATTCCCAGCTTGTAATATACAGTGTATGGTTTCTTTTAGTTTCTGTGTGTGCGCGCACCTCTCTCTCTCTCTCTCTCTCTCCTCTCTCTCTCTCTCTCTCTCTCTCTCTCTCTCTCTCTCTCTCTCTCTCTCTCTCTCTCTCTCTCTCTCTCTCTCTGTGTGTGTGTGTGTGTGTGTGTGTGTGTGTGTGAGTGTGTGTGTTATGTGTACATGGTTTCTAAGGGTCTCTGTCTATGACAGCAGAAAGCTATGGTAGAGTTCATGGCTGTAGATGCATGTGATGGTTGCTCGCTACATTACAGCAGGTGGAAGGCACAGAGTAAGCTGGAATGAGAAGTGGATGTAGTCTTCCAAAGTCTACCTAATGATGTGCTTCTGCCAGCGAGGCCCTGTCACCTGAAGGTTCCACAGCCTTCAAAATAGCAACACAAGCTGTGGGTGGATCATTCAAACCATGAATGAGCCCCAGGAGGACATTTCCTGTTCAGACCACAGCACACTGGTCTTCTGTATCTTTCTCAGGATTTGGTGTGCAATGTGGTCTCTAGTTTTATTCTCAAAACTCTGTTAATTTACATTTTCTTAAATGAGTAAAAATTTTGAGCATCTTCCATGGTTTTCTTCTGTATCTTCTTTGGTAAAGTTTCCTCTAATGTCACTGGATTATATCCTACTTGCATTTTGTATGTGTGTGTGTGGGGGGGGGAGATTGGAGATTTCTTTTTTTTTTCTTTTTTTGTTTCTTATTTTTTAATTTTGAATTACAAACAAGATTGAATTACATGACGATCCCAGTTCCCTTCTCCCTCCCTTCCTCCTCTACCACCCGGAGATTTCTTTTATATGCCAGAAATACTTATGTTTTTGTCAGATGCCTAGTTGGTAGGTATTTTCTGCTTTCCTAAAACCAAAGTTCTTAGTTTTGGCAAGCTTCAGTTAATCATTTACGTTTTAGGGATTATTATTGTGTGTGGGGGGGCAATTCTAAGAGCCTCTAAACCAAAAAAACTGTTCCAGTTTATTTTTCTCAAACATATCTCACACTTTCCTGACCTCTATATTTATATAATAAGCCTTAACATTGAATACACTCCTCCAACTGGTCAAGGCTACCTTAGCTCTTCTAATCCTGTGGGTTTCTGTACACATTGTAGGATAAGTTTGCCCATGCCAGTAAGTTTTTACTTGTAATTTTTATAGGAATTGCATTAAATTATATTAGATCAATTTGGAAAGAAGTGAGTTTGACTATGCAAATTCTTCCAACTCATGAAATATACATCTTTCACTTATTTTCATGCATTCTGTTTTCATCAGGATTTTATAATTTTAGCATATGTGTCCTCTATATGTCTCTATATGTGCATGGATTTAATTTTCTTTAGAGCAATTAAAACCAGATACAATACTTTCCAGATTTGAGATGTTGCTAGTAGAAATACAATTAATATTTTTGTAGCTGTCGCATACACTCTAAACTTATTTTTAATAATTTTTTACTTGTTTTTGCTTTTTTTCAGGATTCAACCTGATTAATTAATTTAATGCATTTTTTACATGGATTTACATTTAATGGATTTTTTTACATGGACAATCATATTATCTGTAAATAGTGGTTTCATTTTATTTTTACATCTATATTTCTCCCTCCCTTTCTCTCTCTTTCTTTCTCCCTTTCTTTGTTGAAGTGCAAGAAATTCTAGTACCATGCATATATACATATGCATATATATATGTATGTATATATTTCATGTATATATATATACATGAAAGAGAGAGAGAGCATTTATAGGAGTCCTTCAGTTGTCTTCTTAAAGGCCCTAGGTAGGGCATAATGTGGTTTTACTCCTAGGGTTTGTTTTTATTGTTATTGTTTTAACAGTTCATGGTTCAGAAACTGATCACTTTTTCTATAATTTTTTCCAGTCATCTCATTTTTCTGATGACTGTCATATTTTTAGTGACAGGATTTTTTGATCCTCATATTGTATTGATGATTACAAAGTGGAGTCAGAGATAGGTTAATAACGGGTAGTTTATTAGGGGAAAATAGCAAATACTCACTCAAGGGAACCAGTGACCAGGTTTGCACCTGAGCAGGATGGACCCAGAAATACTTCCCAGTCAGCTCAGCCAAGCAAGAGAGAGCTGCATGCTTGCCTCCTTCCTTCTTAAACCTTTGTTATGTAACTGTGACCATGCCCAAGTGGGTGTGGTCAGAGGTACCTCTAATCAGGGTTTCTTCCTACAATATTGGAGATTTATTAATTCCTTTTTGTCTTTCTAGATGTTTATCAATTATTTTAAATGTATTTGAATAGGAGTTTAACCCAGTGATATTTCCCTTCTATTTTTATTTATTTTGATTTCCACTCATTACTTCTTCCTACTTGATATTTTTGCTCTGTTTTTTTTCTTTTCTTAACATAAGAACTTCAATAATTTATTGAGACTTTACCTCAGGTCAAATGTAAGTATTTAGCTAACCTATCAGCTCTGCATTGTCACAAATCATGTTAAAATGTTAAAATATTTTCTGCTTTTTAAATTTTAGTTGAAATATTCGATTTATTTAATGAATTACATAGTAGAATGTAGATAAATATACATATCTTTGGAAACTTTTATATTGCCTTCCTTTTATTGAATTTTAGTTGAGGTATAGTGTTGTGGTCAAATGGAGTTAAATGCTCCCAACATTTATTTAAAATACTACTTAATCTGTTGTGCTTTATTTTGTGGCTCAAGATATAATCTTGGCAACTGTCCAATGGGAGTTTAAATAAAGTATATTCTGTTGGGTTTTCATTTGAAATGTTGACCACTTGTTTCCTAGCTCTTCTACATCTTAACTAGTTTTCTGTCTAGTAGTTCTGTGGGTTGAAGAGGGAAAGCATATAATTTCCAACCACAGAAAGGGATTTGTCTGCTCCTGACAATTTTATCAGGATAGACCTCAGGAATGTTGAAGCTCCATAGCTTGATGGATGCAAAGTTATCCTTGTACTGGCTTGCTTATGACTTGATCTCTTTATTGTAACATAACATTCTATGGCTGTGGTACTTGCTTATGACTTGATCTCTTTATTATAACATAACATTCTATGGCTGTGGTACTTGCTTAAGACTTGATCTCTTTATTATAACATAATATTCTATGGCTGCGGTAATTTTATTTGCTCACAAGTCTGCTGATCAGGTATTACTAAAGCCATTGTAGTATACATCATCATGGTATACATTTTTGAGTCTTTCCTGATTTCAGCCCACCCAATTCATTAACGATGAAGTGTATTTCTGATATATGAGCTGGGTCATGAATTGTTTAAATTTATCATTTGCATTTTAGATGGTCTAAGGAGAATATTGATACATTAGCACCTAAATATGTCATTCTGTTTTGCTTCTTCTTATTTTTATGTATCTCTTTCCTGACCTTATTGTGGGATTCCATCCTGATGATTTTAGTGCTTTGTGCAAATGTTTGGTACAATGTTCTCCTTGATGTCTCGGGGTATCCACTTTTTGTATTTGACTAATGACCAATATTTTTTTACTTAGTTTCTACTTTAAACTGCAATCTTCCTTCATATCAGTTATGTCTTTATTTCAAATCATCACAATTGATAAAAACATTAGAATACTTTATATACCCATAATTATGTCCTTCCCCTGTTCACCTTTCCTCTCTACTGCTTAACTCCCCCCCCCCAATTTCATCATTCCTCTCTACTGGAAGAAACACCCTTAGTCAAGGATAAGGAAATGACTAGGGGCAGCAGGGAGACAATGCTTTAGCTTTCTGCCATATAACTCTTTAGATACAAATATATGGATTCTCCAGGTTTTAATGTCTTAACCTTACTAACAAGGTCATTGGACTTGGTATTCTTCAGTGTCTCTCCAGCAGTCTATCCTTATACTGAGAAAACGAATCATTTGATTTCCTGTGTGAAAATAGATCTCCCCTGCCCCATTTGATTCTGGCAGTAAGAATTTGACATTGGAAAATAAGTAATTAACAAACACTTTATCATGCCAGGAATAAAACATGAAGTCGAAAAGAAATCAATTTCAGTCTGCTGACTGTGCTTCAGGCAATTAGATTTATGAAAGTAAAGCACAGGTTCCCATTGAGGGCTGGCGAGGGCCCATACTGTTTGCACCTGCCACGGATGTCAGCACACACAGACGCAATCTGGGATGCGGGTGATCCACACAGATGCTGTTCTGCACTCGTGACTGAAGCAGCTCAGGCCATCCCATGGTTAAGAGACACATGCTCTTTCTGCGTTTGCACTATTATTTCCAGAAGGATTTTTTTTGTGGTCATCATTTTGAGAAGCTGACTAAGAGAAATGTCAGATTACCTCATGAAATATGCTTCTTCTGATCTTATCCTGGCACCAGAGAGAAGAGACGCTCTGGTCTTTTTCCTTTCTTGTTCTCATTTTGAAATGGGATCTTTCTCTGTAGCCCAGATTGGTCTAGAACTCACCGTGCCATCTAGACTGGCTTCAAAATTGTAGCCATTGTCCTTTCACAGACACCTGAGAGCCTGAATTGTAGTGGGAGCCACCACACCCAGCTCATACATATCCCAGCCAACTTTTCTTAGCTTTAAGAGTTAAGGTTTATCTATATATGGTTTGTCTTTCAGAATAAAATTTAATATAGAGAAACAATTTTGTTGTTAGTTGGAAAAATACACAAAACTTCTTTAAGCTTGGTAGCCAAAATCTCAAATATGCTGTTGTCATCTTGTGAAACTATCTTGTCTTATACATCCCAAATTTATCTGGCTGTTAGAGAATTCTCATATTGTTAATTTACGTGGGTGGCTTCATGTTTATTAGCAGTGTAATTTTGATTTCCTAATGAAATGAGGCCTAATGGAGAAGTATTTGCTAGCTAGTTCCCTCTTCTGTTGTGGATTCCAATTCAGCAAGAGTAACTTTTACAACCTAAGAAACCTTATACACGCAACTAAAAGAGAACACAACACTTTCCAAGAGAATGCCTATATGGTTTTTGTAGGGAGGTCATTTTTCTGTTTTTTGTTTTTTCTTTTTCGAGACAGAGTTTCTCTGTGTAGCTTTGGAGCCTATCCTGGCACCAGCTCTGGAGACCAGGCTGGCCTCGAACTCACAGAGATCGGCCTGCCTCTGCCTCCCGAGTGCTGGGATTAAAGGCGTGCGCCACCAATGCCTGGCCATTTTTCTGTTTTAATTAATTAATTGTTAGTGTGTGCATGCGTGGGTTCATGTGAGGCCAGAGGTCAATGCTGAGTATCTTCTCCAGTAGCATTCCATCTTATCCTTTGAGATTGGGTCTTTCTACTGAACTTGAAGCTCACTGCTATTGCCTGCCTGGCGAGTCAGCAAGACCCAGAGATCCTATGATCTCTACCACCAACCCTGACCATAACATGAATGCTCAGAATTGAACTCAGGTCCTTAGGCTTGAGTGGCAAACACTTTACCAACAGAACCACCTCCCCAGTCCCATGTTTTACTTTTAAAGGGTATATTGAATGCAGAAGAGGTGTCAGAAGGATGTCTTCATACAAGTAAGTACATAATGTACTTTGATCATATTTCCTCTCAGATACTTCCTCTTCTAAAGCCCCCTGTTTAAGACCAGTGAATAAAAATCCAGTTATAACCTTTTTTGGGACAACTAAATTCCAGTTTCTTCCCAAACATGCATAAATGACAAAACAGTGAAACACGTTATTCTATAATGGGGGTCACTAATCAAGAGCCTGGAGCTCTCACACACCAGATGCTGGCTTCAGAGACTGTTGCCATGCAGTTGGCCTAGGAGGCTTTTTAATGTGCTTTCAAAACCCAAATTGCTTGCTAACATTAACAAGTATCAGAAAGTGAAATTTTGATTTTCTTTTTTACATTGTCTTGAACGAGTCAGAATGGGTCAGTGTTCCCATACAGGATATTCTTTGGTGTGGACATATGTCTGAGTCCAAGAGGTGCTTGGCATATTCCTGACACTGTTTCTTTCTGTCTTCCATGTCAAGTGGGCACTGCCAATAATCCTCACTACTCATGCATCTGTGCTTCTATCAGCAAAGCTGGGAAGTTCAGAGTGGCTAGCACCCACTTCTCAGGCCAGAGTGGGAAATGCAGGATAGTGTAATAGATGAAAATTATACCCAGGAGAAAAGCAAAAGGTGAAGGCACTGCCATATGACCTGGGTGGTCATGAAAATCAAACAAACAAACAAAAAGCAAAACCAAAACAAAGCATTTGGCCCAGGCTCTCCCCTGCAGTACCTGAGTCAAACCATGACTGCGCCACTCTTTTCAACAGGAGGAAGGGGCTTGGTCTCACACTTTCTCTACTTTGCCAGTGGGAAGATTTGTCTCCATGACTCTACAAGCAAAGCTTAACACATGGCCTTTCCATGCTTGTACAATTAATTTCTGTTTTGGAAATAAGTTAGGGGTGACTAGATTTGAATTTCTTATTCCCACATCTGAAAATGCTAAATAAATATCTAAGTACTCTCTCCTTTTCAAAGCTTTTTTAAAAATCTGAATTCTATACACTTAGGGTAGAGTCAAGACTAATAAAACCTAGAGAGTTCATTTGGAATAGCAGCAGTGAATGAAATTTGGGGAATTGTATATTATTTTTTTGTAATTGATGACTGTATTCTGAGAGATGCTGGCTGTCATAAAATGTGTCCCTGCTTCCCTCCCTGGACAGAGTTTAACATTAAAGAAAGAGCTCTGAGATATTCTGTAGAGACCTTCAGTGGTTCAGAAGTGCATCCACTATTTCTTTTAGCATTTGATGCAACCGTCTCTCCCTGGTGTTTGCTCTCTTCCAGGTTAGCATTTCAAATCACTTTGGAGGAGGATGGAAATGCTGAAATGTTATATACCTATCACATTTTTATTGATCTTTGGACAATTTATATTCTAGAAGTGAGTCATAGCTTACGGTAGTTCCCAAGAAAGAGCTTTTCCTTTGGATTTCAGAGATAATATTCTAAAACTCAGCAGACTGTTTGACCAGGCTACTGCTGTGGAAATATTCAGACGTCACTCATTCCTTTAGCCTCCTTAAGCTTCAGGGAAACCTTATGAAATAATATGTAAGTAGAGATTACTAAGCAAGGGACAATTAATAAGCATAAGCTGTCTTTTCACTTGACTTAGCAGAGCAGGAAATAAGTCATACACAGACTGTATATGAAATCAGTATTTACTAAATGCCATGAATCTAGAAAGGTTGTTAAGTTTCTGCCTCTGGTAGTACTTTGTGGATAAATACTGCCAATTACACTTGGGTATGTGACAGCCTACTGATTTCTGACTATTTTATTAAGAAAGAATGCCTGCTGAAGCTCACTGAAATGAAATACAAATGGGCAACTGTTAATTCCTAAAGGTTGTCCCCCTGAGTAATCAGACTATGTCTTCTTCCCAGGTGACTACAGATGCATTCTCTTGCACTTTTTCATCCATGGTTGTTGGGTGAGTGTTGTGGATGCCATGCCATTTCCTGGGATTGGAGCATATTCAATGTCCAATTTTCAAAGCTTGGGCCTGGATTCTGACAGGGTCTCAATAACATGAATATTCAATGACCAACATTGCTGAGAGGCAAACTTAACCTCCCCATGTCCAGGCAAGGGGTCTCCTTGTTTACATGTCAATATCAGCAATCACTTGGGTGTGCCACTTCTCTCTGAAGTCCTTTCCATTGACCAGAAATTAGATGCATTAGAAAAGGGTTGAGTAGGTATCTCAGACTAGAACACTAACACATTTTCAATCCACTTGTTTAAAACTCACACATTCCCAACCATGTCTGTGGACTATAGATTTTCAGCATGTCCCCATAATATATAGGAAAAAGGCCTGTAGAGTCAACATTATGATAAGAATTTCAGGAGAAATAGCTACAGGGAAATGAAAGGGTTACCTAAGAAAAGAGTGTGTGTGACAAAATGGCTGATGAAAGCAACTTAAAAAAAGGACAGCTTAATTTTGGTCCCTCTGGTTTTATTTCCTGGTTGCTGAGTGCTTTTGTCTCTGTGTGTGGGTGGCACAGAACACCATGGCATGGAATGTGCCACAGGGCAAAGCTGCTTACCTCGTGGCAGCCAGAAAATAGAGCAGAATGAGAGCAAGGGACCAGGCATAAGGCACCCTTCTGGTGCACATCCTCCAATGAGGCACCAATTCTTAAATGTTCTCTCCCTCCTCCTTGTCTCCCCTCTCAGTAACTAGTCTCTCTCTCTCTCTCTCTCTCTCTCTCTCTCTCTCTCTCTCTCTCTCTCTCTCCATATATATATATATATATATATATATATATATATATGTACTTCTTCAATTGTTATCCAACTTAGTTTTTGAGACAGTTTTTCAGAGAAACTGGAGTGTACCAATTCAAATAGAATGGCTGATCAATGAGCTCCAGGGATCCAAACTCCAGTCTTCATGCTCATGTGGCAGGCATTTTAATGGCCAAATCCTCTTTCCAGATCTCCAACTCCTAGTTTCTACCATTTCTCAACAATGTGATCAAATTTTGAATCTATTACTGGATTGCTAGATAAATACACTTAGAGAGCTCCTGATGCCATTATTGCCTCAAAGCCCATCAATAGGCAACTCAATCTATAACACACAAGCACTTGGCAGAAATTTCAAATTCAAAATATAACACTTTATATTCCAGAGCTCTTTAAGACATGTTTCCAGAAGGACACATCTGGACAAGACAGGACCACACATGGATCTGCTAAGGGAGATTTTCAAGGATATGAAGTGTAAGTCTTTGAACATGAGTATTCACAAAGATAGCTTTTGATATAGCAAAAGAGACTATATTTTTCTTTGTTTGAATTCTGGAGCCTACATGGTCCACTGGGCTTTGTGTATGGCAGTGTTCATAGTACGTTTGGTGTGGTTGTGTGAGGAGAAATGAATCTTGAGAAGCAAATCAGAATAATTTGCAGTGGTAACATGGCTATCATTGTCGGGGAAAGAAATCCTGTATGAGTTTGTGACATTTTTGGTCAGGTATCTCTGCTACACTTTGTTTATACCAAAACTTTGTGCTGGGAGGCAAAGCATTGCTGGTGGTGGTTGGGTTATGTGGTATGTCCAAGACACAAGACCAGTCAATGTTGTTTCTCTCAGCTACCCAGACTTAGGAACTGTTTCTGCTTGCCTTTCCACTTTCCACCATGAGTGGAAATAGCACTGCTATAGGAGAGAGCTGTCTCAACCTCCCAGCCAGCAGGAGGTAGGTCGCTGCACTACCCTGAGCTTCTAAGCAGAGTCCCCGCCACAGGCCCAGAGCAAGAGGCCAAGGGACTGTGAAGTGAAACCTTCATGGTGAGAGCCAAAAGCAATTCTTGACTCTTTTAAAGTTGTTTTCTTAGAGAGTTGGCAGAAAGCAACTAATACAAACTCTGATGATATAAACAGAGAATTAAAGAAAAAAATTTTCAAAAAGACACCAAACCCTTGGCTATTTGCCCCCTTATTTACCTGGACTATGTGACATGCAGTATAGGGAACAAAAGTATAACAAACCATAACTTGGCTGTGATATGCTTTCAGCAGAACTTTTGTGGCACATTCATACTGAGTCACAGACAGGCTGTTTATTTGGGAATAAAGACATGAAAATTTAGAAGAGAAAATGATGTGCAATCAGTAAATGTTGCAATTATAAAAACTTTATTTCACTCTTACTTCAATGAAATCTTTGTAAGCACCATGTCATGGGCTGGCGACCTAGAAAGAGGAACCTGGGATGCTTCAGTTAGCGGATGGTGTGAAGTCATAGCCATGTGTCACATGTGAATGAGACCACACTTAGAAAAGTCATGGGGAAATCTCATAAAAGCAGGCAACAGGAATCGGGCATTGATCTGTCCACACTTTCTATGGTAGGAATCCAAAGCTTGTGCTTGGGAATATCAAAAAGGACATTGTGCTACCTTGACAGTTTACAGTTTGCAAAAACTTGCCCCTGAGAGCATCAGTGTTGCCATCTCCTGTTCCAGAACAGGACAAGGCCACAGGCTCAGAAGCCCAACTTCTTTAAAGTTTAAAACACTTCAAGGTGTTCAACACTGGGAAAGCTAACCACAATGTCTTCTGCTGTGCAGATTTCTCCTATGTAATCATCAAGCCATCATTTACCTAATGAACACTGGGAAAAACTACATTTTCAGCAAAACATTTTAATTTGGTCCTCTATTCAAAGACAATTGCCAAGATGTTTTACATAAATTTAATTCACAAGCATGTACACAAGGTAACCACTACAAAGAACATTGCTTCTTGGTTTATGAATAAAAAGTTTATCCTCTACTTACACTAAACATACAAAAAATAATCTACAAAAATTGTTTACCATTGATTTCAGCTAAAGAAAAAGCTTTCTTCTGAAACAAAAATGATTGTGTGGTGGTAGTATTTTAGCCATCAAAAAGTAATGTAAGTAACCAATAAATATAATGTGCTTCTTCCATATAGACATATTTACACTTGAGTCTTTGGCTTATGGTATTTTCTAAAAAGAACTTTAAATGATCCAGCCATCATTGCACATTAAAAGAAAATAAGCCAGTTTTATATATATATTTATATATTTATACATTTATATAGAGCTCTGCTACACTTTGAACATATAAAAATGAAATTTACTATGAATTTGCACAGCTTTTGTTTTCTTCCCCACTTTAAGGTTCCACAGCTATTTTTTTTTTTAAGGGAGGGAAATGGAAATGCCACTTTCAAAAGTACATGCAATGTGGGGTAGCTGCTCTACTAAAAGCGGGAGAGAAAAGGCTGCATGGTCTCTGTACAGACACTGACCACTTCTCATCAGAGTCTGCCTCTTAATAAAGATAATTTGGGTGGCACAAAATGTGGATGCTCTCATACAGGAATAGAAACCGATCAAGTCCTTTTTATTAAGATACACAACTTCATAAGAAAAATACGTTTGCCTCTCCAATGTAAAAGCCTCCCACCCCCCACATTAAAATCTCTCTGTGCAGGTGTAACAGGTACAACAGTTGCTGGCTCAACAGACGAATGTGTTTCTTCTTGGATGCTCTGCAAATAGCCTCACCTAACTATGAGGACTCCAGGTACTCCAAAGCCACGTCATAGCAGAACCGATACTGCTCCTGCAACATGTTAGAACAGAAGGGATGAAAATAGTTAGCAAGAGGCTAATAGTGAAGAATAGCATGTGTGGGAATTCTTGACATCCAATTTAGATTATTTAAGAGTTGCAAATTACTTATTCTGTATATAACAGGAACATCTGCGCATACATATTTTATACTGGAGTCTAATGATCCTTGCTTAAGAATAAGGAGCAACAATAAAAAAGATGTTTCATCTTTGCCCTGTATTTTCTAACATTTAATATAATGTCCAGAATTTTTATGTGATTAAAATAGTTACACTTCCTCATCAGAAGGTTTCCCAGTTTACAAAATGTAAAGAACCAGAACAAGAGCTGACATTAGAAGCAACTGTTAAAAATTACCTTTGTTTACCTCGGTCATTTTTAGTACATGATTGAAACAATAATTATCTCAGAGAAAATAAAAGCACCATAGTTCACAAGATGATTTTTTGTGTTACAGTTTTATGTCACACAATCCTGAGTCTTTTTATATTACACAAAAATCTACTGCATGGATTGTTTGTGAGATTACTTTGATATTTTTTCTGTTTTATATTGCTGCTGGGTTGTGCCAATGCTTTTCTCTATATTCCAAATCATCTCTTTAGATAAAAGGCAAGAGAGAGAGAGACAGAGAGAGAGAGAGAGAGAGAGAGAGAGAGAGAGAGAGAAACACCCACTGTAAACTACCTTTCATAATTTCATGTTTTACATTTTTTTCCACAGTTCATATTCTTTCAGAGTATCACTTAAACAAATTTCTTTAAAAATTAGGAATTTCAAAAAAAAAAAACTTTGAGCTTATTTATGCTACCTCTTCCTAAATAGTACAACTTGCTTGTTAACTCACCATTTGAGCTAAAATTAGACCTCCTTTGAGGTCTAGTTTTATACTTAATGCATTATCAAGAAGTTTAAAAAAGTCTAGGGACTGTGTTGGAAATGATGACTTACACTATGTAAGCCACTGAAAAATTCCCAGTTCAGTCCAAGAGGGGAAAATTCAGATTGACCTGGAGAACCTAAAATGAATATTATTTCTAAGGAGAGTATCCCCGGTCTCTGGCAATAAGCATGGCAACACAAATTTCCAAGAGCTGGGTATCATTTTTACTACTAAAGTAAATACGCTTTCCATTAGTTCCTACTGGGAGAAGAGTACCCAAAGAACTTCAAAGAGTACCTGCAACAAGCTTGTGCCTCTCAGTTTTGTTTAACTCGAAATTTCCCCACCAAACTCAGCCCAAACCCATGGCAAACTAATCATTAATGTTTATTAAGCAGAGCATTATGCCAATTCTGTCATGGTTTGCTTTGTGAGGAAAAAGCTCACCGGAAGGTTCTAGAACAAATGCTCAACTACAGACATGTAAGTTAAAGAAAAGTTGGTATATCAAAGAACGTTTGGCAATAAAAGTTATTTCTGAAGGCAAGTTCTTATGAACTTTAAATGCTTCAGGCAGAGTATGTTTCATAGGTTCAACACCTGTGAAACTAGAGCCATATGGACTTCCTGTCCATTCTGTATGTAAAAACTCCCTCCAATCCATACTCCCTGTCCCTCTCAGTTGCCAGCACCCCGGAGAGGGCAACATATTCTTGTCCTGGGTGGTGCCCCCTATGAGGACTTGAGAATGGAAGAAGTAAGCTAACTCTGGTCAAAGTGAAACAGCATAAACCAGAGTCTTTTGATGTTTGTCTCAGGAAGCAATGTACCTCCTGTGTGAACGACCCAGAGCAGGAAGTGGTGAAAACACACCAGGAGCTCACTGAATCGCTTCTTTTACTTCTTCTTCTTTTGTTATCTGATCATCTTGATAAAGTAGGACAAGCAACAATGATGTTCTGGGGTTTCTGGTTTACTGCTCTGTGAGTGCCACAGCTGCTCTTCACCTGATCTCACTGTACTGACATGTAACCCCCAAGTAAAATATGTTACAGAGGCACTGTAACTGTCTTTCTTCCTTGGTACCCAGCTGCATCCAGGTGAAGTCTTACTCGCAAGCTTCAGGAACTCAGGAGAACTCATGTCTCACTGTGTGGACAGTACTTAAGAGTTGGGAAAAGCTAAAAACTGTTAGCAAGGACAAACTGATAATTTGCAGTTGTAATAGATAGTGAAGGATGACAGATAATGACTGCAATAAACTTCAGTTGTTCTTTCAAAACACTTGATGTCAGGCCTGTGGGTGTAGGTCAGTGGGAGAATACCTTCCCAAGCATGTTTGAGGTCCAGGGTCTATATCTAGCAACACACACACACACACACACTCTAGTTAACTGAATACGCTTTGACACTCAAAAAAGGACTACACTTTAGCGGAATTTATTCTTGTGGAACTATTTATAAAAGTTTGCTACAGCACAAATTTACTGACTATAAGGAGAATAAACCCTACACACTTCTCAAATTGAATGAGAGCATTTTCTTCATTCAAAAGTTTATGTGATAAGCAATGAGTTTATATGGGTGGATGCAGATTCTCTACCACCTACCTACTAGGTACAAATCCCAGCAAGACTCATTTTCGAATCTGACTGATTTCCCGTAAGTGTGTGAAGCCAAACCAGTAGGTAGGTACATGACTAAGCAGTCACTGAGACCCTCCTAAGATTGTGTGACTCACCGGGGCTTCCACCATGTTTGGCTTGCTGTTCCTCAGGGTCTTTACTGCATGGAAAACGTCCACCACGTTTTGCCGCTTCACCATCTCAACAACAATGCCTATGGCACAGAACATGCCACTGCGGCCACCACCATTCCTGAAAGCAGACATACAGAGTGAGCACCTTTGGGGGAATCGAGTGTCACATCATCACATTCATCTGAGAAAGGAAATTTATCCTTAAAAAAAAATTGCATGGCACAGCATCACATTCACCTGGGAAAGGAAATTCATCTTTAAAACTTTTACCATTTCTTTGGATTCTGCTTTATATTTGTGCATGTGTGTGTGAAGGGCAGAGAGGAAGGGACTTGGGGATAAAGTTAGCACAGGAGCTTAGGAGTAGGAATATGTGACAGGCATAAATTCCTGCAATGTTGAGATCTTAATATATTTGCAACTGTATGAATCAAAGAGGTTGGTTGTTCACATAGGTGCTTGAAAGAGTTAAATCATATAACAACTACATAATTTTTATTATTTTATTGTATTGGTGTAAATCTGTGTACCTTATGTATGCTGTGCTCATGGAGGGCAGAAGAGGGCATTGGCTCTCCTGGAACTACAGTCAGGGAGGATTTTGAGCCACCAGGTGGGTACCGGGAATCAAACCCAGGTCCTCTGGAAAAGTAGCCAGTGTACTTAGCTACTGAACCATCTCTCTAACCCCAACAGGCATATAATATTTAAAAGAAAACAAAGCAAAGTAAAAATCAAACACAACTAAAATCAGTAGTAAATTATTCATTCATGAGACTCAAGTTCTAGTTTGGAGTAAGTAAGACCTACAGTAGGTCTCAATATTTGAGCCCCATCTTCTCAACGAAGCAAAGCAAGGCTACTGAGGAAATGAGCTGCGGTTCCTTAATGGCCAGGGCCAGCTGCTCTGGCCTACTCACAAGCAGTGGATGATCGTCCGGCCTTCCCCTTCCTCGCATTCCTCTTGCCATTTTTCCACCTGCAGTATCAGTTTCAGAAACGAGCGTTTGGAGCCGGGCACTTCCCGATGAGACGCCCACCCAAGGTACTGGAACTGCTGCACCATCAGATAACCTTCCTGAGGCTGGAGAGAAAACCAGGATTTTACGGGAATCAGGATGAGAATGCAAAGGAAATTTATACTGGCCAGTCTCTAGTTGATGATGGTCAGGTGCTTGTACAGAAACATCCCAAATTGTAATAACAAGAACACACAACTTGTCCGTTTTATTTCCTGTGATGATTTTTATACACTGTCAACTCCATAGGATCTAGAATGACCTTGGAGACAAATATCTGGGCAAGTTTGTGAAGAATTATCTGCATTAGGATAGTTGGAGTGGGAAGATTCACCCTAAATGTGGGCAGTAGCATTCCACAGGCTAGGGTCCTGCACTGCATAACAAGGAAGACAGCAAACTGAACACAGGCAGCCATCTCTCCCTGCTTCCAGACTGTGGAAGCGATGTGACCAGCTGCATTCTGCTCTGGTTGCCAAGATAGACTCTATGTCTCAAGCTACCAGATGCAATCAACCTATCTCACCCAATTAGCTTCTTGGTAAGTATTCTGTCACAGATACAAGGAAAATAACTAAGATGCTGTCTCCTCCTCCTCACACCCTAAACCTCACATTCAAGTCCTACTCTTCAACTTCCTAAAGGCTTTAAAATTATTCATCATGTCATCATTGCCACAATGTATGCAAGCTGTGGTAACTACTTCCTGGTGATTTCCTTTAGCACTTCTGTCTCCTTTCCATACATTCTTACTACAGACAGTAGGACTACTCTGAAGTTGAAAAAACAATCTTGTCATTCTCAGATCTAATGGCTTCCCAATGTTCTTAGGAATCTCTCTGCTGTGACTTAAAACTCCTGTCATGATCGGCTTCACCTCACTTCAAACCTCCTTTCCCTCGAATAGAACATTGGGTTAGAAGATACTCATCTTTCTTTAGCTCATTTGCCACTTTACTTCTTGCCTTGGGGACTTTGAAGATGATGTCCTTGTTTGTTTTGAAAACTTCCTACTATCAAGCAGAGTAGGTAATCTGGCCTGGGTTTGCCTGGGGAGTTTCCTGTGATGGCACAGAACTGAAGTATTCCAGAAAAGCTCTCTGTCTCTGAGTACCCTCAAATAATACCTGCTAATTCTTCAAAGTTTTGCTTAAGTACCTGTCTTCAAAAGTCTTCTCTGGTCACTTAGCTCTGTCTGATAATGCAATTAGTTCAGATTCTGTGCCTCCCCCTTGACACATGAAGATCATGTCAGTAAATAGATCTCTGCACAGTTAGTTCTGTTATGCCAGCCTTCTTGGACAAGATATAGATTCCTTAAAGACAAGGAACTTTCTCCTTTCACCTTAAACTAGGTATCCCAAGAGCTTTGAATGATACTCTCAAAATAGCAGTGCTGCTGGAAGAAGGAGAATCCTAGAACCCCAAATAGAAAATACAGAGAAGACTATGCAGTACAATGAGTAAGCCATATCACGGGGTATCGGATCTTAAGTTTCACATGAAGGGCTCACAGACAACCTCTTGGTATGACATAGACCCTATCTACTGAATATCCCTCTGGAATCCTAAACTCACAATGGAGGAAGTGATATGAAATAATGAGACAAAGAATAAAAACATCAGGTACAGAAAAAGCACCAGAACATAATATATGCAGGAAGAAAACCAAACCAATATATACCCTGAGAAAACAAATACAGACTTCAAATCTTGTTCTAGAATACTTTCCATAGAAAGAGCTCAACTCACAGATGAGTTTTCTCTCTGTAGTTGAACAGCTACAGTTGCTTAGTTAAAATATTACTAGACAGATACTGAACTGATGTGCAGATATAATGAGACTCCATTTAAACTCAAGTCGAAGATATGCATGAATATTATGACATGACTGAATTCATTCCTTTTTCTCGACTGGAATGAGTGATAGAATTGGTTACGAGTTTAACCCCTGTTTAACAAGACGCACATCTAGCCATTTTGATATAAGAAAATTGACAGTCCTGACCACACACTTAAAATCATAGACTTAAACAGAACTGGTGACTTTAAAAGCAAGGCTTTTAAAAGTGCTGTGTTGTGGGGGGTTACTATTTTCAAGTTCTGCTCACTATCTTGTTAAAAGCTAAATGGTTTTATTAGTACTTTGTTGGTTGGTTTTTAAGAGAAGTCCTTCAGAGTTGCTATTGTACAAAACATGGGACACAACTGTCACTGAGCTGCTGGCAAAAGGCACAGCAGTGGTGACACAGATTCCTCCTTTAGAGCTGGGCAGTGCCACAAGCTGCAGTGTTCAGAGCAGCAGAAGCCAGAACAAGGAGGTGAGAAGATTCAACAATAGCTGTGGCTGACTTCTCCCTCAGACTTGGGTTTCCCATTGCACACAGGTTGAGATAGTGACATGCACGTCTCCTGCTGTGGTGGCTGCTTTGTTATATCCTGCCCCCTCAGTGGTTATCATGATTATTCTTACTTTTCACTGGTGTGCTTTTTTTTTCCTGTGTTGGATGTCGATATTAATAAGGTGTGTCATCACCCATTACTTAAGTCCAAATGTGCTCTAGGGCCAGGCCCAGACTAGGACAGCTGATTGAGAGGCCACATCTTTCCAGATGAAGCAGCGACTGTACTGTATCACTGGCTGGATAACCTAGCTTTGAGCCTTTCAGATTTCCTGAGTCTGGAACTAAGACATAAGGTGATCAGTGGCTCTGGCATAGATTGTGTGAGGCTTATTAATTTTTCTCCCCCTGTTGTCTGGATCGAATTAGGTCCCACCGGGATCACCTTCCACGTGTTGTGAATCAGGTCAGTTATAGTGACCCAGAAAGACTCACCCTAGTTAGGTTGCATATCCTAAAAATCCGACTGATCACATCGCAGTCCATTGAACAAGACATACACTCCACCTGGATAGGGCCGTATCTCAGCATCCCTTCTTCTGGCCAGTACTGAGGGCAGCCCTAGATGATTATTGTTTGAAAAAGAAAGAACAGAGGCTTGGTTTTGCTTTAAAGTCACATAAAGTAGGAAATGGATTTTGTTACTATTCTGCTAGGATGCATCCAGAATCACAAAATTAACCCGTGTCCACCAACCTGGGACAAGTCCACTTCATTTAACATCACAATGGAGGTACAGCCATAGTCATACACTAATCTCCAGAAATCTTTCACCGTGTTTGGCAGTGGATACTGTGTGACGATGAAAGCTGCTGGCTGCCTGTAGCTCTGTGGAGAAACAGGACAGTTGAGAAATATAAGAACATAAAATGCAAAGGGAGGTGGAGGACATGATCATATCTTCATTATACACATTTATGGAATCCTCAAAGAATAAGTAAAATGCACAATTGGTTGTACAAGCAGATTCAATGCACTCCATTGCAGGACCAAGTAAGCAGGTGGAAGTAACTTTCAATAGAGAAGGAGCCATAGTGGCCCTAAGCCATGGGGCCACTGGGATAGACTGGAAGCAGGAATGAGTAAATGACATAGAGTTTGATGCCACTGAAGTATTTGAGTCCCAGCTTTATTTCCCCGAGGAATGTTAATACTGGACAAACACAGAGGAGGAGGTGGATGAACTTTCTGAGGTGAAGACCCTCCATTGGGTACCCATTGGGTGGTTTCAATTTCCCAAAGGCAATGAGTCTCTGAAAGGCTGAAAGCAAAACATCTCTGTTCTCTCCATATGCATATCGTTTCTACGTATGTGCATACTGGAAGAGTCTTCTCTTCTTCTCCAATTCAAGTACCTCAAAATCTTACTGTTACTAAGTTGTGTGGAGATCATTAACATGTTCTTTATCAGGCAATCCACCTTCTGTGGTTGTAACAGCCATGTTTACCTGGTCTGGGAAATCTGTCAGAGTCATGAACTATACTAAAATATAATTTTTTTAACGTAATGATTTAAACCTATACTGGAAAGACTCTGGGCACATCAAGGATGGGCTTAGTTTTAGCGAGAGCTTGTTCTTGGATTATTCTGCTCTGTAGTGCACGCATGTGCACACTCGTGTGTGCGCGCGCACGCATACACACATACATATAAACAGAGAAAGAGAGAGAGAGAGAGACAGAGAGAGAGAGAGAGACAGAGAGAGAGAGCAACAAAAATGTACAAGGGTAATCTGCTCCATCCTTGCTTACATATTTACTGAAATTAACTTTAGAAAACTCAAAAGGTAGTTGGACTGCACACACTTGTTATCCTAGCCCTGCAAGGGTAGAGGCTGGAAGATCAGGAGTTAAAGGTCATCCTTCATTATATAGAAATGACAGAATGTAGAGGTCAGCTTGGGTTACATGAGACCCGTCTTCTGAAGAATTGGTGGCAACAATTTATAAAAGCTCATATTAGTTAGGGAGGGAAAACACTCCTATATTTTCCTTGCTATAGTTTCATAGGTATAATGAAAAAGAAAGATGATAAATTGTCTTAAGGATGCCAAATCTTGTCCACTTTGTTGCTTCTTCTCAAGACAACAAAGCAAGATGGTTGATGACACAGCTTCAAAGCCCCTTCTTTGTTGCTCTGTTTATGGGCAAGGGACACACAGAGCACATGTGGGAGCAGCTGCAGGTAATGAGTAATGAGACAGGATAAACTAGTTCTTTCCTGATGAGGTATGTTTTAAAACATCATACTTCTCATGTCTTCCCTACTTACTTCTAAGCAGTCCCAGCTAACTAATACTAAATAAAACTAGTTACCTTTACATTATTGGAACACTGAGCATCATAGATAAATATTTCCAAACTAAAACCCGACACTTCTGTGGGATATGGCATTCTGTGATTTTAAAAGGTATTCCTGCTATTCAAAAAAGGTAAAGTATTAATCTTTCTTCTCAAAATAATTAAGATGAAAAATTTAACTTGTGATATTTTTCTATAGGATAATACAACTACGGAATTTCAAATCTACAATAAACCTTTGAAAATTAGAGTTGCTAAGGGTCTCTGGAGGTGCAAACTAAAATCCTTTTCAAAACAATTTGTATTTCATTGACCATTTCTAATTTTCCATTCTAGTCCATTTTATAATTCCATGAAAAGAAAAGTAGCCAGTGTTCAGTTGAGTTATGCAGATTTTCAGGGCATTTTACACTAACAAAGAGTCAGCCTCTTACATCCATAAGGGCAGCATTGATGTAGTTACTGCTCTCTCCATCAATTGTAATTAAAAAAGGCAGACATCTGTCAGGTGGGAGCATGTCCATGAAACGGTTCTTGTCATGGTTCCTTGGCAGGCATGCTATACTGCAGTCTTCAGCTTGGAGTCGAGGGGTGACCGAATTCAGAGTCTAAAAAGAAAAGGGAACCAAGGTTAAAAGACAGTGACCCATTTAATAGCATAACACAAATTCATCAAGTATTTGGGAAGCCAAGTGGAAGGTAATAGCAGTTGCTTCTGTGACAGGCCAATAGAATTTTAGTTAAGCTAACGAAGCCTGTGAAATGAGACAGTCACAAGACACATTTTATTCATATGTCTCGTCTCAATAGGAATGGACAGCTAAACAACATAGCTATCCACAAAACACCCTGCCCAGTCAAAGAAAATACGAGGGTGATCCACGATGGTAATGATGACCTTCACATGGGCAGCTACCATTTGCAATCACATTTTGTCATGCTAGAACACTACACCAAGGATCTAAGGTAAAGTTTCCCAGAGATATGTGTGAACTCGTTTTCTTCCATATTGAAGGTTGCACAATGGCAGTGAACACACTGGAGCTAAGGCAATGTTTAGTACAAATCTCAGCTATTATTATTAATATGTTGATCTCACATTGAGTGTGCCATTGAAGAGTAAGGCTCCATGGTAGAAAAAAAAAAAAAAGGTTATAAACACCAAAAACATAACCAGATTTGATTGTTATAATACCTTTTTCTCATACTCTTTTAAGAATATGAACTCATTTGCCCTTTGGGATATAGCAGATATCAGCACATTAATAAAAAATGAATTCCCAATGTATATAATGGAAGACACAAATATCATATTCTAGTTGCAGAAGGGTCAAGTTATACATTTGACTTGAAAGAACTTTTCTAAAAAAGTTATCGGTGCCCGGGACAAATTGTAAAGGTTTTAATAGAAACCTTAGAAACAATACCTGAAATTCATCTTTGAGATGGGAGGAATTAGTTTGAGAGTCTATTCTAATCATATCAAAATATGCAGCTTTAAATTCACAGACAGGGATGGCCGTCTCTCCACATAAGCAAGCTTCTAAAATGGCATCGTGAATAAAAATGTACTGCTCCTATCAAAAGAAAAAACAGAGACAATTTCATACTAGTTTAGTAATGTTTAGTTTAGAGGAGATAGAGACTATACATCAAAAAGCAACTGTTAATTAAGATACCAGTTATTCTATATGATTTACTATTGATGATATATTAAAAACACAGTAGATTTCATTTGGTAAATGGTGGAAACAAAGGAGGAAAAAGACAGACTAAGGGCAAGACAATGTACCTCTGTCTGAACCATATTGATTCGGCGGGATCGTAAGGCCTTGACACAATTGTAGATGTCAACCACACCCTCTCTTTCAGCCATGTCCAGCATGATGTCAATCACAATGTAGCAGCCTGTGCGCCCAGCACCAGCACTGAGAAATTGAAAGAAGTGTGAGAAGCAGGTTTCTCTTTGTAAGCTTCAGTCTCTATTCTACCTTGAGCTACACGAAGTCAAATTGAGTTAACAAAATACAAACACATAATTCTTTATGCTACACAAAAACATAGTAATGCACAAATAAGTATGTATGTCTGTGTTGGTGTGGTCCACTTAGAGTGGAAGGAGAGTTGCAAACTATTTCCACACTGAACATAATGTCTACATATTGCGCAAGGTCCTCACCTCTATCACCTATCATGTGGCCCTCATTTCATGCGAATTTAAATGTTATAATTTTATATTATTTTATAATTTCACACTCATGGGACTGAAACTGTTCTGGAATCAAGCTATAAAATTGAACTCGACACTGAATTTCTTCCTTCACGCTCCTGTAGTCAGTTGTCTAACAGCAGGAGGAGCCTGACTGTCTCAGCAGGACTCATGTAAACACCAAGGCCACTGATCCCAAAGCCTTCACACAGGAAATGCCAAAGGAGAAGAGTGAGTGATACTACCCCGAGAGGAAGAGCCCCAAAAGAGAAAACAATATTTAATGCTGTCTGAAGGGAAGCTAAAACTGCTCTGTGAAATGCAGAGTGTTATTTCTCTCAGGTCACAGTGACAGCCACCCTCTAAAAGTTTATTCTACACACTTACTTTAGCATTTTCACTGTATGAGCATTTCGCCTGCGTGTATGTATGTTTACCATATGTGTGCCTGATGCCAGTGGACATCACAAGAGGGCACTGGACACCTGGGACTGCAGTTACAGACAGTTGTGAGCTGCTCCGTGGGTTCTGAGAATTGAACCCGAGTCCTCTGCTTTTCATTTGTAAAGCAGAATCACAGTCTGCTTTGATTATTTTGCCCTTTAGAAAGTTTACAGGCAGTAAAATAGGCAACACAACTTAGGGGTGGTGACGGGCAGGGGAGAGAGTTGAGGGATTCACTAGCCAGTTTCTTCTTTTCTATACATGCACAGAAGACAGTACGAGCAGGGAAATGGCAATTCTGTTTCTGGGAACCAGAGATTCCAGAGCCCCTTTGAAGCAGCAATTCCAGAGAATACAAACCCCCATGATGAATCAAGAAGTCACTGAATTCAAAACCTATTTATTTCACTTAATAAACGTTTATCTGGGGTACTGGCACTATTTCTTTGTTATCCAAGTCATCTCATTTACACTTGCTTTTCTTTTATGTGTTAGCCAAATATTCACCAGGTATCACTATTTCCCCCAAACCTTCTTCTCCATCACTGTTGCCAGTGTCTGTGGCAGGAAAAAAATTGAAGAGAGTACATCAGATTTCTTGAAGATGGAAAGGACACCTGTTTTTATTTCCTTCAGGGTATAGTCCGTGTCTTATCCCTATGGGATTCAACCCTTCCCTCTCTCCCTCCCTCCCTCCCTCCCCTCCCCCTCTCTCTTTATTTCTTCCTTTTATTTATTTTTTTAAAGGTCATTGAAATTCTGAATTGGTTTGGTTTTACAGAAAAAGAAAGATGTTGGAGTTGAAGGTATGAAGTAGTTTGGAAAGAGTACTATTTGAGGATGGTGTTAAGCCTTCAAGAACAGCTCTTTAGAACCTGTACTTATTTTTCTGTTTCAAAATGAGCAATGCAGTTTGCTTTTAGTGTCTTGGGTTGCTTTTTTCTTTTCTCCTCAAAGAAGTTTTTAATCAGAAGAAATCTCGATTCAATATTCATGTTTTTGTCTTACATTTCCTGAATCTCAGCAATATGGTTTTTAAGGTCCTCTGCTGGGTAGTGTTTTGAAAAAGGAAAAAGTTACATGCCTGTTGTACAGCCCCAATTCATGCAATTTAGGCCATTTAGCAATCTCAAATTCAGCTTTAAGAGCTGGGATTCTAGAGGGAATTAAGTGGATTGGAAAAAAGATCTCTATTTTTAACATATCATTCTATCTATTATGGGATTTTTCAAAAGTGATAAAACTGGCCAACACTGGTGTGGCCACTAAGAGGTACTTCCCACACTTGTACCTTCGAGGAACACTGCATACCAGGATGACCGTGTGCACTCTGTGAAGTTCGTCCTACACAAAACCAATTTTTATTTCTGCTTTCCATTATGTGTAGTATAGGCAAACACAAACCTTGTAAGTGACATTTGGCTGTCATGCTGACAAATCCTGTCTGGCCCCTCATTTAAAGCTAGGAGCATCACTCACCTGCAGTGCACGACGATAGGCCCAGCACTAGGAGGGTTGGACAGCTTGACTCTTCTGATAAAGGAGAGAAGCCCTGTGGCATGGTATGGAACACCATGGTCAGGCCAGCCAGTGAAGTGAAACTGTTTGACTTCACGGATTTCGTTATAGCCCCTCTGTACAAAGATAGAAAAAGGTGCCTTAGACAGCATCCATAGAAAGTCACAAAATATACTTACAGGAACTAAATTTGAGTGACCATGAAAACAAAATTTACTAAATTTTGTTTTGTTTTGTTATTTTAAAGGATAACTGATCTAGCTGGGCAGTGGTGGAGAACATCTTTAATCCCAGTACTTGGGAGGAAGAGACAGGAGGATCTCTATGCGTTCAAGGCCAGCCTGGTCTACAGAGTGAGTGCCAGGTCAGGCTCCAAAGCTACACAGAGAAGCCCTGTCTCGAAAACAAACAAAACAAACAAAACAAAGCAAAACAAAACAAACAAACCAAAAAAAAAAAAAAAACAACTAAACAAACAAAAACCAACCAAGCAAGCAAAAAAAGATACTGGTCTAACGTGGCTTGAGACCTTAACCTTTCCCACCAGAGAACTGCCAGGAAAAAAACGTTTTGTTCTCTTCCTGGGTAAATTTTTATTTGCCTTGACAGCTTGCTTCTTACTGGGAGTGACACCACATGAAATTATGGGGGAAGGGGAGGAACAAAGAAGAAATGGAAAGGCCTTCCTGACCTTGTGCCCTGAGTTCTCAAGTGGAGATTTCAATACCTTGCTTATCCATGTTGAAAATGGTTTTGAAGCATAGTATGTAGGGATTTTCCAGGACAGTGCCACACTAGATTGGTTTGTGAAAATACACAGGCAACTAAACTGTTCTCTGGGTAAATGGTTTTTCTCAGCTCTGTGAAATAATTTGGCTCACCAAGTATTATCTATAGTAACAACACAATAAAAAGAAGCGAAGCATCCGCTGCTGTTTCTCTCTCCTTCCAGGTTAATCGAAGAAAACCTTATAAAGGTTTCTACAAAACCCTCTCCCATTTCATAAGAGAAGCTGCAGGTTTGAGGAAGCATGGACACTGTAAATATAATACTGAAAAATTTATTTTTAAGGATCTGTATTTCTACAAAAGAAAAAAATCTATATCAATCTAACTTTACTGCAAGCTACCAGTGAAGATATTAATCTTACTTGTTCAATCAGAAAAAGCAAAAACATATGAACTAAATAAATCAATTTGAGAATGGCAGTTTATCTTCATAGCCTGTCTTACAGAAACCAGTGTTATCAAAACCTCAGGACCTAGGGATCACGCCTTATAATTCTTTTCAATAATAATTCCTAGCACACTATGCTACATGAAGAAGAGATCTACAAATAACCTTAACCTTAAATTTCCCATGACAAGAGTCATCCTGAAATCCCCAAAATGGGAAAATCACTTTTTTTTTTTTGCTACTTTTCACACCCTCTATATTAAACTGTTTTGCCAAAGTGGTTTCATGGACCAAAGACTGACTTTTAAAAACTAATTTTTCCTATCTGGCAGTAAACATCTCTCTAAAATTTCTGTGTAGCTCGGAATCAAGCTGGGGAAGAATACTTGCTTAGCATGCACAAGGGATGGATTCAATCCCAAGTGCTGCAAAATAAATAAATTGATAAACAAACAAATAAATACGTAAGCAAATGGAATTTCTGACAAATGACCAAACATATGTTTTACTTCCAAGACCACTGCTTTAAACTGCATATAACGGAAGGAAAACAGTTCAAAGACACTAACAGCATTCTGTTTAGAACTGGGTTAAACCTGTGTGATGACATTAATCTCACATATTCCACAGTCTGAGACACAATTGCCTAATCATTCACATCTTATTTTATGAAATCTGATATTAATCAAATATGGTTTGTTGATTTTAATGGTCTTCTCTGGCTAAAAGGGTGGTTAAGCACATTCTTTAAAAGGGTGAAGGAAAAATTCTCAACTACAAGACCACAGTTCCATTTCAATGGTATATTTAACAATTATTCTGTTTCTTTTCCCCCTACCATCTGCTCACCCTTATCTTTGAGCCAGTTTGTGAGAAAAATTTGCTGGACATTTAGTGTGTCTGAACCAAAATACATACATATGTCCAAGTTTATGCATGGTTTTTATAAAGTAACATTAGTAATAATAATAATAAAGTAATTCTCTTTACCTATTCTCCATGCTTTCTAACATTTGCACACTGTACCTCATTTAGAATTAGTGATTTAGGTACTTTATTGATCATTTCAAGCAACCAGGCTTTAAACGTATTTTTCCTGGTTGGTGTTCCTCCTTAATATATAACTTGCCCTTATGCTATTGTTATTTGAGTTCCTAATTTTGTAATATTTCATGTGTATGATGATTTGACTATTTCTCTACCACTGCTTGCTTACAGTTATCTAGAATTTTTCAACAATACAAACGAAAATATTTCATATAAATAAATTCCTAAGGATAGACTTATGATAGGTAAATGCATCAAATGCCTAAATGTTTAAAACAATTCTATGGATAAACTACTATACTGATTTGGAGAGACGAAGTATTTGAACTCTGATCGTCAATAAATGTGGGATTTCAGTGATCACACACAATCAATGAGGATTATTATTCTTTGTAAAATTCCTTGCTCTTTTGAAGGTACAAAATGGTATATCCATATTCATTGACCATGCTCCATAGGCATGTCAGTAGCTGCCCATCTTCAGATTCTAGTGTTTTTCATTTCCATTAACACTACAAGTTGATTTTACTGAAATTCAAAGATTTGCATGCGCCTTGGTTTCCATGTCTATGTGTTCTATCATCTATTAAGCCTTTCATCCATGTCCATGGTTCTGGGCCTATGCCCATCTTTTAGGAGTGTTCCCTTACTTGTTTTTTTGTTCTCTGCCTTAAACTCAGCAGGTCACAACACAAGTAAAAACTATGAGTATGGGAAAAGTATAGTTGACAGAGGTGGGAGGTGAGAGTAATTAGAATGTATTTTATACTATAAAAGTGTTAAGAAAAAAAATAAAGAAAACAAAACAAAACACTGATGAGCATTTCTCAGCTTCAAAGGCCTCCAATGGCCACCTAACTCACAACCAACCAGGCCCCAACATCTGGCTCTTTGATTCTTTAAAAGTCTAGATATTTCCTTTACCTTTACTTACCTATCCCTGACATTGGAGTCACTTCCCAGAACAGGGGAAATAAAGGATTAAGGCTATGCTGTGACTCATTTCTTTCAGGAACAACTTACTGTGGCATAATCTCACACCCTCACTTCCGTCAGGTCCCCATGCCATCTTAAATTTGTTCTTACTCATAACCCTTTTAATTTTCTCAAACATTACTCTTCTACCTTACTAATATTCCCTACCTCAATCCCCAAAACCTGTTCTAGCACAGTGCACTGCAGCTGTAGAACAGAGTCTTGTTTACAGTGACTCCATCTGTCTCTCTTCACTTGAGGACTCAAGAGTAGGGATTTTAATACATGTTCCAAGTCTTAGCTCTCAAACAAGAATTTGTAGACTGTTAGATTTAGTGACACATGTGTTTAATCTTAGTGCTTGGGAGGCAAAGGCAGGCAAATCTCTGTGAGTTTGAAGCTAGCCTCGTCTACACAGTGAGTTCCAAAATAGTCAGAGCTACATAGAGTCTCTCTCTCTCTCTCTCTCTCTCTCTCTCTCTCTCTCTCTCTCTCTCTCTCTCTCATACATACACACACATATAGACACACTAAATCAATAAAATCTATATGAAAATTAAAAAAACCCAAACAACAACTCCTCACCCTCCAAAAAAAAAAAAAAAACACAAATGAATTTGTAGATTAATTAATGGATGGATGGGTGGATGGATTTCTTAGTAATTGAAACAAAACCTGGCAGTGATTTTAAAAAGCTGCAATATTCATATTTCCAATAGAGAGTTTTAATGCTTACCCTTTCCAAGGTGAATGTCCTAACTACGTATTCAGCAAGGGGTTCCATTTCCACACAGGTCACTTTGAAGTCCCCATAAACCTCAGTATCATCAGGCCAATATTTATAGCATTTAACCTAATGATGAGAAGAATGCATAGGTATAGGTTTATCTGAACACATACACAGTAGCCAAGATGATGTTATTCCAATGATAAATTTAGTTTACAATTCAAACTCAGATGAGAAAGCGTCACACAAAAACAGACTGTGCACTTCCAAAAACATCTAAGTCTAAATAGCTAAGTTATATTTTAGTACAAAATTTAAGCTTATATCATTTCCTCCAGGCATTCCCTCATAAGTGATCCAATCCCAAGTGGCCCACCTTACTCATGAGCAATGCTGCATGGACACTGTCGGTTGTATAAACATGTAACAATAATAATAATGAAGAGATTGTGAATTTGGAGGCAGGATGTAAGAAGTAGTTGGAGTGGTCATGAATAAAACTCCCAAAAATTATTTAAAGAAATTAAAGATTATTTTATTTCTCAATGAGAAATCAAATATTTCTCATTGATTGAAAGAGTATTTAATTGAAATACTCTGTGTATGAAATATTCTTTTTCATTACTTAAATTTATTCACTTATTTTACATTCTGACTTCAATTTCCTCTCCCTTCTTTCTTTCCATTCTCACCTCCCCCAAATCCACCCTTCTTTGTTTCTATTCAAAAAGGGGAAGGCCTTCCATGGGTATCAACAAAGCATGGCATATCAAGTTGAGGTAGGACTAAGCTCCTTCCTTTGTATTAAGGTTGGGCAAGGCAACCCTATATGAGGAATAGGTTCCCAAAAGCCAGGCAAATCATTAAGGACAGCCTCTCCTCCCACTGCTAGAGGTCCCATAATAAGACCAAGCTACACAACTGCCACACATATGTAGAAAGCTTAGGTCAGTCCTATGCAGGATCCCTGGTTGTTGGACCAGACTCTGAGCTGCTATGAGCCTACGCTTTTGCTTTTCTGGGTTCCTTTGTGGTGTCCTTGAATCCCCTGGTTCCTATAATCCTTCCTTCCTGTCTTCAGCAGGATTCCCCAAGCTCAGCCCAATGCTTGGCTTTTTGTGGGTCTCTGCACCTGTTTCCATCAGTTACTGGTTGAAGGCTCTCTGATGCCAACTGGAGTAATCACCAATCTGTTCTTCAGACTGGTGTGGACTGTTGATTGAAATGTTATTAAACTACTGGATGATATTCTCTAAGTAAGTTGATTATTGTTTTTCAAGAATACTCATATATGAAAGAAAATAAATATAGTTTTCTCTTACCCGGCCAACCTCCACTAAATTAGTTACCATCACAATACAGGCAGACTGTTCTTGCCACACCATCCTCCAGAAATCATACACAGTCTCATGAACGGGGCCTATAAACAAATCATTTTTCATATTGTGTTATTAAAGACATTTTACAGTTAATATAAGTTTAGATAACATAAAAGGTAGTATTTGTGAGACAAGCTAGAAAAGATAAAATTCTAATTCAGATTACAACTAGAACCACTTAATTTTAGTTCATATCAGAATATAAACTACATGAAACATTTTTTTCTTCAATTTGGCTTCTATACTTAGCAATCCATAAGAAGGTACCACTACTTTCTAAGGTGTTTGTCACTGTCACTATGGCATTCCACTGTGCCCGTACATATATGTGGAGACAGAACTCTCTGGACACTTGCCAGAGGAGCAGCAGACATTGCCAATTAAATAAATGCCCATAATTTATGAATAGTGCATGAGTATAAGTAAATGGCATATCCTTACATCCTATTATTATTATTACTATTATTTTTGATGATTATGTAACCGCAAAAGCATGTGCTGGGCTGTCACTCAGAACCACAAAACTGGTGTATGGTTCAACACAGCAGTGCATATTTCTAACTGTAAAGAATATTCAGTTAAACCCAATTACTAAAACATAAGGGAAAATCTGGGCAAAATGACCTCTGCTAAAAGAGCAAATGTCAGGAGACAGATTTAACTCCCTGGTAGCATTGACCTGGCAGGCACAAGGCCCTGAGCTCTGTCCTCAGCACTGAAGGTAGAGAAGAGCAGAGCAAAGCAAAACACAACATAAACCAAGGAAAAGAGTAACCATGTCTCTTGTCATGCATGCTTTTCTTTGGATGGCCAGGAGGCATTTGGGGGAGATTACACATTTGTTTGTCTGTTTAGATACTTTCATTTCCTAGTGCACCACGATATGATCAACTGACTTGTTTCATTTTCCATAGGGAACAGACTTTACTACATTCCTTTAGGTGTATGTTTTGTCAAAGGATGCCATATGACAGTAGTATCTCATCATAACTATTGGTCTTCTGTCTTGCTGCTTTGCAGGCTGACAAAGTTGGCTGCAGGATGACAGTCACCCAAAGCAGGGAGAGTTCTCACTTCCTGTTCATCAAAACTAAGTAGGATACTACTGACTAGTACCGTGAGATATCTGATCATCAAAGATCAAATCACAGAAATGATCAGAGGATTTTAATTTAAAAAAGAATCAAGTTTAAGGTTTTCTAAGTTCTGGACAAGTATTAACACTACACAAGTTAGGAAGAGCCAAGTTTATTTTCTAAATATAAAATTATAAAATAAAAATCCCCACGGGATAATAATAAAGATAAATATGCCATTTAATATGAATAAATATAAATACAGTATTTCAAAGACAAAGTTTTACCTTGAGTTGCAATGTAGTGGCTTGGTCTTTGGTAGCCCTAAAGTAGGAAAGCAAATTGGTTATCATTTTACATAGGTGTCAAAAATAAATAATGAAGGCATAAAAAGGGGGAGACAACCACTTGTCAAGATTAGATTGTAATAAAAAGACCAAACTGAGTAGTGAACACAGAGTCCACTTCTCAAACCCGTAGGTAAAAGGAAACAGAAGACAAGGCTTAATTATGTTAAAAGCTCTGATTAGAATTTAAATCATAATATAATTGAATTTTGTTTGTTGCAGAATAACCTCAGAGATTTAGTTCAGTTACTCTAAAATGTTTATGCCTTCATGTAAATTTTGAATCACTCATTACTGGTAAAATTCTGTTCAAAACATTAATTCTTATTGCATCATCCAAAAGTACAACACACCGCATTACAAATGGACAAGGACATATTAGAACCAGAAAAAAAGAAAGAAAGAAAAGAAACAGAACATTCCAATGTTAGAGCTGGACAATGCATGTGTGCTCAAATCAAAGTCCTGCTGAAATTAATTTTTATTCTTTTTGGTAATATTTCTGTTCTGTAACATGTTCAGGAATTGTAGGCACTATTTTGTGTGTGTGTTGATAATGAAATTTACACACACATAACTTAAGAATACACACACATATATAGGGAAAAAGTTTTCAAAACTGCACTTTTTCGTGAACAAAAATTTTAGTGCTTCCTTTTTCAATGTACTCAAGGTGTGCATAAACATTTAATATCGTTTCAAGATAAAAAACAATTTTTTTGTCAGTTGCTCTCAGTGGGTCAACTTTCCACAGTACGTTGAAAAAATACTGATGGCATGATAAGGTTAAGTTGTAAATTTGTTTGCTTTTACCAAAGGATTTAGTAAGAATCTGTTAGGTTGTGTCCATATTTGGTATGGGCAGCTCAGTACATCCACAGTACATGTGGAATGTAGAAGGTAGTCTCTGACCTAAGATCATACTGCTGTAAATACTGAAAATTAAAATTATCATTGTTATTATTACTATTTTGAGACAGGTTCTCAGCAATCCTGGCTGACCCAGAACTCACTATATAGCAGACTGGCCTCTAACTCACAAAAACCTACCTGCCTCATGTGCTGGGACTAAAGGCTTGCCCCATTACACCCAGCTGATTTTGATTTTTCAAAAGCCAATACAGCACAATGCTTCATGGAAATGTGTTTCCAAGTTTCATAAACATTTCATGCCCTGTTTTAAATGAGATCTACCAACTGCAGCTGTATTCTGTGTATAATATACAAACAAGAAAAGCAAATGATAAGACTGAATTGTATTTAGCTAAAATATATTGGGATCTTAACAGGGTTGTATAACAAATCCTATTTAGGATAAAGTCTACCAATGAACCATACAACAGTGTTACAGTAAGGCTCCAATTTATATCTGTCAAGGCAGAGCACCCTGGTCAAACTAAATAGCTAGGAGCAATTACAAAGTTGTAAGAGAAATTCTGATGTCTTTTACTCTACAGAACCATTAGTTTAGCTTCCCAGGACATGTCTGACAAAACTTAAAAACTTTATGAAAATAAAATTATGATGAAAAAGTCAACCAATAAACTTATATGCTATTCTTAATACATGAAATCTATTAGTTATGATTATCAAAATAACTGTAAAACATGAAGTTCAAAAGTGTGGCAAATATCCTATTTGCAGAACTTAGGACAGGTGGGGGTTTATACGGCATCTCTATATGAACAGACAGTATACGCTGCATTTCACTTTGATTTAAAAATGAGCATGCTGTGATTCAGTTCATTGAGAACTGGGGTTTTAAATTATTAATAGCAGAAATCTGGCAAGTGCTAAGTACATGTGTGTCACTGTACTAGATGCTCTACATGCATTACTTCATTACATTTTTCACAGCAGACCGATGAGCCTAAAATGATCAGGATCTCAGTGGGCAGATGAGGAAATGGCTAAACATGGTCCCAAGATCTCCAGAATGATTTTATTATCCATGTTTCTTTTATTGTATTTATGTGAGTATTTGCTTGAATGAATGTATGTGTACCACATGAGTGCTTGGTATTCAAGGAGGCCTGAAGAGGGTGTAAGATACCCTAGAACTGGAGTCATGGATGATTGTAAACTCTATGTTGGTGCTGGGAACCATAGCTGGGTCATCTTCAATAACAGCAAGTGTCCTTAAGTGATGATGCATCCATCTTTCTAGACCCTCTAGTGTCGTTTTAAACCAGGTAAGAGAGCCAAAGAGCCAGACCTTACCTATTATCTAATACATTGCTTCTTGGCAATAATTTGATTTGATAATTACTTGCCTTTACATAAAGAATTTCCCTGTCCATATCTATAACCAAAATTTAATAGTGCAATATGTAATGAAAACAGACTTTAGTGGTATGATTTGACATATATATGTGTGATATATATGTTACAAATATAATATAGAAATCATTTTCCCCTAATTATTTTATTACTTTACAAACCAGTATCACACACCACAAAATAGTCTTCCTACTACTGTATTTATTTATGTTTTTGAGATAGGGTCTTTTTATTTATTTATGTTTTTGAGATAGGGTCTTATTAGAAAAAGCTGGCCTTGAATTCTCTACATACTTCAGGATGCCTTGGCACTTCTAATCCTCCTGCCTCTAACCTACCAAGTGCTGGGATTATAGGCATGAGCCACCACACCTGGTTTATGCAGTATTTGGGATTGAACTCATGGCTTCCTGCATGCTCAACAAGCATTTTACCAACTGAGTCACATCCCTGGCCCCATTCTTATCTTTTAATATCAAAAGTCAATATAAAAATAGGGAATTTCAAAAACACTAATACACATCATACTATCCAGCTTCTCACATATGCTTGGGAAGGGTAAGAATAAAAGCCAGAGACAGAAATCATCAACAAATAAAATTCAAATGCATAATAAATTGTCGAAGCCAAAAATAGCCCTGTTTTGCTACACGAGAAAAGGGAAGGAGGTCAAATAGTTCTTTACACATGTAAAATAATTACAAAAAAAAAAAAAGAAGAAACACAAATATACTGTATGAGACCAATTAGGTGACGCATGCAGAAACAACTAGACTAAGCATTAGTAGTAACTGTGATTAAGGGCATTTATATTAAATATTTATCATAGGGTGTTGTTATGTACATATAGTGGTACTTACATCCCTGTACAGCCAAATCTACAGCCCAAACCATAGTCAGGTGTGAAAGAAAGCACAACAGCGTCAGTAAGTACTAGGATGTAGAACAAGGAAAAGTGTACAGTTTGTTCTTTAAAGCTAGCAATCAAGTCATAGGTAATAACAAGCATTGAGCTCACAGATGGGAGCTAATACAGTGGGCCTACTGTGCAAACACGCTGTAAGGACACTTACATCTATGTAATTGGCATTAATGTAATCTGAAGAAGGATCATCCTCCACCGGCTGCAGAATGACTCTGGAGTGATCATCTGAAAGAGTTGAATAATCAAATGCAAGCTATTTGAATTCCTCTGTTTTCTGACAATGGCAGTAGTAACGACTTAAAGACAAATTTGGTCTTTATAATCTGCATTACTGTCAAATTAGTCATTTGGGAAACACAAATGCCAGAACTATATGGATCTCCTCACTTATTCCAATCACAAATATGAACACTAACTCAATGGCTTGCCTTTCAGATTAGGAAATTCCAAGGAAGCATGGCAGTGTTTGGGGGGCTCTTCTTGAACCCCAGACTTGACTACAGAACTTGCGTAGCTTCTAATTGTGTTTCTCAGCAATGTTTTCAACTGGGGGAGTTCCTTTGCCTTTGGATTTTATAGCCGAATGAGCCACAGAACTAGATTGTGAATTCTGAACCTGTTCCTCCTTCATTCCTTGAGAGACAGGTTACATTTTATGTAGTTTAGATAGTTTAAAATGATTTCAACTCAGAGTAGACTGGCTTAAGGAAAAGGACAGGTAATTATAAGTCAGACCATCGGCTCTCCTCAGTACTCCCAAGGTTGCCCCTGGTGATGACATGGCATTTTGCATGTACTCTTCATGAAGACATATCTGAATGGAAATTCTGAGTGATTAGCTACTTGCAGTAACTGGAATTCAGTTGCTGTCTCCAGGTAAGGTCACATGGAACAAATACCCCAGCAACCTTGACTATGACCTTCAAGAGTGATATACCAATTCTTAGCTGAAAAATATTCTTAGACATTTGGTAACAAACCCCCATGGACTTATACAAGAACTTAAAATATCAAGTTTCTCATAGGGTGGAAAGTGAGATTGAATTGAATGAGGGTGATGGCAATTTCAGATTAGTTAACATTATTTTTAATATTCTATAGATCACATAACAAACAAACATGGCAAAAACCATAAAAGTTGCAACACATTATACATATAATGTTTACACATATCAAGAATTATGGGGGAACTTACATGCAATAATGTTTCCGTATCGGTTTTTTGCTCTGTTTTGATCTTTTTTAGCTACGTCCCAAGATGCCGATTGACCTTCAAAGAAGCTCTGGGGTAAAAAAGTTAACAAGCAGATCTAATTTAATTCTGTTTTTCACAACAGGTTTATGCTTTATAAATTAAAATAGTAAAAGTCACATTTGGTGGGGGGGCAGGGCTGCCTACAGTAGTAAGTACATTTCCTGCTCAGCCCTCAAGCCTGGTTTGTGGGAAGCAAGTTCTTTCATGTTCGGTAGGGTTGAGTTCATGGGAAACACTGGCAGTAACGTTAGAAAAATGTAGACCCTTGAAAAAATCTTTCAATTTTAAGATAGCTATAATTTTGTGAGTTACAAGTAGAAGAAGCATCATTCTTTTTTGAAACATTTAACAATACACCTCAACTTGCAGAACTACTTTTAATGATGGCTATCTTCCAAATGTGTGCTCATCTGCAATTATAACAGAAAAAAATCACTTTGCTCCCATAATTCTTTATTCATGTATGATCGGTCATGTTTTTCTTTTTGAAGGTCATAGAGACTGGGTCTTTTCCTTCCTTGTAATTCTCTCCCCCTCTCCTCCCTCTCTCTCTCTCTCTCTCTCTCTCTCTCTCTCTCTCTCTCTCTCTCTCTCTCTCTCTCTGTATGCATATGTATAATTTCCTTATAATGATCTCTGTTCTCTAAGCACTTATAGACAAACGTGTTCCATGGTGGCTTAATCATGAAGAAATTTAAAATATGGGTAAAGATCTTTTTTTTTTTTTTGTAGAATAACTTAAACTTTGCTCAACACAGGAAGTAGGGTCTTCAAAGAGCCAATGTTCTTTGAAGCAGAGTACACAGGAATACACATGAAATGAACAAACCGAACCAACTCTGGCAGGATATTCTAATTCCCTGCTCTTATTTTGAGCATTTCAGCACATATCTAAAGCCAACATTCAAAATTTCAAGATGATTTTTTTTCTTGCCCCAAATAAAGTATACAAGTGGTCCACATATAGAATGTAAAATTTAAAACTCTTCCCACGAAGTTGAATGTATTTTGGTTGCTCTTTGCGATAAAATATGCTTGGCATCTTCCACTTTAAGTGTGTGTGCGTGTGCATGTGCCTGTACGTGTGTGTGTGTGTGTGTGTGTGTGTGTGTGTGTGTGTGTGTGTGTGTGTGTGTGTTTCTGTGTATGCACTTGCTATGCTATGTACAGGAGTATAAATCAGCCTCAATGTCCATACTGAAATTCTGAAGCAAGTGAAGAGGTAAAAGAAACATTTTCTCTTTGCTGCTTATCGAAATGTTTGACTTAAGTCACTTCTTTTGTAAGATAAATCCTGGTATTTTGGTCTGAGTGGGAAAGAGAAATACACTGGGAAAAGAAATTTCACATTATCTGATTTAGTTCTTTAGATGCTGTTTACTTGATCTGTGGTGCTCTGGTTTTCTTCCCTGCCATCCTCAGGCAACCATCCACAAAATTAAGGGGATAGTGGCAATCAGCATATTTAACTTAGCATCATCTTTATCATTAAAGAGTTTGTAAGCAAGGAACCAGTGACAACATCCTTAACACCACAAGGGGACTCTGGGAATTCTGTGGTTAACTTTTGAATGGGGGAAATGTAGAAAGACCTAGCAAAGTGTTTGTGATAACACACTGAAACATTACTGAATCCGTGCTCAAGAATCTTACAATGAACGTAGCCCCAAATACATTTCAAGGAGAGCTCTTTTCTTTCATTTCACCCGCTCTCCATAAATACATTTGATGGCACTCTCAATGCTGGACTAGAGAGGGTGTGTAGTATCCCACTCTTGTAATGTTAAAGGGAAGAAAAATGCTACAGGTCATTGAGCATCCAGTTAAAAATAAAATTGAATACAGTATTGAAGCTTTCACCTCATATTCCTCTTTGAACCCATAGCTGTCTGATGTCTTCATGAGGTTGATGTGCTGCAGTAAGTCGGCCACTCTGATGGCTGGGTGCAGCTGTCCTGTCTGGTAAGGGGACTCTGTCCCTTCGCAGAGGTATCGAGGAACATCCAGAAGACGACTAGACTCTGCTGTGGCACTGTGGTTCTCATCTGGCAGATTTCATATTCCAGAACATTAAAAAGAGATAAAGTTACCTTGTTTAATAGACATCTGTGCATAGAAGACTTGAAGACCTTACGATCTTTCTGGTAGTAGAAGGAAGGAAAAGAAAAGCCAGCCGTGGGGGTGGGGCTTCGGGCAGCATCCTCATAAAGACAAAGCCTTCACCTTTCACTTCAGCTCAGAGTTAAGGTCAGAACATATGTGTCTTTCAGCAAGACAGTGGATGCTGGGAGAAGCAGGGAGACACGGGATCCACTTTTTAAAAAGTGCAGGTGGGACATTTAACTGAGTTGCCTCTGTTTTTAGCATTTGAAGTCACAGCAGCACAGGCTGGGACCAGACTACTGAGCTGTCAACTGGAAAAATGTTCTCACCATTGACCATGTTGGATGAATCTCTCACACTCATATTCCAACCTCCCTCAGAGACCTCGTTTAGACAACCCACCCACAGGGTTGCTCATCTTGCCACTTTTTCCCTCCTTTATTCTACTAGCTGGGCTTATCGATACAGAACAACCCGGACAGTTTCACAGAATTGCATCCCCACCCCTCCTGTCCACTAGGAGGCTTTGTATGTTTTCCTCCTTGAATTCTTGTTCCTATCAATATTGTTTTAGTTGCCAGTATACTGTGACTCCTCTGTCAGCCGTGTGAGAGAAACCAGGGATGCTGGAGATAAATGTGGGCACTTCCCTTATGTTCCTAGACCCTCCATGCGGCAATATCGGTCTACTTCTTATGTTTCCATGACTTTCATATTTAACCCTTCATTGAATCATTTATTTATTTTTCTGGTATATTTGGAGATAGACTCATGTACCAGAAATACAGTAAATATTCCAATGAGTGAATTAGTTAAAATTCAACAGAAGCCTTCACCACCCACAGTTAAGTGTAGACCACATCCCCCTGGTTTCAGTTCAAAAGAGACTTTAAATGTTCTTTCTGCCATAAAGATGAAGAAAGGACCAAGAACGTCTTGCCTATGAAGAATAAACAGCATTTTAATGACCAAAGAACTAAGCATTACAATGAGAAACATGCTTATATTTATCACATTTAAACTTACCACTTAAAAAAAAAAAACAAACGTTGAAGGGGTGTTACTTTGAAAAGCATAATACTCTCACACTCATTAACAGAAAGGGAAGTACACTTTTAGGGGAACTTGCGTTTGAAATGATAATGCATACTGCAGAGAATGATATTTAATTAACAGTGAAACATATTTCAAGTGCTGGTACATCTGCCTGCTCTATCGCCAACTCTACAAATAGGATATGGCAAAAAATGAATTGTTGTCCCCATGATAAACACTTTTTCTTCCTGGAGAAGGGAAAAAAAAAAAAAAGAACCCTACAATCAGATTTGTATGCCTCTATAATTTAGGTTGATTGCATTTATCTTTACCCTCTCTTATTAAACTGCATTTTTTGTCATTCATGTCTAAAAATACCATATACTAAAGCAAAAAAAGCTCACAAAAAACAAAAATGTAGTCAAAAACAGAAAGCCCTTGGAGTCTGTTATGACCTACCCAGTCAAGAGAATTATTGCCTTTATTCAGGTTTTGCCCACCTACATACAAACATTTGCTAGCAAATATGATTCAGTTGAGTTTGCCCTGCTTCCTGTGAGACTACAATCAACTGGTCTACCTTCACTAAAATATTACAATCAATAGACTTGCACAAGGAATATTAACACCTCCCAGTAAGATTAAATTCAGAAGCAACTCCTTTAGTCTCTATTACAGGATATACAATTGAAAAGGAGAGGTCAAGGGAACAGACAATGTCAGGGAGGCAGAATGTAAGGACCTAGGCTGTGGTAAGGTAGCCAGGACAACCCTAGACAGAGTTCAACTCATTTGAACCTGCTGTGACAGCATAAGTTTTACAATTTTATGAGGCTCAGAAACACAGACTTTACTCACATTGCACATCTTAAAAATTACTATATCCTAGCATGAAATAGCATTGCCTTTGTGTGGCATTAGGCTTTAATACAGCAATACAAAAGACAGTAAGGTCTCAAGAATAATCACATATGAATTATTAATCTCAATACATTTCTACCTCATTAAACCACCTAATAATGTAAGTACTAGCAAGGGTGCCTGTGCTTATCATTATCCTTATTATACATTGAAGAATAATAACTTCAACTATGTCTTGATTTAAAGATTGCTAGAGTTCTTTGTAATGTACTTACCGGTTATGGGGACTTAAGCCCAACGAAGCAGTAAAATACAAAAGACAAAAATATGAATCAATATGAAAATTTTCTAAGCCTTCAAAATCATCAAGTAAATATTAATATTAAGCAATGCTTGAAATTATTTCAAAAATTGCTGTATGAAAGTGAATAGATGAAAAACAACCATAAATATCACAATAATAAGAACAATGAAAAATGAAAGAGATTAATCTGATGTCTAATGGGATAAGTGAGAGTCACCTTTCAAAGAAGGTCAATGAGTTTTAAACCAATTATTCCCACTTTCAAAATGAAATAAGTCACACGATGAAAATCCATACAAATAGGTCAGATGACACTACTGGGCTAGCTCTACCTTTCCTTAAACATAACCACCCCTTTTCATTTAGAATATTTTAAGAATTGCCTGGCCTTTATAGTTTGTAAAGCTCACATGCATTATCTCATTTTCTCTTTTCAGTTCTGTGGGGGAAAGCATGGCGGGAGTTGTTACACTCTTTAGAGACAGAGGAGAAAAACTGCACTTCCCTGATTTCATATTGTAATTCTGTATAGACCTTATGATTGGGACCAAATTCTATATGCCCTTAGAAGATTACTATGATGGAATTTAACATTTAGGCAAACCATTCCTTTTCAGAGTGTTTACTATTTTTATTTAAGTGAACTCTACTTATTGATGCAAGAACCAGTTCTCAACAGAAGATGGCATACGCAGAGGTATTTTATAATTTGATACCTCCCCTGTGATCACTCTGTATGACTCTTTCCTACATAATCATGTCACCTGTTATGACAAATGCCTTAGTTTACCATCGTCTCACTGTTGTTATGCACTTCACAGGGAGAGTGCAGTTAAGATACAGATTCCATGAAAACATTTATCATTTATATAAGCTCTAAAATTATAATTCAAAATGATTATTTGAGTGCATGAGGTACATTTTGCTTAACTGATTAGTTACAAAATTCCAAAATATTCTACAATATTCTTTTAAAGTGAATAACTACATAGCAAAGAGATGCATAAGCTAAATTTCCATATTCACAATAAGTATTAAATGATAAATATAATGTTGGGTAAATTTACAGATATATTTATTGATAATCTGCATTTTGGGTAAGTAGAAGAACTAGGTTGTTACAGAACTGTGAATATACAAAGCAAGCTGCCCAAACTATTGTTAAATAATTTATCAAGAGATCAAAAGCAATTTGAAATTAAACTCATTTTGTTTTGAAATGTATAGGTTGGAAAATTAATGCCACTACACAACTGAAAAGGCCAGAATCAACAGACAACACCCACTTCCTTAGATATGACCTAGGTAAACTCAGTGGTTTCTTATAAATTCTTGAAATAGTGCTACTTATCATATAATGTACTGTCTATGCCAAACACCAGGAGCACGATTCTAGCATCTTTCTTACATTAACAAACTATTAAGACAAAGTAAAAGCAAGTGAACAGAGTCCCCCTGTTCACATATGACTGCATCTTTAATTGCTTTAAAGTTGGAAGGACTTAGACAATAATCCCTTTCCTAAATCTGACTTTCCTGCATCAGTTCAGTTACTCCTGGCCCAAGAATGGAGGTTTTTGGGTTCATTTCATATTAGTCATCCATTAGTAGCAATTGCACTTCTGCTCCAAATTAACACAACTTAAAGCTGGTGTGTTGTTTTAAACAGTGTGCCTTGCATTTAAATCTACCAGACCCAAATGTGTTGAACAAAGTTTGCTGTCTCCGTTAGGATTATGGTGATCTAACTGAAACATCAAAATACTTCCCAAAAGGCAAACAGTTACCGAGTGGACAATATACAACCCATGCAAGGAGTTGTGAGGCATGCAAAACAATAAAATGAAAAACTGGTGATAAAGATTTCGGGCCTCACCTAACACAGCAGTTGGCACAAGTGGATCATTGGGCACTGCAGGAAAACAAAGCTTGTGAAGCAAAGCTTGGCTCTAAATTCTATTTTTCTTTATAACTTTTATACTTTTATAATAATCATTATAATCAATTTATATTTTCTTTAAATATAATGACACAACTTGCTTTGACTTCTGTATTTTGCAAGGGTAAAATTTTATTTTCTAGCAGGGGTTTTGTAAAATCTCAAGAGAATTGTATCTATAGTTATAGTCCAGGTCTCTGTTCAACTGAAAAAGCCAGATTATTCACTTTGACATTAAAAAGATGATAAAATTAGGAGAAAAGGAACCATGCATTTTAGATCTATCAAGTATAAGGTACTTACAGAAATAAAGATCTTACATTCATTCTAAATCATTTTTCCCAGTTAACTGTGGGAAGTGGGTTTAATCCTTTCTCTAAGTCCATAAGTAGATATTTATAGATACACTTTCGGAATTGTCACTTTATAGTCAGGCACTGACATGGGCAACATACAGAAGAGACTGTGGAACAGAAATACATTCAGAACTATAACCAAGTAAATATTGAGTCAAGTACTTTTGACTCATATTGAGTCAAAATATGAGTCACACTCATATTTTATTTATTTTTATTTTATGTATATTGTTGTTTCTCCTATATGTATGCCTGAGTAAGGATATCACATTTTGGAGTTATAGACTGTTGCTTACTGCCATGTGGGTGCTGAGAATTGAACCCAGGTGCTCTGGAAGAGCAGTTTTAACCACTGAGCCATCTCTCCAGCCCATGATACACTCATATTTTGAGCAAACTTTTTTACAACAGTCATAGAATTTTATGTCTTTCTCTGTTGCTAAATTTTAATAGTGAAATAAAAGAAAGACCGTCAAGAAAGGCCCTATCATGATAAAAACTGAGTTCCAAAATGGCTTCTGAGTTCCAAATAGTACTTCTAACTTCCACTCAGTGTGATTATTCACAAGGAAAATGACAACCTATATTCAAGGCTGACAATTATTAAAAATTTTCACCAAGCTAAAGGTTTCCAAAAAAAACCTTATGAAATGACATAAAGACATAGAATCTAAAATATTGTGCAACCTTTCATTTGCTGTGTTTATAATTTGCATGAAAATATGAATTCTGTTATTTAGTTCTTGTCATTTTACACCCATGTTTACCAAATTAGGGTAAGTGTTGCAGAAATGCCTTGTCTATGAAATGCTAATGACAAACTTTATTTGTCCATCTCAAGCATTATTTTACTTGAAGAATTGAAGAAATGAGTTAGCACATTAACTTAAATTTAACTAATTTAAATAAACACAAAGCTTTGAAAAGGGAATAACTTTCATAGGAAATTCAAATTATGCAATTATTCAAATTCCCCATGCTTAAGCAGGACTTCAATGGAAACATTTTAAAAGTACTTTCTTCAATAGGTCAACATTAGTTGTATTGGAAGAATTTATATATGGAGGAGTGGAGAGATGACTGTGAACATGACTTCATTATTCTTTGGAAGCTGGTTAACACAACTTGTAGATTTCATACTCGATACTTAGAAATTAAATAGAGCAATTTTCATGTAGTTAATTTTTTTCTTGTGTGTCTGGTATGTGTGAGTGTATGCATGTTGCCACGTGTGAGGACATATGTGTGTGGGTCCAAAGAAGTTGGTGTTATGTGGCTTCTTCAATCTCTCTCCAGTTGATGCATTGAGATAGGTTCTCTCAGTAAACTGGAAGCTCACCAATTCCAGCTATTCTGGCTGGTCAGCTTGCCCAGGAGACCCTGTCTATGGCTCCAAAATGGATTACAGGTGGCTGCCGTGCCTGTATGGCTTATGTGGGTCTGGTAAACACTTTATCCACTAAATCACCTCCCCATCTCTGTGGTTAATCTTTTGGGACTGGAACTTCCCAGGACTAATACTAGATTACATTTGTGAGATAACTACATATGCCACTAATTCCTAGGAAGCATGACTGCATTTCTTCTTATCTCTAAAGACATTTATCTTCTTACAAAGAAAAAGACAAAAAATATAAATTGAGAACACTAACATTATGTAGAAAAATGCCATTTGTAGCTTAATTCAATGACACAAGCTGCTTGAATTTCTTAAGTTTGTTATATTTCTTATGCTTTCATAATAAAATTCCTAGTTTAAAGTTAAACTGAATTCTGTACCAAAAGTGAACAAATGTCTTTTTGTAAATTCCATTTTACTCTTCTTAGCTGTTCTGTCCTCTGGCTTTTCCTTTCATCATTCCAAAGTTATTGTAGAAAATTAAATGCACTTCACAAGCCTCAAAAGCATTAAGTAAAACTGTAAGGAAGAACTCACATCTTGGACTGAAGTTGTGTTGGTCCATGAAGGTGAGAGAAAGGGGGTCCTCCGCGTGCAGGGTGCTCTGATCGGCATAACTTCGGTCCATAGCGTTCACCATGTGGGTCATCTCCTGTCTTGTGTTCCCCATTGCATCTTTGCGCTTTTTAGCAAGCTTGCTGCCAAAGCAAATATAAAAGGGAGCCCTGAGTGTAGCGAGCCTTGAGGGACAGCTGACACCAGCAATAAATAAGCTCAAGTGAGCTTGAGGACAAGGTTATACATACATGAATTAGAAAACCTAAGAACTGATGATCATTTCAGGAATCAATACAGCACACAAACCATTCCACTGGCTTGTTGTAGGATGACCTTATTTGTGAGATATTCAAATTGCCAAACCAAGAGTCTTACCATGTCTTTTATTTAGGTCTGGGTTCAGATGGAAAAAAAACAGAGTAAAACGAGGGTACTACAGGGTGAGTGTAATCATAGAACATTGCATATATGTATGACACTGTCGAAAAATAAAAATTTATGAAAACATTTCTTCAAGAGTATAAGCATACACTTCTAAAGTAAAGTTAATTCACAGATGATTTAAGTAAAAATTTAAAAATGTAAGTTCCAGTCTTCCTCTTGAGTGACGACTGCCTTAGATCAATTCCTTGAAGGTCTTGCTAACAACATGATATAACTTTGCTTTAGTTGAGCCAGCCAACAAAGAACAAGGAAAAGGCCCATTCTCCCCTTTTCTGTTCCTAAGTAAAAACACAAACATACAGAGCACAGACACTGAGCAGTGCATTAACAACACTAATCAAAACTAACCCAAAGTCTTTTAAAATCAGCCTTAGCCAGATATGACTGAAACTCTCATAAAGACATCAAACTAAATCATAAGCTATGTAACAAGGGTACTGGGGAAAATTTGAAAAAATGCTATGCAAAGATGTAATGCCAATTGTTGTTGTCTTGGAGGATTGACATGGTCAAACCCTAAAATGTATTGTAGACTTCTTATGCATACTATCCACTACAGAAATGTCTGATGAATACAGCAGGAGAGTGATTCAGGGTTATAAAAGTTGGAGATAACATTTCAAACTACACAAATACTGACCCCTTTATCTCCCACATCAAGAATAGGATGTTTTTGTTTCTGTGTTATCCATGAAACATATACCTAAAATCTATTAAATACATATAAAATATTTAACTCATATTCATCAGCAAATTCATACACGGAGGCACTGCAAACCACTGTAACACTGCCTTCGAAATACTCCCCCTTTGTTAAGAATGCCATTTCTTAGGTCGGTGGTAAGACACTCTCTTTTGATTCCCCAATTACTGTCTATATTAAACAGACTACAAGTGCTACAAAGGCTCATTGAATAGATGGAGTTTATGCCAACAGACTTTTCCTTTTTAAATGCATTGAGCAGCCTGAGAGTTTCTCCAGCCTATTTTTCTCTGACAATTGTTGTAGTTGACCATGGAGGCATGCAACCAACATAGAGAACAGGAAAACTAAATCTTACTTACAACTGAGTAAAGCAGGTACAAACTATGACTTGCTGAAGGACACCCCTCATTTATTTATAAGAAACAGCAGTAATTATTAGTACTAATTTAATATTAGTAATATTAGAAACAAGGACAGAGGACTATTATCTACCACCAGTAGCACTGCCACTACTATCCCCTACGCCATCACTACCTTTACAACTGTCACTTATTGACAAAAATTGCTGCACACACTGAAAGTGCTACCAACTCTCCCTTCCACGCCAGAGGGTAAAGTCTGTAGAAATATAAAGATCTAGACAGAGAGTGTAAATATAGGTGAGAGATGAGGCATCACGCATGGAAGTGATAACTGAGGAAATGGAGAAAAGCTCAGGGGCAACTTGTCCAAATGACTCCTAGCACTTGACCCAAATGTTGGAAATGACTTGAATTTTTAAAAATAACAGCAATATTTCAGGATGGCTATCTTAGTTTTGTTTATCATTTTCAGGTATTTTTTATTTTATTTTATTAAATGTCTCTCCCTCCCTCCCGCCTTCTCTCTTTCTCTCGTTCCTTCTTCCTCCCTCCCTCTCTTCTCTCTCTCATCTCCCCCCCCCTTCGACCCCGCCACCATGTGTGCACCTACATGAGAACATTCCCTATGGAGGTCAAGGGTTATCAGATGCCTCCAGAGCCAGGGTTATAGGCATGCTTGTAGGCTGCCTGACATGGATGTTGTGAACTAAACTCAAGTCTTCTGCAAGAGTAGAGCAATGATACGCCTTTCATAGTTAAATGCACATAAGAAAAATAGAAATGCTAGCACAATCAAATGCTTTACTTATTTATTTATTTATTTGTTTGTTTGTTTGTTTGCTTATTTGGGAGGAGTTGAGACAGGGTTTCTCTGTGTAACCCTGGCTGTCTTGGAGCTTCCTCTTAAGACCAAACTCACAGAGATGCACCTGCCTCTGCCTCCTGAGTGCTGGGAATAAAGGTATGCACCACCACAGCCTAGTATTGATTTTGTTTTTTTAAAAAAGCAATGTCTGACCCTAATTAAACACCATCAGGCTGTATGCAGCCAACAGTCCTATGCATTCCAAACTTCCTGCTAGTTAGCCATCATGAAATACTTTTGTCCTTAGGCCTGCAACATCATTTAGTCTCTAAAATCTGGCTAGCTTCTATTCATTGTGACTCCAAATATACTTCCTTGGAAAGGTTTGATAGGGCTGATCCAAGTGCCATCTGATTCAGGTGATTTTTATAGTAACATGTTCATGTCTTCAAACAACACTTGTCACATATTATCACAGTATTTTTCAGTCATTTCCCCCACCGTGTGTTCAATAAAGGAAAAGATCACCTGCACATTCTGGGCATCAGAACAGTTCCAGAATACTAAAAGCACAAAGCAGGCACTCAATAAATACTTGTGGAAGAGACAAATTGGGCCTGTTTTATACTTGGCACTTTCCATTGGTTAACTCAATTAATTCTCAGATCAATCCACTGAAAACTGCTTAAGGATTCTCATCATATAAATGAGTTCATTGAGGTTTAGGGGAGTTAAACAACTAGCCCAAGGTTGCTTATCTAATAAGCAATGAAGAATGACCTCATTCCATAGTTTAAGGTATTACACAATACCCAGCTGTTTACACTGTGTTTACTGTCACATGGGAAGCAATGGCTAAACACCAGTTGCTAAGCATTCAAAGAGAATAGGAATACAGCATAAATATGCTGTCATTTATACATTTTGAAACAGCAGAAAAATGCTTGACAAATAAGTTCTAGGCAGGGGTGGTGATGCCTATCTCTAATCAGTATTCAGAAGTAGATGGCTGAGCTAGGAATGTTCAAAGCCTCCCTAAACTGGGATTCAGGGCAAGACCTTGTCTCAAAAACAAAAAAATTAAACTTTTATTTTTTTCTCCAAGTCTTTGTTTCTTGGGCAAGGTTAAAAGGTTGATTCATTTCTCTAAAAATGTGAGTGATTGATTTCAATGAAAATAGCATTATTTGAGCCAGCACACGCCTTTAATCCCAGCACTTGGGAGGCAGAGGCAGGCAGATCTCTGTGAGTTCACGGTCAGCCTGGTCTTCAGAGCAAGTTCCAGGACAGATTCCAAAGCTACACTAAAATAGTACTTACTATCTGACATTTGGATTCAAAATAATGTAAAAAATTTTAAAAATAGGCATAGAGAAAACAGCAAATGGAAATGATGATTCTAAACCTGGAGGATTTACAAGTGAATAATTTATATCTTTCATGAATGGGTAAAATTAAAAAGTATTTTTCAAGAAGTGAAAGTGTTCTAGCAAGGGCTTTCCAGATTCATAAACTTAAATGATAAGCAAACTGTGCTGGAATACAACCTTTGTGAGTACCTGCAAAGTCAAGGACAGTCAGATAGTCCCTTATGCCTCAATCTTCATGACAACGCTGTGATATAGACTTTCATTCAGGGTGTTATGAAACACGGTGAGTTGACATCAGTGTTTAGAGTTTCCATACATGTTACTGTGACATAATGCCACTAGAAATTAGCTAAAAACCATAGGGAGTTTTTCCTTTGTGCTCTATCCTACTATATTTCTACCTTTATAAAAAAAGAAATCAGTTTGAGATTATTATCCCTAGGTGTGTTTAAATAGCCTTTAAAAGTATATATCCTGTGACATTTTTATCTGGTTGGGCTTTAAAGTGACAGGAGTTCTAAGTGTCAATCACCAAAAAGTATAAACTGCTACATTGTCTAGGAGAGAGATGTTAACTGTGTACAACAATGGAATCCCATTCTAATTTTACAGATCCATTGACAGTTAACGGTAGGTTTATTGAAATTCTCATAGCTAAATACATATTGATTCTGGTATGTCTCTTGCTTTGTCTACCCCTGAGCCATGAGCACATATAATGTGCACTTCAGGAGAATTAAACAATTCATTTTGCAAGTACTTGATTTTGACAGATGTGCAAATGACTTTCATTATCAAAGCAGCCAACAGCATAAACTTCTGCAGGTGGATGTATGGGTGGGCCATAAAGGGGAAAAGTACTCCATCATTGTATGAAATGGTACAGTTAATTATCATTGGCTTCATCAAACATGATTTAACAAGCGTGTTATGATTCATCACAATAAGCTAAGAGCACTGCTATTTTACACCTGCTTGTCTAGCAGATTGTAGGAAGCCAAATGTTTGCAATATTTAAAATGTTGGCAGCATTGTATTGAAGTGATTGACTCATAAAATTTTGCTGTAAAACTAGCTGAAACCTTACCTAGTGATATAGACACTGCAGGCTGTATGCCTCAAACACACTTAATCTCAATCCCTGGGCCTTGGACAGTGCCATATCCTTTGGATTGAATGACTAACTACCTTGGATTCTAAAAAAACAAAATTGAAAACAGCTCAGGAAGTTGAATGGCCAATATTCTCCATGCTGACATAAAAGACTTACCATACCTTAGTCTAGAGTGAGTTGGAGACTGCTGAAGACTATAAAAAGGTCACATGCCTGGTCCTCAGGTTTTGTTTTGGCTTAGTTTTATAAAGTCTCTATTTAAATTGTAGTAAGCAAACTCATTTTTTCCTACTCTACAAAAGACTTATTTATATCTCTGCCTTTACTACATTATGATTTTATCAATTTATTTTGACAAGACCATTATAGTGGTTTTAATCGCCAGCAAGGATATCTTCTTATGACCTTTTAGAATACCTGGGGAGGTGAAAAGCGATGTTATCACATGCAGGCCCAATCTGGTTTGCATCTTTCAAGGGCAGTCTGAACGCTGCACAAATATCTCACTGGGCTCATTTTCTCAAACGTAACACAGTATCATATGGTAGGGACCCGGAAGTTAAAACCACATTTGTCACCAGATGCGTAACGGAGAGTAAAGACTTGACATAGGTAAATACATGATGTTCTTAGCTGTAGACTAAGCCACTTATGGAAAACTGTCATTAAAACTTAAAGTAGCTGAACATACAGAAACACAATATCCCTTTTAAAAAAGAGTATCAAAATAGGTAATATTCTATAGTTTTAGAGTCCAGAAAGATATAAATTTTGAAACACCACCAAACACACACTGTTTCTGTGGGTTTTTTGAAAGGGATATTGCATCTTGGACACATGTAAAGTTGTAATGACCCATTTTCTACTTACAGGTAGTAGGAGTAAGAATAGTAGCTCCTCCTGGCAAGCAGATCACAGACAGTGGGAAAAGAGAAGCAATGGTGAATGAGAAGCGTGACTCCGTCACATCCAATAGAGCAGAAAAATGTGCGTTAAAAAGAAAACGAAACAAAATGAAATTTGTGGGTTTTTTGCTTTGCATTTTAATTTGCCCATGCGTTGTTAGCGTTCTTATGCCATGCGATTAAACAGACAGATATGCAGCAAAAAATAAAATTTGTAATACAGAATTAGGGGGGAAAAAGTAACATGCTGACATTTCTTATATTGCCAAAGAACTGAAAAATCAAATGGATTGTGTGTTTTTCAACATGCAGTTAAAGCATAGAATCATCCATTGCCATCAAAATGTCATGACAGATGGAGCAGCTGTGTATAGAATGTGTATACTCAATATAGTAGTTTATTTGAAATACAAAACATAAAGATATGAAGTTAATATCTGCAAAGTGATACATTTTTACATATCGGGTGTATCTTAATGGTACACAGTATATACACGTTATGTGAATACAGGTACCATATGCTACATATACATGAAGGTATTCCTACAGTAGATGCATGTGAACATGATTTACACAAACATTTACTGTATTGAAACATGATTTCAAGTTGATGTTTGGAAGTTTTCATGTGTTCATGCTGTGCATTTAAATTGTACACGATGAAAAAATGGCATATAATTGGAGATAATTCAACAGCGATTAAACTGAAAAGAAAAATGACATTGCGTTCTGAAAGTTGCAATATCCCTTTCACAGCCTAAGAACTTACTTTCTATATAATCTCAGCTGTAAAATTTTATTTGGTTGAGTGCTAAGCTATTCTTTTGCAACCCCAAACACATGGAACTCTTTTCAACGAGGCAAATATCCCTACATATATTATTCACACCAAGGGATAGTCTAAAGAAACTACAATTTCTCATGAAAAGGGAGATGGTAAGAAGAGTGCCAATTTCTATTGTTGTTATTGTAAATTTCTATACTCAAGGGAAACTACAGGATAACACAACTTTTTAATCTGAATTTGGTCATATTGCTGATAGCTACATGCTTTTGTACATCATAACACAGATGTACTGTGTGACACACACGGCCTGTTGAGTCGAAGCCCTTACTAATGGGCTGAGGTAAGTAAGGAGTTAAAGTAATTTAGGCATGATGTATATACACCAGAAGGCAGCAAACACAACCTCACCCATCTGTAAGAGTACGGTCTTCGCCAGGCATAGGTGCTGCCGAAGCAGGCAAAAGTTTGGGAGACTTACTATCCAGTAAAACAATTATTATGAATACTTAAACATGGAACATTTTAGTGGCGGCTTATTTATCCAATCATTGGCAACATAAACCGGAAGAAGAATCAGTGAAGATGTGCAATTATAGAAAGCTGTCAGAGCATGTTATCAACCCACCCCCCATCCTTGCTTTAGTGACTGGCTTAGCAACTTGAAGGACCTTCATTTTTCACTTGTTATTCTTAGTACAAATCCACCAGAAGGAGGGTACTCAAAAACAAACAAGTCTTCAGATAAACAACAAATACAACTAGATTGAATTCCATTCTGAGGAGAACACAGTCAGAAGCCATTCTCATGCATCCAATAGGATGTGACAATCCTTTTAATGATAAAGCAGTATTAAGTGAACTCTCTAAACTGTTTGGCCTTTTCACTCTCCAAATACAAATTTAATTTAAACAGAAATATAAGGTCTGAAGGTTCCATTCCATGATTTTGTATGGATGTCTACTGGTAAACTAGTGTTTTCAAAAGACTTAAATCTTCTTGTCTCACCTAGGATGTGTTTTCCAACCACAGAGGTAGACAACAGCAGAGAGAAAGCACTGTTTGGGGGAAGCACATATGTAGCTAATTGAACACAAAACACTGCAGTGCATACCTAATGTTTCTAATGCAGATGTGTCTTCTCCAACATATATATCTCCAGGGACAATTGTAAAGAGGCAATATATTAAAATAGATGCTCATGGAATTGTTATTAACATATGAGTCTTATCCATAATGCTAATGTTTTATTTCAAGTAGAGAGCAACAATAATTGAACACTATGAGAATTCATGTAATATACGCAACATCACTTATCACCCGATCAGAATATTTAATAAAGCAGAACTATTTTTATACACAAAGCTGTTGGAATGCACTCTGTGTGTAATTTTTTTTGAAAGTCCTTCCAAATTTTAGAATTATCTAAAATTCATGATTGGAAGTATTATAATGTCATACTCGTTTCTAAGAAAATGACTTGTAGATTCTGACAACTTACATAATAGTCAAATAGCTCGAAGTTTAAAAAAAATGTGTATATCTTAAATGCGTTTGAGCAAGAGTATACTCTCAAGTCCAGAATACAAGTTTAAATTCCAGGAAGTCATATCTTTATAGAACTCCAGGAGGTGGCGACATTGACTGACATAGTATAAAAGATAAGGTTCAATTTAAGCATTTACTCTTTTTTAAAAAAAATTTAGTCAATGAATATTTAATACACAATGTCATTAAACAAAGTTTCTATTCTCCTCACATCCCATATGCAATCTATATTTATAAAAATATAGATTAAAAATGAAAATAATTCTGACTTTGGCCCAAGCACCATAAATATATAACCATCAATTTTATTATGTTTAAAAATAGCAACACTTAAAATAAGATGAATTTCTCATATATCTCTGAAAATTCAAAAATTTACAGGTTTACATTAAATAAATTTTAACAAAAATCTATACTTACATCCCAGAACAAATTGCAAACAGCTAAATAACACTTCACAAAAAAAAAAAAAAAAAAAAAAAAAAAAAAAAAAAAAAAAAAAAAAAAAATCCCAAGTAAGAAGGGACTGAAGAGCAGGCAATCTAAATCGAACTTGCCAAAGAGGTTGAAGGGAAAACACATGAAAATCAGTGGCAAACACATGAGGACATTATTGGATCTTACCTCTTTTTCACAATTACTATGACAACCAGGAGAAGGAGGATGAACACCAAGATCCCAGCACTGATGCCTGCGATTTTCACCACTCTGTCTGTCTGCTTCGCGGGGTCCGGGATCACCTCTGGTTCTTCTGTTGCTGCTGCTAAACAAATCAGATAAATGGGTGACTGAAAGCCGCTACCAGGCACAGGAAGATCCCCCCCCAGGTGGAAACTGCCCAAGGAAGACAGGTTTGAATAGCAACAACCTGAAAACCTACATGCAGAAATGAGCTATTCTACAGCATGAAAGACTTAGGGCCATGATAGGGAAACACTTATCTGAGTTTTATTTTCTTGTTCTGTTTTAATATAAGAAATAAGAGGAAAACCACAGAAATTGTTACAGATGGTATGGTGGGCTATTTTTCTTTAATGCCCTCAAAATTCAGCACAAGGATTTTAGAACTAGTACACTTGAAAGAGATTGGGTTGGATATAGATGACCATTTATCTGTCATCTTCATTGCCTGTGGTGGCTCAGGTTGCTGCCTGTAATTCCAAGACTCAGGGGCCTGAAGAGGAAGCAATGGGAGTTTCAGGCTAGTAGGAATTAGTTTATAATCCATTATAAAAGTTCAAATAAATAGTTTAGCACAAGGAAAGAAAAAGTAGGGAAATGTACCAGGAATATTTCACATTCTCTCACCAGATAATAAATGTGGGAAATGACTTTAAGAAGATTATAGGCCTTTACTTCCTTTTCTTTCTCAAAATCATACTCAGCCCTCATGTATGTACACAATTAAAATAGAAAACTTTAATCAATACATAAGCCCTGTAAAAGCCTCTGAAGACATTTTCCTTTTACCTCATTTACCTTGAAACTGGCAAAGAAACTATTATTATCTGTACTTTACAGATACAAAACCCCTGAGGCTTAGAGAATTAAGGCTAGCTTATGAATCGCTCAAGGGCAGACACAGAATCTAAGACATCTTCTATCTTTTAAGACAGCACGTCTCAGTTTCCAAGTTTGTGGCCCCCACTGCTGAGAACACATACAATAAAAGCTGTAGAGTTCTATGGATTAAGCATATTGGAAAACTGCTTTAAATCGCCAATCACAGCACCTTGTACTTAGAGTTTAGAGACCCCAGCTGAGTGAACACGCTACCAACAAGGACTGCAACATGAGCCTGTACATCTCTAGGACCACATGTTTGTTCTCTTTACAAGGTTATCCATCTATTCCTGTTCCAATCTCTTCTTTTTCAGTTCCTTCATTTGGCTTCTTTCTCTCCACCATCCAGGTTCTACGTATCACATTGTCTGCCCCAGTTTTCCCCAATGGCAAGTGCCTGTCATGAGGTTAGCATAATTTTTCAAAATAAAAACAAAAAAGCAAACATATCTCTGACTAATATTATTTTCATAAATGCTTTACTGCAAATCTAAACAGAAAAGGTGCTAGTGAAGTTTGTAACATGGTCTATGAGCCATCTTTATTTCATTTACACAGAATACAATATCCCAACAGTTTAGGAACTGGAAAGGTTTATTTTCAAGTGGAGACTGCAAGTCCACAGTTTGCTTTTCTATTAAGTGTAAGGAGCTTGCTGGGCAAGGGTGTGGCCATTCCCATCCTTACAGCTGTAGGCAACTTCCAGTCTTAATTAGGAGTAGGAGTCACTCAGTGCATACTACATGGCCAACTGTCTGCAACATATCATTGTCTGTAACCTATGCAAACCACCTTAACTATGCTGGCATTCCTTTTCTCGAGTGACTTGCTGAAAGTATACACACGTCCACACATGTTGTAAGCATGAATACCTAAAACACGCAGAGTGTACTCTGAAATTGCATGCGAAAGTCTAACAGCAAAGTGGTTATTGTTTGTCATTATCAACCTTTTGGTTGACATAGATATGCTTTCACAAAGGAATTTTATATAAAACGATTTAGAACTCTCTAGAGAGAAACTTTCATCTGTAAGATAATTTCTATAGTTCACTCACTAAGTACCCTCTGATCAGGTTCTTTGCTACACTTGACTTTCACAGAGTAGGGGTGACAATCCCTTGGTTCTCTGACATATCTGACTAATGGAGTTAACTGCCAGTACTTTGGGGATCAGTTCTTGTAGATGAATGTTCTCTCTCTCTCTCCCTCTCTCCCCCTGTGTGTATGTTTGTGTATTTACACTCATGTGTTTACATGGGAGCGTGGGTGTCTTCCTCAAGTGATGGAGCTTTTTGAAACTGAGGTTCTCACTGAACTGTTGGCGCAGAGATCCACCTCTGACAGCCTCTTCAGTGGTAGGTAAGTGTGTGTGCAGGCACATCCAGCTTTTCCCATGGGTGTTAGTGATTTGAACTTAGCTCCTCACACCTATTTACTATGCACTTTACCAACAAGGTTATCTCCCCAGCCCCAGCATTTTGTCTCTCTTTGATTAACATGGCATATACCATTACATTGAAACCATACTATGAACACTCTTAAGATTCTCTCATACTGTGACAAATGCTTTGCAAATATGTTAACAATTATGTGTAATGTTTTAGTAGCTTGAATAATGATGACTTCTGGATCAAACTCAGATCCTCTTGCTTTTACAGAATGTTTCCAATTGTGTCATCTCCCTGCCAATGTCACCTCTTTAATATATTTTATTTCAGTTGTCACATGTAGCAATATTTTATAGGAAACTTCAGGACAGCTAAATTTTTTAAACATTGAAATGTATGCAGGGACAGATAGAATGGACATGGGGAATACAGGTTCAGAAATAAATTATCACCAAAAGGACCTTAAATACTGTCCATGCTGTGTCATTAAATAACGAAACTCACACAAAAAATGGTAGGCAACCAATTTCAAATTCAGAGGATGAAGAACTTTTTAAAGAAAGTTTTATTAGAAATAGTATTTCTGATAAATTAATCTTAATATAGTCCCGGAGTGGAATGTCAAAACTAAAAGCCAATGTTTGAAAAACGAAACTGTTAAACTTGCATTTGTGTTCAGTGCACAGGGTGTTAAGACAATTCAAGTATTATGCAAATCCACATTATCACTTTAAACTGATAATCTCTGGCCTTTTTAGAGATGGATCCTATTCATAGTTACCAAATGGTTAAAAAAGGGCAAGGGCAAGTATGCTTTGTGAGTCATGATTGTAATTCATGTGCAGATTATTGGCCAACTGCCAACATAATTAGCAAACTTGAACAAGATTCCCCATATATGTGTGAATTGATGGCTATTTCCCCATTTCCCCTGAACTATTCTAAGAGGGTTCACTTGTTGCTATTACTAACACTACCACCAACAGTACTTTTCAAAATAAAATGTACAAATTTATTAATCTGTATACTTTTGGAGGGGGGGGTCAGGGTCTTCCTACAAAACTCGGCGATGAACTGAGGCATGGCCTAGAACTCATGATGTGGCATAGCATAATTTTCAATCCTCCTGACTCAGCCTACAAAGCTGGTTTCCACTGTACGCTTCAGTCACATTTACTTCTCTAGGGTTTTGCTCAGTAGAATCAAAGAACATAAATAAAATCTTCCATATTTAAATAGAAGATTCATTAAAGGAAATATACAATAGCTTTTAAGTGAGCATTTCCTGTTTTCTTCAAAGACAGAGGACACCTATCAGAGTGTTGAACCCCCTATGCCTCATATAATTTATCTATGCACAAAGACAATGGAGAGTGTCATTTTCCAAAAGCCATAAATCTTTTCATATTTTATTTGCCAGACAGCATCCAAAGAATCCTCAGGTTTCAGAGGCCTATAGTAGCCTAATTCTTTACATAATGAGGGGGAAAACCCACTAGAATCCATAATGAGGGGAAAAAACCCCACTGGAATCTTATTTTTATTGAGCACATTTATGAGGTACACTTTTGGAGGGAGGAAAATAGCTAAAGTAACATTTTTATACACCACACTCTTGCTCCCATGAACAAAATAATTTGTTCCAATTCTAGACCAAAAGAGTAAAGCCACATAAATTTACATGAAAGTTAAAACTTCTAATTTCTGTGACAAAACAGAATCATTTTCCCCTTCATGATGGATATCACAGTCACCATCTCTAAGCACAGCCATCTAAGGGACTTTACAGCATTTTTAGAGACATCAAACTCACATTCTACACATATTACGGGTGTTTCTCCTTTTCTCAGCTGTAATTTGGGGAAAGCATTCATTCATTTATCAACCATTCCTTGAAATGCCCAAACAAGGAATACAACCCCCACCACAAGCAAGCCAGTGGCAGCATCGATTTCCTAGTGACTGGAATTCAATAGGCACATTTCTGTTTATTTGAATGTTAGAAGCTCTTGACTTTTCTGACCACTTCCTATATGCAACACCACTGTCTTTTTTTTTTTTTTTTATGGGATGTCTGTTGTTGCAGTGTACCTGCTAGTGCCATGAGTTTTGGCCTGTTAATTCAGGATTCTTTTGTAAATGCCTCCTGCTTTGCTCATCCGTGGGGAGTAGATGTCATTTTTAGTCCTTCAAGGACCTCAGCCTCTTGATGTGGTTGTCCACACTTTCTGGCTTTGTGATGTCACATTTCTATCACTTTAGTTACCATCCATTCTGATTATTCTCAAGTTAATGCATTTCTGGCCAACATCTCCTTGATCTCCTGACCCGTAATAACTTGATTATTGACTTCTCTTGTATGCATCATTTTCCTTCAAGACACCGTGTCTAAATGTGAGTGTATACACTCTTCTCTCAGCATTCTTCCTCTTCCTCCCCTTGGAGTACAGGACTCTGCCATTGGCTTCTTGAAGCTGAAAACCTGGGCAACATCCTTTTTCCTTCTACCTCTCCTATTCTTTATATTAATGTATACTTTATTATCCACATCTGGATGATTTTTAATGTGAAGATGCTAATAATTATGAAAGGACAAAATTCAAATAGGAATGACTGGGGTAGACATGGAAACTAATCCTCTATTTTATGAAATTAGTTATAAAGCACTACTCCTTTCTAAGTATTCACGTTATACTCTTTTCCTCCCCTCTGGTACATTAACCCTGACTTGGCAGGGCGGTGGTGGTGAACACCTTTAATCCCAGCACTTGGGGGGGGCAGAGGCAGGCGGATCTCTGTGAGTTCGAGGCCAGCCTGGTCTCCAGAGCGAGTGCCAGGATAGGCTCCAAAGCTACACAGAGAAACCCTGTCTCGAACCCCGCCCCAAAGAAAAACCCTTACTAATGTCAGCTCTCATGTACATGAAGGCTGCTTTCCTCTCTTATGCAATCTGCCTGTCCTTCACGAAAACACACATAGTATTTCTTATGTGTTCTTATGATGGTTCAATTACTCCACTGATTCCAGAATGGCTTCCCATTCTTAAGATAAAGATCTTAAAAGCAGGAACCATGTATACTTTGTCATCATTTTATGTTGAGCAGAGCTTGGAAAGGAGCCATGATATAAAAATATTAACTGAATAAATGAAGGAATGTCACTACATGTGCATACAACAAATTGAATGGGCATACAAAAATCAGATGGCTTCCTTAAAAGATAAGAATTTGTTGGATTTTACTGGTCTAGACCTAGTTTGAGATAAAACTAGGCATTGAAGAGCACTACTTAGTCTTTCCTTCACAGGATTGTTTCCATCTTCTGCTCCAAACCAAGTTCAAGCACATCCCAGGGTGAGAATGCCATGAAATTTGGTATTGGGAAGCTAGTTCCTTCCATTAATTTGAGAGACACGAGAGACATGTTACTAGTTAGGCTTTAGACTTGAAGATGTTATCCAGCGTATAGTATATAGAGCTAAGATCTCAGCAGAAGAGAGCTAAGCACTCTGTCATGTATTGGACAGATTTTAGAGCTATAGTAGTTAAAAACATAAGATGTTATAAGAAATTGATTTTCTGGTGTTGTGAAATAATGGAAAACCTAGAAAGTGACTCCTGCAACTATGTAAATAATGACACAGAGGGAAGTGGCTTTGAGGATTGTTGGGCCAGTTCAAAGGCTGTACACATATAACTAGATATTATTTTGCTATCATTGTGATAAAACATGATGACCAGGGCCACTTACAGAAAATGTCTATTTGGGCTTACAGCTCTCAAAGGGTTACAGTTCATGATGGCAGAGTGGAGGTAGCAGGAGGCAGATACTGAGGCTGGAGCAGAAGCTGAGGGCTCACACCATCGTGAAGCACAATGTGAAAAAGAGATAGTGAACTACAAATGGCTAGTTCTAGAAACCCCCATAGCTCACTCCCAGAGACCTAATTGCTCCAGCAAGACCATATCTCCTAAACCTACCAAAACTGGTATTCAAATACGAGAGATCACAAGGGACATTCATCATTCAAACCACTGCAGACTATAACCTACATTTACCTGCAGTCATCCTAAGGATACAATGTACCACTGATCCAAGATGGTGGCATGGCAGCCACACAGAGTTAGTACCCTCTAAAATAATAACTATATAATATACCTTTTAGAGCTGTCAAGTGTCATAATGTTGTGAAGAGGTTTTTATAAATGGAAACCCACAATAGAATTGTGAACAGGTGGGAGGGCAATGACTAGAGGTTAGCCATCTGAGCCTATCATATAATAATGAAAACTTGTGAATAAGTGAACTGACATCACTTAAAAAATAGTTCTAAAAAATTTAGCAGTCTGTCATATAAATAGATAATGATGGTTTTTGTAAAGCACATGTTATTAATTAAATAGCCTACTGCTGTGGACTTCTAAGCCTTAGGGTCATCTTGAAGTATTTATTATTTAACTCAATGATCCTTTGATGTCATCTTGCTTTATCACCTCAAATGATCTTTATGATGAAATCCGTTCACTCTTGGATTGCTGACTATCAAAACAAAAGCCAGTCAGTGATTTTGATTGGTAAAGTAAGAGAACAGTCACATGTCATACATTCATTCTGTCATAAGAGTTGGAAAATATTTTTCTTGTTTAACAAAGAAATTCTTGAAAAAGTATAATGTTGAGAATGGAAGAAGTTCATGAAGATCTAAAAATTATAAAACAAAAGTATGTGTTCTTGTTACAAATATTTCAAGTTAATTTCACATGATTTAAGATATCTACTCCAAGCCTGAGATTTTCAGATTTGTTTTTGCTTAGCAATGATAGCACAAAAATGCTACAAAAAATGCTAAATAAATAATAGATTTCTTTTTTCTTGAACACATTAGTGTCACATTTCAGGAGTATAGTTAAAGATAAAAAAGTAGAAAGTGTTATTGTGCTTTATTTTCTTTTAAGAACAACTATTTGATTGCACATATGAATTTTTCATTGTTTCTCATTTACTGACATGCAGTAAGTAGGTAAAAATAGAACCATGGTGTGCAGTCTTACTTCTTAAACACAGTTGGGTCTATCCATGAAGACTTCTCAGAAATCTACCTTGAGTTCTCTCTTCTGACTTCTGCTGCATTTAAGACTCAGTTATCTTATTTCGCTTTTTGTTTTTTAAATAAACTCTACTGTTTCCTGCATCAACTTTCTCGGATTTAGCCTGCTTTATGCTACCAAAGTAAGTTTTCTAAAATGTGAATTTAATTAATAACTACCCCAGCTACTTCAAACACACACGGCTTTCCGGAACTAGACTGCAGTCAACTTTTTGATCCTCACCTACTGACAAATACTTTACATTATCATATACTGTAACTGCACAGAACCAGCTGCCCAGCACCAAACAATGTAGTCACACGCTTACTGTACTTTGGGGGTTAGTAACATGTGACCCAGGGGATATATCCAGCTCACTGGGATGAAAACGAACACTGCAAATACTCAACTTTGCATGACGTAACTTGTGACTCACTGACTTGCCCACCGGCATCCTATGTAGTCTCTATGTAAATTATGTGACAGCTCTGCATCATCGGATCTGTCATGTTTTTTTAAACATGATGCTGAAATATGCTCTCTAATACTCCCTTGCCAAAAAATGGCTTAGAGATATTTGAGTATTTAAACTAGTTGCTTCTATGAAATGCCCAGTGAACAACTGTTACCTATTTTTGTGACTTTATTACACACACACCTATTGTGTGTATGTGAAGAAGAGAGAGAGAGATAGAGAGACAGAGAGACAAAGACAGACAGACAGAGACAGAGACAGAGGATTTACTGTTTAGCCCTGGCTGGCTGGGATCTCCCTAGGCAGATCACGCTGGCCTTGAACTAGCAGGGATCATTTGTCTCTACCCCTGGATTGTTGAATTAAAGCCATACATTATAATACCCAGCCTTCATAGATTTTTCAAAGCAAAATTGTTTTTATCTCTTTGGCTTTACGTAGATACTATGTCTTTGTCATTTATTCCTGTTGCAAATACCTTCCTCTGTTAAACAGTACAAGAGGAAAATAAAGCTTTTTATTTTAACCTCCTGAATTCATTGCTTAAACCTTTATAAATAAAGATAAATAAAAGTATAAACATTTGTTTAATGCGTGTGTGCACGTGTGTGAACACCTGTAGATGCCTGTGATGTCTGTGTACAGACCAGAAGAGGGGGAATGGAGTGCCTACCTCTATCCCTTGATACCTGCCACCTTACTCCCCTGAGATGGCTGTTTTTTGGCTAGACTGGCCAGCCAGAAAGCACAAGCAATTCTTTCTTTGTACACTACTCCCGTCACTGGCCTCCCATGTACACACAGACATTTTCAGCAGGTTATGTGGATGCGGGGAATTCAAACTCAGGTTTTCATGCTTGTGCACTGAACTCTCTTGCCCACAGAACCACCACCTTTCTAGTCCTAAAATATGTTTTATACGATATGGGAGTCTTCATCAGGAAATGAGGACCCACGGCCATAGATAAACCTGAGTGGTTTCATGAAGTACATGCCATCAGATAGACAAAAATGAGGACGCATAATGAGTTGGGAAACAGACACTTACAAGGCCTTTGTTCAGGAGCCCCTTTCCTTTATAACAAGACAATGCTGCCCCCCTGCCCCCCCCCCCCAGTTCAGGACTCATGCCTCTTTTTTTCAGGCTAAGGTCAGGGAAATTCTTCCTGCCTCTTGTAGGCTGTTTCTGGGTTGAGGTAAGAAGAAGGCCAAAGAGACCTGCTTATCTCTGTCATGTCTCAAAACACAACAGAAACCTACTCCAACCTAAAGTATTTGAATAGCAAGGTGCCACATTTTGGGGTGAAGTGTTCTGAACTCTATGGCTTTTCATCTTAATTTATTCATGGTATAAAAGTGAATTCGAGTTTTAATATTAATGAAGTAAAATTTAGTCTATGTTTTATGAGTGGTGCTTAGCATTCAGTAACTTCTCCCAGGCTGAAATCATTAAACTTTCTCTCTTTTTCGCTAAAAATTATAAAAGCTGTGAATGTCATATCTAATCCTGGGTTAATTCGGATCTGCTTTCTGGGTAGGATGGACAGGTAGGGGCGGTATCTTGGACCTCCATTGCCTCATGTTGTTAAATACACAGTTTCTCTAAGAGGCTTTGGAATGGATGTAATGGCTCAGAAGCTGTTTCTGTTTCTTATCAAAACACGGAATTGCAGGAGTCACTGTTTAGATTTTCTACTCTTTAAGTCCACCTAGTGCTGGCATCACACACTTTAAATGGGTTGAACTGAACATGCGGCTGTGTAGGTCACGTGTTCTTCTGGCCCGTTGCTTCTTTTCTTTACATGTTCACTTTTTTTCATAGATTTCACTCTGGGCATCTTCTTCACAGATAAACAATCTCTCTTTTACTTTGCTTCTAGAATTGTAACTGTAATTTGTTCCTCCTTGCCCCTCACAAAGAAGGCTCCTGTGTTGAAGGCTTGGAGGCCAGCAGGCCACAGTGTGATGAAAGCATATAGGCTCTGACCTAATTAATGGCCTCCCTCCCACACCATTAATGGGATATGGGGCCTGGTTGATGGACACAGGTCTATGGAAAGGTTTCCTTCATTCCTGGACTCGTCTTGGGTGGTGTTCTATGTTTATTTCTCCCATGAGATGATCCTCTTTGCCTACCACATTCCTTGACCATCATACCCTGCCTCACTGTGCAGGGGCCCCAAAGCAACAGAGCTAATGACCATAGGCTGGAACCTCTGAAACCTAAAGAGACCAGACCCTCACCCAGCCACCTGCTTAGGCAGCCATTAACAGGCTGCAGAAAAGACCCAGCAAAATGTAGGCCTCTGTCTCAGCAACATGTGCTAAGTTCCTAACCTTGCCTGACCTTCCAGTCATGAGGAAGCCAGATACACTCTTCATATGGCAAGGAACCATATAGAAGTTAGCTGGTGGGCTCTGGATGTGCTTTATAGTAACAGTGGTCTACAAAGCATAGCAATTGCCGTGGGAGGATCTATAGGCCATAGCAACCAGTTGACCAATCAACTCAGGACAGGTCGCCCAAGCCCGGAAGTGCACCAAATCCTAAGGAAGTGTACCAAATCCTAAGACTGTTGCAGACCCTATACACTCCCCTTGCTCTACTCCAATAAATTCCCTGCTCGACAGTCCCTCCGGGTCCTTCTCACTCCACCCGCCCTGAGGAATAAGACTGAGGACACAAGTTAATACAGTTAACTCGTTAATTGATTAAAGACCCTTTGCTTTTGCATCTAATCGAGTCTCTTGGTCACTTGGGGGTTCAGAATTTGGGCACAACAAAATCCTGGTCCCAAATAAGTCTTTATGTTGTTTTCTCAGGTATTTGCCACAGCAACGTAAGGCTGATGAACACACCTCTATTCAGTTACTTTTAAATTTGGACAACTATGCTTTTCTCTCCGATATCTATTCAGATCATGGTATACAGTTCTTTGGTTTTTGATAACAACATCTTGTTAATCTTTATTTGTATTTTATTTTGGAAACTGTTTTGTATGCAGCAATTTTATATTTTGACTCCTCAGTTAATACCTGTAGTCTTAGGAGGACTTAGGTGTTATTTCTGCTAACTCTTACTGTGACTTACTTTCATGAATGCTTGGTGACCTTTGATTGTGAGTTAATTGCTTTGTTAGTCGGTAGGACTCCTGCAGGCCTAAATTGATCATGCTTTCATCTCACACAGAATTTGTACCTCCTTGCATCAGTAACCAGGAGATACCAATGGATTTAGGCCATCTCTGCAGCTTTGGATGGAAATCTCAAGCTATGCAACTCCCATTGACAGCTGAAAGATCAAAGTTTCAAGGGCAAAACACCTTTAGATTTTCCATACAGTGAACACTAGATTATCATTTGGCTTTCCCCTCCCCATTTTCTTTTCCATGCTCCCGTCTTTCTTCCTCTTCATTGTAGATGCTGTGAACTCAGCAATGTGCATCAAGTTGTTTTCTCCCCATAGTGGGCTTGCTCTACATGAGCACAGAACATGTTGAATTTCCAGAACAGCAACTGAGATCATGGATTCTATCTGGTTTTTTTTGCAGTGGTAGGGTTTAATCCCAGAGCCTTGTGCATGCTGGGCAAGTGTTCAGCTACTGAGCCACGCCCCTAGCTCTCAGATCACAGATTTCAATCCACTGCTTTCATTTACCATAGGGTTATTCTCTTACCTCAAAACACCAGTTCATTATTTCCCCATGACCCACAAACAAGATTTTGCTGCCAGTAGTTTTTTGGCAAGTGTATAACAAATAGACTAGGAACTAATGGTGGTAATAAAAACTCAATCATAATTTTTAATGTTTAAGATTTCAATGCAAATAAAAAAGTATTGAGGTGTGTCACCTAGAAGAGTATATATATCATATACAGTATACTGTAAATTTCTAGATTTTTAGAAAAAAATCAATTAATGATAAGGTTAAAAACTAATTTGTAGAGTCTATAATATATTTCAAGAAAAATAAACCACTTTTCATGGCCCCAGTATTATATGTATACATACATTCAATGATTAGATATAAGTATATAATATATATGTATCATAATATATAAATTACAAATTACTAATATATATATATATATACATATATAATTATATAATATATAATTAAAAACAAAGGCTATTCTTCTTGACACCCCTGTTGGCCACTTTTACTTAGAAAGAAGTGTGATCAGCCTAGCATTTTTACCACTGCCTTAAACACACAAATGAATGAGGTAGGAGGGGGGTGGTGAGGGAATATATTAGAGGTGTCACCCTTAATCACTAGCTCAAGAAAAGAATGAGGAGGAGATAGAAATACAAATGAACTGCGAGCTAGTTACATCAGATCCTCTTAGGAGACAAAATAAACTAAAATAGAGGGGTTGAGCCTGAGAGGGGGCATGAAGGGTCATTAAAAGTCAATTTAAGGCAAGGACAACACATTCCCCCTTGCACCTTCAATCCATGAATAAGGCACCTGTGGCATTTCTGTATTTTCATCATTAAAAGCATTCATTCTCCTCACTACATGCCCAACATATTCCTAGTCCTTGCAAAATCATCACAGGGTAAGACAGGTGATATCTTTGCAACTCACATCTCTGAATGATTTTGAGTAATAAAAATTGTGTAAAGCAGTATCCTTGGTGCAGAAAGGGTATGTGTGTGTGTCCCTGCCATGGGGTTTCTTACTGGATCACTCTATATCTTCTTTTTGTGAGACATGGTCTCACACTGAATTTTGAGCTCACCCTTTAGCTAGGTGGCTGGCTAGCAAGCCCCAGGGATCCTATTGTCTCTACATAGGATTGAATATGAATGGTCCCATACATAGTGGATTGAATATGAATGGTCCCCATAGGCTCACACATTTGAAAGATTAGTCACTAGGGAGTAGGACTGCTTGAAAGGATTAGAAAGATTAGCAAGTCCCTATGAAATGTTTTCCTTTGAAAGAGTTGCCTTGGTCCTGGTGTCTCTTCACAGCAGTAGAACATTGACTAAGACACCTGAGATGGGATGATAGGCACTCTCTGCTGGGTTCACCTTTTCACATATGAGCTAGGCATCCAGACTAAAGTCTTCATGGCTGTGAGGTGAGCACTTTACTTACTAAGCCATCTCTGCAGCCCTGGTATTGAGAAATTCTACACTGAGAGATAACACAGGAAGGAGAGAGCCACTCAGGGACCATGTCAGAGGTGGACAAGAGAGAAGACCTTTCAGAAGATGATCTGAGGGCAGATGGGGGAGCCTCCTCTTCACTTGGATGTAATGTATCATTAGAAGGGCTGCTTTGTTGTATCTGTGCACTAAGTATTAAAGGGAGTTCAGAGTATTGGAGCTACTTACTTGACAAAACAAAACAAAACAAAACAAAACAAAAAACTTCTCATTTTAAGTAATCAAAGAGACGAGAGAATAACCATCCTGCTTTCATGCTTTGGGGAAGTCAAATAATGCAATTTTGTACTTGCAAAAGTCTAAGGAACTGGACTATATTTAAGCTAAAGATAGTAAGGGGTGAGCAATATGTCAGCAATAAGTAATGAACCCTCTACACACTACTGTACTGTTGAGACATTCCGGCAGTGCTGGCCTGTCCAGAGTAAACTGGGTTTGGCTCAAGATTAAAGGGAAATAAGAGAAAGAAGTTAAAATAAAATGCTGGGCCTTGTATCCTATTCACACACTCTGTTTATAACATAGAATGCTACAAATGACTAAATATAACCTTCAAGTGAAATGTTTGTAAAGTGGTAAATGTGGGTAGCTGGAGACATTAGGGAAAAAACAAGTCTGATAATGTCAGTGGTATTTTTCCCCTTCCCACAAACAGCAGGATCAGAAAAGTCTCTTCCTCGGGGAAAACTCTGGAATATTAAAATGTAGGCACTGCATGTAATTAAAAGGCAAATGCACTTGACATTTTTGTTGGCACAAACTCAGAATGCCAGATCCGGGCCAGTCATCCAAACATGCCATTCAAAGCTTAAGCAGGGAAATTAAAAAACAACAACAAAAAAGGATTGAATTTGAATATTAGGAAAACAAATAGAAGTCAAGCAAACTCTTTAACAGTCTTCCTCTGATAAGGGTGAAATATGATCTAAAATACTATGCAGGGCCCACCTTTTGACCTATTTTTACTGTTTATACTTGTAAACTAAGGGATTAAGAGTACTTGCTATTTTGGCGGCTTTAAGTTATAAATTTTATTTTCATTTTGAGCAGGTCATTTTCCACCAACGCTTAGATAATTCATTAATCTGGCATATCTCAGGAGAACACACAACAAGGTTTAAATCACATTAATAGAGGTTGCACTGCAATTTTTAAAGGTGTTTATTTACTAAATTAGAGACTGCCCTGATATGGAATGAGGGACCAGATTTAAAAAAAAAAAAAAAAAAAGATTTTATTTGAGTCACAGCTGTTCCAAGATAATTTAGTATAAAGTTTAAATTATTAATAAATGCTTTAGAATTTGAGATTGGTTTTTAATCCTAAAATGTCATTTGGCCTCGAGTGAATGAGTAAATCAGAGCCACATTTTTTTTTAATCTCCTACCCTTCCCTTGGTGTGTGTGTGTGTGTGTGTGTGTGTGTGTGTGTGTGTGTGTGTGTGACAAAGAGCCACTGGGAGAGGGACTGAGCTCCGGCCATCAATCTTAGTGACAAGTGCTTTCTTTACCTGGCTGAGGCATCTTGATGGCCCCAGAGCCACACCTTAAAATAGTTCTGATCATCCAAAATTCTCCAATCATCAATTTTTAGCTGTTAAAATATCACTTGTATATACTTAACCCTGATGAAAAATTAACATTGATTCACTTACAGATAATAAACCCAGTTTAACTCAAAGCTTTCTGCTGGTCCAAACAAGACCTTTTTGATATCAGAAAGTTATCCTCTCTACCATGATGCCTTTCCCAGAATTTTCTCATTCTGGTCATCTGACTTTCTTGGCCCTGGATTGTGCTACACCACACCCACCCACCCACAAATACATAGTACATATGATATATATCACAGCCCAATAATGGTAGAGTGTAGTACTTTCTTGTTGCTTAAAGAATGCTTGACAGTGCTGAGGGCTCAAAACCAGACTCTAGGGCTTCATAGACTCTGGGAGAGTGGTCTACTCTGAGCTACTTATTTCCCAGACCTAGAGTGGACTTTTATGTGTCTTTTGTCTAAATAATATCTCTCTTTTGCCCTCTGTCTCATCTGGATATCACTATGTAGACCAGGCTAGCCTACTTGCCTCTTCCTCTAGAGTCCTGGGATTAAATAAGACAGAGTTTTAAAAAGAGCAAATAAAAGATTCTGAAGCCTCCCTTCACTGATATTTACATTTGGGGATTTATATAACTTCTTTGACTATTAGTTTCTTTACCTATGGAAGGGATTCCTAATATTCTTCTATTCCTAATCCACAGAAGAAATGAAGCAACTTTGAAGAAAGCTGTTTGGAATCTGGTGTTTCCCACACCTGTCTTCTCTGAGACCACAGACCAGCATCTCTACTCTCCAGAAAAAAACAAACAAACAAACAAACAAACAGATTATAGAATTACACACTCTCTAAATCCCACATGATTTGGTCCACTTTGCCACTATTGGAACATATAGCTCTATAGCATACATGCAAATAGGCTGTTAACCTTTTGTCTACAATTCCAAAAGCTTTAGCAGTTGGTATAAACAAGTGCCCGGAAGCAGGATCATTAGCTTCCTAGTACTCTGGGCCATGCCCTTTTCTTCTTTTAAGGCTGTATTAGGTTTTCTATGTCCTCATTGTAGGAGTTTAACTTTGGGGGATATTTGTAACTGTGTCACCCAAATTTTTTGGGTGCTTACTCTTCTGCTCATATGTAACTTCTCTGTGCTCTTCAAACAACTGACTTCATTTTCCTTGGATCTTTTATTTGCTTTTTCAGCTCCTGAACCAGACTTTTTTCTACTTACGGTCTGGATACCTTAGAGGTACTAGGTACCTTGCTCCAAATGGGTCCTTAGGTATGGAGAAAGGAACATGTACATGTGTCCTGGAGGAATCACCAAAGCAGGACTCTCCAGAATAAGTGGGGATTCTCTGAATATGGATTAATATGGTACATGCTGGCTCCCCTCTGCCCACTGGCTACAGTGTAATTCTGCAGTCTTCCTACCCCAGCTATATTTTTGTACATTTTTGGAGACTAGATAGCCCAGCTTTTCTATGGAAACATATTGTTTCATGTTTCTCTCCTGTAACACCAGATCTGTGCCATGTTTAGATAAGCTAGTTTCCTGTTTACTGAAAATACCTTCAAGTTTATGTTACACTTGTGATTGCCACGCTACAGTGATGGTGGAATGAACCCAACACATTCTAGTCACTGTGCTCAACAGAAGGCGGCTCAGGGTCAAAGGAAATCAGCCTACTCCTGAGAACAAAATGAATAACTAGTGAGATTTCTTTTGGGAATGGGCAGGTTTCAGAGGTAAGAATGGAACCCAAGATTCCTTTGCACAATAATGGACGTGTCTATGTACTAAGTGGAGAATGTGTAGGCCTCATTTATTAGATTGTGAGACCTGCAATCATGCCAATAGGTGAAACATCCTCTTTGGGTTCAGATTGTGTTATACTCATAGGAAAATTATTCTTGGATTTGCAATGTATCTGTAACGGTAAGATTTTTTTGTCAACTTGACACAAGAAATCAAAAGGGAAAAGGAAACCTCGTTTTCAAAAATCCTCCCAAAGGACTGACCTGTAGGTAAGTCTTTGGGATATTTTCTTGATTTATTTAATGATTTATATGGGAGTGCTCAGATTACTGTGGGTGCTGCCACCCTGAGTAAGGGATGTTGTGTGGTGGAAGAAGCAAACTGAGCAAACCATAAGAAGTAAGCTAGTGTGCATTGCTATCTTATTGATATCCAGACTTATCATGTTTCCTCTGTTTATATATTGCTACAATTCTTTATCTGGGTAGAATAGGACATTGGACAGCTGTATTTATAGTTTGAACTTCTGGTCTGAAGGAGGGAAAGAGACTTGGCTATGAAAAGAGAGAACTGCCATCAGATTTTGTGACTCTGGAAAGCCTCTTGGTATTTAAAATGATTATTATAAACTTCATTTTTTCAGGAACAGTTTTAATAAAAGTAAGTAAGATATTTTTAAAAAGAGGTTCAGAGTTAGGTGATTAGGAAAGGGCTTAGATCTGGGCAGAGTTGGAGGAAGGATGATGAATATATGCAAAGCATGTTGTAAGAAAATCTCAAAGAACTAATAAAAATAAATAAATGTTCACTTGTGAGTAGCAGGAATCAAACATGAGTAAACACTGGATATATTTGCCCCTTAGAAAAAGTGATTTGAAAATTATTTTGGTAGGATGTGTTTTGTAGCCCAAATCTTTTTTCTATTTGCCTTCTGCTACTAAATTATTCAATCATAGTGTTATTAATGTAAAAACCATATATGTATTTGATATTTATAGAATAAATTATGATTTTTAAAAATTAAAATAATATGTTTTCCCCATTTCAAGTTTGTCATTACTAAAAAAAAGTATAAGTTCAAAACCAGGTGGAAAAAGTCACACCTTATATTGGCATACAAATGTAATATCTTATATTAATGTTTGAATATCACTAAAAATGAATTTTCAGAGAACTCCAGGCAGCAAACTATAGTAACAGTAGAATTTTTGTTTATTTGTTTTTGGTCTGCACACTTAAGTAGAGAGAACCACTTTTGGACAGGACCATATTCATGGTCCAGTTAAGAACTAAAAGGAATGTGTGGAGCCATTACTTGAGATCAGTGGGCTCTAATCTTATGAGAATTTCTGTGCCCTAAACATAAATATGGAGACCAGCTCTGCTCTGTCTGGTATGCAAGAATGTCCCCATCCAAAGTCACATTGAAAATTAAGGCCCACTGTGATGTAGTTAGAGTGTGAGTGTAAACTCCACAGGATGTATTTGGAGACGGGAGTTTTTCTGAGGTCATTAAGATGGGAAGAGGCCACGTGGCTGTGACCTTATAAATACGATTGTGGCTTTATAGAAGGAAGAGAGAGACAAGGAACCAAGAGGGATGTCTTATTGTATTATTCCTTGAACTATTTGGGATACCATGGAGGCTCTCAGCAGAATCAACTCTTTAACAATGGCTTTCTGGGTCACTGAGATGAATAAACAAGAACTATGGTAAGTTATTTGATTGTGGTATTCAGTTAAATCAACAGAAAACAGCCTAGACAACCCCTGTTTTTTAATGAAAAAACATCTTTTACATGCACACTGACTTATGACTCTGAATTTATACATTTCTGAAATTAAATATTTTAAAGGCAAATTTCTCTGGAAGCTAAGTTCCTAGTCTCTGTCCCTCTTACGTTCTCTGCTGTCCCTCAGCTCTGAATGGAAGTTTCTCCCCTTCCGTGCCTCCATTTCATATTATCTTCAACACAGAACTTGCTCTTACTCCATCTCATTTTTAGCCATAGAGTTCCATTAAATTCTGCTAGGATGTATTCATTTAAAAATAGGATAAAAACAAAGAAACATACAATCACTTTTCTTTTAATATGTTTTAAATAAAGACCATTGCATCTCTTACCATTTTTAAATAGAGAACATTTCTAGGGGAACCAGAAAATCCACACATTTTAGTGGACTCTTATTTGTAGTCCTTTCTTCCTTTAAACAAACTTCATAGTCCAAAGCTACTTAAATATTCCCAGTCATAATAGTAAGTCATCCTTCAGGTAGGTAACCTGAATGAACACACTAAACACAATCCTGTATGAGCTCAGCAAACATCTGGACACATCTTACTTAGTATCTAAGTCTACTAGAAGCCCAGACCCCAAGTACTGGTATTGTAAGGGGTGACGTTTGCAGTAATAAGAACGTTACTATGGCATCAGCAAATCATGCTTGTAGGAAATCTCGTTTACCAGGAATATTTTCGAGAAGAAGGCAAGGATTGATGGCTGCTGGTACCATGTTTACACGAACAATAAATGTAAATTTAGCATTAAGTATGAAAATTAATGAGAATATTTTTTTCTGATGTGCAGAACCAGAACTGAATTTTACATAATCTCTGATAACATCCAGAATTTCTCAGGAGACTGCAGCACTCATAGTTTTGCATACGTTAAAAGTGGCCGCAGAAAGATGCGGGATGGATAAACTGTGAGCTGCAGTTTTTGCATTGCCAACTATGGTCACATCAGTCTAGTTTATTTTACAATGTAATAAGTGTTTATCTTTGACACAAATACAGTAAATTATACCAAGGTGTCCCAGTTAGGGATGTTATTGCTGTGATGCTGAGATGACATACCATGATCAAAAGCAACTTGGGATGGAAAGCATTTATTTGCTTTAACTATCCAGAGTCACATTCCACTGTGGGATACCAAGGCAGGAACTCAAGCTGCGCAGGAACCTGGAGGTAGTAGCTGATGCAGAGGCCATGAAGGAGTCTCCCATACTAGCTTGCATCTCATGGCCTCCTCAGCCTGCTTTCCTGTAGCAATTACCAGCAGCCTAGGTAGTGGTCCCACCTACAATAGGATGGGTCCAACCTTGTGGATCACTAATTAAGAAAATGCTCTACAGGCTTGCCTACAGCTGGATCTTATGGAGGCATTTTCTCAATCGAGGCTCCCTCCTCTCTGAGGACTCTACCTTGTGTCAAGTTGACATTAACACTAGCCAGCACTCAAGCCAAAAGCATTTTCCTTTCTTTTAAAATGAGATTATCTAGTATTCCTAGATCCCAAACAAAATAGTGAAACATACTTTTGCATTCAGCATGTATGAACTTGGCTCATGACACAGATTTGCATAAGACACTCTCTCCCTCAGAGGCCAGGTTTTGTTTTCCTTCATTAGTTTGTACGAATTCATATTCAAATGTCTCTGAGATAGATTGTTTTCTCCAACTTTTGTTATATCAAAGTTATTTAAGCTGAACCTCAAAGGATGCAACACATAAATCTTTGGCTAAATTGTTCCACCTTATGAAAAAAGAATAAGTAAACACATTTAAATAAAGATGAAAATCAATGTTTTTTAGATTAGAAAAGTCTGGTTTTATTCCATCTGTATAAGATGCTGACTAAACACTAAGAGAAAAGGTCATAAAGTAATTTTCTATGTGCACATTGATTTCCTGCAGCCACTGTATGGTATTTTAAGTCTGGTAGCTAAAATAATATCATATCGTGATTACAGTTCTAGCAATGAGAAATCCAAAGGCAGCACAAAGGGGTCAAACCAGATGTCAGTCCCTCTCGAGATTCTAGGGGAGCATAATTTTCTAGCTCCTCCTGCTGCTTGTGGCTGTGGCTCGCCCTTGACATGGAGCCGCATTACTTGGATCTCTGCCGCTGTCTGTGGTCATGGTCACATGATGTGAGAGAGAAGTGCCTCTTCCAAATTGTTCCATACATGCACAGCACAGCATAGCACAGCATAGCATGCATATGTGGACACATACAATCCCTCAGCCACTGGAGAGAGAGCTCAGTGGTTAAGAGCGCTGAACTCCCTTTCAGCACTGAAAGCCCTTTTGGAGAATCCAGGTTCAATTCCCAGCACCCATGCACCAGCTGACAACTATCTGTAACTCTACTTCCATGGGACCTGATGGCCTCACACAAACATACATGCAGGAAAAACACCAATGCACATAAAATAAAAACAAATAAATTACAACCTTCCATTTACATATAAAATAAATGAGTATAATACAAAATTTAAAAATATTTTAAAACATAGCATGGAGAATAATTGAGGACTACAGTTGATGTCAAACTCTGGATTCCCATTTACGAAATGAATGTCCATGAACATGTGCACATATATACCCCTCCTCACATCACCAGCTGCCATATCTGACAGACCTAGGCAGACGTATTTCTATAACATTGTATCTAACTGTTTTTATTGTTTTCAGGATCTCTCTTCAATCTCCACTCACTCTTATAAATTCTTGCTGTAGAATTTGTCAGGCTTTTACACTTGGTTCCATATTTCACTTTTCACCCATTGGTTAATTCATCAAGTGGTCTTTCCTTCACATCAAATAAAATAACTTCGTCTGGTCATAGCAGCTGTTTTCCAATAGCCAAAATGATTGTACTTGCAATAATGGTGAGAATTTTACCGTATATGAACTATGAAAAATGTGTCCAGAAGGGGAAAAAAACAAACAAACCAAAAACCAAACAAAACTCATGACTGTATGATCTAGGACAAGTGATGCTATCTTCTTTCAAGACCCAGATTTCTCATCTTTAAAATGAGATTAAACATTCCTGATTTGTGGGTTTCTTTTATACATCAATGACTGTACCTAGGGGATGTACCATAGGATAGTACCTAGACATGCTTGGTTCTTAGCTGGAACGCAACACAGTTATCACTACTACCAAAAGGAAGTAAGAAATTACCAGGACTTAGCACATATTCTGGACAAGGTTACATAACTTGAATGGAATATAATTGTATATTTATATTATATATTTATATTATATATATTATATTTATTTACTGGGTCTTATGCAATTGTCTTTTTGCTGTTGTTTCTTTGCTTGTGCAGCAGCAGCTGAGGAGGGCATTCTTCAGTACACACCCTCCCACTGTGCTAAGTAGAACATAGCACCAGTGACACCATCCTTGACCCAGAACTCTAAGCAGTGTCCCATTTCATTCACACACACACACACACACACACACACACACACACACACACACACACACAATATATATATATATATATATGGTTTTTTGAGACAGGCTTTCTCTGTGTAGCTTTGGAGCCCACAATGCCACTCTCTCTGTAGATGAGGCTGGCCTCACAGAGATCTACCTTCCTCTGCCTCCCAAGTGTTGGGATTAAAGATGTAAATATGATCCTATTATTGTCCTTTTAAAAAATACCCCCCAAATTATTTATTTATTTATTTATTTATTTATTTATAATGGATACAGTGTTCTGTCTGTATATATGCCTGTATGCCAGAAGAGGGCACCAGATCTCATTATAGTTGGTTGTGAGCCACCATATGGTTGTTGGTAATTGAACTGAGGACCTCTGGAAGAGCAGCCAGTGATCTTAACCTCTGAGCCATCTCTCTAGATCCTGAATGTCCTTTTTTGTTTGTTTGTTTGTTTGTTTTTGAGACAGGGTTTCTCTGGGTAGCTTTGGAGCCTATCCTGCCACTCGCTCTGGAGACCAGGCTGGCCTTGAACTCACAAAGATCCTCCTGCCTCTGCCTCCCAAGTGCTGGGATTAAAGGCCTGTGCCACCAACGCCCAGCTTTTTTTTTTTAATTTTATTTATTTATTATGTATACAACATTCTGCATTCTGCTTCCATGTATATCTGCACACCAGAAGAGGGCACCAGATCTCATAATGGATGGTTGTGAGCCACCATGTGGTTGCTGGGAATTGAACTCAGGACTTCTGGAAGAGCAGTCAGTGCTCTTAACCTCTGAGCCATCTCTCCAGCCCCCCTCCTGATTGTCCTTCTTAAAGGCACTCATGGGAAATGGGGGAATGAAGAACGTAGCTTTTAGTAAGTACATGACTTATAACTGTCTGTAGCCCTTAAAAATAATCCTGCAGCAAAATGAAACAGGCAAGAATGTGGGGAAATACCAGGGGGAAAAATCCCTAATTACAAATAACTGCAAATCATAATCCTTGTAACTAAGAAAATGTTTTAAACATATGATGAAAGAGCATAGAGGAAAATTTGGTAAAAGGCCTCAGAACATCTGATTTTATCTCGTGGGAAGGAAGTGGGAAGATAGGGTCTTGCTGAACAGCCTCAGTGGCTCTGGTGATTTCCACTAAGGTCTGGCCTCCAATTTGTGGCAACCCTCCTGCCTCACTTTCCTACATGCTGGGACTGCAAGCAAGTACTACCGCATCCAGTTTGCAGAATACTTCAAAAGTACACAAAATTATTAAAAATATACTTTTACACTAGAGAAGATGAATCCCTAAAGCATGTTGGTGGTTTGTAGCATGAATAACAAAAACCCAGAGACAGATATTGGGGTTCAAACTGAAGATCAGAGAAGTAAAGAAGCCAGCCACTAGAGAGTTCTCACCTCTACGAATGCTCAGACTTTAAGGGGTGATCCACTGAACCTCAGATTGCATTTCCAGACTGCAGTGATCCTCACCAAATCTCAGACTGCTCCTGAGATTGCACTTAACTCCTTGTATTCTCTCTAGTGCTGGGATTTAAGGCCTGAGGTCTGTTTCTCTTTTAGATTGATTCACTGTCATGTAGCCCTTGGTGGCCTTGAACTCACAGAGATCCATCTGCCTCTATCTCCTGAGACCTGGGATTAAAGGCATGTGCCACCACGGCCCAGCTTCTATGGCTGTGGCTAGCTTTGCATTCTAATCTCCAGGCAAGCTTTATTAGATCATAAACAGTGGTGACAGTGACCCTGCTCTCAAGGAAAAGTCAATCTTCAGTCACAGTGTCCTTTGATATCTTACTATAAACACATCCCCTGGCCTAAATAGTTACCAATTTGTCTGGGGCCTTTTCCTGAACATTTCATTAACTTTCATGTTCATGTACTCTTGCACATGTTCTCCATGTGGATATAGTCCCTGTTTCCTATGTTGTGTGTGCACTATATTTTAGTGGTTTCTGCCCAATAGACTATGAAGTGCATTCCATTTTGATTTTCAGCCATCACAATCCTTGATCCTACTATGTTCCTGATACTTTAGTGACCTAAAGATTCAAACCCAGAGCAAGATAGAACTGTGATGGACTGCTGTGACTTCAATTGTGTATCTTCTATTGTGAGCTCTGGGAAAATTTAAAGTCAGATGTCTTAATTTGGACACTTTTCAAAAAACTTGTGATTTCCATGTTCTGTGTGCTAGGGAGCAACTGTGACTGATAAAATGTGTCAGAATCCGAGCTGTTGGATCCAGTGTCTCTACTGTCTGAGACACTCCTTTAAAGGAGAGCCTGGGCCACAAATTGAGGTACACAAGATCCAGAAAAGGCGTGCTTACAGAGGAAAAGCAGGAAGGGAAGCAATATAGATAGGGCCAGCAGCTGAGGAAAGATGTGGTCTAGGCTGGCATTTGGATTCCACTGGATCTTTTAGGGAGTGCTGGAATAGCTGTGTCTTGAAGTGGGGTCGGGGTTCCTGTCTTTGTTCCTCATCCCTCCATGGTAGTGGACTGCTAAGGTTGTGAAATGGGCATGTGAATCGAGTCCCTAGGCTAAGACAGAGAGATTCCTCTGCTTGGATTCTCAGCCTCTAGCACTTACAGAAAAAGAGAGAGTTACAAGGTGGGCAAAAAGGATTGGGCCAGATCAGATCAGAGGCAACTAGAGTCACACAAGAGTACAACCTTCAGCTGACAGTATAATTGTAACTTCAGGATTAATATAGACCAGGAAGGGAAACACACACACACACACACACACACACACACACACACACACACACACACACACACACACACACATTTACAAGACAAAAGCCATTAAATCTGTGACCTATGTTTCTAGCTCAACCAGAAGTGGATTCCAATGATCTGAGTAATGACACCATCTGGAGAAGCTCTGAAAGTCTGATTTGTCCATTTGGTGACCTTGTCATAGGAGACATGGAAGTTTCTTAGATCCCACTCTACCCATTCATCTTCAGACTGCCACCTTGGATTATTTTATCTTATCAAAGCCTTCTTCTGTAGGACTAGAATGGAAAGGAGGAGGGCATCTTGACTTTCACAGGATGAGTGTGGCGCACCAGATCGCGGTGGGGTTTTTCTTTGAAAAGCAAATCCACATCAGGCTTGCTTTTTATTATCCTGAGTCAGAAATCAAGTTCAAGAAGAACTATAAGCACCCACAGGAAGAATTCTCAAAAGGATGCCATTAGTGGAAGTTATTAAGGCCATCTGAATGTGTGTGACAGCGTCACAGCATTTGTTTTTGTCCCCCCACCACATATACCTATTAGAATGATTAGGTTCAAAAGTGGAATGAAGTGACAGGAAAATGACCAATCAGAATGAAATGTTAAGTTTGGAAGAACTGCTGCATATCACCATACCAAGGATGGTTAGTAGAAAAAAAAAAAAAAAACAAAAAACAAAAAAACTGAGATACAGTCATATTACTGAAGCCAGGGCAACCCTGAATTCCTCATCAATCTTCCTCAGCCTCCCAAATTCTGGGATTTCAGATGTGCAACATCATAGGTATTGAATAGTTGGCATGAAAAATGGAAATGAAACTGCAAGTAGAAACTCAACCTTTAAAATGACAGAGAGGACCTGGTAATTGGAGCAGAAATAATGGCATTCTGGTTTGGAAAATTATCACTTCACTCATTCAGCTGTATTTACAGTTTATGTAACCTAAACATGGACTCATAATGTGCCCAAGGCCACAATGGTTGGAAGACTCCAGATCATCAGATTCCGTCCTGGCATATGTATGTATGTATGTATGTATGTATGTATGTATGTATTATGTATTATGTATTATGTATGTATGTATATGTATATTCCTAAATACAGTTAAAAAAAAGACTATTACTCTATGAAACTTTATAACTAACTCATTTGGAAAATAACAAAAGTACAAATATTACCCAAGTGCCATTTAAATATCGTAGAATCGAAAGTAGGAATCCATAGGAAGAGGGAATGTGAAGCTGAAAGGACCTACATCCACAGAAGAAGGGGGGGAAGCATGGGCAAGAATGGACATGATAATGGCATTCTGGGGTTGCTGTTGCAGTGGGAAGCAAATGATGAGCCATGAAAATGACAATTTCATGCTTGTAAATTAATTATGTCTCTGTATCCTATTAACTACCCACCCTTAAATGTTTCTCTGATCCAAAGTGTTTGATCTTGACCTTAATTTTGGCTTCCTTTCAATTTGCAGATCTCAAGCTTAGCAAATATTTGTTGCCTCTATATTGCCTTCCCAATAGGAAGAATATGGGAAATGTCCATTGTCCTGTGTCTGATGCAGCCTCTTTGAACTCGGGTGCCTTTTTTCTTTTTCTTTCTTTTTAACGTACCCTCCTGAATGTTCTTCGGTTGGGAAAACCTACACTGCCAGTGTGGTAGGCTTCTACAGATCAGGTGAAAGTAGACCCACAGCAAGGCTTCCTGTGGAAGACAGGTGTTACTTGAAAAGTTTAAAGTCTCAGGTTTGCTGTGCCTGCTCTCAAGGCCTGTTGCCAGGCTGCAGCTCCTAGACAGTGCTGACTCCAGAGGCTACCTAGAGCTTCTCGCTGTGGCCAGACTCCCAATTCCAGCCCTCTCACTTAGCCCTCTCTTCCAGCCAATGCCCATTGGGTTTTGGTCGCCCCCTCCCCCCAAGGCCTCCTGGGTTTGAGTTTCTCTGTGCTGTTTTTCAGTCACTTGTGGTTTTCCTCCTCCTGGCTTCTAGTTCCGTGTAAAAGATGAGGCTGTTTCCCACAAATGGAGCCACTTATGAAATTCAGATCAGCAGATGTGCTTGGCTCCAGGTCTCTAAGGAACATCACAGCAACAGCTTCATCCACCCTACTTCCTGAGGACTGAGGGACAGTCCCAAAGATGGTACACTGCATACTTGCGTTGTTACTTATAATGAGTCAATGAGCTCTCCATTGTAAAGTGTAGAAAAGCTAAGGAAATACCAAATACAGTTCATTTAACTACAGGGGAAAACCTTTCCCTTTCTCTGAAGGTTGGGGCTGATTCATCCTGTTTCTGAGTTGAAAGGCCTCCAAGGTATGGTAGGCTCCGCAGCTTTAGTATTTGAGTTCAATCCCATGAAAAAGGGATGAGAAACATTTGTCACAAATGTGTATCTGGTGACTAGGGGAGCACCAGTCCTGTGAAGACCAAAAAGCCTTAGGAAAATATTTATTGGAATTTTAGAGGATAAATATTTTTCAGAACTCAATTTGGACACCCAGATCCACCCCAAAACCAATTCATGCTATCCGAGCTTCCTGGGTAGAAAGGAATTATGTCAGGATAATAAGAAGATGGTGGAAAGTGGAGATGTGAGAGACAAAGGGCCAGCTAGGAAAACGACATATTTTAAGTATTTCTATCTCCTTTGCAGTTGCCCACGCTCCCCAGCACGCCAGGTGGGAGAAGTTCTACTGATTTGGGGTTATGCAACTAGCCTTTCAGTTGGAGAGTTGCTGCTATTAACAGCACCTGGCTATACTGCAGCATAAAATCAGGGAAGGTGGTGGCAACCAGCTAATTGACAAATACCTCTTTTGAAATAGTGCATGCCTCTCTGCAAAATTCTTGGGCCAATCCTAGCTCCACAGCTGTCTGCTTTCAAGAACCCTGGTGAAGGCAGAGTGTCTGCTACGACTGCCATGTAGACAACTGTTCTGTTTTGCTTACACATCAATTTAGACAGTAAATGAAACAAACGATGGATGTATATTTCCTGAAAGATAAAGAAAAGCAGCTTGAAGGCCACTATTCACAAGTCAGGTGCAGTTGACACAATACTGTGTCAGACCAGGCTCCTGTGAGTGCCAAGGAGGGAGTGAGGTCTTTAGATGACACCCATCTTCATAGGGAAATATTCCCTTCCATGAAGGATTCCCTCCTTGGACACAGACTGACTTGCTAGTAGAAACTGGTCCTTGCCAATACCCATCTCGATTATCCTCAAAATTAAATTATAAGGACTAGACCATTAAAAAAATCCACAGAAAAATCTATTCACACAGTTGTTAAACTGTAAAAAAAAATTCACTTCATTAGAGCGGAAGGAGCTAGACAATAGGGTCGGTACCCTCTTGTGTCTTCAGGCATAACCCAGCATGGTGGAAGAGCAATGCTATTCATTCAAACTGAAAGTCAAGTTTTGATCAGCAGAATTTCAGTGGTGAAAGTGTTCAATAAAGCTTCCCTTTGGTAAGAGACTCAGTAAAATCTTCATTGATGAAATCTACTTGCCCATTTAACAAACAAGTTGTATTCATTCATTCAGTTAGTGAAAAAATATTAAATAGCCCGATTACTGTAAATACTCCACACTTAGGAACTGTAAAAAAAAAATAAAAACAACAGTTCAGGTTTTATGAAGCTGATAGTTACTTTGAGATGACTAAATGGCTATCTTAAGATTAAAACCAAAACAAAACTGTTGAAGTGGTATAATTTTTAAATGGCAGTTTTTTTCATTTTTAATTTCAATAAAACGAATTAGGTGATCTCAAGTGTGGGTACAAGGATTGATGACTGAAGCGTGAATTGGATTATATGAAGTAGATTATTGTAATAAATGATCGTGGATCAACTGAGTGAAATGTGTAAATCAAAGTGAAAAATGAAACATACAGGTATCTAAAGTAACAGCAGGTGTTTTGTAGTTGTGCCAAGAAAGGTCACAGAAAACTTAGGGTTCATCTTCCACTGCAGAAAACATTCAAAGAGCACAGCCTACTAAAACAATATAATTAACTGGCCTTTTAGCTAAATATTACTGAATCCCTCAGTGCTTTCTGCCAATGTCACTTGAACACAAGATGACATATAGTAATGACACAGCGTGAGGAATGTCAGAATTTCACTCTATGACCTGAAGATGCATTCATTAAAAAACAAAACAAAAACAACACCACACAAACAAACAAAAAAACCCCACCATGCTTAAGAGGAAGTATTCCATGGCTGAAATGCTCACAAGACTGAGAATAAAACCCTCTGAGTGACCAAATTAAGACAGATGTCAAAGATAAGCAAGGGTGTGGTTGTTATACGTCAAGGTCCTCAGAGCAGACACTGTGTGAGAAAATGCTTCCTCCTTCTAACGAGAATTGAGGCTCTATATCAGCCATTCTCAACTTGTGGCTCACAATCCGTGGGGGAGTTAAAAGTCCCTTTCATAATGGCCACATAAGACCAATGGAAAACAAAAATATTTGCATTATAATTCATAACAGCAAGAAAAATTTGAAGTTATGAAGTAGATCAAAAAGAATTTCACAGTTGGGGGTCACCACAACTTGAGGAACTGTATTAAAGGGCCACAGCATTAGGAAAGTTGAGAACCAGATCTGCAGTGGGATAGGAAGAGATGAGTTACACCGAGACATTCAGGGCAGTCTGTATCAGCTGCTTTGTTCTGTGAGTCCAAGAGAATGGCACACATTGAAGGTTCCTCCCTCTTTGCAATGTGGCTATGTTCCATCATTTCATTACGTGCCTACTGATCTAGTCTTGTAGCTCTTTTAAAACATTTATTTATTGAGTTCATGTATACACGTGTGCCATGGCATGTACACAAATCCCTTTACCTGCTGAGCCATCTAACTGGCCTGCCAGCTCTTTTTTTTTTTTTTTTTTTCATTAAAGTTTGAAAATCCTAGGTAGATTTCAAAGTGATGGATGCTGGTACATGGAATGCATTTCAGTCTATGAGAGTAAAAAGAGGCTCAGGAAAGAGTTGTTATATTTATGGTCTGGTTGAGTGGGGTGAAGACTGTTCTATTGGAATGTCTGAAGATATGAAGGAAAAGAAGCACAGCCAATAATAAATATATCATTATATTACTATGTAGATTCTATGCATGTGTATATATGTGTGGTATGTTTGTGTGGTGGCCACAGGGTAAGCAATTGTGTGTGTCCTCAGACTGTGCCCATCTTTTCTATCTGAGAAAGGCAGGGGCTTCTCACCTGCCTAACCCAAAGAACAGCAGGGTTTTTCCTGTCTCTGCCTTTGGATTACAAAAGCCTGCCACCACATCTAGCTGTTTTAAAGCATTGAACCTGAGGATCAAACTCATGCTTTGTATGGTCAACACTAATTGACGTAGCTGTTTTCCCAGCCTTAGTCTCATGGATGGCCAAACTGGAATGTGGCTGTGAGCAGCAGAGTAGTACAGAGAGAGGATAGCCATTTTATATGTCTAGTAACAACCAAATACTGGTTAAATGACTAGCCATGTACCCAGGAGAAGACAACCTTCACCCATTGAAAATGGCAAGAGAAATAATATGGGATGTTACCTAGGATGTGAGTGCCTGGAGGTGACAATACACATCTTATTAATGTTTGTGGTCCTGAGCATAGCTACACTTAATGACATAGCAAATACATAACCAAAGACATTCTGAACTAAACATGGAACCAAATGAGTAAGAGGTAAAAATAACCAAAAATTACAAAGGATGCCAGAAAAGGCCGGCCAATCAACTCAAGACTTTTAAGATGCAAACAACCCGATTTGTCTGTTTCTCCTTTATTTTTGGTTGTGGGCCTAGCTTTTAACAGCTGAGCCATCTCTCCAGCCTAGGAGTACTGTGTTTTCTCTAGTTCTTTATCATACTTGTGCTGGGAGGTGAATCTGGTTTCCTATGTTTGCTCTCCATACTCCTCCCTTTTATTTTGGGTTAGTCAGATTTTTCTTCCTGCTCTCTCTAAATAGGCCTGCTCATTGGATTTCCAGACTTAGGTCTCCATGACTGATAGACTCTCTTTGGGAGAAAATAAAGAGGCAGAAATACTAAGTCATTTAAGTCACTTCTTATTACAACTGAACTAATTTGCAACTCATGGGACATCTTGAGACAGTTATCTCTTAGTATTCTGTCCTTCTACTTGATTCAGGATCATTCATTTAGGCTACTTACAGACACCCTTTATGAAGAACAACTGTTCTCAGGTACAGAGATAAACCAAGAGTGACACAAACATAGGGTGAGCCAGGTCTCTAGCACTCAACCAACTTTGAGTCTCCTACGACATTTATCCACCACAGTGTTAGAATGTCAATATTAAAACAATGCTATAAAAAATCAATTTTTAAATCATTATTTATTTAAAACTAATACACTCGGGAAAAAACCTAGCATGATGAAGACATTACTGCAAACTTATTTCATGAAGTCTGGATTAGATAAACAATAGTAGAAAGTCATCTGGCAAAATTAAGTTAGCATTGTTGAATGAAAATAAGTATGTTGTCCTTGGCAATGACTAGAATGTGCAGGTTCCTGGCTGCAATCTAGTGTTTACCTGTCTGAAACAACAAGAAAACAAAAAACACAGATCTGAACATTAAAAATCCTTGTCATTTTTCTCTACATTTCCTATAATTATTCAGTATTTCATGATGAAATATGACACTGCTTCTGAAGTCTTTTGAAACAATCTTTTATGGCAAAACTGCATTTGGGGTTTGTGAAAATTTAACATTGATTTCCAAAAACATATGCTGTTTATCAACAAGCAGGATCTATAGATTAGATGTTCCCCTGAAAGATGAACCATAGACATCATTAGACCACCGAAAGGAATCCGATCAAAACATCTGGTAAACAGAAGTCAGAGAGTGACAGGCATATTTTCCTAACTTTTGTTTTCAACCTGTTATATATCTTCCAAAAGATACAGGTATTTATTTTCCAGGAAATTTAAAATACTAATGTGCAGCATGCATTTCTTTATGACTGTTGTGACATCCATCTTGTTGTCACTCTTCAAAGAATTATGTGTGAAGTTTTTGAAAAGTGACTTTAAGCCAGACTTTAAAAAAAAACAAAAAACAAAAACAGTTCTCTTCACAGTAAGTTTAAAAATACTCTCCACAGTTGCTTCTGCCAACTGGCTTAAATGATGTGTCCCAAATCATTTGTGTGGCTATGTAAACTTTCCTAGATTTTTTTTTTTGACACATTTTAGTTTTATTTAAAAAAAAAAAAAAAAAAACAAGGTAGAATTTTTGCAACTTCTGGGGACATGGCCCCATTCAATGAAAATGTCTAAAGAATTCTGATACCAGAGACTAAAAGGATAGATACATGTATTTTACAAACTAAGACAATTTAGATCTGTTGTGTCTTAGTAAATGAAGGGCCATTATACATTTAAAGGCATCCTGAAGCAAACTGAAACATCTCTAGGATTCCCTAAGGAATATCCATCAATAAAAATCTTTGCAAGTTTACTAAATTTTTCTCTTCATCCACTTGAAACAAAATGCACCACATGAACTGAATGATTAACTGTGTTCTTGTCTTTGTTCTTTATGGGACAGTTTTATATTGGCAATGAGTAATACCATTATCCAAGTCTTTTCACAATGTAACCACAAAATTTGAAAAATATCTGCCTATCAGACACTGCAAATTAGTAATGATAAAGGTATGGGGATATAAGCTTTAAATATATGATATGGAATATAAATTTGTTTTTAGAGGATTTGGACTATATTTTAAAATAAACACATCTGATGTGACTAAATAGTACTTATTCTAGGAATTCCTCGTACTGTAGAGTTTGGCCAATGACTACTGAGTTTCTTCTGTAACTACTAGAAATTTAAACAACATAAATCACCACCAATACAGAAAGGAATTCACATACATTTCGCAAACAAACAAACAAAAAAAAGGCCTACACTAAGTTGCTGGGGTCACTCAGACAAGGATATTTTATGACTTGTGAAGGATGTACCCAAAGTAGCCTCTAACTCCAACCCTGTATGCAGAAGTCATGCCTTCCTTTCTACAACATATTTCCTGGGCCGTGGTGTGATTTAGTGCCTGACAGATAGCACATAAGCAATGCTTTCTTAAGGAATGAATGACCAGATGACTAGTATATAGTGGGCAACTAAGACAAACTCAAGGGAGGGCTATTGTTATCATGATGATGTGGACCTGATGGTAAAGGAATCACACACCACAAAGTGGTTTCTACCCATATTATGTATAAGAATGTCACTCAAAGAAAGTTCAAATTAATGAGATGGTGTCTCATGCTTCGGGCTTCATATGATCTTTATTGCTTGTTCATGTGTCTACTAAGCTCCCTGTTTCCTGCAGCCCCTTCAGCAGAGAGAGACTAACACAAAAATCACATCTCTCCTAGTGACTGAACTTGTCAGAAAAGTAATAATTGCATACTGCAGAATGGCTTCTTCTACAGAATTCAAAATGGAGAGGGCAGTTTTCAGTGTGAGTGAGGGAAAGCATGGCCTGGGTTGGTTTTCTTGTGGTAAACAGCAGCGAATTGGAAATGTACAAGATTCGGGTGGCTTCCTCAAAGGCAGGCTGGATGTTATGGACACAGATGAAAAGTCAGGTGTTGTAAATAGCAGTTTCAGCCAGCAACTCAAACACCATCTTCGAGTCAAACACAGTGAAGGCACCTGAACATGCAAACATCCACAGGCCAAGTATTTCTAAAAGGACAATTGGTATTTTTCCCAAGGGGATAGTGGTTTTCACACTGTAAACTTCTGCCACTCCCAGGGCTGTACAATACTAAGAGGATCATTTTATCATGCATATTTCTACATCTCTGTAAACAATGGGGATATGGACATAGATTTTCAAAGGCAAGCTCTACATAGACTTTTATGAAAAGATAGAAATAGTGACCTCTTTCCCTAGTAAATTCATCCAGAGCTTTGAAATATAGAATAGGAAATGTAAAAGTTGGAACAAGATCCTAAAATGTGAAACTTGGCCAATTCAAGTGTTAAGAATAAGAGATAACAAACCTACAACCATTCAGATGTTGAGAAAATATTTTCTGTGCCTTTGAAATTGAAGCACACTAAATATTAAATTTGTTTAAGTATGTTTCATCATTTTCCTATATCATGCTATGAAACTAAAAATATTTTTTTTAAAAATTACAATTTCTCCATGAGTTTTGTAACTGTAAAAGTGGTCATATCATTTATGTAAAAAAAAATGAGCACACTAAAGTCATTTTCTTTTCTGAAACACATAAGGCACTCTCAAAATACATCAGTTACTATCTTTTCCTTCAATCAATCACTCATAGTGGTCACTGCTAATTCAAGAAAGATTCAATTAACTTTCAACTCTAATGCCATTTATTAAATCAGAGATAATCTTCAAAGTAATCCACATTTCATTAAAATCTAAATAGAATCCATAATTTCAGACACTAAACTGATAGAGGATAAAGAATATTTTGTTTGTCTATAATAGAGCAATAATCATAAACCAGTGCTCTGTAATACTCTGTAAATGTGTCTTGATGAGACCAAATGGGATTTTAATATCTTTTCCCTACAATAGGATAAATATAGAAAGGGTGGCAGAGAGAGTATGGCTATAATATTGCAATGTGAAGTATATAATCCCATAAAGCAGGGATTCACTCTAAAAGCTGTTTTTAATTGCTATGAATAAAACACTTGAGCTTTTCTCTGACTTAACATTTGTCTTTTCAAACAAAGGATTAAATTCAGCCATCTATACTGCCACTGTATAGATGAGGGAGTCTGGAATTCAGGAGCTAGGGCGATGCTTCAGTGGTTAAGGGCATTTGTTACTCCTGAAGAGGACCCAGGTGTGGTTCCCAGCACACTATGGCTCCAATGTATCCAATGCCTTCTTCTGACTTTAGCAAGCACCAAGCATACCTGTGGTTCATATATACACATGTAGAAAAACATTCACATACATAAAATAAAATTAAAAACCTTAAGGCTTGGAAAGAGGGCTCAGAGGTCAAGCTTATACCAGCACTAACACCAAGAGGTCTATAGTCCAGATCCAAGGCACCTGATACTTTGTTTTAGACTCTGCAAGGACCTGAGCTCAGATGCAATTATACATGCACACGCGCGCGCGCGCACACACACACACACACACACACACACACACACACACACACACACACACACACACGATGTCTTCGATATTTCTTAGAAACCTCCTTACCTCATATTCAAGTTCAAGCTTTATAATTTTTACTTCCTACATAACTTCATGACACAATTCAGTTGGAATTCTGATCTGAAACAAGGATTCTTTCCTTCACTTTCCAGTACCAAGTTCTTCATCTTCCTCTGAGCCCTGATGCAGAGACATCAACATTCATCTCTCTACTAACAGCTTGCTGAATACCATTTAGGCTTTTGCCTCTATGCTTATCAAAATTCTTAAAAGCTTCACTCACTGCCCAATTCAAAGTCACTCCCACCTTCACAGGTATATTATAGTAGGATTCTATTTCTATGTGTCAAAAGCCTTTCCTCGATGGGCTTAGTAGAACACACCTTTAATGCCAGCACTTGGGAGGCAGAGGCAGGTAGATCTCTGTGAGTTTAAGGACAGCCCAGTCTACACAGTAAATTCCAGGACAGCCAGAGCTACATAATGAGACCCTGTCTTGAAAAATAAACAAAGGAAACAATGAACAAGTAAGCTAAACCCAGTCCTTATTAATTAGTCACAGTCTTTTGCCAAACTATGACTGATTTGTGGGCCAAATGAACATAATCATTATCATATTTCTGAAATGGTGAATTCATAAACAAGTCAGGTGAGACTAATATCCAGATATTCCCATGGTTTGGCTCTCTGAGATGCAAGGGGGGAATTAGTTTCCTGTCTTTTGGGGGCCCTCAAATGCTACCTGAATTCCTAGGCTCAAGCTTCTTTCTGTTTCAAAGCACACCAATATCATTCCATGTTTTGCTTCTGTCAACAGGTCCCTTCGATGACTTTGATGCTTTCTCCTCTACTTACCAAGGTTTTTATAGTAACATTGAGCATGCCTGAAAAATCCAAAGGTAATTTTCCTATCATAATATCCACAATGGTCAGTGCCAATTTTCCTACAGAAGATAACATACATATGGAATTAGAATACCCATCATGACAAACCTAAACTGTTTTATGAAATAGGAGTTAATGTCAACTGCTGCAGTCTTGATTGACACCTTCAAGAAGGATCATGGGAGGGGAAATATTACCTCTCCAAATTTTGTCATCTCTGTTCTGTTACAAGTGCCTATGCCAGTTGTAAAGTTATTTCTGTCTCATTAGTCACTCAAGGCAACTTTCCTAGAATTGAATTAAATGTAGACTTTTGCTGCTGGTATTATTTGAATGAAATATTCCATGGTAAAATTCTCTCCAATGAACAAATGGCATCCTTGGTTTCATGGTAACACTAGTCTCCAGATTGTTCTTTAATAACTAGAGATGAATGAGTGCTATAATGGACCATTGTGATTGTATTGGCCTGGTTGGCATGAAAGTTGGCACTGAAGTTATATAACATTTGAACTAATAATTGGGGCATGTCCTGTGTAATAAATGTGCTTTATGGAAAAGGTGCAGGGAATTGATATTGGATCCTGCAAGATCAGTAATCTGGGTTCCCAAAGGAAACCAAATAATCAGTGAAAATTGATCTCCTTATCAGAATAAGAAGGTGTTGACTTAGGTCTGGAGTTCTAAAAGGTTAGCATAAAATCATTTTGTAAAAGACATGATAAAATGGTATATACCAATTTCATTGTTTCTACATTAAAGCTTACTCTTACTAATACTATTTTTACTTTTTAATGTAAAACCCATCAGCAAAAACAGATTTCAAGTGGTGAACTTGAAATCTGAGGGCAAGAAGCCAGAAGCAATATATGATCACTCTATACTCAAATATTTTGTCCAAAAAGTACACTTTGTACTTTTTGTCCATTAACAACATATTTAATTACAACTAATGCTGTCACTGTAGTAGCTCCCCTCACAATTTCATGATGTATTTAATATATTTTATTGTAAAACATATGTTCCAAGATATTCATTACTGTTTTGAATAAAAAACATGCAAGCATTATTGTCAATTTTAGAAATAGTTCATTATAACAATAAATCAGGGCCAGGGGGACATGGCTCTTCAGATAATAACATTTGTTGTGACAACCTGAGATCAATTCCAAGAAAGCCAGATGTAATGACTCCCATCAGGAATTACAACACTGCTAAGGCAAGATGGGAAGCAGAGACAGCAGAATTGGCCCAATGCTTCTGTATGATTGTAGCAGCATGAACAAAAGAGAAACCTTGCATCAAAAAAAGTAGCAGAGTTGTCCTCTGATCTCCACACATATTCTGTGGTGCATGTGGCAAACACACAAACATGCATGCACTCACACATACGCAAACTAAAAATCCCTAAATTTTCTGCAAAATAATCGAGGTGCATCTGAACTCTGAAAACTCCACGATTCTATTTTCTCATGAAGAATGATTCCTTTACTCTATCAAGTACCCCAATTCCCAATAACCATATTTTCTGTGATGCTTAGTATTAACTGTCATTTTGATGGGAATTAGAATTATCCAAGAGATAAACCTCTGGGTACACCTGTGTGGGACTGAAATTAGTTTCTGACAGTACCTGTGAGGGATTGTCTTGGTTGGATTAATTAATGTGGGAAACCTGATTTTAACTGTGGGCAAGGCCAGTGATGGGCTCCTGTTTTATATAAGTGGAGGAGATGAACTGAGGCCAAGTATTCACTGTCTTTTGCTTTCGGACTGTGGATGGAACATGAGCAGCTGCTTCCAGCCCCTGCTGGCTGCTTTCTCTACTGTGATCATTGTACCCTCCAACCGTGAGCTGAAATAAACCTTTTCTCTCATACTCTTCTTTTGTCAAAGAGATTTTTATCACAGCCACAGGAAAAAATGAAGATCTATCCTTCGTTCCTTCCTTCATTCCTTCTTTATGATTTGACTCAGGCCCTTGAGCATGCTGAGTGAATACTGTACCACTGAGCTATATAAGTCTTCAAATTCTACATTTTCACTTTTCATCTTTTCCAAATGATAGGGAAAGACCTCATGAATATCAAAGACAATTCCTCTACAATATTATACAACCAACTTAAATAGGAAATCCATTCACTTAATCGCACCAGTCAAAGTTCTGTCTGCTTTAATGTTTCTATTCTTCAAATACCAAATTTAATCTAATCATGAAGTCCTGTAGATTTATCTCATTTCCACTGCCATTAACTTAGTCCTGCTACCAACATGGCTAGCATTTAAAATTGCAACATCCTTCCTAACATGCTCTTAACACAAGCTGACACTGTCATTCATTCTCTGGCTCATCCAGCATAGTCCTTAAAAGAAAGAAGAAAATCCTAATTCCCCACTTAAATTTTGCAGTGGCTTTCCTTTACATGTAGATCAGAACATACACTCTCAGCATGGCTTACAAGCCACCAAAAGCTCTGCTGTTCCTTGGATACTCATTTAGTCCTGGGCCCTTGTTGCTGTCTCTTCTCATTGGGAAGCTTTTCAGGCAATTTATATAACAGGATCTTTATATATATGCTTTTCTCATTTACATCTCAGCTCAAACATCACTTCAGAGAGCATTTATTTGAAATCCTATCAGAATTAGCTTCACTTAGAGAAGTCACTTAAAATCACATCAGACAGTTCTGTTTTATACATTGCCTGTGTCATGAATTTAAAATTGTTTGTTTCAGTTGTAGATGTATGCTGTCTGTCTGTTGTGACTTCAAGGACAACTGTTCTCCATAGTCTCATGGATCAGAATACTTGCTATGGCATTATTTAGGATAGTTATGGAACTTTAGGATGTGGAGACTTGCTGGAGAAAGTAGTCACTAGGGTGAATCTTATGGGTTTCTGGACTTGCCCCACATTCTCTCTGCTTCTTGGGTGGAGATGTGATCTCTGAGTAACCTGCTTTCATGCCTCAAAGCATACAGGAAAACAAAAAACAAAAAACAAAACAAAACAAAAACCCCACTCATCCTTAAGTAGTATATTACAGCAACAGAAATGTGATTGATGCAGTCTCCTCACCAAAATAAGAGCTCCTACAAGGACCCTATGCCAATTCTCTGGCCTAGAATTATTCTGACATATAAATGGCAGTTGACTCACCCATTTACTTTGTGTGGTTTTGTTGAATAAATGAACTTATTAGGAGAATTCAAGGAACTTGTTAGTTACGACTTTGCTGTTGGATCTTCTGGCAGCTAAGTGGCTAAATGTTCAGGTTACCTACCTAGAGAGCCAGGAATCAGAACTCATCACTTTCCTGGCATTTTCCTGGCATTAAGAAATAAAAGTCTTTTTCAAGTCTTCAACATGTTAGGTGAATACATAGATAACACTGCACATACTTATACAGCATGTTAGGGGGATACACAGATAACACTTCACATATTTCTCCAACATGTTAGGGAGATACTAATGCAACACTGCACATACTTATACAACATGTTAGGAGGATACACACACAACGCTGTACATACTCACAAAGCATGCTAGAAGGACACACACACAACACTGCACAAATTTACACAACCTGAGTATTTTAGTGCATTTACTTCTAGATTTTAATTTTTTCTCAAGTCTTTTGTTGTCATTAATTAGACTATTAGCTACTCAAAGGTTGTTTCTTTTGACCTGTAGTCATATTAATGACAAAATTCTATGGTATAAAATTCACAATGTGTTTTCCTCATGATTCAAAAACATTACAATCAAAGAGAAATGATGAAATTAAAAACTCAAGCAAGTCATCAGAGAAGCAGATGGGAACAAATGCAAAGACCCACAGTCAGACATTATGCAGAGAATGGGAGATCTTGGAACACTCTGACCTCAACACCTCTTCCCTTAGGGGGTCATGGAACCCAGGAGCAGATGAGGCAGAAAGTGTTCAAGAGCCAGAGGGCATGGAGGGCATCAAGGAAACAGTTCCCTCTAATCCAACAGGATGGATGCACATAGGATCTCGGAGTGACTGAGATAGCATGCACAGAGCCTGCACAGGGCTGCAACAGATTGGGTCTGAGAGCTGAAGTAAGTGGACAGACACACACCCCTAACCCTAATCCAGAAGCTATCTCCAATGAATAAATACTTGACGTGAAGATTTAGTTTTGTAAGCAGTATATATTACGTGAGGGGGGAAAGGGCTATTTTCAACAAAATACAATTTTAAAAAATTTAGACCAGTTTAAAATAAATACCCTCAGGCAAAATAATTTTTCCAACTTCTTTTTTTTTTTACTCTAACACTATAACAATTTAGATTGGAAGAACTCATAAGCAAAGGTAGAATTTCCATTCCTATTATTGTCTTTTGTATGCTTAAAAGAAAGTGAACACATTTTTTTTTATAGTCACCAGTAAGAAACCTAGATAAAAACATACCTGATATAGTTTCAGAGCAGTGAAAATAATAATCCTGATGAGTAACAATAATTTTGTAAATATACAGTAAAATGGAATACATTATTTCATTCATTCATTTGTCTATTTAAAATTAATAACACCAATGACAATCTATGCTGGAGGGAATGTGGAGGAAGTGGAACTCTCCTCCATTGCTGGTGGGAGTGCAAACTTGTACATTATGGCAATTTCTCAGGAAAATGGGAATCAGTCTACCTCAAGATCCAGCAATTCCTCTCTTGGGCACATACCCAAAGTATGCACACTCATAAGATAAGGACATATGTTCAACTATGTTCATAGCAGCATTATTTGTAAAAGCCAGAACCTGGAAGCATCCTAGGTGCCCCTCAACTGAAGAATGGATAGAGAAAATGTGGTACATTTACACAATGGAGTACTGCTCAGCGGGGGGGGGGGGGAAATGGAATCTTTAAATTCGCATTCAAATGGATGGAACTAGAAGAAACCATCCTGAGTGAGGTAACCCAATCACAAAAAGATAAACATGGTATGTACTCACTCATTTTTGATTTTTAGACATAGAGCAAAGAATCACTAGTCTACAATCCACACTACCAGAGGAGCTAGGAAACAAGGAGGACCCCAAGAGAAGATTGCATAGTCCCTGGATGAAGGGGATGGGGTCAAGAACCCCTGACCAAAGTGGGATCCCAGGGGCAGGGAGAGGAAGGAGAGCCTTCATCCTGTTGCTGTTCAAAGCAGAAACAGACATCCACATCTAAGCACTGAACCACACTACTGGAATTCAGTTGTGGAGAGGGAGGAGGGATTGGCAAAGGAGCCAAGACAGGGATGGAGAGACCTGCAGAAACAGTGGACCTGACCTACTGATAGCGTGGAGACCCTTGTCATAAAGCTGGGGAAACAGCATTGGACCAAACCAAGCCCTCTGAATGTGGGTGCCAGCTAGGAGGCCAAGACAGTCTATGGGACCTCTAAAGGTGGAGCCAGTCTTTATCCCTAGAGCACAGTGGACTTTGGGAGCCCATTCCTTATGGAGGGATACTATTGTAGCACAGATACAGCAAGGAGGCCTTCCTCAAATGATCTGACAGAACTTTGAAGGTCCCTGGTGGGGGAACCTCACAATCCCTGGGGACTTTGGGGTTGGGCTGGGAGGTGTTGGTGGATAACATGGGAGGATGGGAGGGTGTGGGAATGGGGGAAGGATATGAAAATATGAGTAGTAATTAAAGAACAAAAAAATAAATAGTGACCTAAAGAAAAAAAGATGGATAGATTTATGTTACCTATCAGGTGCACATTTCAGTATAAGCAGATTGTTGCCCCTACAGCCCATACAGATAGGTCACTGTGGTGAAAATTTCTTAATAATAAATTATTCAACCACTTAGCCATTGAATCCATTGTGGACACAGTGCATATTGTCTACTGTAGTTTTTCAGCAACAAAGAGTACTTTAGATTTGCAAATGCATTTAAAAAAATCTCTATTAGTTATTAACTTTTAAGACGACTTCTCTGCATTTTAAGTAAAAAAAAGTTTACAACGTTATGGACTTTGTCAAAGAGAATGAAAACACTGGTGCCTAACAAGTTGTTTGTGTAAATCATGACGATGCTTGAAACTTTATTAAAATGACTTGTCCCTGGTTTGACTTCACTTAGAGACACTTTCATTTCCCCCAGGCTACAGTCTAAACTTTAATATTAAGTGTACCTTTCTGTAGCTTTCTTCCTCTGAACTAATGAAACACAAAACCTCAAAGCAGATTTTTGAAAACAAGAGTGCACAAAATGCATAGGAAGAGGCGAGTGTGTTTCTTGTCTGCTGGGGGAAAGAGTGTGAGTACCAGCAAGGTCACTGCTCAGGCATGCAGGAAAGGGAACAACTGTTCTCTCTCTCTCTCTGGACAAGTTTTCATATGGGTTGATGGTTTCCTCACAACTTATCTACCCCAAAGACAAATGCAAGTCATACGCTGGTCCAGAGTATTTTCTAAAAATTTATTTTTATGTGTATGAGTGTTTTGCCTGCATGTATATCCATTCACCAAATCTGTGTTTAGTATTCTACGAGGCCAGAAGAGGGCATTGGATCCCATAGGACTGGAGTTACAGACAGTTGTGAGTTGCCATGTGGGTGTTGGAAATTGAAGCTCTTTATTGCTGAGCCACCTCTCCAGTCCCTTGTGAAGATTTTCAGTGGTTGAATGAAACTATCACAGTTTACCTCCATTTCTATCTGCAAAACAATCTCATAAGAATAGTTAAGAGATTGTGGTTAGGATTTTAGCAGCTGAATTTCACTTAAGGATTTTTGACTTCAGCCTTCTCTGCTGATAAATCATCCCATGCCACTATGTTTTGTAAGGGGTGAGGCACAGGTAGCTATTTAAAGGCGAAGGGTTTGGAGAGGCCCTGAGGCTCCCGTTCAGCAGTGGTGACTGCAGAAGGGAAGCATGGCCACAGTTCCTGCATGTTGCACAACCAGACACAGCTCCATGGTGTTGGTTATTTTTCAATGTCTGTCACTTGAAACAGCATTTTCATCCATCTGTATCCTCAGAGAAAAGGGCACCAATGACAATTTGACAACAGTTTAGACAAAATTAAGATTGTAGAGAAAATGCTTTTTGAGAATTATTTTTATGACACAGTTGGGGAATAGAAAATAGTGGAAAAGAAGTAAGGAAGAAAATATACTATTAACGTTTATATGTTCTACATACAATCTTAAATGTTGACCTCTTCTCTGAATGTGCTGATTGATATATGTTTAAAATTAAACATATCATCCTTAAAATTGGTATCCTTAAAATTAAAATTTGTTTCCTAGCTTTTTGTAGAGAATTTTTCAGCATCTTGGCCCCTTAGCAATACTTGTTGGCTTTAGTGTGAGGATAATATAGATATAAACATACACAACTCTATAATGATAATTTGGAAAAATTTAAATAATACAATATCCTACACATAACTAAAAGATTAAAATAAAAATTCAACATTAATTAGCTCAGTCTGAATTAAGCATGTCTAAGAAAGTACTTTTAACAATAAACTGTTATTCAGTAAAATATTTCTTCGCCCGCCCCCCAATTTTTTCATAGTATAAACTAGAAACAACATGCATAAGATTCTTTGCTGCTAATTCTGAGAGGAGGAGACATAGTCTTCCCCAGGGAAGAGTACAGCAAGTGGTTATCCAGTACCAAATTCTTGACCCTAAAAGCCTACCTCCCATTAGCTACCTAATCCTGAGGCTCTTGGGCACGTAGGCAACAAAAAGCACCCGTCTCATTGTAGGAGAAAACAAAGGAGACGGTCCACTTTTCCCTGGTAATGTCCATGGTCTCTTGATGAAACCTCTCATGTTCCCGAGAAGCTCAGGTTACTTTCATTAGCCAATGGTATGCAGAGACCGGCATTTGGATGTTTGGTGTGCTCGCTGGCTGTAATTAAGGCAGTCCTGTTTCCAGGGGTTCTTTATGAATTCAAGTTACAAAATACAGAGACAGATGATTTCATTCATCTATGCTGCTCTCTTCCTCTTTTCCCTCCCTGTCTTTGCTCTCACTTCCTCCTCTGTGTTACACAACAGAAGTTTGACAACGTATTTTAAAGGAACAAATTTAATCATCTTTAGTGAAAAAGTAGGTGATGAAGTTAAAGATGACAAAAGGTGTAAGCTGAACCCTCCCCCCTTCAATATACACCCCTGTAGCACTCCAGGAAGAAATTTTTTAAACAGAGGAAGAAACACTAGCTTTACTTGTGTAGTGTAAATATGAATTAAACTTTACACAATGAGTGGAGAGTTGCATAGGTCTTTTTATCATGATATTCAGTCCTGCAATGAGCCTTCATTTCCCTTTTCTCACCCAGCTTTCTGCTCATCTTAACCATGAGTTAAGGAAACCCTAAGCACCTCTGTGAAGATTCCTCTTGCTTTGCTTTCCTTACTTGCTCTTCAGCCAGGTTCACTACATAGCAAGTCTGCATAAAGAAAATTCAGCCAGAAAGGCCCAAGATTGGGTAATGGACTAAACCTACCAGATATGCTTTCTAAACATCTTTAACTGTCTGTTTAATTCTGCTTCCACATATTATGTCTCTACAGTCCACAAACTATGTGTTATCATTTAGTTTTATTACTTGGTTTAATTTTCTGTTGATTTATTATCCCATGTTTGAAACAAGTTCTTGAACAGCTCTATCTATTCAGGCAAGATGAGAAAAGTCAGAGCAGTATAGGTACGGAGTATAAAACAACAGTGAAGTACATATGGATAATGGGAAGACATAATTGCTTTATGATTCTAGAGAGAGTAACTACTAATAAATGGCGGTGTAAGCAGTTATTTTGTTTTAAGAAAAAAAGCCTAAATAGATAATTGTTTCATAGACAGTTTAAAGAGTTTTTTCAAGAAATCTTTTTTAGAGTGTTTTAAAAAGTCAAGTGAGCCAATGATCTCTAGCTGGAGTGGGTGTTGAGGAGATTAGGACCATCTATGACTTTTTTCTATGGATACTTTTTATTTAACAGGAGTCATGAAATCACCACTTGGGACTCTCTCTCTCTCCTTTACTACCAGTAAGGATTCAATTTCAACTAATTTCAGTCACATTTCATGTGTTAATTTTTTATTTCTTTGGTTATATACATATATAACATTTAAGATTCTCTTCAATTTCTTCAAACACTGAAAGAGAAAAAAGAACTATTTCCTGGGACAACTGATTAAATATCTTCAGTATAATTCCTACCCATATTATAATTACTTTTCTTTAAACCCACAGGTTTGTGTAATTCTTACTCCTCATCAAAGAAACTTCTCTTTGCAACAGGAGAGAACCATTACAAAAACAAAGAAACAAAACACAAAACAACAACAAAAACAATTGAAATGTGGAGAACAAGAGATCATAGGGTGCCCATTCCTAACTGATTAAGCTACAACATAAGACTTCCCTCGAAAGCTCAGGGATCATTATGGAAAGGAGAGTGGGGTCATTGTAAGAGCCAGGGGAATGTGAAGTTTACTATGAGATTATGTCTCCTAGAAATGTCACAAAGGCTGCAATCATGAAGTTTCACAAACATGAGTGCCTAAACAAGACTTGAACAATGACACCAATTGACATGCTAACATGGAAGAAGGGGTGCTTGGAGGGTCTCATTCTGACACAAAGAACCAGAAAATGCTGAGAGTGGAGAAGTGTCTCCCAATCCAATACCAAAAGCCCTGAGACCATACATACATAGGTATTGTTACAAGGACTGAGCAAGTTGTATTTATGCATTAGCAATGTGTGTGTGTGTAACCATAATTAGCAAATCACGGAGAAGACGAATTTGAGAGATGAATGAAAGGTGCTGGAGAGAAGAAAGGGAATGGGGGAAATAATACATTTTAAAAACAAAAAACATTAAAAAGAATTGTTTTTTCTATAGTACTACAGCTTTCAGATGTATCATCTATCTATCTTCTTTCCGTTTTTTATTGGATACATTGCATATTTATAAATTGTTGCCCTGCTTGCTGCTATTAATTTTTTTATTTTGTTTTTGTTGGGGAATCTCTCTCAATAGTCCATGTTTTCCTGGTACAAACCAAAAGGTCAAGTTGGCCTTGAAGTTATAGTAATCTTCCTGCCTCTGATTTCCAAGTGTTGAGATTAGAGTTATATACCATCATACTAAGCTCAGCTATTGAGTATTTTAAAATATTAGTTCTATATAATCCAAACTCTTTTTTTCTTTTCTTTTTTCCCCTTCAAAATAGGGTTCTCTATGTGGCCTTGGTTGTCCTAGATCTCCCTCTTAAGGCCAGGCTGTCCTCAAACTCAGAGATCTGCCTGCCTCTGCCTCCTGAGTGTTGAGATTAAAGGTGTGCGCCACCACCTTACAGCTTCAATACTATCCACACTAAAGGTTTTTTTTTTCTCAATTGGATTATCAGTTCTCTATGAATTATTGTTTTTCCAGTTTCTCACAAATACTTTACTGCAGCATTATGATTCAGTTTGAACTTTCCTAATACTAAGAGGAGTATTATTGAAAACAAGTCAAAATATCAACTATATCCTAATGAATTACATTCCTGAGTTTGTGGTTATAAAAACCCATACCCTCATAAAGAATAAAAAGAGTGTCCTTCCATTTATGTTAAGTTGCTGACACTATCTATGCACATTGCATGCTAATTCGACATTATAAAAGGGGTTATCAACCACATGAATCAAGTTCAAGCAGGTTATCTGAACTGAGGAAGTTGATTGCATCCCTCATTAAAAACCATAATCCACCAATCTGTAGTTGTGTAATGGCCTCTGATTATTTAAGGTCAATTTGTAAATGTTTCCAATCAACTAGACTGAGCCGCTAGCCCTTTCCCATTTTGCCATTTAATTAGTGTTTAAATAGTTTATGGTATAAGAGTGAACCTCTCTGAAGTACCTTTCTCCTTTCCAAACCACAGCAATTTAGGTTAAAAACAAAGCAATGAGAGCAAAGGAGTGTCTACGTTTGTGTCTGTTCCGTAGCTTTCGGTGATAGTTTGGAAAGCTTGAGTTATAATGCCACCCTTTGTCTCCAAAGACTTTGGCATGAATGTGGTTTATCTCTTTTAAGGAAGTGCTGGTGACAGGTCAAAATCATCTTGTGAAACAAATTAACTCCAAAGAGTGAAAATACTGGAGTTATCTCTAAGAGTTCATGGCAAGAATATGTAGGTAGAAATAAACGTTGACTAACAGGGACTCTCTCAGCCGCTCACTGCCAACCCATGTGTGATCAGGAAGTAGACCACAGGAGTAGACTTATGGATTCCGAGAAGGCTGCTCAAGAAATGAACATTCCACATGCAAACAGTGTTCTCTCAATATGAAAGCTATAGTAGAGCTGGGAGAGACTGAATAAGACCCTCTGAAGTTCAGGGTCTTTCCTGTTTCATGAAATGAGCAATACACTGGAGAGGGTGGAAAACCTACTTACAAAGGAAACCTGTACAGTCATAATTGTTTATTATCTAATAAAGCTTGTTTGGAGATCAGAAAGCAAAGCTAGCTATAGTCATAGAGGCTAGGCAGTGGTGGTACACACCTTTAATCCCAGCAGTCACACTAGTTAGCCATAGAAGCTGGGTAGTGGTGGTGCACGTCTTTAATCCCAGCACTAGATTGGACAGTGCTGGGATAAGACAGGAACGGGGTCTCAGAGCTGGCATTCACTCTCATGTTGAGGCAATTAGTCTCCAGCCATGTTGAGGACAGGGTCTCCCCAGCCTTGGTAGAGTTGAGAGCTGCTCAGTTGCTTCTCTGATCTTCAGTTTTAACCCCAACATCTGTCTATGGGTTTATATTATATATACTATACTGATATTCATGTGATTTAAGAAGGAGAAAAACATTAGATGAACACCATTCCTGGGATGTAGTGGTTATTGGGGGAACTGACACAAAACTTGAGGAATAATTTAAAGAATAAGATGAAAACCCAGCAACAACTGTTGTTAACTTTAAGCTTCAATTTTGAAACTATTATGCGGAGTTCTTATGTTCAGTTGCAGTTAATATTTCAATATATCCAACTGAAGTCAAAGATGTTCACATCAGCAGAACATCATATATTCTTGTGATGCTAAGTAACACTCATTTGTGTTATGTGTAATGGAATTTTCATCTTTTATCATATTGGCTACATACAGAATCAAAGTAGTAAGAGATTTCCTTTAGAGTTTCTGCTTGAATACATTAAACCATTTAATTCTGCTTAAAACACTAGACTAGTACCCTCATCCTGGGGACCAAAAGAGTTATAGAACACAGTCCTATGAATCACAGTGATCAAGCTGAATTGTTTCACATGTACTGTCTTCCTAGTTATGCACACAAATAGACATTTGAATACATTATCACTTATCCCAGTGGAACTCTTTCAAATAAAGATTATATGAAACTTAATACATATTAGTTTACAAATTCTATATATAATTAACTACAGACTCATGTAGAATCTCAGCTCTGGAATATTTAAAAAGATTTATTTATTATGTACACAACATTCTGCCGCCGTGTATACCTGCACACCAGAAGAGGGCACCAGATCTCATTATAGATGGTTGTAAGCCACCACATGGTTGCTGGGAATTGAACTCAGGACCTGGGGAAGAGCAGTCAGTGCTCTTACCTTCAGAGCCATCTCTCCAGGCCCCTGAGATTTATTTATTTATTTATTTTGTAAAATATAAGGTGACCTATAAATTCACATTTCAAAAAACAAAGAAACAAGCCCACCTGCATATTCAACTCACCACATACAAATGCTCTGATACTTTTCTGAACTGCAGGCAGCGCTGTTTGATTAAATATTAAAGCAAAACATGTATCTCAAATTTAAATTCAATTACCAACTCAACAAATATTTGTTGTACACAATAAGACTTTCATCTTGTACTTGTTCTTGGAATATAGTGATATATAAGACTCTTGAATCACAGAAGTAAACTTGACTAAGTATTTAAGTTAAAAACACACATCCTGTCTAACAAAACTGAAGTATAAAAGGCCACTGGAAAGTAGAATGTCTTACAACAGAAACACTTCTAGAGAATGACACTTTTTTTTTTTTTTTAAGCAAGGTTGACTTATATATGAAGGACATTAGGAAAGTTTGGTACCACTTTCTCAGTACTTCTAGCTGAGGATGTAGAGGTGAAGACAAAGGCAGGCTCTGGAAACCGAGAACACACAATGTGTGCACAAGGATGCACTGGAGTCTTTCCTATCTTTCTGGTCAGTAAAGCCATTCCCCACTTGGCTGTCCTCTTGTTGACACTATCTGAGAAGAGAAATGTTTTTGTTTCCCTGAGCACCAGGGGCAGCCTTCCACTTGCCACAGATTTGCCTACAGACTCAGCATTCTTTCTATCCATGTTCATATAGTTTTCACTAGTTTGTTACTTTAAAAAAAAATCAAGAAATCTACTCATGAGTCAGTGTGTGTGTGTGTGTGTGTGTGTGTGTGTGTGTGTGTGTGTGTGTATCAGCAAAGCCCACACATATCAAATAAATAGTGAAGCCCACATATCTCACATATATGGTTTCATCAATCTTTAATGAAAGTGTACATTTGTTTAACTGGTCAGTCCTTTACTGGGGGTTTCTCTATGTCCCTTCACAGGCAATGCACATATATAATTTTGACCATTAAGTGGTCTTCAAGATGCCTTGACTGAAAAATTTTATTTTCATACTGAAAAATTTCAAACAAAAAGGTAATCTTATGGTGTTCATTTAGCATGCACTTAGACAATAAGCCAGCTTCTTTACTAAGTGTGGTTTTTCACGGGCAGAAAATTGGCAAAATTCAAAGCAAGAAATGGATTAGATCTAGTAAAAAACATTAGATCATAAAAAAATCTTAATTTTACTCCTAAGAAATTTCTACCTCCAATTTAAGTCTACTTTAATATTTATGCTTTTATTTCCCTCATAACTACATACAATGATTTATGTGGTTCAAAAGCAAGGTTCATCTGGGGGCTTGTCACAGCAATTTTCTAGATTTAAAATGGCAATGGAAAACATAGAGGCTCATGTAAGTCCATTAGTAAGGATAATGCTGTACTTATAACTGACAAGAGAAGACCTGGTTAACACGTACAATATCTGTAATATGCTAGGGCTCATTCAAACACATGTATGTATAATTGTCCCTTTATCTGTGGCAGGTTATGTTCCAACGACCCCAGCAGATGACTAACACCACATATAACATGAAATTCTGCAGATCTTTCTTCCACATGTATATACCTATGATAAAGTTTAATATAAATTAGATAGGAGATTACCAATTATAATAAATGAAATGGAACAACTATAGGAATATACTATAGTAGCTGTCAGCATTAACTACTCTTGTACTTTGAAGCCACTATTAAATGAAAGGAGGATTTCTTGAACACAAGCATAGCAATATAGCAACAGGCCATCTGATAGACAGGGTGGTTACCAAGTTACTTGACAGGTGGTTAGTATATTCTCCATGAATGCTGTGGACAAAGGGGTACTTGGGTCCTGGGCCAGGTAGAGCAAGATAGTGAACACTTTCATTCTGCTACTGCCAGTGGCATGCAAAATTTAAACATTTACAAATATTTTATTTCTGGAATTTTCTATTTAGTATTTTCAGGCTATGATTTACCATAGATAACTTAAATCATGGAAGAAAAATCCCAGATGAGAAAGATGTATTCTATATGTTCCCTAAATTCTCAAAATACTAAGGGATACGCACTTTGTTACTCTCCTTTGGTGAATGGAGCTTTTGCAATTTGCCCGAAGCTATCAGGCAAGATCAAGATCTGACCTCAAACAGTCGAAGGCCAGAGTCCTGGAATACTTAGTGTGCCACTCTGTCAACCAGAGATCCTGAGCTCCTTGGGATGAAATCGGCAGAACAAGGGAAATGACCCCAAACTGAAAGAAGCCTTCTTAGCACCCTCTGGGCTGCTTGCAAATGTTCTATGTCACATGCTAAGATTGAATTCCACGATCTATAAACCTCCCTGGAGCATAAATACCAGATCATATTTGTCATCGTGCTTTTATTGGTATCCGAAAAGGGACAAAGTGACCCACAATGGTTCATGCAAAAGCAAGGGAATGAGAAGAAAATTCTACATGTTACAATCACTTCAGCTCTTCTTTATTTTATTTTTTTTTCTATCTAAAGAACTTTCCAGCAGCTTGAAAGGAATACCTTTTTCACAGTATTAGGACCCTGCTTTACATCTAGAAAAGCAGAAGTGACACATAGCTGAAGGGCTACCTTCCAGAAGTTTCAACTGTAACTCCTGGTTTACAAGCCAGTCCCTAAAATTAAAAACAAAAAGCTGTTTGCACATTAGATGCTTCTGCATATAGTTTTCTTTCCTTTCACTGGAGTTGTTTACTTATTTCTTAACTATCATGAGGAATCTCAGTATCTGAATGGGATCAGTAGGTTTTTTTTTCCCCATCTGTGAAGTTTCTTTATTAGTCCCACGAGTCAAGGGGAAATTCTTTATTGCCTGCACCAACCAAGAGAAAAACAAATGCTAATTGAGCAGATTGATAGATGGAGAAATAGATGAAAGGAAAGATGCCAACATAAACAGAGTATGGCAATTCATTGTTACCCCCAGTGAAGCAGCTATGCTCACAAATGTGCATCAAATACTAACTATGGTAACAAAGCTCCCAGAGGGACAAACTCTGTGGAGGCTCAGGCAGGCAGGCAGGCAGGCGACAGCTCTTCCTTCTCTGCTAGAACAGACAGAGCAGTGGCCTCTCCCTTGTGGAACCATTCAGTTTTTAAAGGAAGGACAATACACACAGAGGTATACAAGCCTCCTCCCCATGAGAAATGCCAAATACTCATTCAAAGATGACAATACATTCTTTCTTATCAAGCCAGCTGAGTAAGTCATGGCAGTCAGGGTCAGCAGGCAGGGTTCTGGTTGCCAGCCTTCATAGCTATAATTTCCCAGCATTAGTTGAATCAAAAAGAAAAATTAAAACATCTTCCTTCAAGTGATGAAGTCGTGGAGCTGTTCTCCCACACCAGAGCTCGTGTGCTGTTGAATTAGCTTTGTTCTTTTTAAATCAGAACCAAATACAAATGAAGTGTTCACCTGACTGTGTAAACCCATCAGAGCTGAACATGTTTCATCTGTCTATCACACAGAACAATAGAGGTTTTGAAGTAAGTGACTTGGACTTTGAACTGCTATGGCTGAGTTTTTCCAAATAGGCTGATGAGCAGCATAACACCACTCAGGAACTAAATGCAGCAATAAGCCCTCCTAAGGTTTCTAAATCCATCTATTATCATAACAAGGTTCCTTTAGTTAAAAACTAATGACGAATATAGGACTCTCGTTTTGTATTAAAGACACCCAAGTGAGTCAGAGAACTTAGCTGGGGCTTGCCTGGGTCCCAGTCCAAATACCTTATAAAGGAAACACTACATTTAACTGGCCTGAAGCAGGGAACAAAAGTCTTTGTTTTTGGAAAGGAGTAGAGAAAGAAGTTAAAAATAAAAACAAAACAAAAAAGCAAAGTAAATCCCTTACCTTTTGTAGCAATTCGTACACATTGGGTTTTAGTTTCCTGGTAGAGTGAAATCAAAAGAAAATGATCAATATATAAACAATGTTTTCTCTTCTATAAACTATTATTATAACTATTATGAAGACACATCGAGTTATACAATAGGATTATGACGAAAGAATTATAATAATAAGAGAATTTCTTTCTCAATATATACTCTTTGATGATAGTTCAGAACTTTAAAGAAGTTCCTAGTAATTTCTAAAGATGTGCATATCTGTTTCACTTTGTAATAAAGCAAGTTGGTATGGAAGAGACAAGTTGTATGGCCTTCTATTTGCATTTTTTGTTGCTTCTTAAGCTACTAGAAAGATATATATATATATATATATATCTGCAAAGCTAATATAAATTAGAGCCAAATACAAACTTAATTTTCATCTGATAGCTACAGACTTTGAATAGACCTGAACATTATATACTCTCATTTGAATCTCGGCATGACTAAACAGCTAAACTATAGTTATTAAGAAAGATCATCAAGCATCTCAGAGCAGTTTAAATGGAATTTATCTGTTCCTTCTTTCCTTTAAATTTAGCTGTCAGCAACTAAATGTTTTCCAACACGGATTTTTCCTACATCTTATTATGAAGGTAGATAGAGTAAATAGAAATGTTTTGAGGAAGCAACAAGGCTCCACATGTGAGTCTTGGGCTCTGGTCTCCTTCTCAGACACCTTCTTCGTCATTGTCTATCTCTGCTTGTCTTCTCTTTCTTCCTTCCCCTCCCTTCCTCTCTCCCTCCCTCCTTCCCTTCCCTCCTTGCTACAGAGTTCTCTTCCATGAGTGTTCCCTTAGTCTCCCTAGAGATAAGGATTATAGGTCCTTATAGGAGGAGATAGGATTATAGGTCTCCAGCCCTGCCACTCTGTGCATATATTTGAATACCCAATACATAAGAAGACGTGTCAAAGTCAGTGAGAAAAATGAGTTATTGTGCCCACTTTTCTGTGACTACCATCACTGTGATCAAAACAGCCTGTATGCCCTGCAGACACTCCTGGCATGTGTTCCAAACCCTACAAGACAAAGTCCTTATAATAGTGTGTTTCTCTGGTCATCACCACCTGGGGTGTTGCTTAGGTGACACTAGACAACATAGCTTTTGAAGACATGTGGGTATATTATAGTGGGACAGGGCTCAGCACACCGGCCCCTTCCTTCTGCCTCAGGGTATGGACAGATTGTTGTCCATGGGAAGCTAATAAATTGCTTTTGTGCAATCCTGGATCTGCCTAATGTTCTCTCAGTTCTGCCCTTCCACTTGCATTAGCCAGGGCTCACCTACCAGGAACATGAGTTTTTCTGAAAGAGAGGCTGTCTTCAAGAGGCTTTTTATAACTCTCTAATCTTCAGTGGTTTTATACACTGATAAATATTAACCCAAATTTATATAACCTCCTCTCTAGCAATTGAAAGTATGTAAAATATAGAACTGAGAGAAGAACTTCAGTTTCTTCACTGTGGCCAACCATCAGAGTCAGCTGCAAGAGACTTTGATGATCCAGTGTAGACCCCAAAGGATTCTGCTCTAGAAGCAGTCTATGTTGATTCTCTGCAGGCATTTCCAGCCTCTGCTGTTAGGAGGCTCATCAGCGCTAACACTCTGTGACTGACACGGAATACACTGCAGGTACTCTCAACCTGTGCTTCTCAACCTTCCTAATGCTTTGACCCTTTAATACAGTTCCTCATGTGGTGGTGACCCCCAACTATAAAATTGTTTTCATTGCTCCCTCATAATTGTAATTTTGCTACTGTTACGAATCATTAATGTAATTATCTTTGTTTTCTGATAGTCTTAGGCGACCCTGTGAAAAGGGTCATTCAATCCCCAAAGGCTGAAAACCACTGATAAACTCTGGACAAATAGCAGTGTAGATAAAGAATGTCAGAGAAAATCCCCTGTGAGTACATGCATTCATCAGCACTCCAGCCACATAACTGAGGGGTTAACAGGAGATGATTTGGAAACTATCACCTCTTTGAAGAGGAAAACTCCAACCTACAACTGTCTCCTACTTGTGTACTATTTGCGTTTAGCTGGGGTTACTAACTTTTGTCATGTCTTTGTTTTGAACAACCTAATTAGACAAGAACTTTTGAAGACGTGTGTGTACTGATGGTTTGTTAATCTTGAATGTCATTTTGATGGGATTTATCACCATGGAAACAAACCTTTGGGCATGTCTGTGAGGTACTACCTATAAATTAATTGAAGCAGAAAGACCTACCCTAAATATAGATGACATTAAATGGTGGGATGAGGGTCCCATGTTAGAGAAAGAGAGATGGAGATAGAGAGAGGGAGGCTGGGGAGAATACCAGGATTCTTTGCTCTCCCATATAACCAGTCACTGCTTAATCTTGCCCCATGCCTCAGAATCCATGGACTTAACTCTCAACTGAGAACTAAATAAAACCTTTATCTCCCCAATGGCTTTTCCGCCCCTGAGACAGGGTTTATCTGTGTAGTCCTGGCTGTCCTGGAGCACGCTTTGTAGACCAGGCTGGCCTCTACCACAGTGATTCACCTTCCTCTGCCTCCCGAGTGCTGGGGTTAAAGGCATGTGCCACCACTGCCCAGTTTCAATGACTTCTTGCCAGGTATTTTTGTCACAAGTAAAATAACTAATACAAGTTGGTGTGAACTCTAAAGAATCAAGTTATATAGGGGAAAAATGAGAAGGGTAAAGCATCTTCAACTATGGATAGTCTCTGCATGGAGACTCTGCATTTAAAGGGTCTCTGGCATTCCTCTTTACCATATACCACATGATGACCACACTGGTAGGCAGAAAAACACAGCTTGCATATAAAAGCAATATTCGTATTGTCATGGCCTCCGTAGAAATACAAATTGGTTGTCTCCCAGTTAAACTATTCTGAGAGCTAATATGACTCATACAATTGGTTGTCACATACTTCCTATTGTCTCCCAGATGCCACCAATTATACAAAGCCAAACCATTTCTCGTGTAGCTACAAGTCCATCAAAATACCAGTGTTCACGTAGATTAGAAATTGTTAAAAGTTTCTCTTCTCAACAGGTTTTTCTATCCTACCCGCCTTTGTCCAAAATAGAAATAAATAAATAAAAACAACATAAGTCTTGGAAAAGAAAGTCTTTCAAAGGGAAACAGCATGAGAGCAAAAGGCTAGGTTGTTTCTCTCCACATGCCCTGCTGCGCTTTCCTCTTCAATATTCATTTGGGATCAGCAGCAGTGCTCAAAAACAACTGTGTCCAAAATAGGAAAAGGAGGGGCAGTCGGGGCCAGGGCCAGCCAGCTTCTGTAATGGCTCAGCACCTAGCCTTCACAGGCAGCCTTCTGTTTAGGTTGTGTCAGCTGGACCACAGGCGTCCCATTACTTTGTAATCAGAGGATTGTTACTTGTTATTTACTATTTGGCTTGAACCCCCTGAAAAGCTTATAAGGGTTTATTAGCCCACTGTGGAATTCGTATTCTGTTTATCCTGAGGTAAATTTAATTTTTTGAAGCAGCCACTACTGAGCAAGCAAGGCAGAACAATGGCGGGAATTTACTGGGGGTGGCATCCCGGTGGCAGCACACCCACCCTTTCAAATCACTTCGTTCACAGTTGCACTGTAGGCATTCCTGAAGAAGGAGCAAGTGGCAGTAGTTACTAGGAAACAGGGATCCTGTGAAATGCTGCTGGCTTGCAGCCTCAGCCCTTCAGACAACATACACATTGCTGGCAACAGAGGAGACAATACACATCCATTTTTCTTTCCCTTTCTTTCTTCTTTTTTTTTCCAGTTTTCCTTGACAAACGCTACTGAATGTTTATAAAATATGGCCATAGCTTTACAGAAGATCAAGGGAATCTCACCTTCTCCACACTGCTCATTGCTTGGAAATAGATGTTGTACCCTTTTCGGGGAGCCAGAGGAGGGTTCCAAAAGCCTTTATAGGTCCGGTTGTCACCCACAGTGAAGGGGGCAGGTTCAGGAAGATTCCCAGGGGGCAGTTCCGCAGCAAAGTAATAGGGTGCACCTCCACTCATGGCGTTCTGGTATGTGACCGGTACCTGGTAGCACTCCATGGCCCCAGCTTCTCTCTTGGTCCGATGTGGGTGTAGCTGTTCCACAACAATTTGGTAAGCACTTTGGGGAAAGGAAAGAAATAGTTGCACTTAGACATTGAGGCATTAAGATTTGGGGAAAGGAACAGGGGTTCAGAGTGGGCAGGCCACATCTCAAAGTATATAACTGGCATGTAGCCTCTTTCCCATAAAATAGTTTTTCATGTGCCCTGTTGCCCTCAATGCTGAGCTTACCACGGAACTAAGTAACACAATCACTATAAAGGGCTTCACATTTTCAACCACTGAAAACTAAGCCCCTCTAATAAGGACACCAGCGTTAACCAGAGTCCTAGATTAAGTTCTCTTTCTACTATTTTTAAGTGGAAAAAGTTAACATTTTCCTGTGAAATTACATCAGGGAAGGCCCAGCTCCAAGGCCCACCAGAATGATGGCCTCCAGGAGGCACTGGAAGCTGTTGTCGGCAGTTGTCACAGGCTTAGGGACTCAATGCACTGACAGGCTTCTCCACCTCCTGACCTGGCCTCCATCTCTACTGCCTCACAGCTATGCAGATCCAAAGTACAAGTGACATGCGACAAGGCGGGCAAGATGGACAGAAATCTGTCCCCACAACAGAAATAGACTGCCTTCTTCTTCTGAGCTTGTTAATAATGAAATGTTACAAATCGGAGAGACAGATGGTATGTGGCCTATTAAAACTCCAACCTGAACCATGAATCTTTTTCTTTAAACACCTTAGAACTTTTCTACAATCACTGTTATTTTATAGGGGTAATTAAAAAAAAAACCTGCAAATCTGAAATAAAGATGTCTGGATCACTACTAACTATTCCTTGTCAAGTTCTCAAACTCATATGTTAATAATATTCTTATTTTGTGGAAAATGTCTCATGTGAAAAAGTGATGAATATCTATGAAACACAATTATTATTAATGTTATATATAATTTAATGTGCAAATAATTAATATATTTTACAATTGCTGGAAAATGAAAATGAATTTTGGTGTTTTGTTTAGATTTGCTGTGGGTGGGGTTCTAAGTAAAATTTTGAGATTTTTAGGTAAATATGCTCCATCTCTGCCTTCTGGGGGGAGGGGAGACAGCCAGTATTCAACAGTAGGGTGGAAGATTGCTTTAGCTAAGAGTCTTCCAGAGAGACTATGAGAGGAACCGAAGTTTGCATCTAGGAGAATGAAAGCACTCAGGATCTAGAGCAAAATTGCAATTTATAAGCTCTTTTACTTAGAAACAAGAGATGCCAGAGCGTCAGAGGAAGGATTAAATTTAATTTACAACTACAGTTTTATTTTCCTTCTAAATATTGATGTTTTCCCAGTTTTTTCCCATCAAAATGTTGCTATAAAATGTCAAAAGGTTGGTACCTATTTCTTTCTCTTTTGAGAGGGGACAGAGATCATATTAATGGCAGAAACTGAGATTTGAGCAAGTAATCAAGTAATCGAGGCAGAAGTCTGTTATTTCTGATTGTAGATACTGCATGGTTCTCTACACCTCTGCCAAGTTGGGTCACCAAGCCTGAAGGAATGCTACTGATAGGAAGCCTGCTATCTGTCTCATCTAGGGAATGACATTTGTCAATTTAAATTTAGGAAATAGCAAGCAGAGCCCTACAGACACAAAGAAAGCAGGAGCAGAGTTGACATATGCTTGCTAAGTACAGCTAGCCCTTATTTTATTTTGGATTTATTATCCATATTTATATGTTATATGTTTCCATATCCTGCACATAAACACACACACACACACACACACACACACACACACACACACACACACGCATCATGCTCCCCAGACAAATCTAACTTTATATTTTCACCCCAATAAACAATAATGACAATTATCTATCTTGGTTAATAACCAAAACTAACCTTTGAAAACAAACTTCTTAATTATCCTATCCACCTCAAAAAATCTAGTATACATTAAATCTCAACTCATTCCATTAAATTGAAATATTTAACATTTCATTTTCATGTTTTTTTCCACTTCGGTTAAATGTAGGAAATATGCAAGACAGCCTGTAGCTCTCCAGATTTATCTGGAATAAAGCAAAGTGTTACTGGTGGAGACAAGTGAAGAAAAAAGGCACAGCCTGCACTTTAGAAACCTTGAGTCTGGGTCCATCTGAGATAAAAATCAACAGCTAGGACTCAGCTTTAAGATATGGAATAACCCATTTTAGAGAAAGTTTAGAGTAGAACTGATTCTATAAGATGTATAAAACAAGAAAATTTCCCACTGATGCATATGGATCCTTTATTAACATGGACTTTAATTTTTATGGCGTCTTTTACTTATAAAGGTTCTCTTAGAAATTCTGTTCCTACTACTACTAAGAAACTGCGGGAAAGAGATCTGAGTTCCTATTAACATTTATGTGTGCCTTACTTTCTTCCTTCTTGTGTTAAGAACCAAATGTTTGAGACCCCGTTCCACAGTTCACAGCAGCAATCTTTTCACCTATGTGTTGTGGGACAGAAGATCTACAAAAGCAATCTGGCTCAGATGAGCCAACTCAACAGCTACTGATTTTGCCATCTTGGACTTCCCAGTCTTCGGAGCTATGAAGAATAAACGCATGTTCTTTGAACCACCTAGGATTTTGTTATGACAGCATAAGGCTGATTATATAAATGTTCCCCTGCCCCAGGAAGCTTGCCTCCAAGAATATTCTCTAGATTCCTATTTGTGCCATGACTGGAATAAGATGGAAAATTAGAGGAGACAACTGGATCTCATTCCACATCCTTTCACTCCACAGCCCACCCTGCCAAGTGAAGCGTCTACACTGCCTGGGAATCCGGTTCTGTGTCTGAGTAATTTTTGATCTCAGCAGTGCCTATGCCATGAGCTGATACACAAGCCATTTGATTTTACATTTCAATGTGGATTCAAATGGGAGCATGGGCATTTAACTAGGCATTGGTAGATGAACAAATCCTTTTCTTTTTCTGGTGATGTCTTTACTTATAATATATCCAAGCATTCATATTTCTTTTTGGTCCCATAAAAATGACCTCTTATGCTTGAGAAGTTCTCAATACTGTTTGAATAATGAAGATTTTCTTTTTCTTCCTTTCTTTATCTCTTTTCTTTCTCTCTCTCTCTTTCTTTTTCTTTTTTTTTTTGTTTTGTTTTGTTTTTCTGAGACAGGGTTTCTCTGTATTGCTTTGGAGCCTGTCTCAGAACTTACTCTGTAGACCAGGCTGGCCTCAAACTTACAGAGATCCTCCTGCTTCTGCCTCCCGAGTGCTGGGATTAAAGGCATGTGCCACCAAGGCCCAGCTAAGATTTTCTTAATTAGCTTTCCTCCTAGGAATTTGCATTCCTTCATTGACTTCATTCAACAATGAAACACTGGGCAATTCCACACAGGAACTGAAGACACTGAGGTGAAAAAGTACATCACCTTTCTATTTGCTGTTTTTGACATAACCAAAATTCTTTCTGCTGTTGAAATGCTTTGTAGCCCTCAAAAGTTTGTATATACATATATACAAAATGACTTTCCTTGGTTGGTGTCTACAAGAAAGCAACTAACAAGTGCATTTCCCAATCACCTTAACTCTCAGCATCACATTTCCTTTTCTTCCTTACACTTAAACCAAGCTGAAGTTGATTACACTATTTCTCGTCTATGACATCATCACAAATATCTTTCTGGTATCAAAAATCTTGGTTCATACCTGTCTGTTTTTTTTTTCCCCCTGCCAGCACATTAGAAAACTCAAGTGTCTTTCCAGAAAATGACACTGGTCTAAGTCTTTATGGCACTTTACTGTCATTAATAGAGCATAGCCTTCATTCAGCTCCAGGAGGCTAATCCTGTGTGCATCTATTTCTCCCTTTTTCCGGGTACATGGGGAAGACCTGCACTGAATTGACTGCAATCACAGTGAGTTCTTAAAAAGTGTTTGCATGCAGCAAAAAGTGCTATCGAAACAGCCAAATATTACAAAGAGAAATACCGTAGAAGTTCAGGCACGACTTCAAACAACTGCTGATAAAAGGGACATTTCCCTTCACTGGTCAGTTTGAGACGATGTGCCTCAAACACATATCCCACTTAAAAAAAAAAAAAAGCCTATTTTTGCCCTTGCTCGCTTCTTATTTGCTAATTCAAATTAACTAAAGGACAGAGGATATGAGAAGTCAAATTAGGATTGAACTGACTGTTGACAGGAAATGGGCCTATGCTTTTGTTTCTTAAAGTTTTTAAATTATTGGATGAAATTTATCATTAAAAACATTACTGGAGCTTAAGACTCTATTAATTCAGAATATTAAAAATATCACAGAATATTTTAATATGGTTATTCATTGGCCAATCGTTCCTATACATTTTCATTAAAAATATGGCACTTTTCTCTCTGCATAAGGACCAGCAGCTTCCAAATCCCCAAAGTCAAAATCCTGGAATCAACTTAAACAAGGTCTCATTTCCTGGAATCTTTCCTCATCTTTTAGCATGCCATTTCTTTCCATTCTCTTTCTTCATTTTATAAGTGAGACTATACTTCATCCTGGGATTACTATCACACCAAATCCTTGCCCTTCACCTTCTTTCTTGTCCTTAATAGTTTTTTTATACGTATTATTCATTTGAAGCTACGATCAGTGTTATTTACACACCATACACACTGTCAAGAGTTTCCTCAAAAATCTTCACCGAGTTAAGATAGTTCTGTCAGAAATAGTCCTCTGACTGCTTCCGTCGTCAGTGTAGTCTTCTGGAGCCAGTGCATACATACTTTGAGGTGGAGGAAATAGATGTAGAAGTCACAATTACACCAATTCTCTTTAAGCATCGCCATTAATTCACTGATACCATTTATGATGCCACAGCTTCATTGGTCAGAACCCTCAAGACTAGCCTCAGAAATTCTGGGATTAAAACAGGAATACAGATCACTGTCTTAATGAAATGTATTGCCTGCATGATGAACATGGTCCATTATGAACACAGTGTGTTTATACTATCATAAATACTGCATCTGACATGTCTCTTCCTTATTATATTATGAAATCATGAAAACAGTAACTATCCCAATTTTAACTGTAGTGTCCAGTCGATCATTTATAAAATATCTGTTATCTTCTGCGAAACATTTTAAGTGATGTGTTCTCAATAATAAACAGTAGTGGATGTCCCTGCTCTCCAGGGACTAAACTTCTAGAAAGCCATAAATACATAAAAAACAAATTCACAATTTGTAAAGAAGGCCTAAGTATTCTGAAGAAAGACATAGCCGTGGCTGGAAGACAGCTCAGTGGTTAAGAACACTGGATGCTCTAGCTGAGGTCTTAAACTCGATTCACAGTACCAACATGGCAGCTCACAACAATCTATAATTCCAGTTTCCAGGAATTTGATTTATGGTTGAGTTGGATGCTGGCCTTTCTGTTCAGAAAACAACAGAGAAAGATTTTGTCCATCTATTCTGAAATTTTTAACATATGTCTAGTTAGAATTCAAGTCAGTTTGTCATGATGGTGACTAAGACAACCAAGAAGTACTTGTTATCATTAAATATATGGGGTGAGGCACATTGTCCGTCAATGGATGACAATGGCAGCACTAATGCTCAGCTGTGCATATACAATGAGGGAGCCAGACTATCAGGATACAGACTAATAGGGATCACTTCTCTATTCTGATCTGTGATTATGTTACACTCTCTTTAAAACATTAGACAATTTCTCGTCTTAATTTAAGAAAAATTCTGGTTCTCACTACAGTCGTTCATGACTACATTCCAATCGCTTCACTAAAAACGCATGATGCTAAGATTCAAAATTTGACTATACTCCCAAATAAAATCATTCTAGAATGAGTTCTTGACAACCTAAAAGATAAAGTTCATATTCGGAAAATTCTGCAATAATATATACATCTATTTCTAATACCTTACTACAAACTCAGCATCAACACAAAGGAAAACCCTATGTTTATAATATTCTGCTGCTTAGAAAAAAAAAAAAAACAAGAGAAATTAGGTGTGCTAGGAAACTTATCCTGTAAGCCATAAGCATTTTGAGTCATGGAAATAACTGTGAAGTGTCAAAAAGGATATTTGAAGTTCTAAGCAAGTCAGGCATTGAGTTTCCATCTTTTGGATGACTATGAAAGTTAAAAAATAAATATTGAAGAGTGACACTTTTCAGGACTAGTTACACATACTGTTGATCAACAGCCCTGGGAAAGCTTGGTGCACAACACGAAGCCAGAGAGGCTGGTCATGCTGAGCACATTATTTAGGTTGTTAGTGTGTACCATGATCTCTCAGAAATAATATTCATTGAAAATACTGATAAGTCAGGGAAGATATACAAAATAGCTACAGTTTTTGGAAAATTGTGTATTTTTTATTTATGATAACAAACTGAAAATATTAACCATTCTTCAATAACCTTGAAAACCAAAATCAACATTTTTGGTAGCTGCTCTTCTCTGTGCTGTGCCATTTTAAGATGTGGCTCCACCTCCCTTCCTTCTAAGCTTCACACACCCTATGTGCATAAGGCTAGTGTGAGACACACAGCCTTGCTTCCATATCCACTGCTACTGTGTTATTATGGGCCATGAACACTTTGCACTAGGACCATTCCAGCCTCCGTCTGAATTAGCCTCAGCCCACTTTGTTTACACCAGAGTGAGCCTTCCTTTGAAAGATGGCAGCTCATGCAAGGGCTGCTGTAGTCCTATGGCTACTTTCAGTTTCCAAGCTGGCACTGCACAGTCTTACTCCCTGGCCTCTGTTACCGCTCCAGCTGGAGGTGCTGTCAATTTGCCTACATTCAGTGTCAATGACCCGAACTACTTGAAGTTCTAGATAGGATGTCACATGTCCCATCATCTGCTTTGCAATCTCTTGAAACTCCCAACATCCCTTCCTTCGCAAAGTAAACCTCAGCTGTCTTCATTTCTTCCCCTCCTTAAAATGCCAGGTCCAACCTCCATCTTTCTCTATGTAGTCATTGTCTTCTTCTCAGGGACACAGATACACATCAATGACTATTCCAGATATCCAGATTACCTCCTGGTGTGCATAGATTGCTATGGAATCTTTAAATATGTGGGAACTATTGTTAATTTTAGTTTTTAATAAGACTATGCTAAAGTAAATGTACAAACTCTGAATTTAAGGATTTCTTACGTAATAATAGAAGATTTGGAATGGTAGCTGGACATTAAGACCAAGCAAAAGAATGTCCATCTGTACTAGAGTTGGGACAAATGGCCAGTGAAATGCAAACCAACAGAGGCTAACTGTATTACAAAAAAGAGAAAACGATCATTCAGGGTTGATGGCAGGGGACAAGTGGAAACTATCAGGGTAAGCTAGAGGTTAAGAGATTTGGCGTTCTGGGGAAGACACTGAACAGAAGGGCAGCAAAATTTATAGCAGAGAGGGCAGCTAAGCCTGAGGAAATTGAGAAGAAGGTAAAATAGTTTAAAGAAAATTAAAAGGCATCATGGGATCCAAGAAAAGATTTGTAGAAGCAGATCATTTCTCAGTGGTAGGAAAATTGATGCTATCAAATGAGACCATCACTTTAAAGCCATTAGGACACTGGACTAGACCACCTCATATCAGTCCCCAAGTATCTGCATGGATGTAGGGAGCCGTCCCTGCATTCTCCATTACAATGATGGCACCTGCAGGCACTGAATGTAAACAAGATTATTGCGCATGCGCTGGGTAATTTTCCATTCCTTGATCTCTGCCTATTCCGTGGCGTATATGGCCTGATGAGCTGCAGCCAATCATAGGGTGACACTTCCCAGGCGGCGGCTGCCAGCCTTTATTAGGGGACGGGATTCTTGGCTCGGGGGTCTCCGCTCTGGTAAGCTTATGCTCTCCTCTCAAGATGCATTAAAGCTTTACTGCAGAAGGATCCGAATGTCCTGTGTCGTTCTTGCTGGCGAGGCGATAGCGCGGGACACATGGATGTTTGGAAGAAGGACATGGTTAGGACACTGGAGTAGACTAACTCATATTACTCCTCAGTGTCTTTGTGGATGGTTGGAGGGAGGAACATGGTCAGAGGAAAAGAAGGATGCCACCCAAATTAAGGATTCCAAAATCAAGGAAGCCATGTCCAAACTCAGCAAAGGCCCAAGTGCTGCCTGACTATGCAGTTTAGTCCTGCCTATTGGCCCCACCCAAAGGTGCACTGTGTAAATGCAGCTAAATAAAGATGGCCTTAATTGGATTAACATGTTAGAAAACATACTGTTCTTCCCTTTTGGCAACAGTCAGTAACTTTGTCAAATGTTCATGCTAACTTATTTCTTACTCTAATAGTCTACTTTATAGTCACTTGTGTATTTGTGCATATGGTGTGTGTGTGTGTGTGTGTGTGTGTGTGTGTGTGTGTGTGTGTGTGATATAGGCAAGTGTATACCCATATACATGCATATGGAGGTCAGATGAGGTTGTTGAATTTCTTCATCTCATCTTCTCCACCTTTCTTTTTGAAATAGGGTCCCTCACTGACCCTAAAGTTTGCCACTTCCACTACGCTGGCTGACCAATGAGTTCCCGGGATGGGCCTTTCTCTACACCCCAATGCTGGGATTATAGGCAAATGTGCTCATACAAGACTTTCATGGGATTCCTCAAACTCATGTCCTCGTGGTTTACACAGCAGGTTTAGTCTTACCTACTGAGCAAACTCTCCTGCCCCTCAACTTGTTTTCTGTGCATTATCCATCTATACTGTACAATTTGGAGTTCCTAGCCACTGGGCTCGATTCCCAGAAAGGTCAAATGTGTTGCCAACAAATACAATGAGGTCCATTTCCATGCCAGGGAAAGAAAAATGACTATTAGAGATTATTTTTGTATAGTTACTGGTCCAGACAGTATGAATTCTTAGTAGTTAGAAATCATTTATACATAAAAGCAAAAGAAGAGAAGAAAGACATTTAATCAAACTTCTGGAAAACACACAGAATTCCTGAACACTGTCTATGAGTTCAGGAGATACCAAATGGATTAACCCTTGATATTCCAAGCAATCCTGAAAGAGGTACTGCTATGTGTTCTGTTATGGCCAAATTATCTTTTGCTTGTAATTAGTAAATGGTCAAAGTTTGCAGAAAATTTTTGACTAAGTAAGCAAAGACTTAGTCATATAAGTTATGCAGCACAGTGGTACAATAATAATGATATCATCATAATTATAAAATGTAAAGTAAATCTCAATTCACCTAATGTTTCTTTTAAAGATTTAAAATATTTTGAGATTTTATTGTATTATTTGATTGAATGTATGTCTGTGTACCACAGTTTGCTTTGGTTGCCAGAGAGGCAATCAGATTCCCTTGGATCAGAGTTAGACATTTTTGAGCTGAGATATGGGTGCTGGGGATTGAACTAGTTTCCTCTGGAAGAGCATCCAGTTCTCTTAAATGCTGAACCATCTCTCCAGATGTTCATAAACTCTAAGAGGCAAACACAAGAAGCTGGAACCTATTTAAATGTCAAGAACAGACTGAATACCTATGAAGTAAATTTTGTCACCAGTAGGGAGGGACATGTGTATGGCCATGATTACTTGTCCCTAGAGAATACACCAAACCCAAGTGCACATGGCATTCTCTCTCTCTCTCTCTCTCTCTCTCTCTCTCTCTCTCTCTCTCTCTCTCTCTCTCTCTCTCTCTCTCTCCACATCTGTAATCATGATTCACAGATCATTGACTCACAAACAGCACTGTAAACTGACTGAATTTTCAAGCAGCTGATGTTGCCGAAGCATTCATGCTACAAGCACCCTAAACCATCTCTCTTGTTCCATAATGTGGTAGTCCACTGAGTCTTTCCCAGGTGGGAATTACATGATTTCTTTGTGACTCATGTTCTTATAGCAACATATTTTTAATTACAAAAAAATATTTGTACATCTCTGATGACAAAAGACATCAGTTTCACCAGGTCAAGTATATTTGTTTCACATACAGAACAGAGATTAATCTGCATTTTAAAGAATTTATAAACAGCACAGCATAGCTCAGTTCTGTTGTCTGCTGGGCCTTTATTTTATACCTATCTGATTTTCTTATCAATTTGATAACAAAATGCCCACATATCTATTGGTTTCCAACAGAAGCTTGCTGAAGTCTTGAAGATTCATCTAATTATACTGCTTCGAAATGAAAAAGGCTAAAGTAATTTGACCTAATTCCTAAAAATGACATGGGTCAGAATTTTTTTTTAAAAGATTAGCAGTAGTAGATAATATGAGAGATTTTAATATTAAAAAGATAAAGGACCGAGTAAGTTGAACTTTAATATTTATCATGGAATTTCTGATAATTTGAGAACTGAAAGGCCACACAGGCTTCATTTGAGTTTATTTCCTTAGAGCTTCCTATTGATTCAGTCACTCACATGAAATTATTCATAACAGATATACAGAGGCAGACAAGAATTACTTCCTCATTCTATTCAACAAAGACCTGCAAGGAGTTTACAGCACAGATACCAACACAGGAAGTGAAATGAAATGGGGATAAAGGAAAATGAAAGAGCAACACAGAAAAGCCTTTAGAATTCTGCTCTTAACTATATGTCTGTTCATAATCTTTGTTCAAATAAAAAATGAATAGACAAAAACAAAAGAAGAAAATCAAAGCCTTCCTGGCATTAACTGTGAAATGAAGGGCTTTTTAGAAAGAACCGTGTTCTTTGGTGCAAAGCAACCGTAAGATGATATTCCTTCCACTGGCTGCCTTTCCTTTAAATTGTGCCCCCTCTTACCTGATAGGGGCACCTTTGGCTTGTGCTGGTCTCAATAACACTGTGATCGTGGTGGCGGTTTCATTCAGAGAGGCATCAACTCCTTCATAATCAGGTAAAGTCGGAGCTGAAACAGAAACCAATGAGGTGAAAAGAAAGTTCAATCGATTTGTAGCAATATATTATAGGTTGCTATGAATAAATGATCCTACCTTAAGGGAAAATCAATTTAATTCCTAATTAACTGCAGTGATCCTTATTTTATAGCATGACACTGAACCTTAACCCTGGGCAGAAGAAGTTAGAAAGGTGGGGTTGTTAAATCTTTAAAAGCTGTCTGGGGACTTCTACCGTTCATATTCCAATCACTTTGTGCCACCCATTGACTTCAGCTTCCCAAAATTTTTAAGTCAGCAAGGAAGAGGTGGGACAGTGGGACCAGGAGAGTTAGTACTAACTGGACAGTCACACATGAGACCTGGGCTGCGCACGGCAGAAGGGAGGTAATGGGCTACCTAGTTGTCATGGCCATTCACCTTGACAGGTGAAAGGTCCAGCATTCTTCTCTGGACTACTGTCATGTGACTACAAGGGAAATATAATAGTTGGCTGTGGTAACGGGAAGGATATCCTAGTTTTCATTTACTAAGAACTAGTACATTAATTGGCAAACAGTTAAAAACATAATTTTTCAACATGTTGGATAGTGTTTAATTGTGATCTAGGAGTTCCCCAACCTTGAGCTGAAAGAAATTTCAAGTGGCTGTTATCATGTTGAAGGATGTTTACGGGAATGAGACCCATAGAAACACATAGATTATCAGTTAACCCTGGCAAGTCAGGTGATGCTTTAGAAAAAGGAAACAAAAAGACCTCACCCACTCATCAAAAGCTTGCTAAATGCAAAGCATATGCAAAGTTTTATGAGCTGTGATAGGGACAGGAAAACAAAACACAGTCCCTGACACAGAACCAAAATTAAGAATTAACTTTTTTATGAAGCCAAGTAGTATACATAGAAAATATATACACAGTAAACTCTCACATAATCAAAAGATGCAGACAGTTAATCTCGAAAAACAGTGGCACACTTTTATATAAATTAATTATGCTGTTAATTTGTTTGTATTGTTTTGCCTGGACGTTGGCTTGTACACCACATGACATATTTTTTTAAAGTTTTATTTTATTTAATATATTTCCAAATAAAACTTTAAATAATTTAGATACATATATCTTACTCTTGGTGCAAATTTTAGATTCAGGACAATATTTAAAATGTGTACCATGAATTGAGAGGGGCTGCTTCCATATATTAAATAGAATTATTATAAAGATGAAGAAAAAGGATTCATGAAAGAAAAATGTTCCTGATACACTATGTGGTTTACCTTCAAAAGACAATATTCAAATTTAACTCTTTAGTGACACATGACACATGCATATTTTTTTTTTTTTTGGTATTCTTAAACATAATGAAATATTTTCTTAAATAGAATAGACTTTGGGAGCATCATGACACTAATGTCCAAAAGGAACCTTTATAAGGTTTAATGGGTGAGTTGACTGAAAGAGAATTACAATCCATAAACAACCTAGTCAAATGAAAATTATAAAAGTGAACATAATAGAAAGTGAAATGTAGTTATATTTACTTATCAGTTCAAGAGTCTCTTGCATGTTCTTAGTGTAAAAATTTGAGGCATTTATTCGAGATATTTTTATGAGTGGGAAAGGAAGGTTGGCATTTGTTTACAATTATCAAAATGTTAGAGAAAATGGGACAGAAACAAAGTGTGAGGCATTCTAATACTAGAGTGGAAGAGCACTATAGCTTGTTAGAGATCACTCATTTATAGCACACAACTGATACCATAATTGTCACCTCATCTAAATCACAATAAAATGAATTGGACTTTCCAAGTCCATTATAATAGGACTTGGAAAGATCTGAGGTAAAGAAATACTGTAACTTTTTAAGACTATTGTCATCTTTAGGACTGTTTGAAAAGTGTTTGGTTTAGAAAATATACCAATAATGATTTGTTCTCGAATGGTTGAATAAAATGCCCTTGACCACATGTAACAATATAAATGACATACTAGGCTACACGGTAACACAGCATGTAACTGAGTGTCTAAAATATGCTATTGCAAACCAGGAACATGAACCGTTTGGCTTCTATGTTACTCATTTGCTTACCTGAGATATTTGTGGTCACGTTGATGGCTGTGGCGGGGCCAAAACCTTTGACAGTGCTGGCTCTTATGAAAAACTGGTAGGTGGTTCCAGGGTGGAGATGCATAAATACATGGTGTGTACTATTCCATAAATTTGATACAGTCTGCGGAGGTCCAGCCACTGGAACTGCAGGGTCAAATGATCTTATGCTGCTATAGCTCACCTATTGTAAGAAATATATTTCCCATTATATTATCAACTGAAGGCACAATAAATTGTAAGTAAGCCCTTTCTAAATAACAGCATGCAAGAGCCTTGAGTCATCATTTTTTTCCTCTTCCTTTTATTTTGGTGTGGTTATTTCTGGCATCTCTCATTCATACATCATCTATCTATCTATCTATCTATCTATCTATCATCTATTTTCATTTTGGTATTGCTATTTCTGGCCTTTCTCATCCACCTGTCATCTATCTATCTGTCTGTCTGTCTGCATGTCTATCAGATGTATCTATAGATGTATCTATCGATCTATCTAATCTATCTCATTAATTCTCTATCATCCACCTACTCATATATGTAGCTGCATATCTAACTTGCCAAATATTTAAGTCTTAAAAAAATCTACCAATAAAATGATATAGTTAAATATGCATACTCCATATGAAATTTCCAGCTACATAGTTTAATGTACATGAAAACAGAAAGTCTTCATCAAACGTATGTTATTCTTCTTCTCTTTTCTGTGTAATGGACACTTAGCAAATTCTAGCAGCACAGGCTTGTGACTTGAGGTACTTGGAGGAGGAACACAAGTTCAAGGTCAGCCTGAATTACAGAGTGAATTCATGGTCATTTGTTAACTTAGTAAAACTGTGTCTCAAAACAAAGGGAAAGAAAAATTGTAGAAAACTAGTGTTTCAACACACTAAAATAGTCAAAAACATTTGTTCTCATTCCAGTACTTTATTTTTAGACACAAGAAATAGAAATGTTCATTCTATAATCAGCACCGACTGACTATAGAGCAGAGAACCTCACAACTGTGCAATTAAAAATATCCACTTGAAAGGGATGAAATTCTGCTTCAATAAAAACATATTTAAAAATTCATTTATTCTCCTTAGCTTCCTATTTGAAAATATAGTGATTTATATTCAAAGGTACAATGAAATTCTGAAATGGGTTTTTAATCTGTTTTGCTTTGGGGGGCTAATAATTACTTGCTTTGAAAAACAGGCATTCAATGGCCTCTCCTTAAGCCAATGTGATATTGGTTTCTTAATTTTAAGAATAGGGACTTAGCATTTTTATATGTAATTATAACCATTAATTGGGTTTGACAAGGACAGAGTCCAGTTGCACACATACATAGACACCAAAGTCAGCATATATTCTAAGAATTTGAAAATCTTTTGGTACTATACAATTTTCAATCAAATAATTTTTGAGGACAAAGGAAAGGTGATGACATTTTAATATTCTCACCCCCACCTTTGTCTTTTCCATTATTTCCACCTAGCCCTCTCCTTTGGTCTTTTTTTTTTTTTTTTTTTTTTTGTATCTACATGCCAAATAGCACCTTTCTCCCCATACCTCATACTGAGTGATGATTCCGTTTGGTTCCAGTGGCTCTTTCCAGTTCAAGAAGATCTTGTTTTCAAAGGATGTTCCTTGGAGGGATTTGACTGGCACTGGTCCTGGCACTATAAATACATACATTGGTGATAAGAACACGTGTAAACAAAGTCGAAAATACATCACATCAACAAGATAAACACAATTTAAAGTAGATGTCATCAAGTAAAAAATGTGTCTTTAAAAATAAAATCAGTACATGAATGGTATTCAGACTTGACTGTGATAATGGAAACTGAAACGAAGCCTGTAGGTTTCTAAATCAAGAAATGGAGAAACAAAGTTATTGTTATTCAAATGAATATTCAATCACCTTGGAGAGTTGCACAGTCATGTACTCTGATTTCCTCTGTTGTATACCTCTAATAACATGAAGTTCTTATTTGTAATTTGCTTCGAGAACAGAGATGCACTTCCCTGAAAGATTTTTTTTTGAAGATTATGATAATCCCCTAAAGAGGCTCCATCAACGAAGTTCATAAAATAATGAATTATAATCATAATTAACGCTCCTTAGACTCAAAAGCCAAATCACACAGCACTGACTTGAAATGCCCATTAAAAATCATCCTGACTTTTGTAGCTATACTTATTAAATTTTCTATAATTAAAAAGATAGCTTTGATTATTATAATTTTTAAAAAGTTGTTAGAGATGAATATGCTAACATGTAATTGCTTCATGCTTTTTACTTTTGCTCAGCTAAGAAAGAGCTTATGAAGAACAAGCTGGTTTAGGATTCAGGGAGATCTCTCATTTTTTTTTTTTTTTTTATTACGTATTTGTCAGAGTTGAGGATGTGGCCCAGGCCTTGTACAGGAAAGTCACTGCTCTACTGCTGAGCTACCTCAGACACGGCACAGTAGTCTTTTTTGTTGTTGCTGCTGGTGGTTTTGTTTGTTTGTGGACAGGGTCTAATGTACACTTTCACTTTGACCTCTTTGTGTAGCTGAGGATGACCTTGATCTTTTGCCTCTGCCTCCAGAAGGCTGAGATTCCAGACATGTGCATGCATACTCTCGTTATTTCACATCTGTGTTGGGGACTTATTTCAGAGCTTCATGCATGTTAGGCAAGAATTATAACTCCCGAGTAACACTGCTCTAGTCTTTTATTTGTGAAAACTTTATAATCTGCAAAATCCTGAGTCATGAATTAGCAATGTATCAATTACTATTGACAAGCTACAAGGTAGTTCTGCTATTGTGTATTCCTCTTTTATAGATTTTCCTTTAAAACCTGACTGTTTATTCACACAATCCAGATTCTTCTAATCAAGCCTTACAACACATATCATCTCACACACTTGACTTAAAATTTTCCTTTTTAAAATATCAACCCACTATTGGACAAGTATGGTTTTTAATTAATATTTTCCCTGAATCTAACGTTTCAGTGAACTTCACACATGACATTATCTAGAAATGCCGTTTCAAAGTACAGAGCAATTTCATGAGGATTGAAATAAATTAAAAATCACTGGATCAAAGGAAATGTATTTCTTCATGGCTAGCAGCAGCAAGAAATTCTGAATGATATGCCACCAGACTAAGATTCATTTCATTCTACAAGGAGACTATGAATGATGCTATGACCTCCGAGACAGGCAACATGAGGTGGAACATAAAAGAAAGGAATCCATAGGGAAAAAGGAAAAAGAAATCCATAATATACAGATAGCCTGGCAGCCTTAGACTTTGGACATGTTCATTGCGCCATCAGCTTAGCATCCGTTACCCATGTCCCACGCTGTCAGCATGGGCTACTGTGTCCATCAGGGAAGGGAGCCTGGCAGGCACTCTGTGCAATTTCTGGCAATGCCTAGGCTCCTGGGGACATCAGTTCATTTTGCAAACGGATATCTGTGTATCTGTTGTCTCTGTTTATGATTGCAATTAAGGAAAATAGATTCCTTTACAAGTTTGTCAAGGAAAAGTGGCAGATATGGGTAGGAAAAGTCAAAACACCAAATAGTGAGAAATTTTTATGAAAATGTCTGTGTCCCAGCATAAATAATAATAGCATTTGTGGGATAACTAAACCTCAATGGCCCTAACAGCCAGCCTAGACCTAGAGTAAGAGCATGCACAGTAGATATCTCCTGAAAGCCAGCCTGAGTCTGCCAGAGAGCCTTGACAACAGCAAACTTGAGATGATGTGGACCTACGGACAGCAACCACATCGCCTCAGCAGGTTCCACCTCAATGGATCTCCTCCCTTGGGGCAGGGTTGGGGAGTATATAAAGCTTACTCCTTCCTGAAATCAACCGAGTTAGTTGTTTGAAAAAGAAAAAAGAAAATTCCTGTGTCCATCTCCCAAAATTTGGCCTATAAGTGCTATAAAGCAGAATGAATATATTTTAAATGATTCTTATTTTGAGATGCTTCAAAATATTTGCATAAATTTGCATTGAAAGACGGATGGAAGTGAAAAGCTGTTTCCCTACAACTTCGATATGATCCTCTATCCCCTTCTCACACATGTTCTACTTTGCCATAGCTCTGCTTTAAGTATTTATAGGTTCCTTTTTTCAAGATTGGAGTGTGGGAGAAAATCCTGCCCAACATAAGCCACACATGTGATCACGATGGACTAAGAAATACTCCAATTGCATACACATAAAGGAGTGTGGATGAGGCATGGGCACAGACCAACTACATTTATTTCTTTTCTGCATCTGAACAGGGATGATGTCTCCACACACAAAGGCAATGCCTCCATTCAGTTACGATTTGCCTAAATACAGCATGAAGCTCTTAAAGCCATTTCATGCCCAGCTACAGACTATGGGGATTCACTCCACATTTCCACACCAACAACTTTTAATGGAGACAGAATGCTGACTTTCATTCCTTGAGATTTCTCTGAGAGCTGTTTCAGCTAATTTTGTTTTGAGCATGAGAAAGTCCTTCAAGTATCACTTCAAAAACGGAAAAGAAAAATGAAATAGGTGTGGAGAAAGATTATATTAAATAAGCATTATAGCCTCTAACACATAATAAATGTACATTTTAAAATAGTTTTGTAGCCTTAAAAAATGTCCCCAAACCAGGCTTTTCTGCTGAGCTAACTTCATAATATTGATTTTCATGAATGCAGGAATAAAAAAATGAAAACAGAACCTTATTCAAAAAAAATTTCGCCTAGGCATTAAAAAGCATGTGTAATAAATTAAGTATAAATTCTACCCTAAGGTTCTAGTGACAAATGATCCTAGCTTTGGGAGCATGATTTATGGACGTCCCCAGAATTCTTTTTGCACAATTATATCTTTTTATTCGATGGTTGATAATTTATTCTTTTTCTATGTATATAAGGCAATAATTCAGTAAGACTGACTTAATCAGATCATCCTACTCCATCAATCTTTGCAACAATAAGCACAATTTAGTTATTCTTTCTCACCTCTGAACATTGAGATACATCGAGGATTCTATATAGAAACTCAAGCTCACATGAGCAGCCCTGAAGAATGAGTTACAAACACTCCCTGAAAGTTTCTACATCAGTCACTAAATATTTCTTCTAGAAAGGAAAAGCAACAAGAAAAAGACAATAGCCTACCATATGGGCTACAACCACAGAGACTATGCTGTAGTCATATTGTGAAACAATAACGTGCAACTTTGTGTAACTGAAGCTTATACAGAAAACACATTCAATGCAGAAGTTAACATAAAAGTAGGCCTGAAAATTGTACTAAAATTAAATGTTATTTCTAATTTATAAAACGGACTCTACATAATATGAACTTTGCTCTTATGAGTTTGATCGGTTTAGTGCAAAATTCCACTGGATTATTAACATAATCATTTGTGTAACCAAAATGTTGTTTTAAAAATATATTAGAATTAACAAAAAAAATTATAAAAACCTGACTGTCTTTGTTTGTGGGAAGGAAAAGCAAGATAATAATAATCAAAGGATAACAGCAAAGGAAATTGCAGTGTTGAAGGGTGACTAATTATAAACAAATGAAAGTATAAAACCCATGTAGCCGAATCTAAATGTTATAAAATAAGACACCCTGGCTGCAAATGTTAACAGCAAGCAATATATATGTCTATAGTCTTATTATTAAGAACATGAGTTATAAATTACTTCATATGACATGGACACTGAACCCTTCACCCCCCTTCAGAAGATGTGTGAATACTCAGGACATCTGTAGCTATTGTGGGACTTACATTTCTGTTTTTGACGTGTGAATCCATCACCGTTACCTCTTCTTTTCTGCACAGGTGAGTGTGAGTGTATGGGATGGTGGGGTATAGTGGGAAATTACCAATACGGAGTCAGGTAGAAATATAATGGTATTTAATAGGGAAAAGCCTTACTTACAGAGCGACCTAGCCAGCCGGCATGGCAGCGGTCTGTACCCAAGCCCAAAAGTGAAACGAAAGAGAGTCGAAGTCCCCTTCAAGTCTCCCTCTACTTCACCCTGACCACGCCCTCGCAAGTGTGGTCAGGCACATCTGTAGCCAGCCCCTAAGCAGGCGTGGCTATAGCTTCCCCTACAGTGGGGGTAAGAATGGAGATGCAGATGAGAGCTTTACAATCACGTCAGTGCTGATTAAGTGTTGTTGCCACATTGGTTGCAAGAGATCAATCAAAGTAATGACTGAGACAGTCACCTTTGATTAACTCAATCCGGGCAATAACACACTCCTCCTAAGTCTCAGGGTTTTGACTTTGAAATTTTACTGATATGAATGACTCCACACATCCTGTTGCTTGCTACAGCCTAAGCTGACTACATGAACGGAGGTGTGTGTGGGTGTCTGTAAACTAGATCCTTTATTCTGAAACTCAAATAGAAACACGGGCTTCCTATCAAGCTGCTGAAGAAGAAATTAAGAGGAAATAAGACAACAGAGATCTGATGACTTCACTCCTTCACTTAAGCATAGGAAGACAACAAACATGAACATACCATCCTCATCAGTTTGAATGATCGTCTCTTCACTTTCCTTCCTTCCCTCTGGATTGGTTAGGATCATCTTGAGGCTGACATTTGTATAAGGTGGCAAATGGTTCACAACATGCTGAGGGGCTTTGGGGTCCATGTCCAAGCAGTCTGCCCTGCTCTCATTGTGTCCACGAAAGTAATGGTAGCAGATAGTGACATTGAAAGTGTGGCAGCGAGTAATGTTGTAACCCAAGGACTCCCAGTCCACCGCGATGCGCCTTGCCTGGATTTCAGCAATCTTTAAAGTCTTTGGGGTCCGCATAGGTTCTGCAAAACAAATCAAAGTTGCAGATAGATGTCAATTTGACTGTAAATTCTTTGGAAGAGTGAAATACAGAACATAATACAGCATTTGCAAATCCAGTGAATGTCAAGAGAATATTTGTTTTTGTGTGTTTTGCCAAGAGAATCTTGGGGTTTTAATGTTTTGCCTATTCATAGTTTTATTCTGGTAAGTTTTGGAGACTGATTCAACCATAAGAAAAGAACTAAAACATCAAGTGACAACAATCCCTAGTACTCTATTTAGCAGCAACAAGAAAACCAGCAGAAAATGTGGAAACAATGTCTGACAGTTGTCGATGCCCAGTCCCCTGTCCCTTTCTTTTGTCATTACTGAGCAATCAGATTAGCTCATATATCAGAAGGGACAAGAGTCAATGTGCTCTGCTTAGTGATTTGTCATGTCACTAAGCTATGGTGTGTACTAATTAGTCTAATTGTAACACTAAACTACCATTTACCAAAAATGACACAGATATTAATTAACACTAATTATTTCAGTAATGATGTTGTTCATCAAAGCAAATAAAATTTTAGAAAAATTATGAGAACACATGTGGATATTAATACCATCTTCTCTCCTTCTTAATATCTTTGTGACTTATTTTCTAGAAAACACTCAGACCTAACAATCCATGTACTGTCATACAAACCAAACTAGGAGGTGAGCTTTCACTCAACTGGAAAATGCTGGCAGGACTGAACACTCCAAAGACTGGAGTCCATCCATCACTGACTCCCAGTGGTATCCGTTCCTCATGCAAGACTGACTTTAATTGTCTAACTTAATCAAAATAATTACTCTATGAAAGTCAGGGCCATGGTGAGCCCTATACAGTACAGAAACCAGAACACAGCAAAATGTTAAGACATCGATTAGACAAAAATAAAAAAGCTGAGGCCAAGCTCAAGGTCTTACTGGTGTCTTCCTTGACTCACTTAGGATGCTCGATACCATTGCTAACTGGAAATCACTAGGGATGAAAGAAAACAAATGCAAAAAAACCAGTGTGTGTGTGTGTGTGGGGGGGGGTTAAACATTTTCATATTTGGGAATAGAACCTCAGTCCTATAATAAATTATTAGGATGAAACACAGATGGTAAGCCCAAATTGGGAATCCGGTTCAATGGCTGTAGTGTGGGATGGGAAACAATCCCGAGTGCGGAGCATTTTAAAATTTCAAAACTAAAAATTCCCCATGTGCACATTCAAATTAAACTCTGGTAGAATCTAGTGCTTAGGTTTCAGATGATAGTAGGCAATCTTCCGACTTCAGTCTGCCTGCTGTATCAGATTTGTCTTGTGTACTGTCTTAAACCCATAGAGAGTCTGAAAGCAAGATGTGGCTTTTTAATCATACAAGCCATTGCATATCTAACTCTAACGCTAATACTAATCCTATTATCTCCAGAGAAATGGTAATTTCACTACTGCTGGGTAGCAACAAGACTCTCTTTAGTGGCCACATTCAACTTGAACCATAGGCTGTCTGTAAGGTACTCATTTGCATCCAGAATGAGGAAGTAATAAAATACCTAGACTATCTGAACGAATGATTCCTATACATCCATGGCAGAAAACACTACTGATAAAATCGCCTGGTTGGTAATGCTACTTCCTCCTTTTGAATCTGGTATCTCCCCTTTCCATGAATTTCTCTGTCTCTGGGTCACCATCTTCTTTCACCATTTTTTTTTTTTTCATTTCACCTCACTGTTCGGCTTGCAGCTATTCCACAATCTAATGCCATTTCATACACCATGAAAGAAGCCAGCCACTATGTGTACCCTAAGTTCTCACATGGCTCACAGTTAGCAAAAGATGTATTAACTACTGTGCCAATTAATTTTTGTCAAATCTAGACATATCTGAGAGGTTGGCATTTCAACTGAGGAATTGCCTTCATCAGACTGGCATGAGGGTGGTACAAATCAGGAAAAAGTACACTGTTCATCCTATGCATGGAAGTCACCAACAAAATCTCAGTACCAATACATGATAAACAAAATAAGTTGTGGCATAATTTTCTAAGACAAGAAGAGTCTTTCAAGAAAGTCAGTATTGCAATTCTGCTTCCAGAGATTGAATTATGTGATCAGTTAACCTATTCTCGTGAAATAGAGATTTAAACATAATTCTATATTCCTTTGTCTTCTTACATAGTCCAGACTGGTTTGGAACCCAGTTCCTCCTCATTCTCACTTAAAAGAAATATAGGCAAAACAAGAGTTGAAAAAAGTGATACAGCGAAGTTTTATTAGAACCATAGGGAGCAACCCAATAATGCAGAGATTTTTTTAAAAGATTTTATTATTTATTATTTATTATGTATACAACATTCTGCTTCCATGTATATCTGCACACCAGAAGAGGGCACCAGACCTCATAACGGATGGTTGTGAACCACCATGTAGTTGCTGGGAATTGAACTCAGGACCTCTGGAAGAGCAGTCAGTGCTCTTAACCTCTGAGCCACCTCTCCAGCCCCTAATGCAGAGATCTTAAAGCAGCAAATGGTCACAAAAAATGCCTACCAGTTATTCATCTATTATGAAACAAAAATGGATGCTTATAAGGTATGCAAAATGAGACAGAAGTTAGTAAATGAATAAAATATAGTGTTGGGCCTAAGAAGCTTACCTCTAATTTATTAAAGATGATAAAACAAGTACAGATTATATTTTGATATAAGGGAGACAGGACTGGAACATAACAGTATCTCTGCACTCCCAAGGGAGTGATAACTCCTGCTTGTCAAATAGAGGAGATGTGTGCATTGGGTCTCAGAAGATAGAGTCTAGATCTGAAGATACAGTTTTGGATAAATAATACAATAGCAAAAGAAACAAGATTTAAAAAAATCAGAGAACATAATTGCAGAAAAGAAAACCATGAATTCCCATTTGGTAACATGACGAATACCCAGCTGGATAAAAATGGAGAAAAGACTGGTTGGACAAACAGTGAGCAAACTTTGATGCTGTCACAGCAGGCTGGGTTTCTGGGCAGAAAGTTAATGTACCCAAAACAGCTGCTTTAGAAGGACAAAAACTGGAGGCTACGTCATAGGTCAAGACATCGGGGTAAGGAAATCCAAATGCTGTAATATGTAAGGAGATAATCTGGTTTGAGCAAAAAGGGTGACATCAGAGATGGACAGACTAGACATGGCATTGGAGGAAACATCTGAAAAACTGGGTGACTCTTTGGTATGTACTATTTGGTTTATGGTATTATATAACTGTTGCGTTCAGATAGAATGGCTTAGAAAATTATGGTGCTCTTAAAAGAAGAAAAAAATTAAAATACTGTATACTAAGAGGTGAAATGATATAGTGATTCAATATCATTTACTTATTGCTTTCTGTTAGCCAAGAAGTGTACTAGGAACAATGTGAAGATCCATTTAACCCTGTCCTAATTTAAGAAGTAAGGCAGCCATGCAGTAATTGAACTAATTTATGTTTTAGGAATTAAAGCATACAGGCAATAATTGGAGCAATTTATGTTTTAAATAACTGGGAAGCCTTCTGAAGAAGAAATCTGAACAGAGGCACTGGTCTACCTTAATAAAGGGAAGGCGTATATGCTTTCAGAGACAAAGGGATGAAGGAGAAGATAATGAGGAGAGAGGGTGAAGAAGGGGATGAGAGGGTGAAGAGGAAATTGAGGAAGATTGTAGGAGAAGGAGGAGATAGAACAATAGCGTGCTAGAAAGCATGGGAGGCCCACAGACCCGGAAAGGAAGAGAGTGTTAACAATAGAGAACTACAAATTTATCCAAGAAAGAACCCAAGAGAGTCCATCAAAATCTACCATGCATTTTAATGCCGTGCTACAACATTTTCTAAACAAATGCGTTCTTACAGAGGTGAGCTGCTTTTCTAGAAATCCACTAGCTAAAGGACCAGCACAGGTCAAACAGAAACAAGGTCTTTGCTTGACTGCTTTGGCATTCCACTCATCCCAGTGTGATCTTGCCAGAAACTATCCCAGTCTAAAAACATTGGCCATGCTCTGCAAGGCCTACTAGATTATTTTAAAACTACTGTTGTCTGAACCCATCTTCTTCTACATTAAGGAACCATGAAAATCAGGCAAATAGATCTTTTATTTGTATAGATACTAATGTTTACACAATGATTTTTTTTTTTTTTACTGTCTTTAGAAACTTAGTCCTAAAAAGTTAAGCATGTTTTCCTGATACTGCCCAGAATAGAGAGGTTTTGTTTTTGTGGTGGTGGTGGTGGTGGTTTTGTTGCTGTTTTTAATTGACCCCTGAGTTAATGAAACAAATTGCTCTGAGTCATACTCCATCAATTTGGCTCCTCAGTGGTAAGATTATTTTGTGTGAATCTACTGTTCCTTATGAACTGAAATGGATGAACCAAATACACCAAACATGAACACCAAAGTGCTAAAAGCATAGATTCATTTTCACATGTGGGAACAAAACAATAACTCTGAACAGTGTTACTCTTCTTCATAAAATGTTAGGAGACAAAATCATTGAAGAGAAGAGCTTCAAGAAAGTTAAATATACATACATATATGCATACACACACATACACACACACACACACACACACACACACACAGAGAGAGAGAGAGAGAGAGAGAGAGAGAGAGAGAGAGAGAGAGAGAGAGAGAGAGAGAGAGACCTGCATACAACTGCCGGAGAGTCTGGAGAATGGCTGAAAATAACTTTGATTTCTAGAGTCAGATAATATGTTGTGTTTTCTTCTATTAACTTTGGCTTTGGGTCTGTGGATTGCAAAATTTGTTTCTACTGTTTTAAGACTTGAAAAGTTATTTTCGTAACAAACATAGTCTGGTCATACATTTCTACAATTATTGTACACTTTTTGCTGGGAGAAAATAATAGCTACATATCTCACTGTACCTCTGCCGTGCGTGCGTGCCTGCGTGCGTGCGTGCGTGCGTGCGTGTGTGTGTGTGTGTGTGTGTGTGTGTGTGTGTGTGTGTGTGTGTGTGTGTGCGCACACGTGTGTGTGTCTGTGTGTTTGGTTGTGTGTGTGTTTGCATCTTAAAAGGGAATAATGGATTGTTTAATAATCAGCTTAGGGGCATGAACTTATCTACTTAGTAGAATCAATAAACATGGTTCCCCTCCTTCCATCCTTTTTGGTGTTAAGGACTAAGCCCAAGGCCCCCAGCATGCCAAGAAAGAAATCTATACCCAAGATACACCCTTTAATCCATCTAGTATAGCTTATTCATTTTGTGTAACAGTTACCATGCATAACAGAGAAAAACAATGCTTTAATGTGAGCTTAGATAATAGCAAGTTAGGAACTCCTCCACTTAAGGTGGTAAAAACAAACAAACAAAAAGCAAACAAACAAAAACAAACAAGCAAACCCACATGGTCAACCTTATTGGGCCATTCAACTTATTTCTGAAATCGCTGTTCACTGTACACAACCCTCCACCTTCTCTCCTATGCTGTCAACCCAGAGGTGAGCCTGGATAGAGGCTGTATCATTAGGACTGACAGAGAAGTTGAGAAATCCTAAGAGTGTGTGCACTTTAATGAGTCATAAACAGTGCTGCAAGAAGAGAAACCAAAAGAATTGGAAAGAAACAGCAAGTCCAGTCCTTTTCACAGTCAGGAATTTCAGGCTCTCTTAACAAAGATATTACACACTAACAGATTGGTATAAACTCTTTTCTACTTTCCTTTCCCATGAATTCAAGGAGAACTGCTTCCTAATAAGTTTTTCCCATTTACTCTTACAGAGCATATCTGCACACACGCACAAAAGTGCATGTATAGAAGAGAGAGGAAAATTTGTGGGAATCCATCCCCTTCTACCACAAGGGACACTGAAATTAAACTCAAGTCCAAACTTAAGTCACCAGTCTTGGTAACAAGGTCCAGTGCCAACTGATCCATCCTCCTACCTTTAGTTATTTCTTTTGATGCAGTGAGAAATGTCACAATTAGAGGCTCTGCTTAGCTGGCTATCTTCTGATTAGCAACATTTACTAATTTTCTCTATCCTTTCTAGCATTTATTTATTGTCCATTTATCTCTTAGCGAGTTCCATAAGAAAGGCAATATTATATCTAGATAAATGTAAGGAAATGGCAAAAATTGTATTGAATCTACAGCCAGTATTAGATAATTAAGATGGGGGCAAAGAAGTCATGCTTCATTGTATTCACTTCAATTCTAAACAGATCAAATCTAGGATTTACACCTGCAGTTTGATGTCATGTGTTCATTCCAATTTGATAGGATAAAATGAAGAAATACTTTGATCCTTCTTAAAAGGTTAGTAAAAGAAAAGGCCACATAGACAGAGGGGACCTGTTGACTTTGAGCCACCTCTCTACATCAAGAAGTTCTAGATATCAATAAAATGAAAGTGCAGTATTTTCTTTTTTTTTCCTTCTTTTCTGGGTACTTGCTAAACAATGTGAAACTAGACAGGTCAATATTTATATCCTTTTGTAGTGATAATCTCCAGTTATTCTGAAAGAGTTATGAAAAGAAAAGCTTTAGCAACCATAAGAGAACAGAGGGCAGGGATCCTATTTCCCTAGAATCAGTTTTTAATGATAAAACTTGTTATCCAGCTGTCAGTCAGAGAAAAACAGAGGATATCCCAAAGCTCATGAGCAGAAAAAAAAAGGAAGATCTTGTCAATGATGTGCAGACTGGGAACACTGAAGCATGACTGGAACTGCTTGCTCCTGGCAGTCTTTTCATCAGAAAGCTTCGAAGCTCACTGTAAAACACAATTTCCATTCCTTTTATAGAAGCAAATACAAGGAAAAGTGGATTTTCTGACTGTCAAAGAAGGTATTTACTAGTGTGAATCAAAATAGGATTGAGATAAAATGTTGGAACATGGGCTAATTAAAATAAATAAATAAATAAATAAATAAATAAATAAATAAATAAATAGAAAAAATGACGCAGTACCTTGGGAAAAAGAAGTGTGAGACCCTAAGAGTGTATTTTCTATTCTTACCTTCAAGTGTTTGTGCTTTTGTTCTTATACTCATGGCAAGAATTGAGCGTGATCAAGGTTTTCCATTTCATGTCTTTTCAATGTTACAGCATCATTAGCCATGCCCAAATAATTTCATCTCTGCTCCCATGGGTCAAGTTGCATTAATGGCAAGTTGAGGGGATGACTTGATTAGTGCTGTAACATGAGGGAGCCTCAGGACCAGGAATAATCACAAAGCAACTGTCAGTTCTTTTGGTTTTCTGGCTGAGTGGTTGAAGTGACATGCTTAGACTCAAGGGATACACAGTGACAGAGGGTGTCTGGCTCACTCAGCTATCTTGCAGAGTCCTAGTAATATTTACCAGGTGTTATCGGAACAGCACGGAGCACATCATCCCATTACAAGACAAGCCATTCCCATTGCCCTACAGTGCCTTCCTGAAGCTCAGGAGACACTACACACATTAGGATACTCTCTGCATGACATTAAGCAAACAGTTTGACTTTTTTTTTAAAGAATAAAAGGACCAGAGTAGCAGGAATTAAAAAGAAAAAGACAATGGCCCTCTTTTGCAATGCACATACTTCTTTCAGCTCTTCCCAACAGACCCAGTTTACACAGTGGCGCTAATTGAAAATGCAGGAACCTGTTGCTAGGTTTCATTTACATATGCTGCTATAGTGTGTAACATCTTTGATTCATCTTATATTGTGAATCACACATTACTGATAGAAAACACAAAGCAATTCCTACAGGTAACTATCTATATTTGGAGAAACTAAGAGGGGAGGAGGAAATTTAATTTACAGGAGAAAATAATATCATCTACTTGTGTAGAAACAAGCTTCGTTTTTTTTTTTCCTGTAAAAATTTTTAGCATTGGGACAAACCAAAATCATAACAGAGTAGTAAGTTTTGAGACCCTAAAATGCAAACTGTAAAACACAATTTCATAAGACATAATATAAGCACTGATATGACTACAAATTATCTGTAATCAGTCATGGCAAGATCTGAGGAGGTTTTCAACATCTTGTTAACCCTTCCAGGAGAGAAACTGCCTTGCTCATAGGATGGTCTGAAAACTGACATGAACACTTTGTACACGTGGCACTACAGCATTTGCTGGCAAAATTTCAATTTTATAAATCAAAGAGCAGATGGTTTTACTTCAAGAAGTAAAGAAAATAAGTCCTAGAATACTTATTTTCCTCTGTAGGATCTATAAGATGACCCCAATTCATCATTGTTAGATTCCCAGTTCTCCAGTCACCCAGCAGTTTCTCACAAAGAAGAAATAGTTCTATTTCCTCATCCTTTAGTGTCAGCCTGTCTCCTAAGACTTGCTTAAGTTACCAGGTTGAAGAAAAGAGAGAGTATGTTGGTTTTTTGCTAGCATCTCATTAAGCCCCAACTCTTCTGTTTGCTCATACACCTTCTAGACAATGGTTCTCAACCCCATAGGGGTTCCAAATGACCCTTGAACAGGGGTTATCTAAGACAACTGGAAAACACAGATATTTATGATTTATAACAGTAGCAAATGTACAGTTATAAAGTAGTAATGAAAATAATTTCATGGTTGGGGTCACCACAAAGTGAGGAACTGTATTAAAGAGTTGCAGCATTAGGAGGGCTGAGGATCACTGTTCTAGAATATGAGATGACTGACCTGAACTACAATAGCTAATCAGCATCAGCCATTCGTCAGCAGAATTCTTTGTCAACCAAGAACATCAGTATCTAAAGTACATGCCTGATCTATGCCTGGATAGTGACACAGTATTTACAGCCATTCACTATATTTAATAAATAGATTTGATATATTTGGAAATTACATGATAGATCTAATGCACAGCAATAATCTAAAAGTTTGATTTCATTATTAATGGGTTGTGCTGACCAACTACATGCTTATTTAATAGTAATTTAAGAGCTAATATTTAAGGCCTAATTTAGTTAAATGACGGATGTGTGTCACATATCATGGTTTGGTATATGCTTTAAAACTCATCTTTCTGGAGATGTAACATTCCAGTTGGGCAGAGTCAGTGCCTGGCTAAGACATAGCCCTTCAGTAAGGTAGAACAACCCCTAGGAAAGAGGGTTCATCTTAAGACACACTGAAGAAATAGGCAGAATAATTATCCTTTCACTAAGATAGGGTATTTTCTCTCGCCAGAATTTCTGCCTCAGCACAGTAGCTTAATTGGTCCCAGACATGAAGTATCCATCATTCTTCAAATTAGTCAGAAAAGTGTAACTTTTCTTTTATCTAAGTATGTTTTCCTCCACAATGTAGGCTTCACTCTTTCTGTAAAGCTCCCCTCACATTATGTGACTGTGTGTCTTCATGTGGCTGACATCTTTGCTGCCTTAACTCAAATGAAATGTGATGGGGGATGCCCTTCTCTATGCCATGAATCTGTTTCTCTTAGTGGTTGATGAATAAAGCGGTTTCAGCCAATGGACAGGTAGAATTTAGTGAGGTGGAAAATCCAAACAGTGATAGAGAAAGGTCTAGGAGATGCCATGTAGCTGCTGAGGAAGCGAGAGGCCTGGCATTACTGATAAGCCAAAACCACATGGAGATATACAGATGAATAGAAATGGGTTAATAATTTAGAGGGAGCTAGCCAATAAGAAGCCTCTGTGTGTTTATTTGGGACTAAATAGCTGCACCACGAGGCAGGACAGAAATGTCTGTCTACAGACATGCCCCTCCCACTTCTCTTTTCCATATGTCTCTGTTACGTAGCAGCTGAGATGTACTCTGGAGAATTTCTTGTTAAACTCTAATAAACATCCCTAACTTAAAACAAAACAACAACAATAAAACCACATGGCTTACAAATAGATTCATTTTATCTTCCTTTCCTGAGGCTCTCTGGAGGCAGGTTAATTTCCTCATTGTTCTCGCAGAGACTACTAATTTTGAAATAGTGACACATCTGAGTGAAGTGACACAGTGGCTTCGCAGTAGCCATCTCCACCACCGCAACATGGCACTTGGTAAAATACATCAATGATTCCATGATGTCTATAAAAGCCAATATCTATTATAGTCCAAATTTTTACATTGAGTGATTGGGAATGAAAGAAATTCTTACAAAAACTCTAATGGTAAATTTCAACTATACAACCCAATCAATCATAATGGCTGAGCATATTAGTTGACGTAGTGTTCCAAGGGCACACACTGACATGAATGCTTCCTCTGCATCTCCAAAAATTGACCATAAAAATTACATGGCAATGATATTCCAAGTACATCCCACTCATTTTGTCCCTTAGGATAATGGTGAGCTCAACATACAATGTAATAGACTTCCATTCCTCCTAGAAATTGACTAAAGACCTGAATTGCATCAGTCACACACCTGGATAAAATAGACTTCTGAAGTAGAATAGAAAAAAAGCTAGAGTGGACAAGTTTCAAAAGTGATCACAGCCATTGATACATTTTAACACACAGCTTGATTCCACAAAATACAAAGGCCTGCCTATGTGCTTGCATCAAGGGGGACTAAAAGAAAGGTAAGGGCTATGGAGCTGGCGGTTCTTAGTGCATTTCCTTTTCCAAAGCCACCATTTATTCTGTGCTTTCATGCATGATTAACAGCTTGCGGATCCTTCACATATAATCAATAGCTATGAGGTTTTATATTAGGTTCGGAGATTAGACAGCCTTGATTATAAATTTTATCGATTTGTACAGCTTAGCTGCAGAAATCCCTGGACATTTTCAAAGATTAAATTAAAAGGAGATATATGGCCTGCACATACTAGAAATGCTTGAGTGTTTATAAGCTCTGACCTCTTTATACTCATTCCTCTACATGAATAAAACTTATCTAGTTCAGTAAAACATGAATCAGTGTGTCAACAAGCATCAAGCTGAGATAGTAAACACAGAGAAAATGTGACAAAAAGAATTACAAAATTGCTCACAAATCTGCCAGAGACTGTAATTAATACCGGCAACCTGCAAGCATTAATTGCTTCAGCTCATTTGTAAATTAGGAAATTGACAGAGAGAAGAATAATGAACTCTTTAACTTCTACCTGGCAGATCTGATCCCATGTTAAAACTGGAGATTCATGATCTCTTTTGAAATAATGGAAACATAACCTTGTTTTAATGGCTAGAGAAGTAAATATGGTTATCTTAAAGACAACAAATAACATGCTGATTGCAAAATCCAACACCAAAGCTGTTTTGTGATACTGTCACCTTAAAAACCAATGTAGCACTGCTATGTAGTCTATGTCCAATATTTGAAATTCTGAGGCTATGCAGAACAAACAAAAACATATCAGGCGAGGCTAATATTCTCAAACTAATTCCACAAGTTTGCTCTCATCCGGATTCAGGTTGCATTATGAAATTTGTATTTCCCATTTCAGTTTTTTCCCTTGAGAAAGAAATATCTTTCAGGAGTTTAACTAAGCATGTTCTGGATCTACATAAGTTCTTACATCATGAGGAAAGGAATACTCAAGTATTTATCTTGATAGCAATCCTGAAAGCACCCAGCTTTGTTTTGAAAAATGTCCTGCTGTAAGTTTTACAGCCTGTACTGCCTTAAGCATGTTTGTGTGGCAAGTTAAATATTCACTTGTGCTTGTCTTGACAAAAGAGGAAATCCACTTATGATATATAAGTAAAAAAGCAATTATGTATCGTTGACTATTTTATGGAAGGCATTTGGTGCAGACATTTTCCTGGTAATGGCTCTAAATGGCTCCAGAGGAAAGCACAAAAATAACCACCATGCTTTCTCTGTTTCTGCATGCAAAAATCCTTCTTTAAAAAACCCAGTTAAATATTATGAAGAAATTCCTGGTCTCTATATTCACATGGAAGAAAATGTGGAAAAGCATAAACACATGGCGGGAAATATTTTGTTTTCCTATACACATGCTACGCTTGTAATTGTGGTCTTTCCACTTCTAAATTGCCATCACTTGAATTCTGGCTCTTAATTTCCACAGTCTGTAGGTTTCCATCTGGATGTTGACACAGAACATCACTTAGGAGCTACAACATCATCTTTCTCTGAGTGCCTGCTCTGACTTTCCAGCATCTCTCAAAGGCATGAGTCCCTGGACTACAGCCTTGTAGATGCCATTGGCTGCACTGTTTTGCTACATAGACCCTCATCTGTTGACAAGTCTACTTAATACATCAGAAGATCACTACTATTTCTTTTTTCCTTCTCTGTAATTTCTTTACAACTGCACCATTAGGAATGCTTGTTCTTGCCAAAATTTCCAGAACATTCTCTGGGGAGATCTTTGAAAATGCAGTTTTTATGTATATCTCATCCATTCAAAAATTTCTGTAGGTTTCCCAGAGTTAAACAAATACATAGGAAGTCCTTCCTTTTACTAGACAGCAAATCTGACACAATGATTATCTCTTTTGCCGTACTTCTGCATTTTTGACAGTCCGTTGATTGAATACCAATGCTAAGCAAAGGTTCTACTCTTAGTACCATTGTCCATTCCATTCCATGTCATTAGAGCACTTTCCCCTTGTAGATCTCCCTACTGAAGACTTCCAATACTTACTGAAGCTCTTCCAAACCTGCACATTTAATAATTTTTAATTCTAGTTGTTCAGAAACCTTAACCTCATCCAAAGGTTTCTTTCATCTGATACTTCCTCTTCATTGAACCAGTCTTCCTACTCGATGTGTTTAGAATCAGACCACTAGCTTTTTCTTTGACCTTAGTTATCATCACTTGGAGACATTTAGGGAAATGGATTGAGACCTAAAGTAGAATGGATTTCTTTACCCCTTTGCCTGTCATTCTCCTTTGTCTGAAAGAACCTATCATATCATGATGGGACATGCAGTCCTCCAGGGACCACCTACCTAAGCCAGGGGAAACAGCATCTTCAGGATCACTTCTGCCCCATGCATAGTGACCTCGCTCCTAACTATCTGATCTTTGTTCGCACTATGTGAACATGGCAGCTACCTCTCTTGCCTCAGGCAGGATTTTCAAACTTGCTCTTCTCTGCCTAGAAAATGTTCTGCCATCCACCCCCCCTCATTCCCTCAGGGCTATATTCAAATGGCTTCTTGACAATGCTTTTCCTTGACCAGTATGCTTAAAATCTGTTTTCCATTCACCTTTACATTATCCCCTTGTGGATTTTTCACCATCTAAATCGTACACTTTTTACTTACTGATGTTCACCATTTTTATCTCCCTGGACCAACATGCTTTAGGCTGAGAAACTCTTGGCTGAATGAATGCAAGAAAGCAGTCAGCCAGCAAGTCCCTGCAACATGAGTTCCCTATGTTTTGCTCCTTGAATGTTTTCCTCTAAAAAACACCAAAACCACCAATGAAAACATGTGTATGAATTTAACTATGGGATGTAAAAACCCAGCCAGTCTGTATTCTTAGAGCACTTTTAATATGGAACCTTAGGAGGAAAGTGAAGACTCCAAGGTGAGTACAGAGATGGAAATTTCTGGGAGATACAGATTGACAGGCCAAGCCAGGTTTGTTATGGCTTCCTTGGAAGCAAATGTGAAAAACTCCAGAAAGGAAGACTTAAGATGGGTACTTGAAAAGCATTTAACCACTTCCTCATGAAGTCAAACTAAGTTAATGGTACTTGTTATGAACAGCCTTTATTGTTTTTTAACCTTTCAAATATTTTCTGTTTCATTTTCAGTGAGAGAGTAAGGTTCTCCAGGGCAATAAACCAGTGAATATATTAACTTGAAGCAATTCTCCCTTTAAAGGAGGTGTCATGAAATCCAAGATATATAAACATAAAAATTATCACAGTAAACTTCTTCAAGATATATAAAAAAATACCCTGGAAGTCAGTGGACAGTAAGTTCAGAATTAGGGAATACCAGCTCAAAAATGAGATATTCTACATAATCTGAGTTTAATTTATAAACAATTGGTTTTTAGGTCACATTGTAGAACAGATGGTGCCATTAAATGCACATTAAATTTCCTTCTCACTGGCACAGAAACATAAAAGTTAGTTCTATAATTGGAGCCTGAAACATTACTGTTTACCAGGAGTTTATTGTCATTCGAGCTCTCTGACTCCTTCGGTCATGGTCATCTCCCACTGGGTGCTGCTCTTAAGTTTTACCAGCCTGCTTATTTTAATGTCACAGAACAACTATTCAGACTTGTATGTGTACATGTTACCTACATCCTAAAGTAATAAGTTTAGTAATGCCAGAGGCCAAAGTTTTTCACTGGTAAAGGACTTTCCCCTAAATATGGCTACCCAAAACGCACACAGTGACCTAGGGGGTATTCAGTAGAAGCAGATTGCATTTAACCTAAATGGTAGTCACTTCTCATTCATATCCAACGATGCCAAAGCCATGATATGGTCTTCAAGTGAGTATGCAGCTCATGAAAGTGCAGTACGAACAATGCAACTTGCTAGACAAAAAGTGCTTAAAAAGTGTGCAGTGCACACTACAATACAGTGCTCTTATTGGTCTTGTTGCGTTGCATATTTCTGATGAGAGGCACTGCCTCCTTCCTATCAGCATGGATGTTTTGAAGGCCTTGGAAAGAGTTGTGTGCTTGCTTTGCTCTTGTCCTAAACTCCAGGATACATATTCTGATCCTATTTATTCATCTTTTACTCAACATGGAGACAACAAAATAACGGAATTCTGGTATTCAAGCTGAGTTTTCTTTTGGAAGATACAATTTTCTGGATTATTTTTCGCTATCCTAGGTCTTTAAAAAGCTACCGACATAGAATGCTAGGAGAAACACCTGAGAGGAAATGAAAACAGAACTAAAAGTCTAACAGCCACCCAACAAGTAGAAAACTTTACAAAAGAATAGATAATTTCCCTAATCACAAAGCTTTTCTGTGATCCTAAATCCCCTGGGCATACCCACTCATCTTCATACATGAATGCAAGCTGTCTTTCTCTCCAATACCGAAACTTTCAATATGTCATTAAATGTTAATGGTGACTATTTCAAGAAGTCATGTTTTGAATATAAAGCTATGGGGAGAATTGTTTAAAAGTTTTGCTGTTTATTTGTCTTTTAAGAGTGGGAACTCAAGGACATTGCCAGCACTGAATGTTAAGATCAAACCATAGCTACTTATATTACATTATTCTGATATTCTTCAATGCATTTGGGGAATATTGTAAAGTGCTTACTGCAAATATGAAAAATGAACCAAACACACAAAAATATGAGTATACAGTAAAGGGTAATATGAATTCTTTAAAACTGGATTTAGTTTAAAGAAATACTAACTTAGAGTGGTAGGCATGGCGATACAACTGTACCCCTAGCCCTTGGAATGCTGAGAAAAGAGGGTGTTGCAAGAGTTCAAAGCCAGCCCAGGCTACACAGAGAGGTTCTGTTTCAAAGAAAATAAATCCCAAATCCTCAAAAATCTATCTACTTTCAATTTTCTAAATGATCTAAATTGTATTGAAGATTTGCATGAAAAAAGACTAAAATGCGTGCAGACATCTAGTAATGTATTTGGACAAATAATTCAATTTTACTCTAACAATTAAGGTTATTAATGGTTGCCAGCATATTTTCTGTGTTTTAAATAAAAAATGTAGCTAATTGAAGAGCCCTAAATAAATCATAAAATATAGTGCTTAGGAAGTGGATTACAGTGATTTGTTTTCAAGTTGTCTTTTCTAAGCCTTAAGAGTAGATTTTCAGGATATTTTTCTAAAGGAACAAAGATAAGTGTTATTATGACTCATCAAAGAATGAAGAAATGTAGATTCTTAAAACATTTTGATTGTTTTTGTGGGGGGGTAAGGGAGAGGCTTAATAAGTTTTCTGGACGTACCTTACAAAGTTACACAGAAATGTCTTGAATTATAATCCATATTGAATCAAAACGTAATCCTAGCAGGGCATATGAGTGTATGCCTTTAGTCAGGTGATCTCTGTGTGTTCAAGGCCAACCTGGTCTATAAGTTGACATAGGGAGGCCAGGATGACATAGCGAGGCTCTCTTTTCTATTTTAAATAAAAGAATAACCAATTGTTTTATTAAAAATTGAGACAAAGTCATTAATAATACATTAGTTTGTTTTAATTTATAAGCATAATATTCTATCATACTTCTTTTTAAAATGTAGTGAAATACCTGTGTAAAATCATAATAATCTGCAATTATTTGAAGACATGAAGACACTTTGATATGCAGTGAGAACTCTGATTCTCTCATTGTAGCCCTATGTCATTGGGCAGGACTCACACTGGGAAGCATAATTGCAATGTCACCCCCCACCGAGTAAGACAGCAGTCCCCTACATGGGTTCCTGCCAGGCAATGGGCTCTTTTACACATTCCCTTCCCTTTCATTTGTCAACAGATTCATCCTTGCAATTTTCTTTTTACATGAGTCTAAAAGTGATCTCTCCACTGCTTTATTATGTCACCAGCCCACCATGCCAAGAGCAAACCAAAGACCTAATTAACAAAATCTCTCTCTCTCTCTTTCTCTCTTTCTCTCTCTCTCTCTCTCTCTCTCTCTCTCTCTCTCTCTCTCTCTCTCTCTCTCTCTCTCTCTCACACACACACACACACACACACAGAGGAAATTATTCCTCAACTGTGTTTGAGCGTCATTATCACTTGTTACACATACAGAAACAACATCACCTGCTACACATGTAGAACAGCCGTGTAACCACTGACAACCATTCTACCATTGCTATTGGTGCTTCTTCCCTGCAAGGATAAACTGATGAGGTGAATTAGTGACTTTGGTGCTCCTAACTATCTAAAGGGAGGAGTCAGCAGAAGGGTCTAGCTCCCGTAATGCTTCTATGAAGGAGTCTGGAATACATGTCTTCATCTGAAGCTCACACAGACTCTAACAGGAAGTACTTTCCCCCTTAGATTTTCTACAGGAGGAGAACGGCACAGAGAGGAGAGTATTTCATGGGCAGTTTCACAAGAACTCAATTTCAATTTTAATGCACAACATAAAACTCCCATGATCCCCCAAAAGTCCCATCTCCCAAACACTGGGCTTGGCCCACAAATATTTACCTCTTATCACACAGAAAGAGATGAAAAGTTATTATCACAGAAAGTGAAGGTGTAAGTGACTACTCTGTGCCAAGAGGGACATTTTCCTTACAGTGGTGTGAAACTTCAGAATACCTGAGCTTCAAAGCAGTCACATCAGCTTTGTAAGGCAATGTCCCATTTGTGCCCCTTCCTACATCCTGGAAGATTTACAAGGAAGATGAATTAAAATTTTCAGTGGGATCCACCATTCTTCTTAGGACGTGGCATTTATTAGTGGCTCACATCTGCTGGCCAACACTATTATAATAAAGCTGTGTGTGATTTACCGACATCAAATATACTGTTTTATTTATTATTGCTGTGTTACTATAATGTGCTAATTAAAAGTGTGTCTCAAAATAAAAGTGAAAAAAAAAAGTGAAAAGCCGGGCAGTGGTGGCGTCTGCCTTTAATCCCCAACAATAGGTAGGCAGAGGCAGGTGGATCTCTGTGAGTTAGAGACCAGCCTGGTCTACAAGAGCTAGTTCCAGGACAGCCTCCAAAGCCACAGAGAAACCCTGTCTCAAAAACCAAACCAAAAAAAAAAAAAAAGTGTGTCTCCAAATGATGTGTCCATACAACCTACAAACAGTGATGAGCATAAATAGGCCCTTATCATAGTGAACATAACTTTAATATTAAGTGCATATCATCCAGTGTTAAAATGTAATGTGTCTTTTGTCCATGATAAGTAGTAATAAAAGAAGAAAGAAAGAAAGCTCAATTTAAGTATTAAACTTGGATTTTCTCATGTTGGTAATCCCTAGATCTTAGTGCACAGTCTAAAATAAAGCATTTCCAAATATTGACTTAAGTCCAGTGAGACCTTTCCATTCCTAAAACAAGCTCAATGACCCATAGAATAAACCAAACAAGGCACACAGAAAAATGAGGGAAACGTTTTTCATCATGAAACTGATCGCTGTAGTTATCAAACCAAGAAAGGATAAAAAAACAGACACTTCAAATTGATTGTCCTAGAATCAGAAGTATTATCTGAGTGTTTTGCAATGACACTGAAAAATTAATGATAACTATTATTCACTAAAAGAAAAAAATCAGGAGGCATTATTGGAAAAACATCCACATCAATGAACATTGCTCACATCACATGCCACCAGCTTGGAGGAGTCAGTCAGTGTGGAAAAGCAAGGCTTGTCTCTTGGAAGTAGTTGCAGACATTCAATTTAACAGCTGAACAAAACGCTGGTATTTGGATGCTCTGCCCTTGATGGGTGTGTGGAATAGATGGGACGGTGCAAGGCTCCCTAACTTTTTCTATCAGGAACTGGGACGACCCAGGCAGGTTAGAGGCAGTCGATTCAGCATAAGAGGAACACAGCTATGTGTGCTAAAGGGAAGGTTGGCACTTTGAAAAATAATTAAATCAAATTCAAATGTCAATACAGATATTTTATTCATCTGAGAACAGCCAAGGGCTGAGCATAATATTGTTTGATCTGGAGTCTATGTTGAAGGAAATATATATATATGGTGACTATAATCATCCTACTGAGAGAAGATGTGGGTATGGAGTAGAGGATTCCTTTCCCATACTTAGAGAGTTCCGGAGGGTTCAATTGGGTTTTAAAAGAAGGGTAAGAGCAACACATTTGACCATACTTTTAAAGAGTGACTTCAAGTATCATGCCCAGATTGAAATGTTTGGGCATTACATTTGACTTATGACATAGTCTAAATCCATCAAATTTTGGCCATAATACCACAGCATTTTATGCTGACGACCTAAGATTTCTTAAGATAAGTGATTATTGTAGAAATGAAACAATTACTGCCATGCTAACATAAGTACTTGCTGTCCTTTTAGCCAAGATATATACATACATACATACATACATACATACATGCTATATATAAAATGGGAAGAGTAGATAGACCTAAAAACACATGCAATGTTTCAATAAAATATGAAAAAATGGAGTAACCCGGAGTGTAACAAAACACAGGCGAGGGACTTAGATGAAAATAAGTAACCTTTTAGCCTCCAAAGAGGATACACTTGCTTATCTTGACAGCTCACAGAAAGAACTTTCCAGTCAATACCTCAGTTCTGTGTTCACATTACATCTAAATGCTCAGAACTGCCAGCCACCAAATACTTGTTAGAGATCATTTTCATCAGCCCATAATTCTAAGTTACTTCTTGGTAAGTTAGAGAGATAAAAGACAGATACTAGACTAGAAGTGGTCTGTATCTCAAAATAGTTGCCCTAAGGGCACATGAAAACTACTGTGACATCATGTTCCCAATAGTAAAGAAGACAAGAAGTATTTGTGGTTGTATTTCCTAAAAAAAAAAAAAAAAAAAAAAAAAAAAAGGAAGGAAAGAAAGAAAGAAAGAAAGAAAGAAAGAGAAACACTTTATCTGTTCTGTGTGCATTCCTGTGTATGTGTGTGGGCATGTGTGTCAGGACAGCCTGTGGTAATTCATTTTCTCCATCCATCTATACTTAGGTCTCAGAGACTGAATTCAGGTGATCGGGCTTAGTGCATGCAGCAATACTTGTTAAACCACCTCTCCAGCCCTGTAACTGTATTTTCTAAGTTCCATCAAACTATCCTTTAGACCATTTTTAGGTATTAAAATTATGATGAACGTTAACCTATTCCATTTTGGAAAATTCAATAGTAAACAAATTCCTCAGTGACCTAGGCGCGCGCGCGTGCACACACACACACACACACACACACCATCATCGCCCCCCCACACCTGTAGCCACATGTAGTTTCCTTACCCCCAATTCTTCTCTTGTTGTTTCCTCTAATCCCATGAAAGAGGCTCTGTGACCTACCCATCTCTCTGACTAAGTCTTCTAACCAACATTTAATACCACTCAGATCAAGGGCTCGCTGTTCCCACAACTCCTCAGTCAGACTGCTGCCTCTGTGATGTGTTCTGATACCATATCACAGATCTTATATTTTTAAATTATCGGTTTATATGCCTGTTCCTCTTTGTGGACTACAAGCACCTCTAACTTCATTTCCATTTTTATATCCCCAGAATCCAGTATGATATCTAGCACATAGGAAGTGCAGCCATAAATGACTTACGACTGAATGAATGCTCAATTTCACCTGTGAAGACAGAGGGGGAAGGTGTTGGTAAAAGTTTTACAGCTTTAATAAATTTATTCTTCTAATGTTAGCTCTGTTCTCACTATCTCGGCACATGAATGGTGAAGTAAATCTTGATGAATCAGACATCTAGCTGTGAGAGATATTTCCTCAGCACATAAGTTATTTTTAGAAACGGAACTGTGGCTTACTACCTACATTATATATCATATGGTTCTTAATGTATGTTCTGACATGCGCATGTGTGTGGAGGGGTGCCATGGTATGCCCGTGGAGGTCAGAGGACAAGCTCAGGTTTTGGTCCTCACCATCAGCCTTGAGAGGATTTCTTGTTGTCCAGCACTGCCTATCACAAGTTAGCTGCCTTGAGAAATTCCAGGGATTCTCCTGTTTTAATTCTCATTTCCTTGCAGTTCCTTATACACACCACTGTACTCAAGTTTACATGACATCCAATCTTCATGTTTGTACAGTAAATACTCTACCCATCAAGCCATCTGTCCAATCCTTAACGTATGTTTCATTTTACTGAAATAAACCCCTGCTTTTTCTGTGCTTACATTGGATTGGTTGCAGAGAATCTTATTAAAAAGAATGAAGAAAATATGCAAAAATAATAGCATCCAATAATAGTATATGGGATATAGTTTCTTTAAATGTACATTGCTTTCTTGGCAGAACACATATTAAAATATTAAGAGATTAAAGCCTTAGTACTTTTTCCATTGATGTGAGTCCTTTGCACTTGAGTTTATCATGGAGAATACATACCATAGCAAATGATAGTCATTTTTTCCTGGCTTAGCAAGGGGAAGCATCATTTATGGAATCCATAACACACATGAAACGTATGGTTGTGTCACAATAACACAACAAAAGAAGCATGTTACAAGTTCCTTGGGCTGGGAGGGTTTTCGACAGGTAATCCAGAATAGCAACTGCTCTTCCAGGACAAGATCATCTTCAAAACCCAGCAGACAAGTGCTCCGGAGTACTTATATAATATCTCCAGGGGAAGAGGAGCCATAATCTCCCTGAATAATTTACTAAGCCTTTACTAACATAGAGGCTAAATATAGCTTAGCACATAGAGTTCAGAGGCCATATTCTTTTGCTTTCTCTTCTTCAGTGAATTAGAACAGACCAAGTCCCTGAATGCGGTTTGATTTCTTGAAGGCAATTCAAATTCATGTCGGGCACTGAATTCATCTTCCCTGACTCCCTATACAATATGTAATCCAGTCACCTACACATTCACTAAAACCAGAATATGTGTTGAATGGACTGTGTCCTGTCGAATATACTAACATGAAGCTGGGCTCCCACTCATCCTATGTGTTCCCTTAAATCTTCCTAAAAGCTCCAGTTCTCACGGAGAGGGATGAAACAGCGTCTTTACCTATTTCCTACCATGCCCAAGTTCATCTGCATCATTGCATGTCCAATTATATGGGAAAATACTCTTGTTTGGTATAATAGTTACACAAAAATGGACAAAATGTAACTGGACACAGAAATACACACATGGGTTCACCAACAGAAGGGGAAATTTAAAGGATTATACCAAGTTCTTGAATGACTTTTAGCATGTACTCTCAATTCTATCTTCATAGGATTATTTTCAAATCCAAAAAAAAGCAAATCCTATATATGTGAAATTATCTACAGAGAAAGAACAGTCACAATCGCCTACACACACACACACACACACACACACACACACACACACACACACACACGTAGATCTGCAGGCATGCTAGCCTTAATAATGTAATACGTTACTTATATATCATATTGGTGTCCTATATAGTTTGAGTCAATGCTACAAAGGAAAATAAAAAAGAATTATTACAATAGATATAACAAGGGAACTTGGATAAATTAGGCTTCAAGAAAGTCTTCCTTGAAGAAAGATCTCACATTGCCCCTTGAAAGATAAACATGAGAAACTGATTTCTCAGAGGTGGTAGAGAAGGATTTCACATAGACTTCCTAGTGAAAAGTCCCCAGGCAGGGCAGACAGCACAGTCCAAGGGCCACGAAGATAATGGCAGGAGCAAACAGACAGTATAGACATGGAATCCACATCATGTGGGGCTGGGTACATATTACCATTTCAATGCTTTTCCCATCACCTTTCTTTGTGTGCAAAGGATAAAATTCCCCAGACTGATAATCCTAAAATACAATTCCATCATTCATTCACTCCTCCGCTCCTTATCATGTTCAAGATAATGACTAGGGCCTGGGGTTGGCTTAGTTGGTAGAATTCCCGGTACTGCTGAAATCAAATGTAGAGGTGCTTACCTGAAATCCTGTTACTGAGAAGGTGGAGGTCTAAGGACCAGAAACCTCAAGGTCATCATTGGCTACATGATGGGCTTAAGGCCAGCACGGGCTCTAAGAGACCTCGTTTCTGCCATCTCTCCCCCAAGCTATGAAGCAATGTCCAACATTCTAGCATGTGCCTCAAGTACTCAGCAATCTGGCAAGTTCAGGCCATTGGCCTGTGTATGTCAATCCACACCCCACAATCAGGACAGGCAGCCGGCAATCTGAGGAGTTCGATGTTCCCAACTAGACAGTCACTTTCAGTGCCTCCCTTAGATCCGTGTACCCTCTAGGGCCCAGTGGCCTATTTACAGAGGACATTCAGGACACAGGACTCAGCTCCTGCCACAGTTCCCCCAGGCAACACAGTTTGTGTGGTCACATGATCACCTTACCTCCACCTAGCTATGTGTCTCGATGGCAAAATTCTGCTCACTTAGGCAACAGTGAGCAGAATGCTGCTGAAATATATAGATAGGCAGATGCCACAAGGGAAATTAATTTATTAAGGAAGATCATCTATAAAAAGGAAATTAGAAAGTAATTACCTACTTTTAATAATAACCATTTAAGATGAACTAAAACAGTAAAGACAAATCTCAAGCTAAAGTAGGAAATTTTTATATACACTCCCCTTTCAATCATTTAAATAGGAATGCTAACACACATCTTAAATCAGCTTTGAAAGTTGATATAGTTGATGGTGAGTAAAGAATAAAATGGATTCTGAAATATGATATGCATAAAATATATTTTATTACTAGTGTTGAACCTAGAATTAAAAGTCAGAAGCTAACACCCACATGCTCTTATATTAGATAAATCATACTTTAAGATACATTATGGAGGAAAGATGGGGATTTGCTATGCAATGGGTATCTTTTAATCATTTCTTGGTGAGTGTGTGTGTGTGTGTGTGTGTGTGTGTGTGTGTGTGTGTGTGTGTGTGTGTGTGTTGAGACCTAGAGGCCAGAGGTCAAACTTGGGGGCACAGGCTTATTTTGCACAAAGGGACTGTCACTGGACTGGAACTTATCAAGTACAGTGTTAGGATGACACCTGGACGGCACACCATAATGAGTTTCTGATGTGCTTTGCACATTGTGGGGACAGCACTCAGGTCCTCTCGCTAGGATGGCAAGCACTACCCATCCCAGTTTTGCTGCATACTACTCACAAATGTAAACACATGTTTTAACCTTAGCAGTTTTAGAGTTGAAAAGCAAGACAGAAGAGCCACATACATTCAGAAGAACAACCCTCTCCACATGGCCCTGACTTCACTCCTGTCACCACAGCATTCCTTCCCAATCTAATCCCTACTGACCAATGGTTACCCACTTGGCCCTTTTACATACTCCTTACTGTTTATCACAAAGATGCTTCTAATTGTAGCTTAAATACTAAGAGGCCTAATCTATTCTATCCATAGTATCAGCTATTGACCAGATTGTATTAAAGTATATAGAGACAAAATTACTTAAATTAAGATTTAGAATTCTGGGCCTTGTAGACGACTTAAGTCATTTGATCCTTGTTTTAATGAAGATCTGATTAGTTAATGTGATCTATACCTAACCTCTGAAAATAATCCATTAAACATTTAAAACAGCAGGACATTAGATTTAATCTTAGATTATGTAATGTTCTGGCTGCAAAAAGATGCTAATACATTGACAGTTTTATTTCTGCAAGAAATGACAAATTCTTTTCTAAAAAATCTTTCTAACCAATACCATGTATCACAACAAAGGAAAACACCCAAGATGTGGCTTGTAAGCCAAGTTCAACCAATGATTAAATAATCCAAAGGCTGAATAAAAATGTATCTAGCTATTCCTTCTAAGTCTGTACTAGGAATCCATATTATTAAATGTGAAGTGCAGGGTAAGAGCAAGGTCACAAGGGTTGGACTGTTAAATACCAATCAGATCTATGATTAGCTGCATGAACACTGTCAGTGACATGAACCTTTCTGAGTCACAGGTCACTCACCTCAAAAATAATGATACAGATATAAAGCAAGAGATAATTATAAGTGTAAAAAATTGAAGCTTAATTTCAAATTCTAAAATTCTAAAACTGATTTCTAAATGTTTATGAAAACAGCAAAGACTATTGATGAAGTCATATTTTATTCTAGAATTATAAATGGGTGATAACATTTATCAAGGCTTAAGGATCTCCAGAAAGCAATAATATCTGTAAAGTATAGCCGCAGAAACCTTTCTCTATATTAAGGTTAGTACACATTAAAAATAGTCAATAGCAACCAAACAAAACACAGCTTCGGCAATCTGACTGCAAGGAGCCTGGCATTTATAATTGTACAGACGTACAAGCTGGAGAAAAGTCTCAAATGCCAAGGGTGTCTACACTAGCTATAGTAACAGAAGCTTTACAAACATTAACACTTTTAAATCTACTGTATTAAAATTCTGTAGCTTTCTAAATTTTTGTCTCTTTAAGTTAATTTACTTTATCATTTTTTTCATATAGTTTCTTACCTAGTTTTCAGGAATTAAGCAGTCACATTGTGTTATTGTGTTTAGCCATCATTTACTTTTTCTTGTTTTGTTTTGTTTTTGTTTGTTTTGTTTTGTTTTTCGAGACAGGATTTTTCTGTACAGCTTTGGAACCTGTCCTGGCACTCCCTCTGGAGACCAGGCTGGCCTCGAACTCACAGAGATCCGCCTACCTCTGTCTCCCGAGTGCTGGGATTAAAGGCATGTGCCACCAACGCCCGGCTAGTCATCATTTACTTTTATAACACTACTATGTATTTTGATAGGGTAAATATACAAACTACACAGAAAAACAGTGGCCAATTCATCATCTTGAGACTTTGGCTTGCAATAAATTCACAAGCAGAACCAACAATATCAATACTAGTAATAGCATTCTGTGTGATTCAAGTATTTCCATTTATTCTTCTATTCAGGTGTAATATTTGAGGGATCTATGGAATGATTACACCCGTGGTGAGACATCCATAACCATGAACTTGCATTCATGTTACTGGTCTTTTTTCCTTAAATACTCTGTTACTGGCCTCAGCTATCCTGGTGCCAAGGATGAGAACCGAAGAAACAAAGTGTTCTTCTCTAACATAATTTTGATGCTTTATGCATCTCTGTATTTTCCTCTACTATGGAGAATGTTGTTTGAAAAATTGGAGAGAGCTTCCAGAAATTGAATAGGAACGACAGATTTACCTTAAATGGACTAAAGCTCTACAAGGTACTGGGCACATGTGTTAATTAGATTGCTATTTCAAGGCCAACCTGAGATACCCAGAAAGTTCTAGGCCAGTCTGGGTTACATGGAAAGACTTTGTTGCAAAGCAAACAACCAAAACAAAACAAAAGAAAAAATCAAATAAGTTTAAACAACAAAAATCAAATTATCTCTATTAATCTTCTTCGAATCATTAATATGAAAGCACAAGGTACTCCAGAGGTTGGAATTAACTGTTTTGAAATTTAATTTTTCAATGCATAAGAATGTGAACATTGTTTTAGCTGTTTTGTTAATTTTTTTCACTAGGGTAAATATAATGATAACGTCAGTCAAACTTCTCCAAATAATGATTCTTCAGAATCATTAGTAAATTAAAATCATGGACACTGAAACTTTTCCAATGGTACAGTCACGATTAAGCTCTTCCATAGGATTTAATACGGCACCCAAGGTCTCAGTGATACAAAACAAATTTTTGCTTTTTCAAAATTTGGTTATAAATCAATGAAATGGGGAAGCAAGTGTTCACTAACAAAAAAAAAAAATGTTCCTAACATAAAGTTCTCTGTGCCATTCAGATTTGCAAAATTCTGTTCTCACAATTTAGACTTAATTCAAGGATGATTACAATTATTTCTCCTACTTGCAAGACATAGAATTTTTCTTTCAGTGCAAAGGTGTTCAGAAGGTTACAAATCATACTCCTAATACTGTTCTTCATATTCCTTGCTTACTATCAAGAACTACGTGAAACTACAATATTATGTTTAAAGGATATAGTGTGGAATTACAAAATTTGTTTTTTTTTATTTACCGACTCACAGACTAGCAACTGAGCTATTTTCAGCCTACAGCAAGAACATAGATCTTCTTGTTAAATTTGGATTATTCATTTTGGAGACAACAAACACACACACACACACACACACACACACACACACACACACACACACACACACACCAAAGAAGGTTCAAAGAGCTAGTACCATGTTTTCAAAATTATTCAATGGTTGTGCATGTGTGTGAATGTGTATGTTTGAGTGTGTTTAACTCAGAACTGAATCCAGGGCCTCAGACATACGAGGCAAGCACTCTAGCCTGAGCTATATTCCCAAATATATTTAATAGAAATGAATGATTAGACTCATAAACTAGAAACAAGAAGAGTAAATCTTTGGGCTAATGATGGCTACACTTTATATATGTGGCAATACGTGTTTCTCCATATGCTTGTGGGAAACTTATTTATTGTTTATTCACAGTGACCAAGGCAGAAAAGTATCATATTTTTAACAAGATTACTGGAGAAGATCTTACAAGACAGAGGAAATCAGTTCAGTTTTTACAGTGTATTTCAACACACTAAAATGCAGGAATATAGTGTTAAAGGAAACTTATAGCACGTCACTAAATGTGACATGTACACTACTAAAAATATATATTTTTTTACTCCAAATGAATAAAACAATATGGATCATAAACATTTAAACTTTTATTATCCTGCCTTTATGTATCAGTGCAAACAAAATACAGTGCCTTTGAAACTTAGGTGCCCCAAAGTATGGTTTTAAATAGTAAACTACTCAATGTAATTTTTAATGCTCAGTTTTAGGGGGAAAACTCCATACTCTCTTTCTTATGTAGGCTAACAGAAAAAGCAAATCAATTTTAGAAAATGGGAAACTGGGAAAGGTAGCCTCGGCCTGGAGTCCCAGCACTTGGAAGGTGAGTGAGGTGGCTCGATTAAGTTAAAAAGCATGAGGCCTTCCTGATCAACACAATTAGGCTTCCATCTCCAAGAAGAAAAGAAGGGGAAGGCGAGGGGACAGGAGAAAGGGCAGGAGAAAGGATAAGGAGAAGAGAAGAATATAGGCTTACAGAAATCAACTGAAATTATTTACATTATAATGTCTTTCTAGAATAAAGTACCCCAGAACAGTCATACTTGGGCAGGAACTTTAGGAAATAGCTGTTAAAATACTACTGTGTTAAACTAGCATCCTAAGGCACAACTTAAAGAACACAAGGACAGTTGTGTATATATAATCAGCCCTCATTTGTAGTAAAGAGGAAAGAGTCAGACAGGGTGGAATTCCTCTATTTTAATAGAAATATTCCAAGTAGGAGTAATACCTCCCCAGCTTAAAGATTCCACCTAATGCAAATGTTACATGAAAACAAGCATTTATCTTCAGACTCAAATGAAAACAAAGTAAAATTGTCTGAGTGAAGATATTTGTGTGTATCTTTAAATATTAGATTAGATTTTCAAATATTTTTGTCAAAATAGAGATAAAAATAGTAACAAATTTTTATAATCATATCTTGTTATAAAGTTAAGGCTATAAAGAACTTAACTACAAACTTATCCACAGGAAGAAAACATTTTTTAAAAAGTGGCCTAAAATACTGCTTTCCACATGAAACTCAGGCAATTAAAAAAAAAAAACTCAAAGGAATAAGTCATAACAGCTGCTACCTTTTCATAAATGATTGCCTGTTTGGACTTTGTACCTTGCAAATGCTGAGTGAATTTTAAATGTCTTTTAATGTGCAGGATTTTCCCACCCAAGTAATCAATGTGAAGATTACAGCACACCTGCTCTCCCATTTAAGTTTCACTTTTTGTGAACTTAGTCTTAGACTCCAAGAACTGAATTTAGCTTTCTGGTTCATGTCTTTAAAAAAAAGAGAGAGCAAGACAATGGAGTGTTTGCTAGTTTCTGACCACCCGTCATTTAATTGTGCCTCTCCAGTGCTCAGAGATGTCTCATTCTAGGATACAAGGGCAGTTAACACCTGTAAGGTAATTATATCCGCCAAATGCTGCTGGCCAGAACTATGAATATGTAATTGTTCCTGCCATCTGTTAATTGTTCTATTTGAATCAGTTACTTCATCACACACATGCATTTGACATCTCTCTATTTGTAATGGTTTCTGAAAATGCTTCATTTCTTCTTAGTACAGTTTACCAATCTTTCCATTATTAAGAGTCAATTTTTAAGCCTTAGGGGAAGACAAAAATGAAATGGATATAAATGTACATGTGTGCCTGTGGGGTGGAGTCACTGGACGGTCATACCTTTGGGGGTGTAACCTGAATAAGCAAGTCCAGAGGGGATGGATTAATAAAGGAAGAGCAGAAGGAAGATGGATAGTGGAGACAGAATTTTAGCTGAAATTAAAAGAAGCGTTAGAGGTCTATGTCAGAACATTCTCCTAGCTGTGAAGACTGATAAGTCTTCACAATAAGAAGCTGATAATACCCTTCAAGTAAACATCATCTCCCATATCTATAGATGGAGAAAGTCTGAGACAAAGTTTGGTAACTTCTGTAAACACTGTCAACACAGGTTTGGAATTTAAAGGCTAACAAACTTTAGGCACATGTCTTTAGTCTTCAGGCCATGGTCTCAATTATAAGTAAAGGATAATCAGAATACAAAAACTAAAGGAGGACATGGACAGGACACTCATACCAGTGAATAACATGCCATGGCATGTGAATAACTGTTTCCTGTGATCATTTTAACCATTACACAGAGAACTGTAATGCTAGGGAGGCCACTTTTGTAACCATTTGCAGGGCAAACTAATTTTTTTTTTTGGCAGTTTCTTTTACCCATGGAAGTACTTCCATATCTTCTAGCTGTAATCCATTAGAAATGATGTCAATAGTTGCCCCCGAAAAGGTAACCTGGGACTTTATTGGAATAATGTTCTTTTCATAGGCAAGGTAAGGAAAGCAGGAGGCGATCACATAGGTTTAGATGTGTCCAGAGTGAAAGGGTGGCTGTTAAATACAATGTGAAGAACAGGAAGCAGAGTAACACAAGAAGCAGGCGCATAGACAGAGGCAACTGTTGGAGTGGTCTATTTGAAAGTTCAAAAAAGTATTAAGAAAGCCATAATTCACCAAAATTAGAAAATGAAAGGAGGGCTCAAGAAGCACACAACCTCAGAAACGCTCATCTCAGACTTCCAACCATCAGAACGGTGTGAGAACACTGTCATTTGAACACAATTAAGACTGGCTATGTCCACACTGGACTTCTTTAAGAGAGTCCAACAGGTTCACTTGAATAGAATGCCTAAGCAGTAACAGTAAAAAGATAGATAGATAGATAGATAGATAGATAGATAGATAGATAGATAGAAAAGTCATGAAGCTCCACAGAAAATTTGTAGACTGTCCCAGAGTACACATTTATATAAAATCTAGTCTCCTATTATGAGTATTGCTAAAATCAGTGAAGGTCTAGACACATTATCAAATGCCTTAATCTGACTTACTCTGAGTTCGTTTTTAACCCAATGTCATTTTCCTTTGTCTTCATGTCCCTCATTTTCCTTCCTTCTGGGACATGAACTTTGTTGGAATGTAACTTCTTGATAGTTTGGGGAATTCTCCTAAGACATTTTGTAGAATACCCCTGTAACAGGTTTTATCTGGTGTTTTCCTCATAATTAGATTTGACATGTGGATGGGATGTTCGAAAGCAGGAAGCATCTACTTTGATGCACGATTACCTGAGCGCATTATCAGGGTGATGCTGACCTTCACAGTGTGGCCCCAGTGTTTCTCAGATCCACTCCTTTGACTCCCCTAGTAACAAAGCCAAGTAACCCTCTTACTCACCTTTCATCACATCTTTTCTTCATCTGAGCCATAGTTTTAAGTTCAATATTAAGTCATTACGTAAGTTTGTACCCATGATGTAACTACATAAAGTCATGATTATATGTTCTGAGGGTGAGAATGTGTTTATTTCATTGCCATCAAAAACCTCCAATGCCTCTCTTATACTAATCTCTTGCTCTGAAGCCAAGGCCAACGACTCATCTCCATCGACTGGAAATCTGGAAATTTTATCTCTGTATGTCAACATGAAGGGTGTTCTTAGTCGATACTATGGTGCCAACTGGTGAAGCTCCTGTAATACGGTGTGCTTGCCCTTCTTAGTGTTGCTGTAGCTCAGCCAGTGAGTTCGATAACTAAATAGACCTAACAAAAACAGGGGCTGGTGGACAGAAGAAATCCTTAGCACTCAGCTTTCAGACTTATCTGAAAGAGCAGGACTGGCTCTTCAGACATCAGCTGAATGCTGGCTCCTCGGGGGTCTAGGAACTGTGAATTCTTGTGACTTCTCTGGGGTTCTCACACTGTCAGCCTTCAGGCCTCAGCTACATACATAGGACTGGCCAGCCACCTACCAAGATAACTCTTTACAGCAAATCTTCTCCAGATACAGACACACTCTGCTGGTTCTCATCCTGCCTCCAGTGGCAATCTTAACACATTCTTTTTGTAGTTTTGCCTTTTAAAAAAAAATGCCATTTCTTTTCTATTGAATTTATATCTGTAACTTCATCTTAGGTTCTTCACGCTGGAAGTTCTTTTCTTCTCTTTCTTTTTTTTTCTTCTTCTTCTTTTTTTTTTTTTTTTTTTTTTTTTTTTTTTTTTTTTTTTTTTTTTTTTTTGTTTTTCGAGACAGGTTTTCTCTGTATTGCTTTGGAGCCTGTTCTTGAACTCGGTAGACCAGGCTGGCTTCAAACTCACAGACAGATTTGCCTGCTTTTGCCCCCTGAGTGCTGGGATTAAAGGTGTGCGCCACCAACGCCCATCTAACACTGGAAGTTCTTATGTCTGTCTGGTTTTTATTCCTTCAATGACTGACTGTCTTTGCATTGCACTAATATAAGATGCCCCCATCCCCATGAATGCCTTAGCTGCAGTTTTACATTTTAAGGTTTCAGTTATCCGAAGTCAACTAAGATGGGAAGTACTAAATAGAGTGCTCCTAAGAAACAACGTCTTTAAATTAGATAGGATTTTGAGTAATATGACAAAAAAAAAAAAAAAAAAAAAAAACCCAAGCTCTCCAGATATACTTGTAACATAAATCATGCCTGAGTCCAGAATTTCCATGCTGTCTACAGTGCCATCAGCCAGCCATATAGCAGTCACTGTGGCTGTGTTCTAGTAACACATTAATAATGTCTTCCAGATGCAAGAGTAGCCATGCTGGCAATTTTATTATAGTATGTAGTTGCAAGTGTTGTGTTTTATAACCATTGTTATTAATCTTCTGTGATCAACCTGTAAATTAATGAAGAAAAATACACAGAAAGGGTTTCCTACTATCTGTGAATCGCGTATATTTTAGAGATTGGGCCCCAGGTACCCTGCGGATAAAGGGGAGACTACTGTGTTAGAGGTTATTCATTTACCAAGTGAAGGATACCACTGCTTGTAGCTTAGAGTGACTCCATATACAGCTATAAAATACAGCTATAAAATATGCTTTTATCCACATTGGCTGGAAAAATGTAATTGCTAGACACTGCAAATCAAAGCCAAACACTTGAGTAAATTCATATGCATCTCTTTAGCATTCTCTAATGAATTTGTACTGATAAGTCTATTCTTTCATGCCACATCATTTGACTCAATATTTTAGATATTCTTGAAATTGGGGAGTAGAAGCCTGCTAGCTTGATTTCTTTCTTCAATACTACATCAGGTATTCTAGAGCTCCTATTCCAAAATTTTTAGAATCAATTAATTGGCATCAACTAATGAATTTGTTTAATTATAAAAGAGTATCTTTCCATTCACACTGATAAATATTTATTTTTTCTTTCATTAATATTGCATAATTCTATATATATAGAACCTGTCCTAGACTTATATTTAAGCGCTCACACTATTACAAGACCTTATTTAAAAGGCATTTATTCTTTAAATTTGAACTATCTACAATTATCATATAGAAAAACCATTGATATTTATAAAACAATTTTGACCATTTTGTATAGGACCCTAGGAGGTTCACTACTCTTTTCAGGAGATTTTTGCTAGAAGCATCTATACACAAAAATGTCTTCTTTTCAGCCATTTTAGATTCCTCTATTGAGAATTGTCTGTTTAGTTCTTTACCCCACTTTTTAATTGGGTTGTTTGGTGTTTTGGAGACTAGCTTCTTGAGTTCTTTGTATATTTTGGAGATCAGCCCTATGTCAGTTAAGAAAGTGTTCAACATCCTTAGCCATCAGGGAAATGCAAATCAAACAACTCTGAGATACCATCTCACTCCTGTCAGAATGGCCAAAATCAAAAACACCAATGACAGTTCATGTTGGAGAGGATGTGGAGAATGGGGAACACTCCTCCACTGCTGGTGGGAGTGCCAACTTGTACAGCCACTTTGGAAATCAGTATGGCGACTCCTCAAGAAAATGGGAATGAGTCTACCACAAGATCCAGCAATTCCACTCTTAGGCACATACCCAAAAGAAGCATGTTCATACAACAAAGACATATGTTCAACGATGTTCATAACAGCACTATTTGTAATAGCCAGAAATTGGAAGCAGCCTAGATGCCCCTCAATTGAAGAATGGATAGAGAAAATGCACCAAATGGAGTACTACTCAGTGGAAAAAAACAATGGAATCTTAAAATTTGCAGGAAAATGGATGGATCTAGAAGAAACTATTCTGAGCGAGGTAACCCAATCGCAAAAAGACAAACATGGTATGTACTCACTCATATGCGGATTTTAGACATAGAATAAGGATTACCAGCCTATAATCCACACTGCCAAAGAAGCTAATAAACATGGAGGTCCCTAAGAGAGACATACATGGTCCCCTGGAGAAGGGGAGAGGCTCAAGATCTGCTGAGCAAATTGGGAGCACTGGAAGAGGGGGGAGGGAGCTAGGAGAATGAGAAGGAGAGAGGAAGAGGGATGCCGAGGACATGAGGGAGCAGAAAATAAGAGTCAGGGGAAGAATACATGATAACAAGAATGGAGATATCATAATAGAGGGAGACACTTTTGGTTTACAGAGAAATCAGGCACTAGGGAAATGTCTGGAGATCTACAAAGATGACACCAGCTAACTATCTCAGCAACGGAGGAGAGACTACTTCAAATGCCCTCCCCTGATTATGAGATTGATGACACACTTACATGCCCTCATCCAGCAGCTGGTGGAAGTAGAAGTAGACACCCATAACTAATCACCGATTTGAACTGGAACCCAGATGCAGATAGCTGGAATACCAGCATGGGACTGATCCAGACCCAAGGAACATGGGTTTCTGCAAGGAACCCTAGGAAATCTATAGGACCTCGTGTAGAAGCCAGTATTTATCCCTAGCATAGGTATGGACTTTGGGAGCCCAGTCCATATAGAGGAATACTCCCTGAGCAAAGACACACGGGGAGGGCCTAGACCCTACCCCAAAGGAAAGGAAAGACTCTGATGACACCCTATGGAAGGCCTCATCACCATTCAGGGGGAGCAGAGAAGATATGTGACAGATAAGGTTTTAGTTGGGGTTGGCGGGTAGGGGAGGACAGGTGGGAGAAGGGAAATGGGATTGCCATGTAAAACAATCCTGTTCCTAATTCAAATATAAAATTCGGAAAAAAAATGTCTTCTTTTGCATTCTTTTAAATTATTTCCTTTTCTTGTTTGATTACATATCATAAATCATAGAGTGTCTGTATAATCACATAATACTGGAGATGGGACACCTGAAGCCAAAGCACTAATAGGATGGGCTCCCTTTATGACTACAACTTAGAAACTATCCCTTGCCTGTCTCCTACATTCTGAGGGTCACTGGCCATCCCTGATGTCCCATCACTTGAATTAGTGTGTCTTCAAGTTGTATCTCTTCTAACTTCTTATTTCATTTTGTATCATTCTTTTCTTGATAAAGACATGATTGAATTGAAAAATCTATGCTAATCTCGTTAAGACATCAACTTCTTTGTGTCTCAGATATATGTAGTGAACAGATCCCATTTTCCAATATGAATCACAAGCTTGAGCACCATGGGTTATGACTTAAGTCTACTTATCAAACATTATATGTGCTATAGTGGAGTACTAGCTATTAATTTAATAGCTGTTAAGCCTTCCAATTTTCATAAAAATCACCATGAAATGGAACTAGAATTAAACTCAGTATTTGGTTAGGTTGCTGAGGGTGGAGGGGTTAACTTAGTTGATCAAAATTACACAAGGAAGCCTATTATGAACACTCTAAGGCAATAGTGGGAGTAAGCACGGGGTCTCACACCTACTGGAGGCTACGTCCAAAACCTTCCCAGTGTGCAGCAACTTCTCACTATTTGCACTTTGTATAACCCGCAGTCTTTCTATTACAGCAGACTCTGAGAATGTCTTGTTAGAAACCAGTGCTCACTGTTAGGAATGAGGCATGCTACAGGTGAACTGCTAAAGACAACATGTTTGTTCGTGTTTCCCTAAGAGCTTGAGGTGCCATAGGTAAGTTTTTTATTTGAGAACCAACCAAACCACAAATCCACAAACAGGAAGAAATAAGGTCGCAAATTACTTAAATGGATGCAACTAGAATAGTACAAAGGAGTAATGAAATAAAAGAGCTGGTTCCTCAAAAAAGATTCAAAACCTTTAGCCAAATGAACAAAGAGAAACTTATTGCCTAAATTAATAGTTTATATTAATAAAATTAATGAAATGGGAGACATTAGTATTGTGATTTAAGAAAAGCGTTGTGCCAGAGAAAGATGCCATGAGGGATTTTTATTAGAGAAAGGGATCATAAAAAGGAGGAAGGGAGGGGCAAGACTGGTCTCAGGAGCCAGGAGCCAGAGGAGGAAGGAAAGAGGGAGAAAGAGAGGAAAGAGGGAGAGAGGGAGAGCAGAGCAGAACAGAGAGGGAGAGAAAGAGAGAGAGAGAGAGAGAGAGAGAGAGAGAGAGAGAGAGAGAGAGAGAGGATATGATAGGAGGTGGGCAGGGCTCTTTTAGAAGGAAACACAATGAACATGCACAGGCAGTGCTCTTAGTAAGTGCAGCTCAGGGCTTACACTGTCAGAACACCAAGGACAGGACAGGACAGGACAGGACAGGACAGGACAGGACAGGACAGGACAGGACAGGACAGGCCTGAATACTAACAATTAGCTTGCATGCTATCTAAAGTTGCAGGATCATTAGAATATAATTTGAATACTCATATTCCAGTAAATTAGAAAACAGAAAAAAAAATGAGACTAGGGATTAGTTTTCTGATTTTAGTGATAAAGAGATGAGAGAAAAATGTTTCTTTTCTTTCTTTCTTTTTTTTTTTTTTTTTGGTTTTCAAGACAGGGTTTCTCTGTGTAGCTTTGGGGCCTGTCCTGGCACTCGCTCTGGGGACCAGGCTGGCCTCGAACTCACAGAGATCTGCCTACCTCTGCCTCCCGAGTGCTGGGATTAAAGGCGTGTGCCAACAACGCCTGGCAGAAAAATGTTTCTAACACAATATGTGTGCTGTGTTCTCTACTGGAACATTGTACTGAGCAAAGGATGATGTATGTGTCACTTTAAAATGGTACCTAGCAAGCCTTTTTGGTTTACTCTACCCACATCTGTAGAGCCTGTTAGCACTGGAGAGCAGCAGTCAAACTTTTTAAGTGTTTCAGCAAGAAAATCACATTTTCCAATTATTGTACTCTCAGCTTAATAAGGGATTATCCTTGGATGGAAAATAAACTATTAATTATGCTCTTTCAATTATCTATTATCTATCTGAATTAGGACTTTCCTGACACTGTGAAAACTAAACAAAATGCAGAAATCAAATGGACACTGAAGACAATAGAAGATGTCAATTGTCATCAGAAGCCAATAATAGACACTTGTGTTTGTATCAAAATATTCTGTTTATACTGATTACTTGGTAAATGTTTATAAACTTGAATTAACTATAAATTAATGTGAGTAGTCATTATGCTTCTTCATTTAAATAACTCACTTTTCTATTGAAAACAGGTTTTTGTGCTCACATAATATATCCTGATTATGGTTTCCCCTCCATCTTCTCCTCTCAGTTCCCCCACTACCATCTGAATCCACACCCATTCTGTCTCTCACTGGAAAGCAAACAGGGTTCTATGTGATAATAATAATAATATATAATCCAGGAAAATAAAACACAATTGGACAAAGAAACAGAAGCAAAGGAGCCCAAGAGAAGGAATAAGAACCAGAAACCTACTCCTTCACACACCCAGGAAGCCCATAAAAAAGACTCATGTTTAAAACATGGCTGTCAGATTTGAACTGAAATCATTCACCTGAGTAGTGAAGCTATCAATGTAGTCATTAGTCATGATTCCATCATACTTTAGACACTCTCACTCCAACTGCTGGATCCGGCACTATTTTTCAGCTTGGAAAGCTCTCATGAAAAGAGCTTTGCCTATTATTTAGGGCTCAGCAAAGTTTCTTCACAATGGCGACATGCATCCTCCACTAAGACTCCAAGGAATGGACACCACAATCTCACTCCTCATAGACCTCTGTCTGTCTATCTGCACTGCACTGTTCCCAAATGAGAGTATTGTGCACTCGCAGGACACAGGAGAAGCAGTGTAATATGTATGGGTGTGGTGCAATGCTTGAAACAGTGAGGATCTCTGGAGGAAAACACTAAGGATGTTGGGAGGAATTACACTAAGATACCAGAAGAGAGTATAAAATTAACACAATTTGTTAAGATGCAGTTGAATGTCACCTTATACTCACAACTTTTTCACAGCTGGTCCACCATTCATTTCTTTCTAATATTGGAGCTGTTTGAGAGGAGAATTTAAAAGTCAAGCTAATTTGCATATCCATAGACTATCACCTATCAAAATGGTATTTTGGGATAGATAGATAGATAGATAGATAGATAGATAGATAGATAGATAGATAGATAGACAGACAGACAGATAGTGAATGGCTGCTGCATGAAGAACACAAAAAACATGAACTATATTCCCATAGTACTTCCTACCAAAGATATCACCATGTGCTTTCTGCAAAATGGTTAAAAGGGGACCAACTGTTATCCAATCATTTCAATATATTGTTGTAGCAGAGATAAGTCCATCTTGATTTAGTCAGAGCAGTCTTTACTTGCTCTGAAATGTCACATGCTTGATTTGCCTAGATTTTCCCTTCATTTAAGTAGGCTTGTGCTGTTATCCTTCCATCATCCTTCTACCCATTGGTATCTCTGTGGAGTGTTTTCTCTGTTGACATCTTTGCACTACTCATGCTCTGCCATCTCACAGCTGTTTAGGACCTGTCATACATGAGGCAATTTTCCTTACTAACATGGCTCATTCAGAAACTAATAGCTTCATTTCCTGAATCTACTGATCATAGGAAACGCTGCTACTTATTTTTTTTATTTATTTAGAACTAGTTTTGATCATCAGGAATCATGGATTCACATCAAGCAAGCTGAGGCTTTTGTGCCCCTCTCTTTTGGGGGTGGCATTCGGATAAAAGGCACTTTCCAATGTACATTAAACAGAAAAATTATTCAGCCAAAGCTCACCAGACTGAGCTGAGGAGAATATGAAATGCCAACACTTTCCTGTGATGGAGGAGTGAAGGCAAATGCGAGGTGATTTATCATTTCAAAGAAAACCAATATGTATATATAAGTTTATAAACATAATGGTTTATGTAACACATTTACAAGTTGAACATCATTACCTCCAGAACAATATCAAACTAATAGTATTTAGAAAAAAATTAAGGTGATGCATTTTATTAGGCGCATCCCAACTCCCACTCTGAATGTACTGTATTGTCATTTCACAGCCTGAGGTGTCATTATGTCAGTCGAGAACATTAATCTTGCTTAGACTTCAGGGGGTGTGGGGGGAATATCATCCAAGGAGAGCAATGAAGCATTCTGCTCTGTCTTTTATGTTTAAAGGCTTTCTAGAGTATCATCAGATAATGTCACATTCAGACAATCATCTTACCAGCTCTGAATATACAGCTCTGCAGAAACTGTATGAACGGAAGGTTAAAGAATAAGATGAGCATTATATATGGTCTATTTCCTTTAAGGCATAGTGTGTTTTCCAATGACAATAATGCAGAAACTAATTTCTAAGGTTAAAAGTTAAAGTTTCTTCATAGGAGTGTGGTTTGTTCCACTTCATTCTTGTTGTCTCATATCCTCAACTATCTATGACATCAAATCCATTTTAAAGCAAACATTACACTTACTTGAAAGCTATATTCTCAGTAATAAATCTTAAACAGTATAGGACAAGACTGCCTCTTTAAAAACAAGAATACAAGTATGACTTTTATATTGTCATGACACACATGAAAGTCAGAACACATACACATGTCTTGTTTCGGGCCACAGCCCACCAAGCACTCCACACCCCAAGCCCAGGAGAGACTGTTTATGTTCGTTCCGTGCCTCTCATAAGCAATCTCATCACTTCTGTGGCTTTGTGTCTCTTAAAGCCATGAATTCTCCTATCTGTATGTACATTAATCCAATACAGTCTGATCAAAACAGGAAAAAGACCAAAAACTGTTATTTCAAATTATTGCATTAAATGTATTAACTGAGTCTATCCCTACAAGAAATTCATTTATCAATTCAAGGGAACCACTTGATCAGGCAGGAAACTACTTTCCCACAAAAAGAGGATGGTGCTGATGTAGAAATGAAGAGATTTCAGACCAAGTCACATTTGGTGGATAGAAACAGCTGCTGTGAAACACATCCAAACAACTGAATAATTACAATCTGTATAAGGGAAGCAGAATGAAAGCTGTGGCTCACCCAGTCACAAAAGACCTGTTTCGTGAGTGAGCCATGCTTGTCTTAGGTCATAATTTCCCTACATTCTTAGCTTTATGGGATTAGAAGTGCCTATTTTTTCCTTTTCTCTCTTCCATTTTAAGTGGATAGAACTCAGGGAAAGGTGATCTACAGTAAAGAAAAATCAGTCCCCTAAGAAGCAGTAAAAAGCATCACTGAAATAATGTAGCAGAGATTGCACAGGACCAAGCTCGGAGCACTCCACTCATAACTGGGCTTTCCTTCAAAGTCACTGTGAGATGAAGGAGCAAGAGAACTAGAGCAGTTTTCCAAATCTCAGCCATGCTTTGCTCCAAAACCTACTTCCCTGGTAGCAAAACATGGGCAAAAGGGGGAGATCTGGGCAAAGGATGAAGAACTCAGTGCAAAAATAATAATAATAGTCCTGAGGGGAGCCACATGGTTATGACCTCTTTAACCAAGAATTCTCTAGTCTGCTTAGTGTAGGATGACAGAGAGCCAATTAACTATAATTCAACAGCAAAATTAGTTCAGTGCTACTCCTAGGGAAGGGGCATCTCAGAACATAAAGATATTCATTCATCCCTCACTAAGATGTGGCTGAAATTCTTCCAGTGCCCCTCAGCTAGAAGTAAAATCTTGATTCCTACAAAGCAGACCGCCTTCCTTTACATCAAGTAGTGTCAATGGTTTTGTTGTAATTTTGGTTTCTTTTTGTTTGTTTGTTTTCATCATCTGACTGGTCTTTAAAATGTTGATCACCCTGTTCATAAGGAACCCCAACTACCTCTCCAAGTATTCATTTTCTTCGCTATATTTACTTAATGCCAAATGAGAGGTGATGGTTTCTGTGATAATCTGAAACAAGAAGCAAAGGTTGAGCATCGACCTACCAGTGGGGCTGTTCACAAGCTTCTCTTTCATTATGGAAGGACAATGTTGCTCTACTCAGCAATTTGAATATTTAAATGAATTCATTCCATTGACGCACAAACATTACGTGTCCAAGGCGCAAATCAATTTCTCAGACAAATAATTACAAACTATTGTACAGCTAAGAACTCTACTTAGAGAGTAATTAAAGTGGTGAAAAATTCATACTAAAAACTCAGTAGAAGATATGACTTAAAGCACTTACGGCTCTAATCTCATAAAACAAGGACAGTGCCATGGGTCACTGTCAGTCTGTTTGATTTCGATGTGTCTCATCTTTGGAGATTACTGCTTAAGCTGAGCTATACTGCATAACCACAGCCATTTGAAGTATAGTGGCATTTGTTAAACTTACCACATACTTTTTTTATTGAAATCCTAATCCAAAATTTGGCCTATGCCCACCTCCCTCCCTCTCCCTCTCCCTCTCCCTCTCCTCCTCCTCTCCCTCCCTCCCTCCCTCCCTCTCTCTCTCTCCCTCTCCCTCCCCCCCCCTCTCTCTCTCACACACACACACACACACACAAATCATTACCACATAAAACCTGGGCCTTCTATATGCAGGTGTGCATCTGTTTGGCACATATTTTCTCATCTTTCTGGTGCTGTGACCAGGCACCTGAGAAGAAACAACCTAGAAAGGCTTCTTTGGGCTCAAGGATCTGGGAAACTAGGCCATGGTGGTGAGGTGGTGATGAAGGCATGGTACCGAGTGTGGGCTTACTCTTGGTGGAACAGGAAGCAAAGAGAGAGGAAAGGGATCATGTAGCTGGCCTCTGGGATGGGGTAATGCAAATCGAGGGAGAATCTTTGCTTTAAGTTAATCCTCTTAGAGACTGTCTCACATACCCACATCCTAGGGGTGCTTCACCTATGCCCAAAGCCCTTCATCAGGACAATAATCATCCATAGCCTCTGCAATTCTTCTTAAGGAACAACAATCTCATTTTGGATGAGGCAAAAAGAATCGTGTGACGTGGGGAATGCTGCCTGAAAGCAGTTTTTGAAGGATTCTTCTAGTGTTAAAATTCACATTGCTTTAATGTTTCAAGTAAACAAAAGAAACACTAAATATTTCACTGTTTTCCTGTGTGGCACGAAGACGCTATGAGCTAAGCCAGAGAATGTAAAGAATCTTGGTGTTTTTCATTTGCATGGACAAAAGTTTCCACAGTATGTAGGCATTTTAGATTTCATTTTTTCCTTCAAATCCTTCTGGAGTGATTACACTAGACTCAAGTTTATGTGTTCATGACTGATGAGCAACGTTATTGCCAAGCTATCATTTTTAAGACTTCTTTTGTAGAATAAAAGAGACAAGATTTATATTTTGAGGAAATGTATTCTACAAACTAAAACTGAGAGTGGGTAGCTGGGTGTGTCATTAGGGACAAAATCTACTAGCAAGGAAAAACTATACTTTTATAATGACTAAAGAAAAAATTTTAAGATTTAAAAACTAATACATTGACGACTTCTCATTTTTATGGGTGTCCCTAGTTATCTATTTTCTACAACAGTATAATTTATGAACTTTTACTCTTTGTAGATATATATTATTAGAAAAGCATAAAACTACAAATCCTTTGGGAAAACCTGAGTTCTACTTTTTGGTTCTGAATGGGTCTCATGATAATATTATTGCAATGGCAAATATCAATATTCCCCATGATCACTAATGGAAGAACTGGTAAGCCATAAATTATTTGTAGGGCTGCATCTGCCCTTATTTGCATGTTCAGATGTACCCACATTCCTAGGATGTAAGCCTTCCTTGGAGCAACCTTAATTCCTTATTTTGAACCTGTATTTTAAATTCCCACAGTGACTACTATTATTTCTATAAAGAGTTTTGAAACTATAATTTCCAATACTGTAGTCTTCAGGGTGAATGGTGTAGGTTTTTTTGGCCAAATTTCACAAGCTTCCCATAGCACACATGCTGGTTAGTTTCATATTTTAACTTGGGTAGGCTTGAGACCCTGAGCCAGCGGGACACACATGTGAAAATTCTTTCTTAGATGTCAGGAACATTTAAGTAGTGGAGTTAACAAAATGGGTAAAGTCCTAGGTGTGTGGGATTGAGGGAGGAGAGGAGAGCACAGGGAGGGGAGGGAGAGGGAGGGCAGGGGAGTGAGAATGAATAAGATAAGGACTTTAAAAAAGGAGAAAGTTCTGCCTGGAGATGGCCTTTGGACATAAGACTTTGAAACAACTACTTCAAGAATTCTGAAAGTACCAGTATATCTGGCAGATTTGAGACTGACCAATCTCCACCATTACAGTAGAAAAAATTTAAAAACATTTCTCTGTGTGGTGGCTGTTCAGTTATCTCTGTATGTGTCATCTCAGAGATATTTTCTCTGTAAAAACTACTGTAAACATTACCATTTTCTTTCAATTAGTCTTGGATGTAGCAGGGTTTACACAGGATAGATTTGTAGTCATAAAAATAGCCCTTGAGATCTCTTATCCATTCCAGGTTCTCACAGTTGGTCTCTTGCCTTTTGATGGGTTAAGGAGCTTGCTGCTGTAGATGACAGAACCAGGGCTATGGGCCTCTTGACCACTTGTTTGGTAAAGCTATTGTAATGTTTTATGTCTTATTTAGATTTAGACTCCTGCTGGTATAAAGAGTTGAATGCTTAAGTAACATACTGTTCCTCCTAAAATGACAGGAAAGGCCCCTGTGCCTTTTGCTTTTGTCATATATACATATATATATATATATATATATATGTATATATATATTATATATCCATCCATCCTAGTGGTCATTTTCAATATTGCACATTTACCCAGAAACTAAACATGACAGTGTCCTGACATCCTGTGCCTTGCTTCATTTGTTTTCTTTAATGAAGAATATCTTTTTGGCTAGATGCTATGGTCTGATTGTGTTCCCCATACTCACATGCAAACAGTTAAATTTTCTTGTGGTGAGGCCATTAAAAGAACATAACATTAAAGAAGCACCCTTCCTCTCAGGTATTAGCAAAATTATGAAGAGATGAAGGGAAGCAGGTCTTCCTTTTTGTCCTTTAGTCCCAATGTCATGATCAAACATAGGATTTATTCCCATTTGAGACTCAACAACAAGGCATCATTTTGGAAGCAGAAGTCTGGTCCTTCCTAAGCCTATCTTCAAAGTTGGGAGGACACACATTTCTGCTTTTCATGAATTGACTAGTCTCAGGTATTTTGGTATAGTAGAGAAGTCTAGGTCATGAACTTTGCATTGGATCATGTTCCTGCTTCTGTGTTACTGATTCCAAAAGTAGCAGACAAAAGATGCTGAAATGAAGTCTATGTGCTCTGGGTTTGCTCTAAGCATTACAATGATGCTTAAACTCAGTCTTCATTATAAACTACTCCAGTAGATGAATGCCTGCTATTACAAGATCACCAGATGTTTCAATGTATGCAGGGCTGTGGGCTACATTCTCCACTCCCATCTATTTTCTATAGCTATGTCTCAAATCTCAGTATTTCAGAATGTGACTCCCCTTGCAGATAAGACTTTTAAAAAATCAAACATGTTTTAAAAGGTCGTAAGGATGAGCTCTGGTCTAATAAGGGAAGGAAATTTAGATACATAGACACCATAGATGTCATGGATGTAAGAACACAGAGCAAAAGTATGGCATGTGTGCAGGGAAGCACAGTCATCATCACAACAATGAGGAAAGGGCTCAGAAACCAGACATTTAAGCTGCACTGATCTTGAACTCCCCTGTCTCCAAACAGAGAAACTGAAATTCCATTATTTAAGCCATATGTTATTTTCTAATGGCACCACAATTAGACTAATATGTGTGGCATCAGAAAATGAAGGAGTAGCGAAGCACCCAAGAAAAGTGTTAGAAATACATTCCTGGGTGATACAGTACACTTACAGAACACAAATCCCATCCAAGCCATTCAGAACTGGGAGCCAAATGCACAGGCACCTCATGTGACAATAAGGCATCTTGGGACTCTTATTTTGAAATGATAAAAGTTACATGAAAGTGTAGTCTTCTGAGCTTGGTGCTTTTCATCAGCATACCATGGATGCTCTCTTGTTTCTGTTTTACAATTTCCCCACGCTATTTCTTTCTGTTTATGTATTTTGAGACAAAGCTGGCAAACCTATGATACATGTGGGGTAGCAGCCAAAAAAGATGACACATATTTGCTTTTTGTTTCATTCCATTAATTATTATGAGAGGAACAAGACCTTGATCAGGATCATAGAAATTGTCCATGCTCAATTGCTATGTAAACTCATAAATAAAACTAGTAGAATGTCATTGTTTTAAGGAGATCCCTTCTTGTCCCACAGACAAATGATCTCATCCCTCACCCCCACCCCCACGCAGAGGAGCTAGAGCACATAAAATCTCAGAAGCCCCCTACACTAACCATGGCTTACCTCTATTTCCCCCCACCCCCACCTATTTTGTAGAACTCTACTTGTTATGCATGAATACGAAAAAAACAGCCATGTTGTCAGGTCAGCAGTCTTGGTGGCAAGCATTTTTATCTACTAGCACATTTTACTGTCCCTTAAGTGGGTTTGAAAATTGGTACTTGTAGAAGTAGCTTACTTTTCAAAGAAAATAACCTGTGAAAATTGTGTGATTTTCCACAATGAAGCAGTCTTTTAAGCCATATTTCATTTACATTTCTACCATTGTCTTACAGCAAGCTTAGATCTACTTATAAAATCATGACACAGGTAAGGCACCGATTTACATTTTAAAACCCAGATCACACAGGAGAGAGACAAAGAGATGGATAAATAGGTTATAGAGTAAGTAATAGATGATATAGCATAAGATAATAATGACACAACCCAGAGTGTGTGTGTGTGTGTGTGTGTGTGTGTGTGTGTGTGTGTGTGTATAAAGAGTATATCAGTTGAGTACTTTTGAAATCTTAAGTAAATAAATACAAATTTCATTATAAACTTCCTCTATATTCTGGCATTAAGGTGACTTCCTAGCTAGGTTTTCCATAGTTTAAAACTGTTGTGTATTTTGTGTTTCATATTCAATTTACTAGAAAATTGAAGAATACTGGGTTCCAAATCTTTTTTTTTTTAATCATGATACTAATCAAATACCACCTAAAAAAATCTTACAAAGTTCTCAGTCTACCATGCCCAAAAATTAAAAAAAAAAAAAAAAAATCCGCTTAGAGGAAAGACTCACCATCAATAAGGATCAAGTTATCACAGCAAACAGCTGTGGTGATATATTGTTTATGATCTAATAAAACTTGCCTGGAGATAAGAATGCAAAGCTAGCCACAGCCATAGCTAGGCAGTGATGGCACATGTCTTTAATCTCAGGATTTAGGAGACTGAGGCAGATGGATCTCTGTGAGTTCAAGGCCACCCTGTGTTACATGAGAGTGAATTAGTCTAAAAGAGAAACAGAACTCAGGACTTTAATCCCAGCACCAGAGAGAATATAAGGAGCTCATTGAAGTCTCAGGAGCATTCTGAGATTTGGTGGGAATCAGTGCAGTCTGGAGATGCAATCTGAGGTTCAGGGATCACCCTTTTGGTCTGAGCATTGGTAGTGATTAGAGCTCTCTGGTGGCTTAGCCCCTTTGCTTTTCTGAACTTCAGCTTGAACACCAATATCTATCCCTGGGTTTCATTACTTATGCTTCAAACAGCACCACTAGTAAAAATAACATACACTGATGCAAAACACACAAGTCCACCTGAAGTCTCCCAAATAGTGAACAAACATAACCGATTTCTGAGGAATCATCTCTGAGGAATATTGCATATCAATGAAGAAAAACAAATAAGAATCATGCTTCAAATTTGCTGTCTTCCACTCCAGGGCATTTTCCATCTCATCTGGAAAATAAGCACTTGTCATATATTTATAGAGAGGAAATGTTTCAAAACATAGGCTTATAAAAAATAAAATCATTTTTATTAAGTCAAATAGGTATGTGGTACTGTGATGTTGTTTCTCTTTACAAAAACCAACATATATCCACAAGAACATATATATATATATATATATATATATATATATATATAATATACACACTAACCTTTGTGTTCTCCTTTTGTTGTTAAAATGTAGAAAAGACACATTGAACATATGCCAATATCAGGGATGGAAAAGGATTTTTACCTTAGTAACAGAAGAGAAGGTTTTCTGCTGACAAAAATGAATATAAAGTCATTACATATAAGTAAGTCATGGGTTTCACTCTTCCCTATTTTGGTTCTTTCCCTCAGAGAACAACAGACAGCCAATAAGTGTTGGTGAACAATGAGCAACCAAGATGGAGAAGCCTCATGAACTTCCTTTTATTGAGACTAATCCAGAACTTCATATCTTATCCAAGAAGATTCAGCATTTCCTCTCCACATTAGAGATAATTACCCTATGGACTAATTCTGCCACATTCTTTATTGGTGTTTTTACTATATTCATTTATATTTTTACATCTCAAACCCAGGTCTGAATTGTCTAACCTTTCCTCCTTCAATTAACTGTAACCGCCTTTGGTCTTTCTGTATTGCCATTCGACATGCTAAATAATTTCACTTTTATACATAAAGCATGATTCTTCTTTCAATCACCTAGAACTCCAGGGAACCAGACAGTGTGTCCCTAAAGCAGAAGCAATGTCAATCCTTTCAGAACTTTTGTTTAGTTATTAGAGAGGCAGACTAAAGGGAGATAATGCTGGGTGCTGCACTTGGGAAACTTAATGGACACATTGAATAATCACTTGGGTGCTTTTTCCATACAGAATACTATTCATCATACAAATCATGTGGGAAATACAAAAGAAATGATACAGCATCTGTCTCCCAAAGAGACTTCAATCAAATGAGGTTGGAGGGGGCTGGCTTGGCCAATTAAGCAACATATGCATTGGATATCTACCAGTAACATTTCAGGGAAAGGATAAACAAGTGTGAGCTACAGCAGCTCAGAGTAAATAGCATGAGGTCAGGGAGAGGGGAAAATGTGTCTAGTGGGAGTTTATGCTTTCATGGGATAACAATAGGAGGAAAAACAGCCAGAGAACAGCCACTGGTTGGGGAATCTTAAACACTGAATAAAGATTTGGACTTGTTGCAAGCATAAAACCTTGGCATGTTTTAAGTACAAGAGTGAACAATGTCAAAAAGGGGGGGGGGGGAAAAAGGAGAGCCAAATGCCTACCTGATACTATATAAATTTCTTTCCTGGAAAAATCTCAGAAAGATAGGAATGCTGTGTTATGGGATATTTGTTTACTGTGTGAGGCTTAGTGCTGTGATTGGTTTAATAAAGAGCTGCAGGAGGTATGGGTGGGACTTCTAGGCAAAGAGAGGAAACAGGAGGAGATAAATGAGCAGAGGAGCTGCCAAGATGCAGATTGAGCCAGACACAAAATGGGAGAGAGGTAAAGGTCATGTTGTAGAACATAAGTTAATAAAAACATGGGTTAATTTAAGTTGTAAGAGCTAGCAGGGCAAGCCTAAGCTAAAGCCATGCTTTCATAATTAACAATAAGTTTCCATGTCATTATTTGGGAGCTGGCTAGAGGAAATGCTTTGATAAGAAAGGGCTACAGACATGACTATAGGGCATTGGCTTAATTAGTGACTGATGAGAGCCCAGCTAATTGTGAGTGAGACACTTCTGGGATAGAGGTCCTGGGTTGTATTAAAAAACCACGCTGAGCAAGCCCGAGGATAAAGCCCATAAACAACATTCATCCATGCCCTTTGCATCATCTCCTGCATCCGAGCTCCTGAGCTGCTTGGATTCCTGTTCTGACTTCCCTTAGTGATGGACTATCATATAGAAATGTCAGCAAAATAAACCCTTTCCTCCAAAGTTGCTTATGGTTGTGGTATTTCATCAGAATAGAGACCATAAGTAGGATAAGAGACTAACCTGGAAAAGAGTTCAGGACACCATCTGTGGAGTCCTGTGAGCCAAACAGATTAGAGTAGTCTCATCCACTGAAAGGAGAAAATTAGGAGGAGATATAAGTAGTTGGTAGAGTGTTTGCCTAGCATGGATGAAGTCCTGGGTCTCATCCCCAGTACTCACATAAACCAGATGTGATGAGTATTACCTATAATCCAAGTATTGGGGAGGAAGAAACTGGAGGCTTAGATGTCCAGACGTTTGAGGTTATGAGTAACTACACAGAAAGTTCCAACATATTCACTGATACATGAGACTTGATCTCAAAAAACTGCAATTACATAGAGGATAACAATTTCCTCCCTTACGGAGTCACTTAACATAATAACAAGTGGAATTTCATGAAACTGAAGTAAATTTAAATGGAATCACGAGTTTTGCTAAAAAAAAAAAAAAAAAAAAAAAAAAAAAAAAAAAAAAAAAAAAAAAAAAAAAAAAAAACCTGCAATGGAGATCAGAGTTAGGAATCTTGAAATATGTAACTTTGAAGATGATCATTTGAATTATCAGTTTTTTTTTTTTTTTTTAAAGAGTGGATGAATCTTCCCAACTCCTTTCTTTATCCTAATGAATATACCTTGTGTAAATCCGGGTACCCTTTCATTGACGGTTTCTGATGGTCATTCTGGACCTGACAGTCAATATCCAGTTCTCTGATCATGCATTAGGTAGAACTGTTATCCTGATCAGGGAGAAAAATCCGATTTCTTCTTTTAAGTATTAAAATATATTCAATTATGTTTATAAGTGTGTATCTTGAGGAAGGGATGGTATTTGGACGTAAGAGCAGTTGTTCCCAGGGTCTACAAAAGGGCATACGATTCCCTGGAGGTGGAATTATATGAGATGCCCTAATGTGGTTGTTGGGAAATTAACTTCATCCTTCGAAAAAGTAGTATGTACTCTGAATTGGTGAGCTATCTCTCCGTCCCCCCAAATATAATTTCTTAATGAAATTAACTACAAAAGTAGATCTACGTCATTTTATACTTATCAATACTTTTTGAATACCAAAAAGCATTCAAAATTAGTGTGGTATACATGAAATTTTCAAAAACCATCATTTTACAGTGATATACTGATTTAAACTTCCTGATAGCCCAGGGAAACACACCTGATCAAGAAACACATTTTAAGATATTATTGACAAATATTGTCATGCTTCTGCAGACAAAACAGTATGCTTAAAATGCTATGACAAAGAGATACCTATTATAAACTGGTATGGGACAAATATTTACATCTTCAACTACTTTTTTAAGAGCTGCAAACTGCCATGGGAGAAATATTTACATCTTCAATGACTTCCTAAAGAACACAGAAAAAATACACTAAGAGATAATATATGTGTGAGGAGAATTTAGAACAATTTAGTCTTTTGCATATGCCACAGGAAAATAGAACAAAATATAAACAGCCAGATGTGGTGGTTCACACTTGTAATCTCAGACTCTTTGGGCAAAGACAAGGTAGCTTCAGGTAAGCCTGGACTACAGAGCAAGAGCCCATCCCTACCTACACCCACCAAAAACAAAACAAACAATGAGAGATCTCTGTGACCAAGGTCCAAGGACATCTGCAGTACAGCTCTTCAGTAGCACCAGAATTATCACACAACATAGTTCTATGGACAGAATACATACAGACTCACCTCTTTTGCTACCTTTTCACCTACTACACTATGTGCTAAACAAACTGTTTTTGAATGGCTCCTGATGGACTAATTCTGCTCTGGTTGGAAAAGAATTTGATATTTAATCATTTTTTAAAAATGATATTATATCATCTCATTTTGGCCTTAGTCTCATGAAACTCTCAGTTTTTTTTTTTTTTTAAATGTGTAGAGATGGTCTGTTTACCAATCATTTCACACAGAAGGCAAAAGGTAAACACTGAAAATAGTTCTGGCACTCTTGGTCTTGAATTTTGTAAGGAAGTTTATTCTGAAAAGATAAATCAGGACAGACCTTTCTTAAAGGCAAATATCATTTTCCTCTTGGGACTCAAAACGCCACTCCTCTCCCTTTTTCCTTAAGATGTACAAAAAAAATTATACAGTAACATTCCTGTATGCACTTAAATAAACAATATCAATGCATGCATTTGTGCCAATATGCCTATTAATATAGAAATGCCTATGTGCATATATATATATATATATATGCACATGCATATTTATAAAACCCACAGAGTATAATGCATCTATTGGAGGTGATGGTCCTGAACTTGCGTTCTGTTTCCTAGTTATCATGCACAACCAGGGAGCAGGAGTTGTTCAGAAAACGAGCTCAACAAGCAGCACAAATGTATTCACTTTTACTTTAAAATTCAGGTTGAGAAGCCTGCAAAGGCACTGATAAGCTGTTTGGTAGAGTATAAAGTCTACAACAGGCCTTAAGATCTTGCCCAGGTGGGTTATGTTTAATGAACTAAAAGGAATAAATACCATGTAGGGTGAAGAAATCCATCACACCTCTGACACAAGGCAAGCATTGGAAGTACAAAAGAAATTATGAATATAAGATAATAATAAAAATACCTCAAAGGGCACATATATATATCACATATAATCACAGACATGGCTTGAAAATGTAGATATATTGCTCACAGATGAAACCATGCAGGAAAAATTTGAAGTGTCTTATTTGTACAGAAAAGTGGACTCAAGAAAATTAGAATAACCAAATACCAAAAAGTCATTCTGATTTTTCAATGAAAAGAGACTAACTTTAATGAGGTTCAAATGTTCTCTTTACATGGTATTTCATCATCTAGGTTTCTGGGTAAAAGCATGGTCCATACACAAAGTAAAAGCCTTGGTATTCTCATGGTGTATTCGGCATACCACATCTGAAGCAAAAGCCAAATGTAATCTCATACATGATTGTTAACGACACGTCAAATTACTTTAACGTAGTTCTCAAAGATTCTTAGGGCTTTAAATTTAAAATATTCTTTTTCTTCTCAGATACTTTTGCAGTTTAGAAATGAAAAAAAATAAGATTCAGTACATTTTATTACTTTATGTGGATAGATATTTTGTCTGCATGTGTCTCTCTTCCCCCTTCCTGCCTGTTACCCACAGAGGCTAGAAATCTGTGCCAGGCTTCCTGAAACTTGCACACCGAAAGTTGTAAGCAACCACATGTGTGCTGGGAATAAAACCCAAGTGCTCTGAAATAATACAGTGATAATAACCCCTGAGTTATCTCTCCAACTGTGGTATTTTTTTTTTACAAAGATGAAGGATCACATAGTGTAATAATTATCCCCTGTCATTCTGATAGCTAAGAATTCTCAACTATGAATCCCATGCCTCTTCCTCCCAGACAAAGGGGGCCTAAAAGAACCAAAAAACAAAACAACAACATCAAAACCTTGACAATGAGTTCCATGCTAGCAGACACCCCCTTCTGGACCCTCATTCTTTCAAGAAATCTGATTCCTCAACATGTATTCACCTTCAAAACAGTCTTCCTTTTAGTGACTACACAGAAACAACTAAACGGAACTTAAGAAAAGTAATTCAGGGCTGGGACATGGCTTTTCTGATGCTGGTCAAACATGAGCAATGCCCTAGGTTCATCACCTCCAACAAAATGGGAGGCATGGAAAGAAGAAAAGATAAAGAGAGAAGGGGGAGGAGAAAAGGGACGGAGGGAGGCAGAGAGGCAGGCAGGGAGGGAGGAAGCTGTTTTATATATTTATTTTTAAATCTTTTTAATGAAAAGATTTAAGTTAACTGTTTACACATGTCTCATTGGTACCGATAAAATCTTCTTCCTGACAATGACTGACTAGTCTAAATTCTCTGGCTGTAACGCTATTCTTTACCAGATAATGAGGCTCTTAGTGTTTTAGAACATTCGCAAAATGATGTGACCTCTTTGCAACCTGCTGAATCACCAATAATTACATGTCAAAAATGCCAGTGTGACCTGAACTCTCACTGCCTTTCTGCTTTCTCCTCCAGGTGACTGCTGTCTATTGTTGTCATTTCAGAGATCTTTGCCCTCACTGACTTTTGCAATGGCCAGTGTGTATTGCACTCTCATGCCTCACTCGACTCAGCTAAATTCCAAACACATCACTAGGACTCCATTTCCCTCTTGATATTTGGCTTAGGAACCCCCTCCAACCTGGTAAATCCTGTTTTCTGGCTCAATTGTAAAGAAGCATGTGAAAGGAACCAAATACAACAACAAAAACAAAAGTCAAAGGCAAGAGGACCTCCATGCTCACTTTTGACTAAAAACCAGAAATGAGGCCTCATCACAGTCAACTGTAGACTACCCTGACCCGCTGACCTCCCCACGGAGCCTCACTCTCCCTCCTCACATCTCATCTCCACCACTCTCCCTCGCTCAGCTTAGTTCTTTTTAGAATCAGAGGAGCGCATAAGTCTTTGTTCTTCTGCAGCAGGCTGATCCCAGGTCTTCTCTCTCTAACTCACACCATAGATCCATTCTCTAACACAGGGCTGCATAATAACTTCAGTATAGGTACAGCCATACCTTCTACCCACTAGAGTATACATGGTTCTGTAAAATACAATGGAAATAAATGATTATATAGAGAAACAAGAGAGCAAAGGTCTGCAAAATGTATCCTACTAAAACCACACAAGTACTTCATCAAATTACTACAAGCCCTGCAAGGTTTTCTTTCATGTTGTTGTGTATCAGTAATAAATGACCAGTCCAGAGACACAAGTGAGTAGCAAGCTGCAGCACAAACACTGCCCACATCAGCCCCAGCTCTGGCCACTTGCTCCGCTAAGCATTCATTCCCACGAGTGTGTCTTGGTGGTTTTTCCTTAGTTTTTCCACCTCAGTCCCACCTCCGGACTTCTGTGCCGTTATCTCGCACGATACCTCTTTCTATCACTCTGTATCTTGTCCCCAGCATTGTTTTGCTTCATGGTACTGACAATTTCCTTGGCATTCTTATCTAATTATTATTTACAGTTTTTCTCTCCACCTAATCTCAGTCCTATGAAGACAATGGCTTTATTTCTGTACTAGAGATTTCCCAATGTTTAAATTATAGCATGACTTCACATTAATTAAGGTTATTGGATGAATATATAAACTGCACACACACACACACACACACACACACACACACACACACACACACACACACACACCCCTAACCGAAGGTAACTAGCATACAATTATCAGGAGGTTTGGTGGGAGGATGGGGATGAAAAATAATAATTTAATAAACACTGACACATAGTTTCAGCCACAATAACAAATACGTGATACTTTTCTGCCATGAACTAAAAAACAAAGGACGTAATATCTGCCTCTCAGGAAGGTAGTGTTTTGAGGACAGGGATAACTTTCTTTTTAGATGATTTATTCATTTTTTATTTTATGAATATGAGAGTTTGCCTTAAAAATGTGTGTACACCATTTGCACACTGGCATCTGCAAATGCCAGAAGAGGACGTTAGAATCTCTGGGGCTGTAGGTATAGTTCATTGGGAACTGCAATGTGGGTGCTGGGAATACAACCCAGTTCCTCTGCAAGTGCAGTGAAGTGGTCCTACCTGCTTAGCCATCTCACCAGCTCCAGGTGATAATTTTTTGCTGCTAATCAAGCTCTTTAAAATAAAGTTAACTTCCTAACAGTTATCCGATAGCACATGTTACCCTTATTTTGGAGCAATTAGGATGAAATCAAAATGAATATCCTTTGATATGAAGAAATCCATAAGGCAAGGAAAGAATGACCCATGAATACGTGTTGCCTTTCAAGAAAGCAGTGAATTTACACAATTACTGTGTTTATATATTTATTAAGAGGGTAGAACTTACTTTAAGTGTTTTCATGACACACACGGAAAGCAATAACATTAAAGAGGAATTCAGTGTATAGGTGATGGACAGAGGCATGGCATAGACGGTAATGATTCTTTCACAGTGTGTATTTGTCTCCAATCCATTACCTTGTGTTCATTATTAACACATGGCTTTGAATGTGGAAGTTTGCTCAATGAAGCAGGTCTATGTTTAAAAAAAAAAAAAATCAGGGTCCTTTTTATACAAGACTCTCAATTCACTTTACTCCAAAACGAGTTTACTCTTTATTACCTCAAACAAACAAACAAAAAGCACTCTGTAAAGGAAATTCAGAATTTAGAGGAAAGGAATTCAAGGAACAATCATATTTCTTATTCTTGACACTAAAATAACAAAAATCATTATATTTTAAAGAGTTAAAAGTTGCTAGGAGGAGTGGTACACACCTTTAATTCAGGCACTTAGGAGGCAGAGGCATACTGATTTCTGTGAATTCAAGGCCAGCCTGGTCTACATTGTGATTTCCAGGACAGCCAGGGCTACACAGAGAAACCCTGTCTCAAACAACAACAAAAAGCATTAAAAAATGATAAGAAAAGACTGGCCTTGTCTTTCAAAATGTTATGCTTAATTTCTGAAGTTCTTTATGATTATTTGTGGGCCCTAGATTCTGATGTTGGAAGAAAAATGAACCATATTGCCATACAAAATAGGCATCTAGACACAGCATGGCGAAATCCTTGTCTCGAGAAAACATGTTAAGTTGACTTTATTTGTTGAAACCCATTAATATTTCCTTATTTATTTATTTATTTATTTATTTATTTATTTATTTATTTGCTTATTTTAAGCTCCATGTGCCAGATTCCAGCCTAAAAGATGAATGCAGTGGCATTCTGAGAAATGCTCACGTCTTCCTTCTGCAGCCTGAGAAACAATTCTCCTACAGGAAACAAAGGAACTGCTAGGCCACACTGCTGAGATGGCAGCTCTCAGGAGGGTCCCTGCCAAGGCCATGAATATCAGGGCCTTTCCAGTGGATCTGGGGAAAGGTTTATTCCCTTTGGGGCATGGTGCTGAATGTTTGAAAAGTCTAGTACTACCAGCACAGACTTCTCATGACAAGCATGAATAAACTTCATTGGGGTGACAGAAATACCCTAGAACTTGACTAGGAAGTGGACTGTGAAATTCATAAAACCAAACCAAAAGGGGCATATTTAATGCCATAAAAATTACGCATTAAAATCTAACTTTAAGACAAAAATCATAACACCCTGCTTTCCATCCTCCATTACTTGCTGGAATTATGTTTTACTAGGGGACTTTAGGAATGTTTTCATGCATGTCCCAATTTGGAACATGTGTATTTTCTCTTCTTGCAGTTTCTCTGGTAAATATAGGAGACCATGGGAAGAAGAAAAATTAAAAACTTTAATATCAGTATGTGTTAAGTATATAATATTAAACAATTTTGTATCTCATTTGAAAAATCTACAAGCACTATGAAATGACCTCAATTAAGAACATGTTTTGGCCAGGCATTGGTGCCGAATGCCTTTAATCCCAGCACTAGGGAGGCAGAGGCAGGCAGATCTCTGTGAGTTTGAGGTCAGCCTGGTCTCCAGAGCGAGTGCCAGGATAGTCTCCAAAGCTACACAGAGAAATCTGTCTCGAAAAACCAACCAACCAAACAAACAAACAAACAAAAAAGAGAACATGTTTTAATGCAAACAAATGGCATGAAAAATAGGTACTTGAGAACCAAACTGAGAAAATTTCTCTTGTTCCCATTTAATTAGCTTTTGCTTCTATAGTTTGTTATCTTCTGATATATTGTTTTTGTATAGAAAGAATACTGCATGTTATAAATAGCATGTCTATGTAGTAAATAATGTTACTAGATGAGTAGAACTGCACACTATATGGATTATGCAAGTTAGAATATAGATATAAGAAACATCTTGAGGAAAAACAACTATTAGAAATGTTTAAACATTCTAATAATGTAATATTCTCTTTAAGACAAAAAGACATAATTGATGGGGAATGTCCTTCTGTATATATTATTCTTTGTCAGTTGGTGAATAAAACACTGGCCAATAGAGGCAGGGCTAGGAGAGGAAGAGAATGCTGGGGAGACAGGAAGAGAGGTGCCAGATAGAGACCGGGAAGATGGGACATGCCAGGCATTATCTAGTAAGATAAGGCCATGTAGAAACACATAGATTAGTAGTTATGGGTCAAAAATTAAGAGGGAGATAGTCAATAAGAAGCCCTAGCCACCAGTCAACAGTTTTATAATTAATATAGCGTCCATGTGTTTATTTGGGGCTGAAGCAGCAGTGGGACCTGGTGGCACAGGAAACTCCAGCAGCATATAATACTTTCCCTATGGTGTTTTCATTTGAAATAATAAGAAATCAAGGGCAGTTTGTGGTTTTGGAGAAATTATCCATCATCAGTCTTCTTCCAGGGTGGCCCTTCAGATGCCCATCACTGATGCACACTGCCCCCTGTCTGTTGCATGGGAGAAGCTGTTTTCAAATATCTATGACTCGTCAGTGTCTTAAGACATCAGAACTGACAGAAACATCATCAGAATTGAGTGCAAAGCCTTTAAGAAGTAAAGAATCCACTCGGTAACCCGAACAGTTTCCCACTTCCATAGAGAGAAATTGTCCATCAACAGAATGGTATAGACAGAGTCTGATGCAGAGTCATATAGGAGTTTTTTAAATTCCTCTGATGATACATGAGCAGAGATATCAGCTGGAGAATGAATAACATGAAAACAACATAAAGAAACTGGAGAATGGAGGAGGTGTGCTGAAAATATGGCCCATTAGTGGGACACTGTTGAAGAACACAGTCTCCCAATGAATGGGAGTCCAAAGTCATGGCCGCTCTCTCTTTTTCCCTGCTTTGAAAGAGTTTCTTGCCTTCTCAGTTCCCTCTACTTCACAACTCAGAATGTACAGGTTTAAACACAATGTATAGAAGGTTAGAAAGCCAATTTACATATAACCTTGAATGTTATGGGGAGAAAGAAGCAGAAATGCATCGGGATCTGAATAGGATATATTACTTGAACAAATAAAACAATCACTCCAGGTACAATGGGATCTTAGAAAGCAGAGGCACAAACACTTTGCACCCAGAAGAGGCTGTACGACCGGACGTGAAATGAAGTGTGAATGCCCTATTTTAAGAGGGGCACTGATGGATTATTGTGGACGGTCAGCTTCTGCTGGACCATCCATCGAGAAAGAAGAAGCAGATGTGACTACATTATCAAGATGGCAACAGAGGGTGGCTGTTTATTACGGGATGGCAGCAGTGCATTTTACTTAAAGTTGAGCTTGATCTGAAAATGAAAAGGGTAACTTTGTGAGGTGGATAACCTAGGCTATTGAAATTCACAAATAATTTAGCATATACTATGAAAAAGGCCATGTAGTCTGTTATGAGCTAACAAATAGTAACAGTAATAACGACACGATGTTCATCCCTCTTTTTTTTTTTCCTATAGCTATCTTCTGACAGGTATCAGTAATTGTGTTGAAATAAGGAGAGAAGATACTGGTTCATCTGGAAGAGGACATAAATGGTCCCCTAGAATCCTTTCCAATTCAAATGTCTCCTGCTGACCATTAACATCTTATTATGCCTTTCCTGAAGAGACTTGATCAGCCTAAACAGGTTACACACACATATTAGCATTTCTTGAATGCACCAATCAGAGCAGAAACTAAGAACTGGCTGATGGTGCAAAAAGAATACATTAGCTTTCACTTCATACCTTTGCAAATTTTTCATATCATTTCACAGTCATCAAAAAAATCTATTAAAAAATTCCATGTCAAGATAGATTGATTTACTAAGTAAGAGCAATCACTAGTTGTAGGAGATTTATTTGCATGCCCATTAAAGCTGGGGAAATCAGACCAGTTTACTCCAGGACATTATATATGTCTTTCAAAAAAAAAAAAAACATAAAAAAAGAAACAAAAGAACACAGTCAAAATTTGGAAAAAATTAATGACAGAATGGTTTCAAGGGAAATTCATTGACCATATCTTACATGAATGATGCATTTTAATCAAAGGCAACTGTGAACTGAATCAGCCTGCTTTGATACAATGGTGTAGACTGTCACTGAATATCAAACAAAATCCCTACAGCACAGCAGAGGTAATAAATTTAAAAGAATAACATTGATAATAATTTGAAAGCAGAATGATTTACTAAAGGTGAAACATACTATAATGATGTTTTGGATGTGCCTGACTTAATATTTTAATGTCAGAGTAGATTTCCTTTGTGGCTACAATGCAGTTTCACACACACACACACACACAAACACACACACACACACACACACGCACGCACGCACGCACGCACGCACGCACGCACGCACGCAGTAGATAGACAGCACGGCTACAGTTTATTATAATTTAGTTGTCACTCTGTGTCACTGAACCTAATCTCCCTGTCTCTTCACTTATTTTTAAATGAGCTTAAACACATACATCATTGGGTGACTGAAAAATAAAAATATATAAGGTTTATTTTTAATTTATTTCATTGAAAAGATGTAGAACTTGGTAGTTCCCTAAAACAGAAGCTTTCTGTAACATGCACATGGTAGCTTTCTGCTGTGAGATGCTGAGGCCCATTTGAATGACCATGCACACTGCTTCCTTTTAATGTCTCAGGAGAAATCTACACAAGAATCCTATCTAGATAAATGGTAGAAGAAGTCCTCACCGCTCCATGTCTTTTAAATTGAGATCACGTTTGCTACTCTTAGATGAATACTACGGGGAGTCTGAGGTTGATAACACACTGCCATTTCTTAAGGATTACGGAAATCTTCAATAACCCTGAGTGGTGACATGGACAGAATTTGGCAGCATGGGCGAAAAATATGTGTCTTCTTGGGACGATCAATTTGAGATCAGAGTACTGCTACAATTCAGTGATTCTGACTTTTTTGGTTTTGTTTTCTTTTGTTTTGTTTGCAGTCAATGCAATAGGAACCCAATCAATCAATCAATCAATCAATCAATCAATCAATCAATCAATCAATCACTCCTATAGGAGTCTAACTAAAATGGGTAAAAGATTGATAACTACTTCACAGGGCTCAGTTATGTTTCTTTAAGCACTAATATGACACAAAATCACCTCAGATTTTACTTATTTTGGCTTAGATAGAAATTGGAAATGAAAAGGGGTGCCTAATCCTTCCACTGTATGTAGAGCAAAAACCCAAGACAGACAGTGGCATGGGTCCTTTCGGTTAGCTTCCATGAGCTCTGAAAGCTCCATGCTCAGCATGGATTTACATTGCTCTGCTGGAAAAGTGCTACTTCCCTCTCCTGTCTGTCCAGTTCATCTTCCCAGAGGTGACTGCAATGCTGCCCTAGACTTACCTTCAAACTTCAAATACTGATCTCAGTTCATTTTCGGACAGAGCGCCTGTTATCAAATTATAAGAAATTCTGTTATCGTTCCGGTTCTGGATATCATATTTCTAGGGAAGAGTCACAAGTGTATAAATTTTCAAATATAGGTGGACTCCTGGGTAAAGCTTTAATAAGACTAATTCAAGGTTAAATCTCCACCGGATCTCTATGACCTTGGAAACTACAATTAAACTTTCTAAGTTTAATCCTCATTCCTGCAAACTAAGTACATGAAACACACAGATGTGTTTTGAGAACAGGCTAGAAAAAAAATCAAACGATTAGTGGGATATTTTGCAAGAAGTTATGTTCTAAATTGTCTTTTATTTTCATGATTGTTGTTAACAACTCAAATATGAAATATCATGGGATAAGTGATTTGGTAGGGAAAGAAAGAATGTAGGGTACCAAAGTGACTGTGATTACTAGCTGAGAAGTGTAATCCTTGTCATTTAAGAATTTGTTTAAAAAAAAAAGTTTGCTAAATTGACTGAATGTTACGCTTGATGTAAAGTGAATAGTTAGAGGAAAGAAAGAATATTGAAAAGTCAAAATAAAGAGGACTTTTTTTTTCTCTGTGTCTTTTATAGATTTCTGCTTTTACCTATTCATCTAAACAGAATTCTAAGTTATGGCAACTCAAGAAGATTAGATACATATGATTGGCATCCAAGATTCGATTTTAGGACTGTGTTCGATTATTGTAAATTCTAAGCTATTACAACTCAAGAAGATTACATATCATTGGTACATAAGATTCCATTTTAGGATTGTGTGTGATCATTGGAAAGGCAATTAACCAAGGAAGGGGACAACAAAAGAGAAATGAAGCACTGTTCTACCAAGACTGCTTTTCACCCTAATCTACAAATTTAAACAAGTTTGTAACAGGTCATTTTGGTATCCCAGGTATAAAAAGAAGTGGTAAGAGGAAAAGCCATACAAGTAAACACAGAGCCAATGAAGTGCCCATAAATCACACACATATGAAAACCGTCAATCAGGATGCTGTTGTAGCTCAGTGAGTGTGCACAAAGCCCAGGTTCTATCCTAAACATCCCATAACCTGGGCATGGCAGCATACTAGGATAGTTCTAGCACATAAGTTAGTCAGTAAGATCATATGTTTAAGATCATCCCTGAACACATAGTAAGCTTGAGGTCACTCTGGCCTACACAGGGAGTGAAGGGAGAAAAAGACTTGAGTAATTACTTTTAAAGATGGTCAGAGGGGAATTCTTACTAGCTATACATCGACAGAGGATTGTCTAGAATAGATAAAGAACTCAAAGGACAGAGAGTCAAAAAATAAACAATAAGTCATACCAAAAAAGGAGGCAGATGATGAAATGTTTTTTTTTTCTAAAAAGAAGAAGAAAAATAGCTTTATAAAAGCGTCATCCTTAGTAATTAGGGAAGTACAAGAGAAAAGTTCTTTGAGATTTCATCTTACCTGGGGAGGTAAGTAGGGGAATAGGAATCTGAGAGTGATCTGAAGGGGAAAATGTGAAAGGCTGGGGAGGGGTGCTTCTACTTAGGGAGGGAGGGGGCACAAATGCTGAAAGAGGGGATAAAAGAACAACAACGATATTTATAAAGGCTGTAAGGAATCATAGCCTTAAGTATCTACCTAGAAATACCTATAATACCCATAGGTTAGTGTGTAAATATAGCAATATACTTTATAAATGAAAATTTCCCAAGGGATAACAATGACAATGATTATTCCAAGAGCCAAAGACCATCTAACAAAAACCCAATGCCAGGCATGAGAAACTCTCTTTTGAGTTGCTGACTGGGTTGTACAAAAGACTCCTGTAACATTCTAGACCATTGTTATTGGCCTTGCTTGCCCCATAGAGGTGCAAAGTAAGTTTATGAGTGAAGACATCAAGCAGTTCAGACACAAGAGCCAGAGGTTCCTGAGCTAGAATTGACCTGCAAAGCTCCTCCTTGAAGACTAACTTTGATGGTACAAGAAAATAACATGCAAGCTTCCAAAAGAGGAAAGTAATCAACAGTTCTATTCACTATGACATCTTTGAATCAAAAGAATGATCAACATTGTCATGATAACCCAAAGGACATAGTAGTGGCCTACATACCTTCCAGTAACCAACAGCTCTCTAATTGGATTTAAGACCTGCACAGTAAGTGGGAAATCACACCTGCTACTATAAACCTAGATAACTACCCAGGGCTACTGAATTAATCAATTTTAGATAAGAATATAGCCACCACTTTAGTAAACCAGCATAATTGTAACTATATTCTAAATGTTTGTTCTTGTACTCATAAATATATAGTCATTAGCCTACATTTTAAAAAGTTGTTTTTACAACAAATGAGGACTATTACAGAAAACCAGAACCAATCAATCAAAATGCAGTGTTAGGGAACTCAGTCTAAATGCCAAATGGATACATCAACAAAAAAAGTTCTGTACTTAAGGCTCCAGGATCACTGTAGAACAGTGGATGAAAAGATTCTAACAGCCAAGGGATCATGAAGTTGGCTTTGAGATTGTGTCTCCTGGAAATCTCAAAAGCCACACTCATGAAGTCTAACCAATAAGGACTGCCTAAACATGAGAGACTCCACAGCACTCAGATGGAAAAGAGATGTCTTTATCAAATCCTTCCTCTCAGGACCAGGGATCTATGCAGAAGAGCAGGCAGAAAGACTGGAAACACCAGAGGTGGTGGACAACTCCAAGGCAACAGCATATTCTAGACAGTTACAAATCTGATGCACATATGGAATCACAGCAACTGTGACAGCATGTCCATGACCTGCACAGGTTCGAAACCCCAGGACTGTGAAGTGGAAGTGGAAGTGGAAGTGGCCACAAAGTTCCACACCTAACAGAAAGTTATTTGCAGTTCTTTAAGAAAAAGAAAATAGAAAGAGAGAGGGGGGGAGGAAGGAAGGAAGGAAGGAAGAAAGAAAGAAAGAAAGAAAGAAAGAAAGAAAGAAAGAAAGAAAGAAAGAAAGAAAGAAAGAAAGAAAGCCAGGTTGGAAAGATGGCTCAGCAATTAAGACTGCTCTTGCAGAGGACCTAGGTTTAATTCCCAGCACTCACATAGTGGCTAATAACTGTCTGTAACTACAGTTCCAGGGAAGCCACACTCTTCTACAGGGAAAACAAACACCAAATCACATTAACAACAACAATAATGATAGTTTATTATTATTATTATTATTATTATTATTATTATTATTATTAATTTTCTCCAATGGAGTATCACTAGGAAGATAACTACACTAGAGGGCAGGCTTATGCTCAGGAGGCCTACACAAAATGGACTCTTTTTTTTTTTCCCCTCTGGTTTTTCAAGATAGGCTTTCTCTGTCTAGCTTTGGAGCCTATCCTGGCACTCACTCTGGAGACCAGGCTGGCCTTGAACTCACAGAGATCCGCCAGCCTCTGCCTCCCGAGTGCTAGGATTAAAGGCGTGCACCACCAAGTCTGGCCTCTTTTTTATTTTATTTTTTGAGTGTGCTTTCTGGTTTCTTGTTTGTTTGGGTATTTTTGTCTTTGTTGTTGCTGGTTTTTTTTTTTTTTTTTTTTTGAGAGACAGCAAAAAAACTTAAAGTTGGGTGAATAGAGATGTGGGAAGATTAAACAAACAAAAAAATAGTATTTGAAGAAATGTGTCATCCAGTCTTTACTATGGTAAAGGAGTCCAGTGAAACCAGGAAAGGGACAATGAGGTAAAGTGGTGTCTGAAAATGCAAGGGAATGCTGAGAGTTGGGAGATACGAATAAACAGGTACCACGTCAGCCTCAGGGACAGCCGTGAGTTAACTGTCTGGGACAGGAGAGAGCTCAAACCTGTCTGTAGGGCACATCCCTTAATAGCAACAAATATCTGATAAAATCAGAGTTCAGTTCATCATGTGACTTCCACTAGTTACAAGGGGGAAGATGATCCATAAGAAGAGGCAGTTTTTTTTTACTTTGGAGAGAATACAATGTGTATGAAAAGAAACCAGCTAATGAACAAGATATTACATCAATAACTGCTCTGTATTATGTATGAAAATAAAAACACATGAGAGAATCGGATCTGCAGTACATTAAAATGGAAAAATCACAGGATGGTGACCACAGCTGACACAGAATTTTGTCAGTAATATATAGCACAATATGTTTCAAATGCTGAGACATTGTTGAGAAAGCTATGAACAGAGAGTATACGAAACATGATTGAACATGTTTAATTATGTTTGTCATTCACTAGCATGTGGATTTTCATGTTAGCAAAAGCATATGTTTGCTACAGAAGAATGAAGATGTTTTCTAGAATTCGATGGAAATTACAATCGAAAGGGATGGCAAACTGAAATTACTGTTACTCACTGAACCTCTACAACTTAAAAAGAGAACCAATTAATTCATAGAGTTTGAGATAAACATGGTACAACCTTGTTCTGATAATAGCAATGTCTTAGACATTATGAATGACCCAATAAAGTAGGACAGTTGAGGAAAATTTATTCATTCTATTTTCCCAAGTGAAAATTCCATTCTCTGAAATAATAAAATAAGCAAAAAGGCATTGAATATCTAGCATAAAGGCACATTTCAGGTTTCCATTCACCAAAATGTGTTTCATTCTTCATGGTCCAAAGAAAAAAGGTGAAATTGCACTGATAGTGTCATTAATGATAAAGGAAGCTTAATTAATTTTGGATTAGAAAAGTTCACAAATGTTTTAAAAGAATTGAGTAACTACAGAAAAAACTGTTAGTGTTACATACTAAGACAGTATCAGCATTAAAATTATGCCATGTTTAACTTGGTGATATCATTTACATGTCATAGCTCACAGAAAAATTTGTGAATAAGTAATAGATATTATTAACTGATATATTGCATATTGACAGAAAAGAGAACTCAATTGATAACACATGTGTGAGAAATATGTATCTCTATGAAGGCTTACAGCATCCACATTATCTGTAGAAAACAGAGAAAATGAACAAACTTATTACTTAATTTTATTTTTAAATCTGTAACCACATATTGATTGAAGTCCTGAGGTCTGAACTCAGAAGTACAAACATTGGAAGCAAACAGTATACTGTTATATTCTACAGAACTCAAATTTACTAATATTAATGTCTATGGCTAACATTTACAAATAACTGCAACAAAATGTTACTTAGCTGACTTCAATAACAGTAAGGAGAGCTAGTTTAGTAACTGTACTTTGTTTTAGGAGAAACTTCTTCCTTTCAAAGATCCCATTAAAACCCTTGTAATGAAAAATATCCATGTTATATTTGTAAAGACAAAATGACCTAGTTAAAGAAGAAGTTTTTAAAACTTCAAAAGAGCACAAATTATACTACCTCATGCCCCATTTTCTAACCATAATGTAGCACAGAGAATTAAAATTAACCAGATATAAAAAATCAGTGGCTCATGTAAGGAATTACTTCATTAGAGGAAATAAATATACAAGAAATTAAAGATAATTTTTAAAATAATGAAAATGATAACCCAATCTCAGCTGTTAGGGATTCTACTAATTTGCTAGTTGGGTAATAATACAAGGAGAAATGTAATTAAGTGCACAATTATGTTTCATTGTCATGATTGTTATACAAGTGTTAAACATATAGACAAACTGAAGCATATAATGAATCCTCATGCATATAACTGGTAATTACTGGCTTTGCCCAAATCAGGATGAAAGCAATGTCCACATATCCTTTGGCAGATAATAACTCTACAAGCTGTTAATTGATTTACTCCTTCTCCTCTTCCTCTTACACTTTACTGGTTATGGAGCCCGGATTATTTCTATAGTTTCTTACATTCCGTAGCTTTCCGCTTGTGTATGTTTTGTGTTACCTGTTCCAAATTTCCTGCCAACACTTTACTTTCATGGGTGGGAATAACAGCAGTACTTTCCCTTTTCCTTTCTCAGCAGCTAGGATAATTCTTTATGAAGAGGTTTCGCTCCTCAGTGCAGCATGTGACTATGCTCATATTTCTATGCTTCGGGATGTGCAAATTTCTCAGCATCCTCAAGGAAAATTGACAATAAGACAATAAACGATAATGATGTTTGAACCAACATTTGTTGTTTCTAATATATCTTAGTCCTTTTTTAAAAGAATCTTACTAATGTGTCTAGATATTGGGTCTGCATGAATGTCTGTGGACCTCCTTTTCACTGCCTGGGGATGTGGGCAGAATCCAGCAGCACAGGGCTCAAAGGGAATCCATGGAGTTGTTCCATACTAGAACTTTTTTATCTGAAGGGGAAGGGGGAAACGGCAATCTCACACTCTTAATGGTTTCTTTCAGACCATTTCTTAATTCTTTTGCATTCTCTATTCTTTATTTTCCTGGGGTTTCCCTTCTCTCATTCCTGATGATTTCCTTCTAACTCTCTCATTCTTGTTACTTTCCTTCTGACCCATTTTAACTCTATCTTTATACTTTCCCTTACAGCTTATATTCCCCAGTAAAATCTTTCAAGCAATATGAAAATTACACTGTGGTTCCATTCTGTTTTTCAAGTGAATGATTACAATGAATACAAGTAAAAAACAGTATGTTTTCTATATCCCTTACATGATTAAACATTTTATGTATTACAGGTGAAAAACAAATTATCCCAAGAACACATGTACATTCATACCAAGGCAACTTGTTATAGATTACAAGTGTTATAGATTATAGATTAGAAGCAAGATATTCATTTACTGGCAGGCTGTGTTTTTTGGTTATAAAGAAAGGATAAATCATTTTATTACTTATCTTAAAAGGTAATCTTATAAGGAATCACAAATCTAAACTTTAATATAAGAAAAAGAATCAGCTTTGCTTTAAATCTTTAGGGTGCATGTCCATTCATCAATGTGTGCTCGCACACGCGCTCGCATGTACACACACACACACACACACACACACACACACACACACACACACACACACACGATACATATCAGGAGATTGAGGGTACATGGGTACAAGGAATTAATCATTATCTTTGATCACCAACCTAACATGGAAAGTATGTCAACTAATAGCAATTGGCCTACTTTGTATTCATTCCCTGGCCTTAAAGAGTTACTTATTCAACTACGTGCCTTTCTAAAATTTTAGATTGTTTTCTTGGGTTTTTCACCTCAAAGCTTTGTTTCAGCTATGATGCACTCCAAAACCTGTGAACACATTTTTCAACATTAAGGTTAAAAGAATTTAAGCTAGCTGGGCTAACTGGGACTCAATAGTATTTCTTTAAATCTTTAGGCAATCTCACACTCTTAATGGTTTCTTTCAGACCATTTCTTAATTCTTTTGCATTCTCTATTCTTTATTTTCCTTTATTTTTACTTTTTTAAGGCAATGTGAGAGTCCCTTATTGGAGCATAAAAGGGAGTCCCAAAAACCACAAAATGTGATCTCTGTGTCTTATACTATGATCAAATATAAATCAAGGTAGCAAAGAAGGATGACATTGTACTTGTTATTGTTCTTTGTACAAATGACAAGATGTTACAGGCATATGCACACAGTAATCTCATAGCTGGTACCTGACAGATATGAGAAATTACAGTTTGTACATTTCCAGAATTTCTGTGTCCAGTATTCTTAGTAGCACCAACAGTATAATTTATGCACAGGATTTGAATATACTTTGAATTTAAAGTATTTTAAACTTGTGATGAAGTAATCTGGCCATAGCATTTCATAAATACAAGAGCTCATTTATGCATGAAATCTCATTATTTCTTTTATGCAGAGCAATATTTCATACATTAGTATTTCTTCATCTTTAACTTAAAACACAGTCTCAAAAGAAACTCATGTATTCTAGCTGTGTGACACTTGTTTTATTTTTTATCATTAAAACTCTATTCAAATTATTATTATCATCATCATCATCATCATCATCATCATCACCATCATCAATTAGACAGTACAGCTTAGGAAGAATAACCTTCATAATAATCCAAGGGTAAAAGTACGCAGTAGAATGGGATGTTTCCAGGAGATAAACACACTATATTACAGGCAGTGAGGATCTCCCCACACCTATTCACACCATGCCAGATACTGAAGGAAGATAGCAGCAGCAAACTTATAAAGGCTCAGCAGAAGCAAAAGCTGTTCTAGAGTCTATGGGCTCTGGGCCTTGCCTATCTGAAATTCACAGATCAGGAATTTGCCTACTGGTGGGCTGACACCTGACCTTCAATTGCAACCTGCTCCTCCTCTGACAGGGCAAGCAGCAACTCCTCGTGAATGTTTGGTGACCACTGAAGATGGTTTTGAAGCACATGGGATACAGAGGCACAGACAGTTGTGAGCTGCAATGTGAGTGTTGGTAATTGAACCTGGGACTTCTGGAAGAGTAGCCAGTGCTTTTACCGGCTGCAACTCTCTAGGACCACAGTGGGTCTTTTTAATATGTACCTGAAAATGCAATAGTTGGCATATGCATTCCTCACAGGTAATAATTTCTGAAATTCCTCTTAGCTCCCAGAGTTAATATATATTAAAATGATTTGGAAGCTGAGAGTCCTGTCCTTGACTGACTGTAGAACTCTGCCTTTGGTATCCAAGTGCATGTGAGCTGGTCCACCTGGTTGAAATGATTTCAGTGCAAAAGAGAATGCCAAAATGGCTCTTTGCATTGTGAAAGGTTTGAAAACACAGAACAGGACAATGAGATCTATAATGGAAAATATAAGAATCGTTATAGAAGGCAGATATTTTTAAATGTCAGCATTTTTGAATAGTTAACAAAATATAATTCAAGAAAGTGTGTGCATATTCACACACACACGCACACACACAAAAACTTCAATATCCAATTTGTGATGTTTATGAGTGAACAAAGTGGATGGAAACAGCAAACTGTGAACTTTGCAAAGAGTACACACATTAAAGCTCTTAGTAGTTTCTACCATGTTTTGAGCTTTGCCTTGCCTGAGATCCCACAAGGCAGGTTTGTTATCAACTTTTGTATTTTTGCAGAATATGACAAAATGGGATATATTCAGTTACTGCAGTTTCTTTGGCAATAGCTGTAAAATGATTTTATACTTAAGGTACAAAATAACAGTTGTGGAAAGCCCGTTATTTGAATTCTTTATAAAGCATCGTAATCTAAAATGGTTTTTGAAAGAAATTACAGAATAAAAGCCAAGTTTTTAGACTTTCAAAAGTACTAACTTATAACGCTTATGTTCGAGAAGACAGAAAAACCAACATAAAGAGAGGGGCATTATCTTGAAAAGGCCACTGGTGCCAATAAAGTCTATATTTTTCCTGACAATCTCCTTTAAAAAAAAAGTGCCACCAAGACATGAAGATAAATGTGAGGTATCAATCATTTCCATGGCAAAAGATTGTGATGTCAAAACAGAGAGGAACATGGATTTATAGAAGGAATGGATGACTGCAGATAAACAAAATTTGGCATAAGTTCTTAAAAACAGACAAAATAGACCCAATTATACTTATTTATGTATTGAGATTCAGTTCTATAGCACAAGTTGTATATTGTTACACAAATATCAAACTTAATTTATAATCTAGCATTTATAGAATTCTTCAAAATTATTCCTATATCAGGGCAATGAAGAATTTATATAATTTAAAACAGGATTATGACTGTGAAGTTTTTAATTTCATGACACTCCAGGAAAATAATACTCATATTAAGTTAAAGAAATTTATGTTTGGGTACCCCCCCATCAGAGACACTCCCACTCAAGAATTCTTTCTCATTTTTCCTTAACAAATCTATGTTTGTTTCATTCAAACAATAAAAAATCCCTAAGCTTAGGCAGTGAAAAGCTAAATATAGGTATACTCCATGTAGTCTCGAAGGGGAAATAATTCCCAGGGTGAATAACGTTTCCCAGAGGAAGCAATGATATATTACTTTTTGTTTATGCACAGTAAAATGCATAGCAGAATAGCTATTATAAAATCTTGCCCAAGAGGTTGGTGAGGAGGCATCCTTCTGAACAGACCAGAAGGACCAATAATGACAAGGAGATGGAGGAACACAAGTTACAACCTCATTAACTAGAGACAGCAGGTGGTATACAAGGATAAAACACAAGAGCCCCAGGAAGTTAGACTCCTAGGGAAAAGCTCTAGAACTTATAAACCAAGGAGGTACTTCAAATTGAGCTAATTGGAACTGATAAATATCAATGTAAGATACAGAAATTCTAGATGAGCCTTTGCCTTGTCCACACTCTCAAGCTTTCTGAAGGAGCCCTCCTAGAACTACAAACTAAATTCATCTAAATGATACACCCATACTTAATCCAAAGGTTAACAAATTGGAATAATTCATGATATAAATAAATATGATGTATACAGTTTGTCAATAAATTTCTCGTTAGGTTGAAATATTAAATATAAATTTATTCTGCAAATTCTACCCAATGCAAATGGAAACGATTGATGAAAATGAATTGCATAGGGCATGGAGTGATCAAATTAATATATGAGCCACTGAATGAAACCTCAGAACCTCTATTTATAAAATTCAGATACACATATGGCTATCTGTTTGAGACAATGCAAGTATTTATGAGCCTTAAGAAGAAGGGCTAATCCATATGGGTGTGAATCCTCTTCTACCTCTATTATTTTAAAACCTTCAATAGCTTGCATTAAACAAATAACACCACCTCAAAATAACATGCTTTCCATGCCATGTCATGGGTAGGTAAGACTTGTAAAGAACACAGTGGCTTACATGTTGAAGCAATTTGCTTGGCATGTGAAACATGGCCCATAAGGTAGCTTGCATTCACAATTAACAGGGCCATGGTTTTCTTGAATGCAAATCAGAAAGCAACAACATGTGATTCATGCATTTCAGAAAGTTCACGTTCTACTGGACTTGTGTGAATTGTCACTGTGTTTTCCAAAGCTCGTTATGATTTATCTTCATCAGCCATCGGCCAAAATTACCAGACTCCAATTACTTTGCTTCCCAGTTTCAAGAAAGAAAGAGAGATTATGTCAGTCCTACTGCAGGAGATGGCTGACAGTGCCCGAGGAAGGGAAAGTAATCTACTCTTCCCTGACATTCGCTGCCTGAAAGTCATCCACATTAACAACCATTCCAACTTGCTTAATGCAAGCCAATTGCTTCCATTTCCCTCTTGTCAGTTACATTAACTCCAATTCACATTTAACCCTTAAAAAATTAAAAAAAATAAAATAATGTAAGACTCCCTTAAATTCTGACAAGGCCGCTTAAGGACCCTGGCGGCACATAGTGTTTCTTAATGGAGCAACTCTAATATAATAGTCTGTAAATTTCATGAAAGAATATTCTTGATGAGAAATTAAACACATTTTCCAAGATAGAAAATATCAAAACAAACTTATGCACTTATTTAGAAAAAAACTAAATTGTCCCTAATTACAACTAAGACCATGTTATATTTATGATGAGGAGGAAGAAACCAAATTATATTTCAAACTGCATAATATAATCCAATATTCTTTCACTAAGAACTATTAAACTCATATAACAGACCATTAACTTCCAGACAATTTAGAGCTTACATCAGGTTAACATCAGTGGTACAAAAAGGAAACTGGGATGGCATTTAAATAACAGCGAGTGTCAATATACTATTATACAACCTAAAGAGGGCACCAGGTCTGATGTATACCTATTATATTGAATTAGGAGACATTCACATTTTACAAGCTGGTTTACTATTTGTTTTTTATTCTTTAAGATCTAAATCTTAACAGTGTGATCAAAATATATGACATACATAAGACAAGTAAACTGAATCTTACATTTTCCCTTGTAATTTTTCTTGAATTTATTTGATATTCTAATGCTGGATGGGTTTATGAGTTTGGATGTCAAAGAAAAACAAGGTAGGGAGAAGACACTGGCTGTAATTTTCTAGGATTCACCAAATGTGTACTCGGCAGAAAAAAAAAAACAAAACAAAACACCCAGAGTGTGGGCATAATTCAAACATTACCTAAGATTGCCTTATCACACACAGGAAAAAAGCCCAAGGCAAAAGCAATAGACCCAAATATGCTTAGAAAGAATTCATTGTCAAACCTTTGAAAGGAATATTTCAAGTCAATAATGAGCCAATACCCCTTTGTATGTTTGACTAATATAAAAAGAAAAGATTTGCCTAGCTAAAACACTCTATCTGGGAGAAACCTATTAATGAAATAGATGGGTGAAAACTGAGCAATAAAACAATGTTCAGAAAAGTACAAATGTTGACAAATCACAGGGTCCCAGTTCAGAGATGGTAAACAGTCATTAAATAGAAACACATAACACTGGCTAGAGCTTTGCTTACCGTGGTTTCAAATGCTCCTCATTATCACTTTATCTTTGTTAGTATTAAATTATTGTTATTCCCCTTAAATTATTACAGGTGAGCAAAATGAAACCTCAGATTATTGATGAATAGACTGTAATGGTTCCAGAATATCATTTATTTAAACAGAACTTTTTCTTTTTCTTTTAGAAAGTATCTTTGAAGTTACAAACAGTTGTGGGAGTTGCCTTGTGGGTGCTGGGATTTGAAGCGAGATTCTCTGGAAGAGCAGTTAGCGCTCTTAAACCACTGAGTAGTTTTGAAATTATTTTCATTTTGATGCGTGTGGGATAGAGTGTGTGTTTGATTAAATGTGTGTGCATGCGCTTGAAGACCAGAGAATAATCTGGGGACTTGGTCTTTGCTTCCCATCTTATTTGAGCAGGGTCTATTTTTATGCTATTTTAACTAGGCTAGTTACCCTGGACCAGGAGATCTTCCCTCATTTCTCCTGTCCACACTTCACAAAGCAAGTCTTTTGAAACAGTGAGCCATCTCTCCCTCTAGCCTGAAAATTAATTTGTAATTCATTAAATTTGTACTTTGATAACTACACGCATTCATGCAAGTGTATACACACACACACACACACACACACACACACACACACACACACACAGAGAGAGAGAGAGAGAGAGAGAGAGAGAGAGAGAGAGAGAGAGAGAGGGGGGGGGGAGAATTCTGGTTGCTCTCCTCTTCCTCCTTCTCTTGTCAACACCTTGCCCCTTACATTCTTCCCATACTCATGCTACCTTAGGGTTGTGGTTACTATGAAGAGTCACACGACTGATGCAAGTTCTAAAGGAAGGTATTTAAATGGGGCTTACTGACATTTTCAGAGGGTTAGTTCATGATCATCATGAAGGGGATCACGGTGGCAGGCAAGCATTATGCTGGGGCAACTGCTGAGAACCTCACTTCCTGATCTCCAGGAAACAGGAAGACAGACAGAAAGAGTAGGACTGGGCCTGGCATGGGCTTTTGAAACTCCAAAGCACACACCAGTGACATACTTCTGCAACAAGGCCACACCTCCTAATCCTTCCCACAGCTCCACTAAATGAGGACCAAGCCTATTGAGGTAGGGAGGAAATCTCATTCACACCACCACACATGGATTTTTGTTTTGTTTTGTGATCTATTGAATTTAACCATCTGCACCAACCAGGATATAGAACTATCCACTGGGGTTTGGTGGGCTCACCAATGGGTACATTCATACCCACAAATGAATGATATTCTGGCAAGTAATTGGTAGATGTAGTATACACTTTAGCTTTTTATAAATTGGATGCACTGAATGCCTTTGGGTGGGAATAGCCATTAATAAGTTACCCCCCTCTCCATTATACTGGCTACCTTTAAACCACCAAAATATAAAAACAGAGAAACGTCACATGTGCAGAAGAAGGAATGGAGAGACAGGCTGAACAAGCTTACTCCTGTAAGTAGTGACTGTGTTTCTACCCTCACAAACTTCTAGAAAGAATGCTGGTCTAGTTCCTTGTGATTCAAGTCTATTCCCTTTGTGACAATAATGATTAAAGTTTCATGGAACAGAATGCTGTGTCATAAGCTACTAGTACCGGTAATAATTGTTGCTGTGACTTGAATGAGAATGGTGCCCATAGGCCCATATATTTGAATGTGTGATTCCCAAATGGGGGAACTGTTTAAAAAGGACCAGGAGGTATGGCCTGCTTGGAGGAGGTGTGTCACAGGAATGGGTTTCAGGGTTTCAAAAGTGCACACCAGGCAGCCTATCTTTCCGTCTGCCTAAACATGGCAAATCAGAAGTGAGCTCTCAGCTACTGTTCCCGCACCATGTCTGTCTGTTGCCATGCTACCTGCCATGATAATCATGGACTGCCCTAACTCCCTGAGACTGTAAGCAAGCCCGCAATCAAACACTTGCTCCTACAAGCTGCCTTGGTGATGGTATGTCTTCATTCCAATAGAGCAGTAACTAAAACAAATGTCAAACTTTGATTTCAATGAGATATATTAAGAAAACTATGATATTACATAAGTACTTTCAAAGTAGGTATGAAATAATGCAAATGATATTCCAAATTTTCTACAGCATGTACAATGTGGTGTGAGAAGGAAAAAGAAAAGAAAAACTACATTTTTTTAGACTAAATTACTAGTGCTACTGACAACACTGTAGCTTTTGGGTAATTCATAATGGAAGGATATTCTGGTGCAAAGAGGCAAATTAATAGAAACAAGATTTTCATGCTTCAGTTCTATGATTGCCAAAATAAAATTCACAGACTTCAAGAAAAGAAATCACTAGAAGAGAACTTGTAGGTCCCTTCATTAGCTTCCTGTGACATTCACATCCTTTGTTCCTCGTCTTCCTCAGGAGGACTTCCCATAGCCACCTCTAACCATGTTATGCTCCTCACTGTAGTGGAAAGCACAGCAACTACCATCAACATGATTTACCCCACATACACAGATATTTATACGTGAAGAGTTATTTGCAAGGAAACATAAATGATGAGCTCACAGACAGCAATTAAAGCTCAAAGGTGCAGCTCTCTGATAGAAATATAAACCTGAAAGTAGCAAGAGCGTCTACTTTTAGTTTTTGTGAATCCTATTTCCATACTTAGTCTCAGATTCATTACTCACAACAGTTATCAGCACCCACTGGCTTTATTGGCTTGTGTATAGCTTTAGATTTTACAGGAGTCATTTAAGATCAAATTACTATTAAATCAGCTGTCCAGTTCAATCGTGGTTTGTGCTAGTTAAATTCCAATTCTCTAATACCTATAACTTATGGTAAAGAACTAAACAATATACATCGGCCATTAATCAACTAATCAATGCTACTAATCCTGGACTGTTACCTTCACCTTTAAAGCCCTGTGGAGCACAGCTCTAAGTTTAAGTTAATTTCTACTTTCCAGTCCTCGGCTGTAATGAACTCACTGCTGACAAGTCTAGAATGACCATTGCTCTAAAAAAAACGTAATTAAATAAAACACCAGGTGGGGATGGGAGAGGATAAAACAGAACTTAACAGCCGGTTGAGGGTAGGAGGAAGTCCCCAGATTGGAAATATGGGCAACACAGTAGAGGAAAAGTGTGCGTGATATAATTAACAAAGTGATGAAGAAAAACATGTAAAGATCTGAATGGTTTCCACACTTTCAGAGTAACTCCAGACACTGAAGTTCCTCAAAGGAATCACAATGGGCGTGTGAAGGTCAAGGTCTGGGTGCTGAGGGAGGAGACAGAGCAGAGCTGCTGCAGTTCACTAGGAAGGAACACACAGAGAAGACTAGCACATGGTGTCTGAGTTCAGAATGCTTGGTAAGCAGGTAAATCGGAATAGATAAAAACCAAATGGACACTCAGTTTTCAGCTTTAAGAACAGACTAGCAAAAGTCATGCTGTAAATTCATGGAGTGATATTTAAAACTGCAAATCTGGCAGATTATGCTTATTAGAAAATATAAAACTTTGGACTTGGGCTTGAAAATGTGCACTAGTAAAAGTTAAAAAAAAATTATGGCATATGACCCTACCACTATAATTTTATTTATGTGCCATGGGTATGTTTTCTTAAAGACATATTCAAGCATGTTCATACATTGTTTATATTTTTAAAAACTGTGAAAACAAGTACAATAACAAATAGAGGATGGATATCTAAGTGATTAGTTATAGAAATAGGATAATTTTAGACATGAAACTAAAATTTCACATTCCTAAATGCAAAAATCTAAAATAAAAAGTAATATATGTTTTTCTAATGTTTATAGCTTATTTATTAAAATCATCCATGGTAGGTCAATTTCTGATTTTACTCTCAATTAGAAGAGTACTCCTATTTGATGCTCATAAAGGCAGAGTTACTCAGACTGACTGATACGCCTTCCCTGCTTACCATATAAACTGTTCCTCGGAGAGTTACCTTCTGCAGACCAACTTCCTCATGGCTTTGAGACCAAGAGCTGGAAGTGACAAATGGCAGAGACGTTCTCAAGGACTGCATGAGACTGTCCACGATGGAACTTCTTTGGGCAGTCCTGCTTTGTTCGTGCAGAAAACCTAAACACACTAAAATGGCGCTTTCTTTTCTTACCCTGGACTCAAGAAGTCTACATTTATTCAGGTTTATTTCCTGATGAAAACAATGGCATTTTTATGGATTTTGGAGTCATGTTTGGATGCATGGTCAAAGTCAGGCCAGTTCCAGCCTGTGTTATCCCATCAAAGACACTTATCAGGTACTGTTTGTGGAAAATACAGCACCTTGTTGGGTCCTTGCAATGATTAAATATGTAACCTTGTGTCAACAACTGAGCAGTTTGGACTGTAGGAGATAATGTGTATCAGACATTTTGTAAAGAGCAGTAAACACTGTAGTCATGATTATGAAGATCTTGCCTTTATTTGTAATGAATTCAAGAGCAGATTTATTGTTTCCTCTAAACTTATCCAATGTTCAGAAAAGATCTTTTGTTTCCTTCTATTGGTGGATCCATTTCTTTCCTTAACCTTGCGGTCACACTTTAGATGAAATTCCTTGTCAATTTCATAGCCTGCTATAAATTTCAGACAAAGCAAATGCAAATTAAATTGTTTTGTGAAATTACTAGGAATAAAATAATGCATAACTTTCTGTGTAAGTGAAACAAATGCTATTAACATTATCAAAAGTTTACATTGCTGTTATTAATGTCAGAGTCCTGGAGTTCTGAAAATTTCCAGGAATCATTAGAAATAAAGTACACACACTTTAAAGTATCCAGCTTTCCTCCTAGTCAACAACACTTCAAAAGACACAAACAGCTTTGCTAGAATTAGCCCAGTGTCTCACTTGTTTTGTTATTCATAAACATGTATGAAGCATGCCTGACATGAATTATTACAACTTGTTTGGTGGTCCAAAAATGTAGGTACAGAGATGGGAAAAAAGTAATTTAAAGTAAATAGTACCCTGGCATTTTGTTTTCTAGAAATAACTCTAAAAATGAAATTAATGTTAAATCTATATGTTATAATAAATTGCTAGATCAAATGTCAATGCACCTAATTATTTTAATACTTGCCATGATGAAGTCTTACATATCTGATCTTAAATTTAACAAAAACATACAGAAAATTGCTTCCTTTTATGCCTTTTTAAAACAGATTTCCTAACAATGATTTTTTTTAGATCTCAAAAATATTTCCAAATGATCAGCCACCTTCAGTTAAGATTAAATTGTATTTTGTTGCTATCTCAAAGAGAAACCACTGTACTTCATAAGTGAAACATAAGTTGTTTGATCAAAGGAAAACATTTAAAACACTAACTCCAATCTACACATCATTGCAAAGGACACCTAGAATAATAAAACTTGTAATAATGATATCAATATGCAAACATACAGAATACTCACATCTCCCAATAACTGACATATTAGAAAAGAGTTTCATTGCTAAGGGGATAAATAATGAACACTTGGTCTTTTCAGGAATTGAGTTCACATATGAGCTGGTATGTGTTACATACACGTTCTCTTGCTTCTCCTTGGTGACATGGTATAACAGTTTCACACATTTGTAACAAACAAGGAATGAGGCCTGGCATTGGTGGCGCACACCTTTAATCCCAGCACTCAGGAGGCAGAGGCAGGTAGATCTCTGTGAGGTCCAGGCCAGCCTGGTCTACAGAGTGAGTTCCAGGCCAGGCTCCAAAGCAATACAGAGAAACCCTGTCTCAAAAACCAAAACAAAAACCAAGGAAAACCAAAACAAAAAACAAACAAAAAAACAAGGAATGAGGAGCAATATGAACTAGGTAACTGAGGAGGGGGTAAGGGATGTAGAAGAAAGAGAAACTAGATGGAGCTAAAAAGAGAGAGAGAGAGAGAGAGAGAGAGAGAGAGAGAGAGAGAGAGAGAGAGAGAGAGAGAGAGAAAGAGAACATCACAAGTAAAAGATTTTTTTTTTAATCAATCCAGTTAATCCAGAGCCTTTTCAGGCAGCATGTCACAAGCTGCTTACATATCAGTGAGGTTTGAGTGGCAAAAATTTGCCAAGCCAGAAGTGAGGCAGTATTTGTCAAAAAGATTGACTTGTGCTTTCATGTTAGTTAAAAAAATGTGACAGTACATGGTTATTGCCACAAGCATGAGGTTGTTGGGGGGCTAAGGCAAGCACCTTAGCAGCGGGCAGTCATGGAAAATGTCTAAGTTGCTTTCGTTCCTTTCAAGGCAGGTGCTCGTAACATGCCTTGTTAGTGTGCCAAACCATTCCTCGCTCCCAAATACTTAAATACCACCTGTCCAAGCTGAGAATACATTTTTTTAAATGAAGACGCACGCAATATTACTTGCTCAAAATAACAATATAATAAATACCTTACTGGTCCCAGGAACACTAAAATGTTATGTACATAGGAGCGGTCAGCCACCTTGCTTGTACTCCTGCAGGCAGGGACACATTTATTTCTGTAAGTCAGACACTGATGAGGTCTGAGTTGCAGGGCTATAACTGCATCCTCTTGGATAGTAAAAGAAGAATATTTCTAATTTCCGCATCAGCTCTTGATCTTATAATTGAGATGAAGAGTAACACTGCTCCGTTTAACTTCAGTGTTACAAGTGCACATATACAAACTTCTGTCAAACTTGTCTCTCAGGGCTTGGCAGGGTTCCAGATTTGTTTCTCTCATAACCAGTTTCTCCAAAGGAATGATACGAACACATGATCTTAAATGAAAATTAATGCACTGATCAAGCAACTTGAGGTGACTGCTAGATATTAGCACCCAAGCATTTCCAAAGCACTGCATAGACAAAGGCTTGGTTTCCAGAGAGCTACTCTGGTGAGTGCTAGAAGATTTAAGGAAGCTATTGGGGGAAGGGGGGCACTGGGACTGCTCCTTTATAAAAGCCTAGAAAATAAAGCTTTGCCTTAGAATGCCTGGAAGTTTTATTGTTGATATACCAGACCATAGTGTAAGTGACTTAAGAAACTGAAACTGGGGGTATGTATGCCTTCAAAGGGAATGTGGGAGCTTTACTAAACCCTTTTTCTTACTCTCTCCCTTCCTTCCTTCCTTCCTTCCTTCCTTCCTTCCTTCCTTCCTTCCTTCCTTCTTTCCTCTTCCTTCCTATCTCTTTCTCTCTCTTCCTTCCTTTCCTTCTTTTTCTTTCTTTCTCTGTCTCTTTCTTTTCTTTACTGTTCTTTGACCACAAGAGAGCAGGTTGGCTCCTGCAGAGGTGGGTTACTGCAAGCCCATAATATCATGACCAACCAATCATAGACTGATTCCCCTGAAACCATAAGGCAAAACAAACCTTCCCTCTTACAATGAAAATCTCAGGAATCTATTAAAGAAACAGAAAGCCAGCTGGCCTATTATTTGGGGAACCTTTTCTAGAACTCTACCCAACTAAATTATGATTTTGACTAACCACAGCTTTAAAGGGATCTAATCAGCAATTTCCAAAATAATGAAAACACTGTAAATGAAAAGAGATGATCTTAAATCATGGCAATAAAATACCCTTATCCTGTATGTCTCACATTAGAGTCAATGCCTGTTTTGGAATGAGTCACTGACATGTATCCCATCTTTTCTTCCTAATAACAGTCAGCTGTGGAATTATTTCTTTGAGAGATTTGTTCTGCAGATCTTACGGCAAAATAACTCAGTTTTGCTGACCTACTTTTCTCAGTTTATAAGAACATTCCAGTGAAGTCAGATAGATATAAACATCCTTCCTTTCCCCTGAGTAGAGATATATACTTATTTACCCTGCTCTAGTCAAAATCCCCGGAAAGTCTAAATATTTACTTCTGTTCTAAAGAGGCTTCTGATTTGAGGTTTTGCAGAATGAGACTGTATAGACCAAAAGCAAAGTGCTCATGGTCAGAATTGGGGGAGGAGGGTTACCACCATGTAAGTGTCAGGCACCAACTACTACATTATCTGTGGTATTCAGTACACCCCCAAATAAGAAGGAGCACAGGTAGATGGCTGTTAATCACTGTTCACATGTTTTTGGAGTGTCCCAAGAGGGTGCCTGTTTACTGCAAGTTTGGCAACTGGGCATCAATACTGTTAACATGAGAGGCAGTAGGAGGTGAGAGAACAATGTTGAGAAGAAGACAGAAACCCCAAATGAACACTAGTTCCTGGCAAGTCAGCTAAGGATGGCCAAGAAAGCCAACTAAAGCAGAAGTCCAAACTACTATCCTTCTCTGCCTGCCTGCCCATTAGAGAGGACACCTAACATGCACCTAGGCATGTCACAATTCACCAAACTGGTGGCTCTGTGCAAGAATACACTGAGCAAGTTTAATTCTTAAGCACAACCCAATCTATTGTATATTTTTACTGATTTCTATGTGCATCATAAACAGGTTCTATCCATAACACCCACACAATTTGATACTGTCAAAAATTCGAGCTAAAAGGCCATTCAGTGTCTAAGTCAAGGAAGTGATAGTGTACGGTGACACTCACAAAATGAATGAAATGGTGACTACACTCGAATCAGTATGCCCTGCTCTCTGTCTTGTTTGTTGAACCATGGATCACGAATGTAATTGCCCACCCACTATCTCATTTCTCAAAATAAGCAGATACTTTCTTTATGAGATTTCCCCGAATGTTTTACTCCTGAAGTGAAAACTTGTCACTATCCCTTAATTTCCCAAGCCAGAATTCACTTCCAGTGTGTCACCAAATTCTACTGATTGTGCATCTCAAATCTCTTCCAGGCTTGCCTCTCATTGGAATTCTTATCTCTACTGACTCAGCTCAAGCACTGATCAATTTTTGCTTAGACTGAAGAGCAGCCTTCAAATCTCCCAGAAAGCTCTCACTCCTTTCTATAAATCACAACTAGAAAATTATTTCTGGAAAACAAGCCATTCTAAATATTCTAATAAAACATTCAAACAATTGATTCTCTTGAAAAAGAAAAACAAAAAAACCTCTCCCTTGTGTTAATAATTAATGTATTAGTAGATAAATGCAGGGCATCAAGCCCAAGGCATGACAGAGTGCAATGGCAGATAAGAGGCCTGTTGACTGCATAGGTGTTTTTTTTTTTTTTTTTTTTTTAGATTCTCTGCATGTTTAGACTCTTCATAAAATAAGGAGGGATGTCTTCAATGACATTGCTTAACATATAATAAGGCTTACTTGTTTCCTGTGTGTTTCACACAGCATTAAAGAGGCATGATGCATTGAATATCTTTAGTAGCAGGCAGAAAAGAAGTACTAGTTTTAAACATGCATTCTGTTCTTCCATAGTGGTGATGAAGGAAAGCTGCACTGGCCACCATTTCATTCTGGAATACTGCTGCTACTACAGTTTTCATTTCTCAAGACGAAGAGTAAAGCATCACATAGCATTTCCAACAGAAAGGTAGACCACACAGCAACAGCCCCAAAACATATGCAATCATGATATGCAAACAAGCAGGACGGGTTTGATACATATCCTTAGAGTGAAATAATTAACACACTCAAAAGTTTCTCTAGTTCATATTTCACAACCAGAGACACAATTCCTGGAAAATTTTGAACTATTGCTGAAGTTTAGCACACCTCTCACTGATTAGGTCATCAACAGTGGAGGGGCAGTTTCAATTATTCACCCTTATTGGACAGAACAAAGATGGGACATTTGAGAGACAGAGTGAGTTATCCATTGGGAGGCACAAGAGCCAGATTCAATCATACAGTTTACTGATGACCAAACCTTAAATTATAATGGGAAAGCTCTTTGTTCTGCTGCTTCATAAAACTCTACCCATCTTTCAGAGATCAGCACGCACAGCCAGAGAGCTCATCTATGCAAGCTTAGTGCATCCATTTTCTAAACAATGGAAACTGTGTTTAGAAACTGAGTAACTCAGCACGGACCAGCACTTAGGGAACCTGGATCTACTCCCAAGAGCTCAGTGCTCTGCCCAGCACCTCATAGACACCTGATCCAGGTTACAGATTACAATTGCTTACAATAGAATCCGGGAGCCCCAAAAGAACTTTCATCTTAGAATAGTGGGCTGTTTCAGTACCTGTCTGCCAAACATACAGGGGACACACAAAGAAAACACAATACGAACAGTACTCTTCCTTTCCAATCCAGTAGCTTTGTGATGTTGATCAAATCAATTGACTAATGAGCCCAAGTGAGCAGATTAGTGAGCGATTCATGGGGAAGCTGCAGATGAAAAATTATAAAATACTTCCTCTCACTGTAGCCACATGGGGGATGTGCATGCTTGTTCAAAACAGCATCATTACAATATTTGTGAAAAATAAATAATTGAACACTGTGTATCAACAGCATTTAAGACATGGGAAGATAAGAACATTATTTTTATTTTAGAATTCACAGTGGCAAGAATTCATAGTCCAAACTGCCACTGATAGAAGAAAGGCTAAAGAAAACTCAGTACATGTATGGGGTAGAATATTAATAGTGATGAGAGATGATGAACTGTCCAGCAGAAACACAGGAAAAAGGATGACAGAATGACAGCCAAAGAAGCACAACAAAAAATTACATGTATTTTATGCAATTAAAGAAACTACAGGCACAGCCATAGGAAAATGAAGACAAACAATATTGTCACAACATTCTTATGAATATGATAGTAATAAGAAATGTTTTTAAAATGTTCTTTGCAGGCTGGCAAGATTGCCAAGTGGGTAAAGACAGTTATTAGTTCCAAGCAAGATGGCCTCAGTTGCATTCCAAGACCCATGAATGCTGAAAAGACTTGTGAAAGAAATTATCCTCTGGCCCACACATGCATACATGGACATAGAAACACACAAATAGCTAAAACACAAAAACAAATAAAAAATAATTTAAAATGATTTTTAAATGTAAAAATTCTTCTTTAAATCCTCTTTGCAAAACTTGGTTATGTGTGTACTTGTGAACATGTGTGCACGCATGTGTGAGCATGTAGAGACCAGAGGTTACTCTAGAGTGTTGTTTTTCAAACACTGTCTAACTTGTGTTTTAAGACAGGGAGCCTCAGGGACCTGGAGCTCAGGAAGCAGGCAAGGCCTGCTTCCTTCCCGCTCTGAGCAATAGTATTACAATCATGTACCACCATGTCCACTTTAAAAGAAAAATGAAGCATGGATTCTGGAAATCGAGCTCAAATGTTCCCAGCACGTTACCAACTGTGATATCTCTCGCCTCAGTCCTATTGTTTTATATGTACATACTAAAAAAATAATTTCGGTGAATGAATTTTATATAGTCTACCAAATGTGGCATTTCTAGTAAGAAAGCTCCAAGGATACAGAGTTGGAGCAGCACTGTCCTATCGTTTCCAGCTAAGCTGAATGGGGCTGATGGATTGGAAGTGAGGCACATGGCATAATTTTCATAGCTACCTATAGTGCAGAATTTCCTAGAAGTGAAAGAACTCAAGAATGGCTTTCAAACAGAGAGTTACTGTGCATTCTCTAGCAACAAAGCATTTGAAATGCTTTCCTGTAGGGAGAGACTCTGAATATCTGTACCACTGACCATTCCAATCCTTGCCTCAAAAAAACAAAAACAAAAACAAACAAACAAAAAAAACCACAAAAAACGTACCCATACCAGGAAATATACTACCCTTAGAAAGAATTACACACACAAGTTTGGCAATAAAATATGGGTTTGCCTGTAACAGTGCAAAATATTAGGAAAACATATTTTGAATGTAGGGTATATATCGACAAAGGACTTGTAAATAGATTGTGGTAAGTAACAGATAAAAAATTATGTTTTTCTGATTCCTTATTATATGCTTTAAAGAAGAAATGATGTACAATATATAAAAATAATGATATTGACCTGGAAATAGAAGTGAAGCTATTCTTTAAAAATCAACCTCACTGAGAAGATTCATCTGAGACAATTAAAATGGACATCACCCAGTGATTTCTAGGCCATGTCATATGTAGTGACAGATGAATTCATACAGATTTTGCCTGAGGTTACATGAAAAGCATGAGTTCCAACCCTTTAGAGTTCATTTTCTACTGGGGCCAGAAAATACAATATAGTATTTTAAGCATACAAATTTAAGACTTTAAAATAAAATCCGCATATTATCTCTTTCTTTTTAATGTACCTCCTCTCCCTGCATGGTTCCACATATGTTGGATAAAGAGAGAAAATAGAATCATTAGGTACAATGATACCATATGCTAGAACCAGGGAGAGAAGATGGGCGAGTGACTTCTTCATTTTAGTTGGGGGAGGTGGTTCGATACATGGTTTCACTGAGTAGCCCTGGCTATTCTGGAACTCACTCTGTAGAACAAGCAGTCCTGGATTTCAGTGAGATCCACCTGTCTCTGTCCCCCTAGTGCTGGGATTAAAGGCAGCCATCACCACAGCCATGTGGGAAAGTGACTTCTTAAGCAGATGGCTCCATGTTTAGTTCTATATTGAGTCAAATGAAATGATGAAAATTATTTTTATCATGAAGAAACTGTGCAGAATGACCAAACCTCCTCACAGTACTAACTGGATAGATATAGATAAATAGGCTCCAATAAGAGCACATAGCCTTATCTCAGAATCAGCCATCAAACCCAATGAATGAGTGAGAAAGTCGGGGAATGGTTTTCGCCTGAGTATTATTTGTTGTTTTTCTTCTTTTAAATCTAAGAATTCATGTTGTAATTCAATAAGGGCCTGAACACAGAATAAAAATTGAAGGCAGAAGTAAGTTTTAATCAGGAAAAAACCTTGACTATTTGCGATGCATCATGAGGTCAGAGGCTCACAGGCGGTCACTCTTGAACTTGTTACCACAATTACCTCATTTTTTAAATGTTGGATCTACATCTCTTTAATTGTACTTAAGTTATTTTGTTCATCAGACAAGACTGTGTAATTATCATTTAAGACATTACTGATGTACCATTTCCAGTCTGCTTGAAAAAATTCTATTTGCTATCCATATCAAATAAAAATCCTAGGACTTGAGGGGAAGTCTGTGACATATCATAAGATTGATAGGTATTTCCACCTGTCAGCTTGATTGTAATATGCAAAACTCAATAAAAAACAATGAAGCCAATAAAGTGTACTTAGTGATGCCATTAGCCAACTCAACATGTGGTAAAGCACTGAAGATAAATAAATACAGTGTCATTTTCATGGTTTGTCAAATGCTTTTCATCACAGACGTAAGTCAGCTGAGAAATTCTAATGCTGAAGCCAAGCCAACTCTAGTTAGCAAAGGTAATTACATTTCTTCTGACGCTGTTACCTTTAAGTAACTGTGAACAGAGCTGAGCAATGGGAATAACTGTAACACTGTTCCTAAGCCCACTACAACAAAGGAAGTATGCAACAAGATTCTGCATCTGTCTCTCTTTCAGGAGCCTGGGGTTGAGTAACCCAAGTAAATAGCCCATTAGTAGGACTGCCATGCCAGTTACCTGGCACCCTATGCCTGAAATACAGAATATATTCCTAGAAGTTAAAAACTCCACAGAGTCACAGAAACAGCAGTTTTGTGATGACTGAAATTGTGGAGTAGATTATACCAGTCCTTTTAATACTTTCATCTTTATTATAAAGTCCCTGAGGACAATAAAAGGAGCAACTGACCTACCTTCATGGTCACTCTGGGCAGGGCTTATAATAGGCATTATATTATAGGTAAGGGATTGGGAATAAGCTTAGGGTCTTTGCAAAGCAAGTATGAAAGCATCTCTGTTTTAAAAAGTTAACAGTGCTTGAAGAAAATTGGTTTTCTGATGAGAAGGTGCCTGATATTTCTAATTTTTTTTAAAAATCTCCCTTTCTTATTCCTGGGGCATAAACCACGTCACAAATGTTAGCCATACCTGCACCTCTGACCAACACACCCAATGCCAGCATTTTGTACTTTGGGGGGGTATGGTGATAATACTAGAGTCTTGGGGGTAAAATCCTGTCATGCTGTCATATTAGGTACACCTTCAGTCCTGAGGATGGCAATTGGCAGAAACAAGGCCTGTGATCAAATGCATGAAATGAGTGAACCATCAAAACTATAGTAGTCTTTGGCTATTTTCTTATCTAAAACAGTATTCTGTACTGTAGGTTTCATAAACATATTAATGAAACTAGGAAATCCAGTCTTGAAAACAAAAGGTACTTCAAACAAAGAAATAAGAGTACTTACAAACTACTTTTAAAATCTCTTTTTGGAAGAGATTGTCTTGATTATCAAGAATGATAGTATTTGTAGATCCCCTATTAATTATCTGATATAATAACAAGGTTATAGGGAAGATTACAAGGCACTGTATCCTGTATCACACACACACACACACACACAAAAAAAAAAAAAAAAAAACCTAAAATCTTCCCTTTAGCAGTATACATAAAAGCATACATGCATAGGCAATTATAAATGCATTTTTATGTTCTGTCTGCCACTGGGACTCCTTTGGATCACCCTCCTCAGAGATGGGATGGTAAAATCCAAGCTGGTAATTTCAGTCTGCTTCACAGCAGAAATATGTTCAAACTGACCACAGCTAAGCAGCAGCCACAATTCAACCAGTGGTCAATACTCCCATGAACCCGTCTCTATTTAGAAGCACCCACAGAGCACCAACAGTGTTTACAGCTGGTGAAACATGTACTTCCCTCTGCTTGGAATGTCACTGGCTTGTCCTTGCACTTCCCTATGTTTACAATTCAGGGTTGACATTGAAGGCATGACCCATGTCACACTGAAGCGCTGACACTTAAACCAGTGCTGCCAACAAAGTAGCAAGTTATGAACACTTATTGGGAACAAGTCTTTTCAAACAGAATAAAGACGATACAACATGAACCACAACATCCGATCATTATTCACTAAAAAGAAAGAAATGTAATGGGGTATAACTTTTCGACTGTTAGGAAATTGGTAAGCTGTTTTTCATTACTTTAATATTTCCTATTTTCATGTGCATGGTACATTCATCTATGTGTGGTGTGTGTGTATTATGTGTGTTCACCTAAGCATCAGTGCACACACATGTGTAGGTATGCATGTACAAGAGTGGTACATGTGTATGATGAAGCCACAGGTTGGCTTCTGGGGTGTTCCCTGCTTGCTCCTAACCTTCTTCACTGAGGTCAGAATCTGTCAGGTGAACCAAGAGTTCATTGATAAAGCAAGTTTATATAGGGACCTATTCTTGCACGTCTCAGGCTTTCTTGTGGCTAGAGTTAACAGGTAAGCCATGATGCCCAACCAGCATGCGCTTAACTTCTTAGGAACTGAACACCATACACCACATTTGCTGTATTTGCAGTAACCATTGAGCATTTCCCTAGCCCTGTGCCAGTTTTATTATAGATTTAATCTTTACTTCATTAAAAAAAAAAACAGGTATGTGTATGTGTCTCTTTGTGTGAGGGGTATGTGTGTACATGTCTGCAAGTGCCTGAGGACGCTAGGAATGCATCAGATAGCCAGGACTGGAGTTACAGAGGGTTTAGGCTGGCCAATATGGCTTTCAGGAGCCAAATTCAGGACCTTTGTGCTCTCAACTGCTGAGCCATCACTCCAGCAACTTCTGTAATTTTCTTGACCTCAATAACAAAATCATTGTTTTTGTTCAAGTCACACTCAAAAATGATTTTAATAACATATAAATCATTTGTAAGTTAAAATGTTTTTTAATGAAAAAAAAAAACATTGATACAAGCCTTCAATTTAAACTGAAGGAACAGCCATCCTAACACTATTAAACCAAACCAATTTTACTTTGTTCCAAGCTCTAGGCTGAGTGCCAGTGGTAACTAGTCTTTAAGACAGATAACTATCTTGGACCAGAGTAAAAGTCAATATTCCTAGGCTGATGACGCTATAGCTAAAGGGCTGAAATTTAATCCTACAAAGCAAGGAATCTGGAAAATGTCCAGCTATGACTTCTTTTCTTCTCGGTTGGAAGAAACGTGTGTTCAGTAACTGTTCCTTTTAAATGAAGATCTTCCCCTCCTGCTGTTTCATAGATCCACGTGTCTGCTAAAAACTGCCGAGAGCCTTGAACTTCAATGTAAGAGTACAGAGTAGTATCCCCAAACGTGTAAGTATATTGCATTGTGGACACTAAATAGTTGACCTTGCTTGTGAAGGATATGCTGCCAAAATGGCAGTTAATCAGTAAGCAGTTCCAGGATTGAGAAGCAGAGGTAATTTAAAGAAACAATTCTAATGTGCAATTGAGAAAGCATGCAATGTAGACAGTTCCTGAGGATGGCATATTTTATTTCCATATAATAAGAAGCAGAAACTGTATTTTTGTTCTGTTTATATACCAGATGGTATACCCAGAGGAAACAGACATGGGGAGGGGGGAGCAAGTATACACTTTCAGATTGTTCAATAGAATATTTGAATTACTTCCCACTTAAGGCAACTTCACATTTATGGCTCTTTGTAAAATTTATAAAATGCCTGAAGAAACATTATGTGAACAATGACATGGGTCGGGCTGTAGACCAACAGTGAAATAATCACTTGCGTCGTGTTCACGGAGAAGCATGAACCGCGGCGTAGGTGGCTTCAGCCATTACAGTACATAATTACCACCTCTCCCAACTTTTGAGACCCTGAAGCAGGTAATTGCACCTACCAAATGATTTTAATATTCCTTAGAAGGTAAACAAAAATGCTTTACCAAATAAGGAAGGCATTTTCAGAAAATGGTGAACTAATACACTTTGGCGTGAGAGGGCTATATGTTTAAAGCACGACATATATTTGAGTGTTCAGCAGCAATTTCTTTTGCTTTCAGTACAAACAAAGCTGGGAATATTAAGCTGTGCTGTTTCAGGAATAAGTTAGTTATGCATGTAGCCAGGTTTTATCAGCTACAACTTTTGTTTACTCGTCTTCTATTACTATGATTGGTGAGATTACATCACATGACACAAAACTTTATATATTGATTCTAATGTCGTACTCATCAGTAGCCATAAGTCACACACTTTCCTGTAAAAGTGGAAGCTTGTAAACAATGTGCACAATGAAAAAGCCCTTCCCGGTTGGAAAGTTATTTACTGGCAGATGTCTTCCAAATGACGTGTACTAGTACTAGACACAAAATATCATAAGCTTAAAAGTGCACTAAAATGAAATTTGAAAGACTAGTGTATGGTAGTTAATTTACTCTTTGGCTAGTATTATACTTGGCATAACATAAGAAAATACAATAAGAATAACTGAATGGCAGAAAATGATATTATCCCTTTGAAATTAAAATTAAAAATCTAGATCAGATTTTTATCTTTGGAAAGATACCAACTACAACAAACATCAGCAAGGATTTATCATGGATGGAAGATGGTCTGAAATTCCTATATCTGGAAGTAAAAGGACAACCAACCTATTGGACCTGTATCATTCAAATTCATGATGAATACACAAATTAAATGTTTCTCAAATAAGGAACCAGATGAAAGGGCCTATATAATTCCTAAATATCAAGATGTTTCTAAACCAAAAATAACTGTGACTGGGAGATATTCTTACTCTACTTTCTCCCCCAAATAAGATTATTCGTATAGTGGTATAGTGATTTCCAGTCATATTTTCTCTTCTGTTGGTTCAATACACTCTGAAAACAGGCATCAATACGGAAAAAAATCAATGTTCATTAACTCGTGTTTTCACCCACTTAATACAGCGTGATGGCCCTAAAAACATTTACTTGTAATCTTCACAACTCACTCACCAATAATGAGTCTCAAGTATTTTTGAGGTTAAACAGTTTCATAAAAATCTGCTGTACAGCTGTTAATTATTAATGGCCTATTCTGCTGAAAATTAAAAATAAGGAATCACAATAGATACTCAAAAGGAAGTGTAAACAAAGTCAAGAGGAAGACTCCTGGAATAGCATATTGCTATCAACTGTTATAATTTTAATATAATTTATGAAGATTAACTACTAAGATAGTAATTTCTGTTAAAAAACATATTTTGTTACTATCTTTAGTAAAATAGACTCAACTGTCATTAGTGTTAGCATGAAATATTAATTTTTGGGGAGAGAGTAAACTTTTCAATTTCATCACTTTTTCCCCTTTGCAATGACTTTTTCCCCTGGTTGAGGGTGTGAGCTCAGCTTATCTTCCCTGTAGAAAGTTGCTATAGCATCATGAGAACAGTTCCTCATAAAACCTTGAAGAAGAGGTTGCAGATCTAAGGAATATCTAAAAACCAACTGTGATATTCAAGCTGAGCTATGTGACAATATTTGAATTGCCAGAAGCAAGTAGATGCCAATCAACACCTTAGAGGACTCTACTTCCTAACCGCCAAACCAGTGACTTAACAGTTAAACATGCCCACAAGTTTAATACACTCAAAACAGGTGTTAATCATTAATACAAACTTAACTGCAATAAAAATATTTATCGATTGCTGTGCTCTAAATCAGAATTCTTGGTGAATTGCCCAATAAAGTTGTAAATAATAAGCAGATGTTCAAGAAGATATTTATAAGTACTTAATATTCTTATAGCTTCCCATGGTGCAGTTTTCCATTTTCAGAAATTCCCATTTAAGTGTCCTAGGTGTGTGTGTGTGTGTGTGTGTGAGTGTGTGTGTGTGTGTGTGTGTGTGTGTGTGTGTGAGAGAGAGAGAGAGAGAGAGAGAGAGAAAGAGAGAGAGAGAGAGAGAGAGAGATAGAGAGAGAGTTTATGTTCACCTAATGCTTCATTGACATAAAAATGCCCCCTGAAACTAAAAATTATAATTTGGAAAATAAATATTAAAGTAAAAGTGGACTCAAATAAGAGGTGGTCAAATGTTTAATCTTTGCATAGCTAAGAATTTTCTCCAATATAGTACAGCAAAGACCATATTACATTGTAACTTTCTTGTATTTTGAGGGTATGGTTTTCGGTACACATTTTCAGGCAGAGTCGAAGAAAACCCTCTGCACTCTCTAGGAAATGTTGAACTGCTGAGCTAATCTCCCACACAGGAAAGTTATCTCATTGAGGTACCCTGTACAGTCATTTTTCATTTGTTTCTATTTTTATCTGTGTGTGCATATAGAGGCTGGAGGTTGACACAGGGCACTTTTCTCTATTGTTTCCACTTATTTCTTTGAGGCAGTCTCTCACTCTGCTAAGAACTCACAGTCTGCCTAGAGCCAGTGAAGTCTGTGGATTGGCCTGTCTTCAAATCCCAGAGGAGCAATAACACTTGTCACACTCAGGTTTTCTGTGGGTGCTGGGACCCGAACTGCTTTCATGTTTGATGGGCAGGCACTATACCAAATGAGTTCTCTCTCTCTATAGTCCTAGAGTCTAGTTTCTTATCTCTATTGTATGACCTCAACACTGAAGATAAAATCATTGAGGAAGATCATTTCTACATGGTAAAAAGGTTTACAGTATTTACTTGAGGTGAAAATGTTTTAGAACTACCAGAGATATTTTGCACAGAAAACAGAAAGCTCATCAAAGGCATTTTGTGAGAAAACACTCGGGCTTCATCAAATAGTAGGGGAGTTTCAAATGAGCACTCCAACTGCTCTTAAATCAGGCATATTATTACATAAGCAAGGTGATAAATAACCAAACTCAGTGGAACTCTTAGAAGGGTGTGCCCTGGGGGCCAGGATTTCAACAATCATAATTAATACTACATGTAAATGAAATTGTCAAACAAAAAATTCAATGAAAATATAGTACATCTAAATCATGCAACAAGTTATCAAAACCTTTAATTGCATATGTGTGTTAATTATGGTTGTTAGAGCCTTACCTGCACACTTTGTTCTGGTGATCAGTGGAGGTCCTGGGAGCCCAGTGCCCCCTTCACCAGGCCTTGTGAGCAAAACACGGATCTCGTATTCTGTATCTGGGTCTAAATGCCACAACTTGTATGTTGGAGCATTGACAGCATGGGTTTCTGTCCAAGATCCTGAGGTCATTCGATACTCCACTTCTTTCAGGATAATGGGGCCATCGCCAATGATGGAGTTTGCATTTAGTTGGATCAGCAAGTAAGTAGGTCCAACGCCAAGCAGCTGGGGAGGAGCAATTGGTCTTGGAGGTTCTAGAAAAGACAGGTATGTGCATACTTTAGTTAGATGTGAATCTAAACTCTAAAACAGAGACATATTAAAAATAACATATATTCTAAGTAAAGATGTTCCATATACTATCCATATGTGACCAAGAAGGCAGTGATGCAGCAACAGTGTTTTAAAGAGCCATTGGTTTTATGAACGCTTTTGTTCAATTTAGCAGAATATTCTTCTTCTTCAAAACATGCATTTCCAGGGGAGAAAGTAGCAGTAAGCAGGGATCTAAAGAAAAGCACTGGAGAGGATCAGGTCTCATCAGACTCGGAGGGAGGTGGGCTCTAATATTTCCTGCCCATTATTTATTTTTGCTTCTGCTCTTACTTTACTTCTTGCAGCTTCAAAGTTGCAGCAGATGAGCTAACCAGGAGGCTCAGTAAGCTAGGAGGGAAGCTGGTGTCATACACCGACCTCACATAGTAGGAAATTGAAATTTACTCCGAGAAGAAATCCCCCATTGTTATATATCACTGACCCGTGCAGTAGCATGAGATAGGCAATATGTCACTTATTAAGCTCAAATGTCAAAGGGACACTGCAATTTAATTTTGGTTGGCTTACGATATTTTGCTTGACAGAAACTTTGGAAAATATTATTTCAACATCTGAACTTACAGCATGATGAATAATGTATTAGAGTAGGTTTTCCCTAATGGCAATGCTGGTGAAAGACTGGGCTGTCTCTGGGGGAGTCCACAGAGCTTGCTCTGTCTGCCCGCCTTCCCACTGAAATACAGAGCATTGGCGTCTCCTTAGTAGACTGTCATCAGCTGGTGTTTCCCTTCGACTTCTGGACCATTCTCACACTTCTCAGGGAGTTGAAAGGTTTTAAAAGAAAGTACTAATGTTAATAAGGTGATAATTGTCCCAAAATTGATTTAAGAATTAATGCTGCAGTGTCACAGGAAATCATAGGGAGGACAGCTATTACCATTACCACACAGTGCTCCAAGTTGGAGCGGCCTGAAAAAAGGTGCAAGTCAAGACTACACAGACAATAACCTTTGAACTTTTAATGACAATATGTTATGTGGGGTAGGGACTCCAAAGAAAGGGTCTCAGGAGCCAAGGCAAGTTTAAATGAATCAAGAATTTTCAGGAAGGGCCCAACATTTGGGTTTTATTTATGATTTTCAAAAGGTTACTAACTTAAAAATCCTCTGAATCAAAATTCCCACAAAACTAGGTCAAGGCTATCTGGCCTGGATCTCTAGATAGACTAAAGTTTTGAGACTACAACTTCAAAGTTTATGAGACTAAAAACACATAGCATATTTACCAACTACTAATGACAAGGCTCTGTACAATGGGTATTCACATAATGTGGAGGAGACATTTGTATTTTTAAATGGGAGTTGAATATAAGAGAAACAGTTTACAGAAGACATGAGGAATGTTTCCCTATTGGAAATAACTATGAATCTAAGTAGTCTCCTCTTGCATGGGCCATTACAGAAATAGCTTCCAGACTGGCTGTCAAAGAATAATGTAATCTGTGATTTACCATCCTCGTGTGTAAAGTGAGAACAGCCCTACTCCTGTGTGTTATATGTGTCATAGACATCCAGCACTATGTCTACAGAAAGAAGTTCCTAATACCTGCTCTCCAAACTCTCCACATACATGTCTCTTCTAATGGTTTGGAAAAAAAATTACCAGAATGGCTGCCATTTTGTCCTTAGTGAACAATGTATGGCCTGTTCCACAAATGAACTTCAGAAATGAAGTTCATCTCAAAAGGAAACACTTGAACCATACCAACATTTTAGAGTTCTCATTCATCCGATAAAATAGGATGGATGCTGATTTTCATCCCAACAAAACGTACCAATTGTTAGCCTCACAACTTGAAGCTCAGCGCTTACAAAACTTTAATAGATGGGAAGACAGAAAGGGAATGCAATCTCTGCATGCTAAGCTGAAATGGAATCAAGAGAAGAACATCCTAGGAAATGCCAATGTCTCTCAAGCATTCTAATTATTGATAGAATGGCCTGCTTCACTGCCTGCATGCCTGTTTTCATTCCGATGGCTCATCTACTGACCAATTTCTGTTACGGTAGGAAACCAAGTTAAATTTACAGCTCACAGAGACTCTCCCACCAAGCAACAATGTCTCATCATTTCAATGCTCACCAGTGACCCATGAGGTGTGATACTTAACAAAGAGGAAAAAATATAGATTATAAATTGCAAACCTTACTTCAACTGCCAATGTATAGATATTGTAATGCCTAGCCTCATGTGTGTGCCTGTCCACATTCACCAGAGAAAACAAACAATGCAAGTGGAAAGAAGATAGAACAAGAGGTAAAGGGCTGAGGGATAGGGGCAAAGCCAGCATAAACCAACCAGTATTAGAAACAAACATAGGCTTTCTTTCATTTGTGTTTGAAACAATAACATACAAAACTGAAATCTGGAGCCAGGAGGCCAACTTTCAAAAATAAAATTCATCGAAGCAATGACAAGATCAACTTGAGTGCATGATTTAACTTTGCACAGAATCTTTTCACAACTATCACGGAGAGTCTAAGAAACTAAATTTCCTAAAAGTATCATGAGCAAGCTGTCTGTGTGATGCTATTTGCTTTATTTTAGATTTTTGTTTGACGGCCTGATGCCCCCCCCCTCAAAAAAAAAAAAACCTTAAATTCAGTGATTGATATTGAATCTAGTGGCATGTATAAGGGAAGACATGAGTTTGATGTATTGTGTGCCTGGCCTGAGGAATGGCAACATTCCTGATTAGTTTGATGCCATTGTTATGGTCAGACTAAACTAAAACAGTCAGTAATCAAAGCCAGAGCTCAAGCTGGAACTGTCACAAAATGCAAAGAAGGTAAGAAGTATACACACTGGTTAGCAGCACAATTATAAGTGAAACTCACATTAAGGAGACTAATATCCCACTACATATTAAACTTTTGATGTTGGCGGTAAAAAGAAAACTTATATTAGCATATGTATTTTGTTTTTAGACCCCAGAGAACAAGGAGATTTATTTATAAAATCTCTATTCATTTCAATAAATTATGCATGAATTTTAATCAGTTAGCAAATGAACAAGTAATTGTTTTGCAGCAATGCTAATATTCTTCATAACTTAATATGCTACTAGACCCAGAGGTGTGGTGCAAATAAATCCCAAATGTACACTAGGTATCAAGTGATGCATGCAATCCTCAAAATACAAGATAAACTTTGCCAACGCTCCCAATTAACTTTCCATTAATGACTTACATTCATTATTCTGCAGCCAAACTATGATGAGAAAATCCCAATTATATATTCAGCCTCCTTTACTTGTTTAATATTTGAAATAATGTTTAAATGTGTGAAATCAAGTAAGCCACTATGGAAGGATGGTCGCCACTCAATTATTCCTATTACAATGGTTTTTAAAAATATATGTCAGTTATCAAAATCCAGCCAATCAATAAAATGCAAAATTGGAAAAAAAGAAGCCAGAAAGCCAGAAAATGTCAGTAACAAAGTAAATGCCAAGGCAAAAGATACTTCCATGTATGTCCATCTTTGTAATAAGATAAATTAATGCTATCAGCTTCCCCATTGTTTTATTTCTTTGTCAAGGAGATAGCATCAAAAGGAGCCCTAGGTTAGTATCTCCACTGTAAAAGCTGTTGCTGCATCACAACAGTGGCCTCTGTCCACTGTGACAAACCCTGACAAACTCAATGTATTCAATAAAACTCAGCCTCTAACAGTTCTTGAAACCAGAAAATTGAAATTAGTATGAGAGGACAGGTGAGAAACATGGTATCAGGAAGTTTACTACCTCACATAGAGTCTAGATAAAACTTGGTTACATGTTTGTTCCACCTCTGGGAGCTGCTGGAGGTATGGACCTTCAGCACATTCCTGCAGTGGCTGCAGTGTTATGTGGGTTCCTCGTTCATTTCTGTTCTACACAAAGTCAAATAACCCTCTATTGTCCGCTAGTATAGACAATTGGGTTTTCCTTGGGAGCCATGTGAAAGATGCCAGGCCACATGACCATTTCAAATTCCTTAATATAACCATGTATACAAAACTGCTTTACCACTGGCAGACCCATACCTATGTAAAATAGTAAATTTAGAAGGCATTTTTCAGTTGACTACAGACACAGAAAGTGGTTTCCTCCCTCCTGGGAGATGGTTCGTTTCTCCTACTCCAAGTGGCTAAGAAGGTTGGAAACTGAAGTATTTTACCTGAGAAAATTTTATAGCTATGTTGGGAGTAGTGGAAAGTATAGAAAGTTACTTAAACTACACCAGTATATTATTTTACCTAGTTAATTTCTTTCAATGGAAACAAAATCAGAGCAGATGACTTTTTTCATTTAAAGATAGATTTATTTATTTATTTATTATTTATCTAGTTAGTTAGTTAGTTAGTTAGTTAGTTAGTTAGTTATTATGTGTGCAGTGTTCTACATGTATCCCTGCAGGCCAGAAGAGGGCACTGATCTCATTACAGATGGTTATGAGCCATCATGTGGTTGCTGGGAGTTGAACTCAGGACTTGTGGAAGACAAGGTAGCGTTCTTAACCACTAAGCCATCTCTCTATCCCCAAGGTTTCTTTGTATACTCCTGGCTGTCCTGAAATTAGCTCTGTAGACCAGGCTGGCCTGAAACTCATAGAGATCTGCCTGCCTCTGCCTCCCAAGTTCTGGGATAAAAGGCCTGTGCCACCACCACCAGATAAGAGGAGACAGTTACTACAGGACTTTTGCTACCATTACCCTTTGCCATATGTAAACTCCCATAAAATTCAACATAAGAATATTTTACATAGAGACAGCCTTTTTAAAAAAATTTCCTAACAGTTGATGAAATGAAACGTTCACTTGAAAGTCAATTCCATTTTCTTGATTCATTATTCCTTTCTGAAATGTTAATCCAGTTCTGATTTTTGCTAAATGATAGATTCACTATGTTTATGTTTGCTACTGTACCTCTCTATGGGCTACTGAATGTTTAATCAAGGGGAACACACATTAGAGAAACTTACAGATGGAAGAAAGGTATCTTAGTACCACACGTATTAGCTCATCTGGGAGCTCCCTATAGTACATTTAAATAATTTGTAATGAGCTCAAGAGGCCAGCAACCCCATGGCACTGGGGTGTCTCCAGTTCTTAAATGAAAATCATGACTATGAAACAGATGACTTTGCACCCCCTGAGAAACAGAAACCAGGTCATTCATAATTAGAATCATGCTCTTTGTGCATTAAGTATCATGCATGTGACAATAGGATATGTTACAATGGATGTAAAGAGTATGATGTAAGCACTAGAAAAATTGAGGCTCACTTAGCAAGGCTTTCACATTCCCGTTTTCTGATCTTAACCTGGGCATACTGACAGACTAGATAGCGTTGCCTCATGTTATCTCATAATGCTTTTCACTATTTTTTTTGACACTTGACTTCCCAAAGCCCATAATTTCCTTTGGCAATCAGAAACTTCTCTATTTAGTTTTCTGTCCACTGCCTTGTAATATTTACTAATATGAATGATATTGCCAGCAAGGTTCATATATTTCCTTTCACAAAACTTATCACATTTATGTATGTGAATTCTTAATCTTAAGCTAAACAATTTTTATATTAAGACCTTGTTTAAGCTTCATCAGTGTAACTGACATATACACTCTCATATTATATCACTCAACTAACTCATATGCTTGACTCACAAGGACAATGAAGGGCCAGAAAGACCCAGAGCCTGAGTGGGCCAAACCTGAATCCTCCATGCCATCAACCACGTCACTCAAGGAGAACTGACACAACTGCTGTTGTCCCCATGAAAGTAGAGAGCTATTCTGAGCTATGGGCAGTGTGTGGCTTCTCTGGCACTCAGGTTTTGCCCGTTAATAGCTTCTCAGAGCCATGAAGCACACGGACATGACTTCTAGCAATAAGCAATGACACTGCTGCTTGCGCTGACCTGAATCCCATCACTTCCCCACTCTCCGAAGAGCAGTAGCTTACAATTTCAATAGTGCAAGGTTAACCATTTACGAAAACAGGCAAGTTCAGTGCCAAGGAGACAGAGGAATGAGCATCCATGTATGTCAGGCAAGTGAACAGATGACATTTTCTAGAAAATAACCTTTCAACATACATGAAGAAGGGAAAATGAAAACAAAAGAATTTCATTCACATCTAGAACTTCATTACAAGGGGGTTTAGAATCTTTTCTGGAAAAACACTGGAACACCAACCACAGTCAATGATGGTGAGTCTATTCAACAGTATTGCATTATGACTGAAGAATGAAAGTATGAAAAAACCTTCCTATTCTTGCTAGTTTTATGGCAACTTGACACAAGCTAGAGTCCCCTGAAAGGAGGGAACCTCGATTGAGAAAATGCCTCCACAGGACCCAGCTGTAGAGCATTTTCTTAATTAGCGATCGGTGCTGGAAGTCCCATTCCATTGTGGGTGGTGCCATCCCAGGACTGGTGGTCCTGGGGTCTATAAGAAAGCAGGCTAAGCAAGTCAGGAGGAACAAGCCAGTAAGTAGTGCTCCTCTGTGACCTCTGCATCAGCTCCTGCCTCCAGGTTCCTGCTTGCTTGAGTTCTTGTCCTGACTTTCTCCAGTGATGAACAGTAATATGGAAATGAAACAAGGAAACCCTTCCGGCCTCAGCTCAGTTTTGATCATGGTATTTCATCACAGCAATAATAACTCTAATATTTCAGCATGCTTAACTAGCATGCATGAAGCCCTGAATTAATCCCCAGTATCACAAAAATCTAGGCATGGCGGCGTGGTGTGCATTTAAACCCAAAACTTGGGACAAGGAGGCAAGAGGACAAGGGGTTCAAAGTTAAACTTAGCTAAATGCTGAGAATTTGAGGCAAGAGCAGACTATCACAAAAGCTTTCTCATGCATATACACACTCACCTGCACACTGAAGGAAAATGGTGAGGAAAGGGTAGAGAGAAGTTACTAGTTTGCTTTTTGAAATATGAACTATGTTTCACCTAAGAGGAAAAACTAACTGGCATCATTGGGTGATGGAGATTTTCAGGCAGCTAAGAGCAGTGACTGGGTTCAGTGAAACCCGCACGGGTTAGCTTTCCCTTTCATTTCTGTAATGCAATTAATAATTGTAATAAGTCTACAAAATTTGCTCTTCCTTGAATTGGCAGCACTGCTTGCACTCAGCAAACCCTTTAATATCATTGTTACCAGTGACCAGCCAGCTAGCCAAGCCAGAAGAAGAAACCTCCATGTCACCACAAGAAGAAAAATTATCTGCACACACTTTATCTGTTCCACAAAGAATATGCACACGGGACTTCAGTGTTGAAGTCTCCATGAAGACGTGGGGATTTCTGTTTTATTAAGCTTGTTTTCTCAGGCAGAAATTAAGCTCACAGAAAGTAAGATTTACTACTTCCCACTTTGAACCATATAGCTGGCCAATTGCTCTGACACTGATACACAGCACCTACAAAATGCTACTATTTAATTAAAGGAGTTAGCTGACTGGAACAAAAGAACACTTTCTAAGCAAATGCTTAGTGACCAAGTGGCAACCCATGATTTATCCAGCTTGTAAAAAAAAAAAAAGAAAGAAAGAAGAAAAAAGAAAAGCCACAACTACAGACCTAACAATAATTCCTTTTTATCTCTAAGTCAAGCTGATCAACTAAAATGTTTTTTAAACACCATTTTCACGGAAAAATTTTCTGTGGTATAATCATTAATGTGAATATAGACAATGTATCAGTACAGCTACAATTAATACTAATTATTTGTGTTTATCGGTGTGTACTAATTCTTATATATGTGATAGTTATTGATTAATACTATAATATAATATGTATTAATATAAAGATACATATTATGATATGTATACATTATAATATGAAATTATTATATATGTAATATATAATACCACATGATTGGCACACACAATGTGATTAAGGTTAGAAGGAAATTCTTAGGCTATATTTCCACTTTCCATATTAAGAAGTATCTCTCGCCAGGCGTTGGTGGCGCACGCCTTTAATCCCAGCACTCGGGAGGCAGAGGCAGGCAGATCTCTGTGAGTTCGAGGCCAGCCTGATCTCCAGCGAGAGTGCCAGGATAGGCTCCAAAGCTGCACAGAGAAACCCTGTCTCGAAAAACCAAAAAAAAAAAAAAAAAAAAAAAAAAAAAAAAAGGATCTCTCCATCTCAATTCACAGTGTGATGTGTATTCAGACTCTGAAGGATCGGGTATTTCATCTCTATGCTGTTGTGGCTCTCTACTGCAGCCTGAAGTGTTAAAATAAGAAGAATCACTTCGGTAATGAAACTGCCAATTTTGCATACTGAATTTTATGTTCTATGCATTACCATGGCATTTTAGTTACTGTGATTTGAAAACATTGCTGCAATCACTTTAATACCTCCTTGAAATAAAAAGGCACAGAGTAGACCTGTCAGCAAAACCTAGAAGCAAGGTTCGTATCTAGGGTATAGATAAAAATGAGTGAATCTTTGACACAAATTAATTACACTGTGGTGTAAATGTGAATTTGTATCTCATTTTGTCCCTAAACTACCTTTTTCCTGTTTACAATCTATGCAATGAATTGGTTCAGATGTTTGAATTATTATTAATAATTTAACAGTTTTAGTAAATATTTTTCAATGTTATAATCCACATGGCAAATAATGACAGACATTATAATAAAATTATAGATGCTTCTGAATGAGTCATACGGTAATAAATACAGAAGACTTCTCTTATTGTGGTTCAACTCCTTGTTTAGCTTTATCAGAGCTCAAACTGCTCACAGCATTTCAAGCAAGGAACATCCAGCTGGTTCCAGGAATAACAATCAACTTGGTAGTAAAAGTAGAAAAGCCATCAACTCTACACTTAGTTCCCTGTAAGTCTAGAGACATAAAAAGGTCACCAGATCACAGTCTCATCAGTCACCTTTATGAGGAAGAAGAAGAAAATATATGGTGAGAGAATGAAGGGGAACTGTGGCTTTGGATACTGCAATAAATGGCCCAGTAGCATATTCAATATACCTAGGTCACACAATACAGGCATTCACTCATTTCTCCACTGGGGCAAAAGACACGGAGCACAACAGTGTTGTTTATATTCATTTTATAGTAATAAATATTAAAACCACAATGGCTGAATTCACTAAATTTGTTTTACTCTTTACAATAATATTGTGATCTCTCTACTGTATTATATACACACATTTATACCCACAGGTACATGTGGTGTGTGTGTGTGTGTGTGTGTGTGTGTGTGTGTGTGTGTGTAAAATCAAGAAAAATATTATTGCTGAGTAGTCTGAATATTCTACATGTAAAAAATATATTAAGAAATTCCATAAGTCAGAATCTCAAATTCATGGAGTTTTAATAAATTGCATGACAATTGTAACCAAGCACACTGTTTGCCAACTTTTCTGAGGTCTAAACACTCTATGATGTCAAATCACTGTAACAAAACAGATGTTAAGTATATGTCCATGATAAATACAGCACTTGTACTCATTCCAAATGTATTAAAAATGATGCATAAGTTATTCATGCTAACGGAGTCTTGCAAAGACAACTTCCACAGTCATGCTCCCAGTATAGTGACTCAGATTACCAGTGGAATCAGGAGACACCACTGATAATAGTAACCAAGAGCTCCATGTAGAATTCCAGGACCCACTTGCCCCAGTTAACTTAGATATGTGATCACTGGGCTGGAGAGATGACTTAGCCGTTAAAGGCTAGGCTCACAACCAAAATATAAGACATGTGATCATTACACTTTTATTTTTACACAACATAGGAGGGTTCAACATAGATTCTTTGTGAGGGAAGAGGGAACAGTTACATCCTTCTAGTGTGACAAATGGCAAGATTTGATATTTTTATGAAAAATAATCCTAATGACATAACAAAGCCAACTTAATAAGGCCATTACCTAAGAGAGACATGTAAACTATCTCCCTAAGACAACAGACTTCATAGAAATACTGGCAACTCTAGAGAAGTAAAAAAATTTAAGAGCATTTTCATTTCAAAAAGCCTTAATCAATTTGTTAGAAAAATTATATCGTGGGATAAATTATTGGGTTATGGAGTCTACCATATTTTGGAAAAACTTACATCACATTTACATTTCATTACATATAAATTCATTGCAAAGCATAAATGAACAAAAGCAACTGTAAAACGTTTTCTCCAGTTGAGAATCCATAACAACAATAAAATATGAATTTTGCATTTCATTGTTTTTTAAGTGTTCTGGATTAACATCAGGAGGCAACATTTCTAGTGAGAACTGAATACAGCTGCTAGGGTCACTAAATATCAAGGTAAGCTGTTCCTAATGACAGGTACTTAGGTGTTTGGAGTAATGATCAGAGACGAGATGACAGATTCCTATGCATTTGTACTTAAAAATTCTCAAGAGGAAGGAAAGGGTTTAACAGTAACCTGTAGAGTGTATAGATATGAAGGTGAGGACAACAGACGCTGTCACAAAATTTTAGCTCTGTGTGATCATAATATAATAACTGATCTATGTGGTGGATGTGGTGTGTTCAATATGTTGGGGCTGTGGCCATCGGCATAGCAATGTGAGGCTGTGACATCTAAGAGTCAGATGGCATCTACTAGAAATTTCTTTGGTCAAGGAGGACACTGTTCCTGGAAGGCACTATGTTGCATCTCCAGGAACTCTTGAGTTCTTTCACATATAAAACCAGAACACATACATACGCTCACATGTGCATATGCACGCGCACACAAGTGAGCACACACACACACACACACACACACACAGAGTCATCATCTCAGAGAATACATGCAGAGGTTCCTTACTTTTCTTTACAGGTACTTAGCTTCCAATAGGTCAATACAGTGATGGAAAACCCACCAACACCATCCTCCAATTTCCATGAAAATTTCTTTGAAAGCCAAAACCTATGTTCCCAATAGCCCGGATGCCATCAAAGTAAAATCACTAGACACAGTTGTATAATTAAATGGCATCAGGAGGTACACAGGAATAATTATACACTACTAGATAAAGTAACATTTTTTGTTGACATTTAAAGATGTTTAATCATGTGAAAAGCAACAAGATCAAGGACATTTTACACTAATGTGACAAGTCAGCCAGCCAAAGACCTTTTATTTTCAGTTCCTTCATAAGCCCCCGATGTCGGCATCATAACGGGATGTCGATGTTTAAAGGACTGAAATAGCACAAACAATGGGAAGTCCTATGATCCATAAAAGGAAAAAAACTCCAGTAAAAGAAAAGCTTTCTAGGATGCAGAATTAAAGCTGAAGGGTGAACTATTACTTCCCACCAGCCATTCCCGAGTAAGCCAAAAACTCAAGTCTGCTTTGACAAATATCATGGATTTAAAAATATGGGCTTGAAGCCTAGTGATGGTGGCACTCACCTTTAATCCCAGCATTCAAGAGGCAGAGGTTGGCAGATCTCTGTGAGTTCGAGGCCATCCTGGTCTAAAGAGCTAGTTGCAGGACAGCTATGGCTACACAGAGAAACCCTGTCTCAAAAACCAAACAAAACAAAACAAAAAACAAAAATGGGCTTGAAGTGGCTCCTAATCCAGAATAGTCATATTTACAAACAGTAGAGAAAGAAAGCCTAATGTTTATGTACAAGAGAAGCATAGCGTGTGTTTCCTTGGAATCTTTCTTTCTGCATTCTCCTACAATGATACTCATATTTAATGAAGGTCCAGAAGTTTCCACACTATAACTGAAGGACACCATTTCCCAATCCAAAGTCTAAGACTTTTCAATTTTTGAAACACACATCACTGTGTCTGTGTTTTGAGTTGGAGTGATGAGGATAATATTGGACATGTTAGGACAGCACACTCACAAACGAGTCATGGGAGAACACATGGAAGATTACCAGGGAGACCAATAGTGTGCTCAAAGGTACTAACTGGTGCCTGGAACTTTCTAGACCTCTCTCAAAAGTTACTTTGTTTTTCAAATATATATGATAACCACATTAAAGTAGTAAATCTCCTCATTTTATTTTCTTCTGAATAAAAAAAAAATCATGTCACTTTGGTGATAAAGACACCAGAAACCATAAATGTGATCTTAGGGTCCCAGTTAAGAGACTTTGGAATTCCAAAAAGTGTACTGGGGTGTGGGGAGAATGCTAGATTTTATGTTTATTCCATTATTAAAAACACATAAAAATGAAACAGTGGCATTCAGGAGAATCATCATTGGAGAGTGATAGCACCCCTCAAATTCACAGTTAGTCCTGCAATTAGGAAGCTGGGACTGATCCAACCCACTAAGTTCCAATGATCTCAATCCTGCCTCAAGTTGAGCCTTGATGGAAAGAGACTTCTGAGGCATCCCACAAAAGACCAGGCATCTCACCCTCTTACCACTGGACCCTAAGCCTGAGTATGCCACATTTACAATCACCTGAAAAAGATATCGCAGCCTAAGTGCCAGGAATGTGCACACAGAAGGTATCAGATGTTTCTGATCTGCAGAAGCCATAATCATTTTAAGATGTTCATTCTAAGATGTCTCAGCACAGGGCCTAAGTGTCAATGCTCACAACAAAAGCATCCCCCAGGGACGTCCAAGTTTCTGCCAAACAGAAACTGTGTCATTTTAATGTACATCCTTGGGTAGAGTGCAACATCAAGTCTGCCAAAGGGAAACACAATATGATAGTGGGAGTCTATAATTACAAACAAGAGAGTCTGAGATTTTGATATCAAATGACCACACCTTGTTGAGCACAATCAACATGGGAGCTTTTATTTTTAGAGATTTTTAGAGATTTTTAGGCTTTCTCTGTGTACCAGCCTTAGGTGTCCTGGTTGGAACTGGCGCTGTAGACCAGGCTGGCCTTGAACTCAGAGATGAGCCTGCTCTGGCTCCCAAGTGCTGAGATTAAAGGCATGCACCACTATCACCTGGCATAAAGAGGGAGCCATTTAACATTAATTGTAAATTAATTTTAAAACAAAATTAAGAATAACTTGATGGATATTCTTATCTATTAAGTAAATATGACTTCAGAAAGATAATGAGTTCATTTTTCCACCACCAGGGAAGTTCTAAAATAAAAGAATTCCATCAGGAGTAATAACCCTAGTTTATTTTCATAAACTGATTTTATGGTACTTTCTGCTTAGACTATAGCAGAGACCGTGCAGCTTCCAGGAATTTAGGCCAAGCGAGATTCTATCCATACACATGAGTCTACAAGAGCATACCCAAGTGTCATAGCTACAGGAGTGTGTGTTTGTGCTTCTGTTTGTTCATCAGGATCTGGGGGACAGGTATGGCAGTCACTATAGTCCCCGAATGCAAAAATGGTAGATCTTAGTTATAATGCTACTTAGGATGGCAATACAAAATTAAGAACAATGCCTAAATAACTTACAGTAAGTGTAGAGTTTATCAAGCAATATGATAAAAACTAGAGCAGCTGAATTGGGGAGTGGTAGAAAACAAAAAAGGTTCATTCACATTTATTGAATCTTGCTGTAAGCAGTGTTTTCTTAATTCCTCCACATGAATGTAGATAACTCTTGTAGAATTTTATTTAATCCTGATAAAAGTAAAGGGATAACTGTGCTAAGACCTAAGTCTGATTCAGGTTCCTTAAAGATGAAGAATATCAATTTTTTGTTATTGAAGTAGATAAACAACATACATAAAACATCTCTCATCACATATGGTACAGTGTAAATAAATTGTTAGTAAGTACCTTTTATGGGACCTTATACTCAACATTTCTGTTTTGTTAAATTTACTAGAGAAAAAAATACATGTACACTATATCAACATGTTATATCAACTAGTTACTGAAATGAACTAAATAGCTATATCTCAACTGCCAAAGAAACTGAAGACATTCAGAGGGGAAAAAAAAAAAAAAACACAATCAAGACCAGAAAGAAAAAGAGGGAGGAGGGAGGAGGGAGGGAGGAGGGAGGGAGGGAGGGAGGAGGGGGAGAGGGAGGGAGGGAGGGAGGCTACCCTGGCACATGTTCTGTTGATCAACAGGTCACTTCAATAGAAAAGCCAAACTTTCAGATAACATTTAACCTACCATGATTTATTAATTCAATCCCAAACAGATCTGCTTAAGTGAGAATAAATAAGGAAGAAAAACAGTTTACAAAAAAATGTTTTGGACGTTATTGAAGAAAAGCCAGGGGATGGCGTGGCGATGGTACTCACAGAATAAGACAGAGTAACAGAAAATACAACACACTACAATGTTGAAAATTTGTTGATCCAGAAATATATAAGAAACTGTGTGACTCTACTGGCTGTGTGTTTTATCTGTTCAGCTCAGAACAACCACAGTGCTAATATATGTTAATGTGTTATCACATTTAAAAGAACTAAATCTAATCAATGAATAAATCAATGGTGAGTTTTGAGGGAGAATGCATGTATGTGTATGTTTGCCTATCTGTACATGTATACATGTGGGTACATGAAGTCAGCACTGTTGCCTCCACCTTACTTTTTTGACACAGCATCTTTCCACTGAACCTGGAGCTTGGGCTCCCTTGAATGACCAGCAAGTTCTAAGCATCTTTCTGAATCTGTCTCCCTAGCATGGGGATAACAGGCAGGCATTGCCTACTATGTTCAGGTCTTACATGGGACTGAAGATCAGGTCCTCTTGCTTGGACTGAAAGCACTGAGCTACTTGCCCAAACCCAAGACCATTTTGATGTTCATGATAAAGCATGTTTTTGTTAGTTAAAGGAAATTAAAGACAGAAAGAAATTGGATAAAAAGCATGGTGATGTTTTAATTTAATCCTATTTAAATTTGACATGTAGATGTTTCTTTTTTTTCCTAAGAATCACAGTAAACACAATGTCAGCAATAGGCCACACTTCCATTGCTTATTGGTAAGGTGTGTGCTGATAATGATAGATTCATCAACACAATTTTAATGTATCCTTCCCTGATACAAAACCATCTGATCTAGGCACTGGTAACAGCAAAACACTCTACTTAAACTCTCAACATAAAAGCATCAGCATGAACTCTTTAGCCTCACTGAAATTAACAAGATACTTTTAAAACACATGGATTAAAAAAAAAAAAATCTACGACCAAGTCTCTAAGCACTGTAAGAGCAACTCCATGTAACACAAGGAGCTCAGAAGTACGAAAGGTCACTGATAGATTGCCCAGTGCATTTTTATGAGATAAATTCAATTATAATTGCTGCAACTATTCCAGCCACAATTTAGACATAGAATCCAATTATCCATTTCATTTTCATTTATACCTCACGGACTAGATCATTTATCATGTTTCATGATAATGATCAGAAGACACATGGAAAGCGATTTCTGTAGGTAACAAATTACCTACCATATTAGCATAGCTTACAAGTTCCTGTCAACATCTACTATGCATAAATATGAGGTAATTAAATTTACAATGTGCAGGAGTGTTTGATATGCTACTTGCTTCCTTCACAGCTGCCAAAAACCCGAGTTGTTAAATGCAGCCAACCTGTTTGGTTGCAAATCAGGAATCATTATGGCCCAGAACTCCAACAGGTACAGTCTGCTGGGCTCAAGTTGCTGAAATGTATCTTTCATCATTTGGCATTATTACTTCTTGCCACCAAACCATCCATCATGACTGCAGAGACGGTTTGGAATGATAGTCCTGGACCCTCACATTCCTGCTCCTTGAACTCTGTCTCATCCATCTTCTCCGTCTTTCCTGATTCACAGCTAAGTATCCTCTTATGGCTGCAAAACCAAGTGTGAACCAGTAATGCCTTTAACCTCTAGTGCCTCTCTAATAGTAATTGATTTCTCTTTATCAGGGAGCCACTGTTCAGAACAGACTACTCCTGGTTGCTGATGCTGAAAGATGATGTTTAAAAGGATTGATACACAGAATTCCAATAGCTATAAGGGAATGCACTTTCATACGTTAGGCTTTAGTGTACCCATAGTTTTTCTATGTGAATGTTTATTCACCAAACCTGAAAACAGATGCACAAATGCCAAAAATGTACCCCCTCCAATCTGTGTGTGTGTGTGTGTGTGTGTGTGTGTGTGTGTGTGTGTGTGTGTGTGTAAGAAATGCACTGTGGCAATCAGAAAATTATTTATCACTAGTTCAAATATGCTTGAAAATTTTAAAAATAACTTAATATTTTGAAATTGAAAATCCTGTTTGTCAGCAAGATAAACAAAGACAAATTTAAAGTGATATTCATCAATATAGGATGAACTGCCATATAAAACAAGCCCTCACCCATCCGTTCTTTCTCTCTTCACAGATTGCTAGAACCTTCGAAAATGATACCAGTAAAATAGTGGATGGTGTGCAATAAACTATCCTGGGTGAAAGTCTTTAATTCAGCTCCATCTGAATGTTGTTATAAAAGTTTAATAAATCAAAATGATCAAAATGTTCCCAGTGGCAGGTGGGGATTCAGTTTCCAATTCAAATTCTCTTTAATATATGGCTTCCCTGACACCTCGAATTTCTACCATCCATATTGAATTCCAAACACTCTGCTTTTCATCACTACCATGCATCAACCAGCCTGGTCATGGTAACTGCTTTTCAGCAATCTTGCACAAAACACAGAATGTCAAGCCTAGTGGAAGTTTTAACACAGCAAAATTATGACAGGTGGAAATTCTTTATCTGCCCATAGATAAATATTTTCAAACCACCTGCTGAACTAAATGACATTCTTCGGGGATACAGAAATGCTTTGGGCCAAAAAATCCTGGAAGGAAAATCTCACTACACATCCAGACCTTCCAAAACAACAACAACAAAAAACTGCTAGAAGAAAAAGACAAAATATTGTAATCAACAGCAATCAAATTCAGAAGAGCAAACAAAAAGGTGAACTCCTGGCAGAATTTGCCTCATTTCTGTGCAATAAAAAAGTTTTATATTTTTTTAAATCAGGGAAAAGATTTACTTAACACTTTTCCCTGTTTTTCTTTGACAAGGTATCACTATATAACCCTGGATAACGTGAGTCTCACGATATAGACCAGGCTGATTTTAAGCTCTTGATGATACAATCTGTCTACCCAGTGCTAGGATTCCAGGCATATGACAAAACAGCTAACCAACAGGCAACCTTTAATTCAGCCAGTTCATTTGAAATGTTAAGGAACACATGCTTAAATATTACTTACCTGTGTTTAGATATGGAGATGTTGGTGATTAATGTGTTCTAACTCTATCAGTGTCCTTTTATTTACAAAATTCCATTTAGGTAAATATATGTGCATTCACTACAAGGCTTTGCAATGTAAAATTTTCTAACAACATGAGTTAATTCAAAGAATTTTTTTCAGTAGTCACTGTGAATTCACTTTGTATGATTCTCATTCAATAACTCATAGTCTGTGCATAATTCATACACCCCCTATACTTTAAATCTGAATGTGTTCCTTGCATCTGAACTGGAAATTACAATAATAATCATTGTCTCCTCGCTCAAATAAGCCATTGTACAAGTCTTTTGAATTAATGTTCACAACACTAGATCTCAACTGGAATCTTAGGCTATAAATCTGGATCTCCTTTGACACTATACAATGTGATCAATATATCTGCCATAAGTCTGCAGTAGTGCCCCATTCTAACTAGGCCACTTCTCTCCCGATGACCTTTCAACATCTCAGGCTTTGAGGACTGTCAATGTGCTGAACTTAGTCCCTGAAAATCCACCATGCTCAAAAACATGGACCATCTTCGTCTTCATTTAAGATGCGCACACAGCACCTAACTGAAGCCTCTCAGAATTCCAAGACAAACAGCAAATATGTGTATTTTTTAGTTTTCACATGCTACCTCAGGAAGTTGTACAGCACACCATTGTATGTTCCTTCAGTGTCTTCCCTAGGAAACACCTTATTACCACCAATGTTTAATCTTCACCCACAATTAACATGTGTGTTCTACACCTTCTCTTCTTGGCAGGTCTTCTAGTTATTTTAGCTGTTAAACCCATCCGTGCACAGGAAGAACCTCATATCCTCATCTGTGGCAGCAAAGATTCAATTTATGACATTCTTTCGTTTCTGAGGGATGGAAATACAATACAGTAGAAGTAAAGAGACAGTGGGATATGCTGTGTAAATGAATGAGGACTGCGCATTCAGGCTATATTCGATAAATGTGGAAATTGATATTTAATACACATTATTTCGTGGTGCTGTGGTTTCAACAACACAAAGAACGTAAGACTTTGTTCTGAACAAATGTACCAAGAATAGTCATCATATAAAGATCTTTCCATAACTAAGCAACATTATAGGGAAAAGTATATAATTGATTCTATTTCAAATGAGATAATCATGACTGTTTGGATGATGGGTATATGAACAAATGATTACAAATTTGAATGAAATAAAATCATGAAAGAATAGTTATATTTGAGGGAGAAGGGGGATAAAAGAAAGAAGTAAAGTGGAAGGGCTAGGGAAAAGACTCTACCAATAACAGATTTGTGAGAAGGGCTGCTATGCCCCTGTTGATCAAGGATTATGAAGACAGGAAAGAATTTCCAGTTGTATTCAGGGAAAAAACATTTTGGCAGTTTTGCATGGCCAAGGACTGTGGCGATGATTTATTTTTAACCTAACAGGAAGAGAAGTCCCTTTAGGTTACCTGTATCTATCTGAAGATGACTGAAATTTCTGGGGGGACTAGTGGAGCAATTAGATATAAACTGTGGACACAGTTCCTTCCTAACAGACATAGAAGTAATTATTGTGGCATGTTTCCTCCTTTATTAGAATATAATCACAGATTCTGTCCTATTGTATCTAAATGTGGTGCCAAACCGTGCAACAGGGTAAGAAAACAACACAGTGTTTGCTTTTTCAGTTTAAGGCGCCGAAAGTAAAACTTGAAACACATAAGTGTTCTTCTTAATTATATCCCAAAGTTAAAAATAGTCCATCTCTATATCTCTCAAGAGAACACATTTACAGGCCATACTTTTTCTACAAAAGCAAACACCAGTGTGAAGGGACTGCTGCAAGGAAACAGGGTCCTGCAGATCTAAGTGTGGAAGGCAATTGTCACCTTGTCCTTTCATTTTCCCTTATAAGAGGCCCCAGTCTCAAATTCTAGTGTTTAATTAAAGGGCAAAGCTGTTCCTTTTTCTAGAACATCCTAACTCTGAAGTAAACAAAAGCCATGCTGTGGTCTAACAGAAATGTAAATGTTTATCTACATTAGTGGACTGTAGGCTTGCTTTCAATTGTTGCTCATCTAAGCATTCCCCAGAAAAGACAAAAAACTAGCTATGCTAACTCAGAAAGCAAATAGATTTCTATGATATTATGATACCCAAGCATGTTAGAATGGATGGATTTATCAAAATACACAAACACATGTCTGTGTGACTCTCGTGGTTAGGTTTTGTAAGAGTGCTGAATGTGTTTCCTCTGTGTTTGAAGTCTTACTAAAAGGTCACATGTACTAGGAAGTAGAATTCACATCACCCAGCTTTTATGAAGACACAAGCACTTAAGTGACAAACAAGTCAAACTAAAAACTAAATACAAAAGCCCACCCACGGTTAAGAGGCAAGGTGATTGACACTGACTCTCTCATGAAGGCAAAGTAGTGGAGAAAGTAAAAGAGACCCAAGTAGAACAATATGAAATGCAACAAGACTGCAACAGTTCAGTCACCATGTTAACCCACTAAATCTTCCAACACTATGAATTATCTTTATGCCACAAAGGCTGAATTCCATTTGTCAGCTATAGGAGTTCTGTCCAATTAACACATATAATACTCTCATAGTGTAACATAATTTAGCACATTCATGCTAAATACAATGACTACTCTAGTTGGGCTTTTCATTTTTTGTTTTGTTGGGGAATTTTTTTCTTATATAATTATAAATTTTTCCAAAATGTAAGTCAAAATCCCTTGTTAAGACAGTCATTCTACATGTTTCTATTGAATTAAATGATAAATGTCCCAAGGGTGAGGTGATGAGTGTTCCTTTTGGTGTTTTCCACTGCAGACTTGATAAGGGCTAGTAGTCTATTTGCCAATGAAATTGCAAAGAAAGGCAGAGAGATGGAAAGCTTAGCATAAACCAGCTTCCCTCTTTTCTTTTGGGATTGAGATCAGAGTAAGAAAAATAGTGAAGAGGAGAGAGGCTGTAAAGAACAAAGACACTGTTAGTTCAAGGAGTAGAAGTCCCCTGGTAGCCTTCAGTCCAAATTACACTCATGAAGAACTCCAAGAGCAGGGAGCTGAAGGGCTCCAGAGTAAAGACCTGCAAATCAAAGTTTTGCCTCAAAATCCACACAAATAATTATTTAGCATGTCAACTGTGCACTTCCTCCCTGATTCTTTGCAAGTCCTTAAGAAGAATGGCCACAAACAAACCCCCACAAAGATTCACTTGAAAGAGCACTGGCCACAGCTCCCAGCTGAACATTGTTTGCCAGTTCACACAAGTGAATCACTCTCAGAAAAAAAAAAAAAAAAAAAAAAAACGTGCAGGTGCCCTTTGGGAGAGGACTCATGCATGGTGCATTTTAATTTTTGAAATGAGCTTAGAGAAAGTAAATAAAATGACAATGATGACTCAGTCAAAACATCCGTTTCTAGTTCCACCATTTTGGAGAGTAGCTATCAGGAAAAACAGGCAATAGTGTTGGGAACAATGGTATACAGAAGCGGGCAAGATAGTTTAGGTTTTCTTAGGTTGTAATGAGGAGTCCATTTAAAGCCCAAATACCGTTCAACGAATGCAGATTTTGTTGCAATGTTTAATATTTTTCAATTTGGAAAAGCATTCCTCCAACTGACTATAAGAGCAACTCAAATTGGTGTCTGCTTTCTGGTTACAGAACAGGGCAGCATTGGAAATAAGGTGCTCTTTTGCTCATTTGGAATTTAGAGATGTACCAGGCATCTTGAACAATGAGACACATGAATCAGAAGTAGGTACTCAGGCTGAGAGGAGACTCTAAATGTTTCCTTTATTATCTTCAAGGGTACAGTAGAAAAAAAAAAACTATGAAACTGCTAAATCTCCTATAAAATTAGAAGAATTGGGATTAGAAGAATTGGGATTGGTATCTGTTGACTGTATGGCCTTTCCTCCCTTTCTATGGGCATTATAGAGAAGGGAAATTAATATGTGGTTTATCAATGTGCTCCACAACTTTCATCATAGTTCAGATTTTATAAAATGTAGATGTTTGAATTCCAACTTAAAAAAAAAGGCCCTTAAGGCTTCCTGCCCAGTTGACTAGTTTTCACAATATAAGTAAAGAAAAGAGATCTTCAAGTCACCATTAAGAAAAAAGATCTTTGTATGAATTCACAAGTTTGACAGCTGTGCTATGAAAACTGGTTAAAAATCAATATCCTGTGGCATTAAGCAGGCTGCTGACGGTCTGGAGCTAGAAATTCTATGGCCTTTAAACCACCAGCTAGCAGGAGTCTTAGTAAAGCATGTCATTCTTTCCACTGCCCAAATGCCTTTGCTGTTAATAGAAAAATGAAATATTTAAAGGTGATTTTTTTAACTAGTATGCACAGAGAGATGATAGAGCCGGAAAATGAATATTGGACAAAACAAGATTAGTTTTTCATTTTTTTGGGTGAAATAATCTTTTGAGCCCAACACAAAAGCAGCTCCTGCCCTTCACCTGAGAAGGCAAAGAGAGGCCCATGCCTGGAAGAAAGAAGTGCTTTGCCCATTTATCTCCACCTGCAGGAAGGAGAAGACTCCTCCCTCCTCTATCCTCATCCAGACTGGCTGCTCTCACTGCCACCAAACCATTGTGTGGTTAATTTTGAGAAAACCACTAAGTTTACGTTACTAAAGTAAATAAGCTGAGCTTAAAAATACAAATAACTATAGCAAAAATAGTCTTAACGTTTGCATCCAAATCCTGCATTAACATTGACATCTCTTCACCACAAGTAGAGAAGCAAGGCCATTGTCACAGCACAACCTGAATGAGCTCTGGTCTCCCTGGTGACATAAGGCCTACTGTTGCTTGGCTAGCACGACAGACCCTTCTCTAACACTGCCATATTCCAAACTCTGTACATTCTTGGAGTCCCATCATGCTCTCTCTTCTCTGGGAATGTTCCTTCAGTGACTACCTCTCTGAATGGAATGAAAAACCATGCCAAATCCACTGTTTATTCTCTCGAGGCCTGAGTACGAAAGTTCATACCTGCTCCATTGAATAATCTAGTTGGTTTCCAACATCCAGCTATGCTTCACACCCCCACTAAAATCCCCTTTCTTAATTTTTGTAAAGATTCATTTATCTTATTTTAGATGAATAATTGTTTTGTCTGCATGTATATCTATATATTACTTATGTGACTGATGCCCATAGAGGTCAGGAGAGGGTATCAGATCCCCTGAGACTACAGTAACAAATGATTTTAAGCTATCATGTAAATGCTGGGAAATGAACCTGGAGTCTCAGCAAGAGCAACAAGTGTTATTAGCCACTGTACCATCTTTCCAGCCCCCTAAAACAGTTGATTTTGTACTAACTATTAAAAAATTATTAACCTTAAAAAATTAGCATACAAAGGAACATCTTTTATCATGGCCTTTTCATTTTAATGCACCCTTTGTTTTTATGATATCTCACCCGCCCTGCTCTGACCCCAGCATGGGTTCAGAGAGCATCTAATCAGGCTGGTACCCTTGACTGGGAGGTTAGTTGACCTTGTGATATAATCCAAATCACTGACATTGGAGTAAAGAACCTAGGTCCTTAATGACTGCATCAAACAACCCAGAGAACTTCCTTAGCACCCTCTAGTCAAAAATGTCAATGAATGGCATCATATGACCTACACTTTGTATCAACAGCAATCACATAATATCAAACACCAATGATAAGTAAGTTGAATACAAACATTTAATAAGTGTGGTAAATGAGACTATTCGTGACTAAAGTTCACTAAGAATAGACAAATAGATAAACCTATTAATGAATACGTTTCATTGCCTAAGCATTGTGCAATGGTCAATAATAGACTGAAAAGTTTAAAATTCAAACCACTAACAACCTTAAAACAAAACAAAACAAAACAAAACAAAAATGTAATTTAAAAACTTTGAAAAGCTGGAGGTGGTGGTGCATGCCTTTAATCTCAGCACTCAAGGCCAGTCTGGTCAGGAATGCGAGTTCCATAACCAGAGCTACATGGTGAGACGCTGTCTCAAGGAAAAAATAAAATTTAACCAGGCACATGCATTTAATCCCAGCACTCAGGAGACAGAGGCAGGAGGACCACTGTGAATTTGAGGCCAGCCTGGAGGAAGGAAGGAAGGAAGGAAGGAAGGAAGAGATTTAAGAGCTAAAATATATCAGGTATGATGGTGGTTGTGTAGAATCTGTCACCTGGGATTTGGGGACTAGAGAACTAGGGAGGAGTTAAAAGACAGGCTGGGATGCATAAGACTCTTTCCCAAAATAATAGAAAAAAAAAAGTAAAATGTGGACAAGTATTATGAAAAGTTTAAATGCAAAATGTAAGAGAGAATTTCCTCTGAGTGTTTAGGAGGTTATTTTTTGGACCAATGGAAATCTGTCTGTGATTCAGATAGACAGAAAGAAGCTCATATCCGAGGCAGTGAAGGAGAAAAGCAGCCAACACACAGTCTTCCATGAGGTCTAGCTTTTGCTGAGGACACCACTTCTGCACTTTTCACAGGCAGCACTCTTTCAACTTCTAGCCTCACCAAACAATAAAAAAAAAAGTCTCTTCTGGGTCTCAGATGTGCAAAAGCTTCTTTGTCAATAAAGATCGGCTTCGGCAAGCTGCAGATGTTATCATTACTCAAGAAGGTCTGGAAGCAAGGCTAGAGTTATGGCAAAGTAAATTCTGTTCTCCATTCCACTCTGCTATTCCTGTGGCTATGGGTACACATAGATCAATATTCCTTGGCATGAGGATTTTGCAGTACAATTTTCACTTGTAGCAAGCAAGGGGGGAAAAAGCCTTAAGCATGCTCTGTCACTTCCAGTTTAAGAGAAAATGCACTAATAAACTCTTAGCCATGGGTCATGTTTGACAACAGGCAACACTATGCCAACTCTCATTAAAGACTATTCATATCACTGCCCCAAAAATTTCCTTTAAAATTACCATCTTTTGTGTCCATACAGCAGGACATCAGTTTCAAATGTGCCACTGAGAGATATGACTTGTCATCATGTCTAATTCTCCCTATTGTTTCAATACCAGGACAGCTGACCCCCTGACGCAAGGTTCTGGTTAGTAATCAGGACCCCCAGGGAGATAGTTTTGGTTTGCAGAGTTTATTTTGTGGTTATCCGGACAAATAAGAAAACATATTCCTCTATATTGGTTCTCAGATAAAAGGATAGGCAAATTATCACCTGCAAATATTTGATGCAGATCCTAAAACATGTTGAAAACAAGCGAAACTGTCAAAAGTATCAACATGGATATTTGTAATGTTAACAAAAGTACAGCTAACATGTCCAGAGCTCGGTGATATGTTAACACATGCATAAAACAAAATCTAAGGTAAAATGAATAATAAGTAGAAACTTTTTTGTTGTTTTTTTTGTTTTGTTTTGTTTTGTTTTTTTGAGACAGGGTTTCTCTGTGTAGCTTTGGAGCCTATTTTGGCACTCACTCTGGAAACCAAGCTGGCCTCGAACTCACAGAGATCCGCCTGCCTCTACCTCTGCCTCCCAAGTGCTGGGATTAAAGGCGTGTGCCACCCGGCTAAGTAGAACTTTTTTTTAAAAAAAGATTTTATTTATTTATTATGTATACAGTCTTCTGCCTGCATGCAGGCAGAGGGCATCAGATCTCATTCAAGGTGGTTGTGAGCCACCATGTGGTTGCTGGAATTGAACTCAGGGCCTCTGGAAGAACAGTCAGTGCTCTTTACCGCTGAGCCATCTCTCCAGCCCAGAAACTTTTTTTTATGAAAGAAAAATAGTTAAATTTTGTGTGGAATTTAAGAATTCTTTTTAAATGCTATTAAAACAATGTATTTGTCACTAACTAAAGAAAACTAGAACTCAATAAAATCATTGAAATATACTTATAAATCATGCAACAAGGAACAGGCACATTAACTCAGTTCTTGTATGCTTGAAAAATCATCTATAACACCCTGGGTTTCATATCTAGCAACTTCAAAAGACAAGTGGGGAAAAAAGAGTATTACAAATAATGAAGATCTCTAATCATGCCACACTAATTGTTTTTAATAAATGAGAAAATTTTTCCATTAGTATAAGGAAAGTACATGGAAAACACTGTCACCTGCCACACACAAACATCCAATACATCCACTGTGGACCCCCTTCTTAAGAAGTGTATATGTAACTGTGCATGTGTGCTCATACATAATATATCTTCTCTATTGCATCACATGTGTATTGTAGTAGATAGGGTGTGCAAAAACACTCTAAGCACCCTAAGCAGGGATCACTTCTTTCAAAGGTTGCATATTTGGCTACTTACACAGGACTTGGAAGACACAGAGAGCATGGCGTTTCAATAACAGACCCACATCCCTGCAAACACAGCATGAGAAATACCTCAAGAATGCCCAAGCACATCTAGTGTCTTCAGAATTAGGCTGATACAAAAAAGACAGCAATGGTGCTCAATACCAATGAATTAGACTCACGTGAGGTGGACCAAAATGTGGTCAAAACTACTGACTAAGCCCTGATCAATGTGACTGTATAGTATATCATCTTTTCTCAGCCAGGCTGTAGTTTTCTTACTCTTTGATGAAAGGGTCTATAATTTTATGAACTCATGTAGGTGAGATGAGTTACAAGTCAGGTTACATTGAGGGCAAGAGCATATCCATCCCAGAAATATCAAACAAAAAACTTTTGTTTTATTTTGTTTTGTTTTTAATGAGCTATACCATCTCAACAATGTATATAAGAAACGAAGAGGATTCGTTGATAATGTGAATGCTAGAGAAACCTAACATGGCAAAGAAGGAACATGGCTGTGTAGTCTAGCTCCATCAAGTATTATATTGTTATGGTTCTGGGAGTAATATTAACTGAGCTGAATTTTAATTTCCTGTTCTCTATAGTTATAAAAGAATAATGTAAGAGAATCAAGCACAACGCCAAACAATGTTTCTAATAATTATTCATCCTCAAGCATTATAAAATAGATAAATGAGATATGAATATATCTCATTTTTCTTTCCAGCCCTGGGCTATGGCATGTACTGTGCTTTCTGCCTGTTGTAGTTTCTGGAGTTTGTTTGTTTATTTTCTTTTTTAAAGGCTTATTTATATTATTATTCACATGCATGTATGTGTATCTATGTGAGGATCTTTGCAGTAGGTGTGGTTGCCCAAGGAGGTCAAACAACAGTGGTTGGATCCCCTTGAGCTCAAATTACAGGCAGTTGTGAGGCACCTGATGTGGGTGCTGGGAACTGAACTTGGGTCCTCTGAAAGTTTAAAATGCTCTCTTAAGCACAATGTGACCTCTCTAGTCCCACGAACGCATGTTTGTCCAATGACTTCTACAATCTACATGACTTCAGAACCTTTGTCTCATCCTACAATTTCCTAATAGAAAAGACTCATTCACAAATGGCTCCTCTATTGTTCTGTGCAGTTTCACAGTCCAGTTTTCATTAGGTTGGCCAAATATATCCGTGTTGATGTTTATACAACTTCACATTATTTTCATTTGTGTCAAGGCTGACTGTCTGATATCTGATTCAACTAATTCTCTTTCTCTCTCTCTGCATTTCATCTTGCCACCACCTCAAAGAAGCTATGAATCCACTTTCACGGCAAGAGCATACCATAATCACATGCTACACATACATAAGATCACACACATTACATATTGCACATTACATAAGATTCCTAAGGTACCCACTGTCAAAAGTCATGTCGACAGGATCCCTGTGTTCTCTCTACACTGCATCCGTACAACCTAAATCACTGCCTGAGATAAAATAAGGACTCATAAATTTTTAATACAGGTAATATACATCTTGACCTTCCCTACGTTTTCCCTGTATTCACAATAGATATGCCTAACATGACAAACTCTCGTGTCCCTCTAATAAATTTAGCATCTAAAAAGATTAGAAAAAAAGCTCTTCCTAACTTTGTAAAATTTGAGAAAAGAGTAGAATTAATGAGTATTTAATATAGAGATTTGCTACTGACAATGTTTATAGTTCTACCTGAAATATTTACTGTGACCTTGTTGTCACAACATTTCTTGGAATAAAGCACTGTAGCAGTACCTGTGGAATTTCTTGAACAAGAGGGAACATCTCTCAAGTTGGAATGACAACTACAAGGAAGAAAATACTGTACACGTTTCATCACGTTGAACATAGCAAATAAGATTTCCTTTGATGAGACACTAGTTGCATAATTAATTGACAAATGTTAAAACTAGTCTCCATTCTATTTGACATTATCTGAATTTTGATAACAATACAGAATAGTGACTTGTAATGAAGAATACCATGGTTTCAAACCAATCACTGTCTATAATATAAACTTACTCAGTTCTAATAAAAGCATGCAATTTCATGAAGCAAAGTGTTACCTCTCACAATAAGTTGAGCAAAATTGGAGACCCCAGAACCTCGTTCTGACTGAGTTACACAGCGGTACAAATCCTGGTCAGTTTTTGTCACTTCTTGCAATCTGAAAGAGGCAGCAAATCTTCTGTGATTGATGTTCTTAGTCTGGGCTACAGGTATGTCTTCTCCATTGCGTCTCTGCAAATAGAAACCAATCTTTAGAAACAGGTTGTTTACCATGCCATAAATCTAAAGTATCTCAGCAAAGCAATATCTATGATGAATTATTCTGGTTGCTGAACCATTTGGAAGATACCTGCATAGCCCCACAGAATTTTGCCTTTGTCATGCAATCAGGGAAAGGAGACAAATAATATCAGAATCCTTAAAAGAATGTATAGTTGATTCTATATTCTCAGTTTTCCATAAAAATTATTACAGCAAAATATGTACATTAACAAAAACAGCTGATTGCACCACAGAAAATGAGTCATGGTACCTTTATGGGTAAAGAAGTAGGCTTATTTCTGGTGTTACCCAGATGTTCTGCACATACTATGTGAGAGTGATCCCCCAAGAGATGAAGATCATGCTATACACATGCTTATTCCAAATGTATAGTGTGTACTTGGCACAGAATGACAATAAAATACTGATTGATGATTGAGAGTGAGCCCGAAATCTGTGCTCTTGGCAAACTACTATCTCTTCAGGATTAATGACATCCAATTTATACTTTTTAAAGAAGTAATCAAAAACAGGCCTAACTGGTAAAAGCATATCTGTCAAGTTTAAAAATGAAAAAGTAGGAAATATATTTATGATACCACAGTATCTCATAGAAAACCAATAAGCATAAACTATAAGGGAGATGATGGTAAGTTTCAACTATAGTAAAATTTATAGCTTGTATATGTTGAAGGACATCATAAATAGAGTGAGAGGGACATAGGTTGTGATGAGATATTCGTCAAAAAATATAACAAAAAGATAAACAGCTAAGATATGTAAAGGTCTTCCATAGTCCAATAGGAAAATTGATAAACAACCAGTCAAAAACCAGACAGGCTATAAAAAGATAAAAGGCATATGTCTAAGAACAAGGAAAGGAGCCATCAGTCCACATTTTCAAACTTCTATATGTCAAATACAGACAAATGTCAAAGAAAATCTCTAAATATGGAAATGCATCAGTTAGGAGCTCAAGCTCCTTTCCTTGTTTTGATAAATTTCCAAAGTCCTTAACTATACAATTTCTAATCATAGTTTTCAAATATTATACACATGAATATAATGGAATACAACTATCTAAACAAGAGTACACTTACACTTAAGTCTCACTTATGTTTTTACTTCTTCATTTATGATTCTGTTAATTATCTCCTGACCCACTGATTCTATGAATTGTGTACCAAGAAACCCTGCTCAGGAAACTTACATGATATGACAGAAATCTAAATATAATCACCAAATAACAGAAGAGAAAAGGCTCCAACTAGACCCCTCTTGACACTAAGCAAAACCTTCAGTGCATTGGTTTCATTTGAGTTGTTGACCAAAGGTACCTCATAGAAACCATGAAGGATTGTTTGCTCTCCAAAGACTGATATTAAGAGCTTATTGTTAAAGACAACACCTGTATATCTCATAGAACACAAAGAAGTCAAGTTAATGCCTAACTAGACTAGTGCTCTAGTCTTATCACTAATTAGAGACCAGTGTTCATGGTACTAGAAGACACTTTGCACTGTATAAGAGGAAAACATTAAAAACAAACCCAGCTATAAACCAGTGATCTACAATGGTGATGTGTCTAGCATGAAACACTGGTGCATTAGTGGCACAGAAGTTATGGGAGTAAACAATAACCATTGGGTGTAAGGCCTACTGCATGAGATAGAACCCATGCCTGACAGTGCTTAGGTGGCCAAGAACCAGAGACTAGATAGGTCATGGACCTAAAAAGAAAGGCAAATATTATTATTCTGCTAAAGTAACACACCAATAAAATGACTCATGACGTCATTCTGCTATACCCATAGATTAGTGTCTTGCTCAGCCAGCATTAGAGGAGCTTTACTCTATAGAAGATGGAAAATAACACAGAGACCCACAACTGAACAATATGCAGAGAGCCAAAATATCTTAGAACATTAAGTCCTAAATGGGATGTCTCCATCAAATCCCCAATCTCAGGGATCAAAGCACGATTGTGAAAGAGGAGGTAGAAAGATTGTAAGAGTCAGTAGAAATGGAAAACACCAAGGAAACAGTGCCTTCCAGACACAACAATCCTCAACCACATATGAACTCACAGAGGGCAGGGTGAGAAGGTAGAAAAGACCTAAGAAGAGGTGAGGGAGGGGAAACAGTGATCAGAATACACTGTATAAATAAATATTTATCTTCAATTTAAAAAAAGAAAGAAAAAACAGCTTATATTCATAAGCCCTGAAATATAAACCCAGAAAATCAGGCTAAATTCTTTCTCTTCCAGAACCCATATAAACAAAAACACTCATTACATATGCAAATCTCAGATGGATTTCCTTTTCAATTAGCACACCATCTCCATGCAATCTTTCTAATTGGAGGACAGACAGGACTCAGCACTCCTCTCCGAGGAGCCCACCCACTTCTAGCCCTCCTTTTGCCTCTGGCAGAGCTTGCAGGGTTTGCTGCCTTTACTTCTGCCACTTACCCTCATTGCTGCTGCAAAACTATTGCTATTGTGTGTCCTGCCTCCCTGATGCTCTCAGACAGGAGCACACCACTCCTACCAGGTCTCTAGGCTAGAATCCTCTGCTGTCGAAAGGTACCTAGAATGTTCTCCCTCAGTACGTATTACTTATACTTATAGTACCATGATAGTTTCCTCATGAATCACAATTACTCCTTGTGGTTTGAAAGAAAATGGCCTCTAAAGGCTCCCAAAGGGAGTGTCACTATTAGGAGGTGTGGCCTTGTTGGAGGAAATCTGTCACTGCAGTTCAGTCTACCTGTAAAAGTTGCCCTCTGACTTGCACATGCTAGGACACATACACATACATTTCTTTTTCTTTTTTAAATGTGAGCAGGGGAAATGTGTCCATTCCTCTTCCAGAGAATCCAGGTTTGACACCTGATTCCCTGCACCCACATGGTGCTTCACAACCATCTATAATTCCAGCTCCAGGGAATCCAACACCTGGCTTTGATAAGCATCATGCATGTATGTGGTGTATAAAGATACACACAGGCGAAGCACCCATACACATAAAATAAATGCATTAGTAAAATATTTTAATTAACAAAATTAAATGAAAAAACTTAATGTGTAAAGATGTTGTATATATAATAAATAAATCTTAAAAAAAGCAAGTAATTTTTAAGTGTTATAATTAATCCCCCAGTGTTACTGAGAACCAAGAATACCCAGATTGGTGATCCCAGAAGAAGATGGGGAGGGAGGATTTTAGGAGTCAGAGTGGTCAAGGACATCACCAGAACAAGACCCAGAGAGTCAAGTAAGCAGGGCTCATAGGAGCTCACAGAAACTAAAGCAAGAAAGATGGACCCTGTATGGATCTGTGCTAGGCCCTCCGAATATACCTTATGGCTGTACACAGCATGGTGTTCTTGTGGGACTGCCAACAGCGGGAGTGGGGAGGTGTCTCTGACTCTTTTAACTACACTTAGGTCCCTTTTCTTCCTACTGTTTTGCCTCCTCCAGCCTTAACATGAGAACTCATGGCTAGTCTTATTGTAACTATTAGGACATGTTCAGTGAATATCCATGGGAGACCTGCTTTTTTGTGTGTGTGTGAGAAATGAAGAAGTAGATCTGGACAGGAGGGGAGGCCAGGGTAGAGCCTGGAAGGGGGAACTGTGGTCAGAATCTAATGTATGAAACAAGAATAAAAGAAAAATTAACAAAAATACCCAGAATAGCAAAAGATGTCAGGTATGGTGGCACCTGCCACACACAGCAACTGGGAGGGGGTGAGACTGGTGGATCAGGAGTCCAAGATCAATTTCTTTTGTCTTAACCCCCAAAAGTCATTTAAGGACAGTTTCAGGCTCACAGAAAGTTAAGTTCACATGAACCTTCCCACGTCACATACTCACAGTCAGCACTAAACCAGAGAGGTGCATATGTCATCACTGGCATCCCCACACTGAACACCATTATCACTGACTTCATCATACTTGACACTGTGATCACTTCTGATGCTGAACAATCTATATGTTTGTACAGACTCAGGTCTGGCACCTCAGTTGCCATGTGGCATATAATGAAAATAAAAATGATACAGATACACAATTTGGACCCCCCCCCCTCTCTCTCTCTCTCTCTCTCTCTCTCTCTCTCTCTCTCTCTCTCTCTCTTGGTTTTTCGAGACAGTGTTTTACTGTATAACCCCAGCTGTCCTTAACTCTCAGAGATCCACCTGCTTCTGCCTCCCAAGAGCTGACCATAACATATTTTTAAATGCCGGAGTTTATAACAATACTGATAAAAACAAAATCACTCATTTTGCTATGATGGCAATGCACCAACTTGCTATATTGAGAACAAACAAATGAAGCAAAGATTGCAGGAGCATCTCCCAGGTAATTTCAGTCTCATCAAATTGAAACTGAGATTAATCATAGCACAGTGTGTGATAGGCATGTATTAGAATACATGTTACATTAAAGCAAAGAGGCACAGAAGGGTACAAGGGCAGCAAAAAAAAAAAAAAAAAAAAAAAACAGACAATGAAATGGAGAATTAGCAAAAATAAATTATGCTGAAAATAGCACCATGAAATATATTATTTTGTATACTGGTGATTTTAAGCAAATCACAAAATAAACAGAAAAGAAATAAAATCAACAATGAGGCATTAAAATTACCTTTTTCAACTGGATGAATTAAGGGCATTAAGGAATAGCAGTGCTAAGAAAAAGAAAGATGACACCATTGAACCCTTTGCAATCACACCAGGTCGCACTTACACTGTGATCATAGGATCAAATTTGACCCTAGACCTGGTTGCAAATTCCTGGAAAACACAAAGGAAACGGAACCATGCTGACCTGAAGTGAGAAAAGGAAATTGAGGAGGATGACCTACCTTTTAAAGGGCCTATTTGTCTGCCAGGCAGTGATGACACATGCCTTTAATCCCAGCACTCTGGAGGCAGAAACAGGTGGGTCTCTGTGAGTTCGAGACCACCCTGATGTGTGTGCAAATGCGCTGGTGCTCAGTAGGCAAAATGCTTGCTGCACAAGCATGAAGAGATAATTTCAATCCTCCAAACTCTTGTTTAAAGAAATAAAGCTGGGCATGGTGGCATGCACTTATAACCCCAGCCCTGGAGAGAAGAAAACCACCCTAGACTACTCAGTAAGCTCCAGGGAAAAGACTATGTCTCAAAGTACCAGATAGATGACTTCTGAATCATGACAGGCTAGATTATCCTCTGCCCCCCACAGTGGCACACAGACACTCTACACCTAACACAAAAAGGGACACAGGTGCCCAAGCACACAAACACACACACACACACACACACACACACACACACACACACACACATACACACACACCCCTCAGATCCATAATATTCTTTAATTAGGTTGGCTTTCCCTATGTATATTTTATTGTATTATAAAATAATCTCATATATACTAGATCTACTTATTGATCTGATTTTCAGATTAAGAGAATCAAAAAAAATAAATTATGTATATAAATGTCACACTGAAACATATTACTGTGAATGCTATTTTTAAATACAAAAGCAATTTTGAAATACAAAAAGGGAACTTAAAATGAAATAGGAGGATATCACAATTTCCCAAGGGTAGAAGGAAAGACTTTGTCACAGTCTAATGTGATATGTATCACAGTGGCTCATTAGGAAAGTTGTGACATGCTTAACAAGAAAATCCTCTGAGAAAAGCATCCTCTATACCGATTGCATGGTACTACCTTCAGGTACAGAGTGATAATTGTTATCTGCGGACTTTGATATAAAGAAATCTTGGAGGTAAGGATTTAAAGCATATGTCACTATCATTCATTTATAATACTTGATGTAGTTTCTAGACTATTTACCTAGGATATATAAACTATTTTAAAAATCCACTGTGTCTGTAAAGTGTTGAACTTTCCATAAAGAAAGCATCAACTGCAAAAAGAAAAGACCCTTAAAATTGGACAATGAGGAAACTTTCCAATGCTCACAACTCAGCACAGCACGCATGCACACACACACACAGACACACATCCAAGATGCTAAAATGCCAATGATAAATTTCCTGATCCATGATCCATGGTTAGTGACTTTATCTCAAGACCTATACCCTACACGCAAGGTGTTTTATACAAAGACTTCTAGGAAGGCAAAATACAATGTATGTACTGCAATAATCAAATGGCCCAAGGGAAAAATATTAGGCTTTATAAGGTGATGGCTATCAGCCCCTTGGATAAAATAGAACTCACTGTAAAGGGGGAGATTCCTAGATGAATTGCTATTGTCTAATGAGAGAGTAAACAGAGACAATTAGATTAAATAGCAGGCTAGATTCCATCCATCAATTTGGGTCACCGTATGCAAAAAGTTAGGACAGTATGGAAGATACAAGGTCTGAACAACTCTCATTCCTACTCTGAGACTACAGAGTCAGAAGCAAAGGCACCAATGTTTGCAAAAAACAAAAGACAAAAAACTGTATCTCATGGGCAACACCAGGCTTTAATTTGCCACAAGCTTCAAACTGTCCTAGCAAACTGCTGAAGTTAAAGGGCTAAAACCCATTAGGATGTCTCACTTTTCACTCTTATTTAAGATCATTTATATGCAGTTATGAAAAAGAGTGAGATTAATCAGTGGTTCTAGAGGCAAGTTAGTTCAAGCCAGAAAGTGAGAAACAGGACTATAAAAGTCAAACATTGAGGTTTGGAGAATTATACTGTATAGCATTGCCATTTCCTCAAAAAATCTGTTAACTACTACCCACCAGATCCAGAACCATTCATCTTCTTTAATCCGTGCCTCCCACAGGTTTTCCGAATGCCCTGCACTGCCCAGTCTGAGCAGTCCTTTATTGCCTGATGTCAGTACTGCCAACAGCAGCTGTTGCTACTGCCAGTTCTGTCCATGCCCATGTCCCAGCCTTGCCATTCATTTTATTAATCAATTTTCCTCACAGTGATCCTTCGATAAGGTCTTCCTTATACTGCTGCCACACTTCATACAACTAAATGTTTGCTTTCTGCCTTCTCACCCTGCAGCAACAGCCATCACCCACCGATCTTCACGTCCATGGGTCTTGGGTGTGCTGACTTCCTGTTCTCGACCACTGCTTCTCTAATGGTCTCACCAAACATCCCAGTCTTTGCTGCACACTTTCCTCTATGAAATGATTGTTGATGCTATATGATTCTTCTCTCCTTCTGAAATCATCATATGAGGCTAAAAGGCCCTAGTTAAAAACACAGCCTTAAGTGTAAATGCTCTCCAGGAGTGTGGGCAGCCTAGACTGTGCTTGGATCCCTCGCCAATTATCCTTTTAATACCAATTCCAGCAGCCTGTCCATGTCTCAGCAGTGCCTCAATTAAAGAGCTCAGAATTCAAATCAGCTTATATGACGGAAGACACAGTTTTAAAACTTGAGACCAGATTATTCTACTTCAAGAATATAAATAGGAAATTGCATCTTGCTTATATTGACGCCTAAAAGCTGATATTTTCATGAATGCCATTTCACCTTCCACAAACTTCCAGAAGTGTGTTGTCCCTTTGACCATCCTGACATCAGGTTTTCACATTTAATTTCCATCTTGAGAACTACATGGTATCTTTGTTATTCTAGTATGTCAGACCTACTGAAGCCTCTCACAAAGCCAATTATATGCAAATGTCAGAAGTTTGAAAATTCTGGCATCTGGACAATTTACAATATTTTACACTTTCTCTCTCTCTCTCTCTCTCTCTCTCTCTCTCTCTCTCTCTCTCTCTCTTCAGCTTTTAATAGCATCAATGATAACTGAACATGAATTAACATGTTAGCTTTGAAACCAGGTTAGCTTTGAAACATACATTTGGTTACTCTTTTGATGAATTTTCTAATACAAACTATCCTATCAAGACACAGATTAGTTTCTTCAGAAAACTTTCCTTTCCTTGTGTAAAAACTCAAGGTATCTTCCCTAAATAAACAGTATCTATCATGAACAGTAAAATCCCTAGAAATGGGGGATGCTTCAATTTCAGCTTCTTCTCAGGGCAGTGGAGATGAGCCTCAAATGATGCTTTGGCAGGAGTGCTTTGGCAACTGCTGAAGGCAAGTGGCATCTGAAACAGGGCAGGGGCACATTTGGCCAGGTGAAGATTTGGCACTTTAAGCCCTCAATTTTCTCAAATTCATGTTTCATATTTGCATTCACTGTAGACAATCATGTGCAGTAGCCGGATGCAGTTGTGGCAACTGAGCAAACTGATAAAATATCACATGATCAGAAGTTTCAGATCCACCACTTTTATTGACTCACAGCTGGAAACAGCTGGGAATTGAAGAGGTCAGCCTCTCTCTAGTTGTTTTTTCAGAGCAATTTGCATCTCATTTTACTAATTTCACTCTTCAATTACTACTCTCAAGCCATTGCCTAAATTATCTGTGGCTCCATAAGGAATGACATTTCCTTTGGCTGAGAAACTCACTGTATCACACTACATTAGCAGCAATGTGCCTCACCAAGGGCAAAGTGGTAGCTGACTCTCTAGTTTTGGCAGGCCCACAGAAGAGGCACCAGGCCATTACTAGGGGCGATTACTGACAGATTGGCCCAATTGCCATGGCGCTGCCTGCAGTCTGCATAAGATTACCAGTAAGTAGCACACTATACAGCCTCATTTCAACTCACCAAAACAAATGGTGCCACCAAACCTACCCACACATTTTGCTCCATTCAATAAATCCAATGTTGAATCTCCCTGCCCAATTCAATGATGCATGCCTGCCAAGCTCTGTGATGATGGATGGAGTCATTAGCATTTTAGGTTTTACACAGAACCTCAAGCCAAAGCATATGGTCTGACAGATGTTCCCGCAATGGGCTCTATTTGATTTGCCATGTAGCTGTCCACTTACACTGGACCTTCATGAAAAAAATACTCATTTATTCATTACAGTATGGCCCATTTCAGCCCTCCTCTGTCCCTACATTATAAGGTATTCTCAGAACACCAAAGGCAACCTTCTTTTATATTTTAGTGAGACTAATGATTACAAATTGCCTTGGAAGTTAAACACATCATTTTAGGTAGACAGGATTTACAAAGATGTCCATTATGATTTGGGGCCATTGCCATAGTACTGCCAGTAAGTGGGACACTAGAAAAGAAAGTGTGGTTTATTAAATTGTTCCCCATTTTATTACATCTAGTTAAAATGTACACACAGAATACACAAGGATAACATTTGGATTACAGGTGCATATTCATTGACCCAATGGTCCATCTAAGTTCTGTGACAGGCATGGTACCTCATGAAGTTGCTCAGTCCCAGTTCAGTCCTCATGTCCTACAGGAGATCAGGATTTGGGGTTAAAGAAGTGGCTCGCTCGGCAGTTAAGGGCAATTGTTGCTCTTACAAAGGACCTGAATTTGGGTCTCAGCACCAAGAATGCAACTCACAACTACCTGTTACTAGAGTTCTATGGGACCCAATGCCTTCTTCTGACCTCCATGGATACCAGGCATAAATATGGTGTGTATATCTATATACAGGAAAGACACTCATACACATAAGATAAATAAACATAAAAAATTTATGAAGAAAGCCACTGTTTTGATTTCTCAATTTCTATGTTCTAAAAGTTTCATATGAAAAGAAACAGTCTCTTACATTAACTTTCATTGTAGGAACAAGCAAATGAGATAATGTGTACTGAATTAGTTTTCATCTGTCTCCTATTTAGAATACATGGTGCTGAGATTCATGTGTGAACTGTTACACGCACCAATCGTTCACTTTTTTATTGTTAAGCACTAAAGCAGTATCCTACTCCAAGCTGTTCATACATTCTACTGTTCAGGATCATTTAAAATTTTAAGTTATTTAATTATTGTGAATAAACATGTTATAGACATGCCTTAATATCTCTTGGGTCAGTATGTAGAAAGATGCTGCTGCAACATGTTGGTCATTTGCTCATAAATTCACTCTTTAACTTTTTGGAGATAAGTAACAAATATGCCAGGCCAGTCTCAAACCTGCCTAGATTGACTTCTAATAGTTTTGCCTCCACTTACTAAGTACCATCCAAGCCTGGCTTATGTTGTACTGAGAATTGCACCCAGGACACCATGCATTTAGGCAACCAGACTACCAACTGAGCTACAGAAGCCCCAGTCCCATTCATTTTGTCCTCAGTCACTTTATCTGCTATTCATATAAAACAAAAAGATACAATAGAAAAGGAACAAGAATAACATTAATCTATAAAAGATGCAATCTCATCTTAGTTTCCTGTGAACATTTTCTGTCTTGTCTCAGGAATATTGGCAGATGCTTTAAAATTATTTCAACACACACACACACACACACACACACACACACACACACACACACACACACAATTTTACTGCTGTCCTTAATTCTTGTAACCCAAGTTTTACCATAAACCTTAAAATGTGGGCTACCAATTTTCTAGAATTAGAGTTGCTTAGAAATACAATTAAAAGCTTAAAAATCATAATGAAATGAGAAACATGCTACGTGCAAAAAAGTTAATGTTGTTCATTTGGCAAAAGTATTAAGCATTTAAGCCAAGCATGCTTCCCTGGGCTTGGTGACTACAGAGAAAAGTGCTTTGTACAGGACTAGAGGCTTTATCCTAAATCACCTTTACTATATATTAAAATATATTTTATACCACATGACAATATACATATCACATCTTTTTAGAACCATCTCCCAGAAAGCCTCCTAATTTCACTATGGCGCTAGTCTGTAGACTGCCAGCCATTTCCAAAAGTGTTCCAGCACTCTGCCTTATGGACAGTGAGACTGTTCCGTGTGGACAAGGAGGTCACTTGGTGTTGCACATTTTGTAATAGTTTTCTACAGACCTAGAGAGAACTATCTTCAAACACCAGTTAGACAACTCGATAGACTCATGCTCACCTACGCTCCTACCCGCCATGATAGAAATGGAAGGTGCCCTGGGTCTGTTTAGACTCTTATCACTTTCTTTCCCCATCACCCCTCAACATACCTAACAGGCATGCCACTGCAGATAATAAAATATTCAGAAATAAATATCACAACTGAGAAACTACAAGTAGAGGAGGACTGCCTGCCTCAGATATACTTGCATTTTGGAATTCAGGAGAAGGCAGCTATGACAAGGAATCACGTAAAATACTTTTCAGGAAGGGGAGTAACATGTCCCTTTTCTTTTAAAGTTGAATACTGGAAGCTGCTTTAGCTTTTATTATCAGGCGATAATGAGACATTTTGCTAACTGAAACACTACAGTGTAATCTGAATTATGTAGAGGTCCTAGGAAGGTAGCCACCACTTATTATCCTACCTACCCCTATGGTAGGGCACACCTCCACTACCTCTGTGAGAGAATGTGGAAACCTTTAACTGAGTTGACCCAAGTGCATTCATTGGTGGGGCTCTAGACAGCCATTTTCAGCACTTGTTCATACAATGGAAGTTAATTTAAGGGACTATTTCTTTTCATATAAAACTAACGGCACAAAATTTTTACATTATTCCATCAAACAAAAGGAGGTTATCAAGGCCACATTTCAGATCATCACAATAATAGAAAGGCCTAATTTAATGTTTTATGGCTGGAAAGAACTTTAGTCTTCAACAGACATCTCTTTTTATAGATAAGGAAATAAAGGCCCAGACAGGCCACTGAAATCTAAGCCCATCACCGTTAACTGAGTTAGAAGGGGTGAAAACAAGGTTAGAACTCAGCCCTGGTCTTCCGCACCAGCACATGTTACTCTCTACCCTAAATAAAAATAACTTAACATCTGTTGGTATAACTAAGTTTGTATGGCTTCACTGTGAAGTCACGGTCCTTCCTGTTTACTTGTGTTTTTACCACTTTTGGCAAAAGATGAATAGTTTTTGAAGTAATGACAAATTTTTTGATATACTCATATAAACATAAGGACCAGTCAGTCTTAAGTGTTTAATTGTTACATATTATCACTACGAAAATGTTTTATTTAAGGGGCTGGAAGGATGGCTCAGTGGTTAAGAACATATGTAGCTCTTCCAAAGAATCTTGGTACAATTTCTGGCACCCACAGAACAGCTAACAACTATCTGTAACTCCAGTACTAGGGAATTTGATGGTCTCTTCTGGTCTCTTTGTGAACTGGGCATGATTGTAGTCTACTGAAATACACACAGTCAAAACAAACCTTGCTGCTGGTGTATACCTTTAATCCCAGCACTCAGGAAATTTCTCTGAGTTTCAGCTAGCCTAGTCTACATAGTGAGTTTCAGACCAAGCAAGGCTATATAATGAGACCCTGTCTAAGAAAATTACAAAAGCAAAACACCCATATAATGATTATTTAATTAAAAAATGTTGTCAGGGAAAGTATCACTCAACTACATAAATGATATCTTTTACTATCTTCCTGAGTGTGAAGAGTAATTTAAAAGAACAACATTAAGGAAATTTGTGTGGCATTATTGAAAAGAGTAGAATGGCTTTTCAATCAGCAAGGTGAACTTGTGCATTGCTGAGGAACCAGGCAAAGTTGGAAATAAACATACAAAATCACAGTCCATGGCCAATGCAAAGCCCAAAGAGAAGATGCCTAATAAAACAGAGCAAAACTTCCAAAGTGCATTTTCTATCATTACGGCTTGAAAAATGGCAGAAGGAAAATTTCAAGAAACCTGAGCCAATCCCCAGAATAGGAAACAACAAAAAATGTGTGACATTTTGACTGCAGCCCACTCAGACAGGCATGGTCCAGAAAGTCTTTGTTGCCACAAGGCAGCTGGTGTCTGTGGATACAAAACCCTTTTTATTTCACTGTCACATTAAACCCTGGAGCATAAAACCAGTGGCAGACTGCAGAGCCATTTCTGGTTCCCCAAGAACAGACTATTGGTCTTGCAGCTAACACGAACTATCAACCAATGTTCCCATTCTAATGAAAAAAAAATGCAGAATGATTAGGATATCAGTCTGAAATCCTTTTTTAAAGTACTTACTTTGGCAGACTGAGAGATATAAGAAAATGACCTGAGCAATTAGTCCGTAAGACAGCTTGTACATTATACAATATGCTCCCTGGGATAAAGTATTCCACGTACCAGTATCTGCAGATAGGAAAGAACTAGCATCTTCAGAGAAAAGAGGGGAGCCTTTTGTTTCCTTTTCAAGTTTGGGCCAAAAGGAGAATATTATAAGAACTTCAAATAAAAAAAGTACAAAAGTAGTGATAAGTGGATTGACATAATATGATGTACATCCGTGGTAATGCCTAATTGGACTGATACAGGAAATCAGGTGACATCTCAACACCTAGCATAATCCTAGGCATTATACTACATTAATGATGATGCACTGTAACCATCATCCCTAAATACCTGGAAGTTATTAAGTATCCCCCACCCTAATTTCACTACTCTGAAGATTATAGCAAACTTAATCCCTATATCTGTGTTCAAGAAACTAATTTAACTTTAAATTACTTAAGAACTCTGTCTTTAAGAAATCTGCTGGCACCCCCAGAAATTCAAAATTCTAAACAAGTCAAATCCCTGTCCTTAATGTGATATAGACAGAAGACCATCAACAGATCAGAGGTTGGCAAAGCACTTGCCTCACAGACTGGTGAAGCTGTGTGTGGATCCCCTGAACCAGCAGAGAGGTGGCTGTGTCGGAGCATGTCACTAGCCAGTTGGTTTAGCCTAATGTGAAAAGCCCAAGTTCTGTGGGAGAATTTGTCTCCAAATAATGCAGAGAGCAATTGAAGAAGATATCCAACATCACCTCTAGCTTCCAAACACATTTACAAACATGTACTTATGCATACACACACACACACACACACACACACACACACACACACACACACACACACACACGGTGGGGGAGGGCATGGGCGGGGAAGAAGTCCAGATGATATTATAACTACCTTTAAGTATTCAGCTAAACAGGCATCTTTCCTAGCTGGAGTCTCCTAGTCTTAGGGTTGCCTTTGTCATACACCTCCCATCATGCCCCCTCCTGACGCCGAAGATGACAGGAAGACTTTCAGTACTTTCTCCGAAGGCAAAACAACGCCATGCTCTACAGATCTTTCTCTGATTCTTTTGAAGCTTCGTGACATGTGCATTTCCCTATCATGTATGTCCAAATCACAACCAATTCAATAAGGATTTATTATGGTTTCACATGTACAAGGCAGATGTCCAAATGTCAGAGCTACAATCAACTCTCATAAACTTCTGACAAAGAGAAAGAAATGGAAAAAAAAAAAAAAACTTTCATTGTTTCCCTTCCATGTGCCCTCTGGAAATGCTCATAATAGTTTCTTAAACCAAGCGTGTCTGGCAGTTACTATGGGACCGCTATCTTCTTAGTTTGTGTTTCAAAATATTTATTATGAAAATTTAGTTTTTCTTCTTTCTCCATGTTTCTAGAGAAGCCTAAGAATCACTAGGTGTGAGTCGACACCAAGACTAATATCAATTAGACACCTTCACAATTTTTGGCAGAATAAAAGGAAGTGTGTGTTATGAATCTCCAGACACCCAAATAAATCTAATTCACACAAATAAGCCTTTCCACATACATGGGGGTGGGGGGCAGAAAGGAGAATGAGAGTGAGTGTAGCAACCACAAACAGCACAGCGATGTTTTTGTACCTAGGTGAAACCTTGAGTTCAGCAGCTAATGGGCTCTTACCTGCAGCCATAACTTGTTATGCACGGCATCTCTCCCCGTAGCAATGCACTGAAATGTAGCATTCTGCCCCGCATTGACCTCCACGTCACCCAGACGGAGGAAATGAGGAGATTTATCTGTGAAAACAGGGGGAAAATACATGTTGTGTTCACAAGAAGACATGCAGCATTCTCCTTCTCCACAATGGAACACAGTTCTTATTATGTCTACACTGGACTAGCAGTGTAGTCCAGTAATATGCAGAAGCCACTGGACTTGCCTTTGCTCTACAACACTCCCCTCATAGTAACTCTCACACACATCAACTCCTCTTTTGTAGAGACCGAATTGCACAGAGTCAAAGCCCAACACTTCGTGCTAACAGCTGCTCTAGTGTGGGTTAGTGATAATAAAAGTCAGGTTCAAGGAAGCCAAAGGGATTAAACAGGTAGCTAGCGGGCTAATGAAAAATAGAAGGGCTGCATTTCAAGACCCCTCACTTTCTCACAGCTACATGCTCGCTTACCTACTTATTCACAATTTAGCCAACTAGACAATCATTCATTCAGTTTTTCAAACTTTAACAGTCGTGTATCAGAGAAGGGAACATCTTTGGTTATTAAAAATGGAACATCTCCTTCCTGTTTTCTGGTAGCCATGGGAAAGTTACCCAAAAGAAACATCAGACCAACAAAAGTGATGTCTGTGACCATAAAGTATTCACATGAGTGATTTGACTGTCAAGTCAGTACTCATTACAAATTTCCTTTTAAATCTGATGCCCAATCAATGTTTACCATCGAAGGGAAAAATGCCCAAAGCCAAGCCTTGGTGAATTTAAACAATAATACTATTTTAAACAATAATACTATATGTCTTGCAAATAGCATTGCAGTTGGAATCGTCAATTAACTTTATTCTCAAACACCTTTCTTTGCCATTTGCCATTTCAGATGTAGACATGAAGCACAGGAAGAAATATTATGCTGTGGAGTAAGTGAGTTTCCTTGGCCAACTTGAACTTGAAATGGGATCACATTGTTATCTTTCTGAGCATATAACATACAGATAAATGATTTGATCTTTGGAACCTCTTTAGGACCTTCCTTCAGTTAGCTCAAGGAAAAAAACTTCAGCAAGAACAACATGGACCAAAAAAAACTCCAGCCCAGCAGCACCATAAAACTGACCAGAAATGCAAATCCACAGGGCTCTGCTTAGACATGGTTATCAGGTGGAAGAACCAACCCCCATGTTCTTCACTGTTAACATGATGTAATCACTAAGCAGAGGCAGAAGACTTGGCAACATGTTGACCTCATAAATCATGTTTACAGAGCCTTAGAGATGTTTCATCATGTAGGACCACGGAGCACAAAGTCCTCTTACATAGGACCTGTCATGTTTTGTTGCTGGCAAATCATATCATGAAGGAAGTCTGAACAGTTGTCTGTAACTTCTTCCTGGCCCTACTGAAAAATGCATACAATAATTCTTCTGGGGGAATGTAACTAAGCACAAATTGAAGTATGATGTCTGAAAAGTAATCATGGCTTATTGAAGGGCCTCACAAAACTACGTCAGTAAAGCCAGATTTGTTTTAACATTTTATTTATTTAATGCTGATTAACACAAATATTTAGGGTGATAATAAAAAATAGCCCTAAATTTGGAAGAAGGAGAGTAAATTCATTCTCTACATTTCCCTCAGTACAAACTTAGCAGGTAAGATACCTTAGACAGCTTTTTTATTTCATATGTTACTGAGCTTGGATTTGTTACTTGTCTCTGTTTTCATAAAGAATGACAAGATATCACAAAGGCTCAAAAAGTCCTAGTGTAATGTGCTTGTTATCATTCAGTAAAAATAAAGGAAATAATCATATCATCCATGTAGTTAAAAGTCTGGATAACACTTGGTTTGAAAATTCTAGGAAACATTTCCGTGTTCTTTCCATGAACCCTGGGAATAAGAACGACAAAATGGACAATGATGACCAGGCAATAAACAATCAACAGTCCCTGACAATCCAAGGCATGTGCTGAAAGGACACAGAAAAATACAACTCTTAATCAAAACCTACCGCAAGGATAACTCAAGACTTGGATGTCATCAATGGCAATATAACCGCTTCTGCCTCCTGAGACTTCAGCTTCAAATATTACCTGTCAGGAGAAAATGGAAAACATTTACAACAGTCACTTTTAAAGAATGTCCACAGTAGAAGATAGCTATAATGCCCTAAAGATAATTTGATTTCTCTTCTACTAGGAACTTTTAACTGTATCTCATATGTGCTTGATTCCTTCTTTCTTTGTTTTCTTTTTTCTTTGTTTGTTTGTTTCTTTGTTTTGTTTGTTGTATTTTGGGTTTTTCTGAGACACGTTTTCTCTGTGTAGCCTAGGCTGTCCTAGAATTAGCTCTGTAGACCAGGCTGGTCTCTAACCCAGAAAGCACCTCCTGCCTCTGCCCCCTGAGTGCTGGGACTAAAGAAGTGCATTACCGCAATCCATCTTGTACTCTGACTTCTTAAACCTTCTGCATATAATCAAAGTAAAGTTTATATACTAGCTAAATGACTAAGTTAGTATAGTTGCACTATGCTTAGGCCAATACTAAGGAGTTTTGTGAGATTTCCTAATAACTTACCAGTTAAATCAGGAAGATACTCTGCTAACAGTCCCAAATGATCAATTCTCAGAAAAAAAAGAAGAAAAGGAGGCCATGACCAAATACAGGGCCCTATCATAGAGTTTTATTGAAACAAATTTATATATATATGATATATATATACATATATATATGTATATATATATCATATATAACAAAACTACATGAAGTATTTTCTTTTAAACTAATGTGTTGTACAGCAATTTTCTAAGAGAAAACAGATTTAGCATTCAGCAATTCAATTTCCTATTTGATTCCTTTATCTGTGGAGATAAATAGATAATTTGCAGAGTTCTTTGCAAAGCACTTGAAGAAACGTGAAGGGAACTTCTGTTTAAAGTAACCATATAATATAAAATGAGGCTAAAAGAAGGACTATTAGGTGAGAAACAATCCAGAAGGAACAGACAGACAGTCTTCTAGTAGCCATGACAGAACTTCAGTGAGAATCCAAAGGGGAAAATAATGCTCATGTTGAAACAGACAGGGCAGATGACGCTGACTCAGTAGGTATGGAGAAATACAGAAAACATCAATGATTTCTAGCACAGGCTACCAGCTGAAGGACTGATCAGGAAGCAGTCATAACAGTAATAAAGACCAATATGCATACTTGAAGAACGAGACCACTACTATCAAATTTGATTTCCCTGTGACACCTGCAAGGGGGGAATGCTGAGACATAACTGGGCAGCTCTGAGGAAAGCTGGGTGAGTCTCAAGGGAAGGAACAAAAGTGGAAGGAAGTGAGCTGTCAACTTAGGAGTTAAATGGATGGTAAGAGGGCAGCATGAGATAAGGGAAGAGGAGAAAGCCACTAGGATGGAAGCCAAGATTGACAAGAAAGCCAGCAGATGTAAATTCAATAAAGCAGAATGAAGTCCTGGCTAGGGAGAAAGAGAAGTGCCCAGGGGGTTCAGCCAGGTCAACACTGGCACAACACTGAGTAGCAAAGGTCAGGTGAGTTACAATAACCAGAACACAGCAGGTATCTGTGCATCTAATAGACACAAACTTGAGAGCAAAGATGCTTTTCGATACCATCTGCTGCTCTCCAGCTATGTTGCTCCTTTGTAATGGATAGTTATGAATCCTGTGCTTCTGGTAATGTAAACATTGTGTGTGCCAGTGAAAACTACAGCTTCTGAAGAAGTTGTGTAAAAGCTAAATAACAACTTGCAGACTTGGGAGGCTGGATTTTAAAATAAAAGACTGTAGGAAATAACTTCTAGTGCAAAAGAACATCCAGTGAAAATGAAATTTAGAAGTATCTGTTGGTATTAGCCATTGGTAGTTCTCTATCTTCCAGATCATTCGTACTGAACAGGAGGAAGAGAAGTGTCTCTGATGAGACATGGATAGCATTCATTGAATACTAACCTTATAAAAGGCAGTGTCAGAAACTGTCATGCATGTGTACTCTTGTTTCTACATGAGATAGATAGATAGATAGATAGATAGATAGATAGATAGATAGATAGATAGATAGATAGGCAGGCAGGAACTAAAGTTTCATGGCAGGGACAGAAAGATTGTAAGAGCCAAAGGATCAGGGAGTTTGAGACAGTCAGAAGCTACACCCCTAAATACTGCCTATGTATGTGCTGAACAAAGGCAACAAAAACAGACATTACAGTGTGGAGGAAGGAAAAACAATGAGACCACAAACAATTATAGGCAACTAAGGAATGGTGAACGCAGGAGAAATAGTCTTCCCCAGGGAAGATCACACAAATAGGTTATCCAATACCACATAGCCATGTCTGAATATACATGCAATAACACTATACAAACTAAATAGCTTATATTTAAGAATATAAGTATATGCATATTAATATATCTACATGAAAACAGTTAATGAAAAAAGAGGTCATAAATTTGCAAAGTCTGACAAAGTTTGACAAAGAAAGCAAAATTTGAAAGGATGGGCATATGAGAGGGTTTAGAAGAAGGAAAAGGAAGGGAAAATGATGTAATTATATTATTATCTCAAAAGTTAAAATAATCAAAAATTATTAATCCTGCAATAACATAGGCTAGCTGGATAATTTTTCATGACTTCATTAAAAAAAAAAAAAGTGTTGAGAACAGGCAGAGAGAGACTGATGAAGCAAGAATGCACCAGGCCATGCAGCCTTCGGGAGACTTCAATTAAGGTCAGCAAATAATGATGTGAAGAAGCCAACAGGTCCAGAGGACATCACTTAAATAGAATTTAGGGTTTATATTTCATTTCAGTTGAAAATCTAAAATTTTAAATATACTTAAACTGCTTTAAAAAATCAGTGTTATTTGAATTAGTACACTGATAAGATATTATGGAGAAGAATGGCAGAGATTTTAACATTAAACCATTCCCATTCTTTCACCATATTGCTACATCTGCTGAAAGTCAACAAAAACAGGGAAAAGTAAGTAGGGGCAGGGGCTTCCTCTTTATTTCATCCAGTCCCACCACAAACTCTCCTGGTCACTCTTTCCTATTCCCAGTTTATCCTTCATGTTTACAGATTTTACTGGAATAAGTGAAATTGAAACGAGAAAGTTGTCTTAGAGGAGCAAAAACCAAACACTTCAGGAGAGAAAGACAGCTGATTTGTGAACACAAAAGTGAAGAGGAAGATGGAGCGTACCCTCAGATGCACATGCTTATTTCCTCAATATGAAGAACGAATGTTACCGCCAAACATGTATTTAGTATGAATGTAATCACCACCATTTTTGAATGATCTGAACAAGGGCTTGGTGCAAACTAGAGATCAGAATGTAAAAACTTAAATAACATTCAACAGAGGTATTGATGGGAGAAGACTACTTCAGGATGAAAAAAGCCTATACTAGACCCAGAGATCTCCAGGAATTCACAGAAATTAGAGACTCCCATACTCAGATTATGCATGTTATAGATGTATAATGTTGATTACATGGTCAATTTTTAATAGTGGTGTATGGAAAATGCTATTGGTGTTGACTATCATTGTAGCATCTATATGTGATGGCTGGGAAAATAGACCCTATGAGAATAAGTTTCAGTGGCTTGAGTAATGTTTCAAAGAAAGTAAGTATCCAAGGAAAAAGTAATAATACTGTTAAAAAAAAAACACATTTTAGTAAATAAAGCACATGTCCCTGAACAGCTAATCATGTGGCTATTTCAGTTTGTTCTTGTCGGGACTGATTCAAGTATTCAAGTACTTCTTGACATATCTCAGTGTTAACTTTAGAATTCTCCAACTTCTCTAATTCCCCATAAGCTTGAGTTTAAGCAACATTACTACACCCTTGAGGAAAACTTATTTGTTCATTTAAATTGAGGTTTATTCACGACAATAAATTTAGGCCTGGATGTAAATGAGGGCAAAATGATTGGCTCTTCATTATGAGGTGGGGAAAGGGTAAGTTTTCTTTCTAGTGACCTCATTTTCTCTGTTAAGTGCTGTCTTTGCCTCATTAACAGAAGCTTGGAGAAATTTCTGAGCTTGGATTCCTTTACTGCTGAAGTCGGACTCAGCGCTATCCCTTCACAGAGCCCTCACCTTGTGAGGGCTCTTCTGTCCAGTCAGGGGAAACGAATCCCAGCAGTTTAATTACGAAGCTTGCTGAGGCTAATCTTCAGGTCAATGCTGATGCTGGGTGTCGAGTGCTTGACCTGGGCTTCTGGGAAGAAGACAGCAATAGAAGGCACACCAGATGTCAATGTTAACTTGTCTGTGGAGGCTCCCTGGGAACGGGGCACAAGGATTCTGCCTTGTGTGCTGTTTCTTTCTACTCCACCCCATTACCTGAGATACTGAAGGTGATGGGTGTAATCAAATTTCTGCTAGTCCAGCAACATTCCTGCATTATTAACTAAATAAATGAAGTTGAATTAAAGTGGAAAAGCAAAAAGTGGTATTCCCTACAGAACAAGGACAACTTTCTCCGCTAGCAAATGGAATTGATTCAGAGGAGGAAACATCTCGCATCATGAGCGCTGAACTTGGGGTCACCAAGTTTGTCTCCAGGCGATGGTCTGCTATCCTGTGTCACTCAAGAAATGACTTAACTCTGGGGTTATGTAGCTTCACCTGGACACTTCTGATCTTGCTTATAAAACAAGATCCCTGGGAAGAGTGAATTCTCCAAGTAAAATGATGAACTGATGTATGAAATGCCATGGAAGATGAGAAAAACATTTACTTTTAATTTTCTTTCAGTATAACCTAGTGGTAAATGCCCAAATTCCCAAGTCAGACATGTATTGAGTTCATATTCTTTAATTATCATTTCAAATCATGTCAAAACTTATATAAATTAACTTGTATAGCTTTAGCTCACATACAATTTATACCAGTTCCCTCTCCTAAAACAGGAACTATTAATATCCACCTCAGAGCTTTGGGAAGGATTAACTCAGAGAATGAATATGAAACGGCACAGATCCTAGCCCACCGAGACTCCTCTATGGAAAGTGCCATCACAGCCATCATGGCGGGAAAGCATCCATTAAAGACAAATGCTTGAAAATCAAATCTTCTATTCCTGTCTTCCTCTCTTCAAAACACAAAGTACACAGCCAATTTCCAAAGAACATAAAACAATCTGGTATTTCATTCCCACAAACCTTTTTAAAATCTATGGGTTTGTGATTTCAACTGTGAAGCAATAACCTGAGTTACTGTAAAAAAAAAAAAATTCATAGTAATTAGAAACTTGCCTTCATTTATAATGGGAGCAGACTTCAATAATGACTAAGACAGTCATCTGTAATCCACACAAATGTCACTAAGACTGCAGCTCCAAGCACAGAGATTTTCAGCAGAGTACATATTTCTTGTATCTCTCATCACAAATGAGATCATAAAAGGCCAATCATCCATGCATGTATATTTGTCTTGCACCATTGTAGAAACAATATAATCATTGTCATGTTGCCGACTTCTCTTCCTTATGTGAGCTTCAATATATGAACATCTGTATTTTGGCTGTTTTCATCTGAGAAATGCATAGTTTTACCAAGAGGCCTAGACTCACCTCAAAGTAGTTATATGGCCCAGAATGACCTCAAACTTACAACCACCCTGTTTCATCTTCCCGGAACTGGGGTTATTCTTGTGAATGTGAACATTATCACAGAACTGTAGGGAGGAAGTGGAAGGTGTACATGGGAAGTGAGGACCAAGGTAAGAGTATTTAAAACTCACTTAGACAAAGCTACCTGGTTCTCAGCAAATCCTAGTCATCCTCCTGTCTCCACCCCACACACCACTGGAGTTATAGGCGCATGTGTGTGTGGCCAAGCTGAGTGTAAGGGTGCTGAAGATTCAAACACAGGTCCTCACTAGTTCAACAAGTGCTCTTACCCACCAAGTCACCTTCCCAATCCATGTAAAAGTAAATTTTTTGGCGTTCATGCCCTTTACTAAAATACAAGGTCACTGTGGCAGTGATGAGTCAGCTCTGCACATCATGGCAGAGCCACAAGGAATGTTGTTGACAGTCATGGACAGAAACAGTTATAATATGTGAGAGAAAGAAAGAAACTACTTAATATCAGTGGGTTCCAGTTAACTGTTTTGCTTCCTAGGAAAAAATAGGATTGGGTGCTCAGCTCATTTTACCTAGCATAAAATTTTGTTGACATAATAAATGGATGTTCCCTTGAGAAAGCTAGAGATAATTTTACCACACTAATTTAGAAATCATGAAAACATAATTACTTCCCTTGAATAGTTAAATAACACTGTAAGGCATCAATTCCTGCTGATAGGTCCCAAAAGATCTTCTACCGAGTATCTTAAATGAAAACTAAAAATTCTAGAGTCTAATTTCTCTTCAAGCATGTTTACTTTAAAAAGAGAGAAAAGATTGTCATGCTGGGCAGTGCTGGCACAAGCCTTTCATCCCAGCACTTGAGAGGCAGAAGCAGGCAGATCTCTGTGAGTTCAAGGCCAGTCTGGTTTATGAAGCCAGTTTCAGAACAGCCAAGGCTACACAAGAAATCCTGTCTTGAAATACCAAAGGAGGGAGGAATTATACGTGTTATGTTACATATAATATATTGAATAGTATATATATTCAGTTTGTGTTATATTAAATTATTTTATATTTAATATTATGTATATATTCACTGCTGTGTCTGTGTGTTCAGAATTTTCAGACCTCCCCTTTTCTTAAAAATGGAAATCATAAATTTAGTTTCCTCCAAGGTAGTATCACTGGGAAAGCGAATAAGCCTAGCAGTAGACGGTCAACAGAAAATGAACTCAACAACATCTTTGATGGTCCCTTGTCTCACAATGTCTGGTTGGACCTTTTCTTTTTTGTTTTCCCCCTTAAATTTTATCTCATCATTTTTATTTTTATTTTATTTTATTCACTTCTTTCTTTTTACCCCACAGGTATTTAGCAAAAATAACATGACTTCCACACTAGTGTCTTTATGGAATTCCTAAGTGTTCAAATGAGTGGGTCTGTTTCCTGTGTCTTGGGCTCTTCTATCTGTTTATTTGTTCTAGCCAATTTCAATGCTTTGTTTTTGTTTTCATATTATATTATATTATATTATATTATATTATATTATATTATATTATCCCTTAGAACCAGTTTGTTCTCTAATGAGAGACAGAAAGAGGAATGATCCAGATAGGAGGGAAGATGGGAATGAAGAGAAGGAAGGGAAACTGTAGTCAGCATACATTATGGGGGGGGTAGTTTTTCAATAACAGAAAAGAAGTGGAACTCACAGTGTCAGGCTTGGTGCAAGAACTTTTACCCACTGAGCAATTTCCCCTTCCCTAAAATGTAAATGTTGCGTTTACGTAAAAATGAGCCAAGGTAGAAAGACAGGTGATGTCAATAGTCTAGGCGACTATCATCAGCCTCGATCACCCACTGTAGGTGCTACAGACCCAGGATCAACTTGGAGTTGTGTTCTCATCAACTAAAGATTAGCAGAAAGTAGCAGAAGACAGGAGGGGGCTAAGGCATGTATGGGCAGTTTGCCTGCTGGCTCTTTCTTGTAATAGTTTCCTTCTAAGAATCCAAGGTATAAAAACAGTTCAACAAAAGGCCTTGAGGTTCTCTGAAAGCAATGAATTTTTGACAATCTCTGTCTAAAGGAGACTGTATACCTGAATTGACAACAGAATTAGGAAAAACTGCTAAATTCCTAGGCTGTAAGCTGCTTGAGAGTAATTAAGGGATTCTAATTATATGCCAACTGAACAGGGAAAGTATTTAAGGCATATAATCAAATCCAAATCCATTTTTTAAAGATTAATTTTTGGTTTATGTGTATGAGTTTTGACTGCATGTATGTATTTGTACCACATGTGTGCCTTGTGGCTGTAGAGACTAGAAGACACTGGCCTATCTCCTGAAATCAGAGCTGCAGACAGATGTGAGCCAGGATATGCAGGATGAACTGAAACCTAGTCCTTTGCAAATGCAGCAAGTGCTCTTAACTATTAAGCCATCCCATCCATTCTTCATCTCAACCTTTTCCTGTTTCTGTTGTTAGGCATCCTTCTCACCTCATGACTCCATGCATAAAACATTCAAAATCAGTGATTTTCCCTTAAATGTATTTAAGATGCACTTTTTCTTGGAAAGACTAGTCTATCATACTTCCCATCAATATTTCATGGTCTGAAGGGGATAATTAGGGCTTCAGGAACAATAAAATTAACACTCTAGTGCATGGATATAGGATGCACCACCCAGTAGCAAACAGTATCTGGCTTTGAAAAATTTTGTCTTTATACACAGCACTGCATAGGCATCCATCTATCAACTGTTTTATCTATGCATGCATCTATCTAATATAATATAATAATGATTCGAATTTATTGTAGAATGCAAAAGCTATGCACAGAATCATCTAATTTTGTCTAATAAACAATTCACCACTTATTAAAACAATAAAATGCAAAGCACTTGGCTAAGTTCAGGAAACAATAAAAATGAAGGATTCCTGGGGGGTGGAAGGCCTAAGAGGATTTACCTACAAAGTAGACGATATAAAGGAAAGACCCAGAGAAAAGTCTTTCAAAAGACCTCACATGATAATAAACATGCAAGCCCAATGTATTTCTGGGCTTCAGATGAGCCAGAGAATTGGCTATCCCTGACAGCATCAACAAAGGCTCAAGAAATCCCAAGTGAAAGTTTTAGCAGTGATCATTTTTAGAGCTAATACTCATGTATTTCAAGTTCATAATAACACTTAGTAGTTAGTGATTTAAATGTGTCTTCCCAAAATCTTGCACTTTTAAAAACTTGCCCATGGATTCTTACATTTTAATAGATATCAGTTCAAGTTGACATAGATCAAACACACATGATTTTTTAATCTCAATGTGATGAACAGTGTTCTAGATGAGTTGTTCACCTCTGAAAAAAAAAATAACCCAAGACTAAAAGTGAATAATATCTATGAAAATTCAAACCTTTAGGTTCACTGCATAGTCATTCTCCTTTACCATAAACACACCTTTGAGGAAACATATCTACTGCTTTCTGCCAAGGGTTTTGTATCAGATCCTGAAATTACCAAAGATAATTGTGTTTATTTATCAGACTTACAAACATACAGGCACATGCACATACACACACCCACTCACAAGCACACACACACACACACACACACGCACACGCACACGCACACGCACACAGGCACACAGGCGCACACGCACGCACGCACACACGCTAGAAAGACAGACACAAATGCCCAACAGCTTGAAATACCAGAGTCTGAACTCTGAGTAACTGACTTTCATTCAAATGCTAGTGCTTTCTTCAGTGGGACCACTGGGAGAACTGAAAGAAATCATATACAATTTCCATGGCATCACCCTTGTTCTTTCATTTCCTGACCTTCTCTGAGGACTGACTCATCATAGGAAGTACCTCAGAGCCAGCAGGTAAGGAGAACAGCTGCTGTGGGAGGCATTGAGGCTGGAGTAGATGAGGAATGCCTTTCACTGATCTGAGACATCACTCCTACAGAACCACGCCTCAATCATTTCATCTTTCTGGGTTCCTTTCTCACTCCAGTGCAAGGCAAAAGGATGCTGATGCTGCCTGGTTAGGGACCACTGAACAAACTGTATTACAGTTCTGATCTCTTCAGAGGCTTTTCTAGCTTCAGTAGAAAAACAGGCAGGCAGAGCAAAACAAGGCATGCTAATTGTCTTCAAAAGATGGACTCAAAAAACAAAAAACAAAAACAAAAAACAAAACAAAACAAAACAAAAAACAGACTTAAAAGTCAGCCTTTAAACTCAGGACTTTCAAGGCATAGGCAGGATAATCTCCATGAGTTCCAGGCCATCCTTGTCTACATACTGAGTTCTGAGCCTGCATTGTCTGCACAGTGAGTTTCAGGCCAGAATTGTCTACACAGTGAGTTCCACACCAGCCAGGCTAATATACTAATACTCTCTCTCTAAACCAAAACAACAGACAGCAATAAAAAAGAAACCAGTAACCACAACAATAAAACAAGATACATTCAGAAGTAAACATGAAATAAGACATACAACCAAAAGTGTACCCTAATTTATGTTAGATTGGAGTTTAGCAACAAAGAAAAAATAAAAATGGTGATTAACAGAGGTGAATGAAACCAAAGTTTACAAAAATAAAATGTTTACTGAAATAATTCAATATCTGGACACACCACACCCAAAAAGAAAAGAAGAAAGGAAGGAAGGAAGGAAAGAAGGAAATCTGCCCATGGGTACATAAACAAGCAACTTTCAGCATAAAAGATTTTGAATAAAAATAAAAAGTAATGGGTAGGAGAAAATTGATCAGCAAAACATCATTTCTGTATCTTTACTATCATGGCTTCCCCATCTGGGCTATATTTTATAGGCACTTGTCTAAGCCAAAAATAAAAGATGACTAGTTTTCTATTTATATCCCTGTGACACTGAATTAAAATACTATTTTCCTTCACTTCCAGAGATGCACCATTTGTCTTCCTGCAACCCACAAGCAGAACCTTTTACATTTCAGCACCAACAATCCAATCTTGCACACAGTCAAAGTACATCACTGCACTCACACAACTGTATTTGCAAAACATGCTTTCATACTACCATGGTGAGTCTGCTCCTTGCCAAACTTAAATGATTCCCATGGGCTTCAGTTTAGAATCACATGAGAAGTACAACCTGTGCCCTCATAGCAAATACATATTTGCATATGAAATCCATAGCATTATGTACATATGGAGGAAAAGTAAGTTTTAGGTAAACTAGGTAATTAACTGTAACTGAACAGGTAACAGGGAAACTAAACTTATCCCATTACATCACAGATCCAAACATAGTGAACAGTCAACTGTTTGACCACAACCACTTATGAGCATGGTGTGGCGGTGTACATTGACCCTCAGGAAGAAGAAGGCAGGAGAATTACCACAAGCCTGAAGCTAGCCAGATCTTAGGGGTGAGACTCTGTCTTGGGAAGAAGAAGAAGAAAAAAAAATCATATATATATATATATATATATATATATATATATATATGATATTTTTACACTATCATATTATATGATAGTATAAAAATATCATAATGGTTTAAGAATTAAATAATATCCATAGTATTGCTAGTTTTACTTCATTAGAACTAAGTTATTATTCTGGTAGGGAAAGGTTTTCACAAGGTACATAGAATAACTAGTTTATGCATAACTAGTTGAATTTAGGAATAGGAAGATTATGAGCTCTTTCAATTTCATTCTGAAAGTCAAATTGACAAGGAAAGTAGTATCTTTAGCTACAAGGATTAAATAACTTAAATATGGTTGCATAAAATGTAATTCATGATGTTGGAGTTGAAAGTTAACAAAAGGACCATTCAAAGTTCAAACCCATGAGCAGCAGCAAAGAAGCCATTCTACAACCAATTTCCAGATTTGCATTGACTTCTTAAAGAAACCATTTAAGATGAATACACTAAAATCCCACAGTACATTTCCTTCTTTCCAAAGTACCAAAATAAATATTTAATATACTCATGTGTCATAAATCAACAAAATATAGAATTAAGACTTTAAGAATTGGCATCTGGAGAGATGGCTCAGCTTTTAAGAGCACTGCTGCTCTTCCAGAGGACTGAGTTCAAGTTCCACCATGCACATGACAGCTCACAACTGTTTGTACTCCAGTTCAGGAGGATCAGACACCCTCACACAGAGTATATACAGACAAAACACCAGTGCACATTAGATAGACAGATACAGACAGACAGACAGACAGACAGACAGACAGACAGACAGACAGACAGACAGACAAGACTTTAAGAATCTTGGAAGATGGGCATGGTGGCACACACTCCTTTAATCCCAGTACTGGGAATCCAAAGCAGGCAAATCTCTATGAGTTTGAGGCCATCCTGGTCTACATTGTGAGTTCCAAAACAGTGAGGGTTATGTCTCAAAAAACTAAAAAGAATCTTGGTAAAATTATGAAGGTAAACCAGCTGTTATTATGATTAAATTAGGGTATTCACACTATGCTGATATCTTTCTCATGTGGAACAAATCCTAACTCTTAATCTTAGAAATAAATGAATTTAAAGTAAAAGGAAATGGTGTTATTAACAATATTCACAGGCATGAAGTTAAGTCAATCAAAACAAGAAGGGAATAACACACAAAGCCAGAACTCTTTCAGAAGAATGAAATTAGCCTATGGCAAACAATAACTGAGTTTTATGTGACAGAAAGTTTAAGAAATTATAATATTGAAAGAAAAACATATCTTAGCTCTGTTGGTACAACTACAAAAACCTTAAAAACTACTAAAATGAGACTGATTCATAGACCAATTTTAAAAGCCATATAAAACAAAGGGAGTGGAGCAAAATGGAGTTTTAAACTGACAAGGAGAGAGATAATGAGTCTGGTGGGTGGCATAGAGGAGGAGAGAAAGCCTTAATTTGATTGGTAGGATTTAAACAGCAGTGAGGGAAAGTGAGAGACACCATAATAACTAAGGGCCTATTTTAATGACATGTATAAAGTACAGAAACATTCCTAACTTCTTTCTGGAACCTAAGCTAGATAGGCTGCCTTTAAAAAGATTCTAGTGTGTGGGAATCACTCTTCTCAGGGTCTTCAGAAGATATTTAACCTACTACACTATTATACTGAAGCTGCATACATGCAAGTAGCAATAAACCATACAGACACTGAAGGCAGAAAATCACTGCAAGAAAACAGGTCAAATGCTTTCAAGGTGTAGTTCTGATCTGCAGGCAACAGGACACCTGTGAACTGCTTATACTTCAGGTGATGCCCAGTGGTGGGGAGTGATGCCCAGTGTTAAGCATGCTTGGCAATCCTCCAGCAATAACCACACAGGCAATATACCACCCATCTAGATGGTCAGGCAATCAGATGAGGAGAAACTGGAGCAGTCTTTGTCCTATAGCTGCAAGAATAGATCCTAAGACACACTCCTCAGACTTCCGTTCTGTTTTCTTAGCTCAAAAAATCAATCAGTATGACAGCTTATGTTGGAGAGGATGTGGAGTAAGGGGAATAGTCCTCCACTGCTGAAAGGAATGCAAACTTCTCAACCACTTTGGAAATCAGTGTAGCAGTTTCCCAGAAAAGTGGGAATCAATCTACCCCAAAACCCAGATATACCACTCTTAGGCATATACTCAAAGGATGCTCAATCAAGCCACAAGGACACTTGCCCAACAATGTTCATAGCAGCATTATTTGTAATAGCTAGAACCTGGGAACAACCTAGATGCCCCTAAACTGAAGAATGAATAAAGAAAATATGGTACAATTATACGATGAAGTATTACTCAGTGAGGCTGCGTGCAAACAAATGGATGGAACTAGAAAAAAATTCTCTTGAGATAACACAAACCCAGAAAGACAAACAGGATAAGTAGTCACTCATAAGTGCATAGTAAGCAAAGAATAGCTAGACTACAACCAACAGTACCAGAGAAGCTAGGTAACAAGAAGGACCCTAAGAGGGACATGCGTGAGATTGCCCTGGTAAGGAGAAATAGATAAGATCTCAAGGGTAACCTGGGGATGGGTAGCATTGGGGAGAGAAGGGGAAGGGGAATGAGAACATGAGGGAACAGGATGGTTGAGTTGGGGGAGGAGTGGAGGGGAGAGTAATGACAGAGATATCTTCATAGAGGGCATCATTATGGGATTAGGGAGAAACCTGGTGCTAGGGAAACACCCAGGAATCCACAAGGATGACCCCAGCCAAGACTCCTAGCAATAGTGGAGAGGGTGCCAGAACTGGCCCTGACCTGTAATCAGACTGGTGACTACCCTATTGTAGTCATAAAACCTTCATCCAGTAGCTGATGAAGCAGATGCAGAGATCCAAAGGCAAGCAGTGGGCCAAGCCCCAGCTGAAAATTGGGAGGAAGAATTATATGAGCACTTGAGGTGGGGTGTATGTGGGGGTGTGGGGGAGGGGTCAGGATCATGATACAGAAAACAACAGAGAGAGGTGACACAAACCAGTGGGACTCATGGACTCCAAACTGACAGTTGGAGAACCTGCATGGGACTAAATTAGACCCTCTGAATGTGGATGACAGTTGTATAGCTGGGTCTGTTTGTGGGGTTCCTTGTCAGTGGGACTAGGATTTATCCCTGGTGCATGAACTGTTTTTTTAGAGCCCATTCCCTATGGTAGAATACCTTGACACATGGGGGAGGGGCTTGGTACTGCCTCATTGTCTTATACCAGACTTTGTTGACTCCCCATGGGAGGCCTTACCATCTCTGAGGAGTGAATAGGGAATGGGAGGGGAGGGGGAAAAGGGAAGGGAGGAGGAACTGTGTTTGGTATGTAAAATGAATTAAAAAACTTAAAAATTTAAAAAGAAAAGAAAAAAATAAAAAACCAATCTGTACCATATGGCTTTATGGGGTTGTTCTCAGATACCCTGCTAAAATATGAGCCTCTATAGAATATATACAATATAATCTAGCCTCATTAAATGACCCAAAGATTGATAAATTTTAAATTTTTAATAACTAGTATTTCATAACAAGAGATTTGATTCCTGGCCCCAAGAGAGCCACAAAGTGGCAAAAGAGGCAAACACATTCAGATCTAAATCTAAAAGGTAATATTTGTGTTAAATTAGGTCAGAGAGATAATACAGGTTTCAAAGGCATAAATGTGTTCACCTAGGAACAAGCAAAAGATTCAGAGAAAGTGACCTTGCAGTAGGCCCTCAAGTGCAGCCGGCTGCAGGGACCAGATACTACATATTGTAGGCACTAGGAATGTAAGGGACAAACATCAGAAGCAGGACTTCTAGTAGGTACCCATCTATGAGAAATGTGGGCAATGAAATGGAACCTGGCAGAGCGCAGGCTAACTATTTTCCACTTGGAAAGCAATGATTGCAAATAATTCCAGAGAAGAATTTTAAAACAGGAAGCAGAAAAAAGAGGAAATTACCTATCAAATAGGGCCCATTTGCGAAAGACCAACAACAGGAAAAGTCATAAGCAATAATCACAAATGGTATCGCTGACAGAAGACCTGGCTCAGAGAGGAGACCTTATCTTACAGAAACTTTCAGGCCACTTGCAGGCATGAGTTAAAGTCTGCCCTTTCTTCTGACAGTACAGTAATGCCTTTGATGGGTTTACAAATGAGATGATGTGATTGATTTGCAACAGAAAAAGGTCAGTGTGGTAGCAACCAGGAGGCTGAAGGACTGAAATATCATCATTAAAACCCAAACATCTAACAACACACTGATCCATACTTGGGCTTTAACCAGAATGGAAACTGCCCTTCTATCATAGACCGTAAGTAGAGGTTTGGATCATACTGCAGCATTAGTCTACATACATATTGGAGACAGAATAAGTGTTGCAGTTTAGCATTTCTTTCTTTTGGTGGGCCTTGGCAGGGAGTGAGGTCTCTCTCTAAATCTGGCTGTCCTGAATCTCTCCATGTAGAACAGGCTGGCCTCAAACTCAGAGAGATCACCTCCCTCTGCATGCTAAAGGCAGATGCCACTATGACTAACAACTATACTTATCTTTCAAACCCCAAATTGAAAAATGAAGCAAACTCTTAAGATAAATACCTAAAAATTCTACAAAGGATTTATTTAAATTTAATTTGTGATTTAAATAATAATATAAACATTCCCTCTAAGACAAACAGAATAAAGAAGGGGTGATAAATTACCAGCTTTGCATTTCCTTCACTTAAAAAATTTAAATCTAGTTCTGATAGACAGAGCAGTGGCAATTTCATCTTTCGTGATCTCCATCCTGTAGGTCATCACAAAACAACATGGTTTACTGAACTAACATCACTGAAAGTTCAACTCTCAGCACTGGGAGATTCACATTTAGCTGTTAAGTGTTTATACATGATTTTGTTACAAAGAATAATTATCAGAATATATTTTATTTAGAAATCAATATGACTGAGAATTATTTAAACAGCATAACCTGGGGACTCACACACAGCTAAGGAAGTGATAAAAAAATATAAACATTTCCTTTATACTAAAGAGTTCAACTTCATTTTTTAAATAGTCTTTCTGAAGCACTATAACATTTCTGTTTTCTTCTGTTAGGTAAAAATTGGTTCTATGAAATCACTTAAAATGTTTACAATAAAGATCGATAGGTAAGACTAAGTAAAACAAGGTAATAATTACAGCCTCCATTTGACTATGCTAAAAAGGTCAAAATATCTGGATGAAAGCTCAAGGTTAATCATGCATACACTAATTAGCTAATAGCAGTTCTTGGCTTCTTCTGAAAATACCCATACTCATACCAGAGATAACTGACAACAAAAACCCAAGGCATCTGTAAAAAATAAGAGGTAAATATGGAATTAAAATCCGAGTTTGTCTACTGACATTTTGGCATAGCTTTTATACCCACATTATACCAATAACCTAATATGCACAAGAGGCTAACAATGTGAGAAAAAAAATGATGCTTCCTGAAAAATATCCTATTGTAGAGAATAGATCACAGAAAATACTCGGCATGGAGAAGGAGCTATAGAATATAGAACCTGGTGGGCAGTGATGGCCCATGCCTTTAATCTCAGCACTTTGGAGGCAGAGGCAGGCAAATTTCTGTGAGTTCGAGACCAGCCTGGTCTATAAGAGCTAGTTCCAGGACAGCCTCCAAAGCCCCAGAGAAACCCTGTCTTGAAAAGCAAGCAAACAAACAAAAAATTAGAACCCTTGTTTAGAGAAAGTAATGATAAAAGTCTCTAAAAAAGGCAACGCAGTAACAGAGACCTGCAAATGGGAAGGATATCATTCCAAGTGATGGGCAACCATCTTCAGAAAGGATGCATGAATAGCACAGTAAAATTCAAAGACAGAACGAGGAAGGCAGACAATGACCACCAGCCAACATGTAGTGATGCTGCCTGAAGTCAGATCACAAGACATTTGTATCTCATGATGCACCTGTAAAATGACTGAAGGATTTGGAGGAGAACTCCAAATTCTAAAAACTAGTACACATTATAAGACCAGTCTACTGCTAGAATAGCCTACAGAGGACAAGAAGGGAAGCCGGGAAGGTCATAGTTAAGTCCATGTTTGAGGTAAAAGACAGAGGAAGTCTGGATGGCCCCATAGCTTTCTAACAGGTTCTCAGATGGTGGAGCAAGTAAAGTGATAATAGCTGTATGGCAGCTTGGGGTAAATGGACATGACAGCTCAGGATTCCAGGTCCCAATCTATGGGATGAGTTCCCAACATGGGACTCTTTACAACTGCAGTAACACTGCCAGGAACACCAACCAACAAAACATGACACATGAGAGCAGAAGGACCAAGGTGGAAGAGTCTTTTGGAACTGCAAGCTGTCTAGCTTGCAGACAACCTATATGGAGAGGAAAGCTCTCCAAAAGTCATTGGAGAAACTAAAACACTGTACTACTATTGCATTGACTATGAGGTCCAAACAGATATTGACTCAAAGGGATACTAGTGACTGAGATCATCTTTGAGGAGAAAGACAGGTAAGTCTATAGATAAGTTACTATCAGTTTGGGTATATTTTCAGCAATGGTTTTATTATTCAAAATAAACTTGTAATGGTTGAGTAAAGAAAGTCAAGGACTGTGTACATAAAAGTTTGAATTATCTTTCTTTTCATTAAAAGAAAATTGGCCCTTCCAAAGAAGCCCTTGAGAATGGAGAAAGGGAAAGAAAAATTCTAAGTGTGATATTTTAGGATGGCTAACTGTGTTTCCAGTTTTCACTAATTTGCATGAGAAAACATAATCGTAAGGAAAAGATTATAAACTTTCTAGTGATATTACTTCATAGCAATAAATGATAAAGCTTACAACAAAGTTCAAGAAAAGGGATTCATTCCCATAATGCATTTTATTCTTTGTGCCATATGTATGCAAAAGCAAAAGATAATATGGATGTCATTTCATTTAAGAAGGTTTTAACATCCCAGAACCTCCCAACAGTCATCTGGGCAGAAAACTGGTGTGGGAAAGATTCAGAGACGTGAAGGAACAATTTTACACTTCTTTTACGGTGCCTGTACTTAGAATTTCTTAAAACATGGATCAATATACTATTGATATAATTGAGAACATTGTGGTAGACCTATAGAGTATATTAATATCCTCAGTGCTTTCTATCTGATGACACAGCTTTCTCAAAAAAGCATTTGTTCATGGCCTAGGCGGTAATGTCGTTGGATAAAGTGCCATCAAAGCTTAGGGACCTATGTAGGAAGCCCCCAAATCCACATAGACCTAGCACAGTAAAATGCACCTATAATCCTATTGTTCCTATGGTAAGATGGGAGGAATAGAGAGTGGAATCCCTGGAAACACATAGCCAATGTTAGCTTGGCATACACAGAGGCAAAGGACAAAGAAACCTTTGTTCAAACAAGGTATAAAGTGAGGTTGATCAGGTTGTCCTCTAGATTCACAACTATACTTATACACAAACACATGCTCACACATGCACATACTCACATAGGGATAAAAGACCTAGATTGGGGGCTGGAGAGATGGCTCAGCAGTGAAGAGCACTGCCTACTTCTCCAAAGGACCCCTGTTTGATTCCCAGCATCTACATGGCAGCACACAACTGTCTGTAACTCCAGTTACAGGAAATCTGACAAAAGCCCTACTGCACACTAAATAAATAAATAAATAAATAAATAAATAAATAAATCTTTCTTAAAAGCCCAAGTTAGATTTTCAGTTTATTTTTAATAGCTAAGATATCGTTCTCAATGTCACAGTACAGGCTTCCATCAGAAGCCTGATATAATCTGAATTATGATCCTAAGATGCGTACTCTGTGGACCTCAAAAAGGAACCATGTGGACCTATTTAAGGCAGAGTAAAGACAGGAGCAGAGATCACGTTAAGACCACTGTAGTCACACACATACACATACATACACACACACACACACACACACACACACACACACACACACACACACACACCAGAGGAGGAGGCAAATATTATAGAGATGGAAGCAGAAGTAGAGAAATTGCCTTATCTGGAAAACACCAGGCATAGCCAGTAGTATACACAGGGTTCTCTAAGTCTGCAGGTGAGAAGCAAAAGGAAGGGAGATTAGCCAATAGGAAGGCAGGATTCACAACACGGTCTCATGAACTGAAAGACTGGCACCAATGCATGCTACCTGAAACACTGAAGGATATCACTAGGGAAACTAGGTTACACTTCAGGCACTTAAGAAAGTGTTTAAGACTTAACAATAAAATCCAATAAAAACCTGGAAAATATATTTTGAACAAAATTAGCAAACTATTTCACTTTCCAGTGGCTTTTCCATCTTTCTTTCTCGTCATAGGCTGATGTCACTACTTGGTATTTCATCCTCAACATGGCTAACAATCTCTTTTTTCTCCCTCTTGACTCAAGCATCTAAAATTTAATTTAGTTTGAATTAACAGATAATAACATGCAGCAATTGGCTATCTCATAAAACAAGAACCTTCTGAAATACAAATTTCCCCAGGCTTGTGGACCAGCATTTATAAATACATAAATGAGAGTGAAATCAATAGGGAAAGAAGCATCTGGTTTGTCACTGACATTTACCACATAAAATAATATAAATTCCAGAAGAGTCAAGAATCTGAGTCCTACTTTTAAGGACAGTCTCAAGGCCCTTACATGGACTAATTATTTCAAGGTATCAATAAGCAAGAGTGACCTGACTAAGTTGAGGATCCAATACTAGGAGTTACTCAGCCTGAGACAAGTTTGTCCACAAGTGCAAATGACAGAGGCGATCAAGCGTGCTCTGTGCAATGCTACATGGCTTGCTATTACTGTCCAATATTACTTTCCAGGTTTGGAAGCCATCCCAATTTTATGGATGAGAAATTAAAAAGCATGAAAGTTGCACTACGACTCGGAATTGTTGATACCCCAATTTTATGTCCAGTCCCAACATGTTTTCTCCCTAGATTCAGTGTTGAAAACTCAACTAAATTATGGAATCCAAGTATGCTCCTGGTGGTGAAAATAAAAACTAAATTACTTAGAAACAGTTTATTTCTCTTTGAAAAATCAGTTTGAGACCTCTAATTTAAAACAAAAAAAATCAATATTTGCATCATGCAATCCTACATCTCTGAAGCTGAGAGATCTTTTGAAGAGCACTTGATGATCCACATAAAAAAAGAACATTCACAAAGATAGAATTAAGCTCTTTATTGAGACAAATAACCTTGAACAAATTAGACCCACCTCCAAGCTATGCAGGGAAAGACATAAGAGGCGTGGTAAACAATAGACCTTTGCCAGCAGCAACCGAACTCCAGAATGCTTTGGAAAATCACAGTAAGAATAGATGCTATGGCAATGTCTGCCTTCTTTGTGATTTACATTTCAATCTTCTACACTGACTAAAGCATCTACTTTAGGAAATGAATCCTAAAACAAGAAATGCTCTTGGTTTTTTTAAAATCAAAAGTGAGTTTTGATTTTAAGCCATGGCTTCTTCTCAAGAATTTGGAATTCAGGTCCCAAATTCAGAAGGGGGAAAGTGTTGTTAGTGGGGTTGTTTGTGTTTGTTTGTTTGTTTGGGGGGAGTTTTTTGTTTTGTTTTGGGGGGGTTGTTTGTTTGTTTTTGTTTTTTGAGACAGGGTTTCTCTGTGGCTTTGGAGACTGTCCTAGAACTAGCTCTTGTAGACCAGGTTGGTCTCAAACTCACAGAGATCTGCCTGCCTCAGCTTCTTGAGTGCTGGGACTAAAGGTGTGCACCACTACAGCCCAGCTGTTGTTAGTGTCTTATATTTAAGAGAGTTCATGAACAACAAATGGGCCACTTTTCTGTCTTCTCCTGCTCAGAAGTAGCAGGCTAGTCCCAGGCTAGTCCCAGGCCCTGGCCAGGGCCAGAAAGAACACACCCAACTATTCTAAGCAGAGCCAGAAAGACAAAAAGAGACCATTACTGAGCACAATAGTAAAGTAAGCAGGCTCTTATCCCCACCCTGCTGCGGGCCAGATAGTGTAAAGATCCTAAAAGAATCTCTTACCAAAGTGAGAGGTTTGTCACTGACATTTACCACATTGGGAAGCCCAGAATTGGGAGCCCAGAATGAGCCTCAGGTAAAGGTACTTGCTGCTAAATCCCAGGGTCCACATGGATGGTAGAAGGAGAGAATCTTCTGATCTCTCTCTCTCTCTCTCTCTCTCTCTCTCTCTCTCTCTCTCTCTCTCTCACACACACACACACACACACACACACACACACACACACACAGAGAGAGACAGAGAGACAGAGAGAGAGACAAGACAGAAGAGAGAGAGAGAGAGAGAGAGAGAGAGAGAGAGAGAGAGTGAATGCAGAGACACAAAGAAAGGGAGGTGAGAGGAGGGAGGAGGGAGGGAGGGAGGGAGGGAGGGAAGTCCAAGCAACTCACTATAGCACAAATACTTGATCAAACAGGTTTTGAGAACTTGGTAAAAAGCTTCCAAATACAAAGGCAGCTTTATTGTCATGGAAATTGCATTCAGTGAGGAACTCGAGCAATTATATCCTGAAACAGAATACAGTGAGCCTAGTGGTCTCTTAGTAACTAAATGAAGTGGGAAGGACAACAGTTCACCATGTGCCCCACCTGTTGATTTCAGTTGTGGAAATATTCCCCCCATGACCAAATACAAGTTACCAGACCAAAGGTACTAAATTGGCCATGGGGAGCAATGTGCAGTAGTACCCTACTCTGCAGGATTTCCCCACATAAAAACATAATAGAGTGAACACAGACACAAGTGCACGGGGAATAATGGAATACAACAAATTAACCAGCAAGTGGTAAGGTTATCATGTTTCAGTTAATATTCATTTTCAGTTAATATATCATTTTCATTCCATAGCCATGCTTGAGCTCATGAGATAGCTTGAGATACCTCAGATTTTACCATCCAGCTGTCAAGAGTGAGCTGGGGGAAGTGGGTGGGACCCGCCTGTAGTCCTGAACATACAAACTGGTCTCTGCCTACACATGAAGGAGCAGCTTATTTGAGTCCAGGGTGGCTCTCACTCTGCCCAGAAAACAGCATCTAGTAGAAACTTGTGTTTGCAAATCCACCATAATGTGTCCCTCTAGTCCAGAAGGATCACAGCTGACTCTTGCCAATAGGATCCTAAGAATAGTGTGGCTAGGAAGAAGAGGAATGTGCTGAGTCGATCATTCCACCAGGAGAAAATAAGTAAGTGGCAAAGCAAACCAGCCTCAATGCGGGGAAGGTCAATGCAAGATTATGGCTTTGTCTCACAGCTGATGTCAGTCTGGTTGTGGGCAAAGAATTTATGTCTGTTTACAGTCCAAATCCTAAATAAGAAAGACAAGAGAAATAGTTGAGGGCCGTTTCAGTACCTAAGCTTAAAATCTGGGTGATGGGTAAGAGGAGGCAAAATAAGTAGATGGGGGGCTGAGGGTGTGGCTAGGTTGATAGAATTTTTTCCGTGATCACATAAAGCCCTAAAATGGATCCCCAGCACCTTACAAGTCATTTCAAGGCAATTTAAGGATGCTTTGCAAACTTGAGGCTAGCGTGTGCTACAAAAAATAGCATAGATTCAAACTAAACAGATCTAAAATAACCAAAAACAATCAAGGATGTTCAATCAACATGTGACTGAAAGTTCATTATTATGAACCAGAAAACATAAGTGGAAAAAGAAAGTGATTGCTATTGTTAGGGAACTGGGTTATACCTTTCTTCAACTGAAATGTCTATGCAGATAAAGGAAATATGCACCAAGGCTATGGTTTAGAAGAGATGCTACATCTGCCACTGCTAACAAGAGAATTCTCCCTCTCTCTGTGTTTAGAAAAACCAAACTGATAAAATATGAATGACTGTGTGTGTGTGTGTGTGTGTGCACGCGTGTATGTATGTGTATGCCCTCTCTCATGTTCCTATTATTTCCATGTGGTCATTTTTCCAGCATAGATTTAAACCAAATGCAAAGAGCCATAAAGTGCTCTAAATGAACAAGTCCCCATCATTAACACTGACACTGCAGCCACTTTAGAGAGGCCTTTAGAGTTTGCAAAGTATTTTAATGCACATTAGTTCATTTGATTGTGAAGCAAAGACACCCTGGTAGGTAGAATATTAATAGTGTGAGACTCACAGATGCTGAAAATGAACAACCAACACTGAGAAAACTTGACATGTTCACCTAGAAGTCAAAGCATGAGCATTCAGAAAGTCTCTCACAGAAAACGTTCAGCACACTTTGCTCTATTCTAAATACCAACTGTACCACCACAACCTTCGTGATTAGGAGTGATTTGACTACAATAAAGCTGTGGCTAATATGCATGCACCTGTTGGACAAATCAATAAACTCTGATAGCACAGAGTCAGCTTTCAATGTCTGGGAAAGTTAACTACTAAGACAAGCTTCATATGTTTCTGTCATTCACTTACTAACACATTAATAATGGCGACCATGTAACACACATACACACACACACACACACACACACACACACACACACACACACACACACACACACTCCTACTGATTTAAAACATTAATTCAGTTGGTCTTCATAGTCACTCAGTGTAGAGAAGCTGTCTTTACTCACTGTCTTTACTCACATAGATGTGCATATTTCCAAGAACACACAGCCAGAAAGAGGTAGTACCAGGATTTAAAGTCCTTAAAAGTTTGACACCATGATGTTTGAACAGCATCAACTATGCAAAGATCTATCCATGAATCCTCCTTCAGTTCTGCATCCTCAAGCACAAAGGCAAACACAAATGCACATGATAATCTCTGAAGTGATAAGAAACTTACTGGGTCCTTCAAAGGGTATTTGAAAGCCATAAAAACATGTGAAAAAATAGTATGTATTGCAGTCTAAGTATTTTATCTGCTCAGAATTTAAGTGATGAAATTCTGGCCTCCAAAGTGATCGTGTCAGAAAGTGAGGTCACGAGGAGGTGATTAGGTGGCATGAGTGAGATCCCTGCCTTTACAAGGGATGTTTACAGGTCTCACTCCTGCCCTGTGAGGATTCTTCCATGAACCAGGAACTAGTTCTTGCAGACAACAATCTGTGGGTACCTTGTTCTTCCACTTCTCACCTCCCAGAGCTGTGAGAAATAAGTCACAATTGTTTATCAACTATCCCTTTCAAGATATTTTTCAACAGCAGCCTGAAGCAATAAGACAGTAGACATGTTTTATTACCACAAAGGATGGCATCAGCTTGTAGAAAAAAAAAAAAAAAAGGAGGGGGGCAAGAATTAAATATGGCTAAAGGTACAGAGGACAAAGGCCTGTAGCTGGGAAAAGGTGGAGAAAGACATTATCCAGATTGTAGAGAATGTTTGTATAGCGTGCACACAGCTCATTACACAGAAGACACCTACCAAACATTCCATGTTGCAGGGTTAAGACAGTTCTCAATTACTTAGATAAACTGGCTATTGGGGCACACATGTTTGCTAGCCTGTCTGCTAAACAATCAATGTCTCAGGCTATGGGTCTTTCCTCTAATAAACCAAAACTCTGAGCACAATATCTAAAATCTTTTCTAGAATTATGATTCTGCATCATCCACACAGAAAGCAATGCATCTGTAAGAACAAAGCAGTAGTTACAGAAATGGAGACAGAAAAGGAGATGGGAAGAGTTTCTAAAAGGCTGACATTGTTAGAAGCAAACCAATGCTAGCTTAGCTCTGAACTCACAAAGTTTTATATATCTCCTGAAAACAATGCTTCTGAGTAAGTCCAACTGACAGAGCTTCCATGTGGTGAGGGGCAGTGGGCCAAGTAAACCATAAAATGAAAAAGAAGACACAGGAGAATAATTTTGAGGAAAAAATTGCTAAGAAATATAGGTGAAAATTACATCTCACTTTTTAAAAAGAAATAGTATCATGTCACTGCTGGCTAGCTTTCATAGTACCAGAAGGTGCTATGTTGGCTGCCTACTGGGGAGAAAAAAGAAATCAATAGTCTTGCCCAACTATGTAGCTGTGAGCAAGGTATGCCCATGGGTGCAATAGTGGTCGCAATATTATATGGGCAACCAAACACTTTCTGTTTGACTATAAGCTTTATTTCACAGGAGAAAATGCTTGCCTTGTACAGTAAATATAACCTGTGGTTAGGGAATTCATAGGCCCTAGGTATCAAATTACTACTATTATCTTGCTAATTGGACATACTTCAACCTTCTAAATTTGTATCCCTATACCTGTAGATGAGTATAGCTCGGTGCTCCTCAGAGAAGTTTCTTTTTGAAGAGAATACAAATCTGTGGGGGCTCAAGCACAAATGGAATGTGTGTAGCCCACCCTGCAAGACTCATGGACTATTTCAGAAAAGGAAGTGGAAAGATTCGAAGAACCAGAGCTTGAGGAGAATGGGAGGGAACAGTGTCTTCCCTGACATGACAGGAGCACTGTGGTACTCCAGAATGAACTCATGGTTGCCTAGGAGAGATCAAGTCAGACACTTTTCCAACATGGAAGAGCCAGAGGGACATATCACACCACCCCTGGAGCTACTGACAATTGATGGCTACTGGGGGAAAGATGGTCATTTTTCTTCAGGAATATGGCCCTTGCTAGGTGGACCATATTCCAGGTCCTATACACAAAAATACACGGGCAACACAAATTGGACTGAATTCAAAAAGAAAAGAGGAAACAAAGTTGGAAAGGAATGGAGATGGATCTGGGAGTAGTTAGGGAAGAAATAAGGAGTGGATATGATATATATATATATATTCAAATATTTAATAAAAATGTGCAAAATGGCATCAAAATGAAATATTTAATGTTATGTTATTAACGTTATAATATCATAGTCAATTAAGTGCTAGCTTTGAAATTTAAATTTCACAAATAAGCACAAACAGAAACATATTCACAATAATGTATACGTAGAAGGTAAGAAACTAGCCTCAATGATGTCCAGCTAGAAGCCCTGGGATATGTGCTGGGTCATCTACCTGCAAAGGCGAGCCCTACTACTTCTTGAAAAGACAAAAATGGAACTCAGTTTTTTCAAACAGTTGGCAGGAAGGAAAATCACCAGGCATATCAATGAAATATGGATTGTTATATATACCTTCCTCTATTCTTAATGTATTTACTACTTCACCCAAACTAGTTGATGATGTATAATTTAAAATCAATGTATTCCTGGGTAAGTATGGGGTGAAAAGAATATCTTCCTTACTTTTCTTCCTCGTGCTCATAACGAACATGAAAATAAAAGCACGAGGAGGCAGATGTACATGGAAAGTGTGCAAATCAAAATTAACCAGTTATACAATCAGTAAGCATAATGACCTAAAGCAATTTTAAACACCTAGCTAAAATAGGCACCTTCAAGGTTGACTGTAAATGAAAACTGGTTTCCAGCTGTTTTTATACATCACCCGATGCCTGAGGGTTGGGACTTCCCATCCTCCCTTATGGAACTTTACTCATGCCCCTCACATGCCTTTTGAACTCTAAACTGTGTTGCTTAGAGAAGGACATGCCATCATGTGATCTGTTTGAATAGACTCAATAAATCCGTAACTTCCTACTGACAGGGTCATCACTTGAGTGAGGGGTCATAGGCACCAAGCTCAGCAAAGGCCTCCAGCTGGCTGACAAGAAACAGTCCCCTGACAGAGGTCAGAAAGCTGGAGTCAATCACATTATCCTCCAACTGAGAAGCAATGCACAGGTTCTTTCCATAAAGCTGTCAGCAGCTACCTTGACCCATCTCCTAACCCACCACACGTACTCCAACTAGACATGAGAACATGATGTCCAGGGGAGGAAAGAAGCATCAATATGCTACCATTCATTACGTACTTATGTGCCAGACAGTGCCTCAAGCACTCCTGCACAAATCTGAGACTAGACAAAATAAATAAGTACTGCACAGAATGAGACTCAGCTGGGATTTCATTATGTCTGGACTTGGTCCTTAAGCCTATGCTCTTTAATATCATGTAACTCTGTATCTAACCGTAGTTTTTTATTATTAATAATAATGTACAAAATACCTTCCTCAGTAACATTAATCAAGTAGACTACAGGTTCTAAAAGGAAGAGCAAAAACATACGCTTGAAAAAAATGGGCATAGAGGTTCACACCTATAATTTCAGCACTCAGGAGAATGAGTTCAACACAAGCCAGAATCTCATAGGGAGAACTTGTCCCTCAAACACTATCACACACACACACACACACACACACACACACACACACACACACACACACACACACACACAGCACCACTGCACTGTCATGTCGCAAACGGAAGATACCTTGAGAATCCTATCAAATCATCTTAGGAATTGCATGAGCAAAGGATGGAACAACTTATTTTCTCCATTATTTCAACTACGTGTGCTAATGGGCCATTCATATTTCTTATAAGGACATGCAGAGTTCAGCTAAAATATATACTGAACCATCACAGAACTACCTGTATCATTTTTTAACACAAAAATTCTATTATTCCTTTCTAAGTCTGGTAGAATAGGACAGGGAAATTGGATGGTGCTGGCAGGGAAGCCCAGAATGGAAGCACTCAGTTATTATGAAATTATCATCATGTCAAAGGAATAGATACATTGGCTTGTACCTTTCCCATCTCTATGTCCTCAGGGTACGTGATTATCTTATAATCATTCCTGTTCCCCACAGAAACACATTTTGCTTCACGACACACTTTTTAAAAGTGAAAAACATATTACCAGAGGTGCTTGTTAAATTGATGATGATGGTTTAAATTAAAGCACATTGCCACTAAATTCCAAGGGTCATACATTATTGAGCAGGAAGAGGCATCTTTTCTGCATGAGAAGAAATATAAAATGCAAAGAAAGTGAGCGAGCCACCAACGAAAGTTTACATAAAAGAAGCCAAAATTCTTACAATTGGGTATGTGGCAACCATTCTGAGAATGGTGTCTATAGGCAGAAATCACCAGAGACTATCAAGGAGGGTATATTTACCACTTGCATTACCAATAGAAAGTCATTATTCTGCAATAATCAGTATGCCCCAATGAACAGTAAAATTATTTTAACAATTCATTTATTTTACAATCTTTGTAACATAATCGCTTCTAGTTAAATTACTGCACAATATCCTGTTCCTAAAGCCTGAAATAGCCCTGTGTCCAAAGCACCAACTGCTCTTTAAATATAGCTATCAAAAATAAAACATTTTCAATACAGAAAACCCACAGTCGCTATATTATTCTTTGCTAGCTATGAGTTCTCATGAGATAAACTTTGTATCAACAAGCATACCAACCAACACAGAGAGATAGGCCTATCCCACTGAGTAAATCTGTCCAAGTATTTCTTTCCATTTTGGTAGGAAACTGGGAGCTATACACTAAATTCCACCAAAGAAACACTCATTAGTTTTATCGTTTGCTTCCTCAATATAATGTAAATGTGAACTCTTAATGAAGATGATTTGAGACTGCTCATCCACTATGTGATTTTCTCTAGTCATTTTCTGTAGTAACACTCTCATTGAAAAGGAAAAAACCAGATGAAGTAACATGCAATAAGCTACCACTGTGAAGTCATGTACAGAAAGACAGCTCACATCAACTGGCAACATCCTTGTCAAGTAAAATTAAATGTGAAGAGTACAACTTGGTAATAAGAATCTCATATCTTACAGAGCAAGGTCTAATTACTTCTAGCAAAGACCCATGGGGTAGGAATGTTATTCTCTTCAATAAAATAAAGGCAGTTTAGCAAAATGTTCTCTAAAACTTAGTTCTGAAATTCCAAAGTTGGTTAATCTCAGAAGAAAGAAAAATTAGTATATAAATGTCCTGCAAAAGTATAGAAACTTCACCCAGTAAGTTCATTAATGTCCTCATTGATAAGCTAAGAGTTAAACAGCCTTAAGGATGCATCAACTATTGCAAGCAACTATTGCAGAATAAATAAAAACTAAATGTTCATAATAACATGCATTAAAAAGAAGTGTACAACATTTAAGTGAAAAAAAGTAATGCTTTGTACAAATAAGTATCTATGAAACAAAACCAGCACCAACCATAAATCAAGAACAGGTAAGGAATATCAAGGAATAATTCCTTTGGGGGGGTGTTCAAGGAGAAATTCTTAACTTCAACATCAAATTTTGTGACCGGTACATGTAAAGCAGTATGGCAGTATGAAAAAAAGGGGGATTAAAATACAACATAGGGATCCTGCCCTCACTGATGAAAAATAACACCAAAAATCATCCACCTGTAACATGACAGGCAGTTCTATGGGCAATGCAATGAAGTGCTAAAATAACGATAATTGAGCCAAGAAGCTAGGAACTAAAAAGCAGAGAGATGGCTACAGGAGAGTATGTGAACAGGTATAGTGGCATCTACATAAATGTGCAAACACAGAGGACAGAGCGTCAGGGTAATCCACAGAGCCTCCGAGCTAGCCCTAACTCACAAGAAGGTAAAAAGGGTCAAGATCACAGAGGCCTGGATATCTGCAAATGGAACTGATTAACCCCAAAGTCAGTGTCTAGCAGATAGATTTTTTTAAAAATTAGTAATTTTCTCTAATTAGGATTAGAGCCAGGTAAGCTAGTTGCCTAGGAGAATACCATGGACAAATCCAAGTGATGGCAGAGGGAGAAACATGAAAAAATTACCAAGATATCATCATCTTTTAACTGCTTTTAACATGCTAATGTAATGGAAGGTTGCTCCAGGATAACAGCTGAGTCATCTCTAGATGCAAAGTGTCTACTCCGATAGATGCAGAAAATGACTCTCTCATAGGCAAGGGGAGCACTCTGAAATAAAATAGTCGGGTATAATTAGGTAAAATCTGATTATTTATGTGCATTTCTTGAACTAACCATGAAAGCCCCAGGCTAAACTTAACATATGAAAAGAATGGCCTGTTAGATTTCAGGTAGGGATTTTAAGTCTCTGGAAATTAATGATGTAATACACAGAAGATAATATATTCTCCAAAAGCAACTCTCCTCCTGTAATGTGCTGAAGGTTTTCCATGTAGTGAAACAAAAATCAATTTAGCATTCTCTGTGGCTGCAACAAAGTCTTTAAACCAATTAAATTAACTTTTCCTTCTGCCGAGTGTACCTGATAGTCGATTATCCTGAGCCCCTAACAGCCAGTCCTTGCTTGGGGGCCATGATGGTCTCCTGGAAACCACATTCTGAAACAAACAGCTGTCAAAGGAATTAGGTCTTCCCACTGGAATGATTCGAGAATTCAGATAAAAGACTCCGGCATCAATATATGAGAACCACATTAACTGTATATTATTAAAACTATATTATTATAAAGACAAAAATGTCAATATATAATCATGTACACATATAATCATTTTAAGTCATAAAATATGTTCCACATCACTTGGGATTTTTATACTACAGAAATCTTAGAAAATATCTAAATGGAAGGTCACAGATTTTTTTTCTTTCCAGATTAAAAAAGTGAAGTCTCCATCCAGCTTTATCTGACTCCAAAGATGTCAGTAAATAGAAACAGACTCAGAGTTCTATTAACACAAAGCGCTTTCAGATGTGATGATAGTTTGTCCTTCGTCAGACTTATAAAGCCACATACAGTGATTATTAATTCACACTGCTCATAAAAAGGAAGCCATTATTACAAAGTAAACAAATGCCACATGAAAGTTGCAGGTCTACTTTATCCATTGATGGCACCATCCCTGCATTCATGGACCCATGTACAATATGGGTGCTGGTAATTCTAGGGCACATCATTTAAACAAGCACTTCTGGTGAGATTACCGATACAGAATCTATGGTCTTCAGAATGCATTTCTGGTGATGCTTTAGATAAAACGGCTGCTCAAGAAGATGTTAATGCATTCCGTAGGCCCAAAAGGCTTTTAAGCAAATCATCTCTGGGATCTTTCTGTGTGAATGTAGCCAGCACAGATTCTTGTCATGGGGAAATCACCATACTTGTCGAGCATCAAGAGACCAAGATTGTGACCCCCACATTGTTTTTTCAGCTGCAAATATGATGGATAAAGGGGGAGGGCAGGGCTGGAGAGCCAAGATCTTTTTACCTGCAAGTGCTATGATTCTGACTTCAGTTGTCAACTTTTGGCAGGGAAGATTTGCTTTATTCTGGCCATTCATAGCACCCTTGAAGGAGTAAAGAGGACAGACAAAAGACTTCAGAAGTTCTGAGTCTGTGGAGGGAGGGGATAGAAGCAGCAGAGCTTTGCCTTGATAATAGGGGGAGAAACACAAACCTCAAAAACCTCCTCTGTAGTCAATCCAAGGCCAGGGAGATGGCTGGCAGAGGACCAGGTACTGAAGGAGCCATGGTGATTTGCCAAGTCCAAAGCAATGAAAACATGGTACCCAGTTACTCAAGTCACAGCAGTGATTACCAGGTAAGTGCTTTACACTGACAGGATGGAGAGAGGACTGCCCAGGTGTCCCTGCTACAGACATGCTCCTCCTCCCAGCTTCTTAAACAAATCAAGAGGGAAGCACCACAGGAAGGTTGCAAGAGGATGATTTGCCTCACCACCACCCTGTTATCAGCCTCAGAAGAGCTGGGGCTGGAAAATGGCTGATAAAACCAATGCACTGATCTCCCCTGCTAGGCTTTGATCTGGTTTTCTGGCAGAAGCAGTTATTAACTACTCAAAAAAAAAAGAAAGGTCTAATCGGTGCAAATCCCTCTGGGCACTGCTAGACTGAAGTCACAAGGGCTCCTCCTCCAGCAAAGTTTACAGCAACTCAGGAAACTGGCAAGATGCTTTTGTTCTCCATTTTGAAAGACACTGCTAAGACTTGACTGTGACTGTTGCCCCCCCCCTTCCCTTACAAGACTATAGATGAGAACTGGCTGACACTTTGGAGTCCCGGGACATGTTAACTGTTTTATTTCCATTATTTGCAAAGGTTGGAAGAAAGAAGCTTAAAATGAATATTAAAAGCAAAGGTTGATGGGCTGGACAGATTGCTTAATGATCTTCAGAGCACATGACACTCTTCTGGAGACCAGAACACTCGTCAGACACCTGCAGCTCCACAGATCAACAGCATCTTTTGGCCTCCACGGGTACATGTCCACATGTGCTTACACACAGAAATGAGTGTGTGCATATGCATATGCACATACATATACACATAATAGTTTTAAAAAGGTTTATGAAGCTTACCAACAAAATAAAAATATATTTACAGAAAAATTCAATGCAGCAATAATTTCACTTCTTTAAAACAGCACAAATATCTCCCAGTGGTGGTGTGCATGCCTTCAATCCCAGCACTTGGGAGGCAGAGGGAGGCAAATTTCTGTGAGTTTGAGGCCAGCCAGAACTATACAGGGCTAAACAGAGAGACCTTGTCTCAAAAGAGCAGATAGATAGATAGATAGATAGATAGATAGATAGATAGATAGATAGATATGAAATTGTGTGCCTTAACTGCAATCTATTTATCCATATACGAACTAATCACTAAAACCACAAACAATGGATTCCTTTTCTGCATGGAATTCAAGAAAGCCTCAACTGTTCAGACAGCAGTAGTAGTTAATCTTGGTGAAGTCCCAGAACCCATTCTACAAAAACCAAACCCCTTCCATCTAAATGGAGTATGTAAAATTGAGTTTACAAGCCTTTGAAGCACAAAATGAGACAACCTAGTGATCCACATCCCCCAGATGATGAGCCTCATCGGCCAAAACCCTTGCAAATTGCAAATTACCAGTCTCCATCGAGGCATCTTTTAGCTGCAGCCACTTTAAAATTGCACTCAACACAAAAGCAGGTCTAAATGCTGCAGCCAATAGTCCTATTTTAGACAGGGAATGTCTAGTACAGTCTCCCTTGAGCATGCATACTCATGGGCCTCCCAGATTCAAATGGTTCTGGGAAGAGGCAGAGGAATGTTAGTCTTGATGCAAAAGCAGCAACATGCTACTTTGATGTCAGTATTCAGTTAAAACCTGTTCTCTGGAAATTATTACTGTATGGGGGGAAGTAGCAGAAATTAATAGACAAACAGCATCCAGAGACTAAGGTTATAATATATATAGTTTATCCCGACAAATATAATTAAAATTTTACCTTTACAATATAATTGTAACAGAGAAATGGCTGCTGGCATAGCAAGTTTAAATCAGGATCCTCTTCCACATAAACATGATTCTTTCAAATTACAACACAAAAATATTGTTTTGCTGCTATTTTTAGTTTTCGGGGGAGTTACATTCTGGCACCTCCGAACATAGGCCTGATTTTGTCTGTCAAAAGGCTGTCCTTGATAAATAAGTTCCACTTCCCAGCTCTTTAAGATACTTTCACTCAGGGCTGCAGAGATGGCTCAGAGGATAAGAGCACTGGCTGCTTTTCCAGATGTCCTGAGTTCAATTCCCTGAAACCGCTTATGTGGCTCACAACCATCTATAATGAGATCTGGTGCCCTCTTCTGGTATGCAAGCAAAATACTGTATACATAATAAATACATACATACATTTTAAAAAGATACTTGCAGTCTCAAAAATGCCAAAAATGACATCTATAAATGAGAGTATTTATAAAACTCAGCATGAAACACTCTGTGTACTTGCTACTTTGTTTTTGCTTTACTCAGCAAGGTAATGTCAGTATTTAAACCTAGGCTTCCACAGAACTTTCTGGGTAGCCCAGACTGTTTCCTTGAGATCCTCCTGTCACAATTATAGGCATGCATCATGATACTCAGCAGGAAAACATTTGTGTGAACACTTTAAAATTCACTGCCCACTTAAAATAAACTCTTTCCTGGTATTTACAACTCTCCTGAATAAATTTAAAAGAATGCCACAGTCCCACAGACAGATGGTCCGCAGAAACAATCACAGGCATTTGCACCCAGATTTAAAACATCGGGTGGAGTCACTGATCTTCACATAGTCACAAAAATATCTTTAATCTGTCTAAACAGGTGCTTCAAACAATGCCCTCTTTAAGTTAACAGAGAAGTGTCACTGTAATAAATGTGTAGGGTGATAAACTGAAATGTCTTTACTTGACTGAAATGAATGTCTTTACATTGTCATTTTAGATTATCAAGGAGATGGGGGAAGAACTCAGAAAACAGTTTTCTGGTTTAAACCACAAACAGAAACAATATAAATTAACAGACCATCTTAGCACTGGCAAATTCCTGCAACTAAAATTATTCAATCCACCTTCGAACACTCTAATTCAATACACTATGAGCCCAGTATGTTCCTGCTGCCATACACTGAGGTAGGTTACACTAACCATGCACATGACCCTGTGTTTTGCCAGTCATGTCCACCCCAAAACTGGTTCACTTTAACCATCAGTGTACACTGATGAGAAAGATAGTCCTCCTCCTGGAGTTGAAGATCCAAGCTTCACTGACCACACTCACACCCACTGACTTTCCAGGAACTGACAACTGAACCATGCTCTGGCTTTGCAACCTAAGCAGGTTTGAAAGATGACTGTAACATCCATGTTTATCTTTTTTATGTGGAGCAGAGGGTTCAGAATCTGGTCATCTGTTTGTGTCTGTTTGTTGGTTTTGATGTGTTTGTTTATAAACAAATGATGAATTGCAAATTGTTACATGGGGAGAGTAAAAGAGCAAAATCCTAAAGCAAATTTCCCACTCAGGACCTATTGGACTGTAAAGAGGAGAATGCCAAGATCTATGAGAAGCACTACAATTTGATTTTTAAAATCATTTCAATTGAGGAGCCAAATATTAAAAACAACAACGACAAAAATCAAACAAACAAAAAACACCAAATTGGAAGCTAAAGGCTTAGAAATAAATATTAGAATGCTCAACTCTATATGACATTACACAGGGGATAAGATGGCCCCAATGACCGAAGGGTTACTATACATTTGAGGGTTCTGAAACTGCAATAGATACCACCAGAAGAGACATGGCAAAATACAAAAACACGTGGACCCCAGCCAGGAGATGGAGCTCTGACTCCCAACAGGTTGATAACAAAGTGCACAGCATCTTGAAGTGAACCAGTCCTGCCAGACTCCAATGGACTGAGCTCACACAGTGAGAGGCCTGGACAAAATGCTCCCTAAGGTCTGCTCAGTATTCAAATCTCATGAAAATAAACAATGTGTACCTGATGAGATATGAATAATTCTTAAAAATTCAAAGTGAACTATATTATTTCCTTGTACGTGATAAGTCTTTGTGTTTTGTTTTTGTAGGGGCTGAAGAAACCAGTAACTCAATTAAGCCTTTTTGGGGCAATAGGCACATAAGCCATGCCTACCTTAGGTAGCACTTATTTTGGTAAGATGATACACTCAGATATATATATGATAATATTAAACATTTAACTATTAATTAAGTGCTTAATATTTGAAGCATACTAATGTGTGACAATGGGCTTTAGTTACAAATATTGAATTAATCAATAAAAACTCTTTTTGACAATATAAAGTTTTATGCTAACTGTAAGCAATACAAACATAAATTTATGTGTACTACATGAATTTACCAAAATGGTTTACTTAAAATAGCAAAAACAGCATTGTCTTTAGTATCAAAATGGAAGCTGGAAAGAATCACATTCATGTTTTTTTAAGTTAAGCTTTCTGGAGAGGTGTTCTGTCTTTGTTTATTATTCCATCCCCGAAAAGACTAACAATGGCTGCAAAAATAGATTAACCCTTTAGAAATTTCAAATATGTTTACAATAAACATTTAAACACTTCCTATTTGACAGCCATACACAGGCTCTAAGCTTTGTAGCAATAAATGCAGCATGCTGCTCCCAGTGTGTTGAGATGCAGCGAGGCTGAATCAGGACACAAGCTCACCTGGTTCTTTTGCCTATCCCTGCAGACTTGGTTTTATTCGGGAAGGCATTTGGGAGAATATGGGGAAGAAAGCTTGGCAGGCTTTCAAACAATCTTACCCGAACATCTCTTCCCTTAGATGCCTATAACTTTAAGACCGCTTCCTGAAAGGGATCCAAACTGAGAGTTCAATTCAGACCTGTATATTTTAACAAATCGAAACTTTTAGCAAGCTATGTATATATTTTTAGACTCTTTTTTTTTTCATTGAGAGTTCTGTCCTTGGTCCAAAATGGGATTCCCCAATTGCAGAGTACACAATCACAGGCATGGAGTTTCTTTCTCCATCTTCTCTGTGCAAAGACACTAAGGGTCTGCAGCTTAAACAGTCTGTGGTTCATAACCAGGCACAGAAGCGCCACTCAGAAGAGGTCTCTCTAAAACATTTACTTTTTAGTCCAGCTAGTAGAGCAAACAAATGAATAAAATGTAAGCTGAACATTTAACCTAGAGATAAGCATTATAAAAGTGGCCCCGAAGTATATATCAAAGTAACTGGTTGGATGTATCTTCTAAATTAAGAGTCATAATATCATTACCAGAGAAAAGAACACAGCTGTGCAAACAGTTGTCAACCTATGCTGTATTTTGATTTTGTTGACAAACTATGAAACTGTCATACCGAAGAAAAAAAATTATCTTGTGTCCTCTGATAGGGGTTGGGTATCTAAGAGCACTGTCAGAACACTGAAAAAAAAAATCAACTTAGAGAAGAGAGGTCAGACCATAAACACACGTCATCCTAATGAAATATGTGACCTGATCTCTCAAAACAATATTCTTGCTGACCCTGACTCCAGAAATAGTAATAATAGAGACGGATTCTGCACGAAGATCAATAGAGGAGTTGGGAGCACATGAGGGGCTCGGGCAGCTGAGCTCAGAACTGACTCCTGCTCAGAGAAGTAAAGGTTGGGGAAAGGACACACATCCATTTCTGTGTGGTTAGAATAACATTCCAGCATGATTTATGGGATCGAACTCGGGCAATGGCTTAGGCTAAAATTAATTCCAGTCTGCTACTCCAAGCAAGTGTGAGAGCCTAAAATATGAAGAAAAGATGTGGAAGTCCCTGGCTCTTCTCTGGAACATCAAAGAAGTTTTTGAATGAACAGCAGAACAATACAGTGTGCTATTTACACATGCTAAAAACAATAACATCAGCAATATGTAGGAAATTAGGGCAAAATAAAAAAAAACCCTAGCATTTTAAAAATAGAGTGAATAGAGTTTCAATGAAACACCTTTATTCTCAAGTCAAGTCTTTGGTGAAATTACATCGATCATTTAAATGAATAGTTGCCAAGTTTCTCCAAAAGAATGCCAGCAGTATCAGGATAACAGGGAAAGGAAATGCTGTACATCCTAATTCACTTATACTTCAGTAAAACATCTAGCAAGCCTCTGACCCTCCACTTACAGTCAGGAGGCAAAGATGAGATTTGGTAATGGCACAGTGACATCATTTAAGCCCACCCCTAATACTGAGAAATATTGTGATTAAGACATTGTTATCTTCCAAAAAGTGACTGCAACAGGCTCAGTGCTTAGCTCTAGACTTAGTCTATTTATCAGCATTACCCACCCTTGATATAGAATGGAGCTAGAAAATGCTTATCAAACACAAACTATAAAGAATGTCCAGTGCACTGGCTGAGAAAATTATGATAAAAATCCTTAGGTTAAGATAATGAGATACATCTAGAAAATAAAATTTAATAAGCATGTCATCAAATTTCAGTCCTCACACAGGCCTCCTGGCTTCTCTTGTCAGTGTTCTTGTTATACTTGAACAAATTCAGACATCAAAGGACTGGATAATTCTCATCAATGATAAGCACAGTCAGGGAAAGGGACCAGGGATGGGAGGAGAATCCAGACTGGTTTGATGCTGTCTTCTGTTGACAAAGTCCTATGTGTTTGGCTTTCCTACTCAGTCATTAATCATCCCAAGCTCTTACTGAGGCTAGAAGTAGCTCACACTGAGACCATTGCACGGAGGATTAAGCAGAGCTGAAAATGAGGCCAATCCCTGGGGAAAGTACAAGTTTAAAATGAAGAAGGGGGAGAAGGAAGAAAAATAGACACTTGGAAAACCTGTCCAGTTCTGAAACCTGTACGGCTCTTTAAATGTGATCCAGGCTGATTCTAATTAAAGACAAAAATTAATATAAATCAGACCCTAGATCAAGAAAAATCAGAACGTTATTGATTCACAGTGGTTGAGAAAATGAAAAAGCAACAGGTGCTTAGTATTAGACACTTTTAATTAAAGACCCAAAGAAAACAGATTCATTTCCCCAATGAATGACTTTTCTCAGAGGGCTACAGAATCATCATCAGTGAAATCTGTGAAAGCAGCAAGCATGATGTCAGGATCGATGCAGTCAGAGGCCAAATAGATATACAAGGTACATCTCACCCAAGGAAAGTGGGATCCATCCATCCACCCACCCATCCATTCATCCATCCATCCATCCATCCACCCATCAATCTATCTGTGTGTATGTGTGTCTCTAAATCTGTTTGCATTAAATATTCTGACCAAGTGTCCACTGAAACAGAAGTTCAGACTTAAACACAAGGAAAAGACAAGTGTATTCTCCAGGCGACTACTGAAATCGTTTGTTTTGATTTTGGCAAGAATAATTGTGGCATTTCTACTATTCATCTCCCTGCCCCAATCAACAACTTTTGGTGCTTTTTAGTGCAGTGAGAGGAGGAGAGGCCTCATGGATCATAGCTCACACTACTGTAAATAACAACTGTCACAGTCCATGCAGCCACACCCCACCATCCCAGAAACAGAATATTTGCAAGAAATAGTTAGCAGCAAGCTAGAAAAGGCCATCAGGAGGGGAGGCTTTTGAAATTAGGTCCAACTAGGAGGGAGAAAAGGATGATGGGGGAGAGAGAGAGGGGGGGGAGAAGAGAGGAAGAAAAGAGAGGAAGGGGGATGCTGGACAGCTTATGGTCCCCCCAGTGCATGGGCACACCCTCATATACATGTTTACACAAATATTTATACCACACAAGCATGCATTAAAAAAAGAACTAATTTGTAAAATTTAGGCAAAAATAGGATTCAAATAGATATGTTATATCAGTTACATGCATGTTTTCCAGTTTTTGAAAATATAATCACAAAAATCAAAATAAGGCAGGAAAATCTTATGACTGTGAGGGAAAAAAATATGAAAACCCTGTAAGACATATAGTGTTCACTAATTAAGACAGATAATTTTCTGATACTTTGTGTCTCTAACACTTAAATAATTCTTTCAATATACGTCATTAAGTAAATTGAACTTTCAAGTGGGGTCTAGATGACAGTAATCCCACATTTTGACCTTTCATAAGGATTATAGGAGGCAAAAGAAACCTAACACTTATGACACGGGACCACATTAGGGCACCAAGCAGCAAGTACTTCTCTACATCAATATACAATAACAGTTTGACACTGAGCTGGCCTCACACACTCAGGAGACAATGTGCTGAACCCTGCTGAACTGGTCAAGGGTCAAAGGGCAGACTGGTGGAGCAGGCTACAAAATGGGCTTGCAACAGGGGGCCTAGATATGAATTCTGAAAACAAAGCAAAGGCAGGGGTGTTGGCTAAGCTCCAGGGTCCAATGGTAAAGAAAATAATCTTGTCTATCAATTTTTAAAAGTCCATATTTTAACTAGATTTTATAGAGAAAGCAAAATCCTCGTTCTCCCTGTCACACATGGAATGGGCAAAAGTTAAGGGAACTGAAGCCCAAACTCAAAGCCCCTAAGGTCTACAGAAAGGTAACCTTATTTCCTCAATTCCACTTTTAGTACCCATGCTCCATCTTAACTTCAACTGTGTCAGCCCTGTTTTTACTGCCATGGTCCATAGGCAGCCTACACAAAAAAGAAACTCAATCATAAGATTCAGTTCATCCTCCTATACATTAAAAATACATCCATCCTATACATTAAAAATACCCATGTCCACCAATCTAGTCCCACTGAGCATCCCTCTCCAATGAGACTGAATCAGAGACATGCAGAGCAGTGAGCATTACTGATCCATAAACTCAATGTTGTCACAGCTCTCAGGTTTCTCTTAGATAACCAGGAGTCTTAGCTGACACTGTGTTTTCTGACAAAAGATCAAAGAGTTGAGAGCTTTTTCCAAAATGTACAATAGAAAGAAGTCTAAGGGAAGGTGGGGAGAGCGAAATAACTTCTTTAAGTAGAGAAAAGACAACATCTTTGAGGGTAAGGCCGAGATGTATCCGCCAGTAACATGCTTCAATACAAGTGTGAGGGACCTGAGTTTGGATACCCAGCATCCACATAAAATCTGAGGTTTCAGCCCAAGTGACCCTGCATAGTCATTATGGATTTGGTTTGGAATTTTAAGTCACTGTACATTTTACTGTTGACCAATTTTTCCAGACTCTCACAATCAGCCAATTACCCAATGGGGGCTGCAAGCCAGGGTTAAGAGCTGTAATCTAGAAGAACCACCCCAAACTCTACACAAAGCATACAACACCTGACCAGGTTTCTAATCCCTATTGCCAGACTATCATCAAAGCCCACTAATGATATTACTCTAGTTATTTACACACATGTACATGAGTTCCTAAAGACCAGAGAGGCTACCTGTGATCTAAGCATAAAGCTACCTAAAATCCGACTTTGTCTCTAGATTTAGTCCCGTTCTCTAGCTTACTGTATCCTGTCACTCCCCAAAGCAAGATAATGGAAAGAAGCCATCCAAGGGAGGTTTAATGTGCAGATCTGGAGCAATCCTTTAAACACCAGAAGCAGATAAAACTTGCTTTACAATTGTAATTTTATGCTATAAACATGTTCATATATTTTGCCCAGGGAATCAGCTTACATCCATCTTCACAAATTTATGTACTTGGTGTATAAACATTTTAACATAATCATAATCCTCTATCACAATAGAGAAACAGCTCAGTCTAGTGCCTTGTGTGCAGAATACCCTATCCAGCTGTCTACCTCACAGGGATCCTGTAAAGATTAATTAGCAGATACCTTTAGGAAGAACTGTGAATGCTTTACAAAAGGAGGTGGGGGTGTGTGTATGGATGCCATGGGTTTATTATACTGCAACTTGTGAGATTAAGAAGGGAAAGGCAATAATACAGCGATGAGAATATAAAGGAGAATAGTAGTTGGGATCAGAGTGAATGTGGTAGCTCATGAAAGATTAGACAGACAAAGTAGGGAGATTATGAAAAGATCAGATCTTACAAATACAACCAAGGCTCAGCAACTACCTCCCAGCAAGCAGAACAGCAGGCCTCCCTGGCACTCAGGGTTAAAGCCACACAGGCCTCCCCCTAAGCAAGCAGTATGACAGCTCCTGGAGGGAGATTTCTGCCAGGACCCAGCTTGGCTTTGACTCGCTTGCCCCTAATCTCACACCATATCTACCTTGGCACACAGAATGCTCCTGTCCTTCACACACCATTTCCCCCCAGAGGTGCCCAATCAATTTAAAAACTGACAAGGTGACACAAAGACATGCAGGACACGGCCTGAATGAAGCCTGAGCCAGAGAACAAATAGTGTGATAATGACTAGGGAACAAAAGTTGTATAGGAGAGCTAAGAAAACAATTAGTCCACTTGACTTCAGACAATAGTTTCACCATTAGGAAGCCATATAGAAGCTAGTTTTTTCCTTCTTGTGACTCAAAGGGAACAAGAGAGAAGCCACAAAATGCATGTGCCTTTGTGTACACATAGTTAATTTACAAGTATAAATTTTAAGCATCAGATGGTGGATGGAATAATCTACAATGTTCTAATCCAGAAAGAATATTCCTCAACCATCATTTTTCAGATATAGGAAAGACTAAACATATAAATAGAACATACACACACACACACACACACACACACACACACACACACACACACACACACACACACACACACACACACACACACACACACACACACACAGATCAATAATACTTAAAAAAAAATAGGTAGCTAGTTTTAAACAATTAACTACAGCAGTCTACTAAGAAGTCCACCCAGTTGCACATAGCTATGTGACTAACAAAACAATATTAATAATAATAAATAAGGATAAATTTTCCTATAGACCTTTGTATTCTACACCTACTCTCCCCCCCCCATACCTTCCCCAGCCTTAAACTTACTGCCATAATACTGACAGTACTTCACTCAATTTGGCTTTTTAATTTCTCAACATTTATTGCAAAACAAATTCTAACTTCTACTTAATTTAGACTTTAGTAAATCTTTGATAATGACCATGGCTCATTCTTTTTTTGGGTTTTTTGTTTTGTTTTGTTTTTGTTTTTTGTTTTGGTTTGGTTTGGTTTGGTTTGGTTTTTTGAGACAGGGTTTCTCTGTGGCTTTGGAGGCTGTCCTGGAACTGGCTCTTGTAGACCAGGCTGGTCTCGAACTCACAGAGATCCACCTCTCTGCCTCCCGAGTGCTGGGATTAAAGGCGTGCACCACCCCTGCCCAGCCCATGGCTCATTCTTAAAGCACCTTTTAAGGCAGGTATCTGTGCCTATAAGGTCTCTTCCAATGTCAACAAAGTAAACCCTAACAATGCAAAAGCCCCTACACTCAGCACAAGCTCACCCGGATTCTCAGCAGTCAGCCCTGACAACCCTTCAAGTTCAAAGTACACATCCTAGACCAGTCACATAGACTGACTTGACGATAGATGCTGACCCATCTTTGTCAAGGCTGACCTCTGCCTTCTACCCTTAGTCTTTCTTGTTACCTTGCCTCAAATGGCCTCTCCTTTAAAGGTCTTGAATGAAAGAAAGGAACCATATTACTAAAGGTTAGGACACATTTCGACAGAGTTTGGAAGGACGAAACACAATGACCTACTTTACAGAAATCTACATGACATTGCAAGAAAGATGTGTTTAGGACTAGCACACAAACCTTGGTGGAAACCAACAGCTCTCTAATTGGACCCACACAGCAAGAGAGAAACCATGCCTGTTAGTGGAAATCTAGCTAACTACTCAGTGCTAGTGAAGTCATAGTTATCGGGGGAGAAGAAATAACCACTAATTTACTAAACCATGAAAACCCTTAATAATCTATAAACATTTGACCTTACCCACAGATTAGTGTAGTCTTCAGTTCTCATCAATGAAACTTTTCTTTGCAATAAATAGAGACAATTACAGAAAACCACTACCAAAAAAATGCAGAGTTGTGGAGCCCAGTGGATACATATCAAAACACTCCCACTCCTAAGGTGCAGGGGCCTATGCAGAAAGTAAGTCGAAAAGTGTGTAAGATCCAAAGGCTCATGGACTATGCTGTGAGATTGTGTCTCCTAATAACAGCAGAAACTACTGCAGTAAAATATCACCAACATGACCACTCAAACCTGAGCTGAACCATGATTGCACCAATGAACATGCAAAACTGAACAGAGAGAAGCCTACAAGGCCAGAAATCTACACAAAGAACTATAAGCAATTGAGGAAAGTTGAAAATGGGAGAGGTAGCCTTCCCTGGGGAAGAGAACTCCAACTGGTTATCCAATGTCAAATGGTCAGTCCTGAAAACATAAATACAAGAACCATGATATGGATTGAACAGGTTATATTTAGGGATATATATAATATATATATATATTATATATATATATATGCATGCAATAACAACTAGTGACAAAAAGAGGCTGCAGATTTGAAGAAGAGTGAGGAAGGTATATGGGAGGGTTTGAGAAAGGGAAGAGAGAAATGTAATTAAATTTTAAATAATAAAGACAAAAAATATACCATACAAAAGAGGTCTCTAAAACACACACAAAAAAATAAAAAGACATGTTTATGGAGCATTTTATAAAATCTACAAATTATTGCTCAAAAGGCAGACAAAGCAGGTGGGATGCATCACCTTCCTTTTAGGATGAAGGATCCAGGACTGACTATATATCTGCAAGGCCCTACCTACCACATAAGTACCTAACTAAGCATTAGGCCCTTAGTACTGGAAAAAATGTACACTGAGATTCAATCATAAGTTGTCTCTGGTATTAAATGATTGCCAGTAATAAAGAAGACTATGGAAAAAGTCATTAACTATCTTAAATCCGGGGATGTATGCGAGGAGTCATACTTTGTGTTCAATAAGACTTGATGGCTGAAGGAAGGTATGGTCTTATTCTTGGAGTTTATACACACTCCTCTCTGCACATATACAAACTATGAGGGACACTCCAATGTCTCCTCACTAAACTTGCACAAGGGCAGCTAAAAACTGACTTTATCAGCCGGGTGTTGGTGGTACACGCCTTTAATCCCAGGACTCAGGAGGCAGAGACAGGCAGATCTCTGTGAGATCGAGGTCAACCTGGTCTACAGAGCCAGTTCCAGGACAGGCTCCAAAACAATACAGAGAAACCCTATTTTGGAAAACAAACAAAAAACACAAAACAAACCACTAATGCCCGGCTCCTATTATTATTTGTAAGTCTTTTTATACTCTATTCTTTTTCCTTCTGAAATTATTTTAAATTTACTTTGTTTGTATGAATGTTTGGCCTGTTTCATGCATGTATGTGCACCACATGAACATACATAGGGATTGGAACCCCTAGAACTCTGGTAATTGATGATTATGAGAAACCATGTGGGTGCTGGGAATCAAACCCAGTCCCTTGAAAGAACAAGTGCTCTTAACCACTGAGCCATCTCTCTACCTCCGTGGTCTCTCATTTGTTAAATGCTTCATTTGAGCATAAGTACTGTGCAGTTATCTTCCACTGCCTACCTACTCCCTATATTTTCTTACCTCCTACTGACTTACAGCCCACTAATTTCCTGTTTCTTCACCCAATGCTGAGGAACCTAATAGCTGAGACAGGGTGCATAACTAATAAATACAAAGGCGATTCTTAGGTTTGAGGCTCTGTGACACCTCCTGTCTTAGGGCTTCACTATTTTGGCTTCCACACAGCTGGCTTCTATTTTATTGTATAGTCATTGGCTGTCTTCATTCTGGATTCTCGTTTTTTTTCTTTCTCAGTATGAAAGTAACTCAAGAGACGTTACTTGTCACAGACACACAGACACATCCATACACACAAAGACTATGAACATATTAAATAATATTTTAAAAGTTGTTTGTTGACAGCTGTTTAAAGATTACAACTGGATGTTTTTGAAATACCACTATAAAAGTTAATCTAGGCTTTCCCCAATCCTATAATGTTCAATTTTATAGAGAAAATCTTTCAAAACAGTTTCTACTTGTGTTTTAATGAATCTTGCTTGGATCCTTTAAGAACTGTTTAATTTAGAAAAGTATAAGGCAAAGAAAATAATGGTTAATCAGCCAAAGGGTTCATTATGCATGACAATCAAAATACAGGTTTTGTGGTTTTCCACTCTACTTTGACTTTCGAGTTCCAATAGTCTCCCACATACAGATGATTAGACCAAACCATTGGGATGCTTAAGAGAATAAATAACACTGTATTATATTATAAACACTGGAAGGAAATAAACTTTCTTCATAAAATCTTGAATTATGGTCCCTTTCATATTGTACAGTCAGTTAATATTAAACACATGGGTAATACACATTTAATGGGCCTACCTTTAAAAACTAGTAATTCTTAAAATGTGGCAGATATAATTTTAGTGCTTTTCAATTTAAATTAAAAACGTCAAATTCCCTGTCTGCTGTCATAACCTAAAACCCATAGCTTCTTCTTTCTTCTCAAAAATACACAGTGTCTTCTAGTTCCAAATCTCCAGGTCTTTTTCTAGCATACTCATGGGCATCACAGCTGTAACCTAGTCCTCCAAGCTTCTGAACTGTCTGCATTAGAGCCATCAAAAATAAGGATAGTTAAAAAAAAAAAAAATACGTATAGTGAGTGGTAAGGGTCTTTAAAGGAGATCTGTATATTTTAAAGCAGAACTCCATATAATCTGCGTGCACTTGTAAACTATTATAATATGATTTACCTGGAAATCCATGTTCACGTTGAATGTCTAGGGGCAGTGTCTATTTCAGAATACAGGAGTATCTGGTTACATTACCGTATGAATTCATCCCAGTCAGCATTCACATTACACCCAATACAATTCATTATGTGTGTCTCTCTTAAAGAAAAGAGTCACAAATCAAATTTATAAAAATCCAAGCCCAGTCTAAGTGCGAAACTATTAAAACAGAATGCCTGATTTATACAGTTTAAATGGCCCCAAAATCAAATTATGGGAACAATGCATCTGATTTTCTATTATTGTCCAATCAATGTGGTGACATTAAACATCTTCTCAAGCTCCTGTTTTTTAAGAGATCAAATAGTCCTGCAGGAACATGCATTTTGAATAACACACCTGAAGGTTTTAATGAAACCTACTTGAGGTCTTGACTCTCCCTTACAATCTCAGCCACCTGTCACACACAGAAGCTCAGAAAATGTGAAACTATGTCACATTAATATATTTCATGTAGACTAAGTTCTCAAAACTTACACAAGGACTCTTTATCAAGGCTATCCCAGGTTAAACATGGCAGAAATAGTTAGGTGGGTAATACTGCTATAATTCAAGGGTAATTTCAAGGATGTGTTCAATGTTATTAATCCCACATTTTTTGTTCTTCGTACACTATATAACAATCAAGTATCTTTATGCTGCATAAATGTCAACTTGCAAAATAAAAGCACTATGTTTAGTAACCACAAGACAGTATTATTAAGAGGCACTTGATTTGTGTAGCAGAGCAAACTCAGATGGAACCATTCCATTTTATGATTTCCACAATTGAAGAACAGCCTGCTCAACCAATTGGTAAAAGATGTGAAAACAAGCAAATCCCATGTGAGTCTTGATCAGACGCTCTTTCCCATTTAGAAAGACACACTGATAACCACTTGTTGTTACAGCACATTCCTCTTCAAAATGACACTACTTTTCAGGGTAGATATATATTCGGAATGGGGGTGGGGATTATGCATTTCGATTAAAATTTGTCATTTTCAGCCAGGACTCTGTTCTTTTCAGTGTCTGGGTACCTCCCTGCCAGCAACACAGAGACATGTTTAACTATGCACGGGGGGAAAAGTCAGATTACCTCATTTTCTATCTTCCTGCTATTTAAACACGGGCAGAAGAAGTCATATTTAATCAAGTTCACATTGCTTGCTTGCATCCATTGCTAGAAAATGTACAAACATGAGCTGGATGTGGTAGCACACTTCCTTTTTTATTTTATTTTTAATTTTACGTATCGATCCCAGTACTCCCTTCCTCCCCTCATTCCACACCCTCCACCTTCCCCGTAAATAGATCCATATCCATCCCCATGCATAAAATTCAATTCCTTTTCTTCATAGATCTTTCTAGAGCAGTCATTCAAAGCGTGGTCCCTGACTGGTCACATTATCAGCCACTGGAAACGTTAAAAATACAATCTTTGAAGTCCTTTCCTACCCTGTTCAGTGAGATGGTGGGAATGGACCTGAAATCTGAATTTCTCAAAAAAAAAAAAAAAAAAATCCAGGTATACCTGTGGCCTGCCTAAGTTTGGAAGGTAATGAAACCAAGGAAATGGGAGCCATTAGACTAGCAAACAGAGAGTCGTGGGGTGCTTTAAGGAACACTTCTCATAAGAAACAATTTTTAAGCTCTCAAAATTTCTAGCACATCGAAAATCGAATGCACCTTATAGGCTTGTTAGTGTATACATAATATATTGAAATAGCGAATCACTGGAGAAAATATGGATTGATTTTAAAAAACATGTGGTACAGTAAGCAAGAAATTGAGGGTGTAATAAGAAAAGCAATGTAGGAAATAAGAAATCGTGGCAGGTACCACTGACTGAATTCTTGCAGTATACCAGGCATTCACACACTTTCACTTTGTGGTTTAATTTTCTCAAAAATCTTATCAAAAATAAGGAATCCAAATAAAAGTTCAGTGTAACAGGCAAAATAATGGCTCCAAAGGAAATGGCAACAACCTGAAATGTGGATTGGGAAGGATGTTATACAAGGGGAATTCAGATCACGGATAGGCTGGATTTAAAGGAGGACTTCAACAAATCCATGAATTGTTCATAGTGTAGGGCTGGGTGGAACAATGTCATAGTAATTGTCTTTACATTCTAATAGATTGGTAACAGTAACACCACAATCTTTTAATTCCAGCACTTGGAAGCAGAGGAGAGAAGATCAAGAGTTCAAGTATGCAGCCTCGGCTACATACTGAAATCTAGGCCAGCCTGGGTTAAAGAAGACATTGCCGCAATACAAGCAGAGGAGAGAGAGAAAACAGTAGTGTCAATTCCAGGGAAGTTTTGGGATACATCCACCTGCTGTTACTGATAATAACATGGAAACTAAGGAAGGTAAGCAGTAGCCAATTCTTACCATAAATTCGAGGAAACACATTCATTCTTAACATTTTCAAAAGAAACGCACTCTTGCCAACATCTTGATCTTGGATGACAGACCCATACATTTAGTCACATTTAGTGACATTTAGCCACTAACTGATAGCGATGTCTGACATTGCAGAATGAAACAAATACAGTACAGAACAGAGCCAAAGTCACAATACTACTAAAGGGCCCAGTTATAATTAAAACTCAGATGCTAAAACCTTCTCCTGGCACAGGGTCATGTTGTTTTCCAGTCACTATTCGTGGTCATCTGGTATCATTCAGATTTACAGCACAGTGATCCTTTTCAATCCACTCTGGTCAGTTGGGAATCTCTCCTGGAAGAGCATGCCTTTGCCCAACTGGGACCCTACTAACACAGCAGTCCTAATACCAAATCAAACTTGCCCAGGTATGTTCCCTTGGTTGACATAGTACCTTAAAGCCATTATCTATTTCTCTGGCTCTGCCACTTCTTTATTTTCTTGGATTTGGCCTAGTTCACATGTACATGCTAACAATATGAAGCTGAAAGTTGCTGGGTGATGGTGGTGCAAGTCTTTAATCCCAGAATTTGGGAGGCAGAGGCAGGTAGAGTATGAGCCCAGCCTGGTCTACAGAGAGAGTTCCAGGACAAGCTCCAAAGCTACACAGAAAATCCCTGTCTTGAAAAACCGAAAGGAAGGAAGGAAGGAAGGAAGGAAGAAAGGAAGGAAGGAAGGAAGGAAGGAAGGAAGGAAGGAAGGAAGGAAGGAAGGAAGAAAGGAAGAAAGAAGAAACTGAAAGGCATTTGCTTTTAACCACTTTTGTTAAAGTTGCATGCTGAAGTTTTTGGCAGAATATCAACTCCCTGACTACTTAGGGCTGGGGAAAGAAAAAAAAAAGTCAGTGGCTTTTAAAGTTCAATATGAAGCAAAAGATAAAAACAAACATATATCCTGCTGATAGGAAGACAAAAGATAAGTGGGGAATTCTTTAGAGGAGATATTACAGGCAACCAATATGAAGCTGAAGAAAATAGAAAGCCTATTTGAATTTCCTGAGTTCATTAGTCAGCTATCCAAAAGAAAAATTACTAGATCGAAAAGACTTCTAAAAAAATTGAGTTATGAATACAAAGAAAAGTTACTTCAGTCACAGGAAAGCCAAATATGCATCAACAACATGGGTAAGTAAGTTCTAAAGATGGTGTTGCTTAGTTTATGATTGTAACCTAGACATTTCTCAAGGAACTTATGCTACATATTGTAAACATAAACCATCAAGTTTGATGAAAAAACAAACAAATGCACATTTAAGAAAAGAATGTGGGAAACAGGAGCAAAGGAAACAGAACACTTTATTTTAATTTTAAAATTTTAGATAGATTTTATGTGTATAAATGTTTGGCATGCATGTATTTCTGTGTGTCGTATGCATGCTTAGTGCCCATGGTGGTCAGTTGAGGGCATCCCGTCCCTTAGAACTGGAACTATAGGTGTGAGCTATCGTGTGGATATGAACACAGGTCCTCTTTAAGAACAAGTGCTCTTAACCACTAGCCCATCTTTGCAGCCTGATTTTCCATTTTTGAAGTGTGTGTGTGTGTGTGTGTGTGTGTGTGTGTGTGTGTGTGTGTGTGTGTGTGTGTGTGGGGGGGGGGGTCACTCACTCCTTTGGGCCTCAGAGGGAAAAAAAGAAAAAAGACAGGTCTCCCTGCTTGACTACATTGTGTACCTTTACACAAAGAAGCATCTCAGAGGCCCAGAATATTTTTAAGACATGTCTAACAAAAAACCTGTTGAAACTGTTGATACTCCAACTACAACTTAGGCAATCCAATGTGTGAACAACTAAAAATGTAGTTCTTCTTTAAAAAAAATATTTATGTTTCATATATTTTATATTTTACCTCCAGGATCCAACTGCAAAGAAACATAATTTTCCAAGCTGCTATTTTCTCTATCTGGTCCTGAAATTCATCCTCCTTTCAAAACACAAAATGCAATGTCCATTAAGGATACAACGCTTTTGCATTATGTGTTTCTTCCTCCATTGTGTTTCCTCCAACAAAGACAAACTCACTTTGACTTTGAATTTTAATGTAAATATTCACTGACTTGTCTGAATGTATACAAGATAAAAAAATAGGGCAATGTAATAGCTGTGGTTAATTTATATTTGTGTATCTACCTCAAATTTCAAATTTGCAAAATAATCTACAACATCCTTTCTTAAAGAAATAAAAAATGTCCTTCAGGGAAAGAATAGCCATGTATAGTAAGAAAACTACAGTTTCCTTCTGAATGGAATAATAAAACTTTAATTAGTTATTTAAAAATTAAAGATAATAATCCAAGTAAAGATATTTTTACAGAGTAAGTCCTTGATTTTAATCTGTTTAATGTTGCTGTAACAAAATAACATAAGCATGATTTTTTATATGGAACACATTTAATTCTCTCGATTCTGGAGGAAAAGAAATTAAAGATCATGGGACTGGAAGGTTTGGAGTTGATCAAGCATTGTATTCTGCTTTTAAGACAGCACTGTGGCTACAGCCTTGAATATGGTGACTAGTGTCTTTCTGCAGTGGAGGGAAGACGGAGGTTATTTTCTTTCTCTAAAGGATGGGCAGAGGTGAAGTTGTGGCTTAATCCTTTCTTTTAAAACTTTGTAATATTATCACCTTGCCAATACCTGAGTTTCAGAAAGGAAACATTCCATCCCAATTAATAAGGATCTTGTGTTATAGATCTTCCTAAACTCTTCTTGCTACCTTATTATACTGCAAACACTACTTAAATGGATTTTACAACTTTAACATACTAAATTTAATTTTAATACCAATATTGGGGAAAAAGAGAAAACAGTAACCATTTTGTTATGGCAGCCAAGAGCTTGCCATCACTTTGTTCCTAGTGTCAGCCTAGTTGGAGCACTCTTCATTCTAACTGCCTATTGCTGGTTACATGGAAGCCTTCCCTGAAGACAGTTGTGTCTCTACTTTTCTTGCTGTAGTCATTAAAGAATTCACTTGCTTCACTCACATTTCTCAATGGAGTGCATTCAGGAACAGAAATGCCACCCGAGGACTACTCTTCTCTTGCTGTATGAATTGATAAGCTGGTCTATTGAGGAATCTTCCCTTTGTTTCCAATTCCAGCTTCTTGCTTCTCCATTATTAGTGCAACGCAAAACGCCCACGAGGATTTTAAATATTTATCAAATCCATTTAGCACATCATATTGCAGGGCAAATATAAAGTTCATTACACTTTTTCTTCGTTTAGATATAGTATCTTTGAGATAATGTGAAATATATTGCTATAACCAGAAATTATTTAAGCGTTAGCTACTTACGGATAATATTGTTGTGCCCTCCCCCATGACACACACATGCTATCTAGCCACAGGTTCTTGGTCCCTTTAATGGTGACAGGTAGGGAACCCGTTTCATGAAATGGGCCTTACAGCCAATCAGAAACCAGTTGGTTACTCTCATAACATTCATACCATTACTGCACGAATGCCAATGGGCATATCTTGTCAGGGCAGTAGAAGCTTTCAGGGTTCACAGCTGGGTGCAACTGAAGCTTACTTTTCTCTTCTTGCAGGGTGCATGGCACCTTCCAGCTCCATGAACACTGACCAGGATGACTTCTCCATGTTCTCTGACTCAAGGATATGCCAGCTACTTGTTTATCTATTGTGAAAGCTTAAAGTGGACATAGTTCACACAATATGTTGATAATATACATTATAAAATTTTAGACTAAACTCAATGATATTTTATTAAATAACACAGATGCAGAAAGAATCATTTTATAAATATAAGTAAATATAATGGACTGACCTACTAAAATGAAAGAGTAAATCTGGAAGAATATAGTTCTTGTTGATCATACAATTCCCATATATTTGTGAGCTAGGTATACCTTGTGATAGCAATATAAGGAGAATCTGTTTGTGTGTATACACAATTAACCATATGGAACAAAAAAAATACATTATGTGCAATATGAAGGGAAATATAACTGCATTGGTGACTTCACTATTCCCTTTAAAAATCCTCCCATTAGAAATATTAGATTTCCATTTACAAGTTAACTAGATAATCAGTGCATATTTCAAATGGACGGGTACAATGCAATAAACTTGGTGTGGTCATGAAAATTTTTGAGAAACTTCTCTTCGAATTCAAAGCATTTTGTAAGGGAACATGACAGCGAAGGCAGAATAAGAAACTTGACTTGAAAAAACAGATGGAACAAAAAGGGGTGAGTATCTTCATGACTAATCACCATTCGTATAGAACAGTTAAAAGGGCATGCAAAGGCACCTAAGTCCCAGGATAAGCAAGTACAAAGAAAAGATGTAAGATTTGAAGAAGGCTAGAGAGGGAAGGCCAATGACTTTTTCTTCTTAAATATCCTGAGGTATATGTGGAAAACAAAACACCTAATTAGAAAAAATTTCTGAGACCTGATATCCTGATATGATTAAGGTTCATTCAAAAACAACCCTTTTGCTTCCTCCTCCTCCTCCTCCTCCAAAATTGATTAAGTGACAACAATATGGGAAGAAAAAGAGCTAAGAAAAACCTAAGATCTTCCTGTCGGCCCACTTCCGCACAGTGCCAGCTGCACTGCAGTCTTAGGGCCTACCCTACAAAGTGAAATGAGAATGTCTGGCATCGGTAGCCAGAACATGGAGGTTTTAACAAATCTTCCAGGCAATGCCGGGCACAGTGAGGAGCACCGCTCTAGGACAAAGGTTAGCAAGCGTTTTATAAGGGACCATATGGAAGGTATTCAGGGAATGACACCTGGCATTGAAGCTTCCACAAGGCCAATTAACTGATGAGCACCTGAGTGCTGGAGAGAAATGAGGATGCTGCCAGGTCTGGAGCTGTATTTCCTTGGGGCATCTTTAGCCTACTTAGGAGCCATTTATTGCCCTCTTCTTAAGAGACCTAATGTCTTTCTGACCACTTTGTTGATCCTTTGCAATGCATGAACAGACCCTTTCCAACTAAAGAAAGGGTTAAGAGCACTGTCAGAAAATCTTAAGGCAGGGTCTCCCCTGCTTTGCTGTAAACTGCCTACCTAATGCATCTATCAATGTATTTGACAAGTGCCTTGATTTACTAATAGCTAGCTTTCTTCATTGTTTTGTTTTGTTTTTGGAGACAGGTCTGCTCTGTATAACTTTGGAGCATGTCCTGGAACTCGCCTTGTAGATCAGACTGGCCTCAGATCAGAGATTCTCCTGTCTCTGCTTTCCAAGTACTGGCGTTAAAGGCATGTGCCACCTCTGCTGGCTTAATCCAGCTACAAATAACTTTTTTATGTGTATGAATGGTTTGCCTTCATGTATGTCTGTACATACTGTATACAATATTCTCCAGAGGCCAGAATAGGAAGGATACAGGATACCATGAAACTTAAGTTACTTGTGAACCACCATGTGGATACTGGGAACTGAAGCCAGGTCCTCTACAAAGACAGCCAGTGCCCTGGACATCTGTGCCATTTCCCCAGGTCAGAGAGGTTCAGGATTTTAAAGTGTTACAAAACAATCCACCATAGTAGGCATGAAAATGAACGTAAGTCTTTTTATTGTCTTAGATACAAAACCATAAATTATTGTAATAACGCTCTATTTTAAAGGAAGAGTAAGGTAACAGAAACTCAAAGCCATAAAAACTGGCAATCTAACTTGTTAAAGGCAAGGGCAGCCATCTAATGTATGCTCCTGTAATACCCATATACAAATCAAAGCAAATGTGTTTACAGCATTTATCTCAGATTAACATTTACAAAACAGAGGGGGAATTTCCCTATAAGTTAAAATTGCATTTAGAACTTATGTGAATTAATATTATATAAAATGAAGATGTTACAAGCCTGCAATCATAAAACATTTGCCTATAACACCTTTTTCTGGACTTCTTATGCATTCTCATGTATTCTGGAAACAGTTAAAAATTTACCTGAATTCTAATGCAGTCCTTATCTTGCTTTAGAGCAATGAAAGTAATTAAGAAAAGGTACTGAGTTGATTATGTACCTGACGTTAGATATCCTGGCATTTGAGCATAATACAAAGAAAATTTATGGTTTTAACATCTAGAATAGATGATATAAAACACACACACACACACACACACACAGACAACGAGGATGTGCAGTTTAATATTTAAATTATATAACATTCACTTTTTTTGTCCAGTAAACATTTCCCAACAACCTTTTTCACAGCATGCACTGTTTGAGAACTAAGAATGTGTCCCTGAATAAAAGAATCAAGTATTACATATATGCATGAGTGGCACTTGCAGGAGAAAGGCAAGCAGTTAGTGTTGTAAGACTCTCTGGTAATAACTCTCCGGAAAAGAAAACACAGTGAGGCCTAAGGGTGACTACATTCTTTGAAAACTGAGGGGAAACAGGTTATTAATTTAAACAGAATATCCTGTGGAAGATTCATTGTAGAACATTCTGGAGAGAGATGATGAGGCATAAAGGTATTTTCTAGGAAAACATGTCAGGTAGGGTAAGAACCTGGGCAAAGGCCCTCATGTCTGGAAACATGCTCTCCTGACATTGCAAGGAGCCATTGCCAGTGGATGTTCAGTGCTCTGGGAAAGAAGAGAAGGAGACGTGCAAGCATTAGAAACTTGCCCTGCCCAGAGAGTCTGTTTACCAAGAATGCATGGAGAAACATTTGAGTAGAGGCTTCAAGTGGTGGCAGATTGATTTTCGGGGATGGTTTTCATGTTCTTTTGAGCATATGGTTAAGTGTATCAGCTTGAATTCTCTATCAGCTTCCTTCCTCCCTCCCTTCCTTCCTCCTTCCTCTTTGCCTTTCTTATTTGTGGCACCAGCAGTTACACCCAGGACATGTAAACCAGTTCTCCACCTGAAACTTTCTTTTCAGTTGACAACAGTGAATTGTAAAAGTAAATACAGTGTACACTACTGACCACCTATGGAATCGCTAGGCGACGTTATAGGACTCTGAAGGTTAAGGAACACTGGGTCTATGTATGAATTGTTTTCAGAATTTTGAATGTTGTAGAATTAAGATTTTCTTCAAATTAACATCATAATTTGTAGATAGTAGCTTCCTTGCCAATGACTATGCAGCTGCATTTGCTCGAGACAGGACTGATATCTACAACTCCCTACTGAATAGTTGACAAGACACAAGAGCTAGAAGACCTCAACCTTGATCATATTTGAGTCAGTCCTTTGCTACTCTGCTCTAGTCTAAGCCCAGTCCCCACATGAGTGACATTGCTGGGTACCTTAAATATTTATATGAGCATGTATCAGTCCATCATTGTCATTGCTATGGAGATTTGATTTTATTTTATTAAAAATGCTATTTTTCTTCTAGAGAACTTGGGAAAATCATGTTTTGTACTTACTTTAAGAAATAATATGCCAGGCTTGCCCTAAAGTGTTTCCCTATTATACAGCAGTTCGGTAAAACACCTCTAGCCAGGCAAATCCAGCCTCAAGGCCTGTTCTCATATATACTGTGATCCCAACAGTGATGTTTTCTATGTATTCAGATGGATGGGCTCTAACAAGAAGAAATGAATAATATTTCACAACTTGTAAAATATATAAAGTAGACTCTGAGTGTACACAAATAAGGTTTCATTGGCACATAGCCATTCTCACTCCTGAAGCTACTGTATGAATTAGGCCTCCCTAAATACTTTTCCATGTGTGGCCCAGAAATTTTTACAAGAACCCAGGTATACAAAGTTATACAATAGGCTTATAAATCAAGTATATGCATTATAAATAATAAATTGATACTTATATAATTCTTTGGTAGACAAAACATTTACGAATTTTAAGGGTAAGAGCAAATTTGGACACTAATGAGATGCATGCACCCGGTTATTTTAAAGAATTAAGCCTGTTTGATACTTGAGGCTGTAGGATACAGAACTGGTCTATAGTTTGCAGAGCTGACCACTAGATAGATTTTGTAACATAAAGCCTGAAAGGTAATGCTGTACCTCATAAATACTGAGAATAACGTGGCAGAAGTACATTAACCAGCCATTTCAGAAACTGTTGAAATTTCTGCCTTCTTACTCTTAAGCTAACTTGCCAATAGTTGTCAGCTCTTTTCTGTTCTGTCTCCAAACTATTTTTGACAAGAAATGACTTTTCTCAGCTGATATTCCCAGGGATCTCCTTTTAACATAATTTGCACTCTTCCTAATGTTGTGACCCTTTAATACATCTCCTCATGTTGTGGTGACCCCCAACCATAAAATTATTTCATTGTTACTTCATAACTGTAATTTTGCTACTGCTATGAATCATAATGTAAATATCTGATATGCAGGAGATCTGATATGTGAACCCCAAAGAGAGCGCTACCCTCAGGTTGAGAACTGCTTGCTACAGTAAGGGTCTCCTAAATCAGCAATCCCACACAAGTACTAGGATTGGCTCTAGTTCCTCATGAGATCTTCCGAAGCTAGCCTCCCTTTTCCGTCTGCTGAATTGACCCCTTGACTCCACTGGCCAGTCTCAGGCATTGCCTTCAGAACATTGTTTCTATTAGTCTAAAAAGGATGGCCTTATTGTAGGATGATGTGTGTGAACATTTCCTACGATTGATGAATGGGGCTGCGAACAAACCCTTTTACTAGGTTAGCCCCATGATGTGCCCATCAGTGCTCGGCACTGGCACTGCCTGGGTTGCCTTTATATTGAAATCAGTTTATAAAGATGATGTGGGGCCATACTAACACACAGGGCTCTGTTATAAACCATGTATTCTTCAAACAGATACTAACAATCTCTGGATAGAGAGATGGCTCAGCGGTTGAAAGCAGGACCCAGGTTCTAGAGGACCCGGGTTCAATTCCCAGCACCCACATGGCAGCTCACAACTGTCTGCCAACACCCGTGCCAAAACACCAATGAACATAAAATAAAAATAAAAAAATAAATAAATTTTGCCGGGCGTTGGTGGTGCATGCCTTTAATCCCAGCACTCGGGAGGCAGAGACAGGCGGATCTCTGTGAGTTCGAGGCCAGCCTGGTCTCCAGAGCGAGTCCCAGGATAGGTTCCAAAGCTACACAGAGAAACCCTGTCTCAAAAAAAAAAAAAATCTCTCTTATAGTATGTAAGGCATGTATGGATGCATGTGTATGTGTGCTTGCCCATGTGTGCGTATCTTGGAGGCCAGAGGTCAACACCAGCTATCTTCTTTTAGAAATATTTACCTTACTTATTGCAACAGTGTCTCAGTGAACTTAAAGCTTGCTGTTTTGAATAGAGTGGATGGTAAGGAAGAGTCCAGGATGCTTGGCTCTGAAGTTACAAACTCATAGGTACCAGGAAGAAAATTCATGTCCTCACACTTGCAGAACAAGTACTTTACCCACTGGGACAGCAGCCCTGGATCTCACTCTTTCCAACATGAACGTGTGAAATGAGTATCTGCTGTAACCCATGCTTTTAAGCTAAAAAACTTAAGTCAAGGCTGCAGTGTCACAATTCTTTCCACAATTTTACTGCACTAAAGCAAGTTGTTTGAGCTATTTTTTTTTCAGAGATGATAAGATGTTGTTTAAAATATTTGGAATTCAAAGACCATGAGATTCCCATTACGATTGTCGGTCCAAAGGCAGATTCTCTGCATTACAAAACTCATTTAATAATTATTTAAAGTCTAGAGAAGAGGTGAACAACAGACTTTACCTTAAGAAGACAAAGGCTTCACTGTGGCTGAGGGGGGTGGGGAGTCCTGGAAGACACTATCACAGAACATGCTGTGCAGTTCTGAGCATGCAAACTGCCCGGCGGTGTGTTGATATTTTGTCTGTGGTGTACTCAACAGAAATGAGAGGACAGCCCTAGGTGCTTTTCCACTCCTCACTGATAGTCTACTGGGGATGGAAGAGCTCTTTCAGTCTGGCCAAGCCAAACAAAGCAGAATGCAGAAAGAGAGAACGCACTCCACTCCTGAAGTGGGTTGCATCACACATGGAGAAGGCAGAAGTATATCAAAGATACTTTCAAACTTACTTATGTCACCAAGCTTTAACAAGCCACATAGGACAAATGATTATAAAGGATGTTCACAATAAACTCTCTTTTGGTTTATACTGGAGGAAAAGAGGTATTTGGTTATAAAATACATAAAGCAGCTATGTTTTCTAAAAGACAGTTGAACAGAAGACAATTCCTGGCTTATTTAGTCACTGTCTGTTTGTGACACTCATATGCCCTGTGGTCAAAGGGTCTCTGACATCAGGGAATAGAGAGAAATGTCAGGAAAGCCCTTCCAGTTAAAACTTGTAACCTTACAAATAGCAAAACTAAAACTTCACCACCCCCACACAAAAAAAAAGAAAAAGAAAAACCAAGAGAGTGTTTGTCTCAAGAATTGAAAATAATATTATATTTTTTTCTTGATTTCTAACATAGTCTCTTAGTCAAATTCTCAAAGGACACATAAATGTAAGTTTGAACACACAGTAAGAGAGTTTTGCTTTGAGTTTTTGTTTGTTTGTTTGTTTTCAATTTTGAAGAACTGTCTTTTTGAAGCTACCCTTTGAGTAACCATGCCACTTCAGTGCAGACCAGTTAATATTCAAATTAAAGCAAACAGGGAAGTTTGATTCATTTTTCTAAGTCTAAAATTAAAAAAAAAACTTTCCTATTTTGCATGAATTACCAAACAACATTGGATTTGCCAGAGCCAGAATGACTGATGAGCAGGAAACAGTGACTACTCTGAAATCATGAAGGCCTGGGTTGAATTTCAGTGCCCACCAAAAAAGCCAGGTCTGAGTCTCTGATAATAAATGGATCACTGGCCAGACAGCCTAGCCTAAAACGCAAGATTGTGTTTCTAGGAGAGACTCTGCTTCAAGGGGAAGGGGAGAGAGCAATAAGAGAAGATGTCTGATGTCCTCACCTGGTCTCCATACGCATGTGCACAGGCAAGAACACTTATGTGTATACACCACTCACATGTATAAAACGCACACCTGTGACACACGCACACCATAAATACACTAAAATTAAATAATATTAAATTTGTCTTCAAAATCACTAGTATGGAGGATTTTAAAATATCCCTTTTCCCCAACAATAAAAGCTAGAAAATTGTCCATCTTGGACAGTTAGCCTTGATATGTCTATTAGTTGATTTACAGAAAATGGAAGAGTGGAAGAAAAAAAAAAGAAACGAAAAATGTCTGGGTGCTGGAGAGATATAGCTCAGTAGTAAAGAACACTTGTTCTTCCAGGAGACCTAGGTTCAATTCCCAGCACACACATTGTGGCTCACATTCATCCACAACTTCATTTCCAGGGCACCCGATACCTTCTCTCGGCCTCTGTGCGTTCCAGGCCCACAAATGACACCGACAGACAGGCAGCCAAAATATTCACATAAATAAATAAAACAAAAATTCTGGTTGAAAAAGTTAAAAGCAGGCATAGGAAGAAAAGAACATATTAATCATTAAAAGTAGAAATGAGCAATTTATGGTTAGCATAAAATTTACAAGTAACTCAGGCAGACAGACACCTCCATGCAGATTGAGAATCAGACCTTCCATATCAAAAAAATATAACATCTGTCCACTGTCATAAATAAAATTTACATCTTTCACCAGGCAGTGGTGGGGCACACCTTTAATCCCAGCACTTGGGAGCCAGAGGCAGGCAGATCTCTATGAGTTCCAGGCCAGCATGCTCTAAAGAGTGAGTTCCAGGATAGGCTCCAAAGCTACAGAGAAACCCTGTCTAAAAATAAAATAAAATAAAAATAACAGAACAAAACAAAAATCCACATCGTTCATTTATCACATAATAAAGCTCAGTGATTTTTCAACATTTACTTCCCAAATCAAAGACTCTCAGAACTCAATAGGAGAATGGAAATGCAATTTCATTGTACAAAATTAGCAACCTTCTACTAAACAATCCAACAATCTATATTGTGTAGCATGTGCTATGCATTATGATAGTGGCTATAGGTAACAAGGAAATACAAGAATCAGTTCCCATGTTCAATAAACACACCCAGGGAAGTTGCTACTCAGTGTATAGTGGATGCCAACAGAATGACAAGAGGCTCTCCTTTAGACATGCCAGAAAGCAGAACGCCGAGTTCCTTAGAATTAGCAAACAAAAGAAAATGAAAATCAGAAGACAATTCACTTTCTAAAAGAGATAACATTTTGGAAGACAGGGTTATATGTTAGTATTAATTAGAGAGACTTGGGGTCTAGACACATTAGCATAAAAATGTGTTCAATAGCTACTGTGATTTTAAAGACTGAAAACCTTACTTTGGAAAGATTAATACTAGCATGGTGTCAGTATCACATGAACTGGAGATAAAAACCAGATGAAAGATTACTCAAAACCTACAGGGGCCTGAGATGAAGAACACATGGCATAGTACGGGGAAGTAGTGGAAATAAAAGCCCATTTCAAATGATATTTTAAAATTCAAGAAACTAGTTAGATAGATGGGTAGGGGTTGAGACAAATCAGTGTAGAGGGAAAGAAGGTTCCAGTCTCAAAAGATGTAGGAGTGCGTGTGTGTGTGTGTGTGTGTGTGTGTGTGTGTGTGTGTGTGTGTGTGTGTGTGTGTGTGTGTGTTGATGTTTTGCCTGCATGTGTCTACAACCACATGCATGTAGTGCACTCAGGTCCCAAAGAGGGCACCAGATTCTTTGAAATTAGAATTATAGGCAACCACCATGTGAGTGCTAGGAGTTGAATCTGGGTCCTCTGGAAGAAAGAACCTTTCTCATTCCTCCAGTACAAAGATTAAACTAACTTAACACCTTCTAGATGTTCCTAGGAATCTGATTAAAGCACATAATGAGAGGCATTACCTCTCTCACATGTCAGTATCCCCAGACTCAACTCTAATGAAAGAGTCTTTCCTAGGAGGGGCCTGACTCCCCTTGGGTCCATGTGTTAAATGTATAGACGGTCCTTCCAAACCAACACTAAAGGCAAAGGCATGGTTGGAATATGCTGGGCTTTAAGAGACCAAATCAAGGCCCTACAGTCCAGCTATTCAAGGAACCAGGCATAGTGAAATGTAGTGCAGCTGCTATGTAGAAGAATGAAGACGTTCCTTCAGTGTGGGTTGTATCCAAGGTTGTAACTTCTCAGTGGCGCATACAAGGAGAGAACTTTTCATCACGGTCAGCAATTAAAGAACTTTTGTGTGCATAGGTCACTTTTTAAAGCTCAAATGTCATTCTATTTAGTATTTTCCAAACCCACACCCACATTAAATAATATATTAGTATTTTCTCCTTTCAAATGCCATAAATAATCACATTATACAAAACTTGCCGTTCTCTGAATGAGATCAGTTCACCACTTTTAAACAATATAATCCCAAATAATATTGTAAGAACCACCCCATCCTTACCATCCCCACCCTGGGTTATTAGTGGCCATGGGATGTTGAAAAAAATAAAATAAAATAAAAAACTGGTCTCTGCCCCAGAAACTAGTGCTATGCAATTGCACGTGGCTAGTGAGACATTCAAAGACATGAGCCAGTGAATGGCTGACTAATATCTTATTTCTGGTCTTTTCCCCCAGATCTCTTTGGCAACTCTGTCTTGAACCAGCAAAAGCCATGCTTTCCTCGATCATGAAGGATCTACCGCACTTTGACATGAAGAAAAGAGACCGGGTTTTACCTTCTTTTGGTCTAATTTCCAGGCACCCTAATGTAGATAATAAATTTCATTGTGTGTAGGGATTTGTTAGGAAGGCCTTCATGACAGAAGTTGGAGGTCTGTTTCTATAACATGGGCTCCCTCTGAACTGGAATGGGACTCAAGGCTGAAATTCAATTCTGGGCATAACCACTTGGCACCATAGCCCACTGGAATTAAGTTAGTACAGCAACGGGTAAGAAACAGCAGTCAGCATCACCTTCACTACTCTCTGCTTGCTATTCTTCCAGAAAAGAAGCTTTATCAAAGAATCAGATTCGAAAAACAAACTCGTTTAAAATTGCTGTCCCTTAATGCTCAGGGCCATGGCTAAGTAACTCAAATGGCTCCAAACTGGGCCACAAATGGCAATGAGAAAAGCAGGAGAGACCTTTTACTGCATCATAAAGGCCATACGCCGACAGTTCGCAGAGGCTAGTGCCCCTGCAAAAAGGAACTCTCCACATGAACAAGGAGCTTCCTGCTGCCAATCAACAGGGCACTCCTAGTTTCCCAGCGAGCAGGTGAATGCCACTTGCTAACTGGGATGCATTAAATCCAGCAGGCCCATCTGTGAGCAGAACCCACTTCATCTCCAGGGCTGGCTGGGGAAGCAGCATACCCTTTTATGGCACAAGGGACCTTGCTTGGCATATGCGACACAGAATTGTCCTTCTTGGAGCCACTGGTACATAAAGCAAATAAAAGATTAGAAGCCACCCAGGTGTAGGAGATTAAGGACTTAACAGACAGATGGAGGAGAAGAGCATCGTCTGGGCATCCTTTATCTTTTCTAATAAGGGAAGGTTCCCTGGCGATCCCAGCAGAAAGAATAAGCTGAAATGAACCAAATTTAGCACTTTTCAGTGACAAAAGAAGACTCCTTAAATAGACCATTTGGGGATACAAAAAGTTTGCCTGATAGGGTCCAATTATTCTCCGAACAAATCAATCACTACACAGCAGAAGGCAACAAAAGTATGCCTGGTGCCATTACCCCCACAGACAATCAGTTCAGCATCCAAAAATGCTGATTACTACAACTTCAAGGGTCTAGTTCCAACAGTAGGGTGATAGTCACATGGAAGCCCACAGACACCTTGAGCCTCCAATGGAGACAGACAGCTTAGACACTCTAGGATGTGCTAGGGATACCCCTTGAGATTAACACACCTATAAGCACCTCTAGAGATGACTGAGCCAAAGTAAAGTAGATAGAAAGCCAAGACAGAGAAGCCAGGCTTTGTCCTGCTTTATTTACCTTGTGGGCCTAAGTGAGGAGTCGGAGCTTTCTAGAAAAGCTGGTCATAAGCATACATTTTAATAGCAGCGTGTGCATGAGCAGTGCCTGCTGGGGTCGGGCAGAACAGCTTTGACCTGGGGACTTCAGTCCTGAAGAGGATGTTAAAGACCATCGTTGTCATCACAAGGTCCTGATGATAAGCCACAAGTTAGAATCAACACCAAAGCATATGCAGACCTGGATTTGGAAAGCTGTTACCAACAGTGCCAGGCCTAAGCAGCACAAACGCTATGCCCCTCACTTCAAAGCCCTCGCCTTGAGCCACATCACTGCTGCTCTGCTTACAGGGCTGTTATTCTGACTTCTCGTCACACTTTCCACTTGTTTGATTTCTCCCTGAGTCCAGGCTAATATGATGAACGTCATTGCACCCCAATGCATGTTTAAGGCAATTCAACAAAATGTGGTTCATCAAAGTTCATGGCTCCATTCAGCTTACCTCATTCATCTATGCCATTCTTCAGTAGAAAATCCATAAAAGAATTCACCACTCCAGAGGTTGCATTAACGAATAACAATTAAAAATAATTTTCCAGGGAAATTGTATGGGCACAAACTGGCTGGAACCTGAGTCTTGTTCCCACATGAAAATATAATTAGTAGGTCAAATCTTCTAGCACCAAGACTAGAAAATCATTATCATTAAATGTTCCACATCAGTAGAGGGACTAGAATTTCACAGGGGAGAGAAAGGAAGTGTTTTTGCTTAGTGACAGTTTAGCACTATGGCTTTAAATGTGTCACCATGTCCTCTAAGTCCTTATCCCTAAAAAAGTATTTACACTTTTCCCTACAAACTCCTAACACTATTGAAGACTGATGTTAATTTGTAGGGGTTGGAGAGATGGCTTGATGGGTAAAGTGCAACCTGCTGTTCAAACATGTGAAACTGATTTTGGACTCTGAATAGTTATGTAAAAGCCAGGCACAGAACAGAAGCTTAAATCCCAGTGCATGTCAGGAGAGGTAGATCTCAGGAACTTTCTGGGTGGTACTGGCTAGCAAGTCCACCTGAAACAGCAAGCCCCAGGTTCTGTGACTCAAAAAAGTAATGTGAAGAATTATATAGTAAAGGAGCTCCAATTACACACACACACACACACACACACACGCGCGCGCGCGCGCGCGCGCGCGCCAGCACAAGCACACAAATTAAAGCTGCCAACTGTAATTTAAAACACAAGTCACTATATGTCAAATTTTCTTTGTCACACACTAAGACCCTTGAAATGTCATTGGATAAATGAAACTTGAGCCAGGCAATTGAGAAAAGGGAGCGACAGAAAGAAACAAGGGAACTTTGGAAGGTGCTGTGCAGGCTTCTGGGAGAGAGAAGGGCATCTTTGGTCGTACCCAGCTGTGAATTTTACCAACTGCAACACCAACTACCAGGCACGATGGCCACAAGTTGAAGCAGTGGCCTGAATGTTTTTGGACTAATGAGCTCTGCGACTGGATTTGAGACCCCATCTGCAAATGAGAATTCCTGCCTGGTACAATAAACGTAGACAAAAACTCACGGTTGAGGAGGTCTTGGGCTCTTGGGGTAACTTCTGTTTGACACAGTGACAAGCTGCCTTCTAAATATTTAAATTTATGCTCAATTGCTACTCCAGCATTAATCAGAAAGGCTGCTCCTTGCAATGAACAATGCTAAATACAGCTGCTCAAGTAAGCTGCTGGGAGTAGGTGATGAAAGAGTACTAGACAAGATATTTACAACATTTACAGCACTCCCTTTAAGACTCCAGGAACAGGGCTAGAGAGATGGCTCAGGGGTTAAAAGCACCGACTGCTCTTCCAAAGGTCCTGATTTCAATTCCCAGCAACCATATGGTGGCTCACAACCATCCATTATGAGATCTGGTGCCCTCTTCTGGTGTGCAGATATACATGGAAGCAGAATGTTGTATACATAATAAATAAATAAATAAATAAATAAATAAATAAATCTTTAAAAAAAAAAAAAAAGACTCCAGGAACATTGTGGACATGGAAGTTGAAATGACATGAGAGACAGAAGACTCTGGAGAATGGCTACTAAATGCTATCTCCCAAGCATGACAGAGCCTTTGCATTCAGCCTCACGGCATCTGCCGGCACTTGGCCTGCACAAGACTGGATCTATCAAAGATCAATAAGAGATCTATAGATAAGGGAATTGACAAGGCCTTACCTCCCCTGCTGAACTATTGGCTGCTGGAGAACGGGTGGTCATTGTCTTCAGCTATGTACCTATCAGGGAGCCCACCAGGATCCAATAGATACTTCCACACCCAAAGTCACTCAGACTGCCCTAGTGAAACTGAATGGTCACAAAATGAAACTAAAGATATGTATGAGGAAAAGAGATGGGGTGGGGAGGGTTTGAGAGGAGATAAGACAGGATGAGGATAAGAGTGATCAAAATGTATGATCTGCATGTATAAAATTGTCGAATAATAAACAAAAGATGATTTACAAAATCAAGGCTTGTCAGAAGGTAGGCATAACTGGTATATATCAACCCAAAACTCACACCCAAATTGTTCCAAGAACAATGAAAACAGCTTGAACAAAGCAGGGAATATCTGTAAATAAAATAATGAAAAGTTTTTTTTTTTTTAAAGTAATAAACTTGGAAGGCAGAGGCATGGAGATGTCTGTAAGTTCAAAGCCAGACTGATCTACACAGTAAGTTCGAGGCCAGCCTTGAAAGCAACACAGATAGACCCTGCCTTAAACAAAAATAAATAAAAATAACAAATTGGAGCTCAGGAAGTAAAATCTTAATTGAATGGAAATTCAGTTTGATCTGAGATGCTTCACATCAGCAAATTGTTATCCAAAAAAAGTAACAGGGATCTGAGTTTAAGATGATTAGGAAACGGTTACCATTAATGAGATGGCCCAGGATCAAGGTTGTGGGTATTGGAGTCACTTACTTTAAAGGCTAAGGATGAATGCAAATTTAGAGCATGCACATAGATTCAATCAAGAAGAGGGGGTGAGTCCCTTGATAAAAAAAAACTCTAAAGGTGTCTCCTCTTGGGTTGTAAAACATCATGGAACTGGAACCTGCCCATCATATCCTGGAAAGCAAAGCTCAGTGCTTGTTCCTGCCTGGCTGGACTTAGGATGTAGGGCCATAACTAGCTGGGGGCCTTTAGGACCCGATGCAATCCCCTCATCTTTGTGTACCTGGCTCTTTCTGAACCACCAGATTCTAGCTGAAGATCACCCTCTCCAACCCTTACTGCCACAACAATTGCTCCACCTCACTTCCTGTCACATTTTTCTATTTTAATTACTAGTCAACCACCACAGCATATTGACCTTTTTCTCATTTATTAATGTCTATGCTTTTTGAACCCCACTCACATCCAACCATAGAAGGCAATTCAAGAAAAAGGGAGTCCTGAAACTTATTTAGACATATAAAAACAGGGTAGCTGGTTATTTCTGTGGGGTTTTAGTTGGATGGTGAGTTATTTTGTTAATTGGTAGGTTGGTTGGTTGGTAGGTTGGCTGGTTGGTTGGTTGGTTGGTTGGCAGGTCAGTTCTGACACAGGTCTCCCTATGCAATAGGGGCTGCTTTCTTAACTAAGAATCCTTCTACTTCAACCTCTAAAGCATTAAACAGTATTGGACCTAACTTATAACGACAATATTAAGAATGTCTTTTGAAAATGAAAAGAATGGGGCTGGAGAGATGGCTCAGAGGTTAAGAGCACCGACTGCTCTTCCAGATGTCCTGAGTTCAATTCCCAGCAACCACATGGTGGCTCACAACCATCTGTTATGAGATCTGGTGCCCTCTTCTGGTGTGCAGATAGACATGGAAGCAGAATGTTGTATTTACAATAAATAAAACTTAAAAAAAAAAGAAAGAAAATGAAAAGAATCAAACATATCTATACGTTGCCCACTAAGTTGCCTGAGTAGATATTTATATTATAATCCTTAAAATTTGTGTTCATACTCTAACATTTTCGTGTTAGGCATTGTGGCATGCTATGTTTTTTATCTGAAAAAAAAGTAGACACAAGTTTCTATATATGTTTTTCTCATTTTTTTCTTCCGAAACTCTTTAATGAAATACTTAAAATAAAATTACAGTAAAGTAGATGATTGTATCTTTTCTCCTTAGTATAGTCTATAGAATGAAGCTGAAATATGCACTCCACAAAGGTTAAACATTAGATAAAAGCATAACATTCAATTCTGTCTTTCCTTTGCAAGACCAGAATTCCCTTCTACATGCAGATGAAAATAAGAAAAATTAGTCTTTGAAAATGGCAACACACAAAGCAGACATCCAATTTCTTTAGACTGGAAATCGAAAGTCACAAACTCGTTCTAGTTAACTATCGAGTATTAGCACAGACAATAGCTGAAAGGGGAATTAATTTGAAGCTGACACACACGTTTTTTTCATCTATAATATAGAACTGAATTAATAAAGATGGAGCAGTGTCAGAAACATCAGTAAGCTGATGAGAAGGAAATGATTATCATGGTTTTGTATCTGCCCACATAATTTTATATCACTGTGCAAAGTCTGCCTCAAATCAACAAAGGCTAAATAATAAAGACACAAGCAAAACCAAATGCAACTAAGTTGTCTCAAATCCAGCTAACCAGACTGAAAGTGCAAGCATCTGATAAAGCAAAGAATGTGCCACTCTTTTGTGCTCCAAGGAGCACTTCTTTCCCCATGAGAAATCATGAGGCAAGGAGAGCGTCAAATATTCAACAATGCCGGGCTCTCCCGAATGGTCATTATTTTTCTGTCAGTTACTTAAAAAGAATTGAATTAATCTCGTGGCAAGAATCCTCATAACAATCAGTGTCTCCCTATGTAGCCCAGGATGTCATGACAACTCCTGAAGCTCCCAAGAGGAGCAGGTATGGCTGGGCAGAGGGTCAGGCTGTATGCATACAATTAGTTTGTGGTTAAGTGCTGAGCTCCTGTTCATTTGTCTATGTTTGTTTACATGAGCACACATTCACCAACGAATCAAGGCAGAGTCTAACATCAAAGAAGAGGAGACATTCAGTAATAAAAGCAAATTGCCTCGGGAAACAGGGAGAAGTCACACTCTGAAGTTTTTAGAAAAACAATGACTATAATAACCTGGGAGGTTTTCCAACCCTATTTGGACTACTTCAAATGCAACAAAGGGCACTATGGATGATGTGAAAAGACTACCGGCAAACATCTCCTTTGATAATAATCTAGCGTGCCAATAAACAAATTATTGTCTATAGAGAAATGAGCCACAGTGACCATGTTGGACCATTACAGTTGCTGTTGCTAAAAGAAGCCTATGTAAATGGCTACATTCAATAGTTACTGGGAGGGGCAAATCCAAACTTTTAGCAGCCAGACTAAGTATCTAAAGAGGGCAAAGTGGAATAATTCTGACCCTCAGAAACCTGGTCCACCTAGGAAGGTAACATTTACTTTGCATTTTATATAATGGTAAAATAAAGATGGTATACAGGTCCAGGGCAGCACTCCACACATGGGAGGTACAATCCTCTCCCCTTCTTTTCTTTCTGCCTCTTTAATGTATCAATACATTGTCATGCAGCCGATTGACTTTGTTTAACTTTATATGCTTATCTTCTAAAAATGAGGACACCAGTGTGACTTGCTCCAATCACAAGTATACAAGCATGCTGTCAGTTCTGACACATCTTCCTGTGCTAGCCCTAAACCATAAACATGTACAACTTGAGACAAAAGACATGGCACAAAAGGAAGGATAATACTCATCTACATACAATTTAACCAATCGTGATTGCTATTATAGTATATTGTTATTACTTTGCCTGGAAATAGGGCCAAGGCCCCTTCCACACTTCTTGCTGCCTTATTAAGTTGGTCAACCATTTTCTTCCTCAGACGAAGCACTAGTAACAATCTTCCTCCCTCCCTTCAGCCCCCTTCCCATACAAGGAAATAAAATTTTCCCCTGATATAGCCTAGTAACTTCTTCTAACTCACTACCCAGAGCATTGTCACAGGCATATTACCTACAAAACAAATGTGAAAAGCAAATAAAATGAGAAGTCTTGACAATGTGGAATGAGCTGGCAAAAACTATAAATAGACAAAGACAGTAAGTATCTAAATACATCTCAGTATTCACAATAGCCAGAGTCACAGTATTTGGAGAATGAATGTAGATACATATATAATCTGCAAGATATATCTAAGGTGGGACTGTTAAGGACAGATAAGGACTAGTAAAAAAATGGGAGCTCCAAGAGGTGTGGCAGAGATTTAACACCCCTGAAACTCTGAAGGATGCTGTGAGCAAGCTCATTACAGAGGTCGCCCTGCCTCCAGATCTGTCTTTTAGAGGCCATTTATTCAGGTACACTCTCACTTGACTTAAGTCACAGTCTTTTTAGATCCAAGATAATAAGCATGATCTCCAGTATGTAGAGTGTGGCAATCTCTCCACTGCCAAAATATCAGCATAGCACACGTGAACCCAACTCCAAAAGGGAGACAAAGCCAGAGTCTCCTACCTCTGCCCTTCCATTCTTTCCACACAAACAGAAAGGAAAGGTGAGGAAAATGCATTGAACAGGGTCTGTGTGTGTTTCTCCTGGAATAGAGAGAGAAAAGGCACTTGCTAGCTTGCTGCATTTCAGTGCCTGGCCAGAGCACTGTAGTGTTCATCACACATCATTTTTGAGATTAATGATGTGCACCCAGTTAACGGAAAGCAACAGATTAGGTCTCCATTACTAGTTTTGCAAGTTGTCTTCATTCTCTGTCTGCCTCATTTAATAACAACCTCACTGTTCAGTAGGAAAATAATGGCTTTAATACCAAAGCAAAACTCCATTCATTCATACAAAACGGGTCAGATTTATGAAATAAAGAATATTACTACTCTCTTTAGAGGTGTGCAGATCCTTAGTTATATAACAGAATGTAATCAGAGATTATATTTCTAAAGGACTTTTTGTGAGTTTTGTTTGTTCATTTGTTATTTAGGTACCAATCACCTTAAGAATCTACAGCACTACCCTGAAGTCTAGAATATTCCATAGCAACTTCCTACCATGACACAAAAAACAAATGTAATGTTATCATTTTTATCCTTGTCCTGGGCTGAAGACAACTACTGTCATGAAGACAAATGCACACCAGTTTCTTATATAGTACTATGCTACTATGATAAGTGCCAAAAATATAAATAAAATTTACACCTGCTTCTTTTCAACAATGGGAAGTGTATACTCAATGCATTCTTTTGCTTAAAGTGCCTAGAAAGCAAACACAATCTGCCATACTTTTGTAGCCAGTATTCATATCCATTTGCGAGACAGACCAGTTATGAAGAGGAAGGATAGGCAGGATGGATTTCTATATAAACTGCTTAAAACAAGATTAAAGATGAAATACCAAACAATGCAACCCAATGGGTCACCCCAATGGTACAGTTTGTCCACAAACTGAAGATAATTCTCCCTTGCAAGTCTAATTTCCTTTTTTTTTTTTTTTAAGGTAATGCATTCAGCTAGATCATTTGATGATTTAGGCAATCATGTGTTAGTACTTTTCTCTAGGGAAAAGGTTTTCTTTTTTTTTTTTTTTTTACTTTTCTTCTAAAATTATTTTCATGTTCTTTTCAAAGGGAGTTATGAAATCTTAACCAATTGTTACAAAAGGCTTGGGTATCTTCCCTCCTTCCTTCCCCCTCCTCCTCCTCCTCCCTCCCTCCCTCCCTCCCTCCTTTCTTCCTTCCTTCCTTCCTTCCTTTCTCCTTTTTTAAGATTCAAACTATAGGCCAGGCTGGCCTAAAATTGAGAAGGCAATCCTCACATGCCAGGTTCCTGAATATTAGAATAACCATCAGGAGCTACATAGGAGCTCAGCTTGGGTAGGTTTGACCTGAGACAACAGAGTGCTTAAGTCATAATTTGGGTACTAGCAAGTGCCTTTGCATAGCAATGCAGTGGTCTTTTTCTCACAAAAGATCAGAAATCAATCACGCAAATTTTTCTGAAATCTCAAATCTGGCCTCTGACAACAGGTCCTTAAAGCAAATGGTATCTCCTGACATAGAGACAATCAAGAGCTAAGTCACCTATCAAAATATTGCACAGGTACAAACAGTTATTTACGTGACCAAAATGATTAAAAGAGCAATCAAACAATTTATTGAGAATTGAGAACATGACTAAAAACTGCTGCTATTCTCTCTTATTGCTGAAGTTTCAGAGGGTAAGGAAGAATGATGGAGGCAAATACTCTCTTGATAAATTCCATGAGACTTTGCCCATTGTACTGAGTATTTCATTAATTTTTTTCCTGTGCTGAGACATCTCCAAGAATATCTCACAGTCAAACTGAAAGTCACACTGGGCACTTTTGTATAGCTGGCTTAACTCTATCAGAGGGGACCAGGCATGGTGGCACACACCTTTAATCCAGGCACTTGGGAGGCAAAGGAATGTGGATTCTTGTGAGTTCTGGGCCAGTCTGATCTAAATAGTGAGTTCCAGGACATACTGAGAACCTGTATCCACAAAAAAATAAAAATAAAAATAAAAATAAAGTATCACAGGCACATGTGATGGAGGATGTTTTATGTAGAAAAAGAGATACAGCAGAGAAATGTTTATCCAGATAACACTTAGTACTTCAATAATGTGTGCTATAAGAAATTCTATTACAGCTGGACAGTAGTGGCATCACCTTTAATCCCAGCACCTGGGAAGCAGAGGCAAGAGGATCTCTGTGAGTTCAAGCCTGATCTACAGGGCAAGTTCCATGACAGTCAAGGCTATACAGAGAAATACTGTCTGAAAGATCAAAAATGAATGAATGAATGAATGAATCAATCAATCAATCAATCAATGGATAGAAATTGAAAATTCTACTATAAATGAGTCAAGTGTGTCTTTTAAAAAATGAAAACATAAAGGTAGGAATATAGTTACTTAGTGATATGAGGAAAGCATGTCATACATATGTTATCAGTCGTGTTTATCAAGAGGAAGAACATATATCACTCTAATTCCTTGAGGAATTACTTACATGGGTAACAAATAGCAAATAGCTACACAGCCTGACTCAGGAACTTACATCTGTACAATTCTGTTTTATTTATTTGTTGTCTGGGGCTTCAGTGTTTGTTAAGGGGGCTGCAAATGCTGGCATTTTCCTTTGGCTGCATCAGACCACCTTCTTCCTATTGCTACATCAAGTTCCATGACAGATACCCATGAAATCAGTAGACTAATAGTATATAGTCAGGAGATCTAGTGATGACAGTCACCAAGGCACTCAAGTCACAGACGAGTCCACTGGTTCACAATCACTGCTCCAACAGCAGTTTGACACACATGCACATGCAAGCATGCACAAAGGCACACACGTGTACACACACACCCCTCCCACTTACATATGCAATATGTAGGAATCTGTAGGTCCTTAAAAAAACAATAATACATGGCTTTCCTATCAGAGTAAAGAGGATATTTTTCAGTTCAGGAATAATGGAAGCTCTAGTACCTAACAAAGTGCACTAAATTTTCACCAGCTGCATAACCGGAAAATGAGAACCTTAACTTTCACCAGAATGGTGAAACTGGAAAAATTAATAAAAGAAACCAAGTAAGGAGATGCATTGGGTTTTTTTTGTTGTTGTTGTTCTTGTTGTTGCTTTTAGTTAATGAGTAGCAATCATTAAGAAAGGACTAACTTTTCAAATGCATGAATGGAATGGTTACTGACATACATGCTAATGGCTGTTGTGGAATGTGCTTGCACGTAAATACCTTTTCATTAGCCATATAATAAACCACAAAAATGGTGAAATCTCAAGTCTAACACAAACTCTGAGTTCTTACAAAAGATTATGTATTTCCAGGCCCTAAGCCTGATAGCCTGCCTGTGTGACTGGCATGTCTTCAAGCTGGGACATGAACTTCAATGGTGAACTACATAAAGCCAGTCACAGAACCCCAAAGAGGGAATCTACATTCTTCAATGTGTCTTTTCATTGGAATCAGATTAAGCATCCCAAGAAAAATCATCCAAAGATTTTCATGGACAGCCTATCTTTTTTGTTGTTGTTGTTTGCTTGTTTTAAATATTTCATTTGGTTAAGAAAAATAATAATCATGTCACCACTTCAAGATAACATTTCACAAAATTCTATCTTCTGTTTATCTCCCAAATGTTATTTTCAAGAAATCAGTAAGCCAATCCAGTCAGAATATTGCAGTTTAATGGGAAAAAAAACTATTTTTCCTGCACAAAGATATAGAAATATATGCATCAGAATCAGAAGTAAGTAGCCCTTCACCAAGCAAACAATTGTGGGCTGAAGTGATGTTTTTGTATGCATGAAAATATTGTCTCTAGTTAGAAGGTTCTGTGCCAATGTATCCAAACTCCTCCTCAAGGATGAGGAGACGGGGTTCAATGGGGAGGAACACAGTCCGTTATTTATATCTATAATTCCCATATACAGGGAGACCCAATACATGAAAGTACACAGCAGAAAATCTCAGAGGATTACCTGGTATTCATTGGGCCAAAAAGTGCTCACTGCCAGCTCAGCCCGAAGCCAGTCTCGACCAGTGAATCCAGTCACATTCCAAATTGGATTAGCAAGTGGTCCTTTATTCACCCTAACTAGAATGTTCAAAGTGCCAGGGTTCAACCCCTTCTGGCTATATAACAGGTAACTGAAATCAATACAGTGCGTGTCATTCTCCTTCATGGTAGGCAGCTGAAGTCGGGCTTTTTCTCCAGGATCATGATTTGAGGAGTCCACGACCATATAGGAACCTGAAGCGACAATACAAATAACAGTGCTAAGAAAACTGATAAGCCAAAGGGAACATACAACAACAAAAAATACTACTCCCTGAAAATAATAAATCTTAAAATGTCTTCTTGGGCACAGCAATAGAATAATATTAGTCAAGACATAGTCAAGATACTTGGTAAATCCATTCCTTACTAATATTGAACAAACTGGATGGACAAATTGATTCTTCTCTACAACTTGTAACAAACCATGTTTAACAAATTAGAGGCATCACTACTGACTCAAGGTCATATGGTAGACCAGGAAGAGCCTGATTCCAGTTCAAATCTCTGTCTAATATTTCCCCAGTCCTACCAAATGCAAGGTTTTGAAAAATAAACCAAATAAATTGATTGATCTGATATGCATGGGAAGTACTTTCTTCTCTTTCTTTCTCCCTCAACAAGAATGGTAATAATGCAGGGAAATTGAAGACGGCAGGAAATGGGATAACTTCCAACTTCAAATACCAATGGTTTTCTTTATTCAAGTAATATGCCTTTTGCCACTTACTAACGACCGAGAACATCAAGTCACAGAGTAAGAATACTTTGTAAAGTGAGTATGAGGGTTAATGTTTAACTTTTCTTTTCTTTCTTTCTTTTTTATGAGGACCTGTGTGCCTGTGTACATGTGTGCATGAATGCATGCATGTGTGCATTCGTGTAGTCACATGTATGTCAGGGCACATGGCTGAAGTCAGAAAGCGCTTGAGTGAGTCAGGATTCTCCTCCCAGTAAATGGGGTCTAGGAATCGAATTCAGGTTTCACACCCCCTGAACTGTTCTGCTGACCCTAAATTCTGGTACATACCTGATACAATGTAGTTTCATTCACTAAACTGTCAGCCTATTAAGATTACCCCAGGCTGCACTGACCACTCTACTCTTCTAAAGCTGAATAAAAGCAAGCATGAAGTCACTATGAGAAACTAATCATTCATTGTGGATTGTGATGATAAAAATGAAAGAGTCCTAACTTCAGAGCACTAACAGTGACATTTTGCTACTGGCAAAGGTCACGTGGTGACTACAACAGTTGGATGTTGACTCTAGGCTACTACATTAATGCAAGCAGCTCTCCAGAAAGACATCCTGCTGTTCTCAGCAAAAAAAAAAAAAAAAAAAAAAAAAAAAAGTATTTAATAAAAACACAAATGACAAATAATGAAGATATTATTTTGTCACACTTAAAATTAGAACCAAATTTTATCATAAATCAGTTTTCTCCCCAGGATATAATTTCAAAAGCAATACATTAGGTGTCATGTTACAGAGCTAACTTTCACAAGGGTTCTGACCCTACACTTGGCCCTCTCTTCCTGAAATACAGAATTAATCTTCTGTATTCTGTTTTGACACATAATAACTTGTACCAATGACATACTAAAAGCTCAATGACTACTGGTCTACCTATCTCAATTAATCTACAACCTGGAGTTCAAATCACTCCAGGGAGTAAGGCTTCAACTACATAAAAAAAATCAAATTTTCAATCTGGACAATTCCCACCAGAGTGGACCTTTGTGATCCTAAGCTTTTATGACAATTTTGCCTCAGACTTCAGTACAGTCAAGTACAGAATATGCATACTATATTAATAGTAATTCCTGTTATTGTTTACTTGGGGTTCCCAGTCTTCATCTTCTCTCATAAACTGGAGTGGCTTTTAACTTGATTCTCACAGACAGCACATTAGTAAAATAAATCATCTGTGTATTTTTGGAAAATGTTTGCCAAAAGAGGAGGGGACAGGATATCCTGTATCCTAACCTAATTTGCAGAAAGGATGCTTTTACTCATGGCTCTTCTCACATACTTAACACAGTAACTAATTTATCAAAATGTCTTTCTGAATTACCAGTTTGCATCAAGACTAGATTCTGGTCTTACCTATGACCAGACCTGAGATCCTAGAAAAGCTAGCCACACCGTTGGCCTATTTCCATGTCCTGTTTCTCCATTGGTAAAGCATTTGACAAGGAAATTATGTATTTATTTTTACAAGTTTAGCTTCTGACTTGCAATTTTAAAGTGTGGAGCTCAAAAGATTTATTAGCTTCCTAATAGCAATTTTCTTCTATCACAAAATAAAGTTTGGAATAAAATATGCTTTGTGTCACATTTTAAATCTGCATTATATTTACCATTAAGACCATTTAGCAATTTTCAGCCATTTGCATTTTAAGCTACAACCATTTTTTTTAAAGAAATGAACAAACTCTAGTCATCATTAGTCCTTACCAATTTGATCATTAGAAAGATGAAAGTCATGAAATAAAAGCTTAGCCTAACTATTTCAGCATTTTAGTACCACTCAACACAGGTTAAATAATAAAGCAAATTAGTGCTGATAACTAACTTCTATGGAATGATTGGGATAAATAGTCTTATTTACACAGAGCCCTGCCTGGCTCCCTGGGCTGAGTTCTGTGCATTAATAATGCACTTACTGAACAGTTCTGCAAAGGAAGAAGCAAGCAGTAGCAACTGAAAGCCCCATCAACCCACTTGATAGAGTGGCCATTTATACAGTTGGCCCCTGTGTAGCTACAGCTGGGACACAGACCTCCCTCCATTAGCTTGAATGTAGCCAACACTGTGTTCTGAGCAATTTCTAAAGACTGCTTCTACAATCTCTGAGAACAATTGGCTCTGCATACATAAAATCTGGGAATTTTACACATGTATGCTGCTCATTCTTAATGTTAAAAATCAAAGCTTATTTACTGATATTCTGGTTCCCTCAAATTCAAGTGTTCAGTAGTGTTTGATGGAGGCTTAGCTATCTGAAGGCTTAGTAATGTCAAGTCACACACGTGTGGTATACTTCACTAAAGGTAGTTTCTTTGATGTGTGGTTAATATTCTCCACCATTACTTGAGAAATGCCTAATCTACATGCTTGCATTATTTTTAAGTAGTGCAACGTACTGGAGAACAATTAGGCAATAAGAAGCAAAACCTTGAAAGGTATATCTGCCCTCTGATGTGGTAATTCAAAATTGATAAATGTGCACAAGAAAAAAGTCACTTGTAGGCCAGGCATTGGTGGCGCACGCCTTTAATCCCAGCACTCAGGAGGCAGAGGCAGGCGGATCTCTGTGAGTTTGAGACCAGCCTGGTCCATAAGAGCTAGTTCCAGGACAGCCTCCAAAGCCACAGAGCAACCCAGTCTCAAAAAACCAAAAAAAAAAAAAAAAAAGTCACGTGTAAATGAACAAAGATACAACTGAAAAGAACTCATTTCATTATATTGATTAAAATGGAGAAAATAAAAGGAATATAAATATTCAATAATATACAATTAATAAAGTTTCAGATAATGAATTTGATGAACAGTGATGTAGCCATTAAAAATATCATTTAAATATTTCATAGTAGGCAAAATATGCAGGCTATAAAATATTGCATTCATATGGCTACTTTTCCATCACTGTGACAAAATACTTATGGAAAATCAACTTTAAAAACAGAAAAGATTTATTTTGGCTGAAGGTTTCAAATGTTTCATTCCATGGTCACTTGGTGTCACAACCTATGACAGAAGTAGTATAGAAGAGCTACTGTTGACTGAGTCAAGATACATGTCTAAGACAACAATCTCAGTAAGCCCCACTCCAAGCAGCCCCTACCTCCTAATAAGCTACACAATGACAAGAACATCAATGAACCAATCTACTGAGCATAGCACAGTTCCCATAATCCGAACACATTCCCAAAACCTCACCCTTCCACATGCTGCAAAGGGAACCAAGCTATCAAAATAAGCATCTTTGGGATCATTTTATATTAAAGCAATGGGAACACATATATAAATATCTTCTTACACATGTATTTAATTATATACATACACACATGAATCTTGAGACTGAAAAAATAAAAGACATAGAGCCAAATGCTGAGTGCATTACCAGTGGGGCAGTAACTGCCATGACTTTTTGCTTATGTACATGTTATGAATCTCTTAAAAGAAGACATAAATAGCATCATTACTAATTGGAGAAAAATAGATATTTGATGCAAGTTATTGGCCTTTTAAAAAGTACTCATTGTCAAAGGAAGAAAGTCTTCTATTCGCAAACACCATCATCTAAGGAATAGGTGTAATGTATCATGGACTTAATATAATGATAATCTTTAAGTTATAGTTCTAGGGTTAACCCTACTTTAGATTATCATATTGATAGAAAAGACACAGATCTCCATGCATTACTCAAAACTCCCCCTGTGCATAAATGCAACACTATATAATTTTTTGACTTTGGCATTCTAATACAGTATTTCACTAATCTCGTTATTCAAAATACTTAAGATGTCTTACAAATTAAAAGACAAACTTAGCAGCCATGGCTTTCCATGTTCTTCATTCAATGTGCTCGGATCACTTTAACTCTTGCTCCCTTTACTAATCGCCTTCCCCAATCTGACAGGCCTATCAGGATTTTTCTTCACACAAACAATAGTTTCTTTCCCAGAACAGGCTCAGAGCTTGTAAATTTTTTGATTCAGGTGTTTCTCAATATGCTGTTTTTACCCAGATTTGAAAGAAGTGCCATGAGGATTCCTTGGAAGGGCCATCTTCCTTCAAGACAACAATAACAAGGAGGACCAAAGAGACAGAAGAGGAAGTAAAGGTGCTTCCTGCAAAGCAAGCCTGGTGCACTGAGTTCAATCTCTCTCAACACACATATGGTGGAAAGAGAAGTCTGACTGTTACAAGTTGCACTCTGACTGACACATGTGTGCATTTGCATAGGTGCACCCACACACATGTGCATCCAAGCACGTACACATATTTGATAAAAGAAAAGATAACAATGTTCTCTCACATGACTGATCTAGGAATGAAGCCACTTGGTAAATTTAACATAAGAGAAGAGAAATGTTAAATGCAAGAAGGTAAGATCTTTAAAAACATGTAAAGAGAACCTTATAATAACCTAGTGCCCATTGAAGACATCAATGTAGAAGGGGAGGTTAGAGGTGACTGTTTGACTCAGCTCTTCCTAGAGAGGGTTTGAGTGGGTGCTAGAGACATTTCCTGAACTGCTTAGGATGGAGTGGGTCCACAGTTGCAAGAAAAGCAAGGAAGGAAGAGTCCTTGTGCAACAGACTGAGATGCAGGGCAGCATACCATTTCACTGTGGACAACAGCAGGGACAACATAGGTGGTAGCCAGGTCGTAGTTTTGGCTGGAAGCTTGCTGAGTGACCTATGGATTTTATCCATACAGTGCAACACCTCTGTAGTATCCACAAGAGAAAAAGGATAGATATAGTGGGAAATTACCAATACGGAGTCAGGTAGAAATATAAGGGTATTTAATAGGGAAAAGCCTTACTTACAGAGCAACCTAGCCAGCTGGCGTGGTAGAGGTCTGGATAGCAAGCAGCAAAGAGAAACCGAAACCGAAAACCCAGTCCCACTATGTCACTCTGACCACGCCCTCACAAGCCTGGTCAGGCACACCTGTAGCCAGCCCCTAAGAAGGCGTGGCTACAGCTTTCCCTACAGATAGAGACCCATTCAAGTAGGAAATGGGGTACGTTCCTAATACCAAAAGTCTGATCTGTGTCTTCTCCTGATGAAGATACCATGTTAACTATGAAAGAGAAATGTATCATAGAGATAAGAAAGCATGAATCTGGAATCCTGAAGCAATAAACTAGTGATATGTTCAAACCCAAATTTATATATGTACAAGCACACACTACACATTTAAAATTTTTAAAAAGATATGTATGATTATTTTGATGACTGATTGGATGACAAGGTAGCCATGAGAATCAGCCAACACATGCCCCAGATTGTAAAAACAACAAAATCAAACTAGTAATTGGAATTGATTTACGAAGTTCTGAGAAAGAAGAATTTGCTGGACTAGTAAAAGGTTTGAGGTGTGAACCTAAGAATTTTGTTACTGTTAACAAAACCTTAACATAGCTACACAAAAATTCTGCTTTTAGTAATGGCACCTGAATATTTTAGCTTCAGAATGCCTATGCACTGTAAATACACTGGGATCACAGGGCCAGCAAGATGGCGCAATTGGTGAAGGAGTTTACCATGCAACTAACCTGAGTTCAATTCCCAGAACCCAAATAAAGGTGTAAAAGAAAACAAACTCAACCAAGTTTTCATCTTGCCTGCCCTCACACATCATACATATACACACATGCCCAAGTTAATAAACTAATTATCAGCAAGAGTATATCAACTCTTAGTTGTGTCAACACTGACCATACAGGAAATTAAGACTGAAAATTGATGTATTTGCTCTGCTCTGCTTTGATGATGCTGAAAATTAGACCCACAGTCTTGGACTTAACAGTCAGGCACTCTCCAAACAAACCAACCAACCAAAAAGTAAATAAAATAAAAATTGTAAAATATTTACTAATTTGTTTAACAATCACACCCCCCACAGTTTTTTATGAAATAACTATATTTCACCAAAGGGATCAGGCATTATTTTTACTTTGTCAAATGCTAATGTTTGACTTAATAAAAGCCACTCAAGGCCGGGCGCACTCCTTTAATCCCAGCACTCCGGAGGCAGAAATGCAGGCAGATCTCTATGAGTTCGAGGCCAGTCTGGTCTACAGAGCAAGTTCCAGGACCACCTCCATAGCAATACAAAGAAACCCTGTCTCAAAAAAAAAAAAAAAAAAAAAGAAAGAAAGAAAGAAAGAAAGAAAGAAAGAAAGAAAGAAGAAAAAGAAAAAGCAAGCCACTCAGATTCTTAGTTTTACATCTTCACTCAATCTGCCTATACACTCATGAGAGAATGAGAGCAAAGGAAGTACATGTTAGTAATCCTAGGAAATTAATTTGACCTCATGAGTCTGCTGAAAGGGTCAGTAAGTCATATAGAGAGATCCCCGATTCATAGTCACAGAACCAGTATCTTTTAAAACATGTACAGTTCTTTCTTCTTCCTGTGAGAACATCATTGCTCCTATATTGAGTCTATATGCATTCATTCAGTCCATGTGGTAAAGAAAGGTCACTAAAAAAAAGAACTTTTAAACAGAGAGGAGGGCGATTAAAAATCAAACAAGCTAAATGTTTCTGTAGTGCTCTACTTGTCTTAACAAAGGGTGTTTTAACATCCTCCAGAGGGACAGCTAAAAGTAAAAGATGGACGCACACACAAATGCACCACAACACAGCATCTACCGCTCTAAGGACAATATACAGTAATAATTTCATGCCAAGGCAGCCTGAGAAGCAACCACCAACACATCTGGCCAGGGTTGCTTCAGTGCTTTCTTGCTATGTGAAAATGAGGACCTGATTTTGAGTCCCCAACACTCATATGAAAAAAGCTAAGCATGGATTCAGATGAAACTAACATCCCAGTTATGGTGGTGGTGGAGACAGGAGGATGGATGGAGCTTGCTGATCAACCTTGACTTGATAGAGTTAAGGTAGAGCATAATAGAGCAGAACATTTGACATCATTATCTGGCGTCCAAATACATGCACAAGTACATGCATGTACATACTTGTATGCAAGACAGACACACCCACACCCACACCCCCACACACACACACATTAATGACATTAATATTAACTTCCCCTAATTTCATCATGAAGTTCACCTACGATTCTTATTGCCAGCTTCAAGCTCATTCCTCAACCCTTCTGACTTACCTGTGTACTCATTCACAACCTTTCTTTACCAAGCTCTGATCCTAAGGACAACAACCATTTAGAGTGGTATGGTAATGCATTTTGTGAGTTCCATGCTAGCAGCCCTACAATATTTTTGGTAGATGCAGACTTCTGTCCTTTTCCTGAAACCTACAATTAACTTTCCTTATCCTCACATTACAATAAGAATGAAATTCCAACTCTTTCATCAGTGGCTTTAACATAATCCACACCTGTTCTCTCTAGTCAGGATTTTCAGGGCACAGAAGATGCTGGGAAGGAGAAGAACAGAGTTGACAGCCAGACAGAGAGGAAGCAGAATGGACTGTGTGGAAATGGCGTCATAAAACCACAAGGAAGAAAGTAAATTAATAGAAATAGATTAATTTAAGTTGTAAGAACTAGTTAGGAACATGCCTAAGTTATTGAGCTTTCATAATTAATAGTAAGTCTCCATGGGGTTATTTGGAAGATGCTAGGCGGGACAGAGAAAAGACTTCTACATAAAAAGCCTTCGTTGACCCGGAACTCTATGACCAGGCTAGCCTCAAACTCACAGAGAGTTGTTTGCCTCTGTATTAATGAAATGATTCCTAATGGGGAGAGAGGGAGGGAAGGAGGGAGGGAGGGAGGGAGGGAGGGAGGGAGGGAGGGAGGGAGGAGGGAGGGAGGGAGGTAGGGAGGGACATACAAAACCAATAAACACTTCCTAAACTTTAACAGTTTTTTCCCTTCCCATAGAGGCCACTTCCCATAGAACTTATCTGGTGCATGCTAAATCTTAAGACTGGATTCACTATTGTTCTATAATTTAATCTCCCTAGCATACTTTTTGAAAGAAAGGGGGAAAAAAAAGACAACCAAGCACTTGGCCCTTTGACCATAAAATTTCCATGTTCATGTTCACGGCATAGAAGACTTAAGTGCCATGATTACTGAAGTGGTTAAGGACATAGGTCATAACTTAAGTGGGCAATCATATTAGCCACTTTCCTCTCTTACTGGGACTCCAGTTTTCTGTACTTCATGCACATCCACTCAGTTTTCCTCCCTGTACAAATGGTTTAACCTGTTTCTGCCTTAATCCCCTGTGTCGGAAGTGCCAGGGCCTCGCCCTGAGGCTGGGAGGAGAACTGAAGGATGCTGTCTCTTTTGGTGGGCTGAGATAACAAAAATGTCCTCAGAAATGTTTTCTTTGCACATATTCATTCCCTTCTGTACCACACAGTATGAAGAATCAAACTAGAGATGTGTGAAAAGAACATTTTCAAAGGTTAAAACTGAGATGACAGTGTTAAATAGTGGAACACTTGTAAACTTCAATCCCCTGTCACTTATCACAGCCTTTCTCAGTCCTTCTCATAGCTCTGTCCTCTCATTCCCCCTGCCAACCCTCCATCCTGATTTTCTTGGTCCCTCCCTCCACAATCCTGGCCTCTGATCCCAGCCTATTAGGGCTCCCTGCCAGCTTTCTTCTCTGTACTGCTTCTTTTCCCTCCCTCCTTTGCTTCTCTGAAATCTTGCATAAAATTAGGATACCCCTTCCTCCATGCTGTTCTCAGAAAAACACACACACCAATGTTAAAGGACTCCTACTCCTGCTCCAAGATGTCTCCCATCTCCGAGACCCTGACTCTCTCCATAGGCTCTCCAACTGGCACTGCTTTCATTTTCCCCAGTACTGAGATATTTGGAGAAGTGGCTGCTAACATGAAAAGCAACTTGAGTGGGAATAATTACGGTGCATTACCCAAAATGCAGGCGAGTCTTTGTCCTGCAGACAGCTCTGTGATCCCTGCTTGCCTTTTCACTGAGACCAGAATAGAACACACAAGGAAGGAAAGGTTATACATCATGCAGTCTCTGGCAACTGACTGTCTAAGGATCATACTAGCAATTCGAATCTGTCACTGTGACACAGCTCATCATAGTTCATAATGGAAAGCCAGAGCTGAAGGCCAAGAAATGAGAACCTGCTGTTTCCCCACTTTTCCATGGAGAAATGCTATCGCTAAAGTCAACATATTCGACTAAGTAGACACTTTATGTTGGAAGGTGAGAATACTCTATTTAATGTGGCAGAAGAAGAACTAGGCCTCCATTTGTATTCAAAACTAACAAGCATTGTTAGCTACTCAGTTGTACTGTTGTAATGATGATAGCTGCTCATGAGTAAGTCAGTGACAGGTAATGATCGATCAGAAGAAGTAGAGTTGAATAGTTTCCTAACTGAGTTTTCAGATTCAAGAATAATGAGGTTACAGGATCCTTGTAACCCAAGCAAACAAAGGAGTTTCTTCCTTTCTCAACAAAAGGAAGAAAAGTCGTTAATAATACTGGAACACAATCATAAAGAGTCAGTTAGAAATGACAGTTTTCACCACTGTCCTAACAAAAACAAACTCCTTTTTCTGAAAATGTTAAGAATTCAAGTACTGGAACTCGGGAGCTAGCAGAGCATACAGCACTTACTGTGCAAGTTTGGGGACAAGAATGCAGATCTCCAAGAGCCAGAGAGAAAGTGGATGTGGCATGTCCTTACAACCTCAGAAAGCAGAGTGGATAGCTAGACTAACCCATTCGTATCAGAGAGTTCTGGATTCAAAGGAGAGACCTTGTCTCAAGGCATATGGTGATGAGCAATAGAGGAAGGTTATCAATGCCACCTTCTGGTCTCCAAATGTGTACAAGGTCACACACATGCACCACATACATGCAAACATGTATACGACACACATGCACTGGTACTCCACCAATACCCAGAGAGAGAGAAAATACAACAATAACTTAGACTCTGATAGATCATACATCCAAATTAACAGACTGAGTCATTCCCTACCCCAGGTTGGCCTCTAATTATGTCTCATGTTTATTAATAAAAGGGAATAAAAGGGCTGTTACCATAATGAAAATTACAAAAATGGAAACATTAAACAGAAATATTTATTTAATTTTATTTATTATGTATACAACATAATGCTTCCATGTATATCTGCACACCAGAAGAGAGCAGCAGATCTCATACTGATGGTTGTGAGCACCATGTGGTTGCTGTGAATTGAACTCAGGACCTCTGGAAGAGCAGTCAGTGCTCTTAACCTCTGAGCCATCTCTCCAGCCCCCTAAACTGCAATATTTTTTAACTTTTCATTTGCAAAGTTTGTCTAAAAACGATTGGGTTCAGTTGCTTAGACTGACAGTCCCATCTTAGAAGGCCTAACACAAGCAAATGGGAAAGAGTACAAAGAAAAGGATGAGTATAGAGAACTATAGGGAGTACAAACTGGAGAAGATGAAACAAACACATGCATGCGCGCGCGCGCGCGCACACACACACACACACACACACACACACACACACACACACACACACACACGCACACACGCACACACGCGCACACGCACACACAGGACTGGGCGGGACCTGAGATTCCCCACAGTCCTGTAAGTGTGTATTAACTTAAGGCAACATTAGTAGAATTGGTAGCTCCCACTGCCTCACAGAGGTACAATAGCAAAATCAGATCACTGTCCTCTAGGACAAGTTACACAGCTGGTGTTGTCAACCTATTTGTAAATCAGAAGGTCGGGGGGGCCAGGGGAGACCTCACTTAAGAAAACATGTTCAGAAATGAAAACCTGTCCTGCTACTGTTAGCAGACAGTTTATACCACTTGTAGAATATTATTTTAAGATGTGTTACATTTGCTTATGCTCTAGAACAGCTGTTTAACGATGTAAAGATGTGTTGCTTTTGTTTGGGCTGCATTTGTTTAACTCTGTGAAGCTGTGATTCTTTGCCTGTCTAAAACACTGATGGTCTAATGAAGACCTGAACAGACAGTAGCAAGGAAGGAGCAAGAATTGGCAGGGCTGGCAGGCATAAATAGAAGGAGAAATGGAGGGGAATGACCAAGAACAAGGTGAGGAGGACATCAGTGGCCAGCCACCTTGCCAGCCTCGGAGTAACAATGAAATGAAGACATACAGAAGTAAGAGAAAGGAAAAATCTTTAGAGGCCAAAGGAAAATAGGTTAATATAAGATAAGAAAAGCAGACAAGAAACAAGCCAAGCTTAGGCCGGGCACTCATAAAAATAAGCCTCCATGTGTGACTTATTTGGGAGCTGGGTGGAGGACCCCCAAAAGATCAAAGAGTCCAAAGAATAAAGAGCAAAGAGTTAAAAAAAAAAAAAAACCAACAAATCACTTGTCTCATGCAATAGTGGCTAAAGGCTACTCCTAAAAGCAAGCCTTCCTTTCTAACATAACCAGAAATGTAGCCTGTTAGTGACCCTTCCCCCTCCTACTTAAACAGAGCCGTCTTTGCCCTCTCTCTGCTCTGAGGACTGAGCATTGGTTTCATTCACACTGACTTAGGGCTGGATGGGTGAGGGCAAGCACTGAGAAACTGTGGACTTTCGGTTCCCACACTAACTTTTTTTAAACCTAATCTCTGGGGCATACTGTAGAAACTAAAATAGCAAATAGATGCAGCCATAACAAGTAATTGCTTACTCTGTGACCAGTAATCAAACACAGGTGTCCCCTAGCTGTCCCCAAGACACTGGCCTTTCTTTTATGGAGGGGAGAAGGGAACTTGCAATGGTTTCCAAAATTTGGTTTCCATATCTTTCAATCTACTCATAATTTGTTTTTCCAGGACCCATTACCATGCATGACCTAAATGAAAATATCTCAAGTACAAATAATAGGATCAAATTTCTCTCCAGGATAACGACAGAGAGGTGTCTTAAATATTTTCCTCTAAGTAGCTTTATCATTCAATATCTCCCTAAAAACTGTGACTAGAAAAAGATTTAAAAATAAAAATAAAGGTTGGGGCTGGAGAGATGGCTCAGTGGTAAAGAGCACTGACGGTTCTTCCAGAGGACCTGGGTTCAATTCCCAGCACCCACATGGCAGCTCATGACTGTCTGTAATTCCAGTTCCAATGTACATAAAATAAAAATAAATTTTAAAAAATATAAATAGATAGATAGATAGATAGATAGATAGATAGATAGATAGATAGATATCAGTGATGGTGGTGCATGCCTTTAATCCCAGCACTTGTGAAGCCGAGGCAGGTGGATCTCTGAGTTTGAGGCCAGCCTGGACCACAGATTGAGTTCCAGGACAGCCAGAGCTACATAGAGAAATCCTGTGTAAAGGGGGAGCAAGGGAGCTTGGGGCTTAAAAATTGAGACTTTTCAGACAGGCAGTGGCTGAGCTCTGTGGGCCCCAAAGCCAGACAGTGGTCATTCACACAGTAGTCACACTGACTCACCATAGAGCAGCCACTGAAGGCTGAAGGGAGTCACTGAAAAGTGGCATACAGCTAAGAATTACAAAATCCATCTGGTAATTACAACTCATAAAGCTGAACCATACAAAACTCTCAGTGTTTATTTGCCACATTTCACCAGAAAGAACTCATGGGTCACGGTGATCATAATTTATGACCCTCCTCACCTGCATTTGCCATTCCTGATTTTTGCATGGACACCTAGTACAGTCTTTCTTCCCCTTGAGGAAAGAGGAGTGGTAACCTTGTGTTCCCCATGAATTCTCACATCCAATCACATAAATTTGTAAGTAACAAATATTATACATTCTCTACCTTTTATTGAGATAAGGTACAGTTTTCCAAGCATACTGGTGAGATTCATAAAAGTAAATGTCCTTTTGCACAGTGTCCTACGCGTGGAGGATACTTCATCAACGAAAGTGAAGATGCTGGCTTATGTTAATTACAAAGAACAGGTTAAGATACTAAAAATTGATCGATAAAAACTTCATATAGAAGGCATCCAAATTTGCATGGGCATGGTACCGAATATATTAAGTATGAAGCACAGGAGAGCAAACAGTGTCAGTGAGATGGCTCAGAAAGTAAAGACTCCTGCTGCCAAGCCCAGAGACCTGAGTTCAATCCTGGGTGACCCAAATGCTGAAAGGAGAGAACAAACTTCTGCAAGTTTTCCTCTGACCTCCACATGCACACTGTGGCACAAATACACACACACACACACACACACACACACACACACACACACACACACACACACACACACACAGTGGGCTGGAAAGATGGTTCAGCAGTAAAAAGGTATTGTTGCTCTTATATAGGACACAGGTTGAGTTCCCAGAACCTACATAGGGGGTTGCAGACACCTTAACTCCAGTTCCAGGGGATCAAACGCTCTCTTCTGACCTCCATAGGCATCAGGCAAGCACAGGGTGCATATACATATATGCAGGCAAAGCACTCATACACATAAAATAAGGTAAATAAATTTTAAAACAGTTTTCAAAAAAACATGCAAATGATATAAAGTTTATGTTTAAGTAACCTGCGCACAAATGAATCCAATTCTAACACTTCAACAATTTTCCTTAGCATCGTATTACACTGTCTATCAAAGATGATGAGAAATTTAAATTACAGAGTAATGTAATTTAAATATTTTTAAATTGCATGGAAAAATCTAGTGAGAATGAATATCCAGCATGATTGCAAATGGCACTGTGGTACTTTTTCTTCAGGAAGCATCTTGCACAAGCAAGATGCAGCTCAGCAGCAATCAAATGATACAGGACTACGTCAAAATCAGACTAGAGTAACTTATAGACAGGACAGGGTGGCCTGGCAGTAGGATTGTATCAAAGGGAAATATGATCTCATCAAGTGTCTGATGAGTGCTCTTAGGAAGTGATGCTTAAATTATGAACCAAAAAAGAATAAATGAGAGCTATCAGCTAACTTCAGAAGAAAAGACATTCCAGGCAGAGGAAGCCACGTGTGCAACAGATCCAAAGCAAAACCAAGTACACTTGGAAACAGGGAGGTGTATGGCATGGAGATGCAGGATATGGACAGACTGTAGAGTCCTGAGAGGCAAAAAAAAAAAAAAAAAAAAAAAAAAGAGTTCCGTCTTTACCTCAAGTGTCAAAGGGAAATACAGAAAGCACTAAACTGAGTGAGAAGGAAGTATGGAAGTGGAGATTCACAGTTTAGACAGTTGCTCTGGCTCCCATCAAACTAATATGCATGACGTGGAGGTAAGCAAAACAGACCTAGAAACAGTTGTAGCTGTTTAGGGAGAGAACAATGGTATTTAGTGAAGAGAAGAGATGTCACATGAGGAGGAACGGGTAGCAGAGACCTGCATAGGAGGAGCAAACAGCAAGGAGATATTCCATGGGATATGGAATATGGATATCCAAAACGTGTGGCTTCATTTCTTGCTCCTGTATCCAGGCAGATACTACTGTCATGCTCTGAGCCATGTCTCAGCCAGTGAAGATGAAGTCTTGGAGAAAGATCAGTGCATGTTCTTCAGTGTAAACAGATTTCATTATCTCAAATTCAGCAAAGAGGCGAAATCTCCAGTTAAAGGAAATTAGGAAGCCTACAGAATATCCAAAATTTATTCTAGGAACCCTCCAATGGAAAACCACTGTTACCACTTCAATTGTCCAGGATAGGCCAACAGAATGTCATAGTGTATGTCTGAGCTCTCACCCTTAACAGTAAGTCTTCACCATGACTCCATGGCTTCCAGGTCAAAATTATTATGAGTAGTGTGAATGATGGGGACTTGGCGACCTATGTAGAGTCTTACCAAAAGGTAGTGCAAAAGTTAGGGGAGGAATAGGGTTTACTTCCTTCTGCATCTGCTAGTCAGCTTCTGTCAACTTAACACAAACAGAGACATGGCAGGGAGTGGTGATCATACTTCAGAAAATGCCTCCATAAGATTAACCATTAGGCAAGTCTGCAGGGCATTTTCATGATTACCAATTGATGTGGGAGAAAGCATCCCACTATGGGCGGTACCACCCCTAGGCAGGTGGTCCTGGGTAGTAAAAGAAAGTAGACTGAATAAGCTATGAGGAGCAAGTCAGTAAGCAGTATTCCTCCAGGGCTTCTGCTTCTGTTCTTGCCTTGAGTTCTTGTTGTGACTTCCCTCAGTGATGGTCTATTACCTGGAACTGAAAGATGAAATTAACCCTGTCCCCTGTAAGAAGCTTTGGGTTATGGTCATTATTACAGTAATAGAAACTTAACTAAGATGCGGGATAACAAGCATACATGTGGCAAGAAATTAACCCAATGAAAGAAATACCAACAATAACTACAAAAATAGCAAACATTGTCTATATGGGAAGGGGCATGTATTCTGTTGAGACATCTGTGAGAAGATGGGGGCTGGGTATATAAATCTGTTTCTCAAAGGAAAGATCTTGGCAATAATACATCTGTTTATCTGCACATATAAGCAATCTCTCTCTCTCTCTCTCTCTCTCTCTCTCTCTCTCTCTCTCTCTCACTCACACACACACACACACACACACACACACACACACACATTCTATAATACTATTATATTATTATGAGTTGGTTTCATCAATCAGTTAGTTGAGTTTATCTTTAAAAACATTTTATAGCTGTGGAGATTGGCTCAGAGAGTCACTGAGCAAGTGACTCTGGGCAAACATGAAGACCACAGCTGGGCTACTCAGCACCCATGTGACAACTGGACATAGGGATGCAAAACTTTGAAACCAGAACTAGCAGCAGGGTGAGAGCAATGAAGACAGGCAGATCCTGAGGGCTTGTTGACCAGTCAGTCAGGTGGAAACTGTGAGTTATAGCTCAGTGAGAGACCCTGTCTCAAATAATAAAGTGCAATATGATGCTGGAGACACCTAAAGTCAACCTCTATATAGGCATACGCAGGCAAACACAGGCATACACTTGGACACATACATGGATATATATATATATATATATAGATATATATATATATATATATCCATGCACAACTCACACACACACACAAAAATGATAGCATAGGAAAAGTAAAAAAAAATTAATTTTAAAGGAACTTTAATTATATGATAAATCAATAAAATATATGTAGAAATTTTCTTTTTGTTTAACTAATGCAATTAATAGAACATAGAATGTAGCCAACTAATCAAGAAACTGTATTTTTGATACTACAAATGTTAGAAATGCTACAGAGGGTGTGGCTATGATATTTATTCTTAGCCTGTAACTGTGAGGAAAAACTTGCAATCTTTTGCCACTTCTTACCAAAATATTACCCCAAAACTATTAACAACTTGGGTGACTTCGGGGACCTCACAGCAGACTCTGTCTAGAGAGACATGAATGTCGTCTGATCTTGAACTCACAAGCAACTAGTTTCGGGACCTCAAGCTCATTCACCGTCTAACGCCAGTGAAACACATCCCGAATATAAGAAGCCATTTGCTGATTTATCTTCTCAAATACAAAACCAAAGCTCCCCGTTGATCATGTCGCACATTTATCCTGTTCAGCATTCAATTCTGAAGACAATGTGTTCTGGGGATGAAAGAATTTGCAAGGCTCGACAACAGGCATATGTATCTGGGGAGGCGAAATTGGAACTAATTGTGATTGAAATACAATCATGATTACCCTCCTCACAGTAATTTTTTTTCTTAAATTGCTTTCCAGAAGACAGAAAAGCACAAATATATGCTTCTATACCTAAAACTGGGAGTAAGTACGTAAATGAGAAGGTAACAAACAAGTTCACTATGATCAATTGTTTTCCTGCTGGGCTGGAGCCTAAATACTTCCTTTGGTTTAAAAAAGGTATCGCTGGGCATTGGTGGCGCACGCCTTTAATCCAAGCACTCGGGAGGCAGAGGCAGGTGGATCTCTGTGAGTTTGAGGCCAGCCTGGTCTTCAGAGCGAGTGCCAGGATAGGCTCCAAAGCTACACAGAGAAACCCTGTCTCATAGAAAGAAAGAAAGAAAGAAAGAAAGAAAGAAAGAAAGAAAGAAAGAAAGAAAGGTTTCATGGGAACAGCAACCATCCTTGGGGCCCCAGTCTTTCCTTTTATAAACATAAATGGCATCAGCAATACTGGGCTTAGTGGAAAGACTGGCTTACCCATCTTTCTAACTGGACAAGGGTGAATATTGTACCAAAATCCAAAGGTCAGGTTTGCCACCATCATTCAATTCTAAAGCAAAACGGAAAAAGGAAGAGGGTGGTAGGGAGAGGTCCACAGTAGCAAAGGAAGGTTGTGGTAAGTTGGTACAATGTATCAAATGAAGATGGCAAAGGAGGAGTAAGTACCAGAGCAAAAGAAGGTTGTGGAATTTAATTGTGTGACAAAATACTTGTTCAGATGACCTTCAACAAGGATACATGCCTTCAGAGGCTCAAATTCCCTCTCAAACAACCTATTTTGTCTAAGTAAAAATCATCCCTGAGTTCTTTAGCCTTAGGGCTCATCACACCAGCATCCAAGCAGCCAGGGCTTCCAGATTTGCTTTGTGGTGGCCATTTTTCTCAGGCACTGTCACACAACAGCAATTTCTTTGCAAAGTCCCCTCATACTAGCAGACCCAGTAAGTGTGAAAACATCAATGTTTTACCTTTAAAAGCTCACAATGTACAAGAGAACACGCTCTGTTAATTCCCTGTGGGCATGAAGCTGTTGAAGAAGGAAGTGCTGATTCAGTGTTTGCAGACCTGAGGAAAACACCAGTCTTCACAAAGAAAACTTTCTCACACACTTCAGCCATTAACTTCTCTGCACAGACCGATACCCAGATGTTGGCTCCTAAGACAATGGCAAATCATTTTGGTCTATGCCATCACGATTTTCCACTTTTTCTAACACTTTCACACTTTCTCACCAGTGCTTCACTGTTTTTGAAGGACAAGTAAACTTTCCGGTGTAAATGACAAGTGAAATATTAGAAAACATGCAAATCTGCTAAGTAAAAAATATATATATATATATATATTTCTGAGTTTTTTGAGTAAGTAAGCTAATGAGCTTTTCAACTTAGTAGGTACAAATTCTGGAGCTGTGAAAAAAAAACTCTCATGAAAAGGAAAGAATGCTATCAACTAGGATTTGGGTAATTATAAATGTGCACACATTATCTGAATGGTTACTTGGTTCTATGTGTGCTCCCCTAGAACACTCAACTACTCGAAGCTGTGACAGAATGTGTGCTTTACTCAACACTGACACATATTTAACACAAATGTGGATGTTTGTCAGCCAATTAGATTATCTTCAATATATGTAAATTATTAATTTTAGAATTTGGTATTATTACTAGTAATTCAAGGTTTTCCAGAATGTGAAGGCAACAAAAATAACTAAGGTAGAATCTGGCATATTCAGAATAATACTCCATGCAGGTACACTACAAGAATAACAGCTCTACTAATTTTTTTTTTTTACAATAAAGAATTTTAAGCAGGAATTCAGATGCTGAATGTTTTGCCTGAAAATATGAATATATTTTCTGAATTTTAAAAAGTGTGTGTGTGTGTGTGTGTGTGTGTGTGTGTGTGTGTGTGTGTGACTGAGTATGTATGTGGAATGTATGTGTGCAGGTGCCCGAATAAACCAGGAGAGGGAAATAAATGCCATGGAACTGCGGCTACAGGCATTTTTGAGCCCCCACCCCAAAATGAGAATCCAGAGAAAAAAAAAAAAAACAGATCCTTTGAAAGAGACATAAGAGCTCTTAACTGCTTAGCCATCTCTCCAATCCCATTCCTACACCTTCAACTGCTTGACAAAGTACATAAATGACAAGTTGTTATTTGCTCCAAATTCAGTTGAAATAAACAGAACATACCTTACAGTCAGATCATCTGAAGTCTAAGCACTAGTACAGGAATGAGTTCTGCAATCAAGCTCACCTTGCCAACTGCCAAAATGAACGCTTCTTGTGGCATCCTGTGTCCATCAATATGGTTCCCTGTCTAAGATGCCTAGAATCATCACACAGTCTCTAGAATCACTCCTACTTAGGTCACATCAGGATTCTTGGGCTAAATTCACTGAGAACTGCAGACCTATGCTAAACAAATGATGTAAAATGTGAGGTGGAAAACCACAATGCATGAGGCCTGAGCCAGCAAAACAGGCAATGATTATTCCATTAATCACTCATTCGTTCTAGCCAACCACCCTGCATTTGTAAAGCAGGTATTTTAGGTTTTGGACAACTATTACCTGATGATAAAAGAATGGTAGGAACGAGTTTAAGAATGAATCTAATAATACAACATCTATTTATAAAAAAGGAAACCATTACTTGGAGAAGAGAAAAGCAAAAGCAAACTGAGTGTAGGAAAATGGGAAAAACAGTAGGTCTCTAAAGGTGAATGAAGAAGTATTATGTTTGCAACCACAGTGTATCTGAGGGATCTAACGAGCCATTCATCTCATTTTATGAGACAGGGTTTCCTACTGGTCTAGAGTTCACCTTATTAGAGGAGGAAGGCTGGGGAATCAGCCCCAGGGATCGCCTGTCTCCACCTTCCCAGAGCAGAGACTACAAACACAGACAACAATGTCCAGCATTTGTCAAAGGGGTTTTTTAAATAATTTATTTAACTTTATTTTATGTGCATTGCTGTGAAGGTATCAGATCCCCTGGAACTGGAGTTACAGACACTTGTGAGCTGCCATGTGAGTGCGGGGAATTGAACTCAGGACCTCTTGAAGAACAGTCAGTGCTCTTAACCTCTGAGCCATCTCTCCAGCCCCTGTCAAAGGGTTTTAGGGCTCAAACTCATGTCTTCATGCTCGCACAGGAAGCTCTTTATAGACAGAGTTGTATCACTAGCCTGAAGGCACAGAATGTTTTAACACTTTCTGGGACTGAATGTTTTGATATGATGTCAAAGAGATTTCAGATTTGTCAGTACACGGGAATGGGAAAGTGGAATTGTGTTTCTGTTACAAGTAGAAAACCTTTACCACTGAGCTTGCCTGGAGGAAACACTGAAGGACGGTAGCCATTCCCATCCAGCAATTACTGTTTAATGATTCTACATGTGTTATCACCTCCTCAATGGAGCATCTCACTGATGGAAACACTCTATACTACTTCAAATACAGCATTTAGCATTACACCAAAGTTGGGTCAGGAATCAATAAGCATAGCTAATCGAATCACTCACATTTGAGAAAATCCCAACATCGGAGACACAAATAAGTTATGGTATGAAGGTCAGCTTCAGGAGAAGCAAGAGTGTTTTCCAATTCTATTCTCCAACACCAAGAGTACATACACAGCCCCTCAGTACATAATTCAGGAAGGGGAGAGAATATGCCATGCTAATCACCATGCAAGGGTATACCAAGGCATTCATACTTCTTCTCACTGATACATACTGCTACCACAAAGGTGTTTAAAGTAATCTTGCCCATTATACCAGATAACAAACTAAATAAGCTTGATTTCCATTAGAATTATGTATTTCTAGTCCTCAAAATAGAAACATTCAATTTTCTTTAGCTACAAAGGAAAGCGGTATTTTTTAAGTACATACTGTAGCTAATTTTTTTAAGTTAAAATTTTAAGAATATATAAGTCAGGCAGTAAACTTTCATTTATGTTGCCAACAAAAGGAATCTATGGACATCTTAGTGTGTGCCCACTGTTTGAAAATGTCTTGCTCCAATTATCAGAAACAGGGAGGCAAGAGTTATTCAAAGCTACTACATCACAGTGTCTTTCTTGAATACGTGTCAAGGACTATCTACAGCTCTAGAGGGTAACCTGACATTTTGGGACTCAGGAAATCATTTAACTTTGCTACCTTTAAAAATTGAATACGATGAATTTAAAGGGGAAAAATATTTGAAATATCCAAGGAGGCTGGAACAGACAGAAAGTTGAGAACTGAGAAGCAGTCTTTCCTCTCCACCTGACCACAACCTGCCAATTCTCAGACACCCCTGACATTATGCAAAACTTCACAAATTCCCCAAATGTGGTTTTCTTAATGAATGCAATGCACAAGATATTTTATAAGATCTGTGAAATCGAATTGTATTCCTTTGTCAGTGGCCTGACAAGAAATAAAGATTCTATTTCTCTCAGTTAAATGTTACATCTTAGGAGAAAATAAAGCACTTATAAAATATACCACTGTTCTCTGCAATATAAATGGCAAGAGAACCAACCAGTTTAATTGTGGCATCATCTCTGTCAAGAAAATGGTCTTGAAACAATTGTTTCTCCATTATAAAATAGAGGTACATCATCTGTCAGTCAAGGGTGATGAAGTCTTGCAGGAAAGCCAGGAGGAATATATTAGAAAAGCACCAGGAGAGCACTCAGCTCCACCTAACACGACAAATATAAAAATAAATATAGCATCACAGTGCCATCAGGAAAGGTAGGAGACATGTTAATGTGAATGCATTCAAAACCCCCGTGAGGGTAGAGAGTTAGCTCAATTCCCAGATCCCACATAGTGGCTAACAACTGACTGTAACTCCAATTCAAGAAAATCCAGTACCTTCTCTTGGCCTCTGATGGGCACAGACATACACAGACGAAAACCATCCATATACATAAGACAAATAAAACTTTTGTTCTTGGGTCTAACCTGGGCTAGCAAAATATCTTTACAACTAAAGGAGCCTGTCTCCAAAGCTGAACACTTGAACTAGGCCCCAGGGACATACTTCGTAGATGAAGAGAACTAACTCCTATATGTTATACTCTGACTAGTACACACATGCTCTGGCTCCTATGCACCCCCAGACACACACAAAAAATGTGTAAATGTATAATTATATCTCTATAAAAATGTAAGTTTTAATAATAATCTAGTCTATCCTAGTGGAATGCAATGAGCCTTCACATAACAAAAAAGTTAAGTAAGTCCTAAGGAACAACTAATGTGTTGTTGTTACCTCATATTATCATAATATCTGAAATACTAAGTTTGGATCAATAACTCCAGAACATCTGCTCATCATTCACCAGCAAGTCGGGTGGGGCTTAGCAGAAGAATGGAGGTGGCCAACAAGGTGGGAAACAGAAATCACACAGCTACTGGCTGAAGACTCGGGGAAGGCTATGGCACTTCGGGAACTATAGCATCATCTGTGCCTTCTACATTGTCAAAATGGAACCATGAAAACCTTGCTAAGTGTAGCAATTGAAAGAACTGAAGAAATTCACGGTAGGCTGGATAGTAAACATATGGGGAACTTCTACCATTAAAAGCTGGAGAAAAATTGATACTGATAGGTGGTAGAATCTGTTGACTGTCTTTTGGGGGGTAGATATGGGTGTGCCCATGCAGAGGTAGGTGTGTGTGTGTGTGTTTGAGTACACATTTGTGTGTGATAAATATGTGTGTATTGTATGTGCACATATGTCAAAAGCTAAATGTACCTGTGAAAGCATGTAAGCCAAAGACGGCATCAGCTGCTGTGCTCTGTCCCGCTCTACCTTATTCTCTAGGGACAGGGTTTCTCACTGAATCTGGATCGAAGCAGGAAGCCAGCAAGCCCCAGTGATCCTCCTATCCCTGTTCCCCACAGTGCTAAGGTTACAGATGCTATGACTACAATGGGCTTTATGCTGCTGGTGATTTGAGCTCAGACCTTAATACTTACAAAGACAGCTCTTATTCATTTAGCTGTTTCTCCAGCCACTGAGATTTGCTTCTTTGCTTATAAATTTTAAGAAGCAAGAATATCAGCTCTATATCAGCAGTTGTAAACAAAATATTTAATGGGTAATGGTAACCGTGTGTGTGTGTGTGTGTGTGTGTGTGTGTGTGTGTGTGTGTGTGTGTGTGTGTGTGTGTGTGTGTAGAAAGAGACAGAGCATGCAGCACATGGAGAAGCAATCTCACACCATTGAGCTTTATTAATATTGTTCTTTTCATCATAGAAAAATTTTAATGCAATAATGTATTAATCTTTAGCCATCACAAAGTCTGTTAGTAAATAACAGAGATTTATGGCCCATATTGAGTTTCTTATAACATATTTATAACACTGCAATCTCTATATTAATTAAAATTTTAGAATGAAATCAAAAATAGAAGTCTTCTGAAAATTAATGATATTAGTTGGTTGATTTCACTGACATTCAGTAAATTCTGCTTTGTCAGAAATAAACTATTGTGGGAATTATATGATGCCAATTAACTACAGAAAATACCCCAAACTGGGTGGGGGCTAAGAAACAGCTCTCAAGTATAGGCTTGCTGTAGCTCTGGCAAAATACACAGTTTGACAACAATAATACTATTTGAAGGTCTCTAAAATATTATCAGTATTATGGAGCCATAAAACTGTATTATTTCCAAAAGGGTAGTTATGCAAATAAATTTTCAACTGAATTCACATAGCATGTAAAAGAAAATGTGGTGGTCCCTACAAAGTCTGGTTAATCCAACCCCAAAATGTAAAACTCAGCCAAACACACATCTACTTTAGGTATACCTGAATGATGGCTTTAGATCAAAACTGGTTTAATATCCTCAAGTATCTCCTCCTTGCAAATAAAATGTCCCTAGATATATTAAAAGAATTTTATCTCATATGAACATGACAAAACTCAGGTCAAAATCTCTAAATAGAATCGGTATTAACACACGTATATGATATTTATTCATACTGAATATCACAAACAAAACAATTTACAAAAGAAGTACCCTTTATAATTTAAAATCATTGGATGCTGTTAACAAATGTTAAGAAATACACAACTGTATTTTATTCCTGTTTCTATTATATGAAAAGGGTTACTCCTGACAGCGACTGAGAAATACTTTTCAGTTGGCTATGAAGTGTTTTTAGGCATGCTTTTGATCAGCCATGCAGGGAAACTTGGGAACACTATAATGATTTTGTTTAACTTCTAAATTGGAAGTGAAGCAAGTCAAACTTCCTGGTGAACCCAGATAAGGGACACAATCACTAATTTGGCTACTGTTGAATAATGCTCTGTGGAGAGACCACAGCACAGGAATGCCCACACCCTTATTGAACTTTATTGAAGCCAATTGAGACACATCAGTCTAAGAAAACTACCAACTGCTACAGGCTTCTCACACAGGTGAATCCATACTGGGCCACCTACTTTTCACTCTGAGAAGGCACTCAAGAATAAAACAATGGAGATAAGAGGAAACACAAGAGAGGCTTGAATATGACATCTGAGAAAATCCTCATAGAATACAAACAATTCAAGTGCAACGTTCATAAAAATGAATAAAAATCCACAGTGCACCAAGAGCACGTGTAAGTGATATACCAAACATGGAGTTCCTATCCCCCATACCAGTTGTGCTCATTCATTTCACCAAAAGGGAATCAAAAGAAAGGCCTGAAATAAATTCACCCAGAAACCTCCCTTAGTAGCACCTTAGGATGAAGATCCCCACAGCAGCTGCAGAGAATAGAATACATCATTGCAGATGAATTAGAGGACAGATTGATCAATAGGAAAACAAAAGTGCACACTAGCTTTTTGTTTTTGTGGTAATGGTCTTCTTCTTCTTATCTTCTTTTTATTGTTTATAATATAAATAAATGAGGAAGTGAAATGTGGGGTGAGAGGCCCACTATGGCAGTGGTGGCAGCAATTCTCAACATATGGGTCATGACCTCTTTGGGGGTTGAATGACCCTTTCACAGGGGTCACCTAAGACCATCAGAAAACACAGTAGCAAAATTTATAACATTAGCAAAATTACAGTTACAAAGTAGGAATGAAAATAATTTTATGGTAGGGGTCACCACAACATGAAGAATTGTATTAAAGGGTTGCAGCATTAAAAAGGTTGAGAACCACTGCACTGTGGCAATGTGCATGAAGAACTTTGGTCATTTTTTCCTGCTTTAATTAGCATCACAACCACCTGATTTCTGAACCTGATTCCTTTATAGGAAGAAAAAGATTATGCCATTGTCTTGACATCAACACACACATACACACACACACACACACACACACACACACACACACACACACACACGTAAGTGTCATCCTTTAGATTATATGTAAAATATATGAAAGGCAGCTGTTGGTAGACAAGTTAATGGAAGGCATACATTTGCTCTTTTTTGTTTTTGTTTTTGTTTTGTTTTGTTTTGCTTGTATAATGAGAAAAGTTTATGTAGCTGAATAGAAGTCTATTCCACATTGGGATTTGGGCAAAACTGCCAACAGTCCAAATTCAGTAAGAAACATGTAAGACTTCCATAAAAGTAAATTGGAGGGCTTTGCACACAGAAATGAGGTGCTATTTATCAGTAATTGGGCCTATATGGCTCTCCCAGGAAAATCAGGACACATGAGGAATTTACACAACAGCTAAAGGACAACCGTGTTTGAAGGAATCTATGCACTAGGCCATGTAGATTGAGCAAGACATTCATCCACTTTCTTCGAGTTACAAACAGAAAGAAATAAAATCTCTAAATAACAGGATCAGAGCTAGAAACAAGGTCAGATACAAGAGTGAGATGATCAGACACAAGTTTACCAGTTAAAACTGGACAAGCTCAAAGAAATGCCCAAAGGTGCCAACAAGGTATCAAGCTTCAAGCATCTTAGTCTTTTCTAAGATGCAGACCAAGAGTCAAACAAGTTAAAACAAGAAGGTAGAAAACAAAAATAACGTTGGTTAAAAATTAAGAGCAAGGCAAACATACCAAAAGTATCAATGCTTTCTTAAAAAATAAAAAGGGAGAGATGATGAAGAGGGGGGTAGTTTGAGCACCCATAGGTCTTCAATATGCAGCTAACACAAGCCAGTAAGTAGACACTAAGTTTTCAAACTGATCTAGTAGAGTAGACACTAGACTTTCAAACTAATCCAATGGGTTAGACACTAGGCTATCAAATTGATTCAGTAGGGGTAGATACTAAGCTATCAAACTGATTCAGTAGGTAGACACTAGGCTTTCAAACTGATTCAGTAGGTAGACACTAGGCTTTCAAACTCATACATAAGAGATGCATCTGCCCACAGATACGCCTTACTTGCCTTCCACTGGACCTCATGAACTTCAATCCAGGAAAACAATATAAAATTAGGATTTCTAGTTTCTCTAAAATGATTAAAGGGAATACAAATGGAAAAGATGTGTACCTGTCAAAAAAGTTGTTCTGCTGAAGAAATCAGTATTTGAATGAAAATTTCTAGTTTACCAACCTAACTATTACCAACTGTTGACTATTAGTCTTTGAATTGATAAAACGTTATCTTCCTTGGAGCCAGAAACACACCAGAACCTTTATTTCAATGTTGGGTTCTTTCACACTTTACTCTGGAAGAAGAAAATAGAAAACAACAACAGGAAAGAAGATTTCAATTCTGCCATTGAAAGGCTTAGAACTGCAATCAACTAAGATCTGGTGCCAGATTAAGAGCTGAAGGAGCTGAGACATGGCTAAAACGGAGCAGGAACCTAAAGCAGAGGCAGCAAAGGTGCAGCTGAAGCTGACCGTTCAGTCTGGCAGTTCCAATGTCTACCATCTTCTATTCCTCGAAGGTCAATGGCCTGGGTGTGAAAAGGTTGTTGAACCTTATTACTTGAGGTAATAAAAGGGAGCTTCGCTATGTCAAGTATCACTACAGGTGATGATGTGGTGTTGGTATATATTTACACGCATAATATGCATACTTAATTTAATACTTAAGAAATCCACAAAGGCAAAATGGCAGTCATCCTGCCTGATATATGTAATGACCTGGGTGGGTATCAGAAAAGGAATTGTGAATTTGAATGGAACAAGTCCAGGCAGATAGGATAGAGGAAAAAGTCATCAGTGTAATTCCATATAGATTTGAGGAAGTGTTGTATGACAGTAACTGCAAAAGACATGAAAATTTTCTTCAAACTTCAAAAGTACAGAACAAAATATCTCAACGGAGAAACCATCAGCTTCTCACATAATTTTCACATGTCAAATTGATTAAATGAAAGTTCATGGTAGTTCATTTTCTCACTTTAGTTCTTACTAAAAATGTACCACGGAGTTCAAAACTTCCATCTTTAATTTAGAATTTACCAACCTGAATTCCCAAAACACCAAGGGCAAGGAATTTCAAACATTTTGTTCTCAGAAAAAAAAAATCTATATTAAAAAAAATAGAATTAGGCAATGAAATTTACACAGAACAAATAAAAGGTTTAGAAAGGTCATGAATGAAATGGGAAGGGACTTCCTTGAAACATATACCCTAGCCACAAAAAACGCTGGGATAACAGGTGGGAAAGAGGGTATCAGGGTCTACTTGGAGGTGAAATGGGAATCAACTGGGTCTCTGGACCATCCGTGATAATTTTATGCAGCCTAGTTCAAATTTAAGCAGTTTAACATTTTAGAACTGAGCCTGAATTTAAGAACTTAATTTAAGAAATCATCTACCATGAACACCAAAAGGAATATGTAAATACGGACAGTGTTTGAGTGCAAATTACTTCTATAAATGAGTGTGTGCTGTGTTTCCTTCGCATTTCCTACAATTCGCTCTCCATTCTGCAGGAACCACAAAGAATTCCAGACCTCATATGACTCCCTGTCCCAGTAAATAAAGCCTACTTCGAGCATAGCTATGATGTCTCTGTGCCACTGACTTCCCTTCATTCCCAGCATCTCTTGACTGCTTTAGTTGCTACAGGATCCATCCAGAGTATGCATTTCCTCTGAAAATGCTATGTTCTCTTACACGCCCAGGGTTTGTTCGTTTGTTTGTTTAAATGTGCTAAAAATAAAGCTGTCTTCTCCTGTGCCTCTCCCTAGCTGTGTTACATGCACACATCCTAGTTGAGACAGCAAATTCTCTTAGGTCACAATGCTCTGTGGCATCCACAAAAAAATTACATGTCATGGCTCGGGTGACTATGACATTTTACTTTGTTCTGTAGTAGTATAGCAACATAAAAATGCCTATGTTCGTTATAATCTTTATAATGAACCAAAAAAATCTTTTAAAATGACTGAAAGATAAAATTAAGAATCTTTCAATATCCCATGGAATTTTCTTATCAAAACATTAAAAATGTATATGTTGCTAAAAACATAAATGGAAGAGCTGGAGAGATGGGTTACCAGTAGGCAGCCAGTACTGCTCTTGCTGAGTTCCTGAAGCTTGGTTCCTAGTACCTACATCAGGTAATCCTAAACAGCATGTAACTCCAGCTCCAGGGAATCTTCTAGCCACCCTAGACACTGAACTTATATGTACACACACACACACACACACACACACACACACACACACACACACACACACTGAATCTTTATAACCTAAAAACAACTAAATGGAAATGAATCAAATTGTAAGTAATTACTCAATATACTCAGATACAGAAAGTTGTTGCGTACATTTATCAATAAGAAGTTCCAGCTGGGTGTTGGTGGTGCACGCCTTTAATCCCAGCACTCGGAGACAGAGGCAGGCAGATCTTTGTGAGTTCAAGACGAGCCTGGTCTAAAAACAATATCTATACCAAATGTTCCTTATGATAATGAGAAATAGATGATTCATTTACTGATTAAGATAGCTTAAAATAGAATTGTCACTTTGGACAAAAGCTGGACTTTGTAAAACTATGTAACATCTAATTACCATTTTCTGTGGACCAGTGAGTTTTACTGGTTTTATTTAAAGTCATATGGGTGAGGGGTTACTTACAGGAACAGAAATAACTCAAAGACAGCTACATCACATACCCATAATAGCCAGAAAGAAAAAGTAAAATAAAAATATCTCTCAATGAGAAAAATAATTAAGCAATTATGTGTGTGTGTGTGTGTGCAAAATTAAATGACTCAGCAAAAAAAGGAATAACTATTAATACATGTAATAATTTGCATAGATCCCAAGAGAATTGTTTGCATTGACCCACTAAAGCCAAAATGTACACAATATACACAGACACGATACAACTTCTATGGTGTTACAACCCAAAGCACTGTTAGCCAGGTGTGATTGAACACACCTGTAGTCCTAGAACTTGGGAGGCAGAGGCAGATGGAGCTCTTTGAGTTTGAGTCCAGCCTGCTTTACATAGTGACTTCCAGACCAGCAAAGACTGGTCTTTGTGAGACTTTGTTTGCAAATTTAAAAAAAAAAGGAAGATAGTATTGTTAATTGAAAATATTGTAAATAGAAAGTGCCTTTAGTACATTCAACCTGCTGAACTTACAGCACACTGTGAAATACACACATCACAGTGGAATATTGGCAGTTTAGTCTTGTCATCACCTGCCAACAAATTACCCTTTTCTATAAAATTTTATATAGGTTTATGACTGGGAGACAAGGTGGCAGCCTATCTATAGAGTTGGTCTGCTTGAACTGCACAGTAGCCCTCACCAGGGGACGGTGTAAGTGGTCATGTGTTGACCTGCAATCCTGATATACTAGTTATTGCACAATGATCTGTGAGCTGAAACCCTAGGAATAAGATTTGATTTTTCATGCATTTACCCAGTTAATAAACCATGGTATCTGAACTTTGCACCAGGATGTTGGTTATTTGTACACAGTTGCTCTCCTGGGGGATTGCACACCAGTCCATACCTACATTCTCACCAAATCTCTTTTTTTTTTTTTTCCCCCAACTTCTGTCCCTTTCTCCTGTAAATATGTAGAGGAGCCTGTGTGAGTGTTTTCAGTTTGCACTCATATTCAATAAAAAAGCATAAACCTGAGTGGGAGCCAGAGAAGTTCACACAAGGGGTGTGTGTGTGTGGTTTTTTTTGTGTGTGTATGTGTGTGTGTGTGTGTGTGTGTGTGTGTGTGAGAGAGAGAGAGAGAGAGAGAGAGAGAGAGAGAGAGAGAGAGAGAGAGAACCAGGAACAGAATTCCAAACAAATCCCTTGTCTGAAATCCCGGCATCATCATCCACTGTGAATTAAGAAAATCCAAACCTCACTAATTTCTCCAGAAACAATTTCACATGATATCCTGAAGAAAAAAAATATTTTTTTCTATTTGCTATTCTTTACCCAGCAATTTCCATGTGGAAATGCTCAGTTTTCTCCCCTGAGCAGTCTCCTACTGACATCAGGCCTAGTTATTGCCTAAGTGTCTTCAGGATGGCAAAAAAAATCAGATCCCGGAATGTAAAATCTGCCAAATGTGCTCACTGACAACATCCACAAACATCAGTCAGGGGCAACACATCCTAAATATGAAAAAAAAAGTACTGATATTCTGAATGACTTCGATTTTGATATTCCAATACTTCCTGTTGGGAATGACCTATATACTTTTAAGATAATTAACATGTTGCTAAAGGAACATCTTTCTCTATAGAAAATAAGGAAAATTCAGAAATGTCAAAGGAAAATGAAAAGCACTACACAAATAGGCAAATTGCTATCTTTTTAACATACTGATGTTTTTATATTTTCTCTGTTTCCACAATGAGAAGTTATTTCTTATTAAATTCACTCTCATAAACCGAAATTTTATGTAAAGCTCATATTCTGTTATAATTTCATTCACTCTTTCACCGTCTCAAACAAGAATCCATGTGAATGACAGTAAGAATGGCCAATGAGCTTAAAAATTGGAGAGTCACAGGAAAATCCTAAGCATTTACAAATTATCATGTTTAACAATGGAAGGTGCTATTATTATTGACTTTCATGGAATATGAGGAATTCAAGGTAACTGGTTAAAATCGCAGGCAATACATGGAGGTAAGAGCCCTACGCAGTGCAAGCCGCTTCCCCTTGATCTTCCATTATATTTTCCAACTTCTAGCAGTCAGCTGAACTAACTAGATGCTAATACACTATGTACCCATCGGCAAATACCTTCCAAATATCAAATAATCGAACACATGGAAGTAAATTTCTAATAGATTTTTCTCTGTGCTGGAGAATTAGATTATTTTCACAAAACTCCAAAGCTAATATTCCCCTTGTATCAGGTAACTACTTTTTGAATTACATTGGCGAGGGGTGGAGAAAGCAAATGCATGCACAAGCATAGTGCATGTGGTGGTCAGAGGACAACTTGAATCCAGGAGTCAATTCTCTCCCTCCACCACATGGTTGCCTGAAAATAACCTCTGTGGTCAGCCTCAGTGGCAACTGCCTTTACCTGAAGAGCCACCAAACCCGGGTAGTATCAGACTCTTATTTTACATGATTTAAATATTCTCCCTAGTGTGGCATACAACCTGACAGTCACATGCATAGATGAGTTTTCTGACTTCTTTGTGCAGAACAATTGAGTTCAATAACTGCAGCGCATCTGTAAGTGGAAGGGGGCAGACCAAAGCTGCTTAGCCAGCCATTTTAATCAAATTACAGTAAAAATAATCTCCCATTCAGAATGTTCACACTGTGTGAAATTTAAAGTACTAGAATTGAAAAGTTTACTATTTGAAGGATTTCAGATATGATACTATTAGGCTTTATTTTTCTTTCTTTTTCTTATCCAGGAGGTTTTCAGTGATGATAATAAACACAGTTAAGAGAGGGCTTGTGAATGACATTATCTTTCTCAAATAAGAATGTATATACTGAGCTGGGAGTTGGTGGTGCATGCCTTTAGTCCCAGTACTTGGGAGGCAGAGATAGGTGGATCTCTGTGAGTTCAAAGCCTGCTTGGTTTACAGAGTTCCAGGACAGCCACAGCTACACAGAGAGAACCTATCTCAAAAATATTAAAAAAAAGTATATACTGTAGCTGAATGAATATGAATACACACACACACACACACACACACAGAGGCTTGTAGAGAACCTCTCTCAACAAAGACAGAGGATGACATTCCTCCTACAACATCTGGTCGTTATCACACCAACAGTAAAGGACACAAACCTCTCTCTCTCTCTCTCTCTCTCTCTCTCTCTCTCTCTCTCTCTCTCTCTCTCTCTCTTTCTCTCTCTCTCTCTCCTCTCTCTCTCCAGTTACAGAGCTCTTATCTTGAGGACATGTAAGCTGCTGAAAAAAATCAACCTACATACAATGGATTTAACTAAGCTAAACAAAGGGGTGTGTAAGACTCAAAAAGCATTTATCCTAAAGCTGAGCCTTTTTCTCTGTAGTGCAGGCTCTCATTCTAATCTAGTGGGGTGGGGATAGGGCCTCTCTCCATCAGTTATCTCACTTTTACCATCTCTTCGCTTTGCCCTTTTAGACTGCCTATAATCTCCCCTACCTTAACAACAACAGCAAAGGTGGCCTTGGGTTGACACTGGGGTCCAGCTGGATTTTCTCCATCCCTCCCCCTTAGCTTAGAGGAGCTGTGAACTTACTCTGTGAACTCAGTCTATTGTGCCCACACACTTAGACTCCACCAAATGAAAACAGTTCCTTCAAGTCACTGATAAGCTCTGAACTAAGAATTCAGTAGGCATCTTCATTTCTCACCCTACTCTATCATTCTAAACCAGTCCTCTGACAACTCCAATTCTCAAACCAAGCACAGTAGCACATGCCAGGAATAGTAGCACTTGAGAGACTGAGGTAGGAGGAGTACCATGAGTTTGAATCCAAACTGGACAACATTGCAAGTAACAGGCCAGCCAGGGCTACACAGCAACACCCTGAAGAAAGATCAGGAGGGCCGGGCGTTGGTGGCGCACACCTGTAATCCCAGCACTCGGGAGGCAGAGGCAGGTGGATCTCTGTGAGTTCAAGACCAGCCTGGTCTACAAGAGCTAGTAACAGGACAGCCTCCAAAGCCACAGAGAAACCCTGTCTCAAAAAAACAAATAAATAAATAAATAAATAAATAAGCAAATAAATAAATAAATAAAATAAAAATAAATAAGAAAGAAAGAAAGAAAGAAAGAAAGATCAGGAGGGAGGAATAGAGGGAAGTGGGAAGAAATGGAGAAAGGGAAAGGAGAAATAGTAGAGAGGAAAGGAAGGATGGGGAAGAAAAAGAAGGTGAGGATGAGAATTCTCCATGAAGAACTTCAGATACTTATTGGTGTTTTATTTTACTTTTCTTTCTTTTTGTTTGTTTGTTTTCTTTTGTTTTCTACTGCTAGTTTGGTGACCCTCTATAGGTTTTTTTTTTTTATTAATGCATCTTTGGGCCAATCACTAAATTACTTCCCTTGGGTCACTTTTTTTGCCTTGTTGGGGATCCCCTTGTGGGTCTGCCATTCTTCTCTTACCTAAGGATAATCCCCAATGCCCATAGGATCCATTGACTGTCTGGCAACTAGGTGTCACTTCCTCCTTCCCTCCTTCTGACTAGGCCAGTATGCAAGAATGCAAATTATCCGCCCATTGTCAGGGGCTTGATAGCATGGACTTTGATCTGAGTAACTTCCAGGGTCACTGCTGTTGGTATTGAAATCAACTCCCCTCTGAAAATAAAGGGCATTCTCCTTGCAAGAAAGACCAGTTGTCTTATCTTTATTTAATCTTCAGGTTCCCATCCTGAACCCATGAAAGGTTACATCGCCTCACATCACATATTGCACTCTTATATGGGCAATCTTACACCCCATTGTTTCCACTGCTGAATAAATTTGTATTTCTACTACCAATCACTCTCTGATACCGCAAGTGTTGGGAACGACTTTTATCAGCACTGAGTCAGTCATATAACCAGAGCAGGAGTAGAAATGGTAATCTGTGACTCTTGACTCCTATACCATTTCACACTTTTTCTAAGGAAGCACACAGATCCTCTTGTTCTGCTGGGGGTGATGCCAAGCTTCGAAGAAGAACTATGTGTCCCAGAGTTTCACAGCAATGAAGGCCTTTGTGGCAGAACTGAAGCTTAGATATCAAGAAGGCTCAACACAAGCAGGAGAGAATATCTAGATAGAATTTTAAAAGGCTGGTAGATCTGGAAATGTGGTACAATGAGGTGGAGTGCAGAGACCATCCTAACCCCATGAACCAAAGAAGCTTTTCATTGTTTATCTTGTCCTTGTGCTGTCTCTCCAATTACCTAATGGACAAAATTAGCTGCTACCACACTGTTAAACTGGAGCCTCAAGCATATGCGTTTCGTAGGTGTTACTAAGGAACTATTTAATCAGCTAGGGATCAGAGTTCACATTTTAATAATCTCATGATCTCATAGTATTAAGCAGCAGGGAAAAAAGCATTGTAAGAGATCATGAACCTCTGATTATTAACTGCTGCTTACAAGTTGTTTAACATGATCTCTTGGATGCTGTCACTTCCCTTGGAGGGCAACAAAATCAGGATTTGCAGAGAGGTATGGGCAGGGGACCTGCAGGTCACAAACGAAGTGGGAATCTGGGCTCTCAGACAGGGAGGTGCAAAGTGAGGGTTCAAGCTCAGTATGTCTGGCCACTCACAGTACACAGTTTCCAGACTCTGATTCTATTTATAAACTAGCTAGTTCTCTGTAGCCAGAAGAAGATATCAACACCACCCAAATAATTATAAATATTCATACACTCAAGAGGAAGTGTCTTTACTTCTGAAGATGCAAGATAAACTGTTTCTATTCTAGTGCCTTACTACAATTATCTTGTTGGTGATCATATTGCGCTGGTAATTAACTATTGTTTCTATATAGATCTGTCTAACTTGACTGTAAATATTACTTTTATCAAAGCATCCTTTTCTAGAAGTTTACCAGTCTTACCTTTAAAAATAGGTGAAATGTGGGTTTAAGTTAAGAATCTTTACTATTTGAACCATTGTTTCTCCTCATCCCCCATCCCCCAACACACACACACACAAATATTTCCACGATCATGATAAAACTGATTACTCACTAAGGATAGCCTTGCACAATGAACCTGTACTACCAGTGACTTATTTCAGACCTATGAACTTATTTCAAAGTTAAACTTCCATTTTTCTCACCTTAATACTAGGAACGCATTAAAATGCATCATAACGAGCAGTGATCTAAGAGAAGCTGAGTGACATTTTCAAGAAACTGAGATAACACACAGATTAAATTCCACTTGATCCAGAGGAATCATACTTGGTCCTAATGGTCCTGGTACCCGGGGCACTAGAAGACTTCAACAACATGGACCATCTGCACATGGCAATCCAGCTGTGCGCAGCGGCCTTGAATTCAAGAGAAAGATGAAGAGAGAGCCTCCAGCCAAGCTTAGAGGTATTTTTCAAACACAGCGGAAGTTTAGTCTTCCAAAACTTCTCCACCGACAGAGTGATAACTCAGTGTTGCTGTGCTCGTCAGTGGATTACCTCGAATTGAGATGTCTTTCTGGGGCTGCTGCTTCACAGCAAATAATTATCCTGATAAATCATGCAAACAGAACTCTTGTTCAGCAGAGTGTCAAAAATATCCAGTGCGTTATCTCAGCACATGGCTAGGCAGAAAAATAATATGAAATGAGAAGCTGGTTTCGATTTTTGAGTGTCTGCAGTCAGCAGTTAGAAGGAAGCAATATATCTGTCTCAGTTATGAGGGAGTTTTTAAATTACAATAGACTTCGGATTTGAAGGTAGAAAAAGAAAAATATGAAGACTGACAGACACAGATAGGCATAAAAGTTTTTACTTTTGCGACACTTAGATTTCAGCCCTGTGTGTTAATTAAAGCAAATGTGCATTGTCCTTGCTTTGATAACTATACATCAAATGTGCACTCAGGATCTCATAATGGAGGGTTAATGCCAGTAGTAGTTCCATGGTTAGCTCCATATGAACACATTCTGATTCTTGGACCATCTGCAACCTAAAACTAAGCACCCTCTTCATCTATGCTGTACAGGGTTTGGGGGTCACAGTTTGAAAAATAAACACATGGTTACCTGTCGCTATACTCTCCCTCTCGCTGCCAGCACTGATACACCTTAAAGTTGGTGAAGGGACCAGCTCCCTGTTTTGGCAGCCATAACAGCCTAACAGTGCTTGCCTGACCTTGACTTGGTCATTAGGAGGTCAGATGCCTGCATCGTGGCAAGGAACCAATCAGAAGTTAGCTGGTGGTGCTATGCGTTAAGGCTCTGGGTGTGCTTTATGAACAAGTGCACAGCAATGATGTGCAGAGCATAGCAATCGCCCTGGGAGGGCCTATGGGCCATAATAACCAGTTGACCAATCAACACAGGGCAAGTCTTCCAAGCCTGGAGGCACACCAATCCTGAGCCTGTGTGTACCCCTAGAAACTCCCCTTATATTGCCCTATAATATCTCTGTCCCGTGGTTTCTTGGGAGTCTTTCCCCAGCTATCCACCATGGTGGATGGATGAAAGGCCGGAGCCAATAGGGTTAGCTCGTTAAACAACTGCAAATAAAGCCTCTTGCTGTTTGCTTCCAGCTTTCGCCTCTACCTGGTGATTGGGGTCACAGCGGTCCTGTGCAGAAATTCTGGGGGCCTGAGTCATCAGGGGTCTTTCATTGGACAAACTCAAGAAAGTCTATGACAGTCGGTTTATGTAACTGGAAAAATTATTACTTGGGAGAATTCAGAGTGAGCCTGGGCCTTGGCCTTGGTATTGGTGTCTGTTGCTTTTGAGAAAGGATCTTGTCACATTGACCAGGTGATCCTGCTGAACTCACTATGTAGCCCAGGCTAGCTTTGAGGTAAACCTCCCAAGTGTTGGTAGCATTGCAACATCTGCACACCACATCTGGCTCTTCAGATAGATGTATCATGTATCATTTTTCTACATAGTAATCCATTTTATAGTTTGATCACACATCACCTTATTTTTCTTATTTGATGCCTCATGCAAAACCACATTGCACTTTCCAGATGTGATGAAGTATTTAAATCCATGATTTCAATTGCTGGCAAACGTTTTGGATTTATACTCTATGAAAGTTCCTAATATTTTCATTTTATTCAAATTAAAATGCAATGTTTTTTTATCTTTGAGCAGGAGGTAATCTGTATGTAATGATAAGCTTTTCAACATTTAATAGGGGTCAAAGTTATTTTTCCTTCATGTTTGCACTGCAGCTAAGTCTGTAGCGCACCTATATGTGGATATTTGATTGCCATCTTGGGCCACAGCAGCATTGTAGCGAATGCTGCATGGGGCACTGGGCTCACTCCTGATCCTAGAATAAAGGAAGGCTCATCCTAGTCACAGATACCACTCACTGCTGCAGGTCAGTTCACACCTTCCTTCATGATACTGTGTTGGAGAAGCCTTCTTCATCAACACACACTATCTCCAAATGAAAACTTCTTACTTCTTTTTAACTATAATCATGTCTCAAGGCCTTTGTTGTCCCTGGTTACATTCTGTCAAATTCTTGCAAAGGAAAATTAAAAGAATTTACTACAAACATGATCTTTTGGGAAGGGCAATACTTTGGAAAACATTTTGTAAAACTAACACAATTTTAACATAAATCTAAAATTATTTAAGGAATACAAACTTCTCTTATTTCTCAGGAACTGTTCAAACTTATAATCAGAAAAAAATACTTTGATTGCCAAATTATTTCTCAGGTCAGAGTATTAAATGCTAACACACACCACGTAACTCTGCATTTAATCTCGGTATTTCAGCAAAGTGTGTTCTTCCTATCCTTGCAGCTCAGAAAGCAGAGCAGACAGGCTTTCAACACCCTGTTCAGCATGGTCTCCTTGAAATTTCATCAATCAGAGCCACAAAGTAATCACGGAACATTGAGCTGTGATGACAGCTAGCATTACATAATGTCAAGGTCAATCAGTAGCTGCCCCCTGACACACACACCAGAAGCACAAGCCTTGTGTGTATAGTGAGTGATAGCTAGTGCCAGTAATCCATCTTTAAACTTCTCTGTGTCTCCTACCTTCTTTGTGGAACATTCTAGACCAATCCTACAAATGACTCTAAGAAAAGTTCCTCATACCCTCCCCTGTAGCTTCCTTCAATTCTTGATTCTTCAATAATTCAAGACACCCAAGAATTTAGAGAAATAGCAATGTGTAACTTTTGGCTACACCATGAGAGAAATCATGCTTTTTACATTTTTTTAAGACAGATTAAGAACTTCTGAATTTCCAGATTTACTGGACGGCAATTTAAATGTTGAGTAAAATTTTTAAAGGGTTTATATCAAACATCAGCAACTGGAGGCAAACCCTGCACTTAACAGCAGCACAGGAAAGAGATTAGCCTGAGAATATTAATATGAATACATATACTTTTCAACAATGAAAGCATTGAACTTAATTGAGGCAACAAATTTAAACAAAATTATAAATGTAATTCCAGTCAAATTGAGGTGTCTAATTGTCTATGCTATTTGAAACCATTTTTTGGACACTCAACTCTTAAGAAACAAGCTTTCAAAACTTAAAAAATTAAAAATCAAAAAACAATTTTAAAAAACTGGTATCTGGACTTCTCCAAGACAAGAACAAATGGAATTAATGCAAACATAGTAAATGTCCTAGTTTCTTTTCCTGACCCTATGATAAAATGCACTGACAAAAGCAACTTAGGTGAGAAAGAACATATTCTAGCTTACAAGGACAGATTAGCGTCTATCATAACAGGGAGGTCCCAGAAGCAGGAATTTGAGAACTGATCAGGAACAAACAGCAGCGGAGGCATGTATCTTGCCTGTGCTCAGCTAGGGCTCTCTTTTATATCAGTCCAGAGCCCAACTCATGAAACAGGGCCACCCACACATAGGGTAGGTCTTCTGAGCTCAGCTCAATGAAGAAAATTCTTCATAGGCATGCCCAAGGGCCAGTCTAAAGTAATCCCTCATTGAGACACCCTTCTCAATTGATTATATATTGCATCACACTGACAATTAACACTGACTATCACAGAAATATAGGTCAACTCTGTTAGAATTACTGTCCTGCTCCATACCTTCAAAGGAAGCAACAGTTGGGAAACACCTGTATGCAACTTTTCTATCACACACATTGACACAGCAAGCATTCCATGTACTGCCCACACTTACATCTAAACAATGGTGTCTTCCATCTTGTCCTATTTAGGAGGGCCAAATCACCTACATCTAATTGTATTTCTATTACAGACATTTTCACCCCATTCATCGGTGTATGTTTAACATATAAGAACATAGTAAGAAATATAATTGATTTGATAGTAGAATCCAAAGGTTGAATGTACTGTCACGAACACATCCCACATGTGGGTTAAGTTACTATTAACATCTGCAAAGAAAAGCAGTAATACTAAGTTTTATCATTAAGTTAATAGCAATATTGGTTTCTTCTCCCAAAACTAGACAAATTTCATTTAAGTATCAACACTTGGCTTTCTTTTTTTTAAGATTTATTTATTTATTTACTTATTTATTTATTTATTTATTTATTTATTTATTTATTTATTATCTATGCATTGTTTTGTCTGCATGTATCCCTGCAGGTCAGAAGAGGGCACCAGAACTCATTCCAAATGGTTGTAAGCCATTATGTGGCAACCGGAAATTGAATTCAGGACCTCTGGAAGATCAGCTAGTGTTCCTAACCACTAAGCCATCTAGCCTATAAACAATTGTCTATTATTGCATTTGCTCATTGTGCAGACGTAAACACAGCCTGAACATCTGCATAGCTCATGGATACTCTTAGCTTATTTTCTGCATATTAGCTTTGACACTAGGATGACCAAAGCTTAGAAATAGTTCTGTATTCTGAATCTTTTCTCCCTATCCTTTGATATATTTAAATCTGAGCTTTAGAAACAGGAGTTGGTGGGCTGCAGTGCTCAAATCAATAAATCCCCAATCACAACGTGATACTGAGCTTAAGTTTCATGTCTGTAGTGTCGCTGGTAAACTTGAAAACAATTCAGCACCCTACACCTATATGCATTAACTCTCTTTAGGAAACCTCCAACAATCTTATTCTAATAAACTTATTCAAGTCTAAATCTAGCACAATAGTCAAAGTAGGTACAAGCAGTTGGGAGTGGTGGTACCTACATCACTTGATAGGAGGCAAATGCAGGCAGAACTCTGATTTTAAAAATCTGGCCTACATATTGAGTACTGAATGTCAAGCAAGCTAAGGCTATATAATGAGACTCTACTCAAAAAAAAAAAAAAAAAGAAAGAAAGAAAGAAAGAAAGAAAGAAAGAAAGAAAAAGAAACAACCAAAAGCAAAATCTTTAAGTATATTTTCCCTAACAATATTCTGTAAGCATTCATATTCATAGCCATTAACAATCAAAGACATTTAGTCATATCTGGACTAGGGAGATAGTTGGGGGAGTGGGGAGTACATGCCACCCACCATACCTGGTGACCTGAGTTGGATACCAGAGAATCTAGGTGGTAGAAGGAGAGAACAAACTCGCGCAATTTGTTTTCTGACCTATAGTTACATGAACACACATCAAAATAAACAAATGAATGGTAAAGTCATTTCTGGGATTAAAGTATAAGTGCCGAAAATGACATCTGTGGCTGGATTTTATTTCACTAGTATAGAGGTAAAAGGAAATTTGAGAAAATATTTAACTAAAAATACAGTCGTTGGCAAATGCAAATAACTTTCGAATGGTAAATCAACATTCAGATGAATAAAACTTTGCAAAGTCTTTAATAACTGAGGGAAAGTGGCATTCAAATTTCCTTTAACCAGCAATCAGATACCTATACATCCCACAAGTACTTCAGTGTCACCTAACCTCCCTCCCAAACCAGGCAAGTTGTCTCTGGTTTCAGCTGCTGGTAGTATTTTGGACTACACTGGACTTGGTTGTATAACATATTGTCACTATCAGGCATGTGTGTTTACTTTCAGGGCTGGGACTTCTGGTGAGGACTGGGTGTGTTCCAAGCCAATGGTCTTATGCAACACTTAAGTTGAATCAAAACTAAAGAACACCTGATAAGATTCATTTACAACCTAACCAACCTGATACTCAAAGGCTAGACTATTCTTGACTACTCTTGGGAAGAATTCACAACTCTGATATTTACCCTCATGTCTCAAGCCATCAAGAGTACTGTTGCACTGGGCGCTGGGTAAATGGGTAAATGATTTACCATTTGAAAGTTATTTGCATTTGCCAACGACTGTATTTTTCAGCAAATACTTGTTGAAAAGAGAGGCAGATTTTATTTAAGTTCATGTCAGCCATGTGAAAAGAGTTTTCTGCATGCAAGGCAGACAAGCCTTTCTATAATATGCACCCAATGGACAAGCCCTTGCTATCAGAAACTTCTGCCACAGTGGAGTAAGATCATTGTTTAAACTGATCATAGAATTAAGTGGACCCGGGATGCTTCTCACAGCTCTACTTCACTCTGACATAAATAGTGTAGCTATCCAAAAATGTTCCAACTAATGCAACTGATTTAATTAACACTCTTAAACTCAAGATAAAAGACCAAAATTATATATATCATAATTCTAATTTTGAAATATAATAAAGTTAACGTATGTACTTCTCTATCTTAGAAATTAATAGAAATTACCATTCTTAATATAAACATACATATCTCTGTTCACTAAGCAACTATGCATAGCAAGAAGTAGGCTAAGGGCTTGGCATATCCTTAATGAAGCAAAAATGTCCAATGGCTGAATATATTAAAAGCCTAAAAAAGCTTAAAGAGACATAAAATAAAAGTTAGGTGTGAGAAATAGATCAGTTCCTTTTGAGCCTTGCAATTCTATATCCACAGACTGCAATTTTACAGAAATCATCACACCCAGTGAGGGAGATTGTAGAAGCCAATGTAGACTCAAAAACCCAAAGGGAGTAAGCGGAGATGTGGATGCAGTTATCTGCTGTTACACTTAGCAAGCATGCACAGCACACAGCAAACTTAAATCAGCCTGAATACTGATTTCGGTCCCACTTCTCACAGTCTTAACTCATGTAGACAGAGATGGTCCGGTATTTGAAGGGACTTCATAGGACAAGCGCACACTCATCCATCTTCAACGGCGCCTACCCTGAATGGACTTGGCTCTCTATATTGTACCTTCCTCAAGGAGGAAACTACAGAAAGGAAGAGTGTTTTGTTCATTTTTCTAAGTTCTGCCCTGGTCCTTAGCAGAGCCATAGTGAACACCTGTCGGTAAGGATAAAGCAAGTAAAATTATGATGACCTTAGTCTTGGTTTGCAACATTGTCACTAGGTGATGCTGAACTACTCACTATGCCCCCAGCTTCTTGCTCTTTAATGCTGACCATTTTGACAGTACTTAACCACAGACTATCAATATCATAGGATTCTAGAACTGAAGATCTTGTAAAACCACCCACTGAAACAGGTAACAGGCCTGAAGTACCTGCCTTTACCTAAGTTGTCCAAACCCAGTGCTTCTTCTCCTATAGCCAGAATCTTCACTCTGAAACATCTCAGAATTTGTTAAAACATTTACACACTGGTTCTGGCCCAAGGCATCTATATTTAAGAGGTCTCAGGAGGTAGAACAGGCTTCTAGAAGATTCCAAGTCTTCTGGAAGAAGCCAACTCAGATCATCACTGCCCATTGCTGGAGCTCTGAGTTAAGAACTGTCAGAAGCCACATATTAAAACAGAAGACAGCATAAAATATAGGAACAGATGAAGCCTGTCATGATGACACATGCCTTTAGTACCAGCACTCAGGAGGCAGAGGCAGGTGAATCTCTGTGAGTTCAAGGCCAACCTGGTCTACAAAGCAAGTTCCAGGACAGCCAAAGCTGTTACATAGGGAAACCTTGTCTCAAAAGGCATATCAAAGAAAAAAAATGCTTAGATATATGTATATAATATATGTATATTTAAATACATATATATGGCAACAGATAGCATCTCTCCTTGGAAATAGTTAAATATATCAATCAAATGCCTAACTTAGGCTTCATTAATATCGGATCCCTACATCATAATCATGTCTCTTAGCACATAATAAATGGAAATAGGAACTCTTCACTTCATTAAAAAAAAACAAGTGTAATGTTTCAAAGTGAGCCTTGGGAGCCGTTGATATAAAAGCTCTTCTCACTTTAATGAGTTGTGATGTCTCTTCAACTTTCTAAAGCATTTAAAGAATAAACTGCCGGATTCCGTTTTTTGAGGTTTGTGCAGCCATAGCCCTTCCCACCTCTAGTCATAACTAATGTGAAGCGAAGAAGTGTCTCTTCAATCGAAAAGCTGCTGAGCTCACTTTGTAAGTCACTGGGTTTTAAAGCAGGAAATTATGGGGTAAAATGATACTGCAATTCAGCCATGGAAGACAGAAGACTGATGGGGTTGGGCAGGGACAGCGAAAGGCAGCTGCTGAAGGAAAAGGGATGTTTGAGGTGAAGTAGACTTGAGGAAATAAATTGAATGAGACACTGGGATGAAAAGAAATGGCCAAGACTATGACTAAAAGAAAAATCAGTTAAGGCAAGAGGCAGGCAATTTCCAGAGATGGAAGGAGGCCTGGACAACTTACAATTCTTTCTTCAAATTTCTGTAACATTCATTTGTTTAGTCTATGCACACATGCCCCAGAGTCCATGTGGAGGTCAGAGGACAACCTCCATGAATTAGTTCTCTCCTTCCACCCTGTCTGCTCTGGGGATCAAGCGCAGGTCTTCAGCTTGGCAGCAAGTGCCTTGAGCTGTTTGAGCCATCCATCACCCAAGCACTATTACTTTATTTTTGAGAAGAAGGGAAATGTTCAAACAAAGACAAATGTGTAGCCACGGCTTGGCAATAACGAAGGTCTGGCTTTCACCATTGCTTCCTCCAGCTCCTGGGAGCTTGCTTTGAGTAATCCTAATTCTCTCCCAGTGAAACTTCATCATTCTTTTTGAAGCCAGGTCGAAGTTACTTCTAATACAAACTAAGTGCTACTGGACCTAAGACTGCTACTACCTACAATGCAAAGCGTCTAAATCAGAAGCTATCCTCTCAACTCTTAGCATTGCAAAAATACAGACACCAGCAGGGCTGATTATAACTTCTGAAGCTCTGTACTCATCGCCCATGTCACCAGTGCTGCTCTCTGAAACTTAAGTTCCCCACCCTGTAAAGTGAGGAAATTGGGCTAGCTTCCGAAAGCGTCCTCTACTTTCCAAGTACTGTAGATTATAGACTACAATAATGGTCTTTAAAATTCAAGTACCAGAAAATCTCTCCATTATTCTGAGAACATGAGAAAGAAAAAAAGAAAAAACTACTTACTTCTTTTCCCAAAGGAAGAAAAAAATCACCAAAGAACTAAACTGAACAGCCACATAATCCACTTCCCTTTAAACAGCCCTGACTTTGCCCATTCTTCCTCCTCATTCGCCAAGCTTTCTGCCTTCCTGGGGAAAAGGTTCTCCTAAAAGAACATTTATATACTGATTTCCCACTCACTGTCCAAGCACCCCTTCACACAAATTTAATGAATCATTTCCTATCTGTGTATTGGGCAGGGGGAGGGGGTGGGAAATTGCTATGATTTCAGAAGGTAGGCTTTTCCCCAAAGTACAATTTAGCTTCTAAGAGCTCTGTAAAGAGAATGAAAAGCTGCATATGTAAATAAGGATCAAGGACTGAGCGTCCACAGTAAAGTCTAAGAGAAAATGTGCTGCGTGAACACCTCAGCAGCCGCTCAAATGCACCCTGGTTGAAAAAAATCCAAGCCTTCCACAGCAGAATACAAAATGCCCGAAGTCAGAGCTAACTAGTCCACTAGACCTCATCCTTAAAAGCCTACCAGCCCAGACAAGGCTGTTGGAAAGACTAGCTTGTATTCCACGACACAAATTTAGCAGACCAAACCTTAATCAAACTATAGAAACTCGATGTACACTGACTGAAAAAGCTGGCTATACGATGAAGTTTTAGCTAATGGTTTTAAAGCTTCAGAAGTTTAAATGAAATAAATTCCCTAAGATGGTCTCTCATGAATTAGAAAACAAGACAAAACAAAACAAAACCTTTATTTTGGTAGATGTCTCAAAGATGGCGGCACTGGTGTTCTGACAAATATCCTGTGAAATCTACTCAGGAACAGAGCGCTTTACTCCAGTGAACGCAGAGAAGAGGGAAAGAAAGCTTCTCTCCTCAGAGGCCAAGAAGAGCACACTACACAAAAGAGGGCACAGAAGCACCCAGAAGAGCAAAGCATGTCATGCTGAAAGCATTCCGACCCCTTTATTACAGTCCTCACAGACATTTGCTGAGGCTCTCCTGTGATACATTGATACATAGTCTCTGGTAGACAGACTATGTTAATGAGTAGGAAGAGAAAGGGGTGGGTGCTTAGTATCAACCTGAAAGGACATGCTCTTTGGTCCCCTCCACACAACAGACCGCAAACAATAATGTCTTGAAATTAGCATTTAGAAACTCGATTTGATGATAACAACTTGAGCTTGCAGTGTAGTGCCTGCTTCCCACCCACAGCGCTTAATGTACTAAATCAACACCCCATCCACCAGGGCATCCCTGTTACTGATGTAGCTGCAGAGAACGATCCATCCTTATCCAAATGAGGAAACAATTCTGGACGGTTAAATTAGTTGCTCACAGCTACAGAATTAATAGTAAAATAGGGAGTACAACTAAGGGCTCCCTAAGCTACTGCTCTAGATTTTGTTTATTTTTTTTTCATTTCCTAAATAAGAAACTTTTCCTTTATAAGTCTTTAGGGGACTTAGGCATTTTTTTTAATTGCAACAGTACTCATAAAGTAGTGCCTTTTTAACATGAAGATAATTAATCATATCAAGTTCACAGTTTTCTAGTTAAAAAGATCAGTATGCTATCAAGGAAAATTTTCTGTTCAACAAAACTTTTCAGTTTTACATTCAAATACATCACAGAACAGTCCAAATTTTCTATGAAAGTCCCAGCCACTAATCATCATTTTAAAATTAGTTTTAGGCATTCATTATTATCACTGAAGTCAACACCTCCTCATTTGAAAGTACTTTTAGTTTATTATTTTAAAAGATAAAAAGATTACCTTCACATCTTCATCATTAACTGTAGTCTGACTCCTCTGAAAGTTATTTTAAATGTTGGATTCCAACCTACAACACCAACACAAACTATAAATCGTGTTTTCCCTGTCTGCCCTTTGTGGGCATCTTCAATAACTTTGCCATGTCTTGTGGCTATTGTTTCAGTATAATTGAATTCTTGGAAGATTTCATTTGCCTCAAAACATTTCAAGAGAACAATATGAGCAACTCAATTATCATCAGACAACTCAGGGAACTGAAACTGAATAAACAGAAATACTGGGATTTGTCCATGAGCTGTATAGAACTGGCTCCCCCACACTGTCCCATCCCAACACCCATCAACTAAAACCCCAGAAACACTAGTTTTGCTTTGAATTCTTTCTCCACATCATTTCTTTGGCTATCTGCACTTAATCATTTTAGACATTATCGTGCAATACTGCAGAGTTAGTAAAAATAAAATAAAAGGCTACTTCAACACCAAGTACATAAGAAGCAATTGTAATGCAAAGTATCTTAAGTCAATCGCTACATTGTTGGCATACATAAATGGTATATATTTTAATAAGTTATTGGCTTGTTTTTGTTTAGAACATGTAGCTCATGTGGATCTTAAACTCCCTATGGCAGTTAAGGCTAGTTTTGAACTTTTCATCCTCCTGGCTCTGCTTTTCAATTGCTGACAATATAGGCATGTACAGCCACACTATCGATAGATAGGTAGATAGACAGACAGACAGACAGACAAATAGAGATATAGGGAGAGAGATAGGGTAGACAGACAGCGATAGATAGATAGATAGATAGATAGATAGATAGATAGATAGATAGATAGAGATAGATTATAGATAAATGATAAATAGATACATGATAAATAGATACATGATAGATAGAGATAGAGACAGATAGATATAGAGAAATAGATGATATAGACAGATAGATGATAAATAGATACATAGATGATGGATAGATATTGATAGATGATAGATGATAGAATCTTGATAGAATCTCTTAAATTCTGACTACAGCTAAATCTTTATCCTTATAATCAAAAATTTGAACTAATTGAATTATAAATGTAAACATTTTGAAATTAATTGACTCTTTGGTGGGCCTTCTTGGCTAAAACTCCAGGTGTGACCACTTATGTTGGGCAGTTGAAATGGGACTCTGAGAACTCACTTTCCTATAGAACCACCATCATTTTTCTCCCTGGAAGGCAAGTAAATCTGCTAATCTGAAGAAAACAAGGCTTTGATCTCTTCTCCCCCAATCTCTGAGAATCAGAATTCTGGCACACACAATTGACCTAGCTGTCATTGGTCTGTTCCTGTTACTTTGGGTCTAGTTAGCACCTTGTAATCATGGATAGTCTTCTGTAGCCTGAACTCAATCTTTTTATTCTATAGTCAAATTTGACTATAAAACCTTTAAGTTGCTAGATACAGTTTCCTGAGAAGAACTTTGCAAGCCATTTCCTGTAGTTTGACAAAGGGCGGAACTTCAGAGGCAAGGCAAAGGGCTACTGGGGAACAGAAGTGAAAATAAATTCCAATTGAAGCAGTCAAGAGAAAATCCACAGAAAATAGAGGATTTTGTTAACACTTTGGATCTGGTGGCTAAAACCATGTTTACCTACAAGAACATCCAAAAACAAAAGACGTGATGCATCAGTTCATTCCAGCACTCAATGCTTCCAGGAAACCTGAGCTGGATGCATCTGATGTGCTACCTACCTAGCTCATTTCTCCCTGACAATAAACTTCAAAGAGTTGGAAAATGAGTCCAAAATCTATGAGTGACAGATTATCTGTAGTTCCCTCCTAGTTTTTCCTGATTTTAGGAAACTGCAGCCAGATAAAGATAATTAGAACATATCAGTTCAGTCTGTATTTTAAGTGTCATCTATCATGCACTGTTGATCATGAATCTACAGATATAGATTAAACCTCAACCTGACTCTGAGGAACAGGTCTTACTTTTAGGATCATCACACAGAGGTTGTGGAAGTCAGTTCCTAGAAGTTTTCCATGCTATTCATGCTAAATTTTCAATAAAAAATTAAAAATGCAAAGAGCAGATAGAGAAGGGTTCAGTTATAAGAGCATGAGGGTAACTGGTACACGGTGTAGATGCATTAGACACTGTAAAAGCTGGAAAGCATTTCTCTCTGACAAGAGAGAAATGTGCCCAGACATTGGGAAGATTCCACTGTGACATTAGCACCCATGACACCTCTAAGTGCCTACCAACAGCTTTGCTGTGAAACTTCTGGACAACCAATTAAATTTATTCCTAGAATTCTCTCAGTTTTATTAACATTGTCTTATATACTTAAATACAATTGCAAGGCTCGGGTCTTGAGCTCTGTTCCTTGCAAAGTTCTCTTAGTGCCTGTTTTGAAGCACAGAACATGCACTTCAGTCAAGCCCTCCTGCACATTCAATAAATCTACATACAAAAACAAGGTAGTTTATTGTAGCACACAGTGCTACGTAAAGTTTGCATAAAATATATCCATGAGCACACATACACAAGCACATACAGTATTTGTTTCCAGGACTCTGGTGTTTGGCATCATTTACACTTAATAATCACCCAAGGGCCTTAAAGTTGCTAATGTTCTTGTTATAATTCAAAGCAAAAACACAAAAGTTTCTGGGACCATAACACTGGTCTATTACAAAGAATCCCAAGTATGTCACGATTTTGGGAGCCTATGTTCTATCACTGCCTTGTGACAATGAAGAAAGGTTGATTGAAAATACCTTTCACACTGTACATGTTATCTGTGATGGTTTGAATAGAATGGCTCCCATAGGCTCATATATTTAAGTACTTGGTCACTGGAGAGTGGCACTTCTTGAAAGGATTAAAAGGTTTATGAGGTGTGGCTTTGTTGGATGAAGTGTTTCAGTGGGGGATGGGTTTTGAGGTTTCAAAGGCCACACCACGCCCAGAGTCTCTCTCTGGGATCATGATGTAGCTCTGAGATACTTCTCCACTGTGTTTGCCTGCCACCATGTTCGCTGCTGCCATGCTCCCCATCATGACGATATTAGACTAAACCTCTGAAACTTTCATCAAGTCCTCAATGAAGTGCTGTCTTTTATAAAAGTTGCCTTGGCCATAATGTTTCTTCACACCAATAAAACAGTAACTGAAAGAGTACCCTAGTTTTACATTATGCAGACCATAGGTGAAACCAAAGAAGAAGAAGAAGAAGAAGAAGAAGAAGAAGAAGAAGAAGAAGAAGAAGAAGAAGAAGAAGAAGAAGAAGAAGAAGAAGAAGAACTAATTTTTTTTTCTGTATGCAATGGTTTAAAATTGAATTTCTCTGATATTTGCTCTTTTCATAGTGCTTACCGCATATTTTACTTTAAAAACTGGGATTTTGCTATTGCTATTTAATGGGCCTTTTTGTTGTTGTTTGCCCATCTTCTCTAAGATATATGCTTTTTAAGAGAAAAGAAATCTGTTTTGGCCATGCCTCTACTTCCAGATAGCTGGAAGAAAGCATGGTACATATAAAATAAAATGAATATCTGCTAAATAAATAAAAGTTTCAAAGAAACAATCGTAACTGCCTAAATTATCTGCATTATAGTATTTTGATTTATTATTTAAGAAACTTAAAGAAAGGTAAATGGTAAATGAAAGTGATTAATTTTATTGAAGCAAAAGGGATAGGGGACAGCAAAGGATAAGAACCAATACCAAAGCTTACTTGGGCTAGAAAATATACTTAGATCCAAAATAAATAACTAACATAGAAGGTGCTAACTAATTTAGTAAGTAGTTACATTTAAAACTTGTCCTTTCTGCCAGGCGTTGGTGGCGCATGCCTTTAATCCCAGCACTCGGGAGGCAGAGGCAGGTGGATCTCTGTGAGTTCGAGGCTAGCCTGGTCTCCAGAGCAAATGCCAGGATAGGCTCCAAAGCTACACAGAGAAACCCTGTCTCGAAAAACAAAACAAAACAAAACAAAACAAAAACAAAAACTTGTCCTTTCCTAACGCTGAGAAAGAGCACTTCTTTCCATGTTTGCACAGACTAAGGACTGTGCTTCTGATGTCATCCATAAATGGGGTTAGCACAAATAAAGTGTAAAGAGACTCTACACAACTGCTCAGTCATTTATGAAAGGATAAAAATGAACCGTACTAAAGCAAAAGCTGTACTGAATTAAAATGGAGTCATTGCTTTCATCTACATGTAATAAAAAAAGCACATTTACATAGTCAAGAGGACACACAATAAGGGAATTTAAATAAAGCATAACTTGGGTCCTGACTGAACAAGAATGGGCAGTTCTTATTGAACCAATCTTGCTAAAATTAATTGTTATGAACCACAAAAGTTTTGGATATTTGTTACAATATGAAGTTATGACATGAAAAATAACTTATGTCATAATATTATTACATGAGTAAACATACCTATACACTCCGTATAAATATATGGGCACATAAACACATATATGGATAATTTCTCACTGGGGTAGCAAAATAGAACATCTAGATACTAATGGTAGATGCTGTTGGTTGTTAAGACTTGTGTGTGACTTTTGTGGCCTATTATCTATTTAATTTCCATGTGTGTATTAGCTGTAAGGTAGGGAGAAAATAAGCATTTACATTTTTCTACTGAAAATATAAAATAAAGAAATACTAAGAAAAAATATCTTCCAGTCAAAATACATGATCAGACCACCAAACACATATATACTGTTCACATATATAGAGAATATCAGATGTTTGTTTAGTTAGTTGCCTACTTTCTCCTAAAAGTGTACAAAAATTTTCACATGAAATAAACTATTAATTGAATAAATTTGAAGAAATTTTTCCAGCAAAGGATTTTGTTAATTTTCTGGTTTTGTCTATTCTCTTTCTAAAAATAGTGTTTTCACCTTTACATGACTACAGGTCTCCAATAAGAGAGACCTGTGTCTCTTTGCAGATGAGATTGGAAATAATACCACGAAGTACTGAATAATCTGTTACAGTTAACATGACCCTAAAAGTTATGAGGCTTTTAGAATTATTGAATGTCTATCACAGTAAGGTCATATTCTAAGCACTATTGGGTAAAACAAGAAATACAGTGCAATAGCTCACTATGGACCAATTACCTTGCATCTTAAGCTTCTCCAGTATCTTCCTATTGCACTCTCTAGATTCTGACTAAACATTCTTCTTTTGGAAACTTGGTAAACTCCTATTTGAGCCACTTTATCACCACATACATTCAGTTCACCCAGACTTCATCCTGCTGTTTGCCACACTCTAGCCTTGAAACCTAAGCTCATGAGATAAAATAGCACAAACCAGCTGTTATAAAATGGACTATGAGCTGCGTAAGTCACTCTTGTTCTTCCATATATCAATTAGTAAACTGGCATAGGTTTGAGAGCCAATATACTGGGATTGCCATCAGATGGCATCTGTTACTTCTTTGGATTGTTAAAACCCATTCTGACTGATACAGAGTATGTTCACAGCCACCCTAGTTCTTACAAATGCCTTCTGAGAAACAGAGGCCAAAATGAAAACACCCTGGTTTTTAAATATAGAGCGACCATTTCTTTCTAGTCCCGCAGTAGCAATGCTAGAACCCAAAATCAGAGTCTGGGTTCTGAAGCAGGGCCAGCAAAATGTCTCAGCCTGGTGACTTGAGGGTTTAATTCTTGGGACCCACAAGGTGGAAGGAGAGACTGACACCCATATCCTCTGACAACATGCATACACATACACACAAAAATAAACAGATAAATGTAATATTTAAAACTAAAAGGTAAGAAACACTTAAGTTTGTGGCACAGGATCTTTCCCCCATCCAGTGTTGAAGAAAATGAAGACCTTGTGTTTCCAGAAATACAAAATCCTTTCCAGAATACAGACATTCACATGGTCTGAAAATGCAAAATAATCTGAAAATTAAACTCTAAACTTTAAACTCTGGATGTGGTGGTCTTCAGGAGCAGGGGGAATGAGATGAAAGAGTTAACAGGCGAGATTGTGTATAAGTATATCATCTTTGAGTGATCGAGAAAACGACAATAGACAAACACATGCGCAAAATAGAAGGATTACAGTTCCTAAGGAGAAAACAATGGTCAATGTTCATGAAGAGATTCAGTGGCCCAGACAAAGACACCACCTCATTTTCAATAATAATCTTCAGGCATCACTAGGAGTCACGATGCAAAATGCTTGTATGTGGTCGAAATCAAATGGATAGGATAACGTCTGGACATGAAATAATTCGTAATGGTCCACTGAAAAAGTATAATGGCCAAGTACATTATTCTCTGCTAAAATAAATGGAAAGGAATTCAAATCAACTTCTTATAGATTAATGAGATCACTAACTAGCCATGTCACCTTGGGCCAAAGGGGAAAGGTTGAATAAGATTTATTACAAAACAACGGCACACTAGACACTGACAGATGTTGCACAAATATCTGAACTTTATTGGTGCAACAAAATGAGAGCAAATATGAATCATTTTATTTCTTATTTGCTTAGGGAAAAATGGAAGCCCAAAATGGTTAAATGACTTACTAAAATCCCAAACAATAAAATTTGATTGCAAAAGAGGGTTAATCTAGTTCCCCTTTCAGCTTATTTATACACTATTATTTTAATAAAATAAAAGATAGGCAATAGTGTGAATTATCTCTTAGATGTGGCAGTTATTTCAGTAAGTTAAGGCTGTTCTATTACTATAACTACCAAATGACTTTTAGGATACACTTGATTTGGGATTTTAACCCTCAAAAATGGGCAGTGAGCACAGAGGAGTGTATGCAATTACAGGGTGCTAGCTTTCCAGACATACATAATCTACTGATACTAATGGACAGTGACTACTTTACAGCAGCGCTTGCTTCTCTACTCAGTCCACTCTGATGATGTTTTAGTTCTTGCAGGTGTTCAGTTCCTGCACACAGATATGAAGCTGGCAAATCCCAAAGCATCTTTGGACCACTATTATTGCTATGGTAAGAAATCTGCCAGGCTGAGCCCTGAGCGTAACAAAAAGGTGTGAGAAATGTGACCTTCAGCAGTGGATAGTGACACATGATTGCAACAGTCAGCCTTGTCGTCAATTTTAAAATGGAGTAAAAGATTAAAAAGCCAATGGCACCCAGCTAACGACAGTAAACTAGAAGACATAAGATGAAATGTCAAATAACAGGTGGAAAAATGCATAAACACAAGCAATGGCGTAATAGTATCATTTTCCACTATAGTTATATTACATTCTGCTAAATTAAAACCCTGATGTAAAGCACTCAAGTTTTTCATTTGTAATATTGTCACTCAATATTTTAAGGCATTCAAATGCATCCCAATTCCAAGATAATGAATACATGCTATAGGAGGGGGACTGACAAAAGCAAATTCACATTTCTAAAGATACTGAGTGATTCATTAGTTATTTATTATTTAAGCCAACTATATCCTTTTCTTTTCAAGTCTCGACTATCCTTGAACTGTGTATCTAACCTTGGCTGTCATCGAATTCACTCTATAGACCATACTGGCCTCGAACTCAGAGATCTGTCTGCCTCATGAGTGCTGGGACTAAAGGTGTGTGCCACTAACTTCAGCTTCAATTTACTCTTAACATTGTTAGCAGCTCTCAAACACAGCTAACAAGAGGCTGGTTATAACAGTAGGTGGCAGGAAAAATGCCATAAAATTCAGTGTTCATTCCCCAGCAAATAAGGGGAGGGGGCAGGAAAGCAAAGAAATAATACCCACAGATCATCAATATTTTGAAATGCTAAGAGTGACTACAAAAAGGGCATGCATATCCCACAATACATAGCAAAGATGTTCAGACAAAGCAACTGGCTCAGCCCTTGCAGTCACTATCCTGTTTTTCTGGCATGGTAACACTCAAAATTCAGTGAGATTAAAAAAAAAAAAAAATCAAGACCACTTTTCCTACATTGTCATCAAGCTTTCATAGAAAGCAGTCTTGAAATAAAAATAGTAACCGTTTTAACCACTGGACTGTGAATGAAAATTACTGGGGAGGAAGCTGTGTCTGCAAAGACCAGTTGATTGATTAGGGCGGCAGTGATGTGGAGAGGTTGGAATGCTACAGATCCAGAGCCCAATTATGCATTATCTTGGAGTAGTTTCACAGCCCTGAATTGCCATCCTTGCCCACCTCTGTGTTGGAACTAACATCCTGTGACTAACAGATAAAAACTTCCTGGGATCTGTTAACTTATCAGGCCAGTGGCTTCTAACAAACCCAAAGCTATGGCTGTCATCAATAGCACTTGAGGCCTTTAGGAGAGATGCCCCATCTTGCTAGATCTTGCCTCTCTGATGCTTACATCAAGATACTTTTTGAAGTCTTGATACATAACTCTCTTTGTTGTGCTAAAACTCTACAAAACTGCTTCCATGTTGAAACACTGTCTTTGAGGAGACCTAAATGTGTCCTCCTTAGAGCTGTGGTCCCTTATACTTGCCCCAGAATAAATCATGTCTTTTATCTCTTTGAGGTGAAGGCTGTTTCTTGATGAGACCATCTACTTATTTCTTTACCATGGATGTTTTTGTTAGAAATATAACACATTTTAATTTTTTCCATGTAGAAGATTGGGAATGAGAGTGCAGTGTCATGGTAAACAACACAAATGAGATACTGGTTTAATACCAGTGAAACAAAAATAGTAGTGATACAATAGTCACAGAAAACTCACTACTGTTACCATGTTCACTCAGAACATCTGACTTTCAGGAACACATTTTTGATAGTAAGTAGAATTCCTGTAAACTAAATAAGATGTGAGTGCAAGGAAAATAGAACATTGTTACTGTTCAAGACAGTATGTCTCTGCTTTACAATATGGAAGAAACTAGACAAAGATGAAAGTTACCCAATCTAAGAAATTGTTTTTAGAAAGTTTTCAGAAAGAAACTTACTTGCTTTGAAATATAATACCTGCAAAGGAGAGTTCCAAAGAGAAGCAATGGGTCTCCTTCAATAGCTTTTCTCCAAGTCAGATTAACTTTGAGAGTCCTTCCCTCTGCTTTGCCTGAGGCTCCCCAAGCCTCTTCCTCTCTGTGGTTCTTGGTCACATAGGCCACAGTGTTCGACAACTGGCTAATCCTCTGTAGTTGCTCTCCACTCTCTTTGCAAGATGAAACACAAGACTCAGAGAGATAAAATTCTCAAGAGTTTGGAATGTTGACGGTCCAGAGCCTAATTATATATCTTGGGCTTTTCTTAAACTCTCACTGGGATTTCCTAAAGTACTTTGGTCAGTCACAAAGATTCCATTTGATGCCTGAATAAAGCCATAATGTTAAAAAATTACATCTGTTGTCATTGTCATCACTTAGCACCCCTGTAAGAGCTATAAGGAAAAAGAGCTTCATGTTAGACACATTCAATGTGTATATTAAATTAGATCAGGAAATTTTTATTAGTGTAGAAATAAGTTTCTTGAGATGTATGGTGGCTCACACCTCTAATCCTAACACTTGGAAAGCAGAAGCAGTAAGATTTCAGAGTCCGGGACTGGAGAGATAGCTCAGAGGTTAAGAGCATAGGCTGCTCTTCAAGAGGTCCTGAGTTCAATTCCCAGCAACCACAGGGTGGCTCACAACCATCCGTTATGAGATAATGGTGCCCTCTTCTGGTGTGCAGATATACATGGAAACATAATGTTGTATTCATAATAAATAAATGAATCTTTAAAAAAAAAAAGGTTTCAGAGTCCAAGGTCAACCTGGTCTACATTGTGAGTTCCAGGCCAGCCAAGGCTACATAGTATGATCCTGTTTCAAAAATAAAAGAAAAATAAGTTTAAAATAAAAGTGTCTGATATTCAAATATAGAAAGACTCTAGATATCTGCTAATACCCTAAAACTTTGCACACAGTCTCATGCTACTGGAAACAGAAATGAAAAGAAATGGCTGAGCCTCTGCCCTCCTATTTCTGCTCTTCTCCCTGACAGTAACTAATTGTGGCCACTCCATCACTGAACAAGTAGTTTCTGCATTCCACCACATTTTCTTGAAGCTTCTCTCTGCACTCCACGTGCCACAGACTGAGTTCTCTGTGATGGGGCCTTGACTGCTAACTAGGATGTCTTCATCTTCGAAACAAACCTCACTTGAACAGGCAGCAGAAGTCACTTAACAGCCAGACTCTCCCAGGACATTGAACCACAGCTCCTGAGAGCCAAATTCAAAGAACAGACTCCAGTCTCCACACCCAGTAACTAATGATGACTTAAACGTAACTTCAGGAACTGACAACTGACAAACAGAACCTAGGTACGTTATCTTTTGGGGACATTACTAGTGTGGTGGAGGGGTGTGCACAGGGCATGAGCACACAGGCACATCTGTGTATATGAAAGCTTACACACACAAACACCCCAAAATTAAGGACCCAACTCAGGGCCTTGTATACAGTAAATGATAATTCTGTGCTTATTTAAATGGTTTCTGACAAAGATCTTCATCATTAGTCTTCAATAAAGTAACCCTTTAAAAGTAACCCTTTTTAAAGTAACCCTTCAAATATATATATATATATATATATACATATATATATATATATATATATATATATATTATATATAGATTTTCTTTTTCAGAAACTTTCAATGACAAGGTGTTTAACAGAACAAGTATCCTAAGAGTGTGTCTCCTCCTTAGCAAATATGTAACAGACAGTCAATTATGTGGCTGAAGTGTTTGCATTTTATGGAGTACTAACTTGTCACTAAAATGGAAATGATAAGGCTGCCAAAGGATAAAGACCGAATTCATGTATGGAATCAACCAATACCCACAGAGCCCTTACAGCAAACAGGGATAGTGCCTAGTCTATCTATTTCATGGAATGCTAGCCCAACTGACACTCAGAAAGGCTCATTCTTTCCAAGTGAAATGAGTTGATTTTAGGAGATAGAACACATTTACACTTAGAAATTATGTGGGTGAAGTGCTTGAAATAGGCATGAAGTTTTCAATCTGCTTTCTTAAGAATCTTAATAGAGAAATATGTAGTTCTTTTAAAAAAAAGATTTGAAAAGACAGAGGTGTTGAAATTCTAACTCCACATTCATCTGACCACAGCTGGACCACAGCTGCCTGCTCCTTCTGTACTCAGCATCCTTCCACCATTGTTGCAGTAACATCTGCCTGGCTAGGTGCATTAGGATAAAGGGGCATTGCATTTAGCCTGGGCCCCACACAGGCGAGGAGAGTGATCCCGATGGACAGTCAGCAGCGAGGAGCTCATTGTCCTATTGGCATTGACTGACATACCCACAAGCATGAGATATAAATTGGACGAATTAGGCTAGAGGGTAAATCTATGGGCAGACAGAGACTGATACAGCAAGAAAAAAGAAAAAGAAAAAAAAAAAACTCTCAAAATGGACTTTACAAATATCAACTTGCCAACTCCAAGGATGGGACTATGACTCAGCAGAGTACTTGTCGCATAAATACGAGGACCTAATTCCAATCTCCCTAGAATCTATGTAAAAAGAAAGTCATTAGTGGTGCTTATGCTGAGGATTGGAGAAAGGACAAAGGCTGCCTGGGGCCTGCTGATCAGCTAGTCCTGACAAACTGGAAAGCTCCAGATACAGAAAAACACTTTCTCAAAAACTAAGATGATAAGGTTGGAGGCATGGCTCCACAGTTAAAAGCACTTGATACTCTTGCAGAGAACCCAGGTTCACTTCCCACGTGACAGTTCACAGCCATCCACAACAAAACAACCCGGCATCATCCTCTTCCGCCTCCTTGCACCATGCAGGCATGCAGCAAACAAGAATGCATGTAGCAAAAACTCATACACATGAAATCAGTGCAAATAAACCTTTAAAAAAAAAACTAAAAGAGTAAGGGATGAAGAACAGCACCACTGACCTCTGGCCTCCACGGACATGCATATGCGTGTACGTACTTGTGCATGCAGGAGCATACTCATACAGACATCATAGGCAAAAACACACACACAGAGTTGCCAACTCCATTTCATACTTAGTAAATAAGCAAGTATAGAAGAACTTGGTGGGGAGTCAAGAAAGCCATAGCAATTAGTGAATTCTCTGAAAGTGTCCTATTAAATATGCTTCTCATGGTCCTTCCAAAAGCCATCGGCGTTTTCTTAGTCTATGTTGCTAAGTGAAGAGTTAACGATCTCATAGACCTCTCTAGGTTGCCATGGGCTCTAAACACACAAAACACACAGATTTTGTTGAGAAATGTTTCCCAGTCAATAATTTCCTCTTCAGGGTAGAGGAAAGAACCCTTTAAAATAACATGATCACTGTCTCAGCGTAAATTAGATTTGAAGGCCAACAGTCTTTCATGATAGTAGAGCATTTGGGATATAATTGAGCATATGAACATATTTTGCATTGTGCTATGATGAAAGTGTTAATTTCACTAGAAGTCTTACAAAATCACTATTTTAATTATTTGTCTATCATTCCTTTGGGGTCTTTTTATTTCCATGTGGTCCTTCTTGTGTTTGGAAGCTAATAAGCTCCCAAGCTCAGACAGACACCAGTATCATGAGACAAGTTTATTTCTGGAAAGGTAAAATACAAGGTCATAACCATAGCTTAAGTCACCCTCATCCCAAAAGAAAAGTAATGTTTCGAGGGGCTACATATTGATTTTAAAGTGCATGTTAAGGATGGCTGCATGGACTCCAAAAATGACTCCATATTCTTATCTGTAATTCATGTAGGAAGTTGGATACTCTCTGGTAGTGACACCAATATAATTCTCTCTCTCTCTCTCTCTCTCTCTCTCTCTCTCTCTCTCTCTCTCTCTCTCTCTCTCCCTCTCCCTTTCCCTCTCTCTTAATACTAAACTGCTTTCCCCCTGTGAGATATATTGGAACATATCTAACTTAGATATATCATGTACCTGAAATAGCAGGAAGAAAGCCCTGTCTCAGCATGCCATTTCTGTTCCCTATAATTTAGACATTCTTCATGCTGCATTTATGTCCATAGGGTAATAATCCTTACATTAAAAGCCAGCCATTTCTTAGTGGCTTACCCTTCAAGTGCTCCCTCACACCCTTTCACTTTGTCACCTCACCCTGCCTCCAACTCTTGGTGTTTTTAATCAGGAACTCAAATGTGGTAAACTCTCTGTCTGCCTGGGAAACACCAACAGGCATAATGATGACATGGTTTGGAAGAGCAAGTTGAAATAAGCCCGTAATTCTTGTCCTAAAATACACTGCTGTAAACAAAGCCTTAAGATCGTTTTCAAACCTTGTCTTTATCAGATTCCTTCAGCGAGTCCTTGGTGGTTTTTTTTTTTTTTCCTTCTTCTTACACACATGCACTAATGACACAGCGGATAATATGTGTTTCTAAAAGTTGCTCAGACTGACGGATGGAAAGTGGTCATCAAAAAACTCAAAATAATGTAAAGGTGAATGCATGGAAGGGCAAAGCCTTGCCCCAAAGGAGGGAAACCTGAAGCTCAGTAGCCATTCCAGCTACAGTGCATCTTAGAGGATATTTCCCTAGGGGAGTAAGAGATAGTCATTTCAAGCTTTAGTTCTGAAAACAGTGTGCTATTTTAATTTCTACAACAGTAGAAAATCACTATAGATTAAATAAAAATAAGTAACACTGTATAGTGGACTTAAATATCCTAGCTGGAGCCAAGGAAATATGTCAGCCTGGCTATAACAACACAGGAGCAAGAGGGTACTGTGGCAAATTACTGCTCTGGCCTGATTATCTGTAAGCAAGTGACTGTTTAATCATCTCAGTATCACATGTTTTACTGGGCTCTTAGGAGGATTTAAAATGTATATAAGGCTGGAGTGATGATGTGATGGCTCAATGGGTAGAGCACTTGTCATACAAGTGTTGGCAGCGGAGTTTGGATCTCCAAACCTATTACAAAAAGCCGGATGCAGCAGGCCTGTAATCCCAGGGCTTCTATAGGAAGAAGGAGGGGCAGATTCAAACACCTAGAAGCTAAGGGTCCAGCTAGAATGACAAACACAGCAAACCAAGAGAGACCCTGGTTCAAACAAAGCACTGATGTCTGAGGCAGTCCTTGGACTCTCTTACCTTTATATACATGCCATTACACAGCTGTGCATACACACCCACACCTACACACACACACACACACACACACAGAGAGAGAGAGAGAGAGAGAGACAGAGAGAGAGACAGAGAGAGAGACAGAGAGAGAGACAGAGAGAGAGAAAGAGAGAGATTTCCTTAAAAAAATAAAAAACCTCTAGAATCTATCAGTTGACAGCTAACTTTTATCTCCAAAGAGTCTGAGTTAATAAAACCAGTTTCAAACTTTACCTTAAAGCCTTAGTGTTAAGGCTTCTAAGTGTTCCTTGAAGTGACCACCATGATGGAGCTGGAGTGGTGATGGACCAGGATCTCTAAGTACAGAATTTAAGTTCCCCATCAATGTTGTCATGTGTATTTAACTGGAGACATCAAAGTTTCCATTTTCACCACATCATACCAGCAGAAGAAAGTACCAAACCCAATGACTCAAAAGCGTGTTCCCGTTGAATATGAAAGCAGAGTGGAGCTCACCAAGTAATTATTGAAAGAATGTAAGTATTATTTTAACAACCCAGCTAATAAAACAAGCTTAAGATCTCAAAAAAACAAGGACTCAGTTTTAAGTGCAACAAGTTAATATAAAGGTCCATTTCTTAATATTTTTCCCATCTCCACCATTCCCAAATAATTTCATATGTTTTCTAAATTGTAAGGTCATAAGCTAAATCACACCTCACTAAGTTTTACAAGAGGGAGAAATGGTTTCCTCCTTCCACCTTCTGATTAATCTGAAATAGAGCCTTTATTTTTTATAACATACAGTATGTGCAATTGAAGTTAAAAACTCCATGAAGTGATTTATATTACTAGTAGAAAGACTCGAGTTGAAGGTGGAGTCTAATGTAGTCATAATTTGAAACACTGTCAAATGGGTGCCCTAGAGACTCTAAAGTAAAACGCAACTAATCATTTCAGAGAAAGGTGTTCAAAAGAAAAAGGAGCTACAGTTTCAGTGAAAGACAAATATATTGATATGTCAATCACATACCTCACTCTCAAGTCTATACTACATCAGGCAAATAAATTCGTCTCATGTGGTCATAAGCATAAAAGACTCCTTGACAATCAAGATCACAGACACAAACATTTGTAAGATCAAAAAACAATGTCTAGTTCTGCCCATCTCTGTGGTTTCTCTTCTGTATTATTATAACAGGTTCTGTGAGGAAGACTGCTATTAGTCTGGCAAACAGGGAAGAGAAAGTGCCAATTCTCCCTCTATATTAATTAATAACATTTAAACATATCCCAAATAGATGGTATCTCTTATAAGTGTGAAAGTTTACTGAATAATTACAGTCTTCTGATCACATTAAAATTACTCATCACAATGTTTAAGAAACAAAAACTTCCATTCAGTTGCTTTTTTAAGAGGGAAAAATGTTCTCAAATTATGAACGAAATCTTTATTTACTTGCATGGTCTGTGTGTGGGGGGGGGGGGGTATGGGGAGCAGTGGGAGTGAATGCACATAAGCAGGAGCCATAGGGAGACACCCAGTGTTGTCTTCTGTCACTCCCCACCTTATAGACAGGACCTCCCACTGATCCTGAAGCTCACTGTGGCCACTGGGCTAGCAAGCCAGCGACCTCCCAGAATCTGCCTGTTTCCACCACCAATTCTGGGGTTATAAAGCACATAAAGCCATGCCCAACTTTCTGTGTAGGTTCCGAGGTCTTGGGTCCTCATGTTTTCACAGCAAGCATTTTGTCCCCTGAGCCATCCCCACCCCCACCGACCCTAACCACCCCCAACCCCGGGCCCATTACAAAAAGTTTTTAAACCTCCTATTATAGAAACTGCCATTTTTGGCTGAAGAAAATAAAATGGAGTCTTTGGGAATTGAAATTTTTAAGTATGCTATATGTGCATAGGGACATTATGTGTCAGCGAGGAAAAATAAAATCGAAACTCTAAGAATACCCTCAACTGACATACATACAAAGTAGAGTGAGAGACTGTCAAACTGTGAGAAAAGTTCCATGCCAGCCAGGAAGTTCCACACCCCTCAAAGGTTCACATGGAGATACAGTAAAAATTGGCAACAATTTGGTGAATGGATAACTGAACAAAAAAAAAAATCTAAATTGAGAAAAAAAACCCAAAGATGAATGCAGAGTGGGATCCAGGGTGGAAAAAAACTCTATACCATCTGAGAGCTCCTATAATATCTCTTTTGCTAACCTACAACATTATAATTATTATTTTAGCTTCTCAACAGTGTTCTGGTGAGCACTAGTCTTACTTACGTGTCACTTTGTACTAACTTAGAAGATACAAACAGAAAACAAGTCACCATCTGTAACTCAGTAATTTCTTAACTGAGAGCAGCTCCAGTGCCACCCAGATCAATAAATAAGCAGGGTATCCAGCATCCAGCTATCTCCTTCAAGCCTCTTCCAAAGCAAGTACTAACACACAGACTTCTAACTCATCAGTCAGCTTGTCTATTTCTGAAACTTATGGAGGTAAAATGAAATGTCTACTCGTGTCTGATTTCCTCTTCCTGAAATGCATCAATATGGCTATGTATAACACAAGGCAATTCTCTCACATTGTGGTGTGATTTCATCACGTGCACACACTCCCACACTTTGGTACATTGTACTACTGACAAGAATTCAGGGCATCTACATCATGGAACTATTAAGAGTGTCGATGCTATTATACAGCCCCACATTCTTTGAATGAACACATGTACTCAGTTCTTCTGGGCTCATATCCAAGGATGGATTAGCTGGCCATTAGGCTGTACAAAGTGACTATGCAGATTTACAATCCACAGTAGCCTGAGAGGCTTTCCCTTGCTCTGTATTCCTGTCAGCTACACCTGGTATCACAGGGGTGCAGCAGCTTTGCATTTCACTGATGAACAGTTCTTCCTATTTTCACATGACTTTTGGCTACAGGACTCATTTATGAAGTGTTTGTTCTTCTGCATACTACTTTCAAACATCTAATTGTTTGTCATCATTATTGTCATCTAACAAGCTAAGAACTGCTCTACAACATGCCTAACAGTCACTAAAAGTAGCGTATTTCTCATGAGAAGTTAATTCCTTGTTTTCTTTATTCTAACCTTATTATTCCAAACTGTTGATTCACCATTTCTTTTCATTATCCCTCTGAAAGTCAATTACAACTCAATAATTAATAATGTACAAGAACCACAGAGGGTTTTACACAATGTTTGTTTCACACAGACAGACTTCCTTAGACACAGAGGCCAGATGCTCGGGATTGGCTGTGTCTTGTTTCTATTTGTTTTCAGTAAATGAAGTAGTAGGCAAGCCTCCCTATCTGTGTGAAAAAGAAATGAAGAGTCACTAAAAATGTTTAAATAGATTTATTTTATTTCATGCATATGAGTGTTTTACATACATATATGTGTGTATGTACTATGTACGTCCCTGGAGCCCATGGACTTGTAGACAGTTGCAAACTGCCTGGGGGTACCAGGGATCAAATCCCAGTCCTCTAAAAGAACAAGTGCTCTTATCAGCTGAGACAACTTGACAGAACAGGTCATTAAAATTTCCTAAGTCTAATTATGTCCTCTTTGCCAATATATGGACAGATTAATGCTCAGTCAGCTCTTTAAAAGAATATAAGAAGGAAAAGGGGGAAAAATAAAAAAGAAAAACACTTGTAAAAAGAAATCAGTGGGGCTAGATAAACACCCCAGTCAGTAAAGTGCTTGTCATTCAAGTGTAAGACCCTTACTTCTATCTCTCTCAGCAAAGATTAAAAAATTTTAAAAAAATGCTGAATGTGGTTGAGGCACTGAAAAACTTATGAGGCAAAACAGAGAAAGTGAGACAGAAGGATCCATGTTGGCCAGACAGGTAAACCAACTCTGCAAGCTCAAGCCAACTGGAGATGTCTTAAAGCCAAGGTGGACAGTTCCCGAGGAACAGCACCGGAAATTGTCCTCTTGCCCCCACATGCATAAACACATATATGCATGTGAACACATATGGACACTCACATGCATTTAAAAGGAAGAAACGAAAAGGTAATACACAAGTACTTCTCTCACTTCTCCTCAGACTAAACATAGTTACATTCTGAAAGAAAAAAAGTGTTCATGACCTTTTTCCTTCTTTGCATGATTAATTATTTAATGTACTATTAATTGGAGGATATGGCTGAATTTCAAACACTTTCATTTTCAGTGCATCTCACCCTTTAGTGTAACCAATGATTAAGTAATTGTGTAAAAGGTGAACCAACAAGGTCATCTGAACATTCTCTTCAGCACTCATTACCCACCATCAATAGCAATTAGTAATGGCAACATTTCCATAAATCAACGTCTTTCTGATTATTCTCTGATGATAAACAGTCAAAATGTGTGCATTGCTGCCCACCTTTTTAATATTACATGAAATATTAAGTCTAAATATACCACTGAGAAAACTCAAATGAAAACGAACAGTGGTTTCTTTAATCAAAATGAGCCAGAATAATAATTTATGTACCTTTGAAAGAACACAAACCAACATACGGAATAAAGTGAGTCTTGCCAAACATGTCGGGGTCAGGCAGAAGAAAGTGAAATTGTCAACTAACGACTGCCCATCAGTGTATTCCTCCACAAAGAAAATGATGCCTTCGTCTAACCTCAAAACAGACATTTGCCTACTCAGCTAGGGTAAGCTACAGTTCAAAATAAATAGTGACTCCAGGCGTGCATCACAGAATAAAACTCTACAAAATATCAACAAAGAATATACTCACCGCCTTTATTTACAACTCTCATTTAGAGATCTATGGTTTGGGTTTTATTTTATTTGCTTTGACTGTCATTTTCTGTTGGTCATCATTAATGCCTTTTCCTTTGTTTTTATGAATCGTTAACTAGCATGTTTTTTTTTTTTTAATCAGTCACCAGAATTGATGTTTGTACTTCCAATGGTGATGTCTAAAATTCACTGTCAATTACGAAGGACAATTTGTAGAAAAATCAATTTAAGCTATCTTTATGCAATATAATAAAATACTAAAATTACACTTCAAAAGAAATTACTAGTAGGAAATCAACATACCAGTTAAATCATTTATAGCATGATGCAAGAATCTTTTATACATATATAATTCTACATATAATTATTTGCTTTTTTCTAAATATAATTTGTTCACTTACATAACATGCTCCAAATTTTGTGTTTATTTCTGATTTTTATAATTAATAAACTTATTATAAACATACAACTTAGAATTAGTTCAAAATTAATATGTAGAACTGAAGCACTGGTTCCATATTGTATTTAGTGGAAGGTATATATTGATATGCTATCTTGATGTGCTTTTCACAAATCACAGAAAAATCATGACCAGTCAAGTAATCAAAAATTATACTGCCTCATAAAATCAAAAATCAATACCTAAAACAAGCTCTACATGAGTAAGTAACAAGTCTCTACCCTATTTCTACAAAGTCTACTAAGAAAACATCTCCACCTGGTAATTTTGTCTCTAATGTGTCTCTCTACAGAGCAGTGGCATACTCACATTCTGTGGGAGGAGACGATTTCTCTCCTGATCATAGACTATTAAGTGTTTTCCCACAGTCTAACTAGAACACAGTGAAATGGGATGAAGATATTCCAAATAACTCAACTCCGTCACATTGTTCTATGAAGTTTTTTTCTTCTGAGTTAATTTTTTTCCAGGTTTAGTCATTTTGACTTCTTATTAAGAGGGGAATAAAACAATGTTTACCAAGTTACAATTTTTCTTCCAAAGCAAAAAGAAAAATGTAATAAAAACTCTTGAAGAGGAAGGGTTAGTGACCATTGTTAAGGAAGAGGTGAAGAATATTTTAAGATTTTTACATGTTACCAAATAGGCCAATAATAATAAATTAGTTTATTATAATGAGTTGCTATTGTTACATATAAAGTAAGAAAATGTTGTTTATTTGAAAACTATTCCCTGGACCCTAAGTTAGGAGAACACAACTTACCTTGAGGCATTTCAGGGGGCAGGTAATGGGGTTCCTGCGCACTGACATGGACCCATTCAAAGTCATCGTATAAATCCTGGTGATAGTCGCAGGCTCCTGGCCCATCATCAAAGCTACAGCCACCTAGGAAGGGAAACAAGGAGCATGGTTACCTTTACCCGCATTTTCTCCATGTGAGGAAAGCAGTGAAGAAGCAAGTGCTAGGGTGAAACATGTAATGACCATGACACTTGTGATCTCAAAATCAGAGATACTGCTGTTGACCACGCATCCTCTTAAAAATTCAATACCAATAGAAACTTCAGTATATTCTACTGGGCTGAGTCCCAAAAGGAAAGCTGAGGTTTTGGATTATTTTTAGAAGAGTGTGTGTGTGTGTGTGTGTGTGTGTGTGTGTGTGTGTGTGTGTGTGTACATACATATACATACATACACACACACACACACAAACACACACGCAGGCTGGTCATGGTGGCACACACCTTTAATCCCAGCAGTCCAGAGGCAGAGGCAGGCAAACCTCTGTGAATTCAAGACCAGCCAGGTCTACAAAGCAGTTCCAGGACAACTAAGGCTACACAGAGAAACCCTGTCTGGAAACACACATAATAAGGCTTTGCTTCAATGAACAAAAACTACAGTCCAAACACTGTTGACAGCTTACTGCAAAGGGGACAGGAAGTGTAAAAACTTTCTTTGCAATGCAAGCTAAAAACAGTGAAGTTCATACTCAGGCCTTAACAATCCCTTGATTTAAACGATGTCTATAGTGTCTACTACAGCAAATTAAACACACAAGCTTACCAAGATCTAAGTAGTGCTTGAGGTCTGGGGTAGGCTTTTCTGTACATTATTTATATCATTTACAAACAAAGTTTCGAATTTTAAAGTGAGGGAAACTGAAGCACAGAATGGATCAGCTTAGCCTGTAACCACACTCAGGATACCACTTCCCTTAATGACCTGATTTTTATTGTGCGAGTAGCCTTTCCTCTTTTACAGTGGTCATCTCCTGGCCTCCATAGCTTTACTTTCAGATGTGACTGCATAGCAGAAGGAAAATGATTGCCTTTGCCTCTCAGCTCATCTGCAATAGGTACACACAAGTCAACTTATTCAGTTTACTTAAATCGGGGAAAATAAGAAGTGGCCTGTATGTCTAATCTTGAAAGAAAATGGATTACAACTAATGAAAATCTAGCGATGGCTTTAATGAGAAAAACCAATAACCTGTCTCCATTCAAGTGGCTTATTTGCTTAGTTTCCATGGAGATCTGTGTGGAGAAACTTGGGGAATTCTAAGGCAGGCAGTAACAGCTAACAGGTGGTAAACTTCAGACCATTAAATTCGTTTCACTCTGCTCATCAAAAGTTTTGTCACTTTGGATGTGACTGAAAGACCCAGTCTTCACCATCAAAAACAAAACTGTAAAGGACAGAGAACTACAAAACCCCAAAACCTTTCTCAAAAGCCTCTCTCATAATTACAGTAACCCTTCACTGTAACCCACAGCCCAACAGCCAGCACACACATTATTGTCTTTTAAATATGCTTAAAGTGACTTTTGTTACACAGGCTTTCATGAAAGATGATGTACTTTTCATTTAAAATTAATTTCACTTAAAATTAATTTAATTTATTTAAAAACTTCAAAGGAAGGTTGCTAGGAAATGCATCTTTACATCACAAGGGGGAAAGTTTTTCTCACAAATAGAATTTGCTATTACAACCCCAAAAGACTTCCGGCTTTGCAGTGGATGCCTGCAGGAACCCCACTGCCCTTTACACGGGTCTGGGCTCCCTCTGTATATAAATTTAAACTATCAGTGGAAATCACATTGACTCATTTGGAAGACAAATGGCTATAATTGCTGCCCCTCATAGGCATGGTTAATTTTAGACTCAGGTATTTAGATGAAAAGTAACAGGGGGACTAGCTATACAAAACAACTGAGCTGGCTTTGCTTGTCACCACTACATCAGAAATGTGTCAAAAGGATCTTGAAATTGTTAACTGATAGCTTGACTTGCATGGGAAGAAAAATCGTTGAAGATGAATCTTGGATTTCTATTTTACAATTAAGTTCTAATCCAAGGGGTACCACAGACCTATTTATTACATGGAAAGCATGTTTGTAAACCTGTACTGGCATATTCTCACCTTCAGTGTTGTAATGGGAATTTCTGTCCCAAGATGAAGGACTAGTGAAGTGAAGACAAAGTATAGAGGAAAAGAAATTGGATACCATAATAATAACTCTAGGCTGATAAATGAAATAGAATGATGCATTTGGTAACAAGATGATCAAAACTCTAAAAATAAATAAACAAACAAACAAATAAACCAAAACTGACTATACTCGTTAAATCAGTGTGTGCCAAGAAAAGAAATGCCAGTGGCTCTCTCAAGAAGTCCAACCCCAGGTCTTGGGAATATATTCTCCTTTTCCTAAGCACCTCCAATCCCTTTCAACCTAACTATTTTCTAAAAGTTTCTCTCAAGAAGTCTTGATTGCTGAGCAACAATGGCAGTGTGCGCCTTTAATCCCAGCACTCGGGAGGCAGAGGCATGGGGATCTCTGAGTTTATAGTCAGCCTGGTCTACAGAGTGAGTTCCAGGAAAACCAAGGCTACACAGAGAAAGCCTGTCGTGAAAAACAAAAACCAAACAAAGAAAAAGGAAGATGTCTTTCTTCTTAGTGTGAAAAGAAGAAAAGCACACATGAAAATGAGATTGCAAACAGGGAAAACATACATACACACACACACACACACACACACACACACACACACACACACACACACAAGAGAAAAGTGTCAAAAGCATAAAGGAACTTGGTGTGATGTCAGAGGCTGGAAAACATTTCTGAATAATAGCTGTGAAAAGTATGGAGGGGTAATGTAGAAACACAACTTAACATGGAAGGTTCAGTTACCATAAAAGGAAGTTAGACAATTATTCTAGGATTGCACTGAAAACACTAAAATGTTTTATCCAGCCTCATGGAGTACAAAAAAAGGGAATAAGCTAAACTGACATAGCAATATGGATCCAGCTTAGAACACCTCTTATCCTGTTTAATTGGATGGCTGGAGAGGGGGTGGTAAGGAACAGAAGACAAGCGGGCTTGCTGGGGTCTTGTATATGCTACATAAGTGCTGTACCTCTATGCTTCGTGAGCAATCCTAACATATATCCTGAGCAAAGTTTATTACACCCTATCCCTGTTGCTGATATCAGAATCAGTATGGGCTTCTATGATATATGATCCTCCAAATACATGTTCCTGAAACACGGTTTTTAAGAGAGAATGCCCCTGGCCATGTGCTCATACACACCCTTAATCCCAAAATCTAGGAGCTAAAGGCAGACAGATATCTGTGAGTTCAAGGCCAGTGTGGTCTTCTACATAGTGAGTTCCAGCCAGCCAACGCTATACAGTGAGACCCTGTCTCAAAAATAAAATGGAGAGGCCGGAAGTAAGGCTCTCAGAGTTCTGTAAAAGTGACTCCTACATTAAAGAGTCTTTGGACTCTGGGTTGATGGAGACTTACAGAATTAGAGACCCAAAAGCCAAAATGACCGTTGAGGATCCTTAATAGACATTTATTAGCAACACCTGCATATGGGACTTACCGTGCTACCCACCATTAGGCAGAACATATTCCTGGGGAATTTAGTCAGACAACTAAGTTATTAGAGTAGCACTAGGTTACAGGAACATGTAAGTCAAAGAAATCACCAACATCTATGGCCTGTGCCCGAGAGTTCCAGCTTTGTAAGAGCCTGTGGGCATGCATCAACTCATGATTGTGAATGTTCTATTACCAGAAAAAGCTCATGCAATCACTTCTACACCGGAGCATGACATTCAGGGCAACCTGAGTTCATGTTCCCAAGCCACAGTCATTGTACATGTCTCCAAATAGACTCATTCCTTTCGGAGGAAGACCTGTATTATGGGTCCACAGCTCTAACTCATCAACAAAAACAAACGTAAAAAATCTTAAGTTTCGCTCAGCTACAGGAAGGAACAGTAGGTGGCAAGCCTGAATTGGTGCCAACAACATTCTGGTCTGCAGAGAAGAAATATGAAGGAGGTAGCACTGTCAGTCTTCAGTTACTCTATCAGCTCCTAATTATAAGACAACATATAGGAAGCGGCAAATCACATCTGAGCAATGGAGACCAAGGTGTTTGACCCCTGGAGGAGAATTACTTCTGAAGAGCATCTTAGACTGCTAATTCCTCTCCACTGATCACTCAGTTAAGGGTTAGCTCCATCATCACAAGTGTCTGTTTACCTTGCTGTAAGCCATGTCAGGGCCTCTGCACCCAGGTCAGCTGAAAATAGTATCAGACTTATTTTTTTTTTTTTTTCATTCCTAAACTCTGTAGCCATGACAGGCTACAGAAAAGACACATAGGCCTGTAACACAAAGAAACTCCAGATCCTCTGGCCTCCCAGAGCCTAGGGCCAAAACTAAACTCCAGACCACCCCACCTAGGTGCTAGGTTAATATTCAGTAACACGATCCAACCATCCATCTTTTACACACACACACACACACACACACACACACACACACACACAAAATTAGTTAATTAATTGATTAATTAAATTGGCAATTCAGTCCTCAGTGCATCAATACCTAGATTTTAGAGATTCTTCTTCAATTTAATATGTTTATATAATGAATTTCAATTAGCTTGACCTCCATTCCTCCTAGCCAACCCCCTTTCCTTGAAAGGGTGTACTAAATTAAAAGGCTTCACTTCTACGAATGAAGGGACCAGACCCTCACTCAGCCTCTGCTTTAGAAGCCATGACAGGCTACAGAAAAGACACATAGGCCTGTATCACAAGGAAACACCAAATCCTCTGGCCTCCCGGAGCCTAGGGCCAAAACTAAACTCCAGACCCTCCCCGCCAGGCCCCCAGCCTCCCAGGTACTTGGTTCCTGGGAACTGTTTGGCCACAAAAGAAACTCCAGGGGAGACCAAAACCTCCCCTATAGTCTCCAGGATACAGTTCTGAAAATTATTGGTATCTATTAACAGGCCACCTGCAAGTAACAAGACAAAGCCATAGAAATGTTCCCTCTCAGCACTGACCAATGAGAATACCTGGTACACAGGTATTTCATGCCAAAATATGACTTTGAGAAATTTTCCTGATTGTTCCCAAATGTCAACCAATCAGAAACCAACCGTACCTACTGATGTAATCCTGTAACTTTTGTCTTTAAAACCTAGCAGTGGACAGGGAACTTCACCCCCTTTGGAGGCTGCTGCTTCAGCTTGCTAGACGGGGAGGAATTAATAAACCTTGTGCATTTGCATCGGTGGTTGGTCTCCCTGGTCTCTTTGGGGATCCTTACGACTGGGGCACAACATCCTCTCTCTGGCATTTTTCTTCTCAACAAGTCCCTCTTTCTCCGAGTCCCCTTCCATTTCCCTGTCTTCATTTTGCATGCAGCCCACTAAAATTTAATTACAGTCACTTGCCTGAGAGTAAGTGGGAAGTTTTTCAGTGAAGCAAGGACAATGTCTGTGACTACACCACTGAAATGAACCCTGTCCCCAACAAGCAATGATTGCTGATGGTCCCTCTGGCAGGCATGGAGCCTCATGGGCTCCTCCTGGAAGGACTCTTGAGCATTTGTTAAATAACACGGTATGTGCATGAGAGAACTCGGAATGGAGACCCTTTCTGGGAAATTATTAAAAAAAAAAAAAAATGAGTTACACTAAACAAGTTCTGAGGCCAGTATGATGGTTGTAAATGTGAGGGTGCATGCTGCCCAGCCTGATGGTCTAAATTCAATTCAGCAATGAAAGGACAAAGCCAACTCCCCCAAATTTTTGTACACACATATATACATGCACTCATGCACACATGTATGCACACTAAATACATAAATAAATTGCAAAAAAAATAACTTTTCAAAACTCAAATCTTATCTAAAGTCAAACTTCTTTTGTATTTTTGTTGCTGTTGTTGTCTTCTTATCTGGTTTTTGCTTTGTTGCTGCTGTTGGTTGGTTGGTTGGTTGGTTGGTTGGTTGGTTGGTTGATTTTGCTGGTGTTTTGAAACAGGGTCATCCTGACTGGCCTTAAACTCACTATGTAGGTGAGAAAGACCTTGAACTCTGAATCCTTTTACCTCCACTTCCCCATTTCAGGGATTACAGACCTGCATCAACACACCCAGTGTCCTTGGCCTGAAAGATACAACCATAGGAATAGTGCGTGCTAAGCAAGTACCGAACTAAGCTATGTCCTCAGCCATGAAGCCTAACTTTTTAATAATACCCAGGATCTGATGAAGTTAAACAAGTCTCAGCCAGGAAAAAAATCATTAGTCATTAAGGCCTGGAAAACTCCGTCTGCAGAAGATAAGCTTTGAAATGACATTGTAATCGCCAGGCAGTGGTGGTGCACACCTTTAATCCCAGCACTTGGGAGGCAGAGGCAGGTGGATCTCTGTGAGTTTGAGTCCAGCCTGTTCTACAGAGAGAATTCCAGGACAGGTTCCAAAGCTACACAGCCCCACAGAGAAATCCTGTCTCAAAAAGAAAGAAAGGAAGGAAGGAAGGTAGGAAGGAAGGAAGGAAGGAAGGAAGGAAGGAAGGAAGGAAGGAAGGAAGAAGACATTCTAGCAGAATCTTCCCCATTCTGCCTTCCAGGACACTGACCTATTTGTCATTTCCTTACTGAGGAAATGCAGGAAACAAACAGAATTATCTCTCATGGTTCTTACTGCTTCCACAAAACAAGCTCCCTTTAGCTATGGACATGGAAAACTTTCCTGTTAGCTTAAACCATGGTGGAAAACTATACTCCTTTAAAAGAGCATACGGAAAATCATGAAATATGTTGGAAAATACAGTATATCTTTAGTACAATTGTATGGTGATTCTCAGGAAGGTGAAAAAAAAAAAAAAACAACCTTCACCAGTTGTGAACTGAGCAATAACATACACTTACTTAGTAATCTATTTCAAATGACATTTCTTCATTCTGGGACAACAGAAAAACTAATACAAAACAGAAAGTCAGTATTATATTAAGAAAGCTTTGAATAGTTCCTTTTATTATGCTAATTAGAAATTGAAATGTAAGGGTCTAGAAAAATGGCTCAGTGATTAAGAGCACACAGTGTTAGAGCAACTCCTACTCCATTGGTATCTAATATCTCAGGCTTCCACAGACAGATGCTATGCTCATGTGAATATACTCACACACAGACATACAATTAGAATAGCAAAATATTAAATATTAAGAAAATACAACATAAAATCAATGATATGAAAATCAAAATACCCAAAGAAGCCAATACACCCCACCAAAATAATTCTGAAGGATACAAAGGACTTGTCACACTTGACTGCTGTTTCAGTTGATCAGACAGGATCTTTATTCACAAAAAGACATTTCATTTGGAAAACATAGAGAAATGGCTTTCAGATAATGTTCCCCTGAAAGATGCTGTGATGTTTTCAAAGATTTTTGTTTCCCGTTAACTCCACACTTCTGGGAATACGGAGGGTACAAAATGAGAATTGACAAAGATGTTCAATGCCCAGGTAGTGTGTGTCTGTGTCAGCCCTAATGACAGCAACATTTTTTCTTCAAATTCCTGTCTGAAAATTAAACTACACTCAGAGACTCACACAAAAAAAAATATGCAAGTACATACAAATAATCAATGCCTTTAAGAGGAGATGAATGAACCATAATATGTCATTTAGTGTCACTGAGGACATTGTGGGGAAAAAACTTAGAAAATTTATGAATGAGAGTTTTTAGGAAGATAATGAATCCAGACTTAGAAGAAAACCCTTTGTGCTACTTGCAATTAATTAGTATGTAAAAATATTATCTGACCCTACCTCCTTGCAAAGGAAAGGGAAGCCCCAACATGTTTCCTTTGAATCCAGACCTATCATTTATTGATGAGGAATGAACTCATTTCAAACACACCCATTGATTATCAAATCGTTTCATCCCGGAGTTCCACCCCCAACTGAAATACATGTTTAATATGTATAATCCAATATTACATAGCTGGTAAGACTTTTTATTTAAATTGTCTAGGCTCCAAAGCATATTCTATACTTTGACTACAAAACCATCCTCCAATAAGACCGAATTAACCAGAATGGAGTAAGCAGCTCAATTACACACCCCTCTTTCTCCCCAGAGAAGTAGTATTCAAATACCGTGCACCTCAATTCATAAGACTTAAGCAATTTTAAGGACCTGGCATACACTTAGGTGATAGAAGAAAGTATGCATCTAGACACAGCATGTAGTGTGGCTAAGTACATACAAAGCTTTGTTATTTTAATTTTCTGAATTTCAATTCCCCCCAGTAATATCAGCACAATAATAACAACGGTGAAGTAGTGTGAGGATTAGTCAAAATCCTCACAAAATCAGCTACTTACAGTTAATAACTTTCTATAAAGTATACCCTTTCTATATCCCTGGGCCATTTTTCATTTACACGTGGGCTACACAGATTTGACCCTATACAGATAATTAACAGCTGGATCTTAAATGAAAAGCTACATCTTTCAACTTAATTAGCCAGGAGACTACAGAGTGTTTCTATACAACCAGATTTTCCCTCAACAATTACCATGTATGTTTTCAAACAGGAAATCTGCCCTTAAATCAGGAGTGACCAAAACCTATTTATGTAAAGCCAGTTAGAAAACACTTCGAGTTTCATTTAATTTCTGTTCCATCTACACAATTTGTGTTAACTATAGCAAGAAAGCAGTCCATCAGAGGAGAGAAAAAAAAAAAAAAAACAGACAAATAACATGACTGCACTGGACTACCACATCTCCCAAAGCAGGTGGAAGGCTGGATATGGACCATGGCTTAGATCACTCTCATCTGAAATAGTCTTAAAACTACTGCTAGAACTTAGCCTGGTTAAAAGCTTATTTTTACATAAATCAAGATGGGTAGCAGCGGGCAGCAACAGGAAACTGATCTAGAAATGGAATCTGTAACCAATCCATCTATCCTAAGTCAAACGTTGAGGGCGCTGAAAGAGGGAGAGAAATATGATACCCACTGCCCTAAAAGTGTAAGGCTCATAGAACTGCAGAAGGAATTGTATGGCACGACCCTGCGTACACATGTGGATATGCACAAAACTGAGAGATGGGGAGCCCTGGCGGGCTGCATGTGACTTCTTCTAACCTCAAGATGAAGCGAATGGAGGCTTACAAAGCTTTAAAAATCACTGTATAGATGAGAAGAGTCTTATACAATGTGATAGTGTGAGCTGCTAATCTCCAAATTTTGAAGACAGAAGCAGGAGAATCCAGAGGTTAATACCAGCTATGCAGTGAATTTATGGTCAGCCTGTAATATATAAGATTCTTCCCCACTAATAAAAAGTATGTCAAGATAAAATAAATAAATAATATTCATCCATGGTAACAGACCAGGAAGTACCAAAGTGGGACTGGAGCAGTTAAAATCACAGGCCTGGTACCTAGCTTCAGTTCCCAGTACCCACACGGTGTCTCACAGCTTTCTGTATCCCTAATCTTACAAGAATTGAAGCCTTCTTCTGGCCTCCTTGAGCAATAGGCAAGCACATAGTATGCATTCATACATATATACATATGTACATACGTACGTACGTACATACATACATACATACATACAGCCAAACAGCCATACACATAAAAATAAAAATGAATAAATCTTTAATTCAAAATAAGAGAGAAAGAGACAGAGAGACAAAGGAAGGAAGGAAGGAAGGAAGGAAGGAAGGAAGGAAGGAAGGAAGGAAGGAAGGAAGGAAGGAAAGAAGGAGAAAACACCAAGAAAAGACTGAATCCAGGCACTACAAACTGAACACACCAGAGCGTGCCCAATCTCACTCCATCCATGACACTGGCCAGGTGGTGCCTGATTTTCTAGAGAAAAAACTGAATTCACACATGTTGAAGTCACTCGCTCCTCTTTGATGCCACAAAGTGCAAAGCATCCTTACTAGATATGATGGTTAATACTGTCAACTTGCAAGACACAGAACCACCTGGAAGACAAACTGCTGGGAAAGTCTGTGAAGGAGTTTCTGGTTAGCTGAGGTGGGAAGACCCACCCTAAAAGTGGGTCACACCACTGTGAGATGGGGTCAGAGCCTGAATAAAAAGAACCTGAACTTAGCATTAGCATCCGCTTATCTGTTTTCTGCCTACACATAAAAAGTGACCAACTGCCCACGACCACACTTCAACATCCCCACTTCCGTGATGAAACGTCACCGCCTGCAATGAAGCTAAAATGAACCCTTCTCTTCTTATGTTGCCTCTTGTCTGGTATTGTGGCCACAGCAATAGGAAAAGTTACTAACACACTGTCTGGTTAGTAATTTCAACAGATAATTGTATTTAAATAGGGTGAGTTAAGGTAAAACTCTTGTAAGATATGCTGCCCAGTTAGCTTGTAAGCTTCATGATTCACCTCTCCCATAAGGTACATAAAAAAGTTACGTTGGATTTTTTATCTTTTTTTACATTTTTATTACAGTATAATTAGGTGGCTTCCACTTCCCTTTTCTCTCTCCAGCTCCTCCCATATCCTGTCCCACCAAGCCCTGCTGTGCCTCCCACTCTCAAACTGCTATCCTCTTTGACTTTACTATTCATATATATATATATATATATATATATATATATATATATAGAGAGAGAGAGAGAGAGAGAGAGAGAGAGAGAGAGCACAAATACATGAATGCAACCTGCTGAGTTCATTTTGTTTTATGTGTGTATACAGCTTCAGGGCTGACCATTGATATTAGGTAACCCAATCAGGGGGTTCATCCCAGAAGAAGCTAATTCTCCCTCTCTCAGCAGCCACTAGCTGTGGAATCTCACAGACTTGGGATCTTAAAAAACTAAAATAAAAACTTTTTTTTAAATAACAGTAATTTTGTTCTGACAATATTTCCTTCTACCTCCACACTGAGATAAGAAATGGGGGTTTTCACCAAAAACATGAGTGAATATATGCATCCAAATTTCTCTTCCTATCTTTTACCTTTTAACTATTCCAGCAAAAATCTTATCCTTTGCACTTAGTGCTAGATACTCAATCTTAAGGAAACCACTGAACAAAGTAATTGAGAATAAATGTAGTGAAAAATAAAATTCCCAACTGAAGCCATGTTTACATTATGGCAAAGCTGGAAGCCACCCAAGCTCAAACTTAAGCCTTTCTTTGTTTTGTTTCTCACAGTGAATCACTGGTGGGCTTCACTTCACCCACATATGACATGTTCTGTCTTATTTCTGCAGTTGCTCCTGACCCCACTCTAGCATGGGTGATGGATCATTTGTTATGATGAGGAGAGTACTGTGAGACGTTGAAGCCATGGAAAAAAATTTTCATGACCCAGACTTCAAGAAGAGAGGTAAAGGCCTGTTTAGAATTTCAAATTTTAGATCAGACTGAAGAAGCCATCTAAAGCATGCCCAATTACATTTTAAAATTAACAGTTCACTTAAGATTTTAAAATACTCTTACAAAATAATAGGATCTGAAACTAGTTTAGGCAATTAATAAGCATCTCAAAAGAAAGTAAAGCATTTATATTTTTCATGAAATTGGAACGCATTTACTATCAAAATATCTTAAACTTGATTTATATACAAGATATACAATACAATATCTGAGTTTACAACAGTTCTTTAAACAGGTTCTTTTATGGCTTTGTGTTTCTGTGTGTATGTGAATGATATATCTGTGTTTGAGTGCAGATAGAGATAGATAGATAGATGGATAGATAGATAGATAGATAGATAGATAGATAGATAGACATACAGACAGATAGTAGATAGACAGATCTCCAAACATGTATGTGTCTAGAGATATACACATATGTATATATACATGCACAGACAAACACACACACTCTCTATGCACACCTGTGAGGGAAGATGCTCACATTCCAGCATATGTGCAGGCCACAGGAGGATATCATCACTTATTATTTCTATGAGACAGTGTGTCTCCTGAAACTGGACTAGACTGACCACCAGCAAGCCTCAGTGAACTTGTCCCACCACACAACACTGCAGTTACAGCACCTTGCAGGGCCACACCCAGATTTTTCTAGTACTAGGGATCTGAACTCAGGTCCTCAGGATGGAGCAGTAAGTGTTCTTACCAATGAAGTCATCTGCCTAAGATATGTTTAAGTCCCTTAAAACATATCTTGATAGTGAAGAGTTATGGTTTTCTGTGCCACTTTCTGAAGTTATAACAAGAAAATTTTATGGCATTATCATTTCAGCCAATGCATTATCTGATGCGATTAGATCCATTAGTTCACTATGGAGGCATCACTAAAGCTGGTCTGGCTTTATACCAGGTCCAGAGCAAATAAGTGACTCATATAGGAAGCATGGGTCACAAAAACTTCCTCCTTAGTCCTCTTTCAGAAAAGTGTATATGGTAAATATGTGGTGGGGCTGACACATAAAATAAAATGACATTTAAGTGTCATCAGAAGTGAGAGTCCATTTCAACTTACTGGAAATAGTCAAGCAGGAGAAGCATAAGCAAGGTTTGTGTTAAATTAAGCTTCATCAAGATTTGGTCTTTATGGGTCTTCCTTTGTTTGGTTTCCATACCCGTGAAAGGGAAATTGGACTTGTTCCCATCTCTATATTCACCAAGTACTTGGGAATTCTAGAATCGTTATTTGAAAACTCTCCATATAGCCTGTAACATCAGAAGCTAAACGCACTGCAGACTGAAGTTGTTTAAGTTAGGATTTGGGTTAGGAAAACATCAGCTGATATTCCTATGATTGTTCTAAGTATATGTGAAACTTTTAATGTAAAATAACTAATTATCTGGAAAAGGAGGAATGAAAATTTGAGTTTACAGTTATACCCCTCCTTCTGAGGCTTTTATGAGTGATGGTAATCTCCATGAAAATCAGAGATGAGCCTCACCACCAATTCCCTAGTAGAACTCCTAAAACCTGAAAACAAATAAACACTTGACTCCACTTTAACAAAGCATACTTGTTATTCTTTTGTTTAAAAAGAAGAAAAGAGAAATATTGAGACAGACATATTGACTATAGGTTTATTATAAGGCCCGGTAGAATGGGGAGACTAAGAAGAGGAACAGGGTAATGGCTGACCGCCATGGCCGGTCGCCATAGAGAGACAGAGCGGGGAAACAGAGAGAGGGGACAGAGAGCAGGAACAGGGGGAGAGAGAGAGAGAGAGGGCAGGGGCCTATCTTTTAAAGGGGTCCTCTGCACCTGCGTACAGACTTCTTTCCCATGGAACCTTGGGCTGACCAGGGTATTGCCTGAGTGGATTCCACCAGGTAACAGGGGCAGGCCAGCATAATGCCTGAACCTTTCAATACTGACGTGTAATTGGTTTTTTAAATGGCCTTAAATTATGTCTCAACAAACTTAAGAAAAATCTGATATTTACTACACATTAAGGAAAAACACATTAAGGAAAAACAATAATATATGGAATTTCATTTGATAGAAAAATGGGGAGGGTGGCCTGTTGGTGCAGAAAAAAATATCTGTAAAATGAAGAATGACTAATAGAAAGAAGTTAACTGTCATATGCTGTAGTCTCTAACAGATCCTCCAAGAACAGGAGCAAGAGAATTTGCACAGAATTGAAATATCGTCTCAGAAAGTTTGATGACTGGCCGATACAATATAATCTATTTAATCAATTTTTTGCCAACAATTGCTCCAAAGCATTATAACCAATTCTAAAATTTATCAAATTGAGAGGTATACTGACAACAAGAAAAGATCTTTCTTCAGAATGGGATATAGAAATAGTGTTCTTATTGTTTTTTTTAAATTTCCAATATAAGGGAAGAAGCTAGGAAATAAGATTTGAATAATAGATGAAAGACAGAGACAGTGTGGAGGTGGCATTTGAAGTCTGGCATCCCTAGACTGCATGGTGGCTTTCATGTCTCACTTCTCACCCCAAGCCAGAGCTCATTTCAGAATCTCAAATAATAAAAACAAATATAATATATATATATTATTTCACTGTGCGACTTTCAAGGACATCCTGACATGCAACTATGTTTTTAAAACGACCTTTATTTATTAAGAAATAAATTTAAAAATTAAAAAAAAACTCTAATCTTTACTACCCATATAAGGAAACACTGTGACAAAAATAAGCTCTTTGTACATGTCGCTTGCCAAAGGTTTGACCACTGAGTGAGGTAAAAAACAAGGTAACACTGTGTGTTTTAGATCCCTCTAATCCAACAGTTTCACCCCCATAAATATACACTACATAAATAGTGCCATGTATTCTGTTCTAAATCTACCAATAAAGGTTAGGGCTACCAACCTCCTAAATCAAAATACAAATTTCAATGGCACCCAGAGACAACAGGACTACCTTCAAACTTGAGGGGCAATGACATGGGCTCATTACAAAGTGAGGTATTATAAATAGATAAGCCATGTGGATGGGGGATAAACACTCAGGATTAGCAATTGATGAAGACAATACAGATGTTTGAGACCACACAGGAAGCGGTGAATGCATGACCAGCTGATGAGAGAATTTAAAAAGTCAAGAGTTATTGGAAGAGATCTTCAATCATGCAGAAACAAAGAGAAGAAAGTATCACAGGAATCAATAACACAAAGGCATCCCTCCTGACCTGTCAATCTTGTCAGGTAGCTATTTAGCCTACGGAAAAACAAACACAGAAAAATTGCTTATGAGGGGTAATATTTTAGGTTTATGATAAACTGCTCAGGATGAGAACAATAATATGTCAGCCAAAATCAAAAGTATCTAAGAATGGTTCTAAATCTAGCTTCCAGGTATTCTGATATCTAACAGCACAACACATCTACTCTGTGGTTCTTTTTAGTCACTAATGGTCTTATCTAAAGGTAGAACTAGAATGGAGAAAGGATGGGGGTAAAATGGAGTTAGGTGAATTGACAGCACTTCTGCTGCGGCTTTATCTGCACACATACACATACATCTACATGAAATGTCTGGGTCATGACTGTGGCTATCCGGATCACTTACTCATAGTATTCACTAATAACCTGATGGTAGTACATTATACCTTCCCAGAAATAGGATTTCAATTTAAAATAAAATACATTCAACTGCAGAATTCACATGTTCAACATACTGGAGGTTTCAGAAAATACCAATGAATGTCAAATCCTACCCTAACCCTTCCACTTATGCCCCTCTCAACACTCTGATTAATTTTATCCTATAGTTTGGGGTATTATCCTGTGTTGTTTTCCCCAATCTAGATGACACACAAAAGAAAAAAACAAAGCATGAAAAACATATCAAGCAAGAAATTAGCTGACATTCTAAGGAAATGTGTTCAAGCTTAGCTAAAGGTATGTAAAATTAATCAGGAAGAAGGTCTGCTGAACTAAAGAAAATTAGAGACCCAAAGGCAAAAGAACAGAAGCGACTCTGTGTGTGGAGGAGAAATAGTGGCGCTAGAGATGAAGAGCTTGCAGGGTGCAGAAGGGGTGGAGACTCCTGAGAGAGGTCTTAGATAGAAGACATAGTGGAGTTCTGAGTCATTCACTCTACATACCAAAGTAATAATTGTCTGCTCATGATAACCACAACTGTATGAAGTTGTGTAACTTACAGAACTTCCTGCAGGTGCACAGAAGCAGGTAATACACACTGTAATTCTTTTTTGTTTGTTTTCTGTTTCACTAAACAAGATCTCTCTCTGTGTAGTCCTGTCTGTCTTGGAATTCACTATGTAGATCATGTAGGCCTCGAACTCAGAGATCTGCCTGCCTCTGTCTCCTGGCACATTGAGATTCATATTCAATAAGTGTTACCATGAAACCATGGTAGACCACCACATCTAGAAGGAAATACATCAGGTTAGTAACCCACTTGCTGCTGTAGGCAAATCCACAAGAAACTGTACTCCAACAAATAGTATCGACCATTGATGGTAGCTTGCCAATCACCTTCTCCCTCTTCAGTAACCAAAAGACATTGGAGATACTGGTTGTAGTAGGGTTATGTTTTTAACAAACATTGAAAGTCATTAAAAGTTGGGGATTTATCAACTAGCCATATACTCCAGTATGGCAGCTGTGACAAAAATGTAGCCCTATGCTAGAGGCTCTAAGAAAGACCCCTGAATCTGACTCAGCTCTGTTCATTATACCTCTAAGGGTGTGGTAAGAATTGTGTGTATCAATGAATTTAACTTTACAGTCCTATAAAACACAGGTGCAGAAGTCACAGGAGAAGGGAATTGCAGGCTGGGTGACTGAGGGTTGGCAAGCTGACTTCCTGTCCAATCATTGACTTGGATGAAGCTGGCCCTTCAATGGCAAAACTTCCTTTCCAGCCAGAGACTTAGAACCACAACAACAACACAGCCTCCAAAGAATGGCAGATAAAAGCTACAAGGTAAAACCCCACAAGGGCTGGGGGTATTTGCAATGGCAGCACACTTTGTTCAAGTTTCAATGTGACCTGCAAGAGTCAGATCTCAGTGAGTTGTGTTTTATGATTTAGCCATAAAAGTACTCAAATCTCATCATTTGTGGAAACATGGATGTAATGGGCAGATGGTACACAAAATGAAATGAACCAGGAGGATAAAAACAAAGACTGCATGTTCTCATTCACATGCAAAAGCTAAGCTTGTTGATTTCCTGGAAGTAGAACATAGAGAAATTATCATTTGTGGCCAGAAGAAAGGAGATGGAAGTCAGATAACAGGGACCCAAACCCAAAGAAGTGAGCACCAGTGTGCTCTACCAGAGTTCACTGCAATTTACTATATATTTTATTTTCAGAAGAAAACAAAAATCAAGAGAATTGCAAGATTCTAACACGAGGGTGCGCTCGCATGCACACACACACACACACACACACACACACACACACACACACACACACAGACACTATTTAAGGAAAAGGAAATGTTGGTTGTCCAAATTTGATTATTATAGGTTATATTAAAATTATCACAATGTACTCCATAAATATGTATAAATTAAAGACACAAAATGCAATCTCTTTGCTTCTACAGGAAAAAAACAGACTTTTACTTAGATGATATATTATTGGTTTACTGAAGGTGCAGGTTACTTCAATTTTCTGAAAATAAAATTTCTCTAATATTAGTAAGGAAAATACACACTTGTGGAGAGGTGGGACTGGAAAAAGAGAGGAGAGTAAAACTGAGGAAAGTGCAAAGACACACCACATGTAAATCACATGTGCAAACATAACAAACACCCATTACTTTGTACAATTACAGAAAAAAGAAAAAAATTGTAAAACACAAACAATGCATAATTATCCTTCTTTGAGGCAGGAGATTTTAAAAGTTTGATTCCCAGATTGGGAACACTTTAATTAGATCTAGGGTCAACGACACTCTCCACCTATTGGCTGCTTCAAGTAAATATATGCAACCTCGAATTACAATACATGCCGCTTGGAATGTCACTTTATAATTATAATCTGCAAATGCATTAGAATTCACAAACAAAGAGCAGGAAGGCTCTGTGGATCTCAAAGGAGATTAATGAAAATATTTGGTCAGAATACAAATGAAGTGTAAAGCCAACAGCTATTTTTAAAAGACCCAAAATATTTCACACGTATAGGAAGCACTAAATGAACCACAGGAGTCTTCTCATTTAAAAGCACGCATGTAGTCCCACCAGGCAGAGAGATGAAGTGCTAATATTTTGTCTTGACTTTCCTTTGAGCCTTCCCCATATCATATATCCTTGCTGTTTGTGACTGATATGCAGGACAGCCACCGCTTCTTTAGAAATACGAGTTTGCCAACCATTTCGCTAATGACCTAAATAAACCCAGTAATTTTGCAGTCAATGCCATTGAAACTTCTAAGTACAAATTCATAATCACTAAATAATGCTATTTTCTCCTTTCTGTGCATAATTACTCAAATCCACGAGAATTTCTAAGCAGTATGAGCAATGGCAGAACCTGACACGTGCTATTTATTAGTGCACTTCCTATTAACCGCAGCTGGTTGATTGCAAATTAGCACCTCCATTCTTCTCCGTGCTCATTTCCATTGTGGCCTTCTAGGTTTATTTACTTCACCGCAAAGAGAGTGGCAGCCATTACAGGAGAGCCACCTGCCTCTTTCAGAGGGCATCCTTAAGACACCCTAAAGGCAATAGTGGAGGGGCACATGGCTCCAGAAAAGGTCATTTCTGCTGTACAAATGCAAACAGCACCAGGAACAACAGCGGTCACAGGTGGTACACAGCCAATGCCTACATAAAGTGGCTGCTGCACTGTGAACTCTGTTCTAAGCATTTGCAGGAAGTAACATTATTAATTTTTCTCACTAAAAGGCTGGGTTCAGTTTGGGGAGACAGCAACCTGTTTTGCTGTGCAAGCATGAGGCCCTGAGTTCAATGCCTAGAACTCATGTAAAAGCAGCAAGGTGCATGCTTGCAATTCCAGAACCAGGGAAGAGAGAGAGGCAAGAGTGTCTGTGGGTTTGTTCCAGACCAGTGAGAGACCCTACTTCAAAAACCAAGGTAAAAAAAAGGACACTAGAGGTCCTCTAGCTATGACAGGCAGATTAACACTTGAATACATAAGCACACAGGATGTATTGTCTAATATATTCCTATTTCCTCATTAAGAAACCAAGAAAAACAACTTAACTTGTGAAAGGTCATTTTGGTAGTAAGGCACCAAAAGGCACATGTCAGGGTCCAACTCCAAGCAAAGCCAACATTTCCAAACTCTCCTCCAATGGCCGAAAATAAACACTTGAAAGGGAAGCATAAGATCAAACTGGAGGAGACAGCCAACTGGCAAGCCAGTCAGGAGCAAGCCAAACTGCAGACTCAATAGCAGACACTGGCCTTCCAGATAGTTCAGGGAAGAACTCAGAAGAAAGATGTATTTTTGCACAAAGGGGGCTGATTTCCAGAGTTCTCTTTGGAAAGGTGAATGGCATGCTCCAAACACTCCCGCTGGGTGGAGAATGGCTTCCTCTTGGCCCAGGAACCTCACTGGTGTTTCAAGCCCATGAATTTGAAGTTTCTGGCACTAGTTACCCTGTCCTCCCTCCTTCCTGATTCTTCTTTGGCAAGGAGGGGCCCAGGATCAGTATCAGCAGCTGAGATTCAGCTGTCTACTCTCCATGCCCACACTAGGAATTCGGGCAGCCCTTGGGAGATGTCATTTCCAAGCAAGCAATTGTCAGGAGAGCAAGGATATGTGTCTCTTTCATTTAGCATCTCTCTACAAAATAAATATTTTTAGCCTAGTTTATTTGAGCATCTACAACCCATGTATTTCCTCTGCAGCAAAAAAAAAAAAAAAGCAATTATTTACTTGCCTAGAAGCGGCTGTTTAGGATACAACTGTATTTAAGCCACCTACATTATCGCTGAAGCTGGACAAGACAATGACACTATGGCATGACTTCTGACAGAGTTCAAAGCAAACATACAAAGATAAACAAAACATCAACAGTATCTATAAGCATCTGCCTGCATAGAGGACTGAGAGGGACAGTGCAAAAATATGTCTGCACATCCCTTTTCTCTACAAAGTCCACTCCAATAAAATTCATCACTGCATATCAGTTCAATGACTTAAAGAGTTGCAAAAGTTCTCAAGATTCCCTGGGTATAATCCTCCACCCTGTGTAGGAATGTCCTCAACAGTCCCAGCAAGACAGATGGCCTCTGAGCATCTGCTTCGACACTTTCCACTGTATTCAGCTTAAGAAAGGCCAGGGTCTCTGCGATCGCCGTGGTATTTCTCCAGAGTGGCTTTTGGAATCAATCACTCCACTCTTCCTGTGGAATGCCTTGGCACTTTTGAGAAATCCAATCTCCCCAAACTCCTCCCTCCGTCATGTCCCACACCCAGGGCATTCAAAGGCAGAACAGGCTTCATTTAGCACAATGTATGCTCGATGTTCTAACCAAGACCACAGCCCAAGTTACTTTAAGTCTACTTTTTTTAAAAAAGCTCCTTTTCTGTTAACTTTCCCTCAATCAGACTCCTGTCTAAATCATTTTCCCCTTTGCATCCTGACCCAGTGATCCTGATCTTAAAAGAAATGATTAATAAAGGTTAATAAGTCACTAAAAGAAAAATAAAAAGGGCAAATGCTGGGCTTCTGGCGTCTCATGGTCGTAACAAATGAAAATAAATTCCGCCTGGAGCTACCCAGACTGTATATGATGTTAGGTAAAACAGAAGCTCCCAGAAAGGGTGCACATGTTCTCCAGGTCTTAGAACTCAGTTTCAGAACTAGACACAAAGTGTAGATTTTACTCAAGCCAGCTCTCTATTTCCAGGTACCTCCTCATCTCTTGGACCCTCTCAGGCCAACTGAGTTTCCAGATTCCTGGTTAATGATTGATCTGAATCTCCACTCCAAAGCCTAGTTCCCTGTAGTGTTTACCATTGGGCTTGTCTCTGTCCGCCAATTTAATTTTCATAACTTCTTACTTATATGCACAAATGGAATTTCCGTAGAGCTGAAAGAGTTCTGAAGATAAAAGATATCATATGTCATTCATGGATTATTTTCTAAAGATGAATGGAAATCAGTGAGAAGTGGGATCACTTTGCCATTTAGTATTAAAATCCTCATCCACCAGTGCTGATTAGTTCTTTTGCTGCCCTGTCCCGTGTGCTGAAGTAATAACACCATTTCTAAGCTTTTACGAGATGCCGAAATGAGAAGGCAAATACTTCACACAGAGATTAAATTTGTTAAAAGAAAGACAATATCCTAAGTGGTTTTATTGAATCCCGTATCACCTCGCTGGCACTGCAGGTGGTTCCTTTATTTAATATTTACAAACATTTAGTTGGTTCTTTACATTATCAAATTTACTATCCAGAAATAAATTTCCATATTTTGGGTATATGAGATGTTAGAAATTCTTTGAATATACTATGATAAATATTAATCTCACATAACATTTACAAACACAGAACACTGAATATCTCATGTTATAGCTCAGAACATTAAAATGCAAGATGGCAGGTCACAAATGTGGCTGAATTGTCTTATTACAAAGAATATCCGGGTGCTGGTAGCCGCACAAGGAGGATATGACAAGGGCTATTCATAGGCATATAATTTAGGCACATGGTCTAAAACAGTTTCATCCAACCAGGTATTCTGAAAGTGATCATTGTTGTTCTGTTGTTGTTTGAGTTTGTTATGTGTGCATGTTTCTGCTTACTTGGATTTGGGTTTTGTTGGTTTGGTTTTGGGGTGTGTGTGTGTGTGTGTGTGTGTGTGTGTGTGTGTGTGTGTGTGTGTGTGTGTGTGTTCCTTGTTTTCTTTAAACAGGGACATTTTTCTCATTTGTGTTTTCTGCTCACAAGACTCAAGGTTTCCCAGTCTGATAGAAACAGAGATAGTGCTAGCTATTCTGAGTGTCACCTTCCAAGCCTCCTTAGTGACAACCTGACTTCTGCAGTGACAAATTAAATTTGTGAAATTAAAAGGAACAAGAGGTTTTGTGCTAATTATGTCGATTCTTACTCTGTTGAAAACCCGGAGGAGGCTTCCTCTAAAAACATGACTTGTACTTCCTAGCCAGGGCCACAGATGACTGCCCCAATTAAAGATGGTTTTTACTTTTAATGGGTAACTGTTAGCTTTTATTTTAATAAATGCAAAAGAACTACACTCCTATTTAAAAGTGGGAAAGTGCCACAAGACACAAGTGTGGAAGAATATCCAGAGGACATAATCAAACTCACTCCCACAAAGCTTAGGTACCCAAGGTGGTGGAGGAGCCTCAAGGAAAACAGTGGGAAGGAAGCCAACTCTGAGCCTGCGGTCACCACAAGTTCCTTAACAGGGAAGGCCCAGTAAAAGGATTGTCCTGTTCATTCACTCAGTAACAGTAACCTACATAAACCAGCATGTGCTTGTACCATGTGACAGCCCTTATGTCTAAGTAGCCATTCAAGTGTATGGCAAACATATAATCCGTACAATTATAATATTTTAAAGACAGGTTGTGTTAAATTTGTGAGGGTTAGAATTAAATATTTGGGACTAGTAATATTTTTTCAAGTTTACATCCAAATTTACTCCATCAAGTCAACATCAAATACTACAGTTTAATAGAATAGCTAGATTCTATGACAATATTCATTATGACTTGATATCAACAAGGCTAGAAAAATATGGGTAAAAAATTACAGTATGAGAATTTTATATATATTTATGTGTGTGTGTATATATACATACACACACACACACACACACACACACACACACACACACACACACCACACCATGTGCACATTTAGCAACAGGATAACAGGACACATGATTGACAGGTATTATACTTAAGTAAGTATTCAAAAAGATTTCACTAAAAAGTTATACTTTAAAGGAAGAATACAGACCAGCAGACACAGAAGTTAAGATGACTAAAGTTGAGGACAGGACTAAGATGGAAAGGTTTTTGTGTTAACACAAAACCCAAAGAAAAAACACAGCTGAGTAGTAACCAACTCATGAGCATCTCTGGATATCCATGTTAGGAACAGTAGTTAGAGCTGTGTTTCTAAAACTCACTAGAGTGAGGTAAAGGGTGGTTTCCAAGGCTACAAACAAGAACAAATGTAAGATCTAATTAATGATTGCAATGGTCTGAACAAGCACTAGAGTTGAAGGGCTGAACAACTCAAGGCTCAAAAATAAGATCTACTGTACAACAGCATAGGTATCTCATCACTACCAGACACTGAAAAAACAGTGAAACTACAGAATGTTAAGTATATATTTTTCATGTAAAGCAGCTTATATATTCATTACATATTGAAAATGCTGTCCTTCAGAATTTATAATAGAAGAGGATGTATGAATATACAAAAACTTGCATGAGCATGTTTTTGCAAGTTTACATCCAAATTTACTCCATCAAGTCAACATCAAATACTACAGTTTAATAGAATAGCTAGATTCTATTCATGTACACAAGATTCAAATGTTAGAACAGAATATTTTAGCAATTTTGCTCTTTGGACTAATGTAATGGCATAATGAGCTTCTCTATAATTTTCAAATTCCTTGCATGAGGTCTCTTATCCTAAAATAAAGACGCCATGCCTTCTGAAGGAGGAAAGAAACTTTTTTAAAAGTCAAATGAAAACATTCACATAATTCAGTCAAGGTTGACTAAGACATAGTTATAATAGATGTATATTTTTATACACATAAAACAACCAATACATTCATATATATGTAAAAAATTTCAGTCTTACACTATAGATGTATGCACGTTGATGTATAAAGCAAAAGAGAAATTTTTATTTTGAATTCACATTTGCCACTTTTATATAGTACTCTAATATACAAAGGAAAATGACTCCAGTTTTCTTCTTAGGAAAATGTTTACACTACCAAATGTGTCAGAATTAGAGACACCTGCTACACACATGTGAGGTTAGACAGTATAGGAGTTAAAAATGCAAGGATAAAATGAACCATTATAAAGGTCATACACAGGTGGATGAGAAAGTCAAATATAATTAAAAACATTCCTCGTGGATTGTGCAATTCTCGAAACATCCTTATTCAAGGAGAGTCTATTAATATCAACAGTTCCAAAGAGAAGTTTGGGCAGTGTTTACCCAGAGAAAAAAGTCAGGGTTAGTAATAAAATTCAAAACACAATAATGTTCTAATGGAAAGCAAGGGAGTCATTTAATAATATTAGCAGGTGAACATCACTTCAGTACAAGAAAACTAATTTGCTGATATATCATCTGAGTTTATTTCTGAGCCTATCATGATTAGAAACTATCTGACTTCATGAACAAACACCTAATAATTAGACAATAAATTCAGCCTTCCGTCTTAATTTATTTAATTACAAGAAAACTTCTTTGATCATATTAGGAACTGGCCATTCAGTTGCCTTTCTTTGCATTTCCCAGTCCTAATAATACTGCAGTGAACTTATAGGAAGGAACTCTTTTCTTTCAGAGGAACCATCATCAGTACTCCTCAGTGAATCTCATCTACATGTCATAGTTTAGACCTAAAGTGACCCCTTACAGACTTGCATGTTTCAACACTTGGTCCCCATTAGGTAGCAGTGGTTTCAGACACGGTGGAGACGTTAGGAAGTGGGTCATGCTGGAAGAAGTAAATCTCTGGGGTGTGGGCTTTAAGATTAATATCCTATCCCTTCAGTTTCCTGATCCATCCAAGCCCATCCACGTCCACCCAACTAACTCCTGCCAGCATGCCTTCCCTGCAATGATGGACTGCACCTTTGAACTGTGAGCCAAAATAAACCCTCCTCCTGTTAGTGGCTGTTTGTCAGGGTGAGAAAAGCAATGAAAGAAGACAAAGACATATTCACTTCCACTTCTAAGCCCCAGACACAGTATCAGCATCCCCTGTTCATGTGATGTTCTCTCTCACTTCACTATCTACAGGAGATGCCACATTCTTCCTCCCGCCCATACCCAGACATGGACGGAAACGGGAAAGGGAAAAGGTCGAAGCACAAGGAAATTTGCCTGTTTTTCAACTAAGATTTATTTTTTCCCTGAGACAGGATGTCTCTGTGTAGCCCTGGCTGTCCTGGAACTCACTCTGTGGGCCAGTCTGGCCTTGAACTTACAAAGATCCACCTGCCTCTGCTTCCTGAGTGCTGGGATTAAAGGTTTGTGCTACCACCACCCAGCCTCAGTTAAGACATTTTAAAAGAAAAGATGGGTGATAACATTCATTAATACGCTGTATCTTGACAGGAAATAAAATATATCTTCAGCAAGTCTAGAATCCATGACTTTTGTTTGCTATGAAGTTAACAATGTGAAAAAACCTATTCAGTACTATTTTTTTAACATAATGATATTTAATTCAAATATCCTCTACCAAAAATCCCAAATGCTTTAAATAAATTTTTTTCTTTGAAAAAACACATCTTAAACAAGAGACTATAGTCCTCATTAAAAACATATTTATGTCATACGACATGTATGACAATCCATGTCTACCATGGCCATGTCCTCAGCCATCTCTTCAATTTCAGAATACCCGTAAATCCAAGTAGTGAGGCGGGACTGATTTGAACAAATCACATCTCCACAGACTTTTAAGTGTTGAACAGGGTGTATTTAGTTAAGTGACTATTAGTGAAGTGACCTTCTTGCTTACAACATTCTCTTTATCCGTGCCTGATTCTTTTGTTTCATTTTGTTTGTTGAGACAGGGTTTCTCTGTGTAGCCTTGACTGTCTTGGAACTCACTCTGTAAACCGGGCTGGCCTTGAACTCACAGAGATCCTCCTGCCTCTGCGTCCTGAGTGCTGGGATTAAAGGTGTGCGCCACCACCGCCCAGCTTCCCATGCATAATTTTTAAGCCTAGTCCAAAACACAAGATCTGCACCATAGTCTCTCACCTCAGTTCTGCAACACATTATCTTTATTACCAAACCACAGCAAAGCTCCAAAATATTCTGTCAATCCTGTAAGAGTTCTGTCCTCCTCCTTTTTGGAAAACCATGAAGAAAGAATGAAAGTAATGGAGAATTATGAAATGAAAGTAACGGGGAAATAGGCAGTAAATATCCAGTGGTCCCAGACAAACTGCGAGTGGTAGCACCAGGGCTATTGGCTTCATAATCCTACTACAGGACGCTCAAAGAACTTTGAGGAAAACAACTGAGTGAAGCAGGGACACTATCTGAAACATTAGGACTTGGTCTGTACAGTGAATCTATTAGACCAAATTAAGACCAAGTGTGAAGAATAAAAGCAGGAATTGTGCTTTCTAACCATGGAACAAAGAGGCAGAGGGTGGAATTGGTCTGGGTGCACCACAACTGCATCTGGGGGTTCCAAGGGCAGCAAATGTTTGGGGAAGATCTAAGTCTACAACACTTTCTCAGATTGAATTCCTAACCTCTACAAAAATGATGAGAAGAGAAGGCCGTCTTTTGTCTAGTAGAAAAAGACAGCAACAAAAACTCTAACTGAGCTCCCATATTGCCCACTATAAACCCTCTCCTAGTCAGTGTGTGCGCTAAAGCTTAGTTAGCATATAGCAATGAATAATCACACGTTCATCTTCTCTTTGGAAACCATAAACCTCTAATTACCATATCACCTGATCAAACCCAAGACCCTCCATTAGACAAGTGGAAAATGCACAAGCTGACTGGCACTCCTCTGCCCTCACAGAACTTAGAGTTCCCAGGGAACAGCTAAGCAAAGAGAAAAATAACACAGCATATCTCAGGCACTTACAATTGAAAGTCAGCATGACAAAAAAAGCAGAAAGGGCAGTTTCCCATCTGCTGTTTTTAGTCAAGAAGAACACCAGGAAAGGACAGCACAAAGACTATCGTATCAAATACTTGGGCAACTGAAATGCAGGACAGTCAAATCCTGGGAATAGTTACAGTTCGGAGTATAATAGGGGAATGGTGCCTCCCATGGCTTGCTTTTTGAAATATTAGCAAATAATGACATAAATTAGACGGCTATTCTATGTCCTTACCTCTGGGCAAAACAGTCCAATTCAACTGACACATCTGTGAGACAATGTCTTTGCCCAGGTAAAACTATCCTGATGGCTTTGCCTGCCTCATGGGAAGTAAAATTTTAATTACTTTCCCAATTTGGTTATACTAAATCATCCACTTCATAAAGAATCCATTGATTCTTCAAAATCAATGCACATTAAATTTAACATGCTTACTCACCCAGTATGATTTTGAAATGAATAATGACATACTAGACTTTTAGCACACTAACTGGTAAAGAAAACTATCAAAAACACACTGTCTTGAAAATTATAAAACAATAACTACCCTTCCCTGATAATATTGATGACTATCTTATATGCCTAGAGCCTTCATCCAGCAGCTGAGGGAAGCAGAAGCAGACACCCACAGCTAAACACTGAAATGAATTCCTAGAACCCAGTTGCAGAGACGGAGGAGTGATGAGCAAAGGGGTCAAGACCAGGCTGGTGAAACCCACAGAAACAGCTGACCTGAGCAAGGGGAGCTCATGGTCCCCAGACTGATAGCAGGGAAACCAGCATAGGACTGATCCAGACCCCCTGAATGTGGGTGTCAGTGAGGAGGCCTCAGCAATCTATGGGGCTCTGGCAGTGGATCAGTATTTATCCCTGGTATACCAATGGACTTTGAGAGCTCACTCCACATAGAGGAATACTCTTTCAGCCTAGACACACAGGGGAGGGCCTAGGCCCTGCTCCAAATGATATGACAGACTTTGAACATCACTCATGGAAAGCTTCAGCCTCCCTGGGAAGCAGAAAGGGCATGGAGTAGGGGGTTGGTTGGGGGAAGGGGAGGAATTGACATGTAAAATTTGCTTGTTTCTAATTTAAATTAAAAAAATAGAAAAAAACAAATAACTAAAGTTGGGAGGTGGTACAATTCTCACCATGTGAAACAAAGCTTATAAGATATCTTCTCCAGGTTAAGAAGTTTGGGAAAGAAGCTCCAAAACTTGGAGGATGGGGGTGACACGTGACACTGAGAGAAAGAGAGAGATATGTCAATGTCACCAAAGAATAGCTATTTCATTTCTGGAGTAAGCCTGAGAAGCTAAAATCCTGCTCTTAAAATCCTTCAGGTTTAACAAAGGCACAGATTTTTGTTACCACTTTGGGTAGGTCTAAGAACACTTGATTCTTAGTAGTTTGTGGTTCATGAGGCTCAGCCCATTACAATATGAAAACACCTTACTAAGTACCATACAGCAGTCAACCACAGGAGCCCATGGAGCTCTATTCACACTACTCCACCACCGTACCTTTCCAGTAATATAGATTTTACCTGAGCTAGTAAAATGTTCTGCTTAATTGGGGTGGCGGACTAATTTGTCTTTTTCAACATGGTAGCCAGTTACTGAAGTTAGGGCGTTAATATATTTCTTATATGCATGCACATGGGCATGGTTATGTGGAAATTAGTCTTTGCTTCCCTAGAATCATTCTAAAAGGACATATGTTGGGACTCGAGAAATGACTCAGTAGTTGAGCACATGTGTTGCTCTTGCAAAAGACCCGGATTCCAATTCCAAGCATCCATATGGCAAATCACACTCATCCATAACGCCAGTTCCAGTGGATCCAATGCCCTTTTCTGACCTCCTCAGGCACCAGACATACATGCAGGCAACACACTCATACACATAAAATACATATACATACATGGGGCGGGGGAACATCCACCTTTTCCCAACAAATGGAAAATGAAGCAAGATGAAGTAATATGAAGCACTTGTGTGGGTGAGGTGGGGGTGTCTGGGTGTGCGAGTTCACGGGCGTGCCACGCCCTCGCACACAATAGCTGCAACTGTCCCATAGGTCAGACACACCCTCAGAGTGTGTGTCTCCCCAAGGTTTCTTACTAATTAGTTACTGAGTCTTGGAACTCTGTCAGACTTCTATGCATTATTCTAATATGTTCTGTTAATACCTCCAAACAGGTGGGTCTTTGACTGTCACCAGAAGACCCTTAACTAGCATGTTGGTCCTATGTGCACGAGCAAAAGCTTTTGTCCCAAAGCATTTAAAAATCTTTTCTAACATTTCACAGATGTTTCTTCTTTAATAATTAAACACCTAGAGCAGTTCTTCTGTTCAGAAACTGTAAAGTGTAGATGAAGAGGCTTCCACAACAGGCATAGCATCCTGGTCCGGTGGTGATGGAACCCAGGGATAGGAGTAAAACATCGGCATTGCCCCCCTCTGCTCCCTAATTTACATGGTTCAAACCCAAGACTACATACAGTCATCTCAGAACAACTTCAGCTCTCTCTCCCAGAAAACCCTCTTCTCACAAGCCCGACTGGCTCTAGTCTTCTCTGAATATCTAGAGTCAAATAAATCTAACTTGCTGGGGGAGGAGAGAAAGCCACATCCAACTTGTGATTTAAAAATGGAAAGCACTTCTGACTTCTCTTCTCATATTACCTATGCAGAACTTGACAAACGATGAGCAGTGTAATCACTGCATCACAGTAGAAAAACTATTTGTGAACTCTGCTACTCAACCAGCACTACTGCCAACCTAAAATAAGAAAGTTCTACATCTCAAAATGGGACTAACCTCCTATCAAACTGAACAAGCAAGTTACTAGGATTTTTTTTTTTTTTTTTTTTTTTTTTTGAGTAGGCAGTGTGTGTGGAGCATTGGTTCATGGCAGTCACATACATGCAGGTAGAGTGCCAGATAACACATCCAAGTTCCAATATGGATGACCTGCTAGTTCTGGCCCTGCATGATTCTTCTCCTTCAACCTTTTCCTCGGAGTACCACCACACTCAGCTCAGAAAGGGCTCATTCCCAGGGCCTCACAACCTCTTTTCAGGCGTCAATCCATCCCAGTGCACAGTGGCTGTGGATCAGCCCTGGAAGACGGCAGAGCAGGTCGTGGCTCACACACAACAGAAAACATACACAGGATGGGTCACTCGCTCTGATCTAGAGGGTCATCAACCTTGCTTCAGTCTCCTTTTATAAAACATTTGCCAACAGACAGCTCAAAAACTGATTTATAGTATCTTTTCTGTTTTTTATACTAAAGTTTTAATTTTTTATTCTTCTTTCATCCATTACATACCGAATGCAGTTTTCTCTCCCTCCACTCACACAAACATTCCCTCTCCCTCAGATCCACTCTTCCAGTTTTCCTTTTTAAAGAAAAAAAAAAAAAAAAAAAAAAGCATGCCTCCCAGAGATAATATCTCTTGTATTTTACTACAAAAAGATTTCATAATTAAACAAGCTAGCATAACTATCATTATGTATATTTTTATACAAGGAGATTTCTCAGAATCCTGAAGTTCTAATACTTAGAAAAGACTTGCATCTCCCAGAAGGAAATACAATGTGGATTATTTACTAATCTCACTACAAAAAAAAAAAAAAGTTTTTCTTCGGGTATTATTTCTTGGGACTAATACTCTTAGGGAAATAAGCTATGACTTAGTCCCGGTACATTCTAGTCTCTTTTCCAAGGACACCCAGTACCACTCTGACCACGCCTCCAACGTATGGCAGTATTGAGCAATTCTTTGGTTCAAGGCCAAATTCAAATACAATTTCCTGTTAAGCTTGGTGTTTTTCTGGGGTTCCTCACAGTGCAGGTGTGTCTGCCTGCTCATGAGACCTCTTTACTCCTGCTGGGTTGCCTCACCCAGCCTTGATGTGAGAGCTTGTCTCATTTTATTTTGTTATGCTGTGTTCAGCTGATGTCACTAGGAGGCCTGCACTTTTCTGGGGAAGCAGGGGGGGGTACAGAGTGGATCTGGGGAAAGAGTATAGAAGCGGCAGGAACTGGGAGAAGTGGAGGGAGAAGACACTGTGGCTGAGGATGAGGAGAGAGAGAGAGAGAGAGAGAGAGAGAGAGAGAGAGAGAGAGAGAGAGAGAGAGAGAGAGATCCTGTTGAGGTCCCTATATAAGAGTCACATGTCCAAAGAGCACTGGTTTTGCTTTCCTTCTGGTATCTCTGTTCTAGTTCCTATTAAAGTGATTATCAGAGCATTTCACTGGATCTCAACAATCCCTTTGAAAGAAGTATATGGGCTTTATCCATCTCTTTATTCTTCTTGGCACCCAACGGTGGAGTTTAATGGTTTCTTAAGTGAAAAATTCAAATGAAGCCTAATCCCTCTAAGGTCTTCTAATTCCCAATGACCCTGGTCTCACATCCAGCTTCTTCAGAAATTTTTTTTAAGAGAAAGATGAACTGAAATTGCTAATATTCTCCAGGGCTCATCACATCTGTAAAGTTGTCTTAGAAGAAAATCTAATTCCTTCAGATGAGGTTGTAGTTCAAAGTTTTCCAGTGCATTATGTCACTTCATCTTGTCATTGTATGATCCAAGTTGGAGATGAAGAAGTGGGAAGGAAAGAAATACATTGTCTTACAGAAGGTCACTTCACGCAATACAGGCATTTTCTTCCCTTTACCTGAAATTAAATGCTTAGTGTTCTTACTGTAAGATGAACTGTAAAGGAAAAAAACTTCTTTTTCTTATACACTGAAATACAACCAAGATGCCAGAGCTTTGACCCTCCTAGGCGTTCATTAATTCCAATCATTCTACAAGTGAACCCTCTACCTGATAGACATTGAAACTGATGAAGAACAAGCTCTCCTTTCAAAACATGAAAGACCAAAAACTTGAATGATTACAATCTTCCTTTAATGTAGTTCCCTTTCATGCATTTTAACCTGTAGTCCTATTGAGCAGGCATGTGTTAAGGCCATTGGCTAGCACTGATGGTATGGATAATGATATCAAGAGGGGCTGGAGTTACAGCTTGGTGGCAGAGCGCATGCTCATAAATCAGGCCCCGGGTGCAATCCCCGGCACTACCAGAAATAAAATAATAATCACCATAGCAATAATCCTAACACACGTGGCAACTCAGCCTGTGCTCCAAAGTGCTTTCGGTGCATTCGTACATTTAATCTTCACAAATAAATGTAATATCTGGGGAACTGAATTAATCCAAAGTCACACAGCTAGTAATGATAGGATTTCTATACAGGCATTCTGACACAAGAGCCATCATGTTCTTCTCAGTACAGGAAATGCTACACAGTGACATTCATGCTTAGAGAACACTCTTTCCAGTAACCACACTAGGGGCCACTACCCAAAGTCTGAAGTTATGTGAAGATCTTTGAGGGCAGTGTTGTCTGTGTTCCATCCTAGGGAAATGAGTTTGTTCTCAAGGGGGAAGACAATGAAAATATGAACATGGTTATCAAATCTTTATGATTTAATTAATAGATTTATAAGTTCATTAAATAGACTTGATGGGTCTCTTAATTAATTTTTGCTCTTCAAAGTAAAGGGAAGTCTTTGTCAACTCTAGATGACACCTACAGAAGAATTATGAATTCTTTCCTCCACCCAGCCTCCCTACAGACAGTAAAAAGAGCAGTCAGCAGCTTGCAAGATAGTGTAATACAAAATCTGTGGCACTGCCCTTTCCATAGACACTGAAATTGGAAAGCATAGAAGAATCTACAGACACTGTGGGTTGACAAATCTTCCTAAGGACTCAGTGGGCTCATTTGCTCAGGGAAGACAAACCGGCTCTTCATCTGAAGTATTAGCCACTCCAAACTGCACAACAAGATTATCCCATCACTAAGCATTGTCTGCTATAACCAGAGAAAACAATTACAGCAATCTCAAGATGTTCATCTTTAGTACTACTAAATTGTAAGCCTACCATTATTTTAAGTATGCTACAATCTAGTTTGCTCAGTAATTGTCTATTAGAGACAGGCTCTGTTCTAACCATATTAAGATAAACACAGCCAGTGAAATATCTGTGGAGTCTACATTGCACAAGCAACAGCAGAAATATCTGGAAAGGTAATATAGAAGGTTTGAGGGATATCTCACTACAGAGACGTAGAATGACTGAAAGAAAGATGTGCATGCAGAGATATGTGGTTAAGTCATTCCAGACAAGCTAACAGCAGATACAAATTGCAAGTATAGAATATGAAATTGGGAGCAATCTTTAAGCAACTATGAATAAAATGGCTATCTGAGACAGTTTTTACTTCATAATTAGCATTAGAGACTAGACTTCACAACATGACTTGAATCCCAGATTAGTAATAAGCTAACGAATTTCCCCACTAACTAGCAGGATACTGAAATGAATTTCATTCACTTATCTAACTGTATAATTTCGAATGGCTGATTAGACTATATTTTTTTAATTATTTAGTTGTACTTTCTGTACATTGGTGTTTTCGGCTGCATGAATGTCTGTGTGAGGGTGTTGGATCCCCTGGAACGGAAGTTATGGACAGTTGTGAGCTGCCATGTGGGTGTTGGGAATTGAACCTAAGTCCTCTGGAAGAACAGCCAGTGCTCTTAAGCACTGAGCTATCTCTCCAGCCCCTAGACTATATTGTTTAAGCAAACCCAGCCCCTAAGTCCAGCCTCTGCTACCAAGAAACAGTGACCAAACAGCAAGAGGCATTTCTTCAACTGTAAAATAAGAGGTAGGGAAAGGTGGCCCCAAGGTATCTTCTAACTATAAATTCCCAGAATTCTGTGATTATGAATTCCACCATTGGAATCACCTTTCCAAAATGGGTATTTATATGTCCTGTCTATTATACAAAGAGACCTTCTCCTAACTCCCTAATAACAAGGCTGGCATGTCAAATAGGAGCACACTGGGTACAAAATATGTCCCATTATATTCAATGCACTTAAGATAGTCACCAATATTGCTGGGCGGAGGTGGCACACACCTTTAATCCCAGCACTCGGGAGGCAGAGGCGGGTGGATCTCTGTGAGTTCGAGACCAGCCTGGTCTACAAGAGCTAGTTCCAGGACAGCCTCCAAAGCCACAGGAAACCCTGTCTCCAAAAACCAAAAAAAAAAAAAAAAGATAGCCACCATTAACAAAAATGTGTGTGTTTCTTGACAAAAGTCAAAATTCACGTACATTCCTCACTCCTGTCCTAATAACTGAAATAACAATAATAACTTAGAAAATAGAGATGCAGTCCCAATTTTCTTTTGTTTTGTTTTGTTTTGGGGGTTTTTTTGTTTTTGTTTTTGTTTTTTGTTTTTTGTTTTTTGTTTTGAGACAGGGTTTCTTTGCATAGCTTTGGCTGGCCTGGAACTAACCTCAAGCTAACTGAGATCTGCTTGCCTCTGCCTCCTGGGTATTGGGATTAAAGGTGTGTACCACCACCAAAAGGCATGAAGCCCTAAACTTACAATATAAATATAATATAATATATATTATAAAGAAATAAAATATTGCTTCCACTTTCAACATGATAACAAACCAAGTCTGAATAGAACCCCAGCACCTCTGTGACATACTTACTACAATGTCATGTGCTCTAGTTCACTGGACTAGTGAGACACAGGAGCAGGTTCAAGTTTTAAAGAGGAATCTGTTTAAAAACATAACACTCTAGAGCAGTGGTTCTCAACCTTTCTAATGCTGTGACACTTTACTACAGTTCCTCATGTTGTGGTGACCCCAACCATAAAATTACTTTCATTGCTGCTTCGTAACTGTAATTTTGCTACTGTTATGAATCATAATGTAAATAAATATCTGTGTTTTCTAATGGTCTTAGGTGATCCCTGTGAAAATGCCATTCAACCCCCAAAAGGGTAGAGACTCACAGTCTGAGAACAGCTTCTCTAGAAATCTTCCTTACTAGAAGTCTGCAGCCTAAACATGCTCTACTTAAGGAGATGCTCATTATCAATTAGCTAATTATAAACTTGAGAGACTTGCAATAATAAATATCAAATACACTGAGAATATCCACACCGCAGCCTTAATGAGCTATGTCTGTCTGACCATCAAGGCTATAAAATTTACCCTAAACTACAGATGTTTTCACTTTTAATTCACTTCTTAGATAGGAAATTTCTATCTAATCCACTCAAGATGAGTTGTCAAACTTCAGTACTTCAGGGAGACCTTAGAAGTGATCACGACAACAAAAATGTTTGAGTTAGAAGGATCACCAAGGCAGAAGTGTTTAAACCGTGTATGTTGGTTAAACATGGGCAAGTTAAGGGAAGAAAATGTCAGACATAACAAGGCAGGCTTAGGTGAAGCCATGGTTAACTCCACAGCTTCCACAAGAAGACAATAGGGAGAAAGGCTCCTTTGCCCTTGGCTAGACTCTTAGATCATCCCCCCACCTCTCTCTCTCTCTCTCTCTCTCTCTCTCTCTCTCTCTCTCTCTCTCTCTCTCTCTCTCTCTCTCTCTCACACACACACACACACACACACACACACACACACACACAATGCACAAGAGAAAACATGATTTTGTTTTAGTTACAGTTCCTATGGATGTGATGAAACATCAAGATCAGAAGCAGGCCCTGACCTCTGCTGAGAGCCCTCATCCAGTGGCTGGTGGAAGCAGAAACAGTCACCCACAGCTAAACACTGAACTGAACTCTAGAACCCAGTTGCAGAGAGGAAGGAGTGAAGAGCAAAGAGGTTCAGGACCAGGCTGGTAAAACCCACAGAAACAGCTGACCTGAATAAGGGAGAGCGCATGGACCCCAGACTGATGTGGGGAGGGGGGACAGCAAAGGACTGATCCAGACCCCTGAACGTGGATGTCAATGAGGAGGCACCAGCACTCGGTGGGGCCCCTGGTGGTGGATCAGTATTTATCCCTGGTGTAAGAAGGGACTTTGGGAGCCCATCCTACATGGAGGGATGCTCTCTCAGCCTGGACACGTGGGGGGAGGGCCAAGGCCCTGCCCAGGATGTTATGACCGATGTTGGGGAGCCCCCATGGGGTGCCTTGCCCTCCCCGGGGAGCAGAGGAGATGTGTGGTGGGGAGCTGCTGGGGGGTTGGGGGAAGGGAAGGGGGAGGGAGAAGGGATGCCATGTGAAGAAGCAGCCTTGTTTCTAATTTGAACTAATAAAAAAATAATAATAATAATCTCTTGGGAGAAAAAAAAAGATCAGGAGCCACTTGGGGAGGAAGAGGGTTACTTTACATATATCAAGTCATAGCACATTGAAGGAAGCCTAGGCAGGAGACCATGGAGGAATGTCTTCCTGGTTTTCTCCTTATGGCTTGTTCAGCCTATTTTCTTATAGCTTCCAGGACTACCTACCCTGGAATGGCACCACTCAGAATCAGATGGGTCCTGCTCTATCAATGACTAATTAAGGAAATGTCTATATGTCATATGTCTATACATATTTACTCCTATATAAGTATATTGTGTATATGTGTGTGTGTGTGTATATATGTACATGTGTATATACATATATGTATATATCTTATGGAGGGATCAGGCAAAGCCTTTCCTCAACCCCCCCCCCAAATGATTCTAGTCTGTGTTAGGTTAAAACTAGCCAGCACTTTGTCACTCATCTGAGATTATTTGAAAGACGGTTTGAGCATCGACTTTAAATTAAGTAGTGGAAAGATTATGTAACACACATCAATAAATTAATGATATGGTCACTCTCTACCCACATTGTACCCTTTTAGATCTTGCTTCATTTTCTTTGAGTCAACAAACATTTACTGACTGTGCAATACATTCAGAAAGTACATTAAGTGCAGTGACAGCAATGACAAAAAAAAAATCTGTCCCCAATATACTCATGGGGAGTGACATTATTAGAAGGTGGGGCTTGTTGGAGGAAGTGTGTCATAAGGGGTGGGCTTTGCAGTTTCAAATGCTCAAGCCAGGCGCAGTGTCACTCCTCAGCTACCTCTACAGCACTATTTCTGTCTGCATGCCACTATGCTTCCTGCCATTATGACAATGAACTAAACCTCTTAATTATAAGACAGATCCACTTAAATGTTTTCCTTTATAAGCATTGCCAAGGTCATGGTATCTCTTCAGAACAACAGAAACCCTAAAACAATGTCAGAAAGGGTAAGTCATGGTACATGATATTGATATTCACTACCACAAAAGTTCATAAAATACATATGTACACTCCTCAAAAATTAACTCTGCTAGCTGGGAAATAAAACACACACCAAAAGAACACAAAACAAAACAAAACAAAACAAAAAGAAAAGAAAAAAAAAGTTCCAAAGAGGTAGTAACTTTTTGATTTGAGCTTGGAACATAAGCCCAAGCCTGAAAGGTTCTGTCAAGGAAAGAGGAAACATTAATTCAGTAAATACTGACTCAGAAACCAAGCCTGTACCAGGCTATGAACTAGCAACACCCACCTAAGCAGAGAACTAGGGGTGTGCGTGTATCTGGTAACCCCAAGAAAGAAGAGGTACACACTCTTACTCCCTCCCCAACGATTACCCCACAACAAATAAATATTTAGGTGCACATCAATCAAGCATGTGACTTACAAAGCAATTATTATGCAAATGTGAAGACTGCATTACTTTCAGGCTGTTTTCTCGAGGTCTCTAGCACATTCACATAAACCTGTAGACTTTAAAGTACAAAGCATTTCTTGGATTTCTAAAATGGTTAGAAAGAGAATACGAAAATATCTCTGTGAACAGTCAGAAAAAGATCTGATAAATAAGACACCTGACTCCAATCTTTCCAGCCCAACTAGTGGTCACCTCTGAGGGTTTAAAATAAAATCACCTAAGGATGCTCTCTCTTCCTGGATAATTGGGGGAGGGCCTAGGCCTGGCCTAGGATGATGGTGTGGAATTTGGGGAGCCCATGTGGAGGGCCCTGCCATCCGTGGGGAGCAGAGGGGGGAGTGGAGAGGGGCTGGTGGAGGTTGGGGGGAGGGGAGGGAGAGGGAGAAGGGATTGACATGTGAAGCAAGTTTGTTCTTAATTTGAACTAATAAAAAAATAAAATAAAATAAAATAAAATCACCTTTTCAATCTATGCCTCAGAATTTCTCTTACATCACAAGTAATGGAAATCAATGGAGATGCAAAGCTATTTCAGATAGAGCAAACCTCATCATGAGGAGCTGGAAAGGCTCTCGATGTGTTCATGTAATGCCATCTATTTTAGCATTCCGTTAAATCTAACTGTTGCTTTTTTTCTTTTTTAATGAAGGAGCATGCTCAGAAAAATTGCTAAACATGAACAGAACACATGATAGTTCAACAGAAGATAGACCTCATTCTCAGCTACCAAATAATAAAGCTGTTTCAAAATGTATAACCAAGACAGAAATGAGGACGATTAAGTGCTTGGCTATGGTGGTGGCAGAACTACCACAGAAAACTGACATTGCATCTAAAAGGTCCCTTCAAAAAATACAGGAAGAGGTATTCTATATTTTCTTACTGGTAATACAGTAAGGGTGGGAAAGAAACAAGGAAGGGAGAAAGACAAAGGAAGAAAAGTATAACTAATTAAAAACAGCACCTTAAAATCTCAGAAACAGTCTACTAAACTGCATTAAAATCTCATAGTCTATCATCTTCATAGTTAGTATCCCAGAGGATTTTGTTAGTAAATGTTCAAAAAAGAAAAAAATTTAAACACATCTCTTCACTCACAAAATTGGTAGACTGTGACAATTTATGATGAGACAAACCCCTAGATATATTTTAAATAGGACTCTATTTTGTTTAATTCAAAAACTGGCATAAATTAGACCTCCTATAAATTACTACTTTAGCACACTTGAAAACACAACGATGTGATTGACGGCATTCTATAGGACAAATGGCCAGCACGGGTGACTTGTTATCCACTTGCAGTTATGTACGAATGGGACAGGACAGTTTTACATTCTCAATATAAAGTTCCTCAGCTGCCTAGACCCATTGCAGGAGATGATCAATGTCTGTCTGTGTGCCAGTTTGGGTCTCAAAATCAAACTACCAAAGGTGTACCATTAATACACCTAAACATGTCAAAAACTCCAACTGTCTGGAGAAGAGGCCTGAAGTATGTGAGTGTAAACTGGTGTGGCTTCCACTACACAGGCATGCACACAAACTCCTACCCAACTCATTCTATTCAATTTTACTTTATATTTTTATTATGAACTTTTATTGAGTATTTAACATAGTTCACCTTTTTCTTTCTTTAATCCTGATGTATCCTTGGCGGGGAGGCGGGGGCAGTTTTCAAGACAGGGCTTCTCTCTGTAACAGCCCTGGCTGTCCTGAACTCACTCTGTAGACCAGGCTGTCCTGGAACTTGTTCTGTAGAACAGGATGGCCTTGAACTCACAGAGATCTGCTTGCCTATGCCTACAGAGTGCTGGGATTAAATGTCTAAATCATCTGAGAAGTGGGGGAAGGACAGCTTTCTCCCTGTTGGTGGTTTTAGAGCCAATCCTTAACTCTTAACTGAAAAGAGAAAAGGGACAGCCATGGAGTTGATGAGCAAGGGTGAAAAGAGCAAGGCCAGAACACTATGGAGGAGCTCAACCTTGTAGGATTGTAACAGGGCCCCTTCAAGAAGCTAAACAAGCCTCAAAAAAACTGGCCATCAGAAATGACAATGAAAGTAAGTTGTGTGCTCTCTGCTTATCAGAAATGCTCTGCTAAAAACTACGCTTTCAACAAACCCACAATGGGGTAAACAGTTGGACGCAACTAACAGACCAGCTAAGCCTCCAATAAACTGGCTACAGTGAAGAGGATGGTAATCTCTGTCTCTCTGTCTGTCTGTCTCTCTGTCTCTCTCTCCTCTCTCCCACTGTCTTCCTCTTTCTCTCTCACTACATATCAAGATTGTGCCTCTTAGTTTTAGGGAGAGTCACAATAAAATGATAAATGATATGAAAAAGCACACCCTGTTTGATTATCGAAAAAGACTGTTTGCCTATGGCTCTTTGGCCTTTTCCAGAATTTTTTTAAATATTATTTTAAACAATGATAAATTTCCAGAATATCTTAAATTAAAATTTTAATACTATTTTGTTAAGGTATAGTTTAAAATTTCTATATTGAAACTGTAAGAGCAAAAAACAAATTATGATGCTAACAGTTGAACCTACATGTTTATCCAACCAAAGGAATGTTACATATCTCTATCTTGCTGAAGCTTGAAGGAAAAAAAAAGGGGGGGGGGTTGTGTGGAAGAGAACTATTAGAGGTTTCTAAACATAACTCTCAGCATTTTCACTTACTTTAGAAATAGAATAAAAAGCTACTTTTCCGAAACAATTTTTTGCATGCTTTGAGTATATGCTGACACTAATTTTGTCAAATGAGATTATTTCTGGCACCTAATGAAAAGGCACACTGGCAGCTAAATAATGAAAGCTAAGGACAGGAGAGTTTCTACTTGTAATGATATGCTGAGAACTTTACCTACATTCTTTCATTGTTTTATTGTAGCCTCACACTTTACGGGAGGCAAAGACAGAGGACAAGACAACTTTTCCAGATCTAAAACAGGAAGAGGGTCAATTGGAAACCCAGTCAGTGTCTGCCTTCAGGGACTAGTACGGTTCCACTCCTGAGTTAACCAAAATGGCCACCCTCACTCATACACAAAGAGCCCCAATGCTGGTTACCATGCTCTGCAAAGAAAGGGGACATGGGGTGGGGGAGGGAGGCAGAAGCATGACTCCTCCATGCAAGTTTAGACATGCAAGATGAATAAGATCTAGGCATCTGTTTTACGGCATTATGGGGAGTAAGCAATTTCTTATTACATGCTAAAAATTATTGATTTACTGTGGTAAGTCTTGTTACCATGATAAACAAAAACAAATAAATACATTTAACAACCTGCAGGTACCAGAGTGTTAGTCAGCACTTCCAGGATAATCAAGGTGGCAAAGACAGAAAAAATAGTGGAGTTAAAGGTGGTCCTATCAGATGAGGTGCACTGCACATGGAGAACGGTGATAGTCCCCAGGAAGGAAGAGAATTGGTGTCCAGGGCTACAGTGCAGCAAATGGATCAGAACAGCAACTAAGTAGACATTAAGATATACAACCCACTATGCTGACCAGAAGGTGGGACTATTCTTAGGCATCCATGGTTTCAACAGATCGTATTGTTCAGGATGGTTCTCAAAATCAAACCCCTACATCACAGTCTCGAAGGACAGTCCTGTGTGAATGATAACCATACCCCTGTACCCTTGTCCCTGGCTAGGCATTTCCATGGCTACTCACTAGTGAGGCTTTAACAGGTCACTTTTGAATGGATGCCAATCCCTGGCTTCCCAGACTTCTCACTTCCTTCTGGACTCACTTCCTTCTGCACATCGTAACCCTCGGAAACCATAGTCATTCTTTAACTCTAAGTTTCCTCTTTGAAATGCAATTGCCAGCAGGGATTTCTCTAAGAAGAATGTGCTTTATCACTGCCAGGGCACACAGAAGTTGGAATTAAGGAAACAGCTGGCTGCTTGCCACAGGCAGGGAATGGAGAAGAGGGAGCCAGGCAGCATTCATCTCTCCACTTCTGTCCAACTAACTACTTCGAGCTCACTTCACCTGCCTTCATCTCATCTCCTTTGATTTAGGGACCAAATCAAAGGGCTGTTATCCACCTCGAATGCAGTGTGGTATCACCTTACAAAGGCACATGAAGATCGAGCTGGGGCACCCACGGTGCCAGGCAGGCTGTGAAAACCTAAAGACAAAGGAGTTCAGGCTTCAAGACTGAAACTTGAACGTGTTGCCAAACACAAGGACCACCACATAAGCTCTTTCCAGTCATTACCTCTCAATCAGTCTCCAAATGATGACTAGCATTTACAGAGCTCCCGTGGTGCTAAGCACACAACACATAACTCTAACTGTATAGACTGTGGAAGGCAGCGTTTGCTTGGCCACTGAAACTGGAATTAAGAAAAAAACAACCGTCTTATTACTAATACAATGTACTCATTAAGTAGTGATGAATCAGAATTCCAACAAGAACTCCAAACCTAGTTTTTTCCATTACACAATGCTTCATTTCCAATACCAGGCACATACTGTAATGTGCTTACAAAGTACTCTGCAGTAATCAAGGGACTGCTCTTTAAAAAAAAAAAAAAAGTCTTACATTAAAATGTTAACAAATGATCAAACTACTTTTCCCAGAGAATAATGTACTTATGGGAGGAACAATGCTGGAAAAGTTACTCATTTTCCCCTTCCCCTTCTACTTAACAATGGAAATGGGACATGATTATAAATAGAAAAAGCAGGAGATACCTGTATCTGTATGACTGCAAGTATAATGTAACAAAGGCAGTGACTTTGTCTAGTTCACCACTAACTCTTCAGAGCCACGTACAGTGTCTGGGTGGCAGTAAATATCTGTGTATTTTGAGTAAGTGGGTGGATGGATGGATGGATGGATGGATGGATGGATGGATGGATGGATGGAATGTAGCCATTCACTTAGATGTGATCTGAAATGGTCGCCCTCCATATGTAAAGTTAATTCAATCATGGGAGAATTATGGGTCACATTCCAAAGAGTAAAGCTCACAAATGGCAAAGTCTAGGACCTGCAAATGAGTGCAATGCCTTCCCTAATTAGTCTCTCAACAGTTTGGGAATCAGTTCACCGAATATTGAAATGCAGTTTCAAAAACAGCTACAGACTTCCAAACATTATCATGGAATTGAAAGTCCAAGTACATTTGGTCTGAAAGATGCCTCATTCGCATGTAAACTCCAAATGTTTCTTTTAGTTCTCATTTTTGATCCTGATTTAAAACTCAACTCACAGAAAACCCACAAACATGAGTTCAAGGTACACCTGTGTATCTGTTGTTCGCTTAGGATCAGTTGGTTAGAGATTAAATTTCAAAGTTGTTTAAATTAACTTTGGTATCCTACTAAGGGACTAAAGGCTAGACAGACTCCCTGATAGGCCAACAGGTAAGGGAGGGGCCATGAGTAAGTAATAAATATGGTGAGCTTCAAGATGGCCAGCTTCTTCCACGTCCTCCTAACCTGAGACAAAAGCCTGGCACTATATAACAAAGGCCTTGTGGGCTTTTATGCTGCCAATTAAGTACCCTGCTGGTGGCCTGGCTCATTCAGTTCAAAGCCTGGGCAAGGATATGTTCACACAAGAGTTGTGAGCCAATCAGCCATCCTGTCTTTCTCCAAACTGACCAGCCCTGAGGTAGGCAAGGAAGACCCTTCAGAGACTTCAAGAACAAACAAAAAAACTAAACAATTCTCAAGGAGAGAGCTCGGCCTTGGCTTTCTCAGTCTCCTCTCTGTTTTGCAGAGGGTCTTCGTGTGTGTGTGTGTGTGTGTGTGTGTGTGTGTGTGTGTGTGTGTGTGTGTGTGTGTGTGTGTCTGTCTGTCTGTCTGTCTGTCTGTCTGTCTGTCTGTCTGTCCATGTCTGTGTCCTTACCCCACAATAAAAGCCTTTCTTCTAATGCTGATTCTGTCTACTCTTGTTTGCTGTGACTTTGCCTGTTGAGATTTTTAGTTCTTTAATTGGCAGAGAAAACAAACACGAGCAAGACCCCTACACAGTAACACTATCACCTGTTTTCTTGTAAAACTCCTATCACCTGGTTTCTTTTTCATGCCCAAAGGCTGAAAGTCATGGTAGGTCACTGGTGCCTTCTGCCACAAGTAAAGGCTTAACACCTTTCTACTTAGTTCTCTCCCACACCTTGATTTATTTGGGGGGGGGGGGAGGCAGGGGCCATATGTATGTAAATGTATGCAACCATGTTAGTACATGAGAGTGTGCCTGTATATACATGTCAAAGCTGGAATCTGTTAGGTGTCCTCTGTCTGACTCAGCCTATTCCTTTGGGAATCTCTTTCTGAATCTGGGTCTCCCTTTTTCTGCAGTAGGCTGAAAGCCAGCAAGTCCCAGTGATGCTTTGGTCTCCTCCCAACTGAGAGTTGGTTTACAATGCACATGGGATGCATAGCTTGTTATGTGGCTATGAGTATCCAAACCCCACACCTCTCTATTACACAGAAAGTGCCATTGAGCCATCTTCCAGCCCTGTCTAGTTCTTTCTATCAATCCAAATCCCACCTATATTTCACATCAGCATTAAGATAACAGTGTAGTGAACCACACTACCATAGGCTATTTAGGGTTAAAACTTGTTTTTATGATTTTTGTTGAGACACGATTCCTACAGTCCAGGTCGGCATCCAAGTCACTATGCTGCCTAAGAAAGACCTTCAACCTCCACCATTTCCCAACTACTAGAATTAGTGGCATTTGTTACCACCTGGCTGAAGTCAAATCTCTGAGATAACGTGTTTTCAAAACTGCAAATAAAATTCAAAGCAATGCGGTAGTAATCTCCCCCTTTATAAATATCTGCTGCTGTCAATACCTTAGATGCTCTTCCTCAATTTCTTTATATATACATACATATAAACAAAGAAGTATATTTTCTTATCTCCTGCTTAGAAGGCAGTAGCTCCCTTTGTAACCTATCAGACACCTGTTCCCAAAATCTTTAATATCTTGAGCTTTCAATATGAGTAAATATTATAGGACTGCCTTAGCATCCTAAATTTTTTACCAGCTGGAGAACATTCCAGCTGTTGTGAATGTATTGCTATCCATTTAACTAGTTCTATACTGATAAAATATTTAGATAATTTTTAATTGTTTGCTATTTTTAAAAAAAGTGGAATGAACATTTGTATGCAGATATGTCAGACACATTCCTGGGAGGGGGTGTTAGTACATATAATCGTCTACATTTGATGGATGTTGCTAACGTGTGGTACCCAGCATGCACTGCACCTCACACAAAGGACAACTAACTTGTTGGGACTGTTTTCTACACCTTTGCTCACAAAGTAGTCCAGCATTTCTGGAGAACTGCCAAATCAATCAGAAGAAATCGGCATTTCTGCAATTTCTATGTGTACTTCTTTTTTATTATGAGAAAAATTAAGCATTTTCTCACCTGTTTGAAAGTTTATATTTCCTTTTCTGTAAACAGTTTATTCAAATCTTAACAAAAGTATGAATCTGGGGGCAGCCACTTAAACCTATGAAAAAGCATTTGAGTTTTGTTTTGGTTTTAAAGAGACTTAATCACCCAAATTAGTCCTAAAGTAGTGCTGTCTCAGACAACAGGGAAACAACGTGAAATGAAAGCTTTAGGCAGTGTGGGAGGAACAGATCCCTAGACAAAAGTAAACAAAAAAGAGGCAGGTCAGCCTGGCCTAGGTGTCCCGAAGTGTTCTTTTATTAATGAGAAAAGCAAACGTCAGAGAGTGAAGCCAACTGACAAACAGCATTTGTTTTTAAGTCAGAAGGAGTGGAACTCCAGCTCAAGGTTCCTGAATCAAAGGTCAGTCTTCCAGCAAAGGGCAGTCCTCCATCACTTACCTTAAGACTGTATATTCATTCCTATGGCTCCTCTAGATGGCCTAAAGAAAAGGTTAATTTACACAAGACAGAAAGTCCTTGTTCCATGAAAATAACAAATGTATTATATGGATAGTTTAAAGGGGTTGAGAGGGACAGACAAATTCACTTATTGTCTCCTAAGAAGTAATCACTAAATGCGAAATCTAGGTATACATACATGACGGGCCAGGAGTGGCTCACATGAAAGCTAGATATCTATCTTGATTCCCTATTACAAAAAATAAGGAAAACAAAACAAAAGAAAAACCAAAAAGAAGGAAAGCATGAGTCCTATGGTCTCAAAGAAAAGGATGTTCCATCAGAAGAGAGTAGCTTGAAAAGCTTTCTCCTAGAGATCACAGCCTCAGCCAGAGACCACAGACAGCAGCCCGTACCCACCAAAGAATGGCCAAAGTCAGACCTCAGATATAAAATTCATGTTTGAGTAATGTCAGACCAGACAGGTGTAGATGAAATCCCATAGGCAGAAACATTCTCAAAACGCCTTACCATACGCTTACATGGGCGCAGACTTGTGAAAGCAGAAATGCATAAAATGAACTAGGTAAGTGGACTTTTCTGGCAAATATATGACTATGTTGCATCCTTCATTCTTCTATTTATTGTTTATCTCTTTCTATATTACCTTGGTAGCCCCTCCTTGTTCATCTCTGTCTACAGTCTCCCCTTTCCTTCAAGATCAGTGGGAACAAATTCAACTTGGGAAATATTGGTTCAGCATCCCACTTCCTTCCTCTGACTTACAAAGTCACGTGAGTAAATGTCATTCTGAGTGTCAATAGATGTGAGTACATGTGTGAGTATGCCTCGGGCATATTATCAAAAAACAGCCTTGAAATTAATTAATCCCTGGTCTCAAACCTATAACCACTAGCCAAATTAAGCCCCTCCTATGCAGCAAGCCATGAAGTACAAAGCACAACTGATTGCTCCTAATTTAGGATCCACCCCCCCCAGAAAAAAAAACATCTAATTGACGTTCTCATTTCTCCTTTCTGCCACGGAGCCATGAGAGGATAGCAATATCCAGTCAGTCCACATCTGCTAACTAAAATGTGAAAAAAAAAATTGATAAGGCAGTCCAGTATGTCATGAGCAGAGTCAGGTGTGTTTAAAGATTAATAAAAGAAAGGGTTAATTTGTTCATTGATTGACTTGTATCTTCCTGACTACAATACAGTTCATGGAATTTATTCATACAGCATTGGTTTAGTAGTAATTGGCAACTTCAATGACTGAGTATCAAAATCAAGCTATACTCTAAAAGGAACTCAAATTCTGATAGCCTGGGTAAGAGGTACTGGATGTCTCTGTCCATTAGAACATCATTATCTGCAGTCTTTTGCTGCAGGCTTTAAAATAAAAATCACTAGGGCCAGAGAGATCACTCAGTGGTTAGAGCACTGGCTGTTCTTCCAGAAGGCCCAAGTTCAATTCCCAGCATCCTCATGGCAGCTCATAACTGTCAGTAACTCCAGTTCTAGGGAATCCGACAAAATTACAGACATACATGCAGGCAAAACAGCAATGAATATAAAATATATACTAAAAATATAAAAGGATGGGGAAGAAAACTGGTTTGGTTTCTGTTGATGTGATAAAAACCATGACCAAAACCATCCTGGGGAAGAAAGGGTTTATTTGTGAAGTTTGAGGCAAGAACCACAAGGAAATGCTGCTTACCAGCTTATTTGCAGGCTCCATTCAGCCACATTTATTATGTAACCCAAGCCCACCTGCCCAGGGCTGAGATAGCCCACAATGGGCTGGCCCCATCAATTAGCAATCAAAATGCCCCACAAACATATCCTCAGGCCAATATGATGGAGGACTTTCCTCAACTGATGTCCTTTCTCAGATGGTCAAGTTGGCAGCCAATAATAATGCCACGCTAAGCTGTAACAACATCATAACATAGCAATAAAAACTAAATTTCACAAGCAAAATATCCCAAATAAAATGATCATTCTCTTGTAAATGGTGGCCACAATGACTTGAGTTTCACAGATTGTAATGTTAAGTCCTCATTGTTCTGTCTTCAAATGACAAATCCTTACAAGGGACTCCTGGGACAACCCTACTAGGAAGAATTAATGTAGTTCTTTGGAATCAGATTAGTTCTCAGAAAGTGTTATCAGAGCGGAGGAATAAACCAGGGAAGTGTGACATGTTCTGTACCAGCTACTTCCTCTTCCACTTCTGTCAAGTTAAGTTGGGGGATGGGACATTCGCAGTGCCTGCCTTACTACGCTGTTTGGAGTTTCCATAAACCAGAATCATCAGTCAAGAAAACCTCTTTTGATATCCTCAGGTATTTTACTACAGCAACAGAAAAGAACTAAGACAGGTGGAAGAGAAACACATTTCAGTCATTGTAAAAGAAGATGATCTCCTTGCCATTCTTAACTCTTTTCGAGGTCACTGCCTTTAAATAAGCTGAGTCTAAATCATTAATAATCGCCACAGTTTATTAGAATATAAAGGTGTGTATCATCCCATCTGCCCATGACCCAGAGAAGGGAGGGATAAAGAGTCTGAGAGGGGAGGTAGAGAAGAGAACCAGGGAAGAAAAAAATGAATGGATTGGAGAAGGATACACACAATAGAGGGATTAAAGCAAGGGGACACAAAAGAAAAAAAGAAAGAAAAGGAAGATTAATATGCTTGCAATCCAAAGATAAAAATCTCTCTGGGGAAAGGATTTAAGATACTAAGTAGAGCAAGGGACAAACTTTATAGCTGTCTAAGTGCCATCTACTAAAATGGTGTGTTTGAGGGAAATAATGTTTTTTTTTTTAATATGTGCAAATAGACTCAACAGAATGAAATACTTGAAGTAGAGATCACACAATAAAGGGACAAATGTTGATTGCCTAGTTTCTGTATTAACCCATGAGTCATGGCTATCAGAGAAGGATGCAGGGAAGTAGACACTGTAGAGCAGTGGTTCTCCACCTGTGGATCTGGACCTCTTAGGGGTCAACAGACACTTTCACAGGGGTCACCTAAAACCATCAGAAAACACAGAGATTTACATTACAATTCATAACAGTAGCAAAATTAGAGATATGAAGTAGCAACAAAAATAAGTTTATGGTTGGGAATTATCAACAACATGAAGAACTATATTAAAGGGTCTTAACATTAGGAAGGCCTCTATATGGCTGGGAAACAAGACAGGAAAATAGCCCTGGGGCTTCAGTGAGATGCTGTCACCAAACTTTCAATACCCCCACTAGGCCCTGTTCCTAACTGACACCAAATTTGCCCACCAACACGGCCCAATTCTGTACAAATATATGAATTAACTCCTCTCACCAGCTCATTGGGAATCCATCCCCTACCTTAGCACTCTGGTAGAATTCCTCAATTCCTTCTACCTCTCACAATCCGACAAGGTCTGTGGTTCCCAAAACCTGTTGGTTTCTCTTGACAATTCCACAGCAGAGGGCTACTTGGTTACAGAAATCTCCCTTACTAACTATGGAGTCCAATTCTATACTGAGTCCTCTTATTTAAATTGTCCCTGCAGTGAAACTCTGGTTTCCCTTCAACAGGCTTAGAAGATGACTATGAATATAAACTAAAAGTAACAAACGAGCTGGTCTGGTCGTGTGGGGTGCATGCCTTTAATCCCAGCACAGGGCGACAGAGGCGGGTAAAGCTCTTGAGTTCCAAGCCAGACTGGTCTACAGAGCAAGTTCCAGGACAGCCAAGCCTACACAGTGAAACCCTGTCTGGAGAAAAACAAAGAAAAAGTAACAAATGGGTGTATCCATAGTACTGAGCATGCTAGGGTTACACAAAGCATCCTGGGAAAAGACTCATACAAAAAGAAAAGAGGGCCATATGAAGCACTAAGAACATGTAACTAAGCAAAATAATGAGACAATGACCTTCCAGTTTGAGCTAGCTTCAAATTTTCTGATGTAAACAGAAAGGTATGAGAAACAGGAGAAACAGAAAATGAGACTGTGAAAATAAAAAGAAGCAACTTTTTAAAAGGCTTAATTCCATGTGAGTATGTATTGTTCTCTCAAAGACTAACAGATGTTCCTCAAAGACCATATGCTATACATACACAAGGAAATAACTCAGATACTGCTGCTCAAATAAATACAATTATTGAGGGGAAAGACACGACCTTGAGCTATAGCTCTTTGTTAAAAAAAAAGAGAAAACCCTCATTGGACTGCCAAATTAACTAATAAATATATACTATGCATTTACATATAATAGTAAATAATTTTATACTATTGCATGCTTTATGTGATGTATACATTTACATATATACATACAATGCACACATAACTTCTAGTATATACTGATGTCCAAAATAACAGTCCCTTCTTGCTACAAATAGAAAGCCTGGGAATAAAAGCTGTCTGAATATAAGCAGATTAAGTGCATTACAATTTTTTTCCTAGTATCTCTTCAACATTTAGATACAGAGTAATGGCAGTGGGTATGTAACAACCATGTTTTGACTTTTTTTAAAAATTTTTTCTACTTTTTTTTAAATTGACTTATATGTTTTTCCCCACTTCCCTTTTCCCCTCTCTCCTTCCACCCTCTCCCCTGCCCCCCATATTCCCAATTTACTCAGGAAATCTTTTTTTTTTCCCTTCCTAGGTGGATCCATGTGTCTCTCTCCTAGGTTCTCTAGGGTTGTGGGCTGTAGGCTGGTTGTCCTTTGCTTTATGTCTAATATCCACTTATGAGTGAGTACATATTATATTTGTCTTTCTGGGTCTGGGTTACCTCACTCAGGGTCGCTTTTTGTAGTTCTGTACATTTGCCTGCAAATTTTACGATGTCATTGATTTTTTTTTTTTAACCTATGAGTATTACTCCATTGTGTAAATGTATCACATTTTCTCCACCCATTCTTCAGTTAAGGAGCTTCTCGGTTGTTTCCAGGTTCTGGCTATTACTAATTATGCTATTATGAACATAGTTGAGCAAATGATGTTTTGACATTTTTAATAGGACTTTTAATTTTTTACCTTTAGGTACAAAAATGGCTATTTATCTTATTATCAAGTAATTATAGCCCAAGTAAAATCATCTATATTACCAATAATATTTATTTTTAATTGTGAAGAAGTCTTTGAAATAGTGATTGTTTCATTTGATTAGCAATATATGCTTGCCTCTCTGGGCTTCTGGAACTGAGCAATAATTAGCTTGGTCCAGCTGCCAGACGCCTCTGCAAGTAGGTAGGCCTAACAGGTTCCATCTTGCCCAGGTTAAGACTGGGCCAGGTTTCTTTCCTGAGTGTCCTACACTGGCCTCCCCCAAAAGACATAGTAACTGGAGGATTGTATACACCCCTCCCAAAAGAGTCCAGAGTTCTCCAAAGAAGAGTGAAGCACTCCCCGAGACCTAACAGCCAGCAATGCCTCACTCCATTGTGAGAACTAAGACTGGATGAGGGATTTGAGAAAAACAGGAGAAAGAGTAAAACCTTTCAGGAAAACTCCCTCAATTAGCAATCACCTTCATTTAGCAGCAGCACCTCTGCCATGCCAGCTGCAGGGGAAATTAATTAAATTTAATAGAAGCCACGGGGGAAGTAATTAAATTTAATAGAAGTCATGGATCCCAAATGAAGATAAACCGTATTTGTAATCGGACCTACTGTGTCACTTATTCACTCCCAGGTCTATAAACACACGAGCCAAGAAAGGAGCACTTCCCACAGCAACACCAAACTGCCTGGAATCTCTCACTCTCACTTCAAAACAGAAAATAAGACAGTCCATTATGGAATGAATCCCTCAGTTTTTTAATTCCTTTTTATTTTTTCAAACTAGAGAGTCTGCAGTAGTGTTCCTTGTCGACTGGTGTAAGCAAGCAGACCTAAACAGCACAGAAGCCAAAGTAATGAAAGGTTGGCATGTTTGCTTTGCAAAGGAAAACTAGCAGCCCATTCATCTAAATGCAGTTATGTTTCAATTTAACTAAATTACAAGGTTGGAAATTAGCAATGCTTCAAGCGCCCTGGGCTCCTGCTCCCACCAGAACACTTCATCTTTAATACCTGCTCCAGCTTGCAAATAAAGCTGAGGAAAACAGTATGGAAAACACTCAGGACAGCTTTGGAACAAAGGCTTTTGCTATTAACTGCAATCTTACTCGGATTCGTACCCTCTAGAATATCTAAAGGTGGCAAGAGACAAACCTAAGTAACACTTGTTCTTTTCCTTATTGGTTTCATTTTATGAGACAGGGTCTCACTGTGTAACCCTGGCTGGCCTCAAACTTGCTATATATAAGACCAGGCTGGCTCTGAACTGACAAGATCTGCCTGCCTCTGTCTTCCTTAAAGAAGTGAGCACCATACTCTCCTGCCCTCCTCGCTTGTCTGGAGAGAGAGACAGAGAGACAGTGTGTATACACATACATACACATAATTCCACATATAAACAAACTGTAATGCACAGCATGCCCATTTAAATAGTCAACTCTTTGTCAGTATAAAATGTAATCTTATAAGACACAAGGAGAATGTCACTTCAAGTGCTGTGCCCATAGTGAAAGGTTAAAAAATACTTATGTCACAGCAAAGCAAATGGATAGCATCTGTCTCCTGAACTCATTACCACCAAGAAAGACCACCCCAGCTCAGAGGAAGCATGGTGGTCTTATTGACTGGTGGTGCAGAGCCTTACAGGAATCCCAGGGTTTCTACCTTACCAGGGAAATAAGGGAAGATAATATTTTTAAATTACTGGGTGGGAGGTTGCTAAACACTCCAGGCTTTATTAAGTTGCTTTAAGAGATAGTAATAGCTAACGCTCATTGAGTACCTGCTATATGACCGGTACCATGCTAAGCCCTTTACATAGATTATCTCATTAAATGTTCACAAACACCCAAGGAGTCAGCTACTATCTTTATCTCTAATTTACAACATTAAGAAAGTCAGGTTGGAAAATCTTACATAACTGATCCAAAGACCCAAGAGCTAATTAGTAGAGGATTTGAACCAGGATTAACATATTATGCGTGCTTAAAGCAGTCAAAAACCTTGGCCATTCTCCAGCCACTCTTCAGCATGCACACTCAATGTCAAGCTCCTCCAAGATAGAAAATATCTACAACATGAAAGCAAGGGGCACTTCTGGATTAGACCTATTAGTTCCACACCAATGAAAGACAGGATCCCATGATTTGGAAACATCTTACTTTATATTGCACCAAGAACAAAAGTAATGTTGCTACATACAGCCTGAAGGGTCACCAGACACTGGAATTCCCCACTGTGCAGTTCACCTTCAGGAACTTAGCACCTTTTTGGTGTCAGCATCCCAGAGATACCATACAGTCACTGTTACTGAAATTTCATCAATTTTTCTAGATTTCAGGATGAACTATGAGAATGAAATCAATGACTGCTATTTATAACTACTAAGGCATCTTGGGTACATATAATCCCAGTGAGTCACCTGTTCCATGCAGACTTTTCTGACCTTTTTGAGTATGTGCATGTACACACACAAACAAACAAACACACACTCACAAACAGGGAAGAGGGGAGCAAGGGCAACAGTACAAATCCCTATTATAGACTTCTACCCTTTCCCACGGCTTATGTTCTCTTCTGTTAAACTAGATAAATCTTCTCTTCCTCCTAAAGTCAACCCTTGGCACACCAGAGCAGGGTACATGTTAGTGACTGCATAAATAATTCATGCACACAGCACTTTCTGATACCAGTTACTGCCCTGAAGATTCAAAGATTCTGCATTGGAATTTGAGATGGGACAAGAAATTATGATTATCATTTACAAGTCAAAGTTTAATCACTAATGAAGTGCAAAAAACCGTCAGGCAAGAATAGTATTTAAAGGGAGTCTCCTAATAAAATACTTGCCCTTCTCTGTGTAGCAGTGCTCACATCCTGTTATGTTTCTATCCTTTGTGAGATCAGTTCATAAAATCTGTTTAAATCTCTGTACTGGGGTGATTTTGGACATTCACAGATCCATACATGCATACAAAGGCACTTCACGGGATCACTTCCTGCACCAGTCCTTTACTGCCACACCGGAGATATTGTATTTATCTGTGTTAACTTATATAATTTATATTACTTAAAGATGATTCATGCCTCCGTTCCCTGTATCATTTTATTAGAATTTATAATTTAGCCATCTGTGGTATTTGACGGCAATCTACAGAACTGTTCTCAGTGCACTACAGATCATGAACACAAGTCTGAATACTTGTGACTGCAAGGACTCTCTCCCAGGGGTCAACCTTATGATCTAGCACTGCTTCTTTCCCCTGTTTTTTTTTTTTTTTTTTTTTTTTTTTTTTTTTTTTTTAAGGCCTAGATAAAATTGGGGAAAGTGGGGGAGCATAAATACTAGAAAGATTTACTACATGTGATCTTTGCTTTCTGAATAAAAATAATAAAGTTGGTTTTGGGGGATTGTTGTTGTTTTGGTTTTTTGGTTTTTCGAGACAGGATTTCTCTGTGGCTTTGGAAGCTGTCCTGGAACTAGCTCTTGTAGACCAGGCTGGTCTCGAACTCACAGAGTTCCACTTGCCTCTGCCTCCAGAGTGTTGGGATTAAAGCGATAAAAGGTGTGTGCCACTACCTCCCAGCAAGAAGTTTGTTTTCTATTAAGTATATTTTTAAATTAACTACAAAGCAAAGGACAGGATGTTTAATACCTGTATGAAGAGGCCCCTTGTGAATTCAGTGACTAAGGAATCAAGTCCATTCATACTTAAATTATTTTGGCCCGTATATTTAATGCATGAAACTCAACCCTGGCGGTGTAAAAATCAGAACAAGAAGTCTATAAGCAGAAAAAAAAAAAAAATGGTAGCTGCCTCACAGGGAGAAGTACATCACCTTCTCAAAACAACTTTGGCATGAGGATGCATGTGAAGTTTGTCACCAGCTCAAGCCAGTGAGGATGCAGCCATCCTAATAATGAACAGCATGATCACTCTTAAGAAATGTACTGTGAAGTGTTATTGTACTTAATTTATTTGAAAATTAAAAACAAATTATCCTCTTCTCTGTAATAGCAATTTAATTTTTCCAAGCTGTTAATGAGCCAATTAACAAAACCATTTATTTGAATGCAAGGATGAAATTTGACTTTTAGAAATATATGCTGAAAATTTTTTTTCTCTGTTCATGACAACTAACTCTCTAAACAAAATATATGGGAAGTGTACCACCTAAGAGCCACTCTGGAAGTTCTGTGAAGTCACTACTACCTTGGAACCATATTCCAACCCTGTCTTTCTTCTTGATTGGTGGTGCCATGTTAATGGTCCAACTGCAGACCCCTAGGAACATGAATCAAAATGGGCAGCCAAGCAAACAGGTAATCATTTACTTTTCACTAACGTGCAATAAGAGTGAACAGAGCCGAGCGGTGGTGGCGCACGCCTTTAATCCCAGCACTTGGGAGGCAGAGGCAGGCGGATCTCTGTGAGTTCAAGACCAGCCTGGTCTACAAGAGCTAGTTCCAGGACAGCCTTCAAAGCCACAAAGAAACCCTGTCTCGAACCCCCCCCCCCCCCCCAAAAAAATAGTGTGCCTGAATAATTTATTTAAATGTCTTTGACAAACCTTAAAATTAGTTTTGTAAAAACCCCAAGGTCTTGACTGTGCTGTCTTAATATTCTACGTGATGATGAGGGTTCTACATGAAGACGGGATGTTGTATTAGTTGCTATTATGTGACAAAATACTCTGACCCAGGAAATTAACAGAAAAAGGTTTATTTAGGCTTACAGTTACAGCGGGAGTGTCCAGAATGGTAGCAGGCAGCCAGAGCAGGAAGCTGAGTTATCAGATCTTCAGCTGCAGGCTCCAAGTGAAAATGTGAACTAGAAGTGGGGAGTGGGGCCAGGTGATAGATTTGCAAAGCCCATCCCCACTGAGATAATTAATCCACCACGACTGCACCCCTGAAAAGCTCCATCACCGTCCCTAACAGAGAGACCACAAGGAGATAAGAGTGTGCAAATTCTTGGGCTATGGGGGACACTTCCCATTCAAATCCCCAAAGAAAAGAACTGGTAAAAGTATTCACTGTTTTCATGAACCACGGAGTTCTCCTGGGTGAATAACTGAAAACAGACTGTATTCCAAAGTGGCCCTGACTAGTATTTTCTGGATGATGGGTTATTTGCACCTGTCATATGATAGAAAATAACCAACATTTGTTGCTGGTGATGAAATTTCAGCTTTACTTACACTCTCTCTCTCTCTCTCTCTCTCTCTCTCTCTGCTCCTCGTCTGATCTCTCAACACACACAACACACACACACACACACAAAAAAAAAAAAATAGTACCCTGAAACCTTTAATCCACTGTTCATTGCTTAATGACTTTCTAAACCTTCAAATTTCTATGAACCTACCAATTTGGTTCATAATGAACTGTGTACACATTTAGACAAGCAGAAACAAGATAAACCAAGATTGTAACTGACCAATGTTACAAATTACACACCTATAAAAGATCCACCCAAAGTTCAAAAAATACCAACATATTAACAAAACAGAGTGTTCACTGATGAAATTTTATACTTTTTATTCAAACTCTTAAGAGATTATGCCCTAGGGTTTTGGGTATCAAAGAAAGTCATCTACAATTTTTTAATCAGTTTACTGAGAGACATCCTTTCTGATTGCATGTCTCTGTGGGAATGCATATCTATATATTATAGTCTCAGCCAAAAATACATATTACAGAAAAGAAAAAGAAAGCTGGCCTCTAAGAAGTTAGGTATTAGAGATTTGAATTTTTGGTTGTTTTTAAGGAAGTATTTTCAATGACAGTGGTTTAGAAGAGGGAAGCCAATTTTTCAAGCATTTTATGTATCTGTCAGTATATTCCTGTGGTAGAGAACTTGCCTATCACACTCCAGGGCTTGATCCTACATGCCACGAGCAAAGAACCACCATTAACTTCTGCTTTTCTGTAAATATGTAATAAGTTTTCCATTTCAGTTTTAATTTTTATATGGTAAAGATTAATAGATATAACCCATAGAAACAAAAGGTACCTGGAGTTCTTAAGAAATTTAAGATCAAAAATTATTACTTCAGCTCATAACATTGGAAAGCCCTTGAACTAAAGTGGTTTAAAGCCTATTTACCTCCATCAAATCAAAATTTTGAAGAACTTTTGCCACACTTCCCTGAAAAAAAAATTAAATATGCCTCTGTTGTTGTTTTGTTGTTGTTATAATGAGGTCTTATATGTAGCTAAGGCTGGCTCTAGACCCTCCTGCCTCAGCTTCCCAAGTGCTGGGATTATTAGCTATAAGACATAATTTTGGGCTTTCAACTGTACAGTCCGATGACCAAATGCAAACCCTGTGATGATGTCTGATAATGAAAGCTGAAAATGTGCTCAATGGAGTGTGTGAGGAAAGAGCATGTGGGGACTTTGAACCTACTGTGAAAGCGCAGGCAGCATCTGGTACCTCAGGCCCAGCAGGATGATGAGACACTAAAAGTGCTCAGTGCCAAGCCTGACAACTTGCGTTCGATCTCTGAAACCCATATGGTTGAAAGAGAAAAATGACTCCTGCAATTTGTCCCCTGACCTACACACACACAAGGACGCATGCATGCCACACATGCAGGCATGCACACATCAACACATAGTGCATAAATATGAATTTTATGAATAAAAAAGTTATGAATAAAATACCCATCCTCTAAAGGAAACATGGCCACCTGTCTCAGTACCTCCTTCTTTTCTATTCAACTATACACTCGTGGTGACAGTCATAGTGACATACATCTATAATCCTAGCACTCAGGTAGCTGAATCATGAGCATGGAGAGTTGGGAGCCAATTTAGATTACATAATGAGAACATGTTTTAAAGTATTTTAAATTCTGTGTGGTTTTGGTATGGCTTTGGTTTTATTGGTGTTTTTGTTTTAAGATGGGATCTCACTATGTAGAACTGGATGGTCTGGAACTCACAGAGATCCTCCTGCTTCTCCCTCCCAAGTGCTGGAATTAAGGATGAGATACATGCCACCACACCCAAACTAAGAGCTCCTAGGTCTTTTTTCTAAATTCGTTTGAGGTTCATTGCTATGTTCATTACCAAGGAATGCAGTGTATTATCTTTAGAAATTTTAAAATTGAAAAACCTTTCATAAGTTAAAAATATGTACCTATAAAATCAGAGCTTAAATTATTGGAGAGAGAAAAAATTACTAGAGAGAATAATCCAAGTTTGCTTTTCTTAACTTCAAGTTCTATGATTATAATGAGGCAAAACCACAGAAGACTACGATGCAGGGCAAGCTCTTTCCTGAGTACTCATTTCCAAATAATGAGCAACACCTATTGAAAAATACCACAGAAAAATTCTGCACTGACCATGATCAGTGACAAAACAACATATCCCATCCCTGTCTATCACTAGGGAGTGACTGAAGCAAGAAGAGCGAGAGATAGAGATGTGACCAAATTCTGACACTCAGCGTTAATTGGGCCATCGTCACTAACAATCCGTGCTCTTCACAGCCACATGGAATCTGCTGTTTCAGCTAGAAAACAGCCTTCAGTCTAGTTCTAGAGAAGGCCACTGTTTAAATCACTGCTAATTCCTATGGACATCTCCTATGCTTATTCAGCACTGTATGCTTAAGAACAGAGCTATGCATCAGCTGAGCTCTGAGTCTAAGTACACGGTGTCAAACTAAGCACCTTATTTCCCTGAACGGTATCCCAGTATGGAAAAGAGCCTAGGATAACTAACCTACTGTAGACTTGATGATTAAATGATACTGTGAATGTAAATAAATACAGTTCTGTCCTCCACAGCAATGGGAAATGTTAGTTGTGTTGATCTACTCAAAAACCGACACACAGATCCTCACTAGAAATGTACAAATGGCAATTTTCTTGGGGCAGAATCTGAAGATTAGGTTGGCCATTCCAGGGGCCGGAGAGAGAGCTCAGGGTTAAAAGCATTTCATTTCCAGCACTCACATCAGGATGCATAAACTACTTGTAACTACAGCTTCAGGGCATCCAGCGCTCTCTTCTGTCCTCCACAGGTACCTATACCCCCCCACACACACACACACACACAGAGTCTTGGTCATTCCATTCCTTTACCTCAGAATAGAAACAGGAAAAATCTACACAAGGAGGACTTAGACAAGGACTTAGAGAAGAGCAGACAATAATGTACAAGTTCTCAGTGTCCAAGCAGTGCCAGCCTCAGCCTTGACCAGCACCACAAGCTTAAGTAAAATGGCCTCTTCCTCTGTCCCATGAGAAATTACAGTCTCTACTTTTCGGGGGGTCATGAGGGCCAAATGAGCTAATGGCTGTAAGGGCTGGAAAAAGAACAAACCCTAGATCAATATTAGTTTTTGCATTGTTATTTGCAGGTTGTCCTTGGAGTATTTCTTCTAAGGTTCATTTACTTTAACTGGTAGATGAACAAATACAAGCAAGCAAGCCCTTAAACATTGCTACAGAAATTACTTTAAATGAAATTCATACAACCATGATAAAGTTTCAAAAAAGACTCTATCGCATGGCTAATCTGTCTTATGTGGTTGCTTTTATAATAAGCAATAAAATCTCAGGATTGTGGGTTCATACAAGCTCTAGGCCTGTGCTCCTCTATCCTGTCTGCATTTAAGATTCACGTGAAGAGATTCTAAAAACAAAATACATGCTAGGGCAGCAACTTAGCACACTAAGAAGTGATTAACAAAGGACTGTTTCACTTCGCCTTTATGAGGAATATTTCAAAGTAACCAAATAGCCCTGACAGAAAGGGCGGCCTTCCTCCACCTAAAATAATTTAATTTTAGATAATATATGGATAAAACATAATAAGAAAAATCACTTTTTGTCACTCTTAAGGGCGTAATGATCATCAACAAATGGCAGTCATTGGCCTGAAGGCTGATGAGTTTTATTGTAAAACAAAACCATCAGTTTTACCACCTGAAACCATTGGTCAATATGTTTACAATTATATGTGAGATAGTCACAGGATTGATTCCTGGTGTGATAGTGCAAGGGGGCTTCTCAAAGCAGGAGGAGACTGGAAAAGGAGGAGGGGGGGTACGGGAAAAGAGGGATGAAGAGAGACATGGGTGTGGTAAGTTGAAAGAGAACTGTCTCCATAAGACTCCTGTATTTAAACACTTGGCCCCCAGTTAGTGGCTCTGGTTGGGAAGGTAATGGCGCCTTGAGGATATGCAACCTTGCTGGAGGCAGTACGTTCCTGGTGGATCTGCCTCTAGGGTTTAATGGCCTCACTCCACTTACCATTCTTTCTACTTCCTGCTCATGGATGGAAATGTGAGCAAGCCAGCTGCCTGCTCCTGCCCCCGTGTGTTTTATTTCCCAGCCATGATGAACTCTATCCCTCTGCAACAGTAAACCAAAATAAACTTTTTTCCTTTAAGCGGCTTTTAGCCATCACATTTTATTACAGCAACAGAAAACAAATACAATGAATGAGGAAGAGGGGGAGGGGAAGAATGAGGAAAAGAGAAAAGTGGTGAGTGTGTGATTGAAGCAGTGAGGTCAGAAAGGTGGCTGTCTGGAGATGTTCAAACTCCTGATTCTTGATGGTTCTAGACAACCCTGAAACTTCATGTGTTCTTTCATTCACCACCCAGGCACACAGTTTCCTTACAAAGACTTGTTCTGTTTGCTCAAGGTAGCCAATGTCAGTTCATTGATTTAAACCCTCAGAATTCTTAATAATAAAGTCAAACTCAGAAAACAGCAAGTGGAAGTACTGAATTGAAAACACTAATCAATTAGAGTGATTATTTCAAGATTGATTACTGATATTCTCAACGACAATATTTTCATAAAAATAGAATCAATACTTTATTGCTAATCCTATTAGCATAAGTTAGACTCACAGCTTCAACTTAGTGAAATATGTTCAATGGGCACCCAAAAATTTAACAAGCATGGTCAGGCATCCTGGCACCTTAGTGCCTCCATTCACAATGCTGAGGCAGAAATACTAGTTCAATGCCAGGCTAAACAACATACAGGTTTGAAGCCAGCCTGTGCAACATAGCAAAATAATGCTCAAAATAAATAGTAGACAAAATCTGCAATAAAAGGATTTTCTATTTTGTAAATATAATCTGAAGGAAGGAAAATAGAGGGGGGGGAGGAAAAGGTACTTCTACTCATGGTGCAGACACATTTGAAATGTTTATACCCCCATAACACCTTGAAAGCTAATCCCCATCTGATGATATTGGATGTGGGCACCCTTTGGGGGGGGGTGTTAAATCATGAAAGTGAAGTCTTAATGAAAGGGTTATCATCCTTACAGAAGGGACCTGGGGAAAGTCCCTCAGCCTCCAACTATGGTGGCCACAGCCAGATGTTGCCTGTGACCTAAACCCTGTCCTTACTCACACGAGTCTGCTGCCTCCTTGAGCTTGGACCTCATGGTCTCCACACCTGTGACTAAATTCACTTGCCCTGGTCATACGCCACTGAGTCCATGGTAGTCTGTTACAGCAGCATGACCAGACACTGCTATCACCAAGTATTGGGGCATCTCAAAAAGCACAAATTTCTACAGTGATATTTTATTAATTCAAAAGATATGGTTTTTGAGGCAGGATAATGCCAACCCCACCTGCTTTTCTTGAAGGAAATGAATTTAGTTATTCACCTCCCATACCAAATTGCCTAGTCTGAAAAACAAGGGGTTTTGCAAAGATTAAACATAGCGCTATACAAGAAAATTGTTTGCAATGTTCTGATCCCTGGCTAGAAAATATTAAACCATTTAAAAATGAATTCACAGCAGAAACAGGATGAAGAGAGCGCTGATATAAGACAAACTACTCTTAGTGAGTATCTCAGAGACTTCGTTTTTCCAGCTCCTAATTGATAGGCTAATTATATGTATCAGAAAAATAATAAAACTTAATTTCTATAAGATTGTTCTGTGATTCAGACTTTCAATTAATTCAGACAGGTGTTGCCTACAACTCATCTAAATTAGCAAGTTTTTATTGCAATGCTATTAAGCTGCACAGGAAAAAAAATTAAGTGAAACCAAAACTGGTATATTTGCTCAAATGAAATCTCATTACAAATTCTTATCATTAAGTATACTCATTTTCTTCTTAGCCCCATGCCAATTCTCTGTTTCTCTGACCTTGAACACAGGGACACTGCAGTAGAAAACCACTATTCCGACTTGGAGAATACAGTGGGATACCCTCGGCCTTTGCAAATGTGCTCACCTCCCAAAACTGAATACATCAAAAACTGACTCAATAGCAGCACAACCTACTTTTAAATACCTATGGTCTGTGAAGAGATTTGTGTATTTTTATTAAGTTGATTGCTTTTTTTAATGAAGAAAAATGGGTTGGCCTACTTCCAGAGATAAGCAAGGCCTGCCACATGGTTGACTCTTTGCTGGTCTTCTCTTTCCTGGCTTTATCCTCTTTCTCAAACAGTTGCCTATTTTTCAGCCTTTAGGTTTGGTAAAGAGACTGATTTTTCTCACCATGGTTATTACTCTTGTTGGAACCCTGCATCATTAGGATAAGGATTGATGGAGAGATAACTGAAGACTCAAGTCTCTACACAGACCATAATATAGTTCCCATACAGAAAGCTGAGAATGCAAACTGGGAGACTAATTTCCTTGCTTTTTTATGGCTTGTACTTTTGACAGTATGAGGTGTTTAAGGGCAGCGTATGTGGGAGTGTTAAGGAGCTAACATTAATAGTACTGTGGCTAAACAGATGGTGTAATTAGCCCACAATGGGGAAGAACAACGTTTTCATATTTGGATAAAGGGCTTGTTGTGGGTGGTAGAGTAAGAGGCTCCAAGGAGAGTCCCTCATGAAAATCAGCGAATGGCAGCATTAGACCTCATGATTTGGGAATCTATGTGCATTCATGCACACATCTACACAGCTATCTCCGAACATATTTTAATCTAAGTAAACTAATCCTTGTGAAAGCTCTCAGTGAATATTAAAAAGACACAATTCAACATAGTCTAGGAGACATGGTCACTGACTGTGGGAATCCAGGAAATAATTGGATCTTTATGGTTAGGCGAGTCATTTTCTGGGGCAAATTCAGGGGAAAGAGGCGAAAATCAGAGCTTGTGAGCATTTTTCTAGCAACAATTTATTGCAAGTCATTACTGTATACTAGCCCAGCTAATGACAATGTTCCTCACAGGAAACTGTGGACGGCAACCGAGAGACTATTTCTACCTTTCACTCATCCCACATGGTCATCTAACTTTCTGTGCAGTGTAAAGTTTGCTTTGTTAAATATGATTTATTCTCAACTTGGCTACATATTTTTCTGCAGAGCCCAGAGTGAAACACTAAGCAAAGGAATAAAAGAATACGGTGAGCCTTCCTGTATAATTTGAAAACATTTTCCTCTGGGATATTATCTCGTTCAAATTGCTTGTGTTCGGTGGTGTTTAGATGCATCTTACTTGCATTTTTTATAATAATGTAAATTTAGAACAGTACCTCACACTTTAGCTAATTATTAGAGAGATATTTGCAAAGATTTTTTTCCCCTTGTCAGCCCATCTGCTCCTGTGGTACAGTCATAATGCAGAAACATTGACATCTCAATTATTTCCATGGCAACAAATTGATGTCAGGATCCCATATTTGACTTCACCGCAGGACCAAATAGGATTTGGATTACAAGGGTGGGCTGGGATTTGTTACTAAAACATAAATCTTTAAGCAAGGAAAGTAGAAATGTCTTTGGGAAATAATGTTTGTTTTTCTTGTTTGTTTTTTTTTAAAAAAACAAAAAACTTAAGCTTACTTTTAAAGGGGAAAATACATACACAGAGTATTAAATATGCTCTTTCCTTGAATATGGACAGAGAGAAAATGAAGGACACTTGTTCTGTCTGTGACAGGTGAAGGTAAAACTTTAACTTAATGTTTGTTAACACAGAGGGCTGATAAGGCAAACACTCCATTAGTTGCCAATAGTGCAGAATACTGAAAATTGAGAACTGGAGTACTTTGGCTAAGTATTGTATTTATAAATTCAAGGGTGCCCAGCATTAAATGGAATATTCTTCATGTCTGTGATTTGGCTTATCATATTTGATCGCGCATACTGCATGGACTCCATGTCAGGGCTTTTGTTTACTTACATTTTTAGTCACAAAGGAGAGTATTTAGGATTCATTGATTTCAAATATAAGACTGCTCTTTGTGGCAAAAGCTCAGGGGAAACAATTAGATTTGATGTCTGATAAACACTGCTGAATCTAGAAATACTTCTGGCTTTGTTTTTGTTTTTCCTCTGTGTCCCTTGGTATGTATCATCATAAGACTGGTCTCATTCGAGTCAAGGTCCTGTGGGCTCTCTCTCCTTGGATTGATTATGAAGGTGGGGGCTATGTCTGCTTTGATATCTGCATGTATGTATGTATGTATGTATGTATGTATGTATGTATGTATTATGAATGTATGTATGATGTATTGTGGTAGGGTCTCACATAGACCCTGACTAGCCTGGAGCTCTCTATCAAGACCAAGCTGGCTTCAAACTCAAAGAGATCCTCCAGCCTCAGCCTTCTCCTCTTTGTGTTCTTTGTCACTGCAGTTCAGTGCTGGATGTTGAGTTTTGCAGGTTAAACTCTACGTCATCTCTTTTTCATGGAGTGATTATGGTAAGTATATTGACAAGAAAATGACACGATGTGTCACTGGTACCAGTTGCCTGATTCTGTGTCTCTTGCATTTTTTTCATAAAGGGGGGGAGTTGCATTATAGCACTGACAGTTCCTTGGTGAACTGAATCGAGTCGGAACTTGGGGAATTGGGTATTGTTTTTAAGAATCCTCTTCAGGGTAGAAGTATTTTTCAGTCTTCAATGTCATGGACAAATGGCACCAGCAATTATTTTCTTAGAGTTATCCATCCTTCCAATGATTATTATTTCAGGGTGTGAATGAACTTGCCAAAGGTCATATGTGGTGTCCTCATGGTCTAACATTCCTGAGAATAGACTGCCAATGTGTGTATGGCTGCCAATGTATATGGAGGACTTAGCTTATATCTGATGTGGTTCCAAAGGCTTGGAGTTCATTATCACATTTAAATCACTTGACAATTCTGGGAAACAAATACCATGTTCTACCTCATATAACACAGCGAATGGAAAAGCTGAAAATGTCACCGCAGAAAAAGCAGTGGTGCTGGAATCTGAGTCAGATTCTGGAGTAGGGCACTTGCCACTGAGCTCATGCACATTGACAGATCGCTTGAAAAGTAGGCTGTGCTGCTAGTGAATCAATGTTTGCAGAGTGTTCAATATGGGAAGGTGAGCACACTTCCACATGCTGAGAGCACTTCGATGTACTCTCCAAGAATACAACCCCTGTGACGATTACTATTTAAAACACCCTTTATTTTGGCTTCTTTTCTTCCTCTAACATTACTAGTGTCTAAATGACTAATAAAGATGATGGGCAGTCAAAGTGATGATTTGTTATGTGAACCAATTTTAAATGATAACCACAACCCTCCTCCCCCCACCCCAGGTAATATCTTGCTTGTACAAATAAAGCTTGTCTGAAGATCAGAGGATGGAACTTGCCACTAGCTAATCATAGAGGTCAGGAGGTTTGTAGAGACAGACAGGAAGTGAGATGGCTGGGTGGAAACAGGAAGTGAGATGGCTGGGCAGAGCGAGGGAGTAAGCAGGAAGAAACAGGAAGTGTCTTTCCTGCTGGGAAGCTAGTGAAGTAAAGGTAGCTTTGGTTTGCTCCTTCTTTTCTCTGATCTCTCAGCATTTTCCTTAATATCTGACTCCATGCTTTCATTGTTTAGACCAATAAGAACTCCATTTACACACCCCCTTTGAATTTTGTTGGTATATGAAACGGTTTCTCTGTGGAGTGACTAACCTGGCTGTCCTGAAACTCTCTCTGTAGACCAGGGTGGCCTTGAACTCACAGAGATCCACTTGTCTTTGCCAAGACCTGGGATTGGAGATGTGCTCCACACTGCCTGGCAGAGACACACCTTTTTACTCTACAGGCACTATTTTGTGTATGGGTTCATGATAAGAACATTTAACATGTGTTTCATACAGCAGGGATTCTTATCCTGAACAATTTAAATGTGGTTCCCATTTATTTTTGGTCAATATTCAGATAGCTGTACTTTTTTGAGATGATATTTTAAATTTCTTAGTATAGATTTTTCTGCAATATGTTGGATGTGTAAGCATTCTAACTCTTGCAGGCACCAGGCATGTTCATAGGAGAATACAGACATGAAATAAAAGAGAATTTGTAAATGCATGTAACTGTGCTAAAGTTATAAGCACATAAAAAGTCATTCTCATAGCTTCAAAACTGGGACAATTAGGATAGATGCTAAAGCTTAAAATTCCCAAAAAGAAAATGGCAAGTGTTGGCATCCTTGGCAATGTTCTCCCAAGAAACCAAGGGTGTGAATCTTAGTCTCCCTTGTTCTTTCAAGTTGTAATAGCTAGTGAGTGAAAACATCTAATAGTTAAGCTATCACTAATTAATACAGCTGATTTCTATAAAAGTTGGGACAAAGTGCCAAAACTTATCTAAGTATATCAGAAGGAGGAAAACCATATCCAGCAATGCTCCTTGTCCTATCTCCTTAGGTGCATCTGTTGACAGAGCAATGTCTGCTTTGATGCCCTTCTACTCTGGCAACCACAGCAAAAAATGGTGTCACTGGGACAAGTTCAAAGGCTCAAAGGCTGACCCTACCTTACCTATGTGGTGTTTTGGTTAGACAGAGACTGTCTTTCCCAGGCCCATGTTTTTACAGGTTGTCCCCAGCTGGGAACATTATTTTAGGAGGCTATGGAATCTTTAGGAGATGGGACCTAGCTGGAGTATGTAGTAATTAAGGCTCGTGAAGTTTAATTAATAACCCATCCTCTGGCTCCACTTTCTGTCACATGTGAACACCTTACCTGGAATACCGACCCTGCTATGCACTGATCTGCTCCATCAACCTCACCTGCCACCCACAAGCTAAAATTCCTTGAAATATGAGCCAAAATAAAACTTCCCTCCCTTGTTCCAGCAAAGACACTACCACACTGATGCAAAACTAATGAAGACTGCAAACCTGAAGACGTGACCAAAAGTCCACTTGCTGCCATCAATAATAAAACTTCCTGAGCTGCCTTTTGTTGTTACCATTATTTTTATTGGGGATCAGATCCAAGGCCCTGTGTGTGCTAGATAAAAGCTCAACCCATGATTGAGGTATCACCAGGCAGTGGATTTCCACATCATATATATTTATAATGGCTAACCTTGACTGTCTACATGATTAGATGAAGAAACATCTAGGGGGTTAGTGGAGCACAAGTCTGGGTGGATCCAGGAAGAGACCTCCAGAGACAACTGGATTTTGGAAGCTCTGACCCAATGAATGGACTGATCTTGTTATGGGGTCAAAATAGGATGGCATCGTTGAGAAGTAGAAGGTAGACAGGTAGTATAGGAAACTGGAAAGAAGCATGTCATGTCAACAGGGGAGCGTATCATTTGAGGTAGTATCTTGGCCCCTTTCTGCTGCTTCTCCACTGGACTTCCAGTATGGGATGAACAGCCTCCTCCCTCACGTGCTTCCAACACCACTGTGACATGCCTCTTCTTGAGGTTGAAACCACAGAGACAAAGACTAGAAATGACATCTCCAAAACCAGAAGCTAAAATAAATCCTTTCACCTAAGTTCTTTATTTCAGGTATTTTGTCACAAAAAGTACCTAATATATTTTTTTTTAATGTCACACTTATTATAGACCATGAAAATGACTTTTTTTTTCCATTCAAAAGAAGTATTCATTAAAAATAGTGACAGGTGTATATTTGGGTGTTTCTTGTCCATCAAATTATGGGAACATCTGGGCGGTGGTGGCTCACCCCTTTAATCCCAGCACTCGGGAGGTAGAGGTAGGTGGATTTCTGTGAGTTCGAGACCAGCCTGGTCTACAAGAGCTAGTTCTAGGACAGCCTCCAAAGCCACAGAGAAACCCTTCCTCAGAAAACAAAAAAAGAAAAAAAAATTATGGGAACAACTCAAGTGACCATAAGATTCCGTACAATTTAACAAGAGTCTCAACTGCTTTGTGGGGAAGATGAGGGCGGGAAGCTTGTACACAATATTTTCAACTGAAAACACTGAACTTTGGCAAGGAATGTTAAGAACTGTCAAATGTTGGCTTCCTACTTTCCCCTGGTAACAGTCAAAAAGATCACAGTTTAAACAGCTTCATGTTTGTGCACATGCATATTTAGTCTGAAGGTTAGAAAAGTAAGCCACCTTCCAACAGAGGACAGACACAAAATAATGAGCATGTTGATGATCAAGATAAAAATAATACATCTTGCAGCTCTCTTTAAAAGAAAATGTGAAAAATACTGCTTGAAAGAAACTGTTTAAAAATCACTCACACTAATCATCTTTTCATTTCTGATAATGGACCAATTTAATCAAAATGTTTCTCTTCAGCACATATACTGTTGCATTGTCCACAGTTGTTAGGAAAAATGAATATTTATACACAAGCACTATAAATAGACATGTGAAGCCACCTTTTAAAGTGATTTTTGCCTTTTGTTAATTTTTTCATATATGAAATCCAGATGTCTTAATAAGAAACCACAATCCATCAGGGATGCTGGACTATCACGGTGGTATAAAGAAACCAGTGAACGCTGTAAAAAGGCACTAAAATCACACTTAAATACATTTGCCTAACAAGTCCCCTCAGGCGACAACTACACCAATGTGGCTGTTCTGTGCAGATACCAATTTTTATAAAACACAGTACAACTGCTAACAAAAGTTCTGAAACACAAAATAGTGTGTATCCTTCATCCCTTATCAGAGAAACTTCTTGTAGCAGATGGCAGTTAACACAGAAAAGCCTCAGCTGGTCAAAATGGAGAGAAAAAAGACAGTGTGTGTATCACACCCCAACCCTCAAACTCAGGGATATTTGAGGAAGAGGAGGCAGAAAGATTCCAAGAATCAGAGGTGGTTGGGGACTTCAAAACAAGAAATTCATACGCTGTTGTGCCAGCTACTTCCACTAGCAGAAGATTCTCAATTTCAACCACATGGAAGCTTGAATCAATGCTCACTTGCACTGAATAACATTCCATCTAACATTTATTTTTAAATATAAATTTCCAGTGTTCTAAAGCCAAGTTCCCATGAAGACATTTTTTGAGAGGTGATAACACAACAAGCAGGAATGTGTCCTAAGGGGGGGGGGGGGGGGGTGGGGGGGGGACACATCAATGAAAGAATGTAAGGCTCCCCTCTTTAGCCAAAATAGAACTCAGTCCATGCTTGTTGTAACCCTGTATGTTCTAATGCTGCATTCTAGAAAGACAGAAGAAAAGCAGAGTATATTAAGCTTAACAGTTTCTTGACTTGAGCATAGTGGTCCACACTTTAATCCCAGCATTCAAAAGGCAGTAGCAGGCAAATCCCTGATTTCAAGATCAGCCTGATCTACACAGAGTTCCAGGACAGTCGGGGGTACACAGGAAAACCCTATCTGGGAGGAGCGGGGCACACAATGACACATTTAATAGAATCTTGTATAGCACAATATGTCCAAAATATTGTCAGGTAATATGTAAACAATATGATAAAAAATAACAATTGACATTCATCCCTTGCATCCCATCTCCTGTGAAACTTCTGCTTACTGCAGGTCTGAATTCGGAATAGCCACATTTTAATTGCACTAAAAAAGGCTCCTGTGATGAGGCAGTAACATAGAGAGGGTGGAGTAGTGGGAAAGAGACATCATAAAAAGACGAGGCTGGTTTAAGAGCAGGCGGAATGAGAAACATGATAGCTAATGGAAAGAGAATGGGGAATCAAAGGCTGTTGGGGACAAAGAACAGGCCAATTCTAATTTCCACATTAAATATGTTTGTCTCCTATGTCTATGCAATTACAATACAGTACACCTAATTAACTACGTGACATTCTGTATCCAGGGAGGTCTAAAGAATGATCAAAGCATGGTGTTCTCCATAAATGTCCCTAAGAATAAGTAAGGCAACGGTGTGCAGCACGTAATACATAGGTAAAAAGATAGAGCAACAGTTTAGAAGTAGTAGCATTCATTCTGGACTGCAAGAGCCCAGCACCTGTTGCTCCAAGCCACTCACCCTAATTGCTCCGTCTCACACCCACACATGTTGCCTGTGTTCTGACTGCCCAGCAGCCTCCGTCGGTTACCCCGGAGGTTAATCATCAGTTTCGAGACTGGATCCCTGCTGGCATACGTGGACTGTCTCTAGTGAACATCCATTTCTTCAATGTGCTAAGGGTGCAGTTTATCTACAGATTTCGTCTTAATGCCGCACGTAGCCAAAGCTCCACACACGCTCCCTTGAGTTCATGTTGATATCCAGTCCCACACCCCAGATGTTTTTCCATCACTGTAAATCACTCTTGTGACCTTACACATAGTACTATGCCAGTGAGCTACCATGGAATACTGTCTCCCCAACACTTTACATCACTGGTATCCTAGCATTAACTGGCTTTAGAGCAGCAACATTACAATTTCCATACTGTACCCTTTTACACAGCAACAAAAACATAGAAGCTATTGATTGTAAACATAATTAAACAGAACACTTTTCACTCAGATTTTACTTAGCACACAAAATATTTCAGCCTTCTCTATGAAAATAGAATTGTACTTTTATACAAATAAGCCCGCCTATAAATTTGATGGCAAACTCAGAGATAAACTAAACAATGTCTGGGAATCAAAACACATATTCATTATGGTGTAATATCTTTTGGCAATAATGGGCCAGATTACAATAAATGCAAAGCTTTGTATGTCCTCACACAGATAAATAGTTGCCTCAACTGGGAAATCACTTTCAAAGTTCAACTCGAAAGCCCCAGGGATAGTCGAACTTCCAGACAGAGAAAAAATGTGAGATCGTAAACTAGATAAATACTGGCATAGAAAGGCAAAACAAAATCCTTAAAATCCCTAGGACTTGGGTGAAAGAGAAGTGTATTAATATCCCAAAACAGCCATCTGTGTGGTCTGCAATAGTGGTAGTAAAGGAAGCAAAACTTTACTTTGAGTCATGCTACTAAAACACATCTTTGACTTCTGCTGTACTGATCTGACCCTAACTCAACAGTAATAAATTAGTCATCTTTAAAACTGTTATTATGTATATCACAAGGAACCCTTTTGAAGCTTTTAGTTTTGCTTCAAGGGAAAAAACTAAAACAAAGTGGGGGGGGGCATTAAAACAGATGTTATACACATCTGGCCTACTCAGTGGCTCTAGCACAAGCAACACCTATACAATCATGCTTTTAAATTAGAAAAAAGTAGGATTGCAAGTAGGTAGACAGGCAGACATAGATGCCGACAGGGTGAGAGGAAGAGAGGGTAGGAGAAGGAGGGAGAGAGAGGGAGAGTAGAGGGAGGGAGGGAGGGAGGGAGAGGAGGGAGGGAGGGAGGGAGGGAGGGAATGAAAAGAGGAAGGGGAGAGAGAAGAGAGGACAAGAAAAACCAGAATAGCAGAAACATTGTGGGTCTACAACAGTGGTTCTCAACCTGTGGGTCATGACTAGTTTGGGGTCACACATCAGATCTCCTGCATATCAGATGTTTACATTATGATTCATAACAATAGCAAAATTTCAGTTATGAAGTAGCAACAAAAATAATTTTATGGTTGTGGGTCACCACAACATGAGGAGCTGTATTAAAGGGTCACAGTGTTAGGAAGGTTGAGAACCGCTGGTCTACAGGAAGGAATAGGAATAAGTCACAAAAACAAGAGAAGTCCATGTGGATAAAAACATTAAAACTATTAATAATCTCCCTTTCCCCACCCCTCCCCAGGGTCTCTTATGTATCGAAGATTTTGAGATTTTTGCCATGTGCAACCCTACACATCTTAAAAGGCCATGTTCAAAGCAAACATGACCTTCAATAAAGCAATTATATAATTTATAATTTCTAACCAATGCAGTTTGGTAACTTACACCAATGTAGAGGTAAAGGAAAAAGTGAATGAAAAGTGGGACTGGGGATAGCACTGACAATGGTGAAAAGGCCCCACGCTGAGGGTAAAACTCAGTGGCAAAGCAACTGCAGAGCATAAATGTTCCATAATGAAGTCAAATCTTCCTGGGAAAAGACCTTGACGAGTCTTTATCAAACAAGCAAGTTCATTTTCCCAACAAAATCGGGTATTAATTTGGAATTAATTTTGAGACAGGGTTTCTCTGTATTGCTTTGGAACCTGTCCTGGAACTAACTCTCTGTGTAGATCAGGCGGTCTTGAACTCAGAGATCCACCTGCCTCTGCCTCCCAAGCGCTGGGATTAAAGGCATGCACCACCAACGCCCAGCTAAAAGATGCATTTTTAATATTATAAAAATTTGTAACTTAATACAAACAGGAAAGATGGTCGCCGTTACACTGTTAGAAATTCCTGAGGGTTTTAAGTACAACCAAATCTACTCTTAAGTGATACTTACTTTAAAACCTTGGTGGGGGAATTAGCTTCTTCTGTGGGGGGATCTCACAGGACTTTTTAGTTGCTGGAAGGCAGCAGGAGAGTGAGCAGCCAAGCCCCTCCTCTAGTGGGACAACAGAAAGCACTAGCAGGCAGTGCTAAGGGTCCAAGACTCAAGCTCTCGCTCTTCCAAAGGCCCCATTCCTGGCTTCATTCATAAATCCCAAAATCTAAGGTACAATTAGCAAAAACTTAAAAGCCAGAAAGCACCGCACTTACTCTGCAAAAAGTCAGGTCTCTTCGACAGTCAAGGCCCTGTGCGACTAGGTGTCTGACCCAGTAGTGAATTCTGACCATCAGTACTTAGGCTAATGGGGAAAAGCACTCAATGTTTATTTTTTTTTTAAAGGAACCACTGGCAGTTTGTGTAGCCACATCATTTCCACCATGTCTGCTGCCCAGACTTTGCCAATATCCCATTTGCAAATAAGAGAACTCTACGAAGATGGCAAGCACTCTGGATATACAATATCTTACCTATTAACTCACATGTCAGAAAACACACAGCCAAGAAAGGAGACTTGGAGGAGACAATGGAATGATAGAAGTGGCTAAGATAAACACACCAACAAATAATTTACTAGCGAAGTACAGCAGTGATCTTCTGTGAATAATGCATCGGGATCTCCTAAAGGCCCCATGGCAGCCGTGGCCCCTGAATCTGCTTCAGGAGTAGAAATGTCAAAACAACCAGAAAGAGTCCTAATCATGCACACCTAATAATAAGTGTGGTCAGACATTTCATTGTCTTAAAAATACATTATTTTAATTTTGGATGAAAAGCCTAAGACTCTCAAGAAAGAAGAATGAAGCTCATTGTAATAAACAAATCAGAGTATGCAATTAATATGGATGAATAGAAAAGGCCGGGGATACTTAAAGCAACACACATAGTGTTTCTTTTGAGAAAAGGCACTTAATGTGTACAAAGATTAAGTATAATTTGAGAAAGTAACATTCAGATGCAAAGTACCTTAAGATAATAGCACTGTGTTTAAGATTCAGCTAACAGTAAACACTAACTACAAACACAAGAGACTTTTGCTATTGTGTTTTGGGCAAGAGGAACAAAGAAATACATGCTCTTATTGAGACAGTAACAGAGTAGTTAACAATGACAACATCTATTTTGGTATTATCTATTCAGTTTGAATTTGAGAATGAAAGATTAATATTACAATGAAATTAAATGACACTGACTCTAGTGAGGATAGGCAAGATTCTATACAATGACCAAGTCCTGTAGGCTTAAGCATCCACCCTCAGAAGGACATCACCACAAGAGCATGTACAGGCTAATGCTATGGAAGTGCTATCCTAACTAAGGTCACTGACAATTCTATATCAGCCATCTATCTGTGTTGTTTCCATTGAATTATACCCTACTTTTCATATTCTGTACCCACGATTGATGTATACTGACTGCTTTCTTCCACTTACTCTTGCCACTAGATTCCCGAGTAGAATCATAGTCTTCTCGTTAGCAAGTAAATGCCAGGATTTTTTCAAGTGTTAGCATCACCAATTAAGGGCTAACGTAATTGTCTAATTAAAGTTCTCATATTCAGATATGTCCTTTGCCCTTAAGTTTTGTGCCCTGGGACACCTGATTGCTCTCTTATTTATCTATCCACATCTATGCTTTAAATTTGGTCTCCCATTTTCAGTCTCACTTCCAAAGTTATCCAGAAGTTCAAGCCATCACCAAATCTTTAGATTTTTTCTTTTTAACTCTTAGCAAATCCAGCCCCTTCCCACTGTCTTCTCGCCTCACATGGATTGTTGAGGGGGCCTCATCTTGCCTTTCCTTGACTGCTCTTACCCACTGGTATTCCCAAGATGATCTGTTGAGTCAGAAATCAGTTCTCACCACTATTGCTTTAGTACAAGCCTAAAGACTACTGTCTTTCCAAAACATTGGCTTCACTTTCCATCTCCATGTCAATTGTTTTATCCAATACTATAACCTACAAGTCCCAGCATCTTCCAGGCACAAAGGTTTGTACTCTCTATTCATTCACAGTAGAAGATTTTGTCCTCATCACCATCTTCCCTCACCCTCTTCCTTTTTTTTTTTTTTCACCCTCTTCCTTTTTAGAAATGTCCTTGCATCCCTCACATCACAGCTCAACTTCTGGTGAAGTTTTCCGTATTTGTGAAGCATTATGTACTTGTCTTTCAGGGAACGCACAGTCCCAGTGTTGTGAAACTAATTAATATGTACCATCCTCTTGGACTTAAAAGCTCCATGAGGTCATTACCAAATTCAACTATACTTAGCTGTACCTGACACCCAGCATTTAGCATAATGACCAGCAATTAGTAGACACTCGAGTTCTCATATGATCTGAGGAGCCTTAGTTGATGACGGAGAAGACAAGTTTCTTTTCTAAAACTAAGGATTGAGTCATCATGATAACCCAAATAACTCGGGGCTCAAAACATCTAGAACTATTAGCAGGCTTGTATGTTTACATTGTTACATAAATGTGCATGCCACATAACCGCTCAGATAAAATTTCAGTATGGCAGCATGGCAGAAATCTATAGCTTTTACTAACTATTGATATACATACTCTCAACAGGTATTTGTTTTATTTATATTGTTTTGGAGTGTGGGGGGTGTGGCTTATGGTCTTGTTAATGTGGGTGTTGGAGGGGTGCAGGTGTGTGTGCTTGGCAGAGATAGATTTGGGGTCTTTCCTCAACTGTCATTCACCGTTATTTTTTGGAACAGGAGCTCACACTCTCAATACATCTCATTCTCTCTCAATCCCCAGCGCACACACACACACACACACACACACACACACACACACACACACACACACACACCCTGTTGTACACATATGAATATCAGAGGATAATCTGCAAGGTGTTTTGACAGTGGGCCCTTTTACTTACAGAACCACCTCACCAGCACAAGACAAGGTCTCCCAATAAATCTCTGACTCATAAACCTGCATAGGCTGGCCAGCCAATGAGCTGCTGGGATCCTTCAATCTTCTGTCCCATCTCTGGCACTGCAGTGCTGACTTACAGGCACTGTGCACCACCAAGTCCTGGTTCATTAAGTGGGTTCTGGGGATCTGAACTTTGGTCCTCGTGCTTGCACAGCAGGCATTTTACCCCTTAAGCCATCTCTCCAACCCTGTCCATTGGGCATTTGTTGAGGTCCTGCCCACTTTAAATATCTGTCAAACAGTAACTGGAAATTTCTAAATGCAAGTTTTTCTTCTCCTCCTGCTCATCCTGCTCCTCCTCCTCCTTCTTCTTCATTTCCTCCTCCTCTTTTCTGTTTTTAAAGACGGGGTGTGTGTGTGTGTGTGTGTGTGTGTGTGTGTGTGTGTGTGTGTGTGTGTGTGTGTGTGTGTCTGTAGCTCTGGTTGTCCTGGAACTCACTCTATAAACCAAGTGTCTCTGAACTCACAGAGATCCACCCCACCTGCCTCTGCCACCCAAATGGACCACCACTGCTGGACAATGTTTATGTTCTTGTAATCTAATTTGCTTCTAGCTAGACTCCTTTTTCTCTGTCTTCACATTTATTTTACTATTCAACATAATTCTTTTAATTGCAGCCTCATGAGCAGAAAGTTGTTCTAAGAGAGATGCTACAAAGACCACTAGCCATCGCATGACTTCTGAGAACAGCAGTCAAGCATCCTTTGCAGGACGCTCACCTTCAGACAGGTACAACTGCCCAGGTTCACTCCTCTCAATTTTCTTTCCCCTAACTAACACTTGGTGCTTTAATTTCTCTGTTCCTTTGAAAAGTTACACAATGTGTCCACATCTATGAAATACAATACACACATTAAAGACCTTCTCACCCAAAATGTTTCAATGTATCTGATTTCAACATAAGCTATTTTGCAAAGCAATTCCATAAATTGAATATGTTTAAAGCACGGTATTTACCAAATACCAGCAAAAATGTACTTTTCACATTTATAGAAAAATAAGGTCACAATGTCCCCACAAAAGATATACAGAATCAGACCAGTATCAAAATCGTAAATAAGAAATTAGACCTGACCACTGTAAATAAGTACTTTCCATTGTTTATTTTCCATAATCTATTTATTTTTATTTTATGAGCATTGAATAGTGTTTTGCTTGCATGTATGCCTATGTGAGGGTGTCAGATCCCCTGGAACTGGAGTTATAGACAGCTGCCACGTGAAAGCTAAAAACTGAACCCAGGTCCTCTGGAAGTGCAGCCAATGTTCTTAACCGCTGAGCCATCACCTCTCCAGCCCCAACTTCAATTATTTTATCAAACTAGAAATGTGTTAAGTCACTTGCCAAGAAACAAAAGGTCATCTGCTCTATACAGTTGTAGAAGTGGGCCATAGAAGATCGACTACAAAGTAGTAAAATAACAAGACCTAGGGGAGCATGCCTGATTCACTCTACTTTTAATGGCCTACAATTATCTTCCAGAAAACTTATGTTCCACCCTGGATATTCACTACAAATCCTGACCATATCTTCCAATACTGCATGACTTCAGTGAATGAACAGTCTAGAGGCGCTTTAAGTACATGTTCACATACGGCACAAGAGGAAACAATCAAAGTCTATATCTATACCAACAAACACAAATCATCATTCACTGCTTCCGGTCCAAATTTAATTTTACTATGAGTAAGTATTCAGATTACAAAAGGTCTGTAGAAATACGTTCCCTGACTCTGCACGCTCTAATAGGTAACTTCTGGTACCATGAACAGCTTAGCTTACAAGTGAAATTAAAGTTGCCAGTCAGATTTCTTGATCAAGGAGATTAGCCTCAATTATGCAAAGAAAACCCCATATGATCAAATGTTTTAATGTGGAAGAAGGAAGCAGAAAAGGGAAAGGAAGGGGAAATTTGAGAGAGATGGTGGTGTGGGAAGGGGGAAGGACTTATTTTGATTTTGCTGGCTGTAACGATCAAAGTTCAATTGCCAAGGAAAACTTATGACCTCTAAAGCAGTGGTTCTCAATCTTCCTAATGCTTCGACCACTTTAATACAGTTCCTTATGTTGTGGTGACTCCAACCACAAAATTATTTTCCTTGCTACTTCATAACCATAATTCTGCTATTGTAATAAATCACAATGTAAATATCTGTATTTTCCTGTGCTCTTCGGTGACCCCCGTGAAAGGGGAAGCCACAGGTTGCGAACTGCTGCTCTAGAGGGAGGACTGCTTCCTGAAGCCTACAAAAAACCTACAGACAACCTGCTAAGCTCAGAGAAATCCATCTACTCTGACTTCCAGAAACAAGATATAAATGTCGGTGACGACTGCAAGCAAACCTGCCTTGTGTCCATCCATAATATAACACTTCACAATAAAGAAAAACACCATTTAACCTTCCCATTCCTAAGCAGAGCAAACTCTCTTTTCTTTAAAGAAATACAGGGTTTTTGTTTTTATAAAATAGACCTGAGCTGAGATCCATTGAAATAGTCAAGTTGCCTTTGCTTGAGTATCAGTTTGCTATTTTAAGAAAACGAAAAGTGGAGGTTTTGCAGACACGCTGTCCCCCATAGCTGCCAGCCATAGTCAACCCTCTTCTTTGACCTGACTGTTGACAGTGAGTGCAGCAACATCTCCTCCCAGATACTTGTAGACCAACTTCCAAAGGCAGCAGAAACCCTGCAAGCTCTGAGCAGAGAGAAAGGATTTGGATTACTCGGGTACTCCTGTGCCAGTGTGGTGGTGTCATAAGCCATAATGGCACCACTAGCAAGACGATCTATGAGGAGAAATTTGCTGAGCGCTTCATTCTCAGGCATGTAAACCCTAGCAACTTTTCTATGTCAAAGGCTGCACCAAATGTAAACGTTTCTATTTACACCTGCACCACCAAAATTGAGTAGATGGGCAGAGAGGATGAGTGGATGGGTGAACAGATGAGTTTGTTAGAATGTTTGAAAGGTTCTTTAAGTTGTCAAGTTGTTAATGTCTTTTGCTTTTGAATGTGAAGTATTAAGTTTGTGTGCAATTTGACTTTTCCTGTGACATCATTTTGTGATTTGACTTTTCTTGTGGCATCATTCTGCTAGCCCCTAAGAAGATATTTAAACAAAAATGGCATGTTCAAATAAAGCTGATGTAAATTGACGAAATGATTCATAATAGCCTGCTGAGCTTTGCTTGAGGTCTCAAACAACTGACTTACTATGGCTCTTCTCTCATCCAGAAAGATCCAGTTCAAATAAGAGAACTGTGCAGCCAGTACTCAGGGTAGGCTTCTTCAATATCTCAAAAGAAGCACTCCAAAGCAAAAAGAAAAAAAAAAATCAATATAGAATTTTATTTTTAAATTCCTAACATGCAGCTCTTTACTGGATCAATAAGGCATTATCTAGAATAAGGAACAATACATCTCTAATTTTTTAAATGGTTCAAAAGTCCTATGGATACTATTTTTAAAAAAAAAAAAAAAAGCCTAATTATTCATTTTCACTGACTTTAACTATAGTGAATTATTATGTCTTAGTAATGGGAAGAGGTTAGCATCAAAAATAGAAAGAAAGAAAAAGAAAAAGAGGAACAATTCTAAATAGACACTACATCAAGAGCTAGGTTAAGTGTTCTATAAAAGCTTACAACATTCTTATACATGATAATTCCCTTAATAAATATTGAAAGATCGCCTTTAAAATTAAGTTTTAGGGAACAATGTTCTCTTAGTTTTAGATGAACTTAATATTTGTAGGAATGACTGTTAAGGTCAGCAGTAGAAATAGTCAGAGAACAGATACATACATCCAGCATGTTCCCCAAAATAGAACAAACAAAAACGATACTTTGCAGAAAGTCAAATTTTCCTATAGGAGTACTATGAAGTATTTTTGTGTTCACAATGAAATCAACAACACAGGACACTTTAAATCTTAAAAAATTCTCTCACACAAACCAAGTAGAAAATGAAAGGAAAGGGTAAAATGACTGGGAAAGAAGATCCTGGAATGTAAACAGAAAGGGTTGGGACAAACCTGTTGAAGCAATGATGACAAAAAGTGGATCACCAATGTGCAAATGAGGCTACTGAGAAAACTGGATTACAGCAATGAGTAGAGGTTAAAAAGGAAAACAAATGCAAACTAATAAAGACGGAAGGCAGACAGTACATTTGCTAAATGTACATAAAACAACTTCATGAAAAGAACAAGACAATCTGGGTGGTGGTGCGTGTGTTTGATCCCAGAATTCAGGAGGCAGAGGCAGCTGATAGGTCTCTGTGAGTTTGAGGCCAGCTTGCTCTACAGAGAGAGTTCCAAGACAGCCAGAGTTACACAGAGAAAACCTGTCTTGGAAAAAACAAACAAAAAACAACAACAAAAAAGGAAAGGAAAGAAGGAAGGAAGGAAGGAAGGAAGGAAGGAAGGAAGGAAGGAAGGAAGGAAGGAAGGAAGGAAGGAAAGAACAAGATAGAAGCAGGATGGTCAGTGAGAGCAAAGTAGTCTGACTGTGAAACAGACCAGGCAAATGTCGTCACTGGTGAGCACATTCCTTCCTATTTTTAACCAAAACCAGAATCCAGGAGCCACATCGTGTGTTTGAGGTTTACACTGGATACTTTCACACTACAGTTTCATATGGTTGTCACAGTCACACTGCTTAAGGCTTCTTGGCAAAGATTTTGACTGAGTCAGTACATAATAAGAATATGTCAGCAGTGAGTCCACAGGGCAGGTTATGAGAGGGAGATAAAAGGAAGGGAAGGAACATGAAAAAAAGAAAAGAAAAGAAAATGCAATGACAGACAAAATGAAAGCAGGAGAGGACCTAGGACAGCAAGAACAGAGAAAGTAAAAGCCCCCTCAAACCTCTTCTCTCACGAGTCGATAAAGAGAGCAGAAATTTGGCAACGCTGCTGAGCCTTCCTCCTAACTCTTCTGTTCCTTTCTGGGGTTTCTTTCCCCTCATGAATTCCGCCTTTCATCTGCACAGCCCCCCAAAGCCTGCTTCTGCAGCCTCTGTTTATTCACACAGCTCAGCCTACTGCAGATGGTACGAGGCAGCCAAGCACAGAGTGGGCGCAAGAGCGTTGACTTGCTAGATTTGGCTTTTTGTAAGTTTGGGGAACTCCCTTCATTTGTTTATTTGGAAATAATTTCGAACTTACAGGAAAATAATTGCAAGAATAAGACCAAAGGACTGCTTTATGACCTTTACCAAAATTTGCCAATTTTCCACATCTGATCATGTTTTTTTCTCAACATCTATTCCACATATTTATATTTTGTAAACAACTTGATACCACATGGTATGTGATGTGTCTTTTCCCTTCCAACAACTCAATGATTTCCTTTTTTAGAGAACAATAATATTCTCTTATAAAAACAAAACTATTATTAAAAAAGAAAGTTGAACATTGATTTACCTAAATATACAATCCAGGATCTGGCAAACTATGGGCGATCTGGCTTGCCACTCAACAAAATGCAATTTTGGTGGTACACAGCTATACCCCTTCTTTTCTTTGTTAGCCATAACAGCTATGTAAACTGTAGAAAAGTAGTTTAATGTTAAGATAAAAGTGTAACCTGTAAAACCCTACAATAATATTTATTCCCATATAGGCACACAGGCTTCAACCTCATATAACTCAGAGTCCATATTTAATTGACTCAATAATGTCCTTGTGAAGAGTATCTTTTTTTATTAATTTATTTTTTACATTCCAATCCCAGTTCCTCCACCCTCCTTCCCTCCCACCCCCTCCACTGCCCCCTCCTCCAATCTGCTCCACGGAGAGGGTAAGGCCTCCCCTAGGAAGACTACTAAGTCTATCCCATCACCTTGTTGAGGCAGGACCAAGGCAACTCCCCCCCATACACCCCTGTGTCCAGGCTGGGCATGGTATCTCTCCATATAGAATGGGCTCCACTAAGTCAGTTTGTGCATTAGTGTTAGGTCTTGGACCCATTGCCAGTGGCCTCATAGATTGTCCCAGCCACACCACTGTCACCTATATTCAGGGAGTCTAGTTCACCTAATTTTTGACAGAACTTGACCCATATTCATTTAGTGCATCAGTTGCACTTCACACATCTTCAACTTGACTCCTAGACTCTGTCTTTCCTTTTTATTATTTTTCTTTCATTTTTTTAAAATTAAAATACAATTACGTGGTTTTCCCCTTCTCTCTCCTCATTAAACCACTCCCATACCCATCCTTCTCACTCTCAATTCAATTTTGTTAATTGTTTTTGTGGCACACACACAAATATACACAAACTTCTGAGTCTATTTAGTGTTGCCTGTATGCATATGATATTAAGGCTGACCACTCTATACTGCATAACCAATTTGGGGAATGGGGAGGCTCATCCTAAGGAAGACTAATTCTCCTGCTCTCAGCATTCTTCAGTTGCCTGCAGGGGGCAGTCCCCCGAGGTTTCCCCCTTCCATGTAAGCATAGCTATCTATGTCTGTCTTTCTTTCTTTCTTTCTTTCTTTCTTTCTTTCTTTCTTTTTCTTGGCTTTTTGGCTTTTTAGTTTTTTGAGACAGGGTTTCTCTGTGGCTTTGGACGCTGTCCTGGAACTAGCTCTTAGCAGGCTGGTCTCGAGATCCGCCTGCCTCTTTCTCCCAAGGGCTGGGATTAAAGGTATGCTCCACCACGACCCAGCTTATCTATGCTTTATTAAACCTGACATTTTGAAAACGAGAGGCCATGTATGATTTAGACTACTCCTCTCCCAGGACATATCTGCAGCTTCTTGATAAATGAGAGTCAAGTCAGGAACTCCTTGCCATAAGGCTACAGAATCTATTCTGAAGGCCTACACACTTTGAAGATCTTCTCCGCCCTCAACTAACACCTGAGATGCACATGGGGTCTTGTCTGCCCCTCTTTAGAGATTTAATTTTAACATGTACTTTCCCCATCTCACAGTCATTATTTTAAATGTTTATAATTACTGTAAAGAGATACTGTAGAAAACCATGCAAATATTATGTCCATCCAACATCTCCAATACCCAGTGGTACTTTTCCGAGTCAGTCTTTACTACTGTGATGCTACGTGGTGATTTTCCAAACTTCTTTTCAGCATCACAGAATCCAACAGGTTATCATTTAAGACCAGACTTCAGATGTTCATAACCATTAGATAACTCATCTACTGCTACCTATTTTTTCAAAGATTTCTTTGGAGACTTTCACAATTCTATATATTAAAGTCCTTATGGTTTCGCTGACCTTACAACATCTCAGCAAGCGTTCTCAAGATGTCAGTATGCAGAACCTTGCTCATCAGCATGCAAAGCCTATCTTGTGAAACTACCATGGTCTTAAAAAGACAAACACAAAAAAAACAATTATACATTTCTACTCTGGAGGGAACATTGCTGTCTAAAGTGCAAAGCAGAAAAGAGGAATCTGGGATAAAATACCACAAAAACAAAATGTAATATTTTTAAAATGTTCTAACTTTGGAGTTTGCTTCATGCCATTCCTGTGCATTTAACCTAACAGGGCCATAGATCATCAATCAATAATCACTGGCCTAGATCTGAGGTCATAATGGATAGTAATTAAGTTCTATTTAAGGGAACTGCCAGGTTTTTCTAGGTATCATTTAACCATATTAAATTATATACTTTGGTCTCTTAAGTCAAGGAGGGAACAGAATGCTTAAAAAATAAATAAAGTCATGTTTCAGGAGAAGCCAAATGTTTCAAAGAGACATGGGGCTGTCATCAACAGTTAGAGATTCTTAAAGAGACATTAGAAATACAGTCATTCAAAAACAAAACCTGAAAAAGACTGGATTCTCCAATGGCAGAAAAACAAATGATATTTGCAATTCATTTGCCATTAGCAGGAGAAAATATATAAGGACTTAAAATTGCTTGAGGATTCAATGTCAAAAAATGTTTGGCAAGTGAGGCTGTGGTACACATTTGTTATTTGTATATCCCTTTGTTCAGATGAAACTTTAAAACCAAAAGCTTCTGGTGGCTTTATCCATCAACATTTCTAAGTTTGTTGAACTTCTGCAAGAATGAAATTCACAAGAGCCTCAGGCAGAAGCGAAATGGGAAACAACATCCCAGCAAGGATGAGAGCCATTATATTTTTCTCTGAGGTAAATGTATGCCCCCAACTGTCAACAACCCAAGGTCAAGAAAAGACCTTTGTAAGACCTGGTAAGAGGGGACAATCATGTATAAATGCTGCAAATGCATCTAAAAATATTGGATGTCTCAATCAAAACCGCCACTCAATGTAACAAACAGCTTAAGAAACATTAATCCCTACACAGGTCACAAGCCAGTGCCTTCAAGCATTAATTTCTTACTATAAAATTTAAAGCAATCATCTTTACAGAAGCTGGAATTGCACACCGCAGTTACCAAATGATCTAAAATGGGTCCCAGTCCTTCTGTTCACTTTGAATTTCAAAGACTGTCCATGTAGAGTGGTAAGAAATGGTACAGCATTTACCGGAGTCACATGCTCGGACAAAGCATTTCTTCTCTTTTTTTAAAATGGTGGCAGTTTAGCTTCTTCACTTGGTGGCTGAGATGAATAAGCAAGATAACATATTTAAAGGATTACTCATATATATATATATATATATATATATATATATATATATATATATATATGCTTTTAAGACAAGAAGCTAAATACCACAAAAAGACCCTGAACACCTAAGAGCAGGTTCACGTGATAAGATTTTTGTTAGACAGAAATATTTTGAGAAGACAATGAAGGATGGATGGGCTACAAAAGCTTATTTGTGTGGGGTGACAGTGGCACATGTCCTTAATCCCTTTAAGGACTCAGAAGGCAGAGGCAGGCAGATCTCTGTGAGTTCCAGCCTTGTCTACTAAGTGAGTTCTAGGGCAGCTAGGGCCACACAAAGAAATCCTGTCTCAAATAACAAAAGCTTATTTGTGCAACCAAGACAGACTAGAGGGAACATGTGACCCACAGATGCTGCTCAAGTTCCTGACAGCGCAGTAGATGACACAGGAAGCACAAAGGTGAGAATTTAGAAAGTCAGTATAAGGCTGTATTATAAGGAGGTATCAAAGAAGTAGAGACAGATCTCAAGCTCTTGGCTTGGGTAACCAGAACTGAAGGAGTGTTAATGAAGAATGCTTGAGAGCCAATAGTACAGCCACATTTAAACAGGCTGAAATGAAGGTACTCCCAAGCGTCCCCAGGGGGTAAAGTCTTAAACACATCTGAAGCATAAAAGAAAGGCTGTGTGGGAATATGTATTTGAGAGCCATCATTTCACAGATGAAAACAGTATTTTTAATTCTTGAGAAGAAACAGATGGCACTTGCTAATAAAAGAGAGGACTTTCAGGGATGTTCCAGCAGAATGATCAGGGTACAATGTCTGCATACAGTATTGAATATGGATATGAATACTGTCCATCAACAGTCCACCTATTATGCTAAACCGAAATGAGCTTTGAGTAACTAAGTCACTTTTTTAAATAAATATAGAAATCTGGTTAGCTAAGACAGATATTATTTCATTCTGTGTAATTCTCACAGAGGACATTAATAGTACACTTGTAATTCAGCTACTGAGAGGTACACACACACACACACACACACACACACACACACACACACCCCATTGGGTTCACCAGTATCTCCCCCTTCATGCCAAGAGCTACACAGTTACTATTAGAACCATGTAATCACCATACTTCAAAAACATCTGGGGAAACACAAATATACGTACCACGCTAATTGTGGATGGTGATGGATGCTTCAATAATTTGACTTTGATCATTGATGTGGAATATACACATGTAGAAAACCCTCACGTTGTTTTAATGTGTATAATTGCTTTTTTCTAATATTTATTTATTATGTATACAGTATTCTGCCTGCATGTATGCCTGCAAGACAGAAGAGGGCACCAGATCTCATTAAAGATGGTTGTGAACCACCATGTGGTTGCTAGGAATTGAAATCAGAACCTCTGGAAGAGCAGCCAGTGCTCTTAACCCGAGCCATCTCTCCAATTCCAAATGTGTATAGTTTCATTTGAACAACAAAATCAACCTCACTATCTTGGTCACAAATATACTGACAATATCCCAGGCATCAGAACTTCCCTTGTTTTAGGACAGTGAGTACAAATATATATAAGCAGTGTTAACTATCAGCTAGGCATGGATGTATGGATAAAATATGCAAAAATAATAACTGCAGAATCATAAAGTCATTGCATTGGTGCTGGATTAGCCCAGTAAATATATAAGACATGCATATCTTGTTTTATTTCACTTTTAATATGGTTTGATAATGTTCAAAATAATTTAGTCTCATCCATGATTAAGTAAACATAATTTCACTTTGGTTTGATTCAACAAATTGTGTTCACAGTTTTCAGGTATCACACTTATTTAAGTCCTTGGCTTATAGTTAATTAATAGCTAGCTTAGACTATATGATACTAAGGTCTAGTAGCTGGTAAATTTCATTAACTATGTGTTCCTTCAAAAATGTTGTTTTTTTTTAATAAAGGTGAGTAACCAAAAATGATCAGTTTATGAAAAAGTCATATGAAAACCTACAATTTGGTAAGCTCAATATAAGTTAACAAAATAATACTCAGGAAGAATTCATTTTGTTTGGCTTGATAATGCTCTAGAAACCATGGGTATCAAGAATCTCAGTGACAAGTATGGGATACCTCTCTATGAACAGTTGATCAGAAAGGCCCCAAGGCCCCCCAAACCACACAGGCTATGGCCATTCCTCTTAATTGCACACTGGAACTAGAAGATAAGACCCAACTATGGACACCATTACCTTCGCAAGATACAGAGAAATTAAGGCAGAACTGAGCTGAAAGCGTGTTCTCTACAGGCCAGATTTCATAAAGTGGGAAGGTGCTATGTGCCCTTCCAAGGGAGAAAAGGTACCAACCCAGAATCCTACCTAGATGTGAACATTACAAACTACAATACCATCCCGCTGGGTAAAATATGCACAGTGTTGCAATAGTGGCACAACTATTATGGGGATGACCAACACATTTTAAATAGAATTAGAGGGCCTCTCTGCAGAATCAGATCTGTTACTATAAATCCAGTCAAAATCACATAGCTTGGAAGGTCAGTGGCCATAGAGAGAACCCATTACAATGGTATAGCTAAACAGACATAGTGTCCTTCGAGCATTTCTGTTTATAGTCATGGACAGATGCTACCCTCAGTTTTAATCGGAGAAATTACTCTGCACAAGGACTGGCAATGAAAGCAGAAATTATTGAGTAGCTCAAAGTGATGAGAATATGGGATAGTTGAGTACTCAGCCCGACATAGGACATAAATATCAACCCCTCTATGGTTCAAGGGTTATCAGAGAAAAGCAGGTAGAAAGAATGTGAGATCCTGAAAACAAGGAGAAAAGCTTCTAAATACCATCTTCTGGCCATAACACAACTATGACAATCATGAACTCACATCTACGGTTGCCTACACTGGACCTACACAAGATAGTAAATAGCCAGTCTTGGATGGGGGAGTGGCTTATGGGACTTTACCATTCCCTAATGAACTGCAATTGATGAATTCTGAGAAAGTGTCACCATTTTCAAATGTGTACCTAAATTGCTGAGCCCACTGGACTAGATTGGATAATGACCCAAGGTCACTCCATGATTACAAACCAAAACAAAGAGACACAAACCTGAGAAAGAGATCTTCAAGGGGGACAGATGGAGTGGGAGATAAGAGAGAGAGTGAGGGGAAGAGAGTAACCAAAATGCATTGTGTGTGTGGGTGGGGGGGAGGGAGGGACGAAGGGAGGGAGGGAGGGAGACTGACCGACTATGAACAAGCAAGCTTAATAACTGAAAATAATAATACTCAGATACCAATATATAAACTAAGGACAGTTGCATAGATTTTGTTTATCAAGGACATAATAAAATGTTAATATGTGATTTTCAAATTTTATGAAGTTGAGACAACCAAACAAAGTAAAGAACTCAAGTTGGTATGAAACTACCCTGAGTGAAATTTACAAGAAGTTAACAAGCTTGTAGCAAATAGAGTAAGCCAGTTTGATTTCTGGAAACTAACAAATTTGATTCAAGAAAATCTGCACAGTTAAACTTAGGAATTAGCAGATATATTGTAGCTAAAGAGAAAGTAGACATGGTGGCACAGGTATATATGCTAGCCAGTCAGGAGGCTGTGACAGGGGACTTTAAATTCAAGATCTGTCTCAACTACAAAATGAGTTCAAGGTCAGTCTGGGCAAGAATGATCAGCATGACAAGATATCCCCAAATAGCGGCACTTATGTCTGGGCAACAAGCCATAGCTGTGGACTTAAGGACCACACACTAGGAGGGAAGTGATGCCTAGTGAAGTAAATATAGCCAACTACCTATGGCTAGTTAGATTATAAACCTGAAAGAAAAACCTACTACTGCCACTTTCCTAAACCAGTACAATTTCTAACTGCATTTTAAATACTTATTCTTATACCCATAGATGTCCACAGCTGGTAAAAATTCAGAGAACAACTGATTATGTGGTGTCCAACTCTATCTGCATCGCAACCCCTACGCCTGAGGCTCAGAGAACATCACAGAAGAGGAAGAAAGAGTGTAAGAGCCAGAAGACCAAGAAGTTGGCTGTGAGATAGTGTCCTCTATATATGACAAAGAACCTGAATCCACCAAATCTCAACAATATGGTCACTTAAAAAGAGACGTGCCCCATGGGGAAGGGCCTAGGCCTGGCCCAGGATGATGTGGTAGGCTTTGGGGAGCCCCTTTTGAGGGCCTTACCCTGCCTGTGGAGTGGAGGGGGGATGGCTAGGGGCAGGTGGGATGTTGGGGGGGAGGGGAGGAGAGGGAGAAGGGATTGACATCTGAAGCAAGCTTGTTCCTAATTTGAACTAATAAAATAAAATAATAAAAAAAAAGAGACGTGCCCAACAGTAACACCAGCTGACAAGCCAGCCTAGATGTATAAAATCTAACAAGGCCTCTCCCCTAGATGAACAGCTACAGGCACTTAATGCCTGCAGAGAGAATCAGTCTTCCCCAGGAATAAGCTCACTGATAGATTATTCAATCTCTAAACAAACACACATGTAAACAACAGTAAATGGGCTCAAAAAGCTGTATTTATAAATGTGTGTCTATCTACCTATTTCCATGTGTATAACAATAATCAACAAGAAAACATAAATTTGGAAGAAAGTGGGAGGAGGACACAAGCATAATTGAGGGGAGAGACAAGATAGGATTGTAACTGATGTAAATATAATACTCTTGCAAGCAATTTTTTAAATGTTCCTAATTTTAATTAAAAGAAAAGGCTTAAGGGATGGGATATAGTTCAAAACAGAGCACCTGCCTATATGACAGGTTTTAAGCTTAAATCCCTACCACAAAAGTGTGTGTGCCTTGGGGCGGGGAGGAGGGGGTGTAATATTTCCAGTTACATTCAACAGTTAGCACAAAGTTGAAATATCATTTTCTGTAACATAGAAATAAAAGTCTGCACACTATGCTTGTAAGAACAACCACTATTTATCACTAGTATTATTTAAAAGCAGTAAAGAAAACACGACACATACCTACTGCTTTCAAACAGATTAACAATGAGAAGTTACATAACAGCCAGCTGATCTTTGTGATATGTATTTTGACAGAAAATATTCAGATATACAATCTAGATACAAATTTCCTTCCATTAAGTTATTCTCAATGAATACAGTTTACACTAAAAACGAATGTAGTTTATACTAAAAGCCACCTTCTTTTTCATGTCTGAAAGAAGGGCACTGTTCCACCTGAGACACTTGAGAACAAATTAGCTGCTCATCTTGTCAACATTCTGTCACCAATCACCATATGTAGGGGCCAAGGGAAGGAACTGTGCCCTGCTGGCAATTTAATCAGTCTCTCACCTCTGTATATACCATTTAGAACTGACTAAACAGGGACACAGCATTCCTACCTAACTGGAAGTAATGAATTCATGAAACATTGAGAGATACTCTTTTAACATCCAGATCCAATCCAAAGTAAGTAGTGAAGGAACCGGCTTCCCTTTTGGCAGCCATAATGGTTAAACATGTGCTTCTATGACCTTGTCCTAGAAACCAGAAAGTCAGATGCCTGTCTTGTGACAAGGAACCAATCAGAAGTTAGCTGGTGGTGCTATGCTTTATGGCTCTGGGTGTGCTTTACGGACAAGCGCACAGCAATGACGTAGAGAGCATAGCAACCACCCTGGGAGGGCCTATGAGCCATAACAACCAGTTGACCAATCAACACAGGGCAAGCCCTCCAAGCCTGGAGGCACACCAATCGTAAGCCTGTGCGTACCCCTAGACACTCCCCTTACGCTGCCCTATAAGATCTTTGGGGAGACCTTAGGAGCCGTCTTTTTCTAGCCGTCTGCCATGGCGGGTGGGTGAAAGACCCGAGCTAACATGGGGTTAGCTCGTTAAATTACAATAAAGCCTCGTGCAGTTTGCAGCAAGCTCTCGAATCCGCCTGGTGATTGGGGTGACCGCGAACCTGGCCTGAGACCCCGGATACTTGAGTTTTCGGGGGTCTAACAGTAGAACCAAGATTAAAGAATGCTAACAACTGTCATGACTTAACAGTCCCTGACTTTCTCCCTCCTACCCACATCTCTGCCCCCAGTACTATGATAGCACACACAGAGACCTTCAGTAGATCCCATCAAGAACCACTCCAATGGTTGTTTGGTACTTTCACTCTGACGGGACCAGCTCCCCATTTCGGCAGCCATGACAGTAACACGCTCTCCCTATGACCTTGTCTTAGTCACTAGAGGTTAGGTGCCTGCCTTGTGACAAGGAACCAATCAGAAGTTAGCTGGTGGTGCTATGCTTTACGACCCTGGGTGTACTTTACAGACAAGCACACAGCAATGACTCTCAGAGCATAGCAACCACCCTGGGAGGGTTTATGGGCCATAACAACCAGTTGACCAGTCAACACAGGGCAAGCCCTCCAAGCCTGGAGGCACACCAATCGTGAGCCTAGACACTCCCCTTACGCTGCCCTAGGAGATCTCTTGGCAGCCACTTCAAACAGTCTTTTGTGAGCCATCCACCATGGCGGATGGGTGAAAGACCCAAGCTAACATGGGGTTAGCTCATTAAAAAACAATAAAGCCTCATGCAGTTTGCATCAAGCAAGCTGTCGAATCTGCCTGGTGATTGGGGTGACCGAGGTCGTGGCCTGGGACACCGGATACCTGAGTTTTCCGGGGGTCTAACAACTCAATATGTGTGTGCTGGGTACCCTCTGACGTACAGTTGCCCCTAACCAGTTAATCCTGACAAAGACAAACATGACAGTGCAACAAAACAAAGGTGTAGATTCCAGCCATGTTAAAAGTTTCAAACAGGGTGACACTCTAAGAGCGGATCTAAGTTGTATGGGCTGTCTGTGAGCAAAGAGAAAGGTAAACACAACTAGCAGGCCACTTAGCAGGCAGATTTCACAGTTTCTTTTCTTTTCACATTACATAGCCAAGGAATGCCATAGGCTAGCTTGAAAAAATATGAAATCCTCAGGCATATTAAGAAGGACCTCCCCGGTAATCCAAGGTACATCTCGGATATAAATAACAGGGTGTGAGATCAGCAGCAACTCCTTAGCTTTTCTTCTCACTGACAGGTGAGTTGAGCATTCATATTCAGCTCCCCTCAGCCATCAGTGCTCTTCCTCCTCCTGCAGGGCTCCTATTCATCCCTGCAGAGTGCAAAGAAAGACAGGCATTCTTGGTGAGTCACAGCAGAGGATTTATGACGGGAGTGAGGGTGTTAAAACCTCAGCAAGCATTAAGTAGACTAGAGTACCTGCTATTGTTCTAATTGTCTTTAAAAGCAGGGATTGGGGCGGGGGAGCCTCAGCATCTAGCAAATATCTAAAATCTCAAGACTTCTGATCTTGCACCATTGTTTACATGTATTCAATGGTCTGGTTACTGCAGGGCTTTATTTCCTCTGTGTCAACAAAACTCGTATACAAAGCTATTACAACTGCTTAGATGTCTCAGACAGGGATGGAGGGAGGGGGGGAGTCCTTCTGATGATTATGACATTGAAACTTAAGGAGTTAAAAAAAAAAAAAAAAAAAAAAACAGTGCTGTTAGGCTGTTAGCCATCCTCCTGACTGGAAGGGAATCTGGCTTCGCCTCTCTCTTCTACAAAGTAAACAATGATAACGTTGCTAAGTTTGCTCCATTCCAATCCATGTCCAAATTCCACCCTGTTCAGAGCCCACAGTGAGGATTATGGCAGGGGAGGACCTTAGGGAAATAGGCTGGGAGGGGAAGGGTTTGTGGGGAAAGGAGTGACCTGTGTGTGCTGTCTGCTCCCCTGCTTCATCTGGGCAAGCAGGTTCTCCTGAACTGGCTCAGGCAGCATTAAAGAAGGAAGGTTAGAAAGAACCATCCATTGTTCCTGGAAGGCAAACTTAAAGTGTCCCTTAAGTATCAGCACATAGTAAACCACCTTCCCTATTACTTACTGTTCTTTCCTACTAGAATGGCCACATTCTGTCTTTTGATTAACCAAGGACTATACTCTTTCTATTTCCACTTCAACATTCTGAAGCTTGCTTCAAAGCCTCTTACATATTTCCGAACATGGTGGCTTGTCTGCCTCTCCCAAGGGTCTGCCCTGCCCCCATTCTCTGTCTGAATCTTTGATTTCTGCGCTGTGGAGTCTAAACTGTGAAAGGTTTGCCCCGCTCCCACCGCAACACCAAACCTTAGGCTAATTCTGTTAGTCTCTCTTCCAGTCCCCTTTAGATGATCTCATTCCCACCTGCCTTGTGGCTGGCTGTGTCCCCAGCAGGCCTCACCTGCCTCTGTCTCCTGTTCTTTCAATAACTGCAAGGCATCTCAGATGTCAACCAAAGCTGAGTTGGTGGAAACCTAAGCTCAGTCTCCCTTCTCACGCCTAAAAGAAGAAAGGAGGAGGAGAAGGAAGAAGAAGGAGAAAAAGGAAGATGAGGAAGAGGAAGAAGAGAAGGAGGAAGATGCGTTTGCAAATTTCTGACTGCTGTCCTTCAAACCCTCCAAGCTGATAAATTTAGTCACTCTTCATTCTCAGTCCTTGACCTGTATGTGAACTGTCACTTCCACCTCCGCTTCCTCTCTCCCATGCGTACTCATGCACCATTCTTCAGTCTGATCTGATTGCTGCACTGTCAGAACCATGCGCACACAATACCGAAGGCACCACTGAGAAGTTTAACAACCTCAGGGTGCTATCAAAAGCTATCCAAGAGGCAAAGTAACTCTCCCAAGTTTCCATCCATGGCTGGCGGAGCCAGGGTACAACAGACAGGGCTGATGACACTAGGTCCACCGTTCTGCCTACTGTCATCCAGTTGCTTCTCACTGTGCCACTGACACCCACAATCCTGCGGAGCTCTCATGAATCACACCATCAACAACAGAAAATGTATTCAAACTCTCTCTTCCCTAAGGCACTCTCTTGGTCACACCCATACCAACTCACTATGCTGGACCACATCATACCATGAAGAGGCAGTACTCTACTTTTGATGAAGGAGGGCTCCAGCAAGAACTTGTAAGGCAGAATCAATTGGCCTTGAATTTTCCATGCAATTTGGGGCAAAGAAAAAAAATTATTTTTAAAAGCAAGTAGTAACTTTCATCTTTAGTAGTTTGCTTTGTTTTGTTTTGTTTTGTTTTGTTTTTTCAAGGTAGGGTTTCTCTGTGTAGCTTTGTAGACCAGGCTGGCCTCGAATTTACAGAGATCCACCTGCCTCTGCCTTCCAAGTGCTGGGATCAAAGGTATGCGACACCACCTCCCAGCTCATCTTTAATAATTTTAATAGACATTTTTTCTATTTCTTTATTTAAATTAGAAAAAAGTTTTTTTAATGTCAATCCCAGTTCCCTCTCCCTCCCCTCCTCCCCTGCACCCCACTAACCCCCTATCCCATGCCTTTTCTGCTCCCCAAGGAAGGTAAGGCCTTCCATGGGAGATCTTCAAAGTCTGTCATATCATTTGGATCAGGGCCTAGGCCCTCCCCCTGTGTGTAATAGACTCATTTTCATCATTTCATATAGTCTGTACTTTTGTCCTTCTGTTAAATCTAAATACATAGAAATCAACGAGGTTCAGGCAATTAACTCTGCCAATATTCAGAAAATCAACAGATAGGACTTTGCTTTTTTAAAAATGGAGTTCTGGAGACCAGCAAGAAGACTTGATGGTTAGGAACACGGCCCACTCCTCAGAGGGTTCAGTTCACAGCATCTACACCAGGCAGCTTCTAAGCAGCAGTAACTCCGGCTTCAGGGGAACCCAAAGCCCTCTCCTGGCCCTTGCAGACATCTGTATTAATGCGCACATACACAGACAGACACACATAAAGTCATTTAAAATATAACATTTTTAAATGTTTTAAGTTCTTTATAATGCTAGAAACTTACAAGCAGCAACTAACTACCCACCTCAGACCAGGAGACAAAGAGCTGGCATAGCACCAATGGAAATAGACTTGCTCAGGGGGTGGTCAGTACCCCATGATTCCCCTGTGATGTATACGCAGCATTGACCACAGTGAATCGCAGGAATTTGGCCTCCCAAATAACTTCCATACCCCTTCCTCTCCCAGTTCTCAGCCTCCTTCCCTCTTTCTTGACCTGACAAAACAATAATTATTTCTTGTGGTGCTGATGTTTTGATTGGATCACATCTACCCATTTGTTTCAAATTGTATTAATGAATTGAATAAGAGCTTCTACCAAGAACCATATACGTTTTAAGATTCTCCAAGATTGGCATGCTTAAAATTATTGTATAGTATGTTTTTTTTATAAAATTAAGCATACAGTAAAGGCTTATTAGCTACCTCAATGGGGGCTGTAAATGGGTCATCATGCTGCTGTGAATGTTTTTCTATTCTAAGCCTCCAAACAGAACGAATGAATAAGAATGGATGAATTGTGCTTATATGGATTTTCAGGAAAGAGCTAGAATTAATATCATATGCAATGACTTTCAAGCTGTGTGTTTTAAGCACTGGTCCCAAGTGGTTCAAAGAAACCTGACTCCTGAGTTTTAATGGGACCTGGGCATGTACTGAGCTTGAGAACCTCCCTCTAGCTCTCTGAAGACAGGAAGGATGAGAAGAATAGCCAGGGCTGTAAGGCCACCTTCAGCGGTGGACCTGAGAACATACACAGTGGGTCATCTCTGCCTGTGTTTGCCCATGTTGCATGCTGCACTAGAATGCATTTGGTATTTGTTTGTAGACACAGTGTACTGAAACAGAAGCAAGAAAATCTAGACTGTGAAGACATGATGTGAAATGAAGAGCAGGGAGGAAGGTGGAAAGGACCAGGGGGGGGAAAAACCAGTTTAGCGGAAGTGGTGAAGGAATGCAGTGCGTTGGCTCACATCTGGAATCCCATCACTCTGAGGAATGAGGATTGCCTAGAGTTCAAGGCCAACCTGGGCTAGACTAAGGGGCGAGACCCTGACACAAGAAAAAGAAAACGGAAACAAAATGAGCATGCTTTTGTCTGTATTCTATTCTTCCTTGTCCTGTAACATGACCCCTTTCTTGGTCTTTGTAAACTGTCTACTATACTCTAACACTCATTCATGTCCATTTACAGGATAAGGTCTGCAAGAGGAGGAAACTGTAGGTGTTTTTCCTCTTTGAGTTTGAGATAGAATGTGGGCAAAAGAACACGAGTTATCAAAGAGAATATAAAGCTACTTTTTTTCCGAGTTTCAACTCATATTTTTTTTTCTTTTTTTGTGGTGGATGAGTAAACAAAACTCTAATTGTTTAGTGAAAGTATAAAACTCTAAGAAAAGCTCCATTGCTCCAGAATGGCCATGCTAATTGCACAGAATTTTGAATGGGCAAGTGAGTGGCTAGTTGTGTAATACTTTTATTTTGAGTTAACTGAAGGAGTAAAGAAAACTAAAACCAAGAAAGAAAGAAAGAAAGAAAGAAAGAAAGAAAGAAAGAAAGAAAGAAAGAAAGAAAGAAAGAAACACAGACCTGCCTAAATAAAATGTGTACATCCAAAGACAAACAGAAGCACAAGTTAGGAGACAGGCCCAACAGAGATAATATGCAATGTACATATTCAGAGTCTGGAGGGTTGCAACATGGTAATAAACAAAAGAGAGTGCCTCTTCAGAAACCATCCAAAGATCCCCCACAACTGGTCAGCCGGTGACCATGTCTTTGTTATCCCAGGACACACGTGAACGGAAAGTGAGGAGCAAGGAAATGGAGAATTCCTCTTCTGCTGCAATCAACAAGACACCAATTGTTCTGGGCTGGGTGGCTTATTCTGAGAATTTGTCTAACAAGAGGGATCCGATAGCATCTGTCTCTTACAAGAAAAGGCATTAGGCCAATGAGCAACCCTCATTATCCCAGACAACAACAAATGAAGTCAGAGCAAGGAGGAACCAGGTGGTATCCTGCTCATAAAGCCCTTGACAACGTCAACAGCCCACACCACTGTCTTTCCTTTGCTGAGCCAAGAAAGGGTAACTTCCTTAGATACGGGACTCTTGATAAAAATAACTTTCTGCACATGTGAATGTCTATTAAGTATCTAAGTGTGGGCTCTTAATAGCACAGTGCTGCCCCCAATCCCAACCACTACATTACATTTTAAGCTTTTTTATGAAGGATCTTTCCGACCAATCTTTTCATCCTACCGATTCATTTCCAACTTGCCTCTACCACTGTGTTTTAAAAGGGGGAAAAAAATGTAGCTTTCATGAAAATAATCATTCAAGACCCTAACTCTGACTTTTCACTTCCTAGAAGGCAGGGTTTTGCTTTGTTTCATACTAATTTGTTTTATCCTCTTCACTCATTTTCACATGGCCATTTTTCTCCACAGGAAAAAAATCAGTGTGTTTCTCATTAAAAAAAGAAAAACCAATACAAAAATAATAAAGTCTAATTATTTACTCAGCACCTTGTCCCTGGGATTTGACTGTAGTGATGCTGAGCCTGACTCCTTCAAAGCTGGAGTGACTTCATGAAGATAAACAAGAGAGCAGAAAAAAAGTAACAAACAATTCACGCACTGAAGGATCAGATACTAGTCCCAGGGATCCCAGCTTTTATTACCCACGAGGCTCTGCAGTCACTGTCACCTCCCAGAAAATCAGGGTTATCCTGATCCTTTGTTAGGAAGAGCTAGTCCCAAATAAAATCCCTGTACCCCCTCATAAGCAGACATTGCACACAACTAGTTTAGAACTGCACTATAATTAAACTGAAACTCAAATTAAAAGTAACAAGCTAGTATAATACAAAATGTCCACAAGCCAATTCCCTCAGTCTGCCATTGTCCTCTGGTGTGTATAGATTTTATCTTTTTTATACAAATAACGGAACGAGATTTGGTAATGACATCCTGGGCAGGATGTCCTAATAATTTCCAGGGTCAGTCATTTCCTGTGCAGTCTATTTTCTCCTCTTTGTGGTCCTCTTGCATATCCTTTGATGCTACAGTAACATGTCCTAATTATCCAGCAAAGTGTCCTTCAGCCATAATAAATGATAAGTCTTGGATGGACACTGTCATGTTTATCAAACAAAATAAAGACGGGGGGGGGGGATGGGGGGATATTTTCTCTCATTTGTGTTGACTCCTCACCTTTCACCCCAAATTATGTGTAGCCACAAGTGGGCGTCAAGGACAGGTATATTTCAGCCACATGTTGCCACTGTCAGTGGGGCTGCCTTTGCACCAACTGCTCTTCGGAATTCTCACAGAGTTACAACACTTTCTCTAAGTTATTGCAAAAACTGTTCAGAATCCTGGCTAAGTTTTCACATGAATTTGTTCGGGCAGGGCTTAAGGCAGGGGAAGGGTGAAACAGGATCTCACTATGCAGTTCTGGCTGAACTTACACTTTCAGTAATCCTCCTGCCTCTACTTCCTGGGGCTGGGATCACAGGTGTGTTCCACCCCAAATAAAGTCAACCATGAAGCTTCATAACTCCTACAAGCGAGCTTTTGAAGTCAAACTACTCGATATGAGCCTCAACACACTGGAGTGCCTGTGATACTACCCTCCACGATCCTGGGCCCTTTATCAAGTGATAACACACATGGATGTGATGTCTATGGTCAGAAACAAACCAGGGGAGAAATTATTTCTAGATGAATCCTTCATAAAGTAAGCTTTTAAATCACAAAGAAGTTACTTGCAATTTTTTTTCATATTCCATTTTAAAAGCTGCTAAGAAAATACTGATATTTGCTACCGAAAAATATAAACAGGCCGGAGAAAATTACATCATATACTTAAAACCAAATTTAGGGACTGGAGAGTTGGCTCAGTGGTCATAAATACCTACTACTCATGCAGAGGACCCTGGTTCTTTCCCCAGAATCCTATGGTAGCTCACCAGCATGCATAACTCCAGTTTCAGCAGATCTGATACCCTCTTCTGGATAAGCAGGCACAAGGCGGATATGTGACTCACATACATACAGACAGACAAAACATCCTTACATATAAAATAATTAAATAAATCTTTAAAGGTTCGTAAAATAATGATGATGCTGGAGTGAGAAAAGTTAAGATTTTATTTTGCTCTTGCAAAGGAGCTAAGTTCCATTCTTTGCACCCATGTTGAATAATTCACAATTTCCTACAACTCCAGCTCCAAGCCTCTGGCATCTGTGGACACAGCCCATTCACCTGCAAATGTATGTTTGTGACAGACACACACATATAAATATATAAATTTTTAAAGGATGCAATAAAGAAATTGAATTGCCATGGTTTGTTCAAGTCAATTCAAATTTTTAAACTCAATAGTTCCCTTCCTTTCAGAAAATACAAATCAAATCTATAACTCAAAGTACTGTCATTTAAATTTGCTTCAAAATACATACAAACCTCGTAAAAGTTAAATTTCTTCTTTAACCGCAGATAGTCCTAACAGGGTATTCACAGAACCACAAGAATTAGATAGGGGTCTCTGAACCCACAGTGCAAAGAATAATCTACACATAACAAGTGGAAATTACATCAAATTTTGATGCAACCCACAAATAAATGCAAGCTATATAATTACAGTTCAACTACATGATTATAAAAATTATCAGAAATACCTAGCAGTCTATAAAAATGTTAACCTATGGCTTTGTTACAATCAAGAGATAATCACATTTTTTAAAATTACCTAAGTAATGACATTGTGAATTTAGACCAATTGTTTATCACAACATACAGTACACATTCATCATCAGACTCTAAGGAAGGAAGCTGTCATCACGCTATCAAGTCTTATGCACTTCTACCATCATCAATTTCCAACTTACAATGGGAAAAAAATAGGAGAAAACTTTCCTAGCATCCAATACGAACATAAAGTTATAAATTTTCTTATTAAGATGTTTCATAGAACACACAATCCATTGGATATGGATGCATGGCCCAGCATGATAGTGGACATACATAATCCCAGCACTCAGGAAGCTGAGGCAGAAGGATCTAGGGCTAGCCAGTGCTACATAGCAAAACCCTCTCTAAAAGAAAGAAAGCATGAAAAAGGAAAGGTACACCCATACACAGAGCTAATACTTACTTATCTAGTAATTGCCTTTATTACTAAGGCAAGGTCCCAGGCATGGAGAAGAGACATAGAAAACTCATGCACCAGGCTGGAGAGATGGCTCAGAGGTTAAGAGCACTGACTGCTCTTCCAGAGGTCCTGAGTTCAATTCCCAGCAACTACATGGTGCTCATAACCATCTGTAATGAGATCTGGTACCCTCTTCTGGCCTGGAGGCATACATGCAGACAAAATACTGTACACATAAATAAAACTTTAAAAGAAGAAGGAGAAGAAGAAGAAGGAGAAGGAGGAGAAGAAGGAGGAGAAGAAGAAGAAAACTCATGCATTTTGTAGTATGAAACGAAACAAAGGGAAAGAAATAAAGCAAGGGTGGCCACGGTTGTTGTCACAGTGAGGGATGCTGAAGAGCAAAAGAAGAGTCTGTGGATGAACTATAGTACAACTCTTAGCAGAATGGTAAAACTGGAGATAATGTCCACCAGGGAAAAGACATGGAGAAGGAAACACAAAGCAAACAGAAGAAAGAGTGGGTCTCCGGCTGCAATCACCTGGCTAAATTAAAGATTAGCAGTAGCAAACAGACAGTAATGCAAAAGTGTATTTGAAATGAAGACTAAGCAGTTTTGCCATGTCACAGGCCCAGGGAGGAACCTAGTACAGCTCTAACTGCCTTCTAAGTATTTGTGCTGACACCCAAAGACCAGTTCTCAGCATCGGTCAGAAAGACTGCTTCTTGCGGCCATGGTCAGCAGGTAATAGAAGACACAGATATCTGTCCCACTGAGAATAAGTGTTGTTGAGTGCTAAACTCCGGAGTGGGACATCTACATCACCTCCGAAAGATTGAGATTGGCTTGGAACTCTGCACTAGCATGGACAAAAAGAATGTAAGTGCCGTAGGGTGGGAAAGAGTAGTGTGAAATGCTATCCTCTGGACAGACATGACATGGTGGCGGCACTCAGGAACCCAGTCCACTGTGGTTACCTGCACAAGATCAGCCCTATCAGAATTCCATTATGGATGGGGAAAGTCCTTGAGGCGCACACCTCCTGGAGGAGCTACTGGCAGTCAATGGCTGCTAAAGGATGGGGGTCACTTCTCGTCAGTGGGATAGGTATGAAATCAGCAGATAATTATGAAAATAAAGACTCTTTTTTACACCCCAAAAGCATCCACATACCATTTAATCTTTATAACCAACACAGAAGACATATTACTGTCCTCACTTCCACCAACAAGAAATTAGGCAATTTAGTAACAGATACCATTCACAAAGTGACTGGCCGAGTTTGAATTAGTATCAGATTGCATGAGCTCCAAAAATCCATTACACAGCTTGGTCAGTACACAGTAGCTCTTGTATAAAACAATGAAAAGAGGATAATAGGACATTTAAATATTTAACGTGAATCAGGTATGATCGTCTGACTTCATTTCTTCTACCCCATGGATATTTTGTGACAAGTAGAAAGGAAAGCTTTCAAGTGACCCAGTGTGGTCACTTGAAAATTAACCAAGAAAGAAAATTCTATCTGTGCTGACTGTAATTAAGGAAAGTAATTTACCTCTATAAAAAAAAAAAAAAAAGAACATAGACACAGAAAAAAAATATTTGATTGAGGTCACCAGCCCTAGTCTTCTAAGCGGCATAAACTGAACTCTAACTAGACAAAAGGAGGAATGAAATGTTGACTAAGGAAAACAGAGGTGTGAAAAGAAGCCAGGCCTTGGGACAAACAGAACCTGGAGTCTTAGCATGGTGGGGCAGTGTCATTTCCCACCGCCACTCCCATCCTCTGGCTCTCTTCACATGCAGGGAAGATAGCCTTGGTAGGGCCTTGTTTTTTGTATCTTTTGAGCCATACCACCTGTAAGTAGATGTTCTCTTGGTCTCGACTTAAGAGCACTTGGGGTCGAATGCAAACTTCCCTGCTGTGGTTTGCCTACCCACCCTGTAGATGAGGGAAGGCAGGACACTGTAACTGAATGTCCTTCAAAGGCTGCACACAATGAGGGCTTGTTTTCCAAAAGCAACAACTGGACACTGCTGTCTGTCACAATGGGGAATAAATACCAGGCATTCACAAGCCTGCAGTTGCCTCCTCTACCATCCAGCAGAATGTGCCATTTATAACAGAAACAAAAGTGGGGAATTATCTTCTAAACAGAGACTCTACCTCACCTTTCATGCTGAATATGTGGGATAATTACAGCTAAAATTGCTCATTCAAATGTTCTGAGAACCCCCCCCCATATTTATAGTAACTTTTGCCAATACGTAGTCATATTTGGCACTTGGGGAAGTGGGTGTTGAATGAGAAGTGGTTCAAAACAAAAATAATTATACTTAGTGTAATGGAATTGGAGCTTTTCTGTAAATTTAAGTGACATTTAATTCTTTAAAAATCTGAAAGCAAATTATGAGAAAAAATCAGCTATGATTTTAAAATCCAATATTTATTCTCTTTCAGCTTTCACTGACAAATGAAATGGCTTAAAATTAGAACAAGTTTACTTACATAGGAAAATTTACATGAAGACACAGAGCCCTTGAGAATGAAAAAAGCAGGGGGAAAAAACCTCTACTTCATGGTTAAAGAATCTTTTACCCATAATTCACATTTCTCTACCTCTACATTGCATAAACATACAAAAAGAACTCACTTAGAAACAATTAAGTAACAGTTCACGGAAGCTCTTTTCACAATCCATAAGCCTGGAGTTTTGAAAACATTCTCTCAACCATCAATCTCAACTCCATAAAACAGAAATGGATTGTAGTTCAACTTTCCTTTGGGCTGCCAGCTCACAAATAATGTCACAGAGAAGTATTAATTATGAAAGCTCGGCCTATAGCTGAGGCTTGTACCATTAGCTCTTATAACTTAAATTAACCCATTTATATTAATCTATGTTTGGCTTCGTAGTGGCTTTTTACTTCTCTTCAGTCTTGCACCCCTGCTTCCTCTGTGTCCTCTGGAGTCTCTCCCATGCCTAGCTTCATCTCCCCTTCTTCTACCTCACCAGGAAGTCCCACCTACCCTCTTCCTGCCTGGCTACAGTATACAAAAAGATCGTTCCACAACAATCAACCTTTGAACATTAAAAAAATGTGAAATTTAAAGACAGAGGCTTCACTTTGAAAGTGGAATACAGATTCATCATATTTTACTTAAAGCGATGAGTCTCGTTATATTTCCAGGCTAGCATATGATGTTCTGTGCTCCCATCACCTGTTACAAACTGTGATACTCCATACATCCATCCACTGATGGGTACCTAGGTTGAATCTATAACTCAGCTATCATGAATTGTGTCATAATAAACAGGGCTCTCTGTGTAACATCTCCAGAGTAAGTAGCTCATTTGATTCTTTCACTTTATAAACTTGGAAGGAATACAGCAGAGTCACACGGCACTTCTACTTTAATTGTTTTGGTAACCTCCATACATCAGCATTTGTTAGGTTTTGTATTGTTGACAGTAACCAACCTGACTGGGCTTAGAGAGAATCCCAGTGTATATTTGTTTTGCATGTCCCTGATGGCTAATGATGTTGAACATTTTTTGCATGTATTTCTCTGCCAGAAATATTTTCTACTAATATTATGCACAGAAATACCAAAGTGGTTCCATGATGTGAGCCACTTCAAAGGCAGGGTTTTTTTTGTTTGTTTGTTTGTTTGTTTTTTAAGGGTTTCAGCTTAAGAGTAAAGGCCAAAGCATTCCCTACTGTCTACTGGAACCAGGAGGACTCCTGCATCCAGAACAGGTAATGTGCTGGTATCTGGGACAACTCTCACTTAACAGTTCCTCTATGGTTCAAGCGATTAAAGTAATGGTAAGAGTTTCAAAAGTTACAAATGTTCATCATGCAACTCTTAAACACACAATGCCAAAGATCTGAATCAATAAAATGTAACTTTATTCTTTTCAACTTGTTAGACCCTCAGAAAGCTGAGGCTTCCAGAATCTTAGTCCAGGACGGCGGCCACCCCAAACACAGAATGGAGGCGAAAGCTTGATGCAAACTGCATGAGGCTTTATTGTAGTTTAACGAACTAACCCCATGTTAGCTCGGGTCTTTTACCCACCCGCCATGGCGGACGGCTAGAAAAGACGGCTCCTTGGGTCTCCCAAAAGATCTTATAGGGCAGCGTAAGGGGAGTGTCTAGGGGTACGCACAGGCTTACGATTGGTGTGCCTCCAGGCTTGGAGGGCTTGCCCTGTGTTGATTGGTCAACTGGTTGTTATGGCTCATAGGCCCTCCCAGGGTGGTTGCTATGCTCTCTACGTCATTGTCGTGCGCTTGTCCGTAAAGCACACCCAGGGTCGTAAAGCATAGCGCCACCAGCTAACTTCCGATTGGCTCCTTGTCATGAGACAGGCATCTGACTTTCTAGTGACTAACTTCTGATGGGTTCCTTGTCACGAGACAGGCATCTGACCTCTACGTGACCAAGGCAGGTTTATGGCAAGCATGTGTTCGGCTGTTATGGCTGCCAAAAGGAAGCTGGTTCCTTCAAACTGTGCTCAAGTCTCTATCCAGTTAAACATTACAAAACGGATATAAGAAACCGTAGAAAAATATCTTCACCTCACTCCATCATTAAAAGGAGCTTTTAGAGTGATAATTCCATGAGTGAAAATGCTCACCCAAAGAGCCTGAGGTCCTAGTTCAGTTCCTTGCACATGGAAGAAGAGAACCAACTCCAGAAAGTTGTTCTCTGACCTCTTTGAGTGCCCTGTGGCACAGCTCTCCCTGACAAACCAGACACCACACCTATCACACTACAGACACCCTACCTACCACATCACACATCACGCAAAATACACACTTGAACACACACACACACACACACACACACACACACACACACACACACACACACGACGAATAGCAAAAGGAGCCTTATGATAGGAGACCAGGAACTTGTAATAAATGTGACTTTCTTACCCAAACAACCTACATGGTACCATTTGTAGGAGATGTTCTAATAAGCTCAGAAGTAAGCTCAATTATTTCATGAAACAATCTCAATGTAGACAATTATACACAACAGCTCTATGCGTATTTTCAGTAACAATCCTAACCCTCACTGGTCACTGTATTACATTTCCATAATTATGTCATTTCTTTGTTTTCCTGAAGCATAAGTTCCGAAAAGAATTGCCGTATTTTAGAGACCCTTTTAAAACCCATAATATTAAGTATATTTGTAAATAGTCAAAAAAACCTTCAAATTCATTGGTTAGAACAGTCTTAATTATTAACAAGGTTAACTTTAATTCAAATACTATTTTTTTCATTGCTCCCACTTCCTTCTTCCCAACAGTATATAAAATTAAATTCTCCAGAAGACGTCAGTTATGGCTACACAGCAACAGCAGCCTTTAACAGGAATGAGGCCACTGCTGGGGAGAAATGGGAAGGTGAGTTTGCTATTATTTGAAAAGTTAATCCATGACAAGAAAAAACTCAGCAGTTTGCTGACCCTGCTCATTCATAACCATGGAATTGCTTGAGCCAGAGCAAATTGCCAAGAAACAGGATTCTGCAGACAGATCACTTCTACAGGGTACACCTCAGAGTGAACAGCCCCAGAGAGTTGACCAGAAGCAAAGGAGGAGGGAAATGCCATCCCCCAAGTGGGGAATGAGATTTCCCTTTTCTGCATCTGCATCTGCATAGCTACATGCCATAAACTATACATGAGTCCATTGTGGCTAGTTGGTAAGTTTAAAACTTTTCATTTTCTTGAAGCTAGACCATGGGAGTCCAAGAGCAGGGTGCCACAAGGGCTGATTCCTCGTGAAGCCTCACCTTGGTTTTCTGACAGACAAGACATCTCCTTTCCTCAGCTGCTGTTTTAACCTCTCTATACACTCCCATTCCTGGGTTCTCTTCTAATAAGGCAGTAGTTACAACATATCAGAGTCCATCCTGAAGTCCTCATTTAAGCAATAGTGACATCTCTAGAAACAGATAGAGTGAGGATTAGGTCCTCAATGGATGAACCTATGAGCTTATGGGGACAAAGTCATCCATAAAAGTGTATGATTAGGATGATGATGAAATATATATATATATATATATATATATATATATATATATATATATCCACATATATATATCCACATGGAAAGCCCCACTTAAAGGCTAACCATAAGGCTGAACACCATTAAATTTCACATGTCTAATAAGCATTCACAAACATTGCATCCAGGTTGGAAACCAGCATAGTCTTTTTGAGGTTTCTTGCACTGGGATGGTGGTATCTCAGGACAAAATGGAGGAGACTCCTTGCTGATAGCATTTATCTCAACTCAGTACCTGGGTGGCTAATATACAAATATTAATTGTGACCAGCCAGAAACAAACCAATTGATAGGCTTGATTTTTCTCACAGTCCCAGTGGGACACAAAAGCCTTTTGTGTCTCAGGATTGTGTGCAGATAAAGAATGCAGAAAGAATGTTTATGAGGAAGCAGACAAAAGCAGCCTGGCTCCCCTGTGTCCACACTTGGCAGCCAAATGCAGTTGAGGCCACACCGGTAATTTCCCAATTATTTTACCTGCGGTCAGTTCCCAAGTAGAAAATAATGATGAGAACATAAGATTAATTGAGACAGTCTTTGGTATTCATAAAAACACCAAAATCTACCAACCAAAATAAACAATGGGCTTATATAAATCTATAACCTTTCCCCCCTGTTATGTTTTCAATCACCCTTCCTAATCCTGGCAGAGTTTCTGTACCACAAGCATGACAGATGGAAGGTGGAATGGTGAATACCAACAAAGACAAGATGAGAAATCATCTCAAGTGCAGAAAACTCAAGCCAAGGCCACCAAGTACTAACAACCTAAGTGTCAAAGCAACTTGAGACAAGGCAGCATCCCCCAGAAGCCTTTTTCAAAAAAGAATTGACCATAAGTTTCTAGTTGTGATCTTCTGATCCCATCAACCCTCCACTTAAAAACCTTCAATGCCATCAGGTTACCTCTAAGGGAAAAAATCACCCTCCTTAGACAAGGACCTATGAACTCCATAATCTACGCTCAGGAAAGTGCCACCCCCACGGGTACCAACTTCAAACACATGAACAAGGTCTGCAGGATTTGGTTCTAAGCTGCTCTGTCTGCCTAGAAAATCTACCCTGGTGGCTGGACTATTCCCTACATAGCTTTAGATCTCTCTCTCCAAGTGGGAATTACTTTGTAAGCAAACTCCATCCAGCTCCTTCCACATGAGTAGTTTGTCTCTTAAGTGTTTTACCACGATTCCCTAAATCTAGCACCATTGTTAAATTTATCATACTATTACAAATACTTAAGCATCTTGAGGGATGGGGCAAGACAGCGCTTCTCTGTGTACCCCTGGCTGTCCTGGAACTTGCTCTGTAGACCAGGCTAGCCCCCAATTCAAAAGATCTGCCTAACTCTGCCACTAGAGGGCTGGGATTAAAAGCGTGCATTCCCATGCCCAGCCACAAGCATATACCACTTTCAGTGGTAGTCTTAAAACTGTCAACAGTATCTTAACTAGCCAGTGGTAGTGTGTGACTGAAAAAGTCCCCCTAAAAGGTCCACATGCAGGAGACTTGCCCTCAGTGCTATTGAGAGATGATTGGCTCATAAGAGTCCAGTCTTATCAGTTACTCCATTCATGAGTTTATGGACTTTTAGGGGTGAGGCTTCACTGAGGAAGTAGATCATTATAGTGTCCCTTTGGAATGTAGGCCTTGTCCTAGGACCCCTCTTGCCAGTCTCTCTGTACCCCCTGGATGGCATGTGTGAGCAACTTTTTCCCATCACCCCTTTCCACCACGGTCTACCTTAACATATGGCCTCAAAACAGCAGGCCCAGCTGACCACACCCTGACTCTAAAGCCTCAGGCAAATATGTCTGCCCGCCTTTAAGATGATTGTTTTAGGAAGGTGAGTGACCAAACCAGCAATCTAAAAGCCAAATCACACCATTTGTCATGGCTGAATTCACTTATGTGGGGGATTCACCCCTACCTTTTACTGCCCCTCAGAACGGCAATCACATATCATGAAGACAACAGCTACATCAGCCATGTGCTCTGGATCTAATTCCTCCTTTCCTCTATTCAATGTAACCCTCTCAAATCCTGTCATCTGGTCTGAAAATACTCTGTTCTTTCTCTTCATCCCTAGGTTTCTGCCACTGGAGAACTCCTAAGAATCCCCACCCACTTCCAGACTCTACACTGGGCCTTTTTCACACTTGGACATGTTCCCTCCATTTCCTGTGGTGCACTTTGAACGGTTTTTGCAATTCAGAAAAGACTAACTGGTCACTTCCGTGACAACCCAAGTCATTGTATGTGTCCCTAGTTGTGAAAGTGGTATATTATAGGGTATGGAGCAGATGGAGTAGGATGGGGAAGGGTGGGATGATTGGGGGGGGCAGGTGAGGAAGTGAATGGGGTAGATTGGTATGAATAGCAATGGATAGAAAGGTGTGGGAAGGAGAAGATCGGGTAAGATTGCGTGAGATAGGCTAGAATGTGCATTTTTATTGTTCCATAACAATGTTCCGAATACCAGGTTCCAGCAACACATACCAAAGGAAATCAAACATTTGCCCTCTTTACTTTTTCCCAGATCAAAGTACTTAACAAAATCTACTACAAAGTGAACTCAAAGCTGAATTCTTTCACATTGATAAATATGAATCTCTCCAGCCTGACCTAAACACATAGCCACACCACTTACTTACACTATAACCAATTCACAGAGCAATAAAAAAAAAAAGTGTTAAAACCACCAGACCAAATGCTTTTATTGTAACAGGTGTGAGCTTGTCGTCTATGTCTCTCACCCAAAACCTCCAAAGGTGAGATTTATCACCACTGCCCCCTCCTCCAATGTTTTCCCCAACCTCCAAGCAAAGCCAGTGCCTAACAGATCTTTAGATACCTCCTCCTCAACGAGATGCAACACTTGTCAACACTTGCATTTCTCAAAACAAGAAATTTTCTCAAAACCTACAACTTTAACAGCTTCAAGTAGCACCTACATAGTAATGTTCACCATTTTTTTTGTTGTTTAGTTTTTTGTTTGTTTGTCTGTTTTTCTGGTTTTCGAGACAGGGTTTCTCTGTGTAACAGCCCTGGCTGTCCTGGAACTCGCTTTGTAGACCAGGCTCACCTCAAACTCACAGAGATCTGCCTGCCTCTGCCTCCAAGGTGCCAGGATTAAAGACTCTGCCACCACAACTGGCTCCTTTTGTTATTTTTCATGTTAAATGAATAAAAAGTAGCTACTGGACCCAGACAGTTGACAGACTTGCTTCAGTTTATAAGACTAAACTCTACACTGAAGCTTTCACACTAACGGTTTTTAAGACTATGATTGAATTAAATTGGATTTTATATTTTAAAGTCTTTGTAAAAGCTGGAGTCTTGTAAGTTCTGACAAAGAGTTCCCTTTAAACCACATCCCTTAAAATTAATATACCACACTTGAGATAAGCCTCGGGAAGCCTTCTCCGATCAGTCAGAATTACAGTGTGTAAATAAGGACCGACTTTGAAAGTCCTGTCTGGCAGCTGCAGGACCCAGCAGGAGGACAGAAGTTAAAAAACACTTTTGTTTCCCAGGGGCAAAAGGTTAGAACCAAACACAATGGTACAACAGAAACAACAAAATGAGAAAAAATGTTTGCAGGATTTATCTTGCCTCTTTGGGAAAGAAAATAAAATATTACAAGCCTTCAATCGAAGTGGCACCATGCAGCCTTGCAATCCAAAAGCGTTTTAAAACCTGCCCCTGATTCCTTTCCCCCCTTTCTGGTAAACATTTCCAAAAAAGCCTGAAACTTGACTTAGGTGTGTGAAAGAGAATTAAAGGGTACCTCACCACAGTTTACAATCCACATCAAAACTTCATAATGCCCTCCGAGTATGTGAGTCCCTACTCTCCCAACTTGCCCTAAACAGCCGAATTGTAAGCATCCTAGCCATTTAAGATAAAAATCAAATCCTCAATTCCAATAATCTAGAATGTGCCTATTTCCGAGGCGAGAACTCAGTAAGAAAATAGAACTTTTTTTCTTCCTTCTTCTCTCCATATTCTGCTACACATCAATTCACTGTGTGTGTAAGTGCTGAGTGCGTGCAGAAATACTGGTGTGTCATTTAGAGAAGTTAGCAGGGAAGTTTATTCTTCCTCTCTCCATATTCTGTTGCAGTTCACTATGAGTGTGAGTGTGTGTGTGTGTGTGTGTGTGTGTGTGTGTGTGTGTGTGTGTAAACATATCTACTGGTGTGTCATTTGGAGATGTTAGTAGGAAAGACTTTCACATCCGTACAGCGCATCACTCACGGAAGCTAACTTCCAAGGACAGAGAACCCTTATGGAAAGGGAACTAGGGCAGCAATGAAGCAGTTTGGATGGGAAGTAGCTAAATGTAATGACAGTGTTATTAACACATAACATACTTAACATACATAAACATACTTAAAACTGCAAAATAAATGCAAGTCCTCTTGAAAGACAAGAATATTCAACCATGTTGCCTAAAAAAGATGTAAAAAGAAAACAGGAAAGCAGAACATGCAAATTTCCTTTTACATCCTCTCAGAGTAACATAATCCTCAAAAAAAAAAAAAACTCAAGCCCATAAGGAAATGAAAAAGTCCACATTCTCTCTAGAGCATGTCTCAGGGAAAGGGTTCGTTATGTGTTAGTAGACTAGTGTACACTGCCCTCCACATTCTCAGAAGAGTTTGCCTAAGGAAGAGGTCTTCTCTCGGTTTCCAGCAGAGTAACTGTTGGAAAAACTCAATTTCCTAAATATTGAGAAAGAGATGTTGGTTAGATAGTAAAGAAGGTAGGGGCAAACCCTATTGAACAATAAAGAAGAGCAAAGATTTATTACAGAATATGGTGTCATGTACTTCACCTGCCATTGATCACAAACTCTGTGTCCCTACACATTGTGTCAAAATGCTATGTGTGAGCTGGACTTGGTGGCCTATGGTTTTAATCTCAGACCTCTGGAGTCAGAGGAGGTGTTTTTGAGTTCAAGGCCAGCCTGGTATACATAGTGAGTTCCAAAACAGCCAAGGCTACATAGAGACTCTATTCCAAAAAAATAAAAGTCATGTGTATAGTTATCATGCAATATATATTTCCTGAATGACAATTTGTATTAAAAATGAGCAAATGAGCTACTTAATTGTAACTTAGGATACTTGGATTTAAGACAAGATCTTTCTATGATCTTTCCATGTTTGTCCTAGAAAGTCCAGAATCTATATTATGTAAGTTTTTGCAATTTGGTTACCACCAGCAGGAGATACAGTCTTTCCAGTTACCACCATCCCACAAAGTATACAGTTTGCTAAACAAGCATATGAACCGAACCACACTGCCTCTAGACTTCTAAAAAGCATTAAGAGTTGCACAGGTAATAATGAAGCAGGGGTGATCTCACAAAACACTTTCCAATACAGCATTTGGAAGTACTAATGCTTGTTTTATAATGTAGTTTGTTATAAACACAGAAGACTAAAGCATCCTTGATAAAATCTTATCAAAGCTTATTGTTGGTGGCTGGCATCACAGTTACCAATGAACTACAGTAGCTTTGCAATCAGTAAAACATTGCACAGAGTGTAAGAAAATGCCTCTCCACAGGACAGTGCCATGCTGAGCATTGTTAACCAGGGACACTGCAAAACCTAAGCTGCAACATCAGGTCCGGGACCTCTCTTTCCTTCTGCCCTCTGTCTCTCACCCATCCTGTCCTAAACAAACCACAGCAAGCAGATTTCTTCCTTCCTCAAGTTGACTGGTTGGAACTAAAACTCTTTGTCTCTAAAACAGCAAGCCAGAGGCCTAGAAATAACACTTTGGATTCTTCAACCAGCCTGTGTAATACCTGACCATAAACTATCTGCTCTAACTTGTCTATTGAGGCAGGACAGAGGAAAAATTACAGGCACCTGGGAAAACAGCCCCTCACCTACAGTCTGACTAAAACCCATGACAGGTGAGTTTCAGCACAATAGCAGCTGCTTCCGGCCCCTCCCCATTTCCAATTGAACATCTATTTTCTAGGAATGTCACAAGAAACTCCATTCCATGTAGGAGCCATGCACTCAACCCTGTACTGCAGTTCCAATGTCTTCTGTGTTTGCCTTAACCAATTCTCATCCCACTCAAGGCTTCCCACCAAAAAAGCATATGTGGCTTCCCACCGAAAGAGTATATGTAGCTTACACTAAGACGCTTCATTAGGACCTCCCTTGAGAAGCCCATGCCCACCCTTGGGTATTTCTGATTCTTTCTCTGAGCAGCGACCAACCTTTGTCCACAAAACCCATTTAAAATGTCTTTAATAAACCCAAAGGGCACCTAGCTATGACTGAAATGCTTTTCGGGTCCAAAGTCCTAACACCTGGATTTGAATCCAAAATGATTCAGGAAACTTCTCAGGCTGCTGAGTGTGGCAGTGTGAAGCCAACAAGACAATACCACAAGACCCTTCTTCCAAAATGGGTCCTGTCCTGTCCCCTGTGAAAGGAAGGTCACGAGGGTACCAGGAAGAATCTTGGGGCCAGGGAAATGGCTCAGTGGTAACAAAGCTTGCTGCTCAAACATGAGGAAATGGGTTTGAATCCTCAGCACCCACTTAAAAAGTCCTGTATGGTCACAGACCTGTAATCCCAGAGCTGTGGGAAGCAGATGTAAAGAACAGTGGGACTTGCTGGCTGTCAGCCTAGTTCCAGGTTCAGTTAGAGTTCCTGTCTCAAAGGAGTAAGTCGAAGAGGGATGGAACACTACACCTGCCAGCCGTCTCTGGCCTCTGGGCATTCATATAAAGAAACACACGCACACACACACACTCACTCACACTCACGTGCACACAGGTGGGGGATATAAAGGGAGATACAGTCAGACAGACAGACATAGGAAGAATCTAAGCAGAAGCAGGTCTTGCAGAGTTGCTGCCTTTGTCCATTCCCATTAAGTAGTTCTTGTTGTCCAATCATGCTTCTACACAATTCTCCATTTTTCACCAAATTTAAGCATAAAATGGACAGTTTTGTTGGGGTTCTAAATCTTCATTTTGAAGGCTGTGTCTCTTAAGAATTTGATTAAATTAAAGTCATAGGGGTAGGAGCTGTGCCCCTCATGAAGAACAAGGAAAGACATCAAGATTTCCACTACTACATGGACAAACACAAGGTTAGTTATCAACTTAGAAAGATAACACCTAAAAGAACAGTAACAAGGTAGCACTATACCACAGCCCTTCCATGTACACAATGGTATGTGGTTAATCATTTACCACATTGTTGCAGGCCCATTGTCAAAATTAGAGAGCACAGGATTCTATTCCACAGGCAGTTAAACTTTAACTTCACAGGTTTTTGTTTTGTGTGTTCGTTTAATGTACATACAAGCCATAGCAGAACACTAATTTCAATTTATCATGGCAGAGATTAGGGAATAAATAACATAAAAGTACACCATCTTTTTAAAAGTATATTTAACTTAATTATGCCTGGCGAAGAGCAGTGGAAAAAATAAGAATTTTACCTAAATTTAACTGCAAATAAAAATCGTACTAAATACTTGCTATCCATATTTTAGTTTGAAATGAATAAACACAAAATTCACATTTCAATCAAACATCGAAATGAATCACACACTTTAAAATCCTCTTTTGACCTAAATCATTTTTATGCCCTTCTTATGGATTCTATCACTCATATTTTTCCTCTTAATATTAATACATCCATACAGTGCAAACACTGTTGACTTCATTTAAAATGAGTTTCGGTGACCTATCATCAACCTGTTAGAGACTGTATTCTCTCCCTACTACCACAGCTAACACAGATACAGCAAAGTCTCCTCAGAAGGAAGATAAGTGGGGTGACTGGGAAGCAAGTTAAAAACCTGAATTGCAGAAAAACGTAAATGAATACGGCTTTTATACTTTGAAGCATTCTTTCCCACACAGTGCACTTCATAAAACATGTTGATTAATATCTGTCCTCTACATAATGTTTCTCATGAACGAGTATGAATGATCAGTATAATGTGTCTATCTGCAGATTTAAAAAAGTAAAACGGTTCATGACTGTGGAAACTAAAGAAGTTCTCTGAAACTGTAAATCACCCTATGTGTTTAACACTATTCACTCATCAACATGTTAAAAGGACAAACTAAAGCTTACAGTCCAAGCATCCTGGCTTTCAAACTATGTAGCTTCAAACAGGTGGGCCTTCCCAACCTGGGCTTCTAAGAGCTGAAGGGCCTTTAGGCTACCCTCCTTGGAGGGAATGAGAATCTGCATATAAAGAGATACATAAAGAGAAACCTCAGGTCTTGGGAGCATACTGGCTTTTACTGCCCACTTACACTAACCAGCTCCCTTCGACCCACGGAAGAAACACTCAGTTCAATAAACAACACTTGGCCAGGAGCCCTTGGCCTCATTTGTATCCCAACATCCTCCTCCTTCACTTTTAGCAAGAGCAGGCTAGGGGCTGCCAAGGAGATGGGTATCAGTGCTGCTCTGTCATCTAAATAGCTCTGTATGATAATGTCCAGAGCTGTCTGCCTTCAAGATGCATTCTGAATTATGAAGTGATGCCACACTGGTGTTCCAAATGCAAAATACTTACCATATCCTTGAGTTAGGAAACAGAATAAATACACAAATGCACATCCTATCAAAATGTTTAGCTAGATGCCTGGATAGTGATGGTAGGTTTTCTGAGCCTGAACAGGGCAAACAGAAACAGACCACAGAGAGACAGCAACCTTGCTTTCCAGTAGTCTTCTGCCTGTTTCTTGTTCCTTTGTTATTTTTTCCTTGTCTTTATTAGATATCTTTTTGTGAGTCAGAACTATTTAGATGTCCCATTGTGTATCACTAGGGCTACTTATGGTATTTTTTTCCAGTGAAGTTTTATTTTATTTATGGCGTTTTGTTTTAGAATTAAGATACTGGTTTATTTGAAGACAAATGTGAATAATGAGCTCTTTCAGGTATATCCAAAGTACACCTACCTGCTGTTATTTTGTCAAGTGCCAAAATAGAAAAGGGAACCATAAATAAAAAACACAGCTTCCTTATCCCCTATATCCCATCACAAACAGGAAATAAAAGACTGTATAAAATGTTCTACTGTAGTTATCCCACTACCGAAAACACTGATTTGTAGTTGTTAGATCTTCAAGTACTTGAAGACACTTAAGCCACGTTCCTTAGTTAAAACTGGCAATCAATTAGTATTTGAAGAGCCAAGAAGCAAGGCTCTGCAGTGAGAATACCTTACATTTCTATCAGCCTCTTCAGCCTGAAAGCACAGAGTATGCACAAGTCACGTGATTCGAGTCCAAGTGTTCTGTTCATAGACACACAAATGTGGGGCATTATTATTGCAATGACTTGATCTTAGGGTCTTCAAATACTAATTGACTGTCTGTCTCAATCAGGAAGGCTGTGATGAGTATTATTTAAAGTGTTCCCAAACCCAAAATTTAGTTGCCAATTTTCGCAGAAACCCTGTGCTTTTTATGGCCCACTAATACACCACAACATAGCGGTAAGACAACAGCCTTGGAGTTGTCTACGAACAATCTCCTCTTGGAATTAATAGTAAACATTGGATGAATGAGTGCTGGGGACTTACCACTTTAGGGTTTATCACAGTTAACTCTTTATTTCACGTTGTTGCCCAGTACAAAGGCACACAAGAAACAATCCACTCAATTTGTTTCATGAAGCAATACTTGCTCCCACTCCTCTACAAGGGGCACAGTTAGGTTATTTTCTATTGTGTTTTATATATATGTGTGTGTGTGTGTGTGTGTGTGTGTGTGTGTACATATATATATGTATATATATATATATATACATATATATATTCTTTTCTAGTAATTGCCCTACTGAATTGAGTCCAGCATTGACAAAAAGAGTAGTTTACATACAGTTTGAACCTACTGAGCTGATTGATGGCCATAAAGTACTAGACAAGTGCTAGATACAAAGAAACATAAAAACCCTGTTCTTTAAAATAAATGGTTTTTTTTTTTAAGTTTACATTAGCAGAACTAAGGCATTAAAAAGGGATGTAATGTTTGCTCTCAGAATGAGGGTCTAGACAGAAAATAGCAGCCCAGTGACACATATTCCAGCAGCCTGAATGGCTGACCCATACTCAGGTGACATCTGGATGCCAAGCCTGACACTTTCGTGTCATGGTGCCTCAGAAAATAAGTAGCTAAACAGTGAGAAATAAATTACAGGGCTTTATCAGGCCCTACTGAGTAGATGGAATGTGGAGATACAAATTCACACAGATCACAAGTAGTCAAAATCATCTGCTCCAAAATGGGTCATTCTGGTTAATGTAATCATGAGATTAACTGAGAAGGAGGGAGTCCTGTCCTCTGGGAGAAGTTTGCCAGTCCAACCAATAACAATCGATCTAGCAAGTACATCTGCAATTATGCTAATTCAGCCACCATCCTAGATAGCAATCAATCGTTGCAGTGTTAAGTATAAAGATGAAAGATCGAGAACAAGGTTGATTGATCTCAGGCTATACAGCAGAAATTAATTTTTAACAAAACATCCCTGGGAGTTTATATTAACAAATGTCTCTTTCCTACAACCACAGTAAGTGCAAAGATCAAAGTTCCCAGGCAGTTCAGCGCCTCACTTATATTAATTTTGGGCAATACGTCTCTTCTCCTACTTTCTTTAGTCAAAGGCCAAGAAGTACAAAGAAGAGTTGAAAATTAGAAATTATTTGTTATGAAATCAAGTTTAAAGCTGTAAACTTCAAGCTAGGGTGCTGCAAGGCGGTACGGCGCTTGCTTAGCATTCGGAGGAGACCTGGGGTTTGATCCCCAGGATAACATAAAACCAGCATGCTCCTGATGCAGAGATAGGACCATCAGAAACCACACTAAATTGTACAAGTTAGAATGTTCCCAAATTCTGGAATCTATATGTAAAGGAGAAAAAGTTTTTTTTTTCACAATACTAGTGAAAAACCTATAAAACCTAGAGAAATCATACATAGAAAAGCTCAGTCTGAAAAAAAAAAAGTCCATCACTTATTCCTCAACTTAATGTTGCAATCTTATTTCAAAAAGCCCAGTGTAAATGTAAAATATCACACGGCAAAAATGCATGTGACACCACAAAGCCACAAAGAATCTCTATGCTTAGCAGCACACACACCGTGGTGATGTCCCTCCAATTCCAGGGGCTCGGTGAGGCTGCAGCTTAGTCACCCCCCATTGTGGGAGTAAGGCATCATACACCCGAGCTCCATGAAAGATCAGAATTCAAAGCACGATTTCTACCAAATTTTGATGCCTTTCATATCATTATAAAGTCAAATATATATATATTAAAAAAAGAGCCACCATAAATCACAACAGTTCGTAATAAAACACTCACTTAACACATACATAACACCTTACCAAGGGAAGAAAAAAATGTATACATGTATAAGACATAACAGGAATGTTTGTTGTTGCTGTTGTTTCAAGATATGGTCTTACTGGGTATCCCTGGCTGTCCTGGAAGACCAGGCTGGCTTTGGAGATTCACCTGGAACTCACAGAGATTCACTCTCCTTTGCCTCCAGAGTACTGAGATTAAAATTGTGCGCCATTACACCCACAATAAAATATAAAGTGTCAGGCAGAGCCCAACAAACACATGAGAAGCATGTGTTTTCAATTACCATGGTATTAATTCTACAGGACATCTTGGAAGGACATGGAATATTCTCATCTTTTGGAAACAATCTAAGAATGTATTTTACAATAACAGTGTGCCGCTGTATCAGTAGAGGGTCATAAACTTTAAAACTCTAATAATCACCTAACTTGAGCTAATAAAAACAGAATTCTGAACAGACTGATACAGTATGCCTATATTCCCAGTATTCAGGGGGCTGAGGCAGGTGGATGTGCGTTGTAAAACCGTATGGCCTATCTAAGGAGAAGGAAGAAGGGAAAGGAAAAAAAAGTCTGTGGAAAATCATAACAGAAAAATCAACAAATTAAAGCTCAAATACAAGCCGGGTGTTGGTGGTGCATGCCTTTAATCCCAGTACTCGGAAGGCAGAGGCAGATGGATCTCTGTGAGTTCAAGGCCAGCCTGGTCTACAGAGCGAGTGCCAGGATAAGCTTCAAAGCTACACAGAGAAACTCTGTCTCGAAAAACCAAAAGAAAAAAAAGTTCAAATACAGCCTTGAGGTGAGAAAGTTGGGGATGGTTCGGCAGTTAAGAGCTTTGGCTGCTGTGGCCAAGAACCAGGATTTGATTGCCAGCATCCACACCCACACTGTGGCTACAACCATCTGTAACTCCAGTCCCAGATGTAATGCCCTCTTCTGGACTCTAGCCAACACACAGGTGGTACATACACATCTATTAATGTAAAACACCATACACACACACACACACACACACACACACACACACACACACACACACACACACGGAAACCTATGTCTTTAAGTTTCATTGTAAAATACAGACTTTATACTGTTAACACTCTCATATTAAATCCTTAAAAATCAAGTAATACAACATTTATGTTTACTGACATGTTCATTCTTAGAAAAATTTTTGAATAACTTTAACATAGGATACTTTCATTGACCATGCAAAATGTTTAGTATAATAATTTTAAGATTATGACTTAAAATTATCAGAGTTTTTTTTCTTTTCTGTATTTATTGACTCTGTGTGTGTGTGTGTGTGTGTGTGTGTGTGTGTGTGTGTGTGTGTGTGTGTGTGTGTGTGTGTTTTCATGCATGTGAGCATGTGAAGGCCAAAGGACAACTTGCTAGAGTCAGTTCTCACCATCTAGCCCAAGTGGTTAGTGGATGGAACTCAAGTCATGGGAATGGGCCCCAGCCTTTACAATCAAGCCATCAGCCCCTAAGGCAGTGCTTTCTCAACCTTCCTAACACTGAGACCCCTTAATACAGTCTCTCATGCTGTGCTGGCCCCCAACCATAAAATTATCTTTGCTGCTCCTTCATAACTGGAATTTTCCTACAGTTATGAATCATAATGTAAATATCTGATATGCAGGACATCTGTCTGATGTGTGACCCCTGTAAAAGGGTCATTCAACCTCCAAAGGGGTCATGAACCACAGGTTGAGAACCACTGCAAAAAGATTTGTTTTCTTAAACTATCTGCTGCTGCTGTATAATATTCTGTTTTTCAAAGGGTGCTTAGTGTAAATTATTCAGATAATTCCAAAGACATTTTTTTAAAGCTTGTTCTTTTATGTGGTGGTAGCTGCTTTGCATCAGTAGACCTTAAAGAGAGCTTAAAAACATCATAAACCATGTGTGCCCAGAGACAATCACATTGTTCTCTGTGAAAGCCATAAGACTAAAGGGTAAGCTGAATGCTCCCAAAGTCTTGGACCAACAAGATTGAACTCTCCCCTCTGAATTTATCTCTAGATGCTCCAATAGTCTACAATCAGCACAGAGATTTGGTCAGGTTTTTTTATTTTTTTTTTTCATTTCTTTCCCTCTATGCTACACACACTGCCTGGCATGCAAGGTCCATGCATTTAATATTTGATTTTAACCAGGCTGACATGAAAGGAAAGAGACAAGTTCAGCCTTGTACATTTTGCTGAGTGAAGAGGCCACTGGCTCCCCAGCCTCTCCTAATAGAGTTTGCAATCAATCATGACCATGCACAAATCAATGATTCCTGCCCCAACAAGGTGTTCAAAACAAGGAACTGATAATAATCTAGCGTGGTATCACTTGTATTAACAAGTTAAAGAGGATATTAAGTTTGGCATGCAGTCATAAGTTCAAGTCTATTGTCACAATGTGTAGGAAAGATATATATAACCTTTGTGTCATCCATCAATCCATTAAAAAAGGAAAAAGAAAATGTTTGGGGTAGTTGTCATTCTCAACAACAGATGAGTTGATAGGAGTCTCTACCTCAAAAGAAACCTAGGGTTTTAGTCCCAGAAAATGTAATTAGATACTGGCCAATCAGGCTTCCCCCCATCTTTTCCTAACAACCGGGGACATTACAAAATTGCATGCTATTCTAGAGAATAATGGCAACTGGGGAAGTCTGTGGCCTAAATGTGAGTAAGTGCCAAGGGTGGAAGGAACACTTGTAATTAGCCCCCAGACTGGGAAGAACCTGCTGACGAAGTTACTGAGATGAGCAGAATGTAAGTGGCCCAATGCAATGGGGTTAATGCCCTACTTCTACCTCCTACCACTAAGGAGTAGCCCCAAACCCTCAAATCATCAAGTGCATCAGTGCTCCTCTTTAGACTAGGGAGGATTAGAGCAAAGAACCTACTCCCATCTCTCACCTTTCTTGGTGGTGGGTTTCCAGGGAGCCTGAATCAGGGAAGTTTAAGTTTGTGTGGTCAACCTCCCACCTCAGACACTTAGATTCAGCATCCTTAAGGTAGCCTTCAATCTGAGACACAGAGCAGTTTGTTTTCTAAAGAATCACTGAATTGACCAGGCTGAGGTGGCGCACGCCTTTAATTCCAGCACTCGGGAGGCAGAGGCAGGTGGAGACCAGCCTAGTCTACAAGAGCTAGTTCCAGGACAGCCTCCAAAGCCACAGAGAAAGCCTGCCTCAAAAAAAAGAAAAAAGAAAAAAAGAAAAAAAGAAAAAAAAATCAAATCACCAAGTTGTGACTCTGGAGCCATTTTATTATTTTTTAAAAGTTCAAAATTAGGTGTAACACAAGAGTTTGGGTTGGTTATTATTGCTGTTGTTTTGTTTCATTTTCCTTAACGATCTTTTTATTTCATCTATGAAACTGATCAATAGGATACCAGAAAATCAACAAGTACAGAAACTTGGAAGAACTTAAAAATCAACAAATCAACACTTTTGAGTAAAATGGCTTAGGAAGCCACATCTCTAATTACTAGGCTGAACCAGTCGGGACACAAAGTAGGTCCGATGTGGCCAGTTCAGATGGACTCAAGGCGGTGCTGCAAAGGGCTTCTCCTGCAGAGAGGTTAATTAGTCTTTTAGGTAGGAAAAGAACAAAAGTTTTCACAAGCACCACAATGGCAAAGTGAAGCAGATTGCAGTTGAAAAAGATACTGAGAAAACCTAAGACTGAGTGCCAGAAACCTGAGCCTGAGTAGAGCTTAAATCCATGGAGATGTTCTCAGAGGACTCCCTCTGCACAGGAGCTAACAATAGTCAGGAATTTTATCAGTCCCTACCACCATGGGCTGGCACTAAAAAGCACCTTTATCCAACAGGCAGTGGCCTAAAAAAGTTTGAGAGTTTAAACACATTTGAAACTACCTCATTATTTTGTGCACTAAGCGAGCTTAAATCTCCACACCACAACCTTCAAAAATAAAACCCTAACTGTAAGTAAGACCCCTACAGGCAAATGAGTGTTCTAAACATCGCTGTGCATTTGTTTAGTGAAGAGGAGAGGAGTGCACACGGAGGAAACAACCACACACCTTGTTCATTCTGTAAATTGAAGAAAGCTCATCTGGGTCTGTCTTTCGTCCCTTACGCTTATTTCTGTCTGTGTGTTGTTCCTGGACCAGACATAAGTCTCACTGGGACAGACAGTGATTGAGGCAGCAGAGAATGTCCTTAACTTCTTAGGCAATTTCTACGTACAGCTTATTCCCAGTATCCAGTTCTCATGCTTTAACTGAGTTTAGGTCTCTAGGGGTTAAGTCATGTACAGTATGTCTCAAACTTCCCACAGTGGCCGCCTGCTTAAGAAATTGTGAATGCATCTTCCAAGGCCACGGGAGGTGCTCTAAAACTCATGCTTCTGTTGTACCCAGAGCTCCCTCACCATTACTTTTACTGTTGTATTCTGGATTATCACTTTTAAATGTGTTTGTTTATTCTCCCCGTCATTCACCTGAAGACTCTGATTCTCAGGCTGGAGTGATGGATGGCTCAGCAGCTAAAGAGTAAGAGTGCTCTTCCAGAAGACCCATAACCACTTCTGATTCTAGCTCCAGGGGGCCCCAAGCCCTCTTCTGACCTCCACAGGTACCTACCCACACACATGTGCCATGAAGACACACACATATATGCATAATCAATTTTCTGTTATCTCGGGAACTGGTGTAAATTGGTTTTCAAAGACATTGAACTATACACTCCTTACAGTGCTGTGTGTGATCGATCAGCACATTGCCTATGTTTAGTTCAGGTTACCCTATTATCTTCTCTGCTGAGTTTATTTAAAAGAAGAAAAAAAAAAAAAAAAAAAAACACCTGCAAATAGAGAGTTTTGAAAGAGACAGCAAGGGATTAGTTACTCTGCAAACACAAGTTGACTTAGTCCAGGACTAATTAGGACAGTAGAAACAATCAAGGGGAATAGTTATTAATGGCCCAGATACTCTATTAAGCACTTAAATTCAGTGTTCCTCAAAACACATATCTGGAACAGAAACCTTCATTTCCCCATTATGCAAATGAGAAAACTAAAGGCAGTGATGGAAGGAAAGAAAATGTCACAGCCCATCTCTGACACTGTCTACCCCAGTACCTGTGCACCTCTACATTACCATACGCACAAGACAGACACCAGCATGAGGGTATGTTTTACCTAAATATGAAATGGGCACAAAATATTAGTGACTAGGTGAAAAGGATTTGTTTTCTATGCTTCTGTTTTTAATGGGTGTATGTCTATGTAATATGGAAGTTTGAGTTTTGCTTAGAAAACATTTGCCCATCTCTAAAATTGCTTCTCCCCTAAATTCACAAATAGCAGTCTGCACAGATCTCACTGAAGAAAGAAATTCCAGGATCTCTATTTCCCATTAAAAATGATGGGTGTGTTTAAATATGAATACCAAAGTCCCATCATAATGGAAGACCAAAGTACCAGGAGGGAATGTGCTGTTTCTGGGATACAGTTACTAGTTGGGGAGTTAGGGGTTGGATGTCCTCAGGCTACCTTCATTCCTGAATGCCAGGAATGGAAGTCACAGCAGAGAAAGCCTCCAGGCCCCTGGAGTCCAGGTAACAAAAGCCATAGGTCACAATATACATCCAGCTAACACCCAGGAACTCTGCCTATGACTGTCCAGGATGTAAATGTGTGATTACATACAATACAGTGGAATACACTGAAGACCCATCCAGCTCTTTCCGTGGGAAAGAAAGTCAGTGCCTACCATACTCTAGAAAATAAAGGTGTTCTCTCCTCCTAGGACTTTGTTTACACTTCAGGTTACTCAACTCTGGGGAAATTCCACACAGTGGAATTTTACTATCATGATGGCAAGTTTTGCACAATTCTCCTTCTGCAGCCTTTGGCTTTAGGGAGGAGGAGGTAGTCTCAAGGACAGGAGACTAATGGACTAGAATTATCCTAGGCAAGTTCTGAAGTGCATCAGCAAATTGTGAGAGACAGCCTGAACTCCGAGACTTGCCAAATCATGAAGGTATGGTCAGTTACAAAATAGCCTTGGGCTGCACTGTGAATCATTAGGTATGAAACCTACAAAGATGCCTCCTCTAGGTCAAATATCTGCTCCTCAAGCTCCAGAAGAAGGCCTTGCTTCCCAGTGCTAGCCCTGGCACTGACTGACACACAGCAAATGCTAAAGATATGAGACACAGAATTAATAAAGGACATCATCAAAATCACGCCCAGAGGTTAAAATATATATATATTTTATATATATATTATATATATATATATGCCAGATTGGGTGGAAAAGGCTGGATTTTTGTTTTGCAGTTGCTTTTTTTGTTTGCTTTGTTGTTGTTGTTGTTGTTGTTGTTGTGTTAGTGTGTTTGTTTGTTTGTTTTGAGACAGGGTTTCATGTACTCCAGGCTGGCATCAAGCTTGCTATGTGTTCAAGGATGACCATAAATTCCTGATCCTCCTGTTGCATGCCCCTAGTACTGGAACTACAATTGTGTTGCTGCATCACACCCTTTTTTACGAGGTGCTGGGGATTGGCTCTGTGCCTCCTAGGCAGGTACTCTACTAAATGAACTACAACCTCAGCCCCAGAAAGAGTACTTTCTATCTTTTCATAGCTATATAAAGGAAAAACTATACATATATGTGCTATGCATGATCACAGTCCTTACAACATATGCTTATCCATGTTCAATAGGAGAACTACCTTATACAGCATTTATTGGCATAGCTAGAAAACATGTAAGTGATATTTGGCAGCATTTACATGTATCTACAAAACTGAAATGGGGGGAGCTACACTGGGTGATACATGACAGCAGAATTGCCCACTGTTCACAGGAACCATATAAACTCTTATTTGTCATAGCACTTTCCCCAGCATTTACATAGGCACTGTATAACTCAGACATGAATATATATGAAGCATCTATGTTTCTCATTTCCATTCTTCAGCATACACACTTCCTATGCCTTCAACAATAATTTATTTATCACCAAAGTTTAGATCACTAACAGAATTTGCATTTTATGTAAGTTTACAATTATAGGGAATTTTCACATACATTACTCATTTTATCTTCAAAGGTGTCTGGCTCAGTAACGAGAGAAGACATTAAAATCATTCTTCATTGGAATATGCCCACAGTACTGTTAGGAAATGAAGGATTAAAGAGAAAGGAATTATGACAGAAACTCAGAAAGTTACTCGGCTTCTCTATTGCTGCAGGGCCAGTGGTCTGCGCCCAATTTCATTGCAATGCCTTTTGTTTCTGTGCCTCAGATCTCTGCCAGTCCTTGTCCAAATACACTTGTTCCTAGATATCTAAATATGAATTTAGGTAAGGAGGTAATTACAAACAATCTGCTACCATCCAGCCAAATTGTTACAGCAAATTAACACAAACTTCATCAATTCGGACTCAGTTAACACAACTCATGGTAGTTAACACAACTCATGGTGACATAGAAACAACATCATAGAGAAAGTAAGAATACACAAGAGAAAGTGATCATTGAAGGAGTTCTCTGTACCAACAAAGGGATGTTAAAATAAGCTCAGGTGGTAGGGAGATGAAGGGTGAAATCAATAAGTATCTAGTTTGATTGCTGTCTTCACTTCTATATGTTGAGCCAGATGCCCAGGCCAAGGCATCCATTATGGGTGATGGAGGTATCTTTGCCTAAGCTGGTACAATCATGGTCTTCAGTCAATCCAAAGCTTAAGGCACTAGTACCAACATTTATCTAAGTGAGGATTGGTGTAATGGTTACTTTTCAATTGTCAAACTGACACTTCTTATAATCACCTAAAAAGAATCTAAATGAAGAGCTCAGCAGTTAAGAGCATTGGCTGCTCCCACATGGCAACTTACAACCTTTCCAGGGAACCTCTGTGGGCACTTCACACATATGGTACACAGACATACAAGCAGGCAAAATCCCCCAAAATAAAAACAAATCTCAAAAGAAAAAGTCTTTAAGAATCTCAATGAGAGATTGATTGCCTATATCAGGTTGCCTGTAGGCATGTCTATGATATTATCTTGACTATAATAACTTTGAAAGGAGGATCTGACCACTGGAGGTGGCACCATTCCCTAGGCAAGTGATGCTAAGACCATGTGATAGTAGAGAAAGGGAACTGAGCATTTAGCATTTATGAATTAATTCATTGCCTATGACTACGAATGTCATGTGACTCTCTCTACCCTGGGTTCCCGACACCTTGACCTCCCCAGCAATGGTGAACTTTAACCTAGAATTGTAAGGCAAATACAACCTATCTACCTTAAGTTGTTTTGGTCAGGGTGTTTTAAAACAACCAGAAATGAAACTAAGACACTGAGTAACCCACTAGAACACTGGTTCTCAACCTTCCTAATGCTGTGGCCTTTATACAATTCCTCATGGTGTAGTTTACTCCCAACCATAAGATTACTTCATTGCTATCTCCTAACTGCAATTTTGCTACTTTTATGAATTGTAATGTGGATATCTGATATGCATCCCCCAAAGGGGTTGAGACCCAAAAGTTAAAAAACACTGTGCATGCAACTGCTAGTTCTCTTCATTTTATTCATTACCCAACACCTCAAGTGTTTCTGAGAGCATCTCTTCCTAATTTCCATGTACTACAGCTATGAGTCACAGATAGCAGAAACGAGTAGAGAGAAATCATGCAAATTCACCTGCACATCGAAATTTTCAGTATTAGTTCCCAGAGTAAGGAGTCAGTAGGTTTTATTTCACTATATCAACAGTAATCACTTACCATAGCTTAGACCACACTTTTGCCTCTATCAATTCTGTTATATATATGCATATATGTATAAATAATTCCTAGCATGACACCTGAAAAGCAAACAGCTATCTGACTGCCTCTTTCATTCACACACATTATTGTCACTTTGGATCACTAGATAATTGCAAGCATTTCCCATTGTGGAAAACAGGTTTATATTTTGAAAACACTATTTTTAAAATTCTAGATCCAAAAAAATAGTTCGGAAGACTTTCTATTCTACATAAATTACCAATAAGCAAAATGATACATGTGTTGTACCAAATGTGATTCAAATAATAAATCAGTTTGGGTTCTCTTCATTTCGTGAGCCAAGGTTTTACTGTATAGCCCTGACCACCCCAGAACTCACTATGTACACCAGGCTACTTCAGATGGAATTAAAAGCATGTACTACCACACCCAGCTTCAAATACTAAACCAAAGTTCTTCCAGGATATTTCACTCTGAACAAATTGCATCAGATGAATAAATCATTAGTTTAATGTTGGGTTTATTCAGTATAGAGAATAAAATAATGAAAATAAAAGAATAAAAGTTCCCTCACTACAAACATCTGCTCTGTAGTGAAGAAAAAACTTGTCAGGATACAAACTCCTTCCTCTCCTAATGCTGCACACTACCCTTAGCAGCTAAGACCAAGACGCCCCAACTTTCTAGCCCTCACCCCACCCAGTTCCCCTAATGTGGTACCTGAGGCCTATGTTGCCCCTGTTATTCCCCACCCCTCACTATCTCCTTGATTCCTACCACAAAGATTATGGCTACACAGAGAGACAGACAGACAGACAGACAGACAGACAGACAGACAGACAGACAGACACACACACACACACACACACACACACACACACACACACACACACACACGGTCCTCCATTCCTTCTTTTCATTGTTAAAATCTTAGTTAATTCCATTACAAGTGACACTGTAGCTGCCTCTCCAGGTTGTTGCACTTTCTGCTAATCTGAAACTAAATCACTACATGTGTGCATTCATTCAATAATAAATCCTGCCTCAACCAGTTTCTCACAGGATCTCTAGAGACAAGCGACTACCTTCCTTCTCTAAACCTGTCTGTAGAATGGATACAAAAGGATACTGCCGAGATTTTAAAATATGTAACACATTGATCCTAGATTTTACTAGGTCATAGGCCCTCAGCAAATGGCAGGACTTACTGTTTTTGTAATTGCTTTGGGAAAATTTTACTTTTCCAACAGATCAGAGAAGATATGCACCTAACTGTGGCTAGCAAAAATAAAAGACCTGGTAAATTTGGAATAAAATTAGAAAAAAAACAATTGATGAGAACATTCAAACTCCAAAGTTCTTGAAGGTGTGTGAAAAACTCTGAAGTTTTCCATGCCTGCCTGAAATTTGTCTGTAATTAGATCTCCCTCTTAAACCCCAAAGTATTAAGTAGATAAGGAATTTATCAATCTGCAACTCATTAATCCCAACAGCTGTTTCTCACAGTTCAAACAATGTAGGCTAAGTTGATTCTTATTTACAATATCAAAAGCACAGAAAATCTAGCTATCTACCATCTCTAAACTCCAGCTTCTACAATCACATATCATCAATGAGCAGGGGTTAACATTAATTTATACTTCCTGCCTTTCATTACTCGCTGCTATAGCCATGTCATTACGCCAGTATTTTTCCAAATCACTAGTGAACAGCAAAAACAAATATAGCAGTTGTGATTTAATCAGAGACTTCACTGTTGAAACAGCTAGCAAAAGTAGACACATTTAGAATAGTAAATGGATAGCAAAAAACACTTACAGACTCATTAATAAAAAGGCAATTAGGTCTTCTGGGGAAATTCATTTTCTAAAAGAATGCTAAAGCAAGCTATAAAACTCAAGGAAAATTGTGTTTTGACATGAATAGTGTACACTGTCTATTACATCATAATTTTTCTCTTGAGAAAACTGACAATCTCTGTTCTTAAATATGAGCAGAAAAAAAAATTGTAAAAAAGAATCCCTGTGAAATTTAACGTAGTCTACCTACTAACTCCCATTCATTAAACTTGACTGACCTACAAATACACTCCTTTTTTTTTTTCCAAGACAGTTTCTCTCTGTAGCTTTGGAGTCTGTCCTGGCACTTGCTCTGTAGACCAGGCTGGCCTGAAACTCACAGAGACCCAACCTGTCTCTGCCTCCGGAGTGCTGGGATTAAAGGTGTACACCACCACTGCCCATACAAATACACTCCTTATTACAGAAATCTTGGAAGTAAGAGAGCAATAAAGTAAGAGACAACTGGTACTAATGTCAGAGGGAATATGATTTCGTCTACCAACATTAAATCAAGCAAAAGTAGCTTGCTCATAGTATTTTTGGTTCCTTGGACAGTATCTGTACCTATAAATATTCTTTGAAGCAACATCAATAGCTAAAACTTTAGCTTTATATTTGTCTTTCTTGTGAGGAAAATTCTTTTCAAACCTGTATGAGTGCTCATTAAAAAGGAAAAGGAAAAAGGAAAACATATGTAATCTTAATTATTTTGATGTGTCAGGCATGCTAAACTATCAGGAAACATAAATAATAACTATAGATTTGGGGCTACGCAGATGGCTTAGTGATGCAGAGCATTTGATTTTACAAAGGACCTGGGTTGAGATTCCTAGCACCCAACAACTGCTCACAACCACACTTAACTCTAATTCCACAAGATTTGATGTCCTCTGACTTCCATAGGCACCAAGCTAGCACATGGCACAAAGACATACATGCAAACAAAACACTCATATATATGAAATAAAAATAGTAACATTTTTGAAATCTATAAAAAATAATTATAAACACAGAGATATCTAGTTTATGTCATAATCTAACCCTTGATCAAAACTCTTACAATTCTACAACGAAGTGCATGTGACAATCTTTTTCTAAGCTCAGTTCTGTCCATTCTAATACAATGTTTCCAAAACTAAAATGGTCAAGCAAATCACCTTATTGAAATACAGATTCCAACTCAGTATGTGTAGGGCTGGGGTTAATCATAGACCACCACAAGGCCCCCGGCCATCCTAATGCTGATGACCCATAGACCAACCAAATGCTAGGAGACCTTTGAGTAGAGGACCAGACCAGGCCAGTGACCAGAAAGCAATCAACCATGACTTCTAGGTCCCCAGAAAGGCTTCTTCCCTGCTCCTGCCATTGCTACCAAATCACACCAAAGAGCTGTGGCCAAGCTCCCACTTCTTCCACATAGGCACCTGCTAGATCAGCCCACTGCCCAACTGTGATTCAGAAACGTTCTAAGGCCAGTCCAGGAGCTGTCTAGGACAAGGTTTGGAGCTTCAGCCTGGCTAATTCAGAAGCAGGATGCACTAGGAAAGTTAAATACACAGATGCCAATCTGGTATTTCATATTTTATTTTTATGGCATACTTACTAAGACCTGTAATATCTATAAGGGAATAGGATATTGAAATAGAATAAATATTTCACTTACTATCAAACTGTTTCTCCATGTACAAAATCGGGGGAAAAAGGAAAGAAAGAAAACACTAATGGACTTTCAGTAGTCTTTCCAAGAATGTAAGTAGGCACTTTCAATCCCACCACCTCTGCTCCATAGCATCTCCCTACTATGAGTCTTTGGCAATGAAGTTCACACTCACACTATCATTAAGATATACACATTTCAAGCTGTCATCTCTCCCAACTAAATAACTGAAAACTATGTAATTCACCTAGAACACTTTGCCACGGTTTTGTTCAAGCAGCACTCCCACCCCATGACGCCTGCAGAAGAGTCAGCCAGCACTGCCCAGTTCATCACATTTTATTCACTGAGCTCTACAATCACATAAGTGGAAACACAAATTGTTTCACTTAAGACCAATTACTTTGTCAATGACAAAATAAGCCACTAATATTTTTTCTGGATTATCAATAGACAGCAGAATGCAAAAAAAAAAAAAGAAAAAAAATCTTTACACTAGTGTTAAGTGGGGACATGGCAGTGCTCCAGAGCAGGATCAATACAGTCCCTGCATAGCCACCCCAGTGTTTCCCAGAACCTCAACAACTTGAAACAGAACACAAAGTTAAGTTTTTATATGAGGAAAACTGTGCTTTCATTAAAGGGTTTTACCAAGACATTAACCACAAATCAAAAAAAAAGAAAAGAAAAGAAAAGAAAAACCCACAAGAATTCAAGACAAATAGAGACACACCTCCCATAACAGACTGCATAAGATCATAAAATGTGCCTCATGAGCAGCTATGATTCTAGAAGGGTATTTCCATCAATCATGTTTGAACTAAGTGGAGTCTGAAGTCGGCCAAGTTTCTACATTAGGCTTCATACTACAAGCAACCAAATGTTGCAACTTCCAAAAACTTTTCCAAAGCACGGCTGTACATAAATTATCTCATTTATCTCAGGGCATCAGGCAACCTGGTATTCAAATTTTCTACCCCCTCTTACAAAAAAGGACTATGAATTTCTCTCATTCAGAAATGGATAGCCCGGCAGTGGTGGTGCACGCCTTTAACCCCAGCACTCAGGAGGCAGAGGCAGGCAAATCTCTGTGAGTTTGAGGCCAGCCTGGTCTACAAAGTACAAAGCTACACAGAGAAACCTTGTCTCGAAAAAACAAAAAAAATAAATAAATAAAATAAGAGAGAGAGAGAGAAATGGGTAAGCAGAAGAAACATTAAAAAAATATATTCCGCGGATATGCAGGCTTGTTTTGGCTTCAACTGAAACAAAAAGCAGTCTCATGGATGTATTATTCATTAGCTTTGTAATCAAATGCCATTTTAAGATATAAGGTAACTTGTTATGTTTTGTACTATTTTTTCAGTAACTATGACAAACAGCATGGATTCTGATGAAAAAAACAAGTCATGTTCAAAAGCAATTACAACCTTTTTAGGCAGAGAAACACCATTTGATAAAGGAACACGGACCACACACAGATGATCAAAGGCGAAAGTCTGAGGGGAATACACAGAGGGAAATGTTTACAGTCACAGAATAAGAAATGAATCTATTTGGACAAAGGCAAAGGGGCTGATTCTAATAAACAACTCACAAAAAAAAAAAAGAAGCTTTTCCCTCTTCTGAAAATTAAATAAATCATCTCACACTTATACCCACACTCGAAGATACACACATGCGCACAGGCAAGCACACACACACACACACACACACACACACACACACACACACACACACGTGCGCGCATTAATGACACACATGCATCCCCTGTGTTTTGTTTGTAAATTTTGATAGTTCCTGCTCTCAGCTTTCAGCAATCCCTTGTGCTTCCCTCCATGAAGAACAAGTTGAAGAAATGGGAACAGCACAGATCCACACTCAGTATGACCTACTCTGTCTAAATACAATCCAATGTAGGGGAAAACATTAGTGGTAGCCAATATGCTTTCTCTATATGGAATTATGTCATATAAAATTTAATACTTAAGACTACATACATAGGCACTAATATATCAATGCTGGACATAGGAGAGTTTTTTGTATGTAAGAGAAGTGTTTTAGCTTTGGGTAGTGAAAGGGTCATATGGCTAGTATTTAAGAACATATGCAGTACCTAAAGATATTTGATGAAAACAAAAAGCTTCTGATTTGGTGACTATGCATGTGGAGCTGAGTTGTTACCAGGGAGGCGTGGGAGGAAGTGTGAAAGAGGGGCAGAGTAGCAGAGGGGTTGATTTATTGATTTATTTTTCTGATTCACATTCATGAATACAAAGAGAAGAGCTGTCAGCAACACACACGCCAATGACCAAACAGCAGCCAAACCTGCCTCTTCCCGTCTGGGCAGGCCAGACACAAAATGACATCTCACGAGCTAGGAAACTCAGATAGAAGGGAACCAATCAGAGAGAAAAACAGTCCTGGAATTATCCATATCATTACTAGGGAGTACAGTTTGGAATTTTAATGTATTTAGACACCCAAGAACACCAGTCAATCAAAACTAGAGAACTAAGTGGCAAGCCTAAAACACAAGCTGGCTCCAATGTATCTTCCCAGGAGATAATCAGAAAAAGAAAAATTTAATTTTGTGCTAGAGACGACAAGAAGCCAGACACACATAAGTCGTTCTGCTTAGATTCATTGAAAGGTCCTAAGGGAGGAAGAACTGGGGTGAGAAGCCAGGACCTCATCCAAGGCAGGATCTAAGCAGCATTCTCAGGCTCACTTCATAGCAGACACAATAGTCCCTCTCTAGGTCATTGATAAGACTGCATCCAAAGCTACATGTAATTCTCCACACTGAGAAATGCTGAACAAATGAATTGAAAATAACAAGACTATACAAGTATTTTTCCTGCAGTTAGGGTACTAGAAATATTGGTAGCAACTCTTCCTTAAGTTTGTGAAAGATCTGCATAGCTATGCTAAGAAATGATCAAAGACTATTTCTGACATTGTCGTAAACTCATGGTCTGAATCAATTTAGGATATTTATGATGGAAATGGATGACTCGTGGAATAACTCTGTCTCTCTCTCACACAGACACACAGTCACAGACACACACACACACACACACACACACACACACACACACACACACACACACACACACACAGCCTATAGTTACTGAGAGTTCTAAGAGTTTAGGAGCCGTAAAAGCTGAACCTCTGGCACTCCGGCTACTTTAATTTATGATGATTACACCCCAGATAGCTGCACCATACTTTACAGTTGACAGTGCTGGCTCACATAAATGACTTCACTTGATCCTCATAAAAACTGTGTGGAAAGGTCAGGACGCATCTTATTATCCCCATTTTATAGATGAGAAAGCTGAGTTTCCAAGTGAGACTGGTTCTGTGGGATTTGAGTTCTACAGAAAGCCTGCTTTCACAGTGATGCCAACCAGAAGAGCTTACGCAGCCCAGTAAATAGCCTGGAGTAACACTCCAGTCTCTCCTACTTCAGTTTTCCTGGATAGACTGCAGATGCAAACATTACTTTCAGAAATTAGAGGGAAAGGTGAAATCTGTCAAGTCCTGGCTTTAAAGATGTTTGCCACAAAGCAGCTTTACACTTCACTTGCAAACAGAAAAAAAGAAGGTTGCCACAGGAAAGTGTTAAATGTGTGATTGTGACACACAGAGATCCAATGTATATATCACATTGTCCTCCCATTTTTTTAAACTTACGACATCAACAGTCACACAATAATTTGAAAAGTGACTGGTAATCATGATTCCAAATACATATTTAAGAGGATGAACTACTTTAAATTTCGAAAACATCTCTTTAGATCTTTAAAGCATGTTCATTTAGATGTCTACAGAAGTTCATCATTTAAAACAGAATATCAGGAGGGAGAAAAAACAGCAAGAAGGAAAACACATCCAATCTCAAATTCATCTCCAACTCCAATCAATATTTTTTACAAATATGCCATAGAGTTTAATGACATTACAATATCAAATGATTTATGACAACTAGAGAGAGAGAGAAAAAAAAAGGAGATGCCTACAAAACCAACTTTAAATGTCTGGAGACAGACAGATAAGGCCACAACCTGACTTTAAAGTTGAGAGATAAAAGACCTACGTTGTGGGCATACATGCATATCCTGAATAGCAAAATGATGACAGCCAGTTCTGTGAGGACTGACTGCATTTATAATAAACTCTCAGAAGCATATCTGCACACTGTGATGAGACAATCTCAGTACTCGTTGATTACAAGATAAATAACATTCTAAAAGAGAAAAGTTTCTCCAATGTTGAACATATATCCAGCGACTGTTAAGACATCACTAGTCGCCACTCCTGAATACATGAGTTTAATCATGCAACTGGTAAAGTTCAATTAACAAACTACATGCCTTCTCAAGCTATGCTCTCCAGTGCAGTGACAAGCACTGTGTAGAAATCAATACTTCCTCCAACTTGCTGCATATAATGAGTTACATCAAACATGGTTCCAATACTAACAGCATTGTATGGCAGAGACCCAGGCGGTAATGCTAAACCGGGAGAGAATTAAATTAAGTCGTCGGAGCTCATTGCATAGAGCTGGTGCCTTCGGCACATCACCCAGACACATGGCCTTTCCTTTGCCTGCTACCATTTCACAGGCTCTGCCTAAGAGGAGGATACACTCGGGCACCAGAATCTCAGGTCTAACTCTTTGTATACCGTTCTAAAGGGGGAGGGGAGAAGAAAAGCTAATGAAGGATTTGCTCCGGAAAACAACATGGTGAGTTTATTTCCAGGAAATCGGGCAGTCTCAACAATGAAACTGTCAAGTACAAAGTAAGTTCGGTCCACGCATCCTGCCTGTTCAGCCAAGAGCGCGGCTGTCGCGTTTCCCGTCACCCCCGGCCGCTCTGTGTTTGCATCTGCACTGGGAACCCAAGTAGCAGATGCGCCCGCCAAACGAGCTGGGCTGGGTGGGTTGGCCAGAAAAGTTGTCAAGCCCTGCGGGAAGCAGAAGCTCAACCTGGGAGCCCGCTCCCCAGCGTCCACCTGGTGAAACTTCAGAGCCGGCAGAGGACACACAAAAGCAACCGACCTACGGTGAGGATATCAAAACTGGAGGGGCACAGAGGTCACCAGTCGGAGAGACCCGGAGACCAAGGTCTTCTGTAAGTGGCTTTACTTAGAACTCAAAAGGGATAGCATGGAACACTGCATCGCGTCTCTCTCCCTGGGTTGTCCTGGCGGGCTGAGAACGTTCCCAGCCCGGGTCACCAAGGAGGACTCCGGGAGATGTGCAGCCAGCTTTGTGGTGGCTTCGTACATAAGCAGGGTAATTAAGCCTTCCGGGAATGGGCGCCCAGACCTCCCTGCCCAGGACAGATCTGATTCTATCCTAAGAGCCACATTTCTAAACGTCGTAGGGGCTCAGCCAACACACACATGCAACATGCTCCACGCTGTGCCCTGTAATCAACCCAGGAGCAACTCTCAACCCGCAGCGGAGGAGGAAGGAGCCTCCGGGAGGCACAGGGAAGTAGTTGGACAATAGTCAGAGGAGGTTATTCCCGGGACAAAAAGCACCTGGCAGAGCGCGCTGAGGTCAGTCCCTTCGCGTCCCCCACAATTCTGACAAAGGCTTCCCGGGTAATTTTTGAACAGTCTGGCGGCAGAGAGCCACCAGCCCGTTCGGCGAGCCAAAGAATCGTGGTCCCGTGAGCCCTAAGTACTTTTTCCTTTCTTCCCTAACTAAGGTTGCGCGGACTGCCCCCGACGCCCAAGAAAAGCAAGGTCGCCACAGGCTCCGTCCAGCATACCCGGGGCTGTCTGCGCGCCCGGCCAACCTCGGAAACAATGGGTGGCGAACGTAAAAGTTACCTGAGCCCCATGGCGCCCAGCTCCTGGCCTCGTCCCGCCTGACACAAACTCCCAGGACAGACCTGGCCTCAACCTGCAAGCCTCCCCACCCCCAAAGCGAACGCCTCCCAGATCCCCAGCTCCGGGAATCAGCCAGTCCCTCCTCCCTCAAGAGTCCAAGGCTGAGGACAGCCACAGACCCAAAGCCCCCCCCCCACCTCCGACCACTCACCTGCTGAAAACTGGCCTTGGACCGACCCCAGGAGAGGCCACGGGGACAGGAGCCAGAGCGCCACAAAAGCAGGCAGCACCGCCGCCGCCACATCCATGGCGAGTTTGGGAGAAGTTTCAAGCAGCTTTGCAAAGAGCCTCCGGGGGAATCGCGGCGAAATCCACCAGCCAGCCGCCCGCCCGGCCTCGTGGGGGGCTCGCGGGGCCGCCGCGGCCACCCGCCAGCACTTTGGTCCTTGCGCAACGTCGGCAAACTACCTCGCCAGCGAAAGCGTCTCCCGAGTCGCCCGCCAGCCGCGGCCGCTGCTCTCCATGCTCGGCAGAGGCAGCTCAGGGTAGTCCAGAGTTACTTTGCTCGGGGAGGGACGGGGGGCGGAGCCTGGGGTGACGTCGCCCCGCGGGCTCCGGGCCGCTTCGGTGGAATGCGGGCTCCGGCGCGCGCCGCCGCCACCGCCTCCTCCTGCCGGGGAGACGCGCGCCAGCCCGGCCGCGCGCCCCGCGCAGCCTTTGTTCGCCACCTGGGCTCGGTGGCCGCGCGGCTCCTGGGTTGCGAGCCGGAAAGAGGGACGCGGCGCAGCTCGCTCCCGGATCCCCTAGATGCGACTCTGACAGGCAGGAGTGTGGGAGGACAGTGGGAGGATCACGGAGGAGGCGCCCGAGAAGAGGTGTCCTGGGGATCTGTCCCCAAGGTGGCGGTCCCACCGGAGCCGTTGGTGGTCGGAAGAAAGGGGAGCGTAGATGCAACCTTTAAAACGCCGAGCTGCATTATTCCTTATTTCACTGTTCCTTATTGCTATGGTAAGGAATAAGACCCATACCCCCACTGAAAACTTATTCTCGTAATAAATAAAACTTGGACCGAAATAAAATGTTGGGTAAGTTTCCAGTGTGAACAGCTGGCGTTCCTCATTTCTGGTTTATTTGTCATTTACGGAATATCTGAATTTACTTGCCGCGTTACTGACTTTGCTTGTTGCTGGAGAAGCTCCTGGCCCCTCTGCCTTCTCATAGCCTGGTGGAGTAGAGCCGAGTTTGGGTTTTGTTTTGATTTTTATTGTCTTGTAGCTATTTAAGAAATAAGTATTTAATAAAAGGACTTTATCCCGACAACGATCACCGCAGGTTTGCTCTGAAGGAACCCAATGCTGTTGTTAACAGCATTAAAGTCTGTCGGTTTGCTACCCTAGGAGCTTGGAGTTATTTCACCAAATGCCATACTGCCTTGCTTTTGTAGCAACGCTGTATAGTTGCTTACTTTACTAGTGTCTGCAGAATATGACATATGGAAGAGTGTGATCACAATTGAGCAAGCATAACTTTTACTTCACATTTTGATGTCATGTACACAACTTCTAACAATAGTCTTGATTGACACCTGTCAATCACTCAGACATCTTTAGCCTTTTAAAATCAAAATGAAGTGAGAATCAATTTAATACAACATTCTCACCATTTACCAAGCCACATATTTCTGTAATAAGTATATGCTGGTATGACTAGGTTTTAAACAGGAAATATAAATGCAAGTAACTATATGCCATCTATATATACATATCTAGATACATACATATATGTGCATATATTATATAGAGAGATCAAGAAGGAGAAAGGAGGTTTCTTTTTTATTTGCTGAGGATAGGAACTCCATTACACTCCAGTGTTGATTGCTCATTAGTACCTGTAACCAACTCAACACTTGTCAATTCAGTTCAACATAGTTAGTCATCCTCCCTCAGGGTACAATGTAGACATACCTTAGCTCACTAACCTATAATTTGAAGCACTGTGTGCCTTGGGTCCCTATTTCTTACAATGAGGAGTTTTTCTAGATCACAAGTAACCAAAACCTATTACTTTCCTTTCTGAAGACTTAACAGAACTTTCTAAAAATCAGCAGTCATTTGCCACAGTAAAAGAAAAGGAAACTCCTCTGTCCATATTTGAATCCATCTGTTTTATTCTTGCAAGAAAGATGAAAGATGCTTGTGACTTGGCAACTTGTTTGTAAACAATGCCCTTTAGAGATCTAGACAGTAGATAGTACCACACCTCTTATGTTTGCAGTCCCAGGGATAATGAATTTCTTCTATTTTCTTTATGTGGAGTAGAAACAGTACAGATAATGCTTTGGGAGTGCTCAAGATAGGCAGGCCTCTTGGATGTGCAGTATCACTTGGAGGAATCAAGAGGGCACTAGGTCTCAGTGAGCTCAGGAAACAACCTCAGGGCATACGTTCAAGGAAAGACTAGAGTGAAACAATTTACGCCCACCCCCAAAAATAGGGGAGAGGAAAAAGAAAACAAAAAAGAAAATCCTTACAAGAAATCAACAGAGATGACTTGTCAACAAAACCAGGGCAAAGGCAAAGTGGTCCTTTTATCCTTAGGGCTCATAGCTAAAGTGGACCGGTGTGGCTCACCATCACTTTAGCAGCAAGCTGTCCTTGAACTCTCCATTCTCCTGCCACAGCATTTTTCGTTTTTCAAAAAATCACTAAAATGTTCATATTCTTTTATCTACTTGCTGTCCTAACACTAACATAAAATATGAAAAATGTTTTAGGCATTCAGGTATTTACATAAAAAGAAAAGTGAAAACAATCAAATGTCCACTTATAGGCCAAGTCACAAGCATATCACTCAGTAGAATATCTCTCATGAACTGAATTTCATGGAAAAAGAAAATTACACAGGGAAGAGTGTTTATGATCAAACATTGAGGAAAGTTAACAGAAGACAATATAGAATTTCAGTAGGGAGAAAAAGACCTGGGGGGAGGGAGTGGCTATAAAGATGAATAAGTGGTGAGGAACCCTTCTTGCTCTTCCAGAGGGCCAGAGTTTGATTCCCACTTACCATGTTAGAGGGCTCCCAGCCATCTCTAACTCTAGTTCCAGAGTACCTGATACCCTCTTCTGAACTCCAGGGGCACCTACACTCCCAGTGCCACATAGAGACACCCACATGTGGGTCTTGTACACATGAAAATAAATAAAAACTTTTTATCTTATTTTATATTTATTTTGTTTCTTCAGAAAAAAATTGAGAAGAACTACCCGTGAAACCTGAGAAGAGAAACCTGCAAAGCATCATCGTGGCCACATTTAGTGGCACTAAATGACACACTCAAAGTGGGTAATACAGTAAAGTTTATGTTCTATGTAATGCATTACAATAAAGCAATGGAATGACAAAAGTCTACAGGCAAAAAAAAAAAAAAAAGAAAAAAAAAACTGGCAGCTGGAGAGATGGCTCAGCAGGTAGGAGCACTGGCTGTTCTTCCAGAGGACCTAGGTTCAATTCCCAAACAGCTCTGAACTGCCTATAATCCAGCTCCAAGTGATTTGACACAAACATATGCACAGGCAAAACACAATACAGATAAAATAAAAATAAACAAATCATTGGAAAGAAAAAAAAAGAACAAAAACTGACTAAAACAATCCACAGCAACAACAATAAAACATGAGCTTGAGAAGTAGCTCAGTGGCAAAACAGTCTTGTGGCACGTTCAAGGTCCAGGCTCCAGCTAGTTCCAGGACAGCCTCCAAAGCCACAGAGAAACCTGGTCTGGAAAAACAAAAACAAAAAAAGAAAGAAAGAAAGAAAGAAAGAAAGAAAGAAAGAAAGAAAGAAAGAAAGGAAAACAAAGAAAAGAAAAGAAAAATAGTGTGAATCCAATTACCAGTTAATTTAGCTTACTTAAAATTTATGGCTGTACTTTCTTCCTGGGTTGTTCTTTGGCACGAGATTAGTTATAGTAGACGAAAGTGTCCATTGCCTGGTTTGGGGAGAGTATTGCTGTTATTTGTTTGTTTATGAGCTGAAATTCACTTGTAGCAATCCTTCTATTAGGATTACAGGTGTAGGCCACCATTTGAACTATAAGATATCTTTTATTCTTGTGGATTCACCATCTACTTATTAGCTGCAGTCATGAATTTAGACCTCTGGGGTAAAAATGGCTTATGAAAAAACATCCTGACACTGATTTGACCCCAAGACTGGGGCCAAGGAAAAACACCTTTACCCTACAAGACCTGCATTTGGCAAAATGTTTCCAAGAGAATCTCAGTTCTGTCAAATTGTAGTAAGTGCAATTGAAAAATAAGCACTGGAGGAGATTGGCATGTTTGGAGAACTTGGGACTGAGAAAACCTAAACAGGTTTCTCCACCATATGATCTTTTGTGTGATTGCTAATAAGGAAGTGGGAGCTGGACATCTGTTTGTTTGGTAAGGGAGAGAGCAAAGGCTTCTCCAAGTTTGAGACCCTGGAACTCTGAGTAAGGTGTTAACCATCTTTGCAACAAAATAGCTTAAGTAGTGAATGTTTTGTTTTGTTGTGAAAGGGTTTCCCTGTAGAGTACTGGCTATCTTGTAACTCTCTCTGTAGATCAGGCTGGCTTCAAACTCCAGATTCCCACCTGCTTCCACCTCCCCAGTGCTGTGATTAGAAGTGTGAGCCACCGCGCCCTAAGTAATCAACTTAGAACACCTTTAAAGGTTTATTTTGACTGGAGGTTTTAGTCTGCCTGTGGAGAGAAAATAGAGCAACAAGGAAGCATATGGTAAAGAATGGTGCTCACTTCCTTGTAGCCAGGAAGCCATGGTTAAGAAGCAGCCAGGGCACCACATCCCCTTCAAGGACCTGATTTCCTCCCAGGAAGCCTTTCCACCTCTGCAATGTTCTACCACCTCCCAGTGGTACCATAGACTGGAGACCAAGCCATCTATAAATAAGTCTCTGGGGGCCATTCCAGATCTCGTCCAGGGTATCTCTCAAAGCCAGTATTGTGGTTTGAATCTGAAATTCCTCCGACCATAGCATATTCTGAATGAGTTCACAGATTGTGGGGTGCTGTTTTGGAGGCTATAGGGCCTTTCGGAGGTAGATGGCTGGCACCAGGGTTTGGCCTTTGTAAATTATGTGCATTTTTGATTTCTACCTGCTTTCTCTGGTTCCTGTAAAATGTTTCATGAAGACTCCCCACCACACCCTCTAGGTGTCTTGAACTACACATTTTCTCACTCCGAGGGACACAAAAACCTCTGACACCAAGAGCAAAAACAAGTCATTCGTCTTTGGTGTTGCTCTGTCCAGTGATGTCTCACAGGGCCCGAGGAATAGCTGATACAGCCAGGCTTCTAGCGAACAGAATTTGGAAAGAATTGACTTGAATATTTAAGGTCTCTGTAGCTCAGGGTACATGAACTTGCTGAAATCCTCCTCCTTCTGCCACCCAAGTGCTGGGACAATAGCCACAAGTCAATACACCTGGTCAATGACTGTATTTTTTTCATAAAATCAAATACAATACACATTTTTGTAGAGCTATTGATGTTTTCTTTAGCAAACAGATCATGAATGTACACATGGCAGGCATTTATTTTCAATCAGGTACATTTCCAGGTTGTTATAGGAACTAGGTAGATTAGTTAGTTAGGCTTTTTCATTCACAAACCATATTCCATAGTGCACACATCCATCTCAGTCAACGAATGTGAAGTAGGAGAGGCAGGTAGCAGTTAATTCAACCTACCTAGTTAAAAACAGCCTCAGTTTAGAATTAAAATACTTGCCCAAGGTTCTGGAGCCAGTAAAAACAGGGATGGGGCTGTGACTGGGTTCTTCTGACTCTGCATCTCATTTATCACCCAGCTCCTCTGTCCTCAAATCTTATCCCCAATGCCAAATTTATCAAACAGAGCCTCTTGGGCTGGTAGGTGGAAATGAGTTTCTATCCATCCCCACCCCCCTTTGGAAAGTGAGAAAGAAACTAAAATCACTGTAAGTTTTCCTCACAATAAAGTTGTTGCAAGAGTTTATGTGTTGTTGATGAGCCCTTAAATGCCACCCAGCACCTGGGGGAGGTGGTGGGGGTGTAGTGTGTGGGGGGGGAGTGAATCTTTGAGTTTCAAGCCAGCCCAGTCTACAAGATGAGTTCCAGGATAGCCAAGGTTACACAGAGAAACCTTGTCTCAAAAAAGACAAAAGGAAAATAAAAAAGAAAGATAGTTTATGTGTTGTCAACAGAGGCCCAGGGGAAGAAGAAGATAGTGAGTTTCTGAACTAGAACTTGACAGATGAACCAGGGATTTCCTGAGGGAAAAATAAAGTGTTTGCTACCACCTAGAGAGCTGTTGCCTGTACTGGTGTTGCAGTTTTGGACTAGACAGGAGAGCACCCTTTCTCTCCAGTATGGCTGTGACCAGTCCTGTTACAACAACATGAGAGTGTCTAGGAAACAAAGCTCTAATGATGGCAAATTGCTTACATCCCTGAGGGAAACTCTCATCTAAGTTCTTGGGCAGTTTTGGATCAAGTTAAAGAAGTACACTGCATTCAAATCCACAGTTATTATGTGAGTTCCTTGAACTCTTTAAAATATCCATAACTGGGGATTATTTCAGAAACACTAGTCAAGAAAATGCATGCTCCAAAGGTTTTATCAAGGGAAAGAAAAAAACCCAAGCAGCTTGAGAGCTCAGAGTTGCCAATTTGGAAGAGCAATTTGCCTACAGCTGGATATAATTAACAAGCCTGGGTCAAAAAGGAAGCCAATCATAAAAGTGTGAATTGGATTGAGGTGGAGGGATGGGACAGGGACAGTCATTCCAGAGCTGGCACATTCTCACTGGGAACAGCCTCTCCTGTTCAGAAAACAGTCCACTGATGTTATAAAAGATTAAGCTGGGGGTGTGGAGGGGGCAGCCTTACCATAACCTAGTACATGTTCGATGAATTGTCTTTTCTGAATATTAAAAAACGTGCCTTGTTCTCTTCTTTTACACTATTGAGTATTTTCCATGCCTTGCCACTGAAAACATATTTTGTTTTTCTTGATTAACTGTAGGGGGAAAAAAGGAGCTAAAGGGATGATTCAGATGACCCAAGTTCAGTTCTCAGCACCCACATCAAGTGTCTCCCAGCTGGCTGTAACTCCAACTCCAGCTCCTGCTCTGGCCTCTACAATCACCCAGGCTACCACTCACATACCTGTACACAGACACACACACACACACACACACACACACACACACACACACACACACACACCGGTTCATAAAATGAAATCTTTCAAAAGAGGCTTCAAGCAGGCAGCTATTAGCAACCACTTGGATGCTGTTTGGATTCCGTTGGTTTGAATGCTGGAAGCACCCTGCAACATTCTTTGTTATTTTAGAAAAACTAGAAAGGAAAGGATCAAAGTAATTAAACACATCATGCATTCAGTGATACATTTTTGGGTTTAGGAGCCTCTATGCAAAGTTGCAGGCCGGTGAGAAGGAACAGCTGAGAAATTCTCTAACGAGTCCTCTCCTTCTGCCTCCCACTCACTTCTGAAGGGGGCTAGGGGTTGACTTCACATATGGAACCCTGTGGATCTTGCCATCTTTCTTCTCTGCCTATTCTGGTCTTGAGACAGAATGAAATAGAAGTCTAAACACAAACTGTGATGCTTGCAGAGCTCTGGAGGATTTTCTAATCCTCCAAATGTTCTCCACAAAAAAAAAAAAAAAAAAAAAAAATCCTCCCTTCACACGGCTGATGCTGCCACCGCCTTCATAATGGGGGCGTCTGACAGGAAAATGAACCATTGGAGCCTACACACAAACAGAGGGGCGCGTTTCCATGCAGAAGTCCTCGTTAACCAAGGCAAAGAATTCATTTTGTCATTTACAAGCATTTATTAAGGGCAAAGCACAGTGCTCGTTACCCTATGGAGAATACAGGAGAATTAGTGGTTTACATTTGAGATTAAAAGAAAAAAATAAATAAATAGATAAGAGACAACAAGCTGCTTGAGAGAAGAGCAAGATAAATGCACAACAGATAAACAGTATTTCTTGTGCATGCTCACACGTGTGTGCGCACATACACACACACACACACACACACACACACAAAGTATTCCACAGATCCATGTGTTGACATGCATCCTCAAACTGTGAGGAATAAAAGTAAAGCACTAAGTCATGTGGGTGGAGGGAAAAACATGTGAAAGAGTGACAAATTTTTACCAGGCCCTTGAAGAAGGTGATACTTGTGGCAAGCAGGAAAATATAATATAATATAATATAATATAATATAATATAATACAATATGACATACTATATATGCCTTGGGGTAAACTGCCTTTTTGGAACACGAATTTCTAACTTGAACTGTCTTCCTGGTTGTCAAACCTACCTTTGACAACTGACCAGAGTGTGTCTCTTGTTGTGATATGTCTATCTTGGAGATGACTTCTCTCTTTTGTTGAGGAATTTGGAAATTACTTGAAAAGCTTTGTTGGAAGAAACATAAAATGATATAGTATATTTTTAATACCATTAAACAACATGAGTTTAGAACATCACAACTGTCTAAAACTGAGTAACCCAAGAAGGAGTTATAAGGAATACCTATAGTCTGGCTGTTTAATGCACACTTTTAATCTCAGCACTAGGGAGGCAGAGACAAGTGAGTTCTATGAGTTTGAGGCCAGCCTGGTCTACATGGTAAGTTTCAGGATAGTCAGAGCTATGTAGAGATGCCCTGTCAAAAAGAAAAGTGATAAATACCCACCAGAGCACAAGAGATTATCAAGAATCAGATGCAGTTTCGTTGACACCATAATGGGATCATCAACTCTGAAACTAGACAATTAAAACTCATGGTCCACTAATCAAAACAGACTCAGAGGCAGAACTCTAAGAGTCTTGAGTTGGTCAAACTCTAGCGTTATTATTTCTGTTTCTCCACAATGCCCAATGGCTATTGAACTACTTTGTATAAACTTTACAGAAGATTTTGGGAGGCTCCTTAAGGTAAACAACTCAAAATAGCTTCAGGCAGTCCCTGAAACTGACCAGATTCATGAGGGTGTTCCCTGCCAGGGTAAACAGTAGGAGTTCCCCTCATATGGAAGAAAACTGAGCCACAAAGACTCTGAGACCAGTCCAGCTGCCTGGAATAGGCTCAAACCAACTGAGGCACCTAGGAAGAACACTTGCCAACCAAGTGAGCTGCCTGCAGGCTATGCAGTCAGCTCCAGGTTTTCAGCATTGTGAGCTGTCACCCATGTTGGGGTAGGCTTTGGTGATGCAACTGTCATTGAGTCATTTCTGCTCCTATAAGGAACCCCTACCCATATGCCTGTAAGTAAAGCCAATAAAACTCATTGGTTCAGCAAATTCAACTGCAGTAGTATCTACACTTGGGTCTCCTGTGGGAGACCACATCTAGGATAAGTAGACATATATGTTAAGGCTCCCCAGGAAAAGTTTTGTCATACAACAGCTTTATATAGGATAAGAATAAAAATAATATCCAAGACCCACCTCCCAAAAAATGGTATTTTTGGCCTAATGATATTGCAGGCTTACATGGCAAAGGAACTGTGTAGATGCCATTGAGGCCTTTACCATGTGTCTTAGTTAGGGTTACTATTTCTGTGACGAAACACCATGGCCAAAAAACAAGTTGGGGAGGAAAGGGTCTATTTGACTTACACTTCCACATTGCTGTTCATCACTGAAGGAAGTCAGGGCAGGAACTCAAACAGGGCAAGATCCTAGAGCCAGAAGCAGATGCAGAAGCAATGGAAGGGAGCTGCTTACTGGATGTCTTCCCCTGGCTTGCTCAGCCCACTTTCTTATAGAACCCAGTCCAGAGTTGGTACCGTCTGCCATAGACTGCTCCCTCGCCATTGGGAGAAATTGCTTTGTAGCTGGATCTCAAGGAGTCATTTCCTCAACTGAGGCTCCCTCCTCTCTGATGAGTCTAGCTTGGGTTAAGTTGACACAAAACCAGCCAGTGCACCATGGCAATAAAATTCTGGGTGACCCACAGAGTCCTAGTAAAATGGAGCAGCAGAGTCAGAGAAGATACAAGAATAGCAGCAGCAGTCATTCCAAATAGAAATGCTGGGTGGTCTGGCCACCCTAGGAAAAGACACTGGGCAGCTCCATTAAGATTGAAGATCTGGGCTTTGGAGCCTGCCTCTAACCAACCCTGGGAAATGGATATGAATGTACAACACAAAAATACCCGAACCCTATGACTCCAAGCATGATGGGTGTTGGGTGTTGCTGAGCAGACAGTTGTAACACAGCACAGACACATTGCTGAGCAGACAGTTGTAACACAGCACAGACACAGACAGCCTTCCATTGTGAAGTCTAGCACTGGTTAAGCAATAACCAACACATATTGTGCCAGAACATTCTATAGTTGATCCCATAAAGAAGATGGAATTCATGTCTACTAGTGTTTCATTGACAAATACTGTTTCAGTAGAGGAGAGACTTTCATACAAACCACACCTCCAGGACCCAGAAAAGCCTGTTCTGAATCAGGAAGTCATCATCATTACGAAAGGGGGCAGCCTCCTCAGCTGCCTTGAAGACTCATGGTCTATGCTATGTCTTCAAATGATAACAAAAGCTTTGAAGCAATGGAATGGATAGTACATTAGGTGAACGCTGAGGATAAAGAATTCTCTGTCAACAAGAGAAAGCCTTGGGACACCCATGGCAGTGTTGCTTTTGGAGAGGTGCCTATGAAAGTTGGTGAACACCATCAGGTCTCCTCGGGATTTCCAAGCTGACTCTGTGTGTGTGTGTGTGTGTGTGTGTGTGTGTGTGTGTGTGTGTGTACATATATATGTACATAACTATTTTAGGTGTTTTTTTTAATGACCTACGGCAAGGCTGTATGAGTTTTGAATAAAACAAAAGGATCTGGGGCTTCTACATCAAAGGAGCCATCTGAGGATACTATAGCTTGAAATGCCTATTTTGGAGGGTTCTGTTACTTATATGAAGAGTTTAAAGGGTTTATTATTATTATTATTATTATTATTATTATTATTACTTTAAGTACTTAGAAGAAATTGATGTCTCCTTATAGTAGAATCTTAAAGCCTTTCAGAAAGGAACCCTGCCTGGCTATGGATCAGTCCAGAACAGAGCCCAGCCACCCTGGTGCAGAAGGTTACCTTGTTGATGTGAACTAGAAACTCCCAGGTGAGAAACTCACTTTTAAAAGAAACTGTATAATTTCAAATGACATTAATTTGTATAAAATAACTTTCTCTGCTGAAAACTACAGTGTTTAGATTTGCTACTTGTGAAGATTAGCACTAAGTTATTATATGGCTCTAACAATAAAAATATTATTTTATTGTGTTAGAGTACTGTATTGACTTGCCAAAGTTTGGTGATGTAGTAAAGATATGACTTTCCTTGGATTTGTACTTTATGTTAACTGAAAAAAAAAGAAGAAGAAGAAAGAAAAGGGAAAAAAAGCCATTACCTGAGTGTTACAGCACTATTACGTAGAAAAAATAAAACACTACACGTTTTTCTTGAAAAACAGAGAAGATGGTCTTGCAAGATGGCTCAGTGTGTAAAAACAGTTGTTGCCAAGCCTGAAGATCTGAGTTCTGTCCCCAGGACTCAAATAATGGAGGAAGAGAATGGACTCCATAAGCTGTCCTCTGACCTCCACAGGTGCGTACAGTCACATACACAAAATGCATCAAAAAGAAATAAAAAAGGAAAGCAAATGGAGAAGGGCCTACACAAACCACAAAGAATTCCAGCAATTTCTGGAAGCTGGAAAAACAAAGAGAAGTGATTCTCCTTGTGATCTCAGAGTCAAACACAGCCCTGTTGTTACTCCCTGATTGTACTGTAGCATGTCTGTCACTGGTGGTGGGACAGAGACACAGCACCCTGCTGTGATAACCCCCCCCCCCGCCATAGTGAGGCCATCCCCTAATCTTTCAGGGAACCCCACTCAGGTCAAACTTTGTTCATGGCTTTGACATTAAAAAGAATTTAAACAGTAGCCAGTCGGTGAAGCAGGATTAGGGATTCCATTATGGATAAATGAAGAGTTAGGTGAGAAATGCTCAGGACAGTGGCATACCCAAGGGAGGGTTATGCTTCCCAAAAGGAGGTAGGGGAGGTAAGATGTACCCAAGTGTAGATATGGGCTCATCAGAAGAGACTAAGTATTAACTGTTTCAACGTTAGCAGCATATGCAGTTTTGGCAGCTCTGAAGCTACTTCTAAAAGGTTGCTAAGAAACCTCCCCCCACCCTGGGCTCCCTCCTCTTATGATGGATGAGATAAGTGAGAAGGCTCTGTCTATGCCTTGGATAGAATTCTAATCTGATAAGGGAAAATCAGGAGCCACCTAATTGCACAAGGACTTGCTACGAATCCTCTCCCTGTAAACTGGGTTTCTAGTGAGATTCCTAGAAAATTGCAGGTTTATGCATGGAAACGGGGGAAAGCCTTAAGCAGTTGGAATTCTTGCTTCTCTGCTAGTGAAAGACTCTAACTTTATTCCAGGGTGGGGCCTCCTCCTTCCTTCTCATGACCCCCCAGATGTGTACTGCATTTCTTCCTTGCCTCCAAACCCTTTTCAGATTTCTGACGCACAGAGGCAGAAGAGGATGAACTTATGTATTTTTAAGTCAAGATTTATAATATATTTGTCAAGATTTATAATAATAGTGCTAAGAAGCTCATGCTCGTGGAACACCTCCTTTGGTTCTCGAAATAGTAAACAAATCTCATAGGTGAGAAAACTAATGCTCATGCCCATAAGTTAAGCGGTTTATTTAAGTGGTGGAGCTAAAACACAAGTCTATGCTCTCCAACTCCATGGTCTGTACCTGTGAACATAATACAGTTTCTAAGCAAACTTAGACTCATAAGAATATGCTGGGGCTAGGGATGCGGCTGAGTGCTAGCCCAGCTGCCTAGCATGCACTGGACCCTGATGTCAAGCCTCAGCACTGGAACAATTTAAAAAAAATAATTGAATTACTACATGAAGGCACACTGTGATAGCAAATTTGTACGATTTTACCTGACACCGTTGCAATTTTCTGTGTATTCACAGTTAATATAATTTCTAAGATTTAAGTTCAACTCCTTTGCTACAAAGGCCAACAATTATATACTGGTCTTATATAGCTATTGTGCTGGCTAGTTTTATGTCACTTGATAAAACCCAGAGTCATTTGGGAAGAGGGACTCCCAATTAAGAAAATTCCTCCAGCTGGACAGTAGTGGCTCACACCTTTAATCAACCCTGCTCCAAAACAGACAAAAGAAAGAAAAAGGGAGGAGGGAGGGAGGGAGAGAGGGAGGGAGGGAGGGAGAAAGGGAGGGAGGGAGGGAGGGAGGGAGGGAGGGGAGGGAGGGAGGGAGGAAGGAAGGAAGGAAAGAAAGAAAGAAAGAAGGAAGAAGAAAGGAAGGGAAAATCCTCCATAAGATCCACCCATAGGCAAATCTGTTGAGCATTTTCTTCACTAATTATTGATGTGGGAAGAAGCAGAGTTCCTGCAGGACTTCAGTTTCTGCCTTGCGTTCCTGCCCTGGCTTCCCTCAATGGTGAACTATGACCTCTAAGCCAAATGAACCCTTCCTCCTCCAAGTTGCTTTTGGTGATGGCCTTTATCACAGCAGTAAAAACTCTACAACAGTTGTATTGTTTTGTCAGAGTAGCACACAATTAGGAGCTAACCTTGGTCTGGTTGGCTCGAAGACTAATCATCATCTATGCTTGGTATATTTCCTTGGTATATTTCGTATGTTGTCCCCGTGGATTACAACCTACTGAGAGCTGAGAGCACAGCTTCACGGTGTTCCACAAGGCTCACTGTCATTCCACCCATTTTCTTAGGTCCAAAGTTATTAAGAGTTTGTTGGTCATTGATACGGAAGGTCACTTCGGGAAACAAGCTTCTCCTTGCTTCAGGAGGTAAATACATCTCAAGTACTCAGGAGGCTGAGGCAGTAGGATCACAGGTTCTAGGCCTGCCCTGGCTACAGAGTGAATTGGAGGACAATCCAGGCATCTTTGTTGCCTGCTTCAATACAAAATTTAAAAAGACTAAGGTTGGCTGGGTGTAATAAATCCAGTATTCAGGAAGCAGAAGCAAGTAGATTTCTGAGTTCAAGACCAACCTGGTTTACATAGTGAGTTCCAGGACAGCCAGAGGTACCTATTGAGACCCTGTCTCAAAAAACAACAGTAACAACAAAAAGACAGAGGCTGAGGGTTGTGATGTGTAAAGTGTTTGTCCAACATGTGTGAGGCCCATGGCTTAAACCCCAACACTGAATAGTAACAGAAGAGCGGGTATTGTCTTAGTACTTGGGAGACTAAGGCTAGATAATCAGTGAGTCAAGGAATTTCAAAGCAGCTCAACCTATATAGCTAGATCCCGTCTGAAAAAAAAAAAATGCTTACAATAACCACAAAACAGGGCTAGAAAAGCAGAACTCATACAGCTATTGAAAGGCTTCAATAACATGCTGGGATTGACTGAACCAAACATCAATTGGTAAGGTGCTAGCTGTGCAAGCATGATAACATGAGTTCAGATCCCCAGCACCCATGTAGAATGGAGCATGTCTATAGTCCTAGTGTTTGGGACACAGAGAAAAGAGGTCACTCTTCAGTCAGTCAGTCCAGCCAATTGGTCAGCATGTACTCACATAGTGTAGACCTCTCTCTCTCTCTCTCTCTCTCTCTCTCTCTCTCTCTCTCTCTCTTTCACACACACACACACACACACACACACACACACACAGAGGCACGCATGCACACACAGATCAACCCTGATGATATATATATATATATATATATATATATATATATGTCTACCTTTCCTTTATTCTATTTGTTACTCTAAAGTTGGTAATTCTTTGTATATTCTCCATGTGCTTGATGAGATATTTTCCTTGGGCATGGCAAACAGCAGTGAGCACCACTTATTTACATCAAGACACACTGAAGGTTTATTGTCATAACTCACTGGATGACGCTCTTATTGGAGCCAGGGAACTGTGACTCTAACTCCAAAACATCCAGATAAAAGGAGGCAGTACAGGAAGACATTGCAGGACCATTTGGGTCACCTCAGCTTTGGGGTTTCCCTCTCCTTCCTAGTCACCTTTAATGGGAAAATACTTTAGTAAACAAATCATGATGGGACACGTGGCCCTGGGACCCAGTTACTTACTGATCAGACTGTACTTGAGGGTGCTTGACTAAAACCTCTCTCCTGTCAGCTTTCCTCATGCAATTCGATTTCTTAGATACCATCTCTGTGGTCCTCTCAAAAGTCAGGTACTATTCAGGACACTGCTTATGCAACAAAGAGCCGGAAGAAAAAAACCCAATGCTTAGTTTTCACATTTTATTGAAAGACATGGACAATTAAAAAAAAAAAAAGGAGAGCATATATATGGTCCAGGAGGAATAGCTGTCACTACAATATTGTAATATATGAAAATTATCAGTAAAGAAGGTATCTTTTATTGGACTTCACTTCCCCAAAGCAAGACTAGATTCGGTGTAATCATGTTTGCTCAAAGTAAAACTGGAGTCAGAATAAGAAAAGAATGTATGATGAATAGATTATGCTTTTTCTTTTTAACTGTGGGTATTTATATTTTGTGAATAATTGTGTAACCATCTGGGTTTCCTTTTTTACTTTGGCTGCTAGGAAACTCAAGTCTAATTCTGCAGTCATAATAATTGGTTCAACTTATAAGTCTGTATTGTTTTAGATTACATTTCCACTGAACTTATTTACAATTTTATCTTGAAATTCTTCTTGCTTTATTTGAATTTTGATATATGCTTATTTCAAGTGTTGTTTCCTTGGTCATATAGCACAACTAAACCAGTAGGACAGATACATGATTTCTGTGCATTATTGGAGCAAATCAAATGATTCTATCTTCTTACTTCCTAAATCTTTTTGAAGAAAACTGGAAAGTTAAGTTGGGAATGCAGCTCAGGTGTCAATGTGCTTTTGTGAAGGCCTGGGTTCAAGTTTCAGCAACAGATAAACTGTACAGTGCTAACACTAGCCTGTAATCCCAGCACTGAGGAGGTGGACGCAGGAGGATTAGAACTTCAAGGACATCCTTATCTACATAGTAAATCTGAGGGCAGCCTGGGCTAACTGAATTTTTAAGTCAAAGCATGAGACATCAAGCTTTTCACAATGGATCTCCAAGCATGGGTCATTAGCTGACTGTTAGATTTGGCTGGCTCACCACTTGTCGTGGTAAAATGCAGGTGGAACAATTTCTGTATTGTGAACACTTTAATTAAAATGCAATCTAAAGTTATTCATCATTAAGTCACAGAATTATTCTACTCCACTGATATTCTGAGAGTTATCGTTGAATTTTTCTAAGGGAAAGAAATTAAAGTGATTGACAGAGTCCTCTAAATGCTCACCAAAATTGTGGAGAAGAAGAAATCTACAAATCATAGCGAATGCACATGTTTATGGAGACAGGGGAGGGTATTTGAAATGCCTCTAGATGATTGCAACCTACCTCTTTATTAAAAAGCAATTATGTGGCTCTGATTCAAAGATGTGATTTCTCAAAGAAAAATGACACCTGAGTTAAGTGAAAAGACCCAGCACAGAGCTCTTTGTCCAGCAGCCACGCTGTAGGTGATCAGCTTACAAAGAGCCCACAGGAACAGATTAATGACTTAACAGTGAGATAAACTGAAAAGCTGCCCCTAAATATGCCAGTATAAATTGTAGTTCTACTCTTCAGAACTATCTGCAAGAGTCACAGAAAATGCAAGTGAATCTGAGTCAGGTTGTACAACTTGCCTAGCATCCTCGTCTCCTGTCACCTTCTCTTACCTGTAAATCCCCATTTCTCCATTCAGCTCATCATCCAGTTAGTTACACCTTTTTTTTTCTGGGCCATGCTTCCCAGTGCCTACTCAATATGGTACAATTCATCCCTGCATCTTCTCTCCGCCCTTCTTATATGCAAGGCTCTATGTGGAGGCACTGAGGGTATGGCTAGAGAGTGATTTCCTCTCCAAGTGCATGTTACCACGTAAGGGTGAGAGCAGGGGACAAGGAGAATGGCATGTGACAAAGATTAAATGCTATATCTACAGGCATGAGTGAGACACACATACCCTGCTGTGAAAACACTGATGCAGAAGCAATTAATTTCTGTCATTTGCTAGCAAGGGTAGGTGACAAATATCTTCACATTCTTCCATCTGTTTCTCTCACTTCTAATGGGGACGATTTGGGATCTTGGTTGTCAGGATTTGCTACTGAAGTGTGGGGGATGAAATTTATTCTGATGTCAACAAAGTAGATCCTGTATTTAACTTAAAATAATGAAGGAGCCATTTAGTGACTGGTTTTTCAATCAAGAATAAGCGTCTTAGGTGGCTGCTACTTCTTATAAATGTGGGGTTCCCAATGCTAGTGGGTTGCTGACATGTTTTCTCACTTCTCTCTCTCTCTTCTACTTTCCAGCCTCTTCACAGAATTCCCCAGGGTTCTGCTTTAACTTGCACAGCAGTGCCTGGACTGGGCTGTCCTAGCGAACACAGACCAGTCTGTGCATCAAGATAGCCCACTATCTATGTGTTATGAATGTAATAACACTCCTCTAAAATGCCATGTTTCTATGAATCTTACCTTATATCCCCTGTGACAGGTGAAGGTCTTTAAGTCATTTTTCTCCCATTTAAAATTATTTCTTAAAGGTTTTCTAAGCAAAAGCAGTGGTGGGTAGGTAATTCACAATTCAACCCCCATCTACTCAGAGAACTATTATATGTTAAGTTGGTTCAAAAAAGAATAAGAGGTAGCTGACTCATGTGCCAGTGGGACATACAACTGCAAGAAATACAACTGCAGTTTTAATGAGTGACAATTTATAGAAAAACCTCCACACTGCTTGGGGCATTGGGTAAAACCTTCAGAGAAGACCAGAAACTTGCGCTAAATCTTTAAGCCTAAGTAGGAGTTGACCAGAGTGAGGGGAGGGAAAAGTAGTACAGAAATACTATGGCATAGGGAAAAGGTGGCTGTAGACTGAGACAAAGACTTCCAGAATCCCAGAAAGGGAGCAGACATTACTGGGAGGGAGAAGAAGTGGACCGTTACTAGTGAGAACATGGCAGAGGAGAGAAAAGGTCACATGAGGACTCTGAAGACATTCTGAAAACTATTTGAGCTTTTCCCATTGAGTTTGTTTTGAGTACTGAGGATTGAACCTAGGCCTTCAGACATGTCAGGTAAGTGCTCGACACTTGACCAACAACTCCAGCAGGAAGCCTGTCCTAAGAGACAGGGAAAGAACTAGAGAACAGGGAAGTAACTGGAAAAATGAATAGTGGAATTAACAATGTAAGAAACCTCAGCATTCATTTTTTATGATTAAGATTTTATTAATTTTTATTTTATACTCATGAGTGTTTTGTCTGTGTGTATTATTGTTCACCATGTGTGTGCCTGCAGAGTTCAGGAGAGGGTATCAGCTCCCCTGGAAATGGAGTAACAGGTAGCTACAATCTACTCTACTGGTGTTGGGAACTGAACCAGGTCCTCTGCTAGAGCAGCAAGTTCTCTTAACCACAGAGCCACCACTCCCTTTATCAATTCTTTGGCAGACAGAACAAAACATTGTCACATATTATTGACTTACTGATGCCTATACACCTTAGGATCCAACTTTTCATTTTTCACAGGAAAGTCTGAGAAAGACAATCCTTAAAATTCCTAAGAGTTCTAAGACCTATAATTATTTTTATATTTTAAAACAATTGTGCATTGTCTAGCACTATCTAGACAGACATGGCCTTCTACTACTCGAAAAAAAAAATCATTATCAGACATTGTCATTAAAATATTGAATGCATTATTATTTTAAATTGAAAGATAACTTTTTACTTATTACAAAGATAGTTAGTCCATGTTCATTACAGTAAATTTAAAAAAGAGAAACTTGCAAAACAGTACCTGGACAATACCATGTCTCTTCTTTAGTATATAACCTTACCAAGAATACTATTTTAAATAAGATTATTTTAAAGTAGAAATATAAAAGGCATACTTGTTGGTTTCTCTTACAGCTAAGAGTTCTTCAAAAATAATTATTAAGCATTTCATGATTTTAGGCAGATTCTATTCTCCCTGTGAAGTCAGTTAACATGCATTAAGTAAAAGCTAATAGAAATGTAAGTCAAAAACACTTTTATCAACTATTCTTTTCTCACTGCTGTGACAAAATGCCTGAGGAAAAGCAGCTGGGGAGCAGAAGTTTCTTTTGGCTCTCTGTTGAAGGTCTACTGGTCATATTATATCCACTACAATTGGGAAGTAAAGAGAGATCAATGTTGCTGCTCATGAGGCTGGCTTTTCCTTTTCTTTTTTTGGCTTTTTTTCCCAACTTTCTTTATTTGAATTATAAAAAGGATTGTTTTACATGACAATCCCATTTCCGTTCTCCCACCTGTCCTCCCCTACCCACCAACCCCAACTAAAACCTTATCTGTCACATATCTTTTCTGCTCCCCCTGGATGGTGAGGCCTTCCATAGGGTGTCATCAGAGTCTTTCCTTTCCTTTGGGGTAGAGCCTAGGCCCACCCCCGTGTGTCTTGGCTCAGGGAGTATTCCTCTATATGGACTGGGCTCCCACCTATGCTAGGGATAAATACTGGGCTTCTACAGGAGGTCCCATAGATTTCTGAGGTTTCCTCACAGAAACCCATGTTCCTTGGGTCTGGATCAGTCCCATGCTGGTATTCCAGCTATCAGAATGGGGAGTAAGAGTTCCCAGATGTTCAGGTCAGTTGTTTCTGTGTGTTTCACCAGAGTGGTCTGGACCTCTGTGCTCTTCACTGGTCCTTCTCTGCATCTGGGTTCCAGTTCAGTTCGGTGATTAGTTATGGGTGTCTGCTTCTACTTCCACTAGCTGCTGGATGAAGGCATATAAGTCAATTATCAATCTCATAATCAGGGGAGGGCATTTAAGGTAGTCTCCCCTCCATTGCCGAGATAGTTAGCTGGTGTCATCTTTGTAGATCTCCAGACATTTCAACCACATGATCATCTCACTAGATGCCAAAAAAGCTTTTTGACAAAATCCAACACCCCTTCATGATAAAGGTCTTGGAGAAATCAGGGATAACAGGAACATACCTCAACATAATAAAAGCAATATACAGCAAGCCAACAGCCAACAGCCAACATCAAATTAAATGGAGAGAAACTCGATCCAATTCCTCTAAAATCGGGAACAAGACAAGGCTGTCCACTCTCTCCATACCTTATTGACCTTGAAGTCCCAGCTAGAGCAATAAACAACAAAAGGAGAGCAAGGGAATACAAATCTGAAAGGAAGAAGTCAAACTCTCTTTATTTGCAGATGATATGATAGTATATATAAGTGACCCAAAAAACTCTACCAGGGAACTCTACAGCTGATAAACACCTTCAGCAAAGTGACAGGATACAAGATTAACTCAAAAAAAATCTGTAGCCCTCCTATACACAGATGACACATTGGTGGAGAAATAAATCAGAGAAACATCACCCTTATTTTGGTTTTTTCAAGACAGGGTTTCTCTGTGTAGCTTTTGGAGCCTATCCTGGCACTCACTCTGGAGACCAGGCTGGCCTCAAACTCAGAGAGATCCGCCTGCCTCTGCCTCCCAAGTGCTGGGATTAAAGGCCTGGGCCATCAATGCCCGGCTTTGGCTTTTCCTTTCCAGAACCCTAGTCCACTGTGTTGGTGCCCACATCCAGAGTCTTCCTCATCAGTTAAACCTCTCCAGAAACAGCCTCATAGACCTGGCCAGAGCTGTGTCTCCTAGGTGATTCAAAATCCACTCAACTTGATGACAAAGACAAACCATTCAGGAGATGTACAGGATACTTTGGTTATGTTAACTGTAATCATGTACTAACATACCAAATGAATTTATTTGTATCCCAGCTACACAGACAAGTTTTCAGAGGCTTACTTTGGAAATCAGTATGGTGTGGTGGTTCCTCAGGAAATTGGCAATCAGTCTACTTGAAAATCCAGCAATTCCACTCTTAGGCATATACCCAAAGGATGCACATTCATATAACAAGAATATCTTAACTGAAGAACGGCTAAAGAAAATGTAGTACATTTGCACAATGGGGTATTACTCAGTGAGAAAAAAAAATGGAATCTTGAAATTCACAGGCAAACCGGGAGTTGGTGGCGCACGCCTTTATTCCCAGCACTCAGGAGGCAGAGGCAGGCGGATCTCTATGAGTTCTAGGCCAGCCTGGTCTCCAGTGCCAGGATAGGCTCCAAAGCTACACAGAGAAACCCTGTCTGGGAAAAAAAAGAAATTCACAGGCAAATGGATGGCACTAGAAGAAATCATCCTGAGTGAGGTAACCAGTCACAGAAAGAGAAACATAATATGTGCTCATGTATGGATATTAGACATAGAGAAAAGGATTACCAGCCTACAATCCAAACCTCCAGAGAAGCTAGGAAATAAAGAGGACCCTAAGAGAGACATACATGATCCTCTGGAGAAGGGGAAAGGGACAAGATCTCCTGAGTAAATTGGGAGTATGGAGAGGGGGGAGGAGAGAGGGAGTTAGAAAGAGAAGGGGAGAAGAGGAGTGGGGAGGAAGACATGAAGGACCAGGAAGATTGAGTCAGGGGAAGAATAGAGGAGAGCAAGAAAAGAGATACCTTAAGAGAGGAAGCCATTATAGGTTTAAAGAAAAATCTGACACTAGGGAAATGTCCAGGGATAGACTAGGATGACCCCAACTAAGAAACTAAGCAATAGGGGAGAGGCTATCTTAAATGTCCTTCCCCTATAATGAGATTGATGGCTACCTTATATGCCATCATAGAGCCTTCATCCAGTAGCTGATGGAAATAGCAGACACCCACAGTTAAGCACTGAGCCAAATTCCTGGAATCCAGTTGTAGAGAGGGAGGAGTGATGAGCAAAGGGGTCAAGACCATGCTGGCAAAACCCACAAAAACAGCTGAACAAAGTGGAACTCATGGACCCCAGACTGACAGCTTGGAAACCAGCATAGGATGGAACCAGGTTCCCTGCAAGTGGATGTCAGTTAGAAGGCCTGGGCAGTCTATGGGGTCCCTATTAATGGCACAGCATTTATACCTGGTGTACAAAATGGTCATTGGGAGACCATTCAACATAGAGGGATACTCTCAACCTAGATACATGGGGGAGGGTCTAGGCGCTGCTCCAAATGATGTGACAGACTTTTGATGATTTCCCCCATGGAAGGCCTCACCCTTTCTATCGAGCAGAAAAGGAATAGGATGGGGTGGGGGGCGTACGAGAACTGGAGAGAGAGGGAACTGGGATTGATATGTAAAATAAGGTTGTCTCTAATTTAAATTAAAAAAGGAAAACATTTTTAAAAAAACATTTCAGAGGCTTGAAGACATCAATGGAGTTTATTACAACAATTTTGGCAGGAAGATCTGAGCCCCCAAATACTCTAACCACTGTGTTAGCATTCAGATTCAGCAGTTTCCTAGAACTATTAGTATACAGGAGATAACGTTCTGTGATAAAATAGCTTCATTGTCAGTTAAACCTGGGAAGTACCACATTGCAGCATAGAAACATGGGTTTTTTTTTTTTTTAAAGATTTTATTTATTATGTATATAACATTCTGCTTCCATGTGTATCTGCACACCAGAAGAGGGCACCAGCTCTCATAACGGATGGTTGTGAGCCACCATGTGGTTGCTGGGAATTGAACTCAGGACCTCTGGAAGAGCAGCCAATGCTCTTAACCTCTGAGCCATCTCTCTAGCCCCAAAGAAACATGTTTAACTCCACTGAATGCTTAGTTTCTTAACCTAATGTGTTAAAGAAGAGGGCTTTTAAAAGAAGTACTGTGCTGGGCTGGAGTGATGTCTCAGAGGTTAAAAGCACTCATTATTCTCAGAGGACACAGATTCCAAGTACCTACATGGATACTCTCATCCATCTATAACTCCAGTTCAGGGGATAAAACACCCTCTTCTGGCCTCCCAGGACAGGGCACATACATTGTTTACACCTAAACATTACAGCCAAAACATTCATATACATAAAATAAAAAATAAATATTTTTGTTTTTTTAGCGAGTGTTGTTTGAGGAGCATGTATGGACTTATCTGGGTGACATTTTCTTCTTTAAAAATGTAGTTGATTAGGGAAAGATTTGGAAATTTCCCTTTCCATTGCCAAGAATTCAGAGGTGATGGGAAATTCAGACATGTTCAATCCTCTGACGTATTTGGATATTTCCCCATGGCTTGAGCATTGTGACTAAGGGAAATTCATATTCTCTGGGAACCAAAATAAAGTTACTGCCTGTGTCTAATATTAAGTTTCTTAATGGGTTTCAGAGGCAAAAGTAAATTTGTAAAACAGTGTCACTGTGTAATATTTTTCTTAACTAAATACATTTCCATTTTTTAAATAATCTTAATTTACTGTTAATATTGACAAAGGATAAAGGGGGCTAGAAATTTTGAGGGTTCTAACTGCCTTACAGTTCAATGAGTATACCTTTGGCTTTTATTTGAGAATTGGTTCTCCTACCACAATTCAGCAGGTTAATTTCAAGAAAATTGTTATGAAGAGGATGCATAGCAGGGGCTGCAGCAGGTCTCTACATACCTACACATTTTTAAACTTATTTTCTTATTATTTTATATGTATCGGTGCTTTGCCTGCATGTATGTCTGTGTACTACATGTGGGCTTTTTGCCCACACATTTAACAAGATAAGCTATCAAATATTTTTAGTACAGTGAGTCTCAGCTGGGGATGTTTCCTCTGGGAAACATGTTTAGATGTTACAATTGAGACAGAGACTGGGAATCCCTCTGGTATCCATGAGTCAAACGTAAGATGCTGCCAAACATCTCAGAACTGACAAAGTGTCTCCATCTTCAACACAGGTTTATCTAGCCCCAAAAGTCTGTAGCATAAAGGCAGAAGAACTCAGGGTTAGTGGAGGGCAACTGTGTAGATCTGGCTTCCCAAGATTCCCTGTGTGGATTTGCCCAATGTCCTGATGTAGACATACAGACTAGAGATTACATCACTACAGGAACTTGCCCTGTGGTGGTTGGCATCACACACATGCAGATGGTAAAAGGAAAAGATTTGAAATAAGGCAGAAACTGGTCTTGAGAATTTTTCCCAACACTGAATCTGTAAAATTAAGGGAATTAAGGAAAAGATGACTGCTTAAAAAGAAAAATTATCTTCTGTGAGGAATAAAACTTTTTTTTTTTTCAAGACAGGGTTTCTTTGTGTAGCTTTAGAGCCTATCCTGGCACTTGCTCTGTAGACCAGGCTGACCGGAACTCACAGAGATCAGCCTGCCTCTGCCTCCCAAGTGCTGGGATTAAAGGTGTGTGCCACCAATGCCCAGCTAATAATTATTTTGTACAATTAAAAATGCACCATGATTTTTTTCCTGATTAATATTATGTAAAATGGAATTGACAGAAATTTTGTAACTATAGGGTACAAATATACTGGTTCTACAAAAGCCATGTGTTTTTCTTGATGTGGTGGTACATGCCTTTAATAACAACACTCGGGAGGCAGAAGCAGAGGCAGGTGAATCTCTGTGAGTTCAAGGTCAACCTGGTCTCCACAGTGAGTTCCAGGACAGCCAGGACTATGTAGAGAGACCCTGTATCAAAAATAAAACAACAACCATAACAACAAAAGACATATGTTTTTTCTAACGTATAGATTCTAACATATAGGAAAGCCACCAATATTCATTTTTATATTTTTCTAAACTCTAATTTAAAATGTATTTTGGCATATTATGTGGAAAAATATAAACCAAGTTCTTTTTCTGTACTAGCTATAGAAAATATTACAGAAATTTTCATATAAATAAATGGTCCATAGCTCAACAAAAAGGGCTGGGAAAACAGTATAGACTATGCTAGGCACTTGTGTTATTAATTAAAATTTTTTCTTGAAATTTATGATGTTTATTTGTCAACTTTGGAAAGCATATAACTTGGGGCAGGAGTGAAGGCCCTGTTATTGTTTTGTTTAAAAAGAAGAAAGGAGAATGTTATTGTTTTGTTTAAAAAGAAGAAAAGAGAAATGTTGAGACAGACATATTGACTATAAGTTTATTATAAGGACCGGCAGAATGGGGAGACTAAGAAGAGGAACAGGGTAATGGCTGACCGCCATGGCCGGTCGCCATAGAGAGTCAGAGCGGGAGCATAGGTGGGGGACAGAGCACACAGAGTGCGGGACAGAGAAACAGAGAGAGAAACAGAGGGAGAGGGGGAGGGGAGGGGAGGGGGAGAGGGAGAGGGAGAGGGAGAGAGAGAGAGAGAGAGAGGGAGAGGGGCAGGGACCTATCTTTTTAAGGGGTCCTCTGCACCTGTGTGCAGACTTCTTTCCCATGGAACCTTGGGCTGACCAGGGTACTGCCTGAGTGGATTCCACCAGGTAACAGGGGCAGGCCAGCATAATGCCTTTCAGGCCCAACAGTTGAGAACACTCTTCAGAGAACCTGAATTCAATTCCCAACATCCACATTAGGTGGTTCATAAGCCTGTAACTCCTGCTTTTGCTCCTGGGCATCTTATGCCCACTTTTATCCTCTGCCAGCACCTGCACAGATATTTGCCTATGTTCACAGACACACATAATTTTTTTTTATTTTGAGGCAGGGCCTTATTATGTAGTCCTGGTTGGCCAGGAACTCACTCTGTCAAACTCACAGAGATCTATCAGCTTCATCCTTCTAAGTGCTGGAATTAAAGACATGTGCCACCAATCCAAGGCTAAAGTTTTTTAATCTTTACAACATTTAACTCATAAGCGGAATAAGGACTTGGTGGGAGGACGGAAGGACTCATTGGAAGGGACTATAAAATAGGGCACAGGGATAAGTGTAACCAGAATGTGTCATGTATATACAAAATTGTGAAAGAATAAATTAAATATATATAGCATGCCTTTTACTATTTGAAATACTGATTTTTGAATGTGGGCATCTACTTTTTTCTTACAAAAGGGATTTGATATTGTATGAATTTTAAGCTTCACAAGACGTCAATGTCATCTGAGATTTGAATTTTACTTTGCAGTAAAATGTTGAATTTTTAAGTCTTTTATTTTTCTGAAAGAAAATATTTGCTTCCTACTCTTGGCTTCTTTCAGAAAGCAGCCAGATGGGGGAGTGTCTATTTCTCCCCCTTTACCATCTTTCTTGAGCTACATGTGTTCGATTCCATTTCCCTCACTTAATGGAAAATGAAGATACAAGAAAAAAAATTCCATTACCTTTGTGACACTTGGTGCCCTAAAGTCACAAACATAATTTATGGATTCTAGCCATGCTTGCATTCCTTGCCATGCCAATAAAGTTTATTGAAATTGGGGCTGGAATTGAAAAGCTTAAACCAAAGATCTAGTCAAGAGGTTGGAAAAAAATATGTATTTGTAGGTGACACCCAAGCAAGAATATTGTTTTACCCTCAGCCAGGGTGTCATGCAAATTACGAGGAAATAGTCTGTTTTATTGTGAAAGCCAAGCTAAAAACATTAGCAATGAAGAAGAATTGCACTTTTACTTAATATTCATACTTAGTGTTGTTCTACAGTGAAATGAGGTTCAAGGAAAAGGACCATTTTTGCTTTATCCTTCAGACTTCTAGGGCTCTAAGATTTAGAGAGAACATGACAAAAAAAAAAAAACTATGTAAGGCTAAAATTACTAGTCAGGGTGAAAATCCTAAGAATGTAAGTAAAAATGAATTTTAGAGTGATCTGAGTACATTGAAATGGCTGAAACATAAAACCCCACAGAGAAGTATTTGTGGACGTCTGCAGGAAATCTGCATTAAAGGACATTATTTCCTGCAGAGAGAATCTTACTGAAATTATAAAGAACTCCTATGGCAAAAAGGAAAGAACAACCCACAGCTTTATAGCAGCAGCCAGAGCCACAGCACACATCTCAAAATAAACCACACACATATTCACAGGGACTACTCCCGCTAATCAAATGTCTCCAAACATCTGGGCGCAACTTGGGGTTGCAGGCACATTCTGGCCAAAGAGAAGAGAATATAGGTTGTGAGAGTGTAGCATGCAGCTTTTTAAGCATTTCTGTTTTTGTTCTACCTCAAAATGCCCCCAGTCAAATCAAGAGATGCCAAAAAGGATGGGAGTGAAGAACCCTCAGTTGCAGATGGGGGAAGAATGGAATAATTGGGAAGGTGGGTATGGGGATTCGGCTGCAGTGAAGCTCTCCTGAGCTCTTCATGCCATGGGTAAACTGTCCTCCATGTAGCTCTGACATAATGTGCCAAGCTTGCAGTCACAAATGCCTAGGATGTGTTTGTATACATTGAACTTGGAGCTGTCAAATTTATGAATTCCACCCATAACTAGACATTAAGAACAATAACTGGCCAGCTCCAAAGAGTAATCTATGGTATAATGAATAAAGGAAGGATGTCATGAACAGGCTGACATACAAAGGCAGAAAATTCATGCATGATTGTGACCTGGATAAATTTCTTGATCTTATCATTAATTTGTATAATGATAAAGTCTCAGGTCGCAGCAGTGAAGAAGAAGTGATATGTGTGACCCTACTGCACAATAGTCCTGAATGATGCTGGCATTCTTGCTTTATGTTTGCTATGGTGGTTTGAATAAGAATAGCCCCCATAGGCTCATATGTTTGAACGCTTGGTCATCAGGGAGTGGTGATACTTGAGAAGGATTAAGAGGCGAGGCTTTGCTGGAGTAAGTGTGGCCTTGGTGGAGGAGTATGTCACTGGGGACTGGCTTTGAGGTTTCAAAAGCTCAAACCAGGCCCAGTGAGTCTCTCTTCCTGCTACCTGTGGATCTAGATGTAGAACTATCAACTTCTCCACCGCCTTGTCCGCCTTTGAGTCACCATGTTTCCCCGCCATGACTACAATGGTCTAAACCTCTGAAACTATAAGCAATCTCCAATTAAACATTTTCTGTTATAAGAGTTGCTGTGGTCGTGTTGTCTCCTCACAGCAACAGAACAGTGATTAAGACAGTTACTCTCATATCTTAGTTTACTTGTGTGTGTGTGTGTGTGTGTGTGTGTGTGTACAAATTATTTCTTACCAAGTAAGTGCAACATAATCTTAGTTTAAAAATTAATGCTATTATGTTGAAATTAAATCCAAGTATACCCACACTGAAAAAACTAAGTTTATATTTTGATTTGAGCAGGAAACTTAGGCATACCAATCCTAACTATCATATATAGAAATATCTGATACTACCTACCAGGATGAAATATATCTGAAATAACCTGTATTTTATGGACACATTTCTGATAGGACAGAAACAAGTGGGGGTTTAATCTCAGTGTACTGACTTTCGGACCTAAATATTTAACCATATACATGAAGAAGGCCATTCTATATCTGTAATTCATGAGTTGTTTTCTCTAAAGCTAGAAGTACTAATATATTCTATTACATCTTTAGTCTCTTTTTTCCAAGTCACTTATTTAGTTAATTAATTGATTAATTTGGCAATTTAAAAAAATTATTTATTTATATATTTTCAGGGTAGAGGGCCCTCATAGCCCAGGCTGCCCTCAAACTCATTGTATACCAGCGTAGCCTTAAACTACTGGTTCTTGTATCTCTATGTCCTAGTTCCTGGGATTACAGGCCTGTATTTAGCATGCATGGCCAAATCATTATTTAATTATAATTTTTAATCTAAAATGAGCAAAACATAAACATTGGTTTCACAACTCCACAGCTATGCTGTGTAATCCAGAAACAACATGGCCATTCTGAAACAAGATTAAGACATGATAATTGAATCATCTATCAGTCATACTTCATATTATTAATTCTTTGAAAGTCAAAGGAATGTGTTGAAGAGTGAAGTGTGTGTACGTAACATTTTCACAGTGAAGATTCTCAGTGAAAAGCCATCAAGCCACACTGCTTTGTTTCCAAGGTATTGAAATCGCAGGGCAATAAAGCCTCATCTGTAATCTGCAATGCAATATGACTTAAATACCAAGAGGTTTTCTAAAATTTATCAGTGGCAACCCTGTAGAGGCTCAACATGGAGGTGCTTGTGATTCATGGTTTCCTGCTAACACAGCCGTAGCTGTATCTTTGGTAACACAGTGCTCGGACATTCTTTAGTCCTTATCCTACCTCTGTTCTAAACCCACATGATCTTCAATTTGCTACACATTCCAGTTCCCTACATTTCTGGAAAGAGACCATAGACCTGGATTTCCTTTAGCACTATTCCCAACAATGTAGCTTTTCTTCTTTTTAATATTTTAAAACTCAGTTAATTTACACTGCTTTAAAAGACCAGTTGTGTTTAAGAATGGATTGGAATTTGGTAGTTCAGAGCCTCTTATGAACTGTGTTCTGTTAGTTTCATGTTATGGTGACACAAGCTAGAGTCGTTTGGGAAGAGGGACTATCTGTTTAGAAATTGCCTTTGTAAGATCTACCTGTAGGGATGGCTGTAGTGTGTTTTCTTGATTAATGATTGGCATGGGAGGGCCCAGCTCTGGCAGCAGTGCCAACCCTGGGCAGGTGGTCCAGAATGGTATAAGAAACCAGGCTGGGCAATCCACAGGCAACAAGCTAGTAAGTAGCATATTTCCATGACCTCTTTTTCAGCTCCCGTCCCCAGGTTCCTGCCCTGTTTGAGTTCCTGCTCTGACTTTCCTCAGAGATGGACCTTGATGTGGAACTATAAGCTGAAATCAACTCCTCCCCAAGCCTCTTTGGGTTATGATGTTTTATCACAGCAACAGAAACCCTAACTAAGGCATTTTGTAAAGTAAAATAGAGGTTATTTCAGTTAGAGAAGAAAGGAAAACATTCACTGTCCAAGAGAAGTATGCATTGGAAAACAAACAGAAAGCCAATCTTTGTCATAGCAGGACACAGAATACTAAATTGGAGTTGAATTTACTTCAATGTAGGGGTTTCATTTTACTAACACAGCTCAGACAGCAGAAGCCTGATGCTGTGCACCGACTTCCCAGAGTCCTAGGATTCTGTATGGTAATCAACTGTTTTCAAAGTTTTTGATGGATGGTACTTACTGCTCTGCCACCCTGCTCTGTGAGTCATGTAATTGTTTACTGTCCTGGTCCATTTAACTCCCATTTACGACCATATCTCATACATATCCTGAGTATTTGTATTTCTTTTCTTTGATCATAAAACAAAACATTTCATATTTTCTGCAAGAGATTTCAGAAGTTCAAGTTATTGATACTGGAGAGTAAAAATTTTGGCCTGTGGTGGGTGGTTTCCTCCTTCTCCATTCCTCTCCCTCACCCCCAACCTCTGTCCCCGCCTTCTTCCCTCCCCCCTCTCTTCTTTCCTTCCAGTCTTCCACCTCCTTTTCTTCCTTCCTTCTCTATCTCCCTTCCTTTTTCCTTCTTCCTCTTTTTTCATTCATTTCTTCCTTGAAGCAATATTACACTTAATTAACTTTTATACATGTGGAGCCCTTCTCTTAAAATGTATTATTTCCAGGTCTTTTGGCTAAGACCAAGAATGAAATTCAGTGCTGTCTTACTCCATATGTAAGTTAAATTTCTATACATACCTCGATAACTAAAAGATTTGTAAGGACTTTATGTTTACTGTGAGAATGCTTTACTGTGAAAATAGGTCAAATGATATAAGCATATCCATTAGGAAAGCATGTATATTAATGACATTTGTAATGAATTAAGTAAGTAATTTTCAAGCAAACATCCTTAACTTGGTTAAAAAAAAAAAAAAGAAAAAGAAAAAATCTCCAAATCAAGCCAGAAGGATGAAAATATCTTTCACTAAACTGTACAACTTTAAAGTGTAGAATTTAATAAAATATGATAAATACATACAGGTGTGAATATACAATATACATATACACACAACAGTATTTTTTTTTCCAAGACAGGGTTTCTCTGTGTAGCTTTGGAGCCTATCCTGGAACTCGCTCTGGCTGGCCTTGAACTCACAGAGATCTGCCTGCCCCTGCCTCTCAAGTGCTGGGATTAAAGGCATGGGCCACGAATGCCAGGCCTACGCAACAGTATTTTTCTTTGTTTTTAAGTGAATTCATTCATTCAGTATAATGATTTTGAGGTCCATTTGTGCTATTAGCGAATTCTATTTTATGATGAGATTACATTGTGTAGATAGACTACTTTTTAAAAAGATTTATTTATACTTATGTGGGTGTTTGTCTACATGAGTTTATGTGGAGTGTGGAGCTGTAGTTTCTAGGCAGTTGTGAGCCAACCGCTGTGGGTGATGGGAATTGAACTGGGGTGTGCCATGACTCTAGGCCAAAGACACTACTTCACACGTACACTTCTTCATGAATCAGCTTGACTATATTCCAGTTCTGTGTAATATGAATAAAGTTACTGTAAATATTTTTATAAGGATATGTTTTCATTTGTCTCAGCCGGTGCCTAGGAGCCTGGTAAATGGACCATCTCATATGCACACATAGACTTTTCAAGAGCTTGACACTTTGTTTTTCAGAGTCATTATTGGAATTCTGTCACAAATGCAAGAGTCTCCACTTACTCCATGTCCACATCAACACGTGGTGAGGTCAGTCTTTTACTTCAAGAAATTCAGGTGCAGTGGCACCTAATCATGATTTAATTTGTAGTCATTTAATTAGTAATGATCTTGAGAGTCTTTATGGAATTTTAATTTTATATGTTTTCTTTTGGTAAAGAAGTTGTTCGGTTTTTCACAAGTAGACTGCCTTGTAGAACTATTTTATACTTACAGAGAAACTAAGATAAAGGGCCACAGGGCCGGAAGGCACAATGGCAAGCTTCCATTTTCATTGCGTCATAGCAAGCAAGCATTTTTATAATCAACTTCCTTTACCACTGTGACTGTGGCCTTCAGCACCGGGTCAAGCTAGCATTCGTCACATGGCCTCACTGTAGAGTTACTCTTCTCCTTACTTTTTTCCCTAAAGAAATTGTATGTAGGGCATTGCTCTTGATCCCCGTCATATCGCCAACGTAATTTAATGGGAAACTTTACAGTGTCTGGAGCCCTTGGTGTCTTACAGATGAAGGAGGGGGATATCCGCAAATTCTTTGCAGCTGGAACCCACTTAGGTGGCACCAACCTTGACTTTCAGCTGGAGAAGGAATAGTAACGGTAAATCTGAAGGGACCCTTGGAGAAGCTGTTGCTGTCAGCTCAGGCTGTTGTTGCAATTGAGAACCCTGCCTTGTTTCCTCCAGAAACATGGGCCAGATAGCCATGCTGAAGTTTGCTGCCACCTCTGGAGCCACTCCAATTGCTGGGTGCTTTAGCCAGGAACCTTCACTAACCAGATCCAAGCAAGCTTCAGGTAGCCAAGGCTTCTAGAGGCCACTGATCCCAGAGCGACCACCAGCCTCTCACAGAGGCGTCTTGTGTCAACCTAGCACCTTTGCTCTGTGTAACACAGACTCTCCCCTTCGCTTCATAGACACTACCATCCCATGCAACAACGGAGCTCATTTAGTGCGTCTGATGGGGGGGTTGGGGGGGGATACTGGCCAGGAAAGTACTCCACATGCGCATGCGTGGCACTATCTCCGGCGAGACCCCATGGGAGGTTAAGCCTGATCCAGGCACGGACCACAGCAGCTCCTGAGTTAACCGCTGTTCATCCAGAAGTGGCAAACTGGTCTGAGGGTGTAGAGATGCCCTCTGTACCCATCCAGCAGTTCCATAGCGAACATTTGTGCTGGAGTGGCCAGCGAGCCACTGAGGACTGGTCAGCAGCTTCCGAGCAGCTACTGAGTGGGTTGGAGCCACCACTGAGTGGTCCTGAACCTCTCTGCAGACACCTTTGTAAAGGGAAGAAAACGTGGAAGGAAAAGAAAGTTCCTAAAAGCTGGAAGAAAAAAGAAATTGTGCCTATTATTGGTAATGGTGGTGATGCTGTGTGTGTGTGTGTGTGTGTGTGTGTGTGTGTGTGTGTGTGTGTGTGTGTGTGTGTGTGTGTGTGTGTGTGTGTGTGTAAGGGAAACCTGCTACCTATAAATAGTTGTGGGGATCACCCAGGCAGTTAGGCTCCACAGCAATCACTTTTCCTTGCTAACACATTTCATTGGTCCTTGTATCTCTCTTCAGTATAATCTTTGCGGAGAAGTCTGTCACTGCTTAATTTTTCAATTGCAGATTTACTTATTTAATGTATGTGTGTGGGGAGGGGGTGGAATTGTGTGGGAGCACAGGTCAGAGGACAACGTGCAAACGTTATTTCTCTACCTCCCTCCACCATATAGATCCTGGGATTTGAACAAGGTTATCAGGTTTGGTGGCCAACACTTTGACCCGCTGAGCCACCTCACTGAGCCCAAAGTAATTTTCTTCGAGAGCAAACATTTGTGCATATAATCTGTAATTCTACATAGAAGGGTTTTCTTTCTTTCCCCTTGTGGGTTATTTTAATCATTTGTCTGATGTTAATAAAGATGGACTCATGAAAATGTATTTTCATAAGGAACTATTTCTATAAGTAATCCAATAATTCATTGTTGTTATTGTCTAAATCATTCCTATTTCAACTACTGGAAGCTCTTTTAGCTGATTCATATATAGCTTTGACAAACCACCTTCCAGAGGGTTACATTTTGCTTTGTTAGGTTTTCTGACAAAAAGTCACTAATTTATCATTTTGTACATTTTAATAAGAATTTTGGTTTTTATTCATAAAATTTTAAACATGCACACACATGTTCTTTTTGTAATTTTGGGAATCAAATCCAGGACCCTGTACATATTAAACAAGTGAACTTTTCACCAAGTTATGCCCTCAAACCCTAAACATATCCTTGATCTAACCCTTTTTCAAAAATAGTTACCACACATTTTCTAGCATCATGTGGCTTGTATTTTTATTTTAATAATGTCCCTTGGGATCTTTTGATTTCCTGAAGTTTGATTATAGAATTCTTTTATTTTCAGTATGGTATCTAATTCAATCTAATTCACTGCTGATTCTAAGAAATCTCTGCCTAATGTGATAAGAAATTTCTACATCTCCTCGGGAATCTTGTAGGTTTATGGTTGACATGTTGTGGGATTGTAAAGCATTTTGATTTCCTTAATGAGATATGAATCAAGGTTCAGTTGTTCAGCTTGTGGACTTCCAGTTGTGGTAGCACAATTTGAGGGTGACAATGTACATGCATTAGGCATTCCCTTATACCTTTGCCAACACACTCTTGACTTGACATTCCTCCCAGAGATGTTTTCCTGTCTTTATGCTGTGGCCGCACTGGTTGATTTCTGTGCCCTTACATGGTCTGGAAATCAGGTCATATAATCCTTCTAATTTTGTTCTTCTTTCTACAGTTTGTTTGGTTAGAACCCATTGTGAGTACACACTGCTTCTTGTATTTGCTTAGCTAGCACTCAAAAAGTTTTTGGTTGTGAGCCTAGCCTTCAATGGCTGAGCCATCTCTCCAGCCCTAGCACTCAAAAAATTAAAACAAAAATAAAGTTTTGGGAGGTCTTTTGCAATGATAGCTAATACACTTACAGGCCAAAGAACATCAAAGAAGAATGTGTTATAACGGCAGAAAATATTTCTGGTGCCTTTACTAATCAAAGAGAAATGAACAAGGGTAAGTGAGGGATCTTTATGCCTCTTGAAAACCTTGGGGGTATGGATGTGTGGACATGCATGTGTGTGTGTATCTATACTCGTATATGTGGAGACTAAGTCAAGTTTAAGCATCTTTCTCTTTTACTCTCCTGTTTGGGGGCATTTTCTCTCACTGAACCTGGAGCTCATTGACTGGCTAGATTGGTTGCAATTGAGACCGCATGATCCTCCTGTCTTGACCTTGTAGCTCTGGAAGTATACCCCAATGGGCCACACTTAGTTTTATTACATGGTCCTGAGGATCCAAACTTACCTCTTTAGTATTTAACACACTGAGCCATTCCCCAAGGCCCAAGATAACTGTTTTGAAATCTACAAATGTCAAAAGCTAAAGAGGGATTGGGAAAACAGGCATTACCATTCGGTCTGCTTGGGGTAAATTGTTAGTTTTGCTTTGCTGGAGTCATAACTGGTGGACACCGACAGTAGAGAGTAGGTGTTTAATTGAGTGAGGGTTATAACTGCTCAACCCAGTCTTTCATTTAAACAATTTCTTACTTTAAACCTATGTTTCTGTATTCTTGTCTGCATTTGTGTCTTCTGCTAGAGTGGGAGAAGCAATCTGTGGGGTCAGTGGGTTCCGAGACACACTTCTACACTGGAAGCCCATCTAAGCTCCCGAAGGGTGACTCAGCTAGCTACTTCTTAATAGTCTCCTTTGCAGGCCTTCAATCTCATCTTGTTCTACCAATTAGATTACCATGCCTCCATCTGCTCTTGGTCTTCTAAAATTTGTTCATGGCTCTCACCTGCTGCTGTTTTCTCTCTAGTTCTCTTTGTCCTTGCAGGCTTATTCTTTTATTAGCAATACTTTTCATCACTTCCATTTCTAGAGGGAGTAGAAATGAACAGCAGAGTTCAATCTGCCCTGCTGAAATGAAACCTGTTTCCCCAAATTACCACAAGAAATATGATGTCATTTTAAAATTTAAAAAGTTCCTTTAAAATGAATGCTGGATTTGACAGGTGAGGCCTGCTTCATTTCTTTATTGCTGTGATTTTTAATTAAGCATGAATCAAACACAGCAAACGTTGACAGCTTTATAATGTCCATTTGTCGTATGTTCAATCGAGCCTACCAGGGATGCTGTTTTTACAGTTCCCTCTTTGGCTTTACACGGAGGTTTTGACTCTGGGCCTGCTGCATGCAGAATGGCATACTGAAAGAGCTGTCAACAGGAAGGAGAGGGGATCTGCAGGGCCACATTCTGAGAATGTGTATCTAATCTGTATTTTTTTTTTTTTAGTCCACCTGATAAGGAGTTTAGGAAAGCAACAAATTTACTAATAGTAGAAATGTGAAAGAAGTCACATAGCCAGTAACAGACTGAGGAAAGTGTAGTATATACTGGATCTGGGGAGATGGCTCAGTTGATAAAGTAATTGCTACACAAGTGTGAGGATCAGGGTTCAGATCCTCAGAATTCAAGTTTTTTTAAAAAAGGTGTGCAGGCAAGACAGGCTGTAATCCCAGTTCCTGAGAGCAGAGATAGGGAATCCTCAGAGCTAACAGGCAAAGTACATGAGCTAGAATTAACAAGTACTGGATTCAGCGAGAGATGCTGCCTCAATATATATAGTAGCGAGCCCCTGAGGAAGGCAATCCTATCTGCTGTGGATCTCTGCATGTGTACAATGTACCCTCCACATATACACAATCATATCATAAATAACCACATGCTTATATGATACACACCAAACACACACACCAAAACCAAACAAGCAAAGCACTCTTTAGCCTATGTAGGATGTTACTGATTTATTATTGTGGGTCAGCCTACACAGAGATTCTCACAAAATTGGGGAAAGGAACTAAGCTTTAATTAGTGTCATTGGATATATAAATGCCGACCATGTATGAATTTGTCAGTTGATTCTTTAACATCATCCTTTGAACAAAACCTTTTTCTCTTCTGCTTTATAACAGTTTCATTTCCCTTAAAAGATAAAAAGCACCAATAACAGAATGAAAGCCCCAAATCTATGTTATGTCAGCGAATCCTTGATGTGTCTTAAAAACCCCACCTAAGCTTGCAGTTCCCGTGAGAGAGCAAGGAGTAAGGCCTTTCTCCAGCTGCTGTTTTTGCTGATGAGATGCCAAATGTCTTTACAGATACATCTGCAAAAATAAAATAAAATCAAAGAGAAGGAGTGGATGATGGGAATTCAATTATAGGTGCTCTGTTCTTAAAAGAAATGGCTCAGCAAAGGTGGTGAGTTTGCACGTACAAGATCACCACACAAGGATGATTTTAAATGATGTCCATGAAACATAAAAGGGTTTCATCTGATTTTTAAATATTGGTTTGTGCTTAATAAATGATGTATGAAATGTCCATCAACTGCAATGCAGAACTGGAGTGCACCATCCTGCTATGATCTTATTCGTTTAAAAATCCCGGAGGTTTCAAAATGTATGCCTTCTTTTTTATTTATGTGAAATCCAATTTATTTTTCACAATATTGTGAGCTATACTCCATAGACCAGTTATATAGCAATGGTTATAGAGACATTTGATATATAAATATTACTTATTTTTCACTCACATCTTGATTTTGCTATAATAATGCGATAAAAGATCAGGTAGTGCTCTGTAACTTTAAACTCTGCGTACTCAATAGAAAGTTTCATGAATTTCTTGTTTCCAATCAAAAAAATTTCAAATAATATCTGTTTACTCTTCATCTCACACTCTGTACCTTTCGGAGAACTTGCTTTTATATGTAAGGCACACTGGTTTTGACCAGTAGTTAACATTTGCAAGTATACTATTGGTCCCACTGGTCTTTTAAAATAGGACTATTTATTTTATTTCATGTGTGTTCCTGGGTGTACGTATGTGCACCATGTATACAGAAACCCTGTGGAGGTTAGAAGAGGGGGTAGGAATTGGAGTTACATGTGGTTGTGAGCTGCCATGGATGCTGCGAACTGACCCATGTCCTTTGCAAGAGCAAGCAAGTGCTGTCAGCTGCTGAGCCATCTCTCTAGTCCCACTAGTAATCTTTGTGGAGGATAAGGTTATCATGCAACCTCCTCACTTAAAACTTGGAATTTTAGAAGTATTTGGGCACAGTCATGGCACAGCTCATGGAAACCTTCAAAGGTAGCAACAAAAAGGTAGTTCTCTCTGCCTCTCCATCATCCCTCTCTCTCTTTCTCTCCTGTCATCTCTCCACTATCGTCTCCCTCTAAAACTATTTTGTCTCTCTTTCCTTCTTATTAAAAAGGAGGAGGAGGAGGAGGAGGGGGAGGAGGAGGAGGAGGAGGGAGAGGAGGAGGGAGGAGGAGGAGGAGAGGAGGAGGGAGGAGGAGAAGACAAGGGAGGAGGAGGAGGGGGAGAGGAGGAGGAGGAGGAGGAGGAGGAGAAGAAGAAGAAGAAGAAGAAGAAGAAGAAGAAGAAGAAGAAGAAGAAGAAGAAGAAGAAGAAGGAGAAGAAGAAGGAGAAGAAGAAGGAGAAGAAGAAGAAGAAAGCAGCAAACTTAGTTCTTGGCTAGTTGAGTTTGGATATTTTTACCCATCACTTTCTGAGTTAGATTACACATCTGTTCTTTAAAGCATCAAAATGTTACCAAAGTGTGTAGGAAAATTAAACTGCCTTTGAGGCTGGATGACACACTTTCAGTGTTCTCCAAGATAGGTGTAAATTGAAATGGAATGAAACAAGCAAGAGCAAACAGAGTAAGAATTAAAAACACGTTGCCTTTGTTCCTTCATTTCCTTTACCACGGAGTCTAATCAATACTTTACAACAGGGTTAATACACTGTCTTCAAACATGGTATTATTCTTTCAAGAGCGCACAATAACTTTATTAGTTATGCTGTCTGCAGGCTTTCTGAAGTGACAGCATTGTGTGGGTGTGTCAATCACAAACAAACCCGGTACCCTCTGTCAGAGTATTTTCCTTGTACACCAGCCTTAGCAGTGAGAGCCATACAGCTGCAGGTAATTTTAATGGTGGAAGTTCTAATTTTAATTAGTATAATTAGCTGAAACAAAATAAACCAAAAAAAAAAAAACAAAAAAAACAAAAAACCCAAACAAACCTCTTTCTGCTTACTGGTTATTGAATATTCAAATCTTACATCTGTTCTCTATTCAAGTGGAAACTGAGTTGCTTAATTTTGTTTCAGAGCAGTCCTAGTTTAAATCTGTATCAAGACACTAACTCAAATTCTCAATATTTAGGAGAGCTGGATGTTATTTGTGAAGTGATATTCACATATGAATTTTTGTGTTTCTAAAAATATGTTAAAAGTAAAAACACAATTACTTCGTGAGTAACATTCCTAAGTTTCTCCATTACTAGAATTTGTATATTTTGATTTGTATTTTACAAATGAAAGCAGAAAACCCTTTGGTATAGTTATACCAATGCCTACTCTAATCAAATTACTACTAAGAACAACGTTCTATGAGATACAAAGAAATCAACTATTTTGAGCTGAACATTTACAGGGTCACATTATATGAGGCAACTCAAAATGATTTCAAATGGGAAAATATTAAAAACAACCTATTGTGGGTTTTTTGTTTGTTTGATCTCATCAAAAAAGGCAGGACGGTTCATAGTAGAGTGATGCCTGAAACAATGCTGGTGTGACAGTTGGCTTTAAGGTTAACTTGTCACAATTTAGAACCACCTGAACATTATGCCTTAACTGAGGAATTGTTATTGAATGCCTTCATTGCTGTGGGACGTTCCTTCTGGTAGCAGCTCAGGAAATAAAGGAGAAGGGAGATGTTCACCTTTGACTCTCTCTGCCTTCCCTCTCGCTGCTGCTGGGGATTCCCTCAGGGACATCAGATCCAGCATTTTCAGGCTTCCTATGAGGACTGAGAAGAAGTAGCTCTCCAGGGACCCTCCCCACCCTCAAGGTAAGATTGGGATTACGGAGGCACTAAACTTCAATATCCTAGGCTCAACTACTACCAGATTTTCAACCTTTCAGGCGTGAAACAGCTGTTGCTGCTACTTTGGCTGTGTAGCCTAAGCAGTTGTAATAAATTCACAGAGATGATAGAAATAGGGTTGGGGTCCCAAAGAGAGAGAGAGACCATCACTCACATTGAAGCATCTGGAGAAGGCAAGCTTTCCTATTGATCAAGAGGGCGTGCTGGGAAGAGAGAACACACAGGAAATGCACTTGGTTTTTATTCCAACTTGGGGGGGGTAACAATATTTTTATTCCAACTCAGGGGGTGGGTTGTGTGTGTGTGTGTGTGTGTGTGTGTGTGAGAGAGAGAGAGAGAGAGAGAGAGAGAGAGAGAGAGAGAGAGAGAGAGAGAATATCTTTCCCCCTAGGCTGGAAGCCGATCTCACAGTCTGACTCAATAGACTGGTCTGAAAGGAATTAGTGCACAGGAAATGAAGGAGGAGGAGAAAGGGTCATGCTCCAGGAAAGAGAACCAGTGCTCCAGGCCATCAAATTCCTGAAATGCAGCAGGGGCCTTTGTGTAAACAAAGGTTTTACTGGGTGGGGATGTTAAAAGATCTGCATAAACGTCTTATAGGGTGGGGGAGATCAAAAGATTTGAATTCCTTGTCATAAACACAAGTTTTATAGAGTTTGATAGAAAAGATTCATTTTATGTTTCTTACAAATATATATTCAGTCTACCAGTTCTGTTCCTCTAGAAGACACTAATACTGCTGGGTTCCTTGTAACAGAAAATGGCTACTCAGAAACACAGATATGTAGACAGACCTGAAGGAGTTATATAAAGAGGAAGGCAGAGGTGGTTGCGGGGTTTGCTTTGCCACAAGCTGAGGAGTCCTAAGGATTGCCTCTTATCACCAGCATACAGGAAGATGCCAAGAAAATCCTTTCCATACAGCCTACACAGAAAGCGTGATCCTCCCAAAGTGTGGTGTTGATTTGTAGACTCTGAAACTGTGACACACTCCTCCTCTGTTGTCTAGAGCTTCGCTATGCTGTCGGGTATATTTACGGTTGCAGCCTTAGGAAGCTGGCACAGTGTCTCTGGCTATGTGGCATTCCCCTGAGTCAAGAAAATTTTTGTTAAAGGTTGCATTCCTAAAGTGCTGTTAAGAGCACAAGCTCTAGCTGGCTGTGGGGATGTTAGTGTAGGTGTGGAAGACGAGCCCACTTCCTTTAGTCGATCACAGGAGACACTTAACCAACACACAGTTGCTGAAGCCCATAAACAATACGACTTATTATTTTGATGTTCCTCAAAAAAATGAAACTCTGAACAAGGAAAATAAATGTATTATCACCGTCTCAATGATTTGTCAGAAATGACATTCACTTTAATTTGCTTTTTCCTCCTGGGACTGGAGAGATGACTTAGAGGTTCAGGGTTCTTTGTTGCTCTTGTAGAAGCGCTGGGTTCAGTTCCAGCACCTTCTTGTGTTAGACCCCCGAAAACTCAAGTATCCGGGGTCTCAGACCAGGTTCGCGGTCACCCCAATCACCAGGCGGATTCGAGAGCTTGCTGCAAACTGCACGAGGCTTTATTGTAATTTAACGAACTAACCCCATGTTAGCTCGGGTCTTTTACCCACCCGCCATGGCAGACGGCTAGAAAAAGACGGCTCCATGGGTCTCCCAAAAGATCTTATAGGGCAGCGTAAGGGGAGTGTCTAGGGGTACGCACAGGCTCACGATTGGTGTCCCTCCAGGCTTGGAGGGTTTGCCCTGTATTGATTGGTCAACTGGTTGTTATGGCTCATAGGCCCTCCCAGGGTGGTTGCTATGCTCTCTACGTCATTGTCGTGCGCTTGTCCGTAAAGCACACCCAGGGTCGTAAAGCATAGCGCCACCAGGTAACTTCTGATTGGCTCCCTGTCACGAGACAGGCATCTGACTTTCTAGTGTCTAGGTCAAGGTCATAGAAGCACATGTTCGACCATTATGGCTGCCAAAAGGGAAGCCGGTTCCTTCACTTGATACCTCACAATTTCCTGTAACTCTAATTCCAGGTGATCCAATGCCTTTTTCTCACCTTCAAGGATAAAAAGGAAAGGACAAAACTGCTCCTAGAGATGGTGGAGGAGAAAGTTTATTGTGGGTAAAAGGGAGACAGAGTCAGAGACAGGGTCTTCTAGGAAAGTCCATGTTAGGAGCAGGGAGGTGGTGGTGGTGGTGGGGTAGGAGTGGGGGGGGGGCAACTTCTGACTAAGAAACTGGCTAAAAGAGTAGACCCAAAAGACCAGGTGACCCAAATGACTGGATTATATAGGGAAGGGCAGTCTAGGCCCTGGGATGGAGAAGTTTAGGGTGGGGCCCTTATGCCAGCCAGGAGGGCCCAGTCACAGGAAGAGACTGGGGGATGCAGGGAGAACCTGGAGGCCAGTGTCTGCTTTCATGTGTTAAATAGGCACCTCAGCCATTTGTCCTGGATTCTAGAGACCTAATAGAAGGCTCTACGGATGTATGTGGTGCAGGCAAAACACTCATACACATAAAATTAAATAGAACAAACCCTATTTGAGCAAGACCAAAGTGGAGAATCACGGAGTAGAAATTTCAAATAATGTTATGGCCAGAAGTCTCAATATCAATAAGTTAACATTACAGTTTGTCTGGCCCTTCTGTCTTTAGCTTTGGCCTTGGCTTATTACAGTCTTGTGTCAGGTTGCAGTATTGCTTGGAAACACTAGAATCCTTTCATACCGAGTGAGCAAAGCTTCTCTGATCTAGACAGGTCTTGTACTAGTTTGAGGGAGTAGAGACAGAAAATGGAACAAAGCTGACAGACTGGGCACAAAAATAATTAGAGGGTGGTACATTGCATCAAGCAGAAGAAATAAAGAGTGTACAGGAAGCGGGAGTGTCAAACAAAGTAGACAGTGCCCTGGAAAAATATAAGTTGGTACAATATTAGACCCCTCCCATCTGAATAGTACTTGCAAGTGATATTTTAAAATTATAGAGGATTTGAATCCTAACTATATCTTTGTGTAATAATTTAATGAAGACAATTAGGCAATTTTTTTTGCAGTTTATGTATAATCAGACATGAAGTTGAAAGGTTGAGAGTGGTTTTGCCCAAGTTATAAAGGAGAATAGATATTTAGAGATCACATACTATTATTAAATTATCATCAAACTTGTTTTCTAATCTCAGGACAGTGGGCTTGCTGTGTAGTATGCTCTTTTGATATTATTGATAATAGTGTGATGTTTAATTTGTGTTTATAAAATAATTATTTTTACAGCATGTCATATGAAACATTTCAGTTGACAATCAGAATTTTCTGTATGTGTATGTACACCTGTATACTTGTGATAATATCCAGCAATAACCAATATAATACCTTTTCTTCCCCAGAAAGTCTTATCTGTGGAAATGTTCACACTTGATTACTTTTGATGAGACTGAGCTCAGTTGCTTGTATGAAGAGACAAGAGACTCTTCCCTCCTGTCAAGTGTGTGAGAGGAGAAAGGAGTAGAAGAGGTGTTTTAAAATTCCTCAAACTGTTGTCAGCAGGCTATCAAACAAAACAAACAAAACAACACAACACAAACAAAACAACACTGCCATTATTATTGGAAGACCACACTGTTCCTGTTTGCCTTTCTATTCTCTATGTTGTGATCTCCTTTGTTCAAATTATCTTCCATTTTCTATATTTGCTCTATTACCTTAGTCCTTTAAATCATTAAATTTTAATATTTTAGTCATTTCTTCCCTCTTCTCTAGTCCTTGGTGAACTATCCATTTTGTCAACATTTACCTGCTATTGATAATTTCAGGGAGTTCATGGCAAGTCTCCATTTATAACAAATACATGAGGGATAAATTCAAATATCCTCAAATTCCCCTATATTAAAGGGATATAAAATATACATTTGGGAGGGCATACCAGAATACATGTAGAAATTATAAAATTGAAGAATTACATCACTTCCCTCCTGTCAAGTGGGTCTTAAGTCCAATTAGACAGCAGTTAGTTAGCTACCAACATGTGTGTGGCACTTTTTGCCCACTTATTGCCATGCTTGTCATTATGGTGGTTCATAAGTGTTGCAGCTGGGTAGGACCATTTAATTGCTTTCCTCCCTTGGCAGCTTGCATAGTTGTTTTTTTGTTGTTGTTGTTTTGTTTTCTTTCTTTCTTTCTTTCTTTTCTTTTTTTTTTTTTTTTGTGCCATGGAGACTAGGTCATAGGAAGGGGGTTTTCAGGTTAGAAGCTACTCAAACCATACCAGTCTTGTGTCATAATTGTGTGGTTTCCTAGGAACCCACCCTCACCCCCCACCTCCACCCCATACACACCTGAGACAACAAGGGCTTCCATGGATTAATTCATGTAAATGTTTTTCATCTGTTCTATTGCTAACATCCCACTCATGTTCCTTTGCTATGGCCTTCTTTTGAAATGTATTAAATGATTGCACTGATCCCCAAATGTCTCTGTGCAATCTCTGTTGTCTCACTTTCTCTCTGTGGTGGCTTGAATGGCAATGGCCTCCGTAGGCTCATGTAGTTGAACACTTGGTTCCCAGTTGATGGAACTGTTGGGAAGGATTAGGAGGTGTGGGCTTGTTGGAGGAGATATGTTGGGGTGGGGGATGGGCATTGAGGTTTCAAAAGCTCTCTCTATCAGCCTCGTGCTAGTGGATCAGTTGTAAGCTCTCATGACTGTTTCAATGCCAAGCCTGCCTGTCGGCTGCCATACTTCCTGCCATGATGGTCAGGGACTGACCCTCTGAAACTGTAGGCAAGGTCCCAATTAAATGCTCTCTTGTATAAGTTGTCTTGGACATGGTGTCTCTTCACAGCAGTAGAAAATAACTAAGACATTCTTTTGATCTGTCTGGCTGTTATCTATATATTTCCTGTCTTCTCTTTTTAAAATTATTTTATTTTTTGAGATTATAATATGATTATATAATTTCTCTGTTACCTTTCCTCCCTCTAAGTCCTCCCATAAATGCCTCTTTCAAATCTGTGGCCTCTTTTTTCATTAATTGCTGTTGCATAAACTATGCATATGCATAGACATGCATATTCCTAAATACATAAATGCAACCTGCTCTGTCTGTATAAAGTGACTTTATGTGTGTTTTCAGGGCTGACCATCTGGCATGTTCTTTCCTGACAACTCTTTACCATGCTCTTGACTAAACTTAGGTAATACTATGCTTTTACTAAGATGCCTGCCTTAGGGAGCTGGTCCCAGTGCAATGAATAATCATGGTTGTCAACTTGACAACCTGCGAAGTGGGAACTTCAGTTGACAAACCATCAGTTGGCCTAGGATCATATCTGTGGGAAAACTTTCTGGGTTGCTAATTGATGGAGGGTGTGACGTCATCACTGTGGGGTGGTGCCACTCAAAGGCAGCTGACTGTAGGTTACATAAGAAGGCTACCCAAGCCGAAGCAGGTAGCAAGAAGTAAACAGCATTCCTCCATGATTTCTTCCTTAAGGTCCCATCCTGCTGGAGTTCCTGCCCTGACTTCCCTTGACGGAATGTAACCTGTAAGATTAAGTAAACCCTTCTTTCCCAAGTTGCTTTTGGTTATGGTGTTTCATCACAAAACAGAAACCAAGCTGTAAACACCCAGCTGTTATTTGGTACTATTTGAATGAACCTTGTGTGTCCAGTTTTAAAAAAAAAAAAAACCTTTGGCATTTTTTTCCCACTGGCTTTCACAATGCCTGATATCTCAGTGTGCAGTGCACTTGTATATAACAAACTGTCCAATATCTTGTATGACTTTAAAATGTCCTATGAATGCCTCAAGAGGAAAATTTCATCTGAACCCAGAACCTCTGTTTTTCATAATATGTAAAGCCCTCATTTAACTTAATTTTAGAATCATTTTAATATGCACCAATTTTAATGGTAGTTTAAATTAAGATACTGTAGTACATTAGTTGTTGGAACTTTCCATTTTCAGCTTCCTAAGAAGAAAAACAAGAAAGTTAAAACTTGACAAAACCCTAGGGCATCCCACTCAGTTACTTTCTTGCAATCTTTAAGGAATATGTGGAAAGTGTGTGCTCGAGTGAGCGCCTGTGTGAGTGTGTACCTGCATGTATGTGTGTCAGAAGGTAGTTTCAGCTGGGACAGGAAGCAGCTTATGGAGTGTTCAGAAGGTGAAGTACACAGGACACACTTGAAACCCGTTCCTGCCCCACTGGCCTCCAGTGTCTTGGCACAAACAGTGCCACCTCTCAGTCTCCACAATTCCCTATCCCCACTCAGAAGTTTCACCAAAGTATCTCAGGAGTCAATGCCAGGCAGTAAATCAGTTCTTTACTTCTGGGACACTAAGAGAAACCGGTGGGGTCAATCTAACCAATGGGAGTTTCGTCATCCATCACTCCTCATGATCTAAATGACTGGGACAGTGATACTCCACTGTGGAAATAATACTGGGCCCCTCCTTCTCTAACAGCTTCTGGATTAGTTTAGAGTGAAGCTCAAAGAATTTGAACTGGTTCTCTCAGCATCCTAGGCCATCTAAGGGGCATCTTCTATTGATACTGATTTGGTCCACGGTTATTAAAGGTAGAAAATGGAGGATTTAACTTGCTGTTGGGAATTGTGTATGGGTAGGGGACAGTTAAAGGTGCCCTCCCAGCCAGGTATCTAGATTTCCTTTTCAGTCTTACTGGATTGACTCAGTGACATTTGCTCATTGCCTGACAGGAAGCCCAGTATACCTGGAGAATTAGATCCCAATCTACATACCTCAGCATTACCTGCACACTTGAAAAGAATCAAAAATATGAACAAAAGGAGCAAGAAACCCCACTGGTGCTTGACTCCCATTTGTGCACATGGTCATTTAATAAATACATGGTGGACTTAGTTTATGATTTTAGGAACTTACACAGACAATTCTTTCTTTTTCTTTTTTTTCTTAGAAAGAAAATTATTTTACATGTCAATCCCAGGTCCCTCTCCCTCCCCTCCTCCCTGCTACCCAACTAAATTTTGCGCAAACAATTCTAATGGGTAGCAGCAGAGTGGGGGATCCGGCTGTGCAGAGGACCTCCCAGAACAATACCACATCACAGGCAAGGAGCACAATCTTTCCAACCATTTCCATTGAACATCAATAGGGAGAATAACCTGGCAAACAGAACCTGAATAAAAGGTCGATATTTGAATACACACACACACACACACACACACACACACACACACACACACACATATATATAAAAGAAAAGGAAATATGTAGCCAAATCCACACTGTACACATATAGAAATGTTTCCAGACCATAACATCAAAAGAGAATCTAAACCCAGTCAAGCGGTGGTGATGCACACCTTTAATCCCAGCACTTGAGAGGCAGAGGCAGGTGGATCAATCTGAGCTCAAGGCCAGCCTGCTCTACATCGAGAGTTCAAGGACAGCCAGGACTACACAGAGAAATCCTATCTCAACAAACAAACAAACAAACAAAAAGAAAATGATTTTAAAATAAAATTTCTGTGAAACTACTCTCAGATATGTACTCACATAAAAATATACCCAGTCACTGAAGATGTTAGGAAAAGTTTGCTACAGAGACTCACCATAAACTTATTTATAGCTCAAGCGTGTAGGAGGACAGAAAAAAAATCAAGAAATGCTGCAATTGAACACAGCATTAAAAGAATAACTATATACACTCTGTATCAGAGATAAAATATATATGAGATGATACTAACAGTAAAAATACTACATTAAAAAGAGATACAAACCCATAGACACAGCAGTAGAAATGATGCAAAATGGAATAAGTACAGGAAAAAAAAAAAAAAAAAAGATCTAGAGAGATGCTCAGAAGGTGAAATGCTAACCACACGGCAAGAGAATCAGAATCTGAGTTTTGCTGGTGGTGGTGGTACACATACCTTTAATTCCAGCACTCAGGAAGCAAAGGCAGATGGATCTCTGAATTCTTGAGGAAGCTGGTTTACAGCCAGAGGTACATAGAAAAACACTGTGGGGGAAAAAAAAAAAAAAGACCCCTGAGTTTGGATTCCCTGTATCTATGTAAAAATCAGGGCAAGGCAAGGAGTCACGTTCCTGTATCCCAGGGTTGGGGAGGCAGAGACAAGAGGAGCCCTAGGACTTGTTGGACAGCTAGTCTGGTCACATCAGTAAGCTCCAGATTCAGTGAGAGACCCTGTCTCAAAAAACAAAGTGAGTGGCTGGGTGGCAGTGTCGTAAACTTTAATCCCAACACTCAGGAGGCAGAGGAAGGAGGATCTCTGTGACAGCCTGGTCTACAGAGTGAATTCCAGGACAGTCAGAGCTATGCTGAGATACCCTGTCTCAAAAAAAAAAAAAAAAAAAAAAAAAAAAAAAAAGCAAACACAATCCAAAAACCAAATCAAAACAAAACAACCACAGGTGGGACGCATTTGAGAAAGACACTGAGCAACCCCCTGTGGTTTCTATGTGACTGCACATGTACCACATGCATGAGCATAGACACAGACAGACGAAAGAAAGTTTATAGTGTATCAGTTATTTCCAGAAATATGTCAAATGGCGTTGTATACATGCAATTGAAGTTTGTATAGGGTACAAAGCAATAGAAAAAAAATGCTTGAAGAAATTATCACGAAAGTGAAGGACACTAGCCCACTAGAACATGTGGCTCCAGCCAACCTTGCCCATTCCCCCTGCCTTGCTAAAAACCATTAGATTACATCCCTAAAGCTAGCCATTAAGGTCTGCTCCCTATGTGGCCAGTTCCTCCTGCTGAGGCTGACTACCAAAGTCCAGCAATCAGAAGTCCTAATTAACATGCTCAATTAAAATCAAGCAACTCATAGTAGCACCTCCTTTACCTTTGTAAACTGCCATTTTCCTATGCACCACCTCTGTCTCCCCTCTATCCAGTACCCTCTGGGACAAGTACCCCTGCCCCCATTACCTATTCCCTTCCCCTTTGTCTCTCATTCTCTGTCTCCTTTACCAATGCATCCTAGGCCATCCTAACACAGATCTCCTCTTATCCTCTTAAGGATGACACCTGCAAGGTCGTTTGTTGCAGTTTTCTGCCTGAGTTAAAAAGCATCCACTTTAACTTTTCTTCCTTGCTTAAAAAAAGGATCTCTCTGTGAAAACAGGTGTGTGGGTGTCGTCTGTGCCTAATCCAGGGTCCAAGAGGAAGCCCCCGCCCCCAGGGTGGGAGTCCCCTTCACAAAGTTGTTTCAAAAATTATAAATTCACAGGTTAAAGGAAAGAAAGCAACATAAAAAGACAAGTGGAGGCACACACCTGTAATCCCAGCACTCAGACAAGAGGAACAGGAATTCAAAGCTCACACCTGCTCTATAGTGAATTTGAGGATTGCCTGGGTCTGATGAGACTTTGTTTCAAAGAAATAAAAGTCAAAAGAGCCCCAAACAATTCTAAACTATCCAATACAAGCATTAAAAACATTGTGTGGTTTTTCTAATGGAAGAGTAAACAAGCTGCTTCCTCGTTGTTTATAATTAGTTCTGCTCTCAGCACTAGTGAGAGACCCTTTTTGTAGTTGGCAATGCTTCAGAACCTTTAAAACTGTGTGTTAGGGGAGGGGCAAACATGTGAAACACAATTCTAAAACCAAAAAATTTACATGTCAAAACAGGCAAAAACAAAGATTTTAAAAGGCACCATGGAAGAAAGAAAAGAACAGAAATGAAAGCAATGTGGATACATTGCATACATAAGAACTTTTCAGCCTGGTAGAGCCCCAACAAGGTCCTTAGTAATGATGATGGCAGGAGGATCCGTAGTGAAAGAGTCACTCATTACTCATGCTGGCTGTGTAGGGACTCAGTGCGCATGTGTGAGCTCCCCCTTATAAATCCGCAGAATTATTCTCCTCTCTCTCTCTGTTTCCGGTGGTCAACCACTAACTCTCCTCTCTTCTCTCTCTTACCTTCCTCCCTTCTCTTCACTTACGCTCTCTCTTACTCTTTCTCTCTTCTCTTACTCTGCACTGCTCTCTCTCTCCCTCTCGTTCTCTCACCCTATAATAAACTGGTTAAAGTGCTCTCTATAGTCCATGTCCATTTCTCGAATTTCCAATTTAAGCAAAAGAATAACAAGGAGTTCAAGGCCAGCCCCAGCTACATAGACAGTCCAAGGCCAGTCAGGACTATTTGAAGTCCTAGAATCTTTCTTATTGTGTGAGGTCTTTTAAAAGAGGATTGGTGGTTTAAAAGTTAAATAGTGTGTTTACAATGAGGGAGGTGGGGGTAGGATAATGGCATATACAAAAGTGAAATCTATAAAGGACAGGAGAGGACAAATGGAAAGATATGAGCATGAGAATACCACATGGGTTGGCACAGTGTCAACCAGGAAACAAGCTGTGAGAGGAACGTAACAGAGGAAGATAACAGTCAAGTGTCAAAAGGAAAATAATGGCAAAGTGTAGCATGGTTGTATGTGGGCCCAGGAGAGGACACTGCAAAGACCATTGGAGCATCATTGCACACCGGAAAAGGTTTTCAAAAGAGCCATTCTTCTGATGCAGTGGTCAAAAATTGATTATCGATTACAACTTGTGGTGTGTGTGTGGGGGGGGGTGTGTAGGTCAGAGGAGGACATTAGTTTTGTCAGGATGCCAGCCAGCAAGATCCAGTAATCCTCCTGCCTCTGTCCCCTAACCCTCTCCTCAACACACACACACACACACACACACACACACACACACACACACACACACCCTCTGAATGCTGGGGTATGCAAGCCACACCTGGCTTTTTACATGAAGATCTGAACTCCGGTCTTCATGCTAACACAGCATGCACTTTTACCCATGAGCCATCTCTCCAGCCCAGATTTTAAGTTCTGATGCTAAAAACCTAACATAACCCTGGTCAGGTTTTCAGGTTTCCAGAAATACCAAGAGTCACAGTGTCTTTACATGTCAAAATATGGACTTTTTGACTTTGATTACCTGTTAAAGGTTCAGCCCAGTTTGTTATGGTCCCATGCTCCATCCTTTCCTCCCCATGGAAACGGCCATTTGTCATCCTTCCTTCCTGACTCTTCTTCATCTTAGGAGTAAGGCTGCCTGCTTGTGAATTGCATTAATTTTCTCTAGCCCAGTAGCACATTATTGCAACCCTCCCTTAGGTTAAGTTTCTGTTGTGGGTGTCACTGGCTAAAACCATGACCTTGAAAAGGCAGCATTTCCTCCTGGAAGCACAGAGGATGGATGGGGTCAGCCTCTTTGTCTTTCCCAGCTTCTAGAGGTTTCCAGTATTCCTTATTTTATGGCCTCCTACTCCATCTGTCTGCCTCACATGCTATGTCACTGGTATGGCTTCTGCCTCCACATCTGTTTCTCCGCTGATCCCTCTTTTACTTTTAATTACCCTATGATTACATAAAGCCCACCCAGACAACTCAGGATAACAGCCCTATTTTAAGGTTAGCTGTCTCAATACGATGTGTGCAGTCCCAGTTTTTCTTCGCTCTGTACCATAATATAATCTCAGATTCTGGGGACAGGAATGTGGACATTTATCACTTCCTGGGGGGGCAGCAATTTTCCTCCTACTAAACTTTTCTAACATCAGCTTTTGTTATTAGTGACACATACCTCCAATTGCCAACCCCTGCCAATCAGATTTCATTAACTGCATGTAGCTTAAGCACCTGGCAATTCCATGTATCTTCCAGTGTAGTTAGGCATGCACTTTTTCAGTGTGGTTATTTGGGAACTGACTGGCAGGACAGAAAAGTCTGCCTACACATTCATATGAGTTTGACTTTTATATTTTAAAGGGTTTGTAAGAAAATAGTTGTTGAACAACGAGAGCATTGGGTATGTTAATAGTGAAAGCTGCTGTATGTATTGGAAGCAGGAAGCTTGAAATACCAGAAGAAACTTCTTCAAGGCTAATGGAAGTGTTCTGTCCAAAAAGACCTGCTTAACTCCATCCATCCCTACCCCATTCCCATCTGCAACTACCTTGGATTAATGGCAGGTACCAACAAGTGCCATAGAGCTGCTGCCAATGGAAATATTGACCTTGTATGCCATGTCTTTATTTCAGTTTTGTACAGATACTCTGTGAGTAGAGAAGGAAATGAAACTTAATAAATAAATAAAAATATAGTTAGTTCCACAGAGAAATAATGAAAACAGAGAAAACACTTCAAGTTCAAAATAGTTCAAAATTTTGTGACTAACATTTTTTAAAAATCTGTCTTAATTTTGTTTTGGCTACTAAATGATAATTTGGACACATTTAAAAAGTAAGTGAATAATGAATGTTTATATGATTTCTAGTGGAATGTTTACTGAAAGCTTCCTTAAATTTATGTATACATACATTATTTTTTCTTTTCTTTTTTCCTTCTATCTTTTTTATTTTTTGAGACAGGGTTTCTTTGTGTAGCTTTGGCTGTCCTAGAACTAGCTCTGTAGACCAGCCTGGCCTTGAACTCACTGAGATCTGCCTGCCTCTGCCTCCTGAGTGGTATAAATACACCTTAAACTAGAAACTTTCAGGTTTGTTTTTATTCTCTTTTTTTTTTTAATGGAGTAAATCTCATCCTTGATATAACAAAACAACTCAAACACCCATCATATTTCTTTTTTAACTTCTCTCTTAAAGCAACTCAATATTTGGCTTTCTGTTTCTCTCCCAGCTGGATTCTTCTCTTTTCTTTCCATTTTTTTTTCTTTAGACACATGGTGTTGGGGGAGGTACCAGTGTTAGAAAAATGCTGGCTATTGGAGTGAAAATCTTCCCTCTTACAACTAGGCCACAGTTGGTACCTTTGGACAAAAAGAAACCAAATCATCCTGAAAGGCTTAAATAAAGATAACCTGTGGAAGTTTTACCTCCTGAATGTTACAAGAAAGAAAAATCCAAATGATTCTCAGAGGTCTATGTATTTTCTCATTTAATTGTGTCAGTAATGACAAGGAACCACCACTGAACAATTCCCATGAGTGGAGTTCTCAGTTACTAACTGGAGGGGCTTGATCACCCATTTTCCCACCCCTGTCTGGTATAGAAAGAACAAAAGCCCTCTCCCAGCATTATTTTACTTAATGCTCATACCATTGCCATGCTCCTAGAGCTATTATAATCTTATTAATGAAGGAAATAGAATACGAAGTCATTTACAGAGGGAAATGAATCTCCCAAATACATGGGGAGGCAAAAACAATGGTCTGGTTAGAACAATGGTCTGGTTTGTGTTACTCATTCATTCATTCATTCATAAAATAATTCAGTGCTTCATGGATGTGAAGCAGTGAGTTAGACATTGGAATGCTGACATCAATAGGTCAGGGATCTGTCCCTGGAGTTTCCTTGGGAAGAAGACAAAAAGCAGGGTTAGATTACGTAGTTGTGTTTCTAAATGTTAGTGAAGATCTGACAAAGGAGCTCAGTTAGGGAGGGTGGCTATCCTAACTGGAAGGCTCATGGGCCTTGGGCTCAAGCTGAGACCATGGAAGCTAAATGCCTAGCCAGAGTGTGGCAGGAGAGCTTGGTAGGGCAAGGGAAACATTGCAGGCAAGTATGCAAACCAGTGGGGACGAGTCCTGTGCAGTGTAGGCGAGACCACAGAAGTCACAGAGACAAAGCATTTGTGGAATGTTTTTGGCAGCATCTAAGCACAGAGTGTTTTAATTTTTGTTTTGAAACAGTGTCTTCCTGTGTAGCTCTGGCTGGCTATGTAGACCAGGCTGGCCTCACACTTACAGATATTCACCTGTCTCTGATTCCTGAGTGATGGGCTTAAGGGCCTGTGCCACATACTTGCTCAAAGCACATCTTCCTTTTAAAGAACATTTAATTTGCTTGGAGGAGTTCACTGTTTTTCCCAGGACAACGAGAGAAGTTCCTGTGTGAACCAGACTAGACAGGATGACGTAACTCTTTCCTCCCCGAAAGTCAGGAGGGCATGGGATTCCTCCATTGCTTTTCTCTCTTTTCCAACCGCTATTTTTAGAGTTTTTTTTCCTGTTCTGCAGGTAGTCCCTGATAGTTTTTTCTCCCTCTGGTATAATAATAGGAAAATTACACACAGCAAAGCTAACACATCACCCACTGGGCTATAGTGAAAGTGTTATCACATATTTTAATTTTAAAAGTTTATTTTGCTAAATTAATATTTTTCCAGCCCTCCTAATATATACCAATGACACATGTCCTCTTGGCAGAGGATGGTGGGAAGCCATCCCAGTTCCCTCAGGGGCATGCCTGGGGAGGAAGTCAGTGCTCCTCTTTAAAAGGAAGATTGTGGCTGCACCAGTAAAACCTGCTTTGGTGGAGTACAGCAGTCAAGACTTGGATTTGTGCTTTTGTTTTCCTGTAAATCCCTCCTGGTTTAAATTCCTCAGGTCTGGAAGCAGGAGGCATGTAATGCTGGCCAAACCTTTCCCGTGACGTGTTCAGTTGTTCATTGTTGCAGCATGAGGACATGTATTGCTACAGGTTAAGACAAGGCACAACTCTGTTTGTAGCTCTGCCAGTATGCCGTTCTGCGTAATAGGCAGACGGAAGCCTTTAGCTAAGTATTCAGGTAGTTCAGAGAGCAAATAGCTTGTGCATCTTCAGGCATCCACTGTAGTGTTCTGGATTAGCTGCCCTTGTACACCAGAGCTTTTCTTAGCTGTGTCTTGGGCTGGGGAGGTAGACTATGACCAACCTTGCAGGATGTGCTTGTCTGTGCACAGCATAAGAATATATGGGGTTAGGGTCCTAGAGATGCCCCAGCAGGTAAAGGTGCTTGCTGCTAAGCCAGATGAAGCCATTGCAATCCCCAGGCAGGACTCACATGGTAGAAGGAGAGAAGTGACTCCTACAAATTTGACCTTCACACTCAGGCTCTCTCTCCCTCTCTATTTCCCTTTCCCTTGCCCCCCCCAAACATGTGAAATACATAAAAAAATGAAAAAATTTAAAGAATATACAAGATTAACCATGACATGCAGATAAACATACACACACACACACACACACACACACACACACACACACACAGAGATGTACACATAGAGATACACACACACACACACACACACACACACACACACACACACACAGAGAGAGAGAGAGAGAGAGAGAGAGAGAGAGAGAGAGAGAGAGAGAATATCATGATTTGGGTTAAGGGTAAACAATTTGTAGAAGTCACCTCGGTATAAGTAACAGAGGCAATACTTGAATCTTAACTATCCACAGATTCTAAAACTCCCTCAATACTGTAAAACTTAGATCGTATTTTAATAGGCTTGGTATAATGGTGCACACTTGCAGTCCTAGCACTTGGTAGACAGATGCATCAAGTTTATGTCGAGCTGGGCTAAATAGTGAGATATTATCTCAAGAAAGCAAAAACAAGCCCAACATACTGGTGCTGACTTTTAATCCCAGCATTTGGGTGGCAGGGGCATGTGGGTCTCTGAGTTTGAGGCCACCTTAGTCTACAGAGTGAGTTCCAGGACTGTGGGAGCCACACAGAGAACCCTTTTCTCTAAAAACAAGCAAAAACTTAGTGCAGTACTTGGTGATCCTTCTTTATTTTCTTGACTAGCAAGCAGTATGGAATTACTGCCCATGATCAGATGGCTGCTAATGGTGGAACAGAAGCCATCCAATAGCATGAAAGCAACCAACTTTAGGGCAGGAGAAATGATGACTCAGAGGGGACTAACTCTGAACCACCAAGCCAGAGGACCCAAGTTTAATCCCCAAGACCCAGATGGTAGAAAGAAAGAACTGACTCATCTCAAACTGTCCTCTGACACCGCTTTGTACATTGGCACATCCATGACTGTGTGAATACACACACAAAGTCAGAAAACAAATGAATAAAATGCATAAACAATTTTAAAGTGTATCATTTCTATGTGTTAAGCCAATGTGTTTTTTAACATCTCTAGTCTTATTGGCAAGCAGAATTTTAAGAATTTTCTATAAATACTTATAAATGAATTTCCCATGAAGTCAATTTTTCTTACAGCATATGTTCTGAATGACCCCCAAGTATATGCAATTTGAACACCAAGGCAACAGTGGGAGGAGCAAATTCACAGAAGTCACAAAACTGTTACACAACATATTTGTCTTTTCAGAGTATTCTACAGTTTTCTTAGGTGAACCTACAATCCAGGCTAGGCTTTTAGAAAAGTACATTGCAGGTGGTAAACTAAGGTTAAAACAACCAGAAAAACAAAACAAAACAGACTTCTAGCCACTTACTTATTAGCACACACTTTGTAAATATAGAGTTGGGAATGTACATTATCTTTGATGGATGGAAGTTCCTGCAATGAAGGCTTTACTGTGTGAAAAACAGCGGGAACAGTGCATGCAAAGGCTGGGAAGGGGCCTTTTCCTTTTCAGACTGAGCGGTTTGAGATTATTACTGTTTGGCAAGCAGGAGTAAATTGGGCCACAACTTCAACAGATTTGTAGAAGTATTCCAAGAGAGTGTGTCGGTGAATGAGTCTCAAAACACTATGTGGTTCTACTACAGCTTCATTGTCTGATGACTTATTCGAAATTAACACACTCAGCCCCCAAGGATTCATGTCACACTACCAAGTATGAAAGCTGCTGGTTTCCAATCAACTAGCTCAAGTGTTATATACAGAACTTCCAATGGACTGTTAGCTCCCAGTGAATATGAGGCTCTGGGTCCACAGTACACACATTTTCCCAACCAACAAACCAACCAATCAACTAACCAACCAACCAATCAGCTCCAACAAACCAACCAAACAAACAACCAAACAACCAACCAAACAACCAACCAAACAACCAAACAACCAAATAACCAACCAACCAACCAACCAAAACCATCTGTGTTAGCTGCTTTTCCTGATGTTGTAATGAAATATTCTGATAAACAGCTTGAGGAAGCTGGGGTTTATTTTGGCTCACAGCCTGTTGGTATGTAGCAAAGAAGCTATGACAACAACTGCCCGAGAGAGATGGTCACATTGTATCCAGTCAGAGAGCAGAGGGAGAGGCTTGTTCCTGCTTAGCTGACTTTCTTCTATCTCCTTCTCCTCCTCCTTCTCTTTCTTCTTCTTCTTCTTCTCTCTCTCTCTCTCTCTCTCTCTCTCTCTCTCTCTCTCTCTCTCTCTCTCTCTCTCTCTCTCTCTCTCTCTCTCTCTCTCTCTCTCTCTCTCTCTCTCTCTCTCTCTCTCTCTCTCTCTCTCTCTCTCTCTTTTTATGCAGTTCAGGAGCAAGCCAAAGGAAATGGTGCCATCTACTTTTAGAGTAGCTCTTCCTACTTTCAATTAACTTAAGATAATCCCTTAAACGTTTGCCCAGAGACTTGTCTCATGAATCTAGATTCTGTCCAGCTAACAATCAATATTAAACATCAAACCACCTCACAGACTACAGAGATGTTTTGCCTTTTTTTAAAAAAACCAAAATAGCAAACGCAATAACCAACCAACCAACCAACCAACCAACCAAAACCATCTGTGTTAGTTGCTTTTCCTGATGCTGTGATGAAATATTCTGATAAACAACTTGAGAAAGCTGGGGTTTATTTGAATGATTTCCTTTCAATAGAAATCACTATTCTTGTATATATCTGAATATCACTTAGGAGAGTATCCTGTTTTGTTTTGTCAAGGGTCCTGTGAGTTAGATATTGTTTGGGGGACAATGAACATGAAGTTTCCTTTAAAACAGCTATGGTTTTAAAAGCTCTTTAGGCAGGTAGAATTGACTGTCCTCCTTCAGGAAGAGCCTGGCCTAGATACAACTACTTTGTATGACATTCTAAAGGGTTACCCAAGTGTTTAGGACAGGTGAGATGTCAGAAAGTTCCAGTACCATGAAATGTCTCCATGCTCTATCTTATTTAATGAACACTCACATGAAATTCTGCAAGTTACATGTTAGCCCTAGTTTAAGATAGACATATGATACTCAGGAACCTTGAAAAGCTTGCCTTAAGTCAGCCAGCAGAGGTGAGTTTTTAGGTTCCATTTCTTTCTCCCAAGATCAGGCTCAGCCTAGCTCCCATTTGCTTTACAGGGCTAACTTTGTTCTTGTATTAACCTCAATGAACGAGGTTCTTTTCTTTTTCAACTTTCATTGCATGTACTTATTGTGTGTGCACACGTGTTAGTGTAGATGTCAGAGGACACCTTGCAGGAGCCAATTCTCTCTTTCTGGGTGACCTTTAGGTATGAGAAAGAGAATACTCCTTCCAATGTAGAGCTGAAGTTCTAAGCATTTCAGAGTGGAATTACTTTCTTGAGATGCCCAGAATAGCTGGGCAGTGGTGTCTCACGCCTTTAATCCCAGTACTCAGGAGGCAGAGGCAGGCAGATCTCCGTGAGTTCAAGGCTAGCCTGGTCTACAAGAGCTAGTTCCAGGTCAGTCTCCAAAGCCACAGAGAAACCCTGTCTTGAAAAACAAAAAACAAAAAAACAAACAAACAAACAAAAAAGATGCCCAGAATGAATGAGATTAGCCTGAGATTTATTTTGATCAATGCACACCTTTGGAGGATGTCAAGTGCACCACAAATACTTACCATTGTGCAAAGAAAATGGCAGGTATTTATTGGGAGATGATCCAGATGCTGACCACATTGTCAGGAACCTAGGCCTTACGTATGTCTCTCTTTGTTGTCCCCCCTTTTTTTTCTTAACCACTAACAGTGAACTAAAGAAATTTGGAGGATTGCAGTATAGATGTGAGTTATTAAAGGGAATATAATGCTAATTGTTTCTGTTATCAAATTTTAGTATTGGGTGATGCATAAAATATATTTGATAGTAAAAATATAAAATCCAATGTGACAAAAAAAAATCCAATGTGACACTCCAAGCTTCCTTTCCAATGTATAGACTACGGATCTGGTTAATTTTTGGTGTGTGAATTTTTTTATTTGCAAGTGGTTTTTATAATGAAGTTTATAAAAAGGTTTTAAACACAAGAAATCTGGAGGAAGATTCTTAGCTCCTATTTTTAATGAGACTGTCACATTCTCTTTGTGCAGACTTCATAAAAATAGTTTCTTTGTATCATACTGTGACATGACACGGTGTCATAAATGATTTCTGAACTAGCTAGTGTATTAATTATTTTCCTTTTTTCTTTTTTGTTATTGTTTTTATTTTTTTGGAGACAGGGTTTCTCTGTGCAACCCTAGCGGTCCTTGAACTCATTCTGTAGACCAGGCTGGCCTTGAACTCAGAGTTCCATCCCGCCTATCTCTGCTTCTGTAGTGCTGGGATTAAATGTGTTCGCTACCTCCTCCTGGTCTATTAATTACTTTTCTTGTTGCTGCAACAGAAACCTGACAACTCCAGTTTGAGGGAAACAGTACATCATGGTGGGGGAACCATGTTGGCAGGGCTGTGAGGTAGCTAGTCACATTGTGTTTACAATCAGGAAGCAGATAGAAGACAGGAAGTGAGGCTATGATATAAAACCTCAATGACTATATGCCAGTGCACACTTCCTCCAGCAAACCTCTACTACTACGATGCCACAAACTTCCAAAACAGGTTCATCAGCTGAAGACAATGTACCCAACATTACGAACCTAAAGGGGGCTGGCAGTGTGCTCTGATCCTACATCCCCAACATCAGAGATCAATACATTTTGTAAACACATTTTTACAAACTGGAGCAGAGCTTGAACCAATCTGATTTTTAACAAAGCCTGCAGTTGGCTTTCATCATTCTAAAGCTTGATTATCAATGGTTTATGATCATGTCCACTGTCACTATACTTTCATTTAATTAATTAATATTTGAGATTATGTTTGATCAGATAACTGAACCCAAGATAAATGATTTTCTTGTCTTACTTTGTGCATAGCAATAACATTTTTGATTAGTCAATATTATATAGTTAGTCTGCTGTAATGATTTGTCTTTTAAAAGTGTGAATTTGTTCCTGTGTAATTGATATGCTGGGAATGAGATTATTATAAGGGAAATTTGCACTTAAGTGCAACTATTTAATTAGCTAGACAAGGTAATCGAATTCATGAAAACTTCTTACATTTGAACTGAGCCTTGAAAGAATACACAAAACTTGAACTCACACATGACAGGTTTAAGCAAGGTCTCTCACATATCCTGTGGTGATATATTGTTTATCATCTAATAAATCTTGCCTGAGTATCAGAATACAAAGCCAGCAACAGCCATAGAGGCCAGGCAATGTGGTACACACCTTTAATCCCAGCACCTGGGAGACAGAGGCAGACGGATCTCTGTTAGTTCAAGGCCACCTTGGGCTACGAGACATTAAATCTGTCTAAAAGAGAAATAGAGCTCACACAAAGGTCATCTCAGCACTTGTCATCCCACACCTTTAATCCCAGCACTAGAGAGGTATATAGGACAGAGGCAGGGTCTCAGGCTACATTCATTGGGAAGTTAGTCTCCAGCTGTGTTGAGGAGAGGATGCCCGCAACCTTGGTAGAGGTAAGTACTCTCTAGTGGCTTGGCTGCTTTGCTTCTCTGATCTTCAACTTGAATCCCAATATCTGTCTCTGGGTTTGTATTATTCATGCTATAATATCCATGAAGTGATACAAACCCTTGTTGATTTCACAGTTTCTTTCACCATTTCATACCCACTTAAAAAACTGCTCCGCTCACAAATAAACTTCAGGTCTTTTGTAATACAAAGTGTTGCAGTAATTATGTATTTTAATCCCATAACAAATATACAATAAAGCTAGCACCTCGTTAGGCATTTCTTTTTTAAAATGTTGTTTTGACATTTTGGGGGTATTATATTCCAATAGTGTGTTCTTTTGCACAGTCTGGTAATGTTAGAAAATCTAGTGTTGCACTAAATCAAACAAAGTACAATATAAGCAAAGTTAGCAACTGTTACAACCCTTATTTTAGGACATTTTCTTTTACAATCACAGTTTTTTTTTTTTCCCTTATTAGTAACACCAAAATAACTTGAAGTGTTTACTATCAGGATAGCTTTAAAATACTTGATTCGGGGAACAAGACTGTAAGCCCAGTGTTTTTGAGGTAGAAGCTAGAGGATCAGGGGTTCAAGGTCATACTTGGTGTGATGATTGGTTTTATTGTGAACTTGTGGCAACTAAAAACACCTGGGAAAAGAGTTTCAGTGAGTGGTTGTCAACACTGGTTGCCTGTGGACATGTCTGTGGGAAACTGTCTTAATTAATTAAGCTAACTGATGTGGTAAGACCCACTCCATTGGGCAGGGTGTCCTGAACTGTGTAAGAGTGGAGAAACAGAGCTGGGCACATGGAAGCAACAAGAATACATTTGTTTTACTCTGTTCTTGCCTTTGATTGTGATGTGACCAACTGTTTTGGGACCCTGCCTTGACTTCCCTGGTCTGATGGACTACAACCTGGAATTGGAAGAGAAAATAAACTGTTTCTTCCATAAGTTTCCTTTTGTCAATGTATTTTGTCACAGAAACAAAAGGCATTAGCACATTAGGCTACACTAATTCTAGGCCAGCCTGGGCTATTTGAGATCCTGTCCCTGTGTCTCTGTCTCTGTCTCTGTCTCTGTCTCTCCGTGTGTCTGTGTGTGTGTGTGTGTGTGTGTGTGTGTGTGTGTGTGTGTGTTTGTATCAGTTTTCATACTGACACATTTTATTCAAATATACATTCCTCACATTAGATAATAAACTATATGAGTCTCAATTCAAAAGCACTGTATAAAAATAATTGCATTTCCTAGGCTTTTTCAGTTTTTAGTAGTATCTGTCCTTGTTGACCATTTATCACAGTGATAATACTTGAAAATGGCTCAAATTGGCCTTCTTTGCACAGAACTGGAACCAAGTTTGTTGGTAGGTGCCAAAAGAACTTCTCAAAAACACCAGACACTTGACATCACAGGAGGAAAATGTCAAACCTAAATCTCTCCCTTATTGTTAGTATTGTGGTTGATTTTTCCCTTTATAATATGGTGCCTCATCCTATGAGGTTCCAGAGATTGGTGGGACTGGGTTGGTGAGGGCATGGAAAAGAGGTCAGACATAAACACATGCACAGAAGAGCTGGGTACACGTGGGCTGGGCTCTCTGATGGAGAAGCTGCTGCACCCCAGAGGAGAAGCATGGTTTTTAGATGCATTTGAACAGGGAGGTGGGTTTCTTAGACACAGATAATCAAGCAGTCAGGTTTATTACATAGAGCTGAACAAGGAGGCAGGTTTAGATAATCTTGGTAGAGAGATCAGTCTCTAAGGCCATAAACCTCCTGGAGGAGAAAGCTATAGTGGATATCTTTAGCACACACTGTCAACATTTGTCCTTGGGCCCAAGGAAGGAAGGCTTTGCCAACACCAACACTCTGAGCTTACCCAAGGAAGATTTTGTTGTTCTGATGGCATTGAGATACCAGTCTTTGACATGGCTGTGCCCATGTTAACAACACACATTTATTCAGGACTTTGTTGGCTCCCTACAGTACAGTCCTTTATTTATTTATTTATTTATTTATTTATTTATTTATTTATTCTTTTGTTTTCATATTTTTTGTCAGCTATCAAGAGTAGTAGTCTGTCCATGTCTATCAGTGACAGCCATCCTTATTATACAAAGAGAAGAGTTGATTTGATAGTTAGCTCTGTAGATGTGTCATTGATGTAATTGACAAATGGAGGGAAGCAGCTGTTTCTAGGTGGTGTATATGGCTTGAAGGCCAGATCTGTCCCTACCTCCCCTAACAGGGACACTTTTGACCAAGTCTTTTGTTTTGTTTTGTTTTGTTTTTTTGTTTTTTCCTCGAGTCCCATCTGAAACCGAATAAGATACCCTGTGAGCACATGCTGGTGGCCATGATGACGAATGCTCTAGAGGCAGGCTCTTCATCGTGAGAGGGATGACTCGCCATAAGGCTGATCCCCGTGTATTAACTCCACAGTCAGTGAACTTGGCTTCCTGTTTGCAAGGGGACATTTAGACTTCATCATTCTGAACCCACTCCGTGCCTCAGACATTCCCAATAGCAACATATCATCGCATTGTCTAGTTATTTGTCTGTGTCCTATTGAGTTTTTCATGGCTAGATTATCCCAGGAACAAAACTAAGTTATCTGATGGTCTACAGTGGCTTTTGAGAAGAAATCAATGGGTAGTGGATTTGTTCTTGTTAATGAAGTTTTAGAGGCTGTACCGATTTTCTAATATAAGATGTGGGGGAGGATGAGGACCACAGCGAAAGAGGCATCAAATGAAAACAGAATAAGTGAATTAAACCTTGGACTAGAATTTCTTCTGGTTTTAAAGAGACACATCTATAACAGTATCTTTTCCTGCTGACCTACCCTGAACATGATGTTCAGTGGCATTTTCTTTCCCATTCCCGAAGAACGTACTCTATGCCTTGAAATAGAAAGTTGAACAAAGTAATTATGTCTTATAACTCCCTTCTTGTCTTTCGAGCTAACATTTCTGAGATTTAGAAATCAGTGTAATATCATGAAGCAAGATCCTGTAAGCCGAGAACCCTGGAATGCGGATCACCTTTCAAACCAAGTGCACGCTGGTATGCTAGTTCAGATCCATACGCAGGCTGGCTTTCTGAACGATAAGGTGTATGAAAAGAGCATAGCTAAATGATTTTTGTAGTTAAGGACAGTGATTAGAGCAAGGCACGGTAGTGAAATCCTAGCACTGGAGAAGTAGAGGCAGGGATCATAAATTCCAGGCTAGCCTGGACTGCACAATGAGTTCAAAGCCAGGGGAGCCTGTAAAATGAGATTTGCCTAAAAATAAAATAATATGAAGTTTAAAAGAAGAAAAAAAAAGCCCAACCTTATTTGTTCAAATGATGTTTTGCATCAACTCATTTATTTCTCGATATCCTCCCCAAACCCATCATTTCACCATGCAGTGGCGGGCAATCATGACCTCTCTGGTAATGAAAGTGCAGGGAGAAAATAACAGCACCCAATGGCCCTTTAAAGCATTTAGCAATTAAAGGTGACTTGTCTAGAACCCATTTATCGTGAACAAAAACATGGTGAGACTCTGAAGTTTTATCTCTGTAATTATTCATTGCTTATTATTTTGTTGGGGGTGCAGCCTCTCTGCTTCCGAGTCAGTGCTATCTGTCATAGATTATGATCTGTCTTGACCCGAACAGTTTTCTAAATTGCGCTGGGCAATTAAATGCTCTGTGATCGTGATAAACAGCATCGTTATAACTGGGAGGCTGGAGATCTACATGAAAAGAAGCTACTGAGCAACAGAAGTCTCTGAGCCAGAGCTGAAAGAGCTTCTGGGAAAGGGAAGGAGTCACAGTTTGCTTTGAAACAAAAATCCTATGAGTGTCTCAAAGGATTTGAACTCCAGTCTCATTGTGCACATGCCGGTTTGTGGATATAACGCCCCCCCAGCTTACTCTTTAACACAGAATGCCAAGTAAATTGTATTATATTGCAATGCCAGTTAATATATTTGTTAATTGTGAAACGTTGTGTTTGTTTGTTTGTTTTTTGTAGACTTTCCATGGCTTGGTCTCCTAAACCTAAGGTTTCTGTTAGACTCATTGGGGACTCTTAGTAAATGGTAGACAATAACAGATTTTATATTTTGTAGCAATGAAAAAGTTCTAAGCAACCTCTCAACTAAGTTTCATGAACATTTTCTTGGTGTCTGAGACAGGGGAGGTGACAGTCTACTGTAATCAACAAAATACTCTTTTCTGAAATAAAACAGTTTTTGCTAATATGTTCAAAATATTAAGCACGTAGACACATGTGTGCATGTGTATTCTGCTGCCCAAATGAAGCTGACAGTCTTGATTTCTTTTCAGAAATAATACATTTTGGATCTTTTCTCTTAAACTGCTTATAAAAACATTTGAAGAAATATGAATATAATTCCTTTCCCTCTACTGTGTTCTCAGTGTTGTATTTTCTAGTTAATATCAAAGCATTTTAAAAAATGAAGGTTAATCCTGAGTAAGGTAACCCAGTCACAAAGAGACAAACATGGTATGTACTCACACATATTAGACATAGAGCAAAGTATTACCAGCCTACAACCCACACCTCCAAAGAAGCTAGGAAACAAGGAGGACCCTAAGAGATGCCTACATGGTCCCCTGGAGAAGGGGAAAAGGACAAGATCTCCTGAGCAAATTGGGAGCATGGGAGTAGGGGAGAGGGAGTTAGGAGAAAGAGAAAGGGAGAAGAAGAGTAAGGAGGAAGACACGAGGGACCAGGAAGATTGAGTTGGGGGAAAAATAGAGGAGAGCAAGAAAAAAAGATACCATAATAGAGGGAGCCATTATCGGTTTAAAAAGAAATCTGGCACTAGGGAAATGTCCAGAGATAGACTAGGATGACCACAACTAAGATTCTGAGCAATAGTAAAGAGGCTACCTTAAATGCCTTTCCCTGATAATGAGATTGATGACTACCTTATATACCATCTTAGAGCTTTCATCGAGTAGCTGAGGGAAGCAGAAGCAGACACCCACAACTAAGCACTGAGACGAGTTCCTGGAATCCAGTTTCAAAGAGGGAGGAGTGATGAGCAAAGGGGTCAAGACCAGCTGATGAAACCCACAGAAACAGCTGACCAGAAGAAGGGGGAGCTCATGGACCCCAGAATGACAGCTTGGAAACCAGCATAGGACTGATCCAGACCCCCTGCAAGTGGGTGTCAGTTAGGAGACCTAGGTAGTCTATGGGGCCTCTGGTAGTGGAACAGTATTTAGCCCTAGTGTACATTAGTGGACATTGGGAGCCCATTCCCTCTAGAGGGATACTCTTTCAGCCTAAACACATGGGGGAGGGCCTAGGTCCTGCCCCAAATGATGAGACAGACTTTGATTATGCCCCCAAGGAAGGCCTCATCCTTTGTATGGAGCAGAAGAAGGTTGGAATGGGGGTTGGTGGGGGGCATGGGAGAATGGGAGGGAGAGGGAACTGGGATTGATATATAAAATAAGATTGTTTCCAATTTAAATTTTAAAAATGAAGGTTAAGAAAATCCCTAGAAATAAGTATATTAAAATATATAAACTTCTGACATCATGAGCCTCTAATGAATGAACATCTGGAATGATAAATAAACTTTCAAATCATCTATAAACTGACAAACATTAAAAATTCCTCAAGGAAGTAACTCAAATTTAAGTTATTCTTGCATAATGTACAAAACCTTTAAGTCTGCAACAGGAAGTTAAAAAAGAAACCTTGATGTTTGAAAATAAAAGGTTATATTTCAGAGAGGGCATGAGAAAATATCCCATGAAAGGCCATTTCTATAAACAAACAGCGGGGAAAAACAAGAATGTTAAAGACAAGGAGAATATCCTGACCCCTCAGTGGGACTCAGTGCCCACGAGCACATCTCATTATGGAAGTCTTTCGAGCCTGGCGCCTTGAAAACTCAGTTTGACCTTGATCAGGTCATTTCATCTCTCAAGGCCTGCTTTCTCTCATGTCAAAGGAGGAGGTTTGTTTTAAAAAACTTTAAAGCCCTTGTTTGTAAATATTATAAAATTATTGCTCAGATGCATGGTATGATTGTTAAAAATTCTATAAATGCATATATATTTCTTGAATGTACACTGTGCCCTGGGCTGCTATGCTGAAGAATCTCACAGGCACTAGGTCTCTGATAACCAATGACTACCTAAGAGGAGTACAATTTCTCTCAAAGTTTGTATATTCTCCCCAAATACTGATGGGAGAACAGCAGTATCTGTAGTGGGCACCCAAAAGACATAGTTTATAATAATAGGTGATGTGCATCATTATCTCCATAAACGAGTTAAATGTAATGACCTCTGGAGCCCAGCTAATTATATCCAACTCATTATTGTATGCATGTTTATCTGGAGTAAAGTGTATTTCAAAGATCCGTGCCCCGAGTCCAACGGTAAAGGTCAAAGCTCTTAAATTTATCCAGTGCACATCACCTAAGGAACTAGTGATGATGCCCATTAGATCCGTTCAGTTCAAGATAGAGAGATTGATGTCACAAGGCAGGGACTTTCCTACAACAGTTCATTTAGCAAGTGTTAGGCTAGCAGTCCATTAACTGAACACAAAAACATTGGAAATACATATTCTTCTTGTTTGTTTTCATGTTGTCTGCTGCCCTGACAATGGAGGGGAAACAACTGTACACGTCAGAGCTGGCAGTCTTCTTTTCTCCCAGGCTTGAAATAACTGGCAGCGTGGCTCTGAAATGCAGGCACAGCACGTCATTCTTGTTTGATGCCTTTTGTTTTTGTTTTGTTTTTTTCATGTTTTTATTTTGGTGCATTCCCCCATACCCATTATTAGGTATTACCTTAGTGCTAAAAAAGAAAAAGAAAATACTGGTTAGGAGTGTAAAGAGGAAATGAAAAAAATTAGCTCACTGCTTGTCTCCTGTGTGTTGTTGGGCTTGTGTGATTGGTGTATTTGACTTTGTAGTAATTTCACAGTTTTCTCTATAAACATCAACACTGGGAAATGAAAAGCACCACCTTCCACCATGAGGATGAGCACCAATTATTTATGTGTGTGTATAGTTTGCCTGTTTTCCATCTATTGATCTTCAGGTAGAGGCTGAGACTGAAGTAGATTTAATGTGTAGATGGCTGTTCTATCTTTATACTTATTGCAATTAATATCTAGGAGAGCCATCGGGAAAAGGCAAATTGCCATTCTTCTTGTTTTTTCCCACTTGCTTCTGAGAAAGTGGGATAGAGGAGGATTATTTTCTATCTAACTGAAACAGACAGTTGGACTATACTGAACTCAAAATCCATGGGCATTTCCCTCAAAGTATCTTTTAGTGAAAATTGATAAGGATAAAAATTATGTGGGAGAAAAAAATTGCAGGGCCATTGCTCATAGCAGAGTTATTTGAATGGTTCCCCAGGTCAAGCAATCTGTCAACTATTTCCCTCTAGATTGTAGGATTAGTGTATAAGGCCAGATGCTTATCCTGTATATCATTGGGTACTTATTTTTAGAATAAGACTGAGCATATGATTTGACACTCTGAGAGGAGACTTTCGAAGATTTTACTTCCAAAAATCTGGTGGGATATTATAGTAAAGTAGAATTCCTTTACAAAATATAGCTGGAAAAACTAAAATGCAGTTTGAATATATTTAAAACGAGTCTCCAAGGCTTTCTTCACTAAATAAAAAGATTGCAAATTAAAAGCACTCAAAAATTGTAGTTGACATTCAGAAACTCATTAGCTTCATTCTTCTCCAAAAATCACCATAGCAATTAGTCTAAACTTTAATTGGTTAAAATTGCTCCTCATTAAGGCGTTGATTTTTTTAAAGACATTTTCCCTCCATCTCTGCCTCTGGTCTTAAATTTTTTAGAAATTAAAATTCTTATCCTTGACTGGTTTCTGACATGATTGAGTTTGTTTGTTGCATTTCATCTGTCCAGAGACGGGAGTCTTTCCTGTGAACTTTCTCACTCTGGTTTCCCCTGCATAGTCAAATGTCTGAGAATCCCATGCTGATACACTGCTCACTAATCTATATTTTCTAAGACAGTAAGTAATAAATGTGCACAGAATATCCAATTTATATTCAGAAATTTCAAGTAGATACTTTTGTCAATTTTACTCTCTTTGTAATGTAATCTTAACATCTTCATGTCAAGTTAATGTTCACAGTTTAAGATATTACTTCCTATTAAAATATAATAGATGCCATCTTAAAATCACCCACTATGGCTTAATATAAACTTTCATGTTCCTTCCCTCCAACATGTCTTCAATAGCCATGGTTAAAATTAATTCAGTATCTTCCTGTGCAGATATTATGGTAGAAATATGGAGTAAGAAGGCAAAAGAGATGTGTAATATGATATGAAAATGCTTATGAAAAACAGGTAAACTAATGCATTTAACTGTTAAGAGAACAAAGACAATGGGATAGACAGGGCAAGGTAGAGAAGACTATAGAAACAGAGACTTTACCATCTGAAAAGCAGGTGATGAAACAGAATACGGGTAAAAGTGCACATGAAGCTTGAACTGAGTGTTCAAAGGTGTGTTTTATCAGATGGTTAGTGGACAAGGGTGCCTTCCATAGAAGACCTGAGGTATAGGACAGGAAAACACACAACACATTGAGAGAAAATGAGCTGTCAACCTGGCTAAAGTAGATGAGCAGGCTGAAGACTGACACAGGGACCAGCTGATGGATGACACCAAGACAACAATAACCATGAATTCTGGACAAGAATCAGCAATTTTAAGCACAAAAAGAGCATAAAATATAGTTTCTTCCCTTGGAGGATACATACTATATATTTGAAGAAATAGAAATAAAATGTTTCCAAACCTAGATTTGGCTTCTCTTTAACACAATTTGCACCGAAATTGAATAGAACAAGAAGCATAGATCGAGAAGCTCAATTGCTTCTGAATTGACAAGATCTGTGGACCATAGAATTTTGAAATATGAGAATATAAGCAAAGGCCCCGAACTCCATCCTTTTCACCAATGTATAGGTAGCATGGTAGAAGTTTAAATTATATTCAGCTAATTTCTTTAAAGAGCTATACAAAGAGAACAAAAGTATAAAATAAGTGACTGAACAGACACAGAAGTAACAAATATGGGCTGGAGAGATGGCTCAGTGACTAAGAGCATCTGCTGCTTCTGTAGAGTATCTTGTTCCTAGCACCCACATGGTGGCTTACAACCATCTACAAACCCAGTTCCAGGGGACCCAGTACCATCCTCTGGCATCCTCAGGCACTGCATACATATGGTGCACATACATACATCCAGACAAAAAACATTCATATACACCAAATAGGTAAAATAAACCTTAAAACTAACAAATAGGACAAGAATATTAAAATGATAGGAGTGGATTAGAAGAAGGTTTACTTTTCAAAGAGATTTTATTTTATTTGAGGCACTATAAAAAAACTGTGATGTAATTATGGCAATTCATGATACATATTGTGATTCCTTCGACAGGCACTGAGAACAGTGTAAAGATGCATACTTGAAATGATAACCGAGGAATTCAAACCTAAAAGAGTAAAGTGGAATTGCAGGCAAAAGAGGAAGGAGAAAAATGTGGGTGATCCCAGTGGAAAAGAAATAGAAAAATACTATAATCAGATCAAGAATCTCTCTTTTAATAGGAGGAAGTAATCTACTATAATACCAAACAAAAATGTCCACTAAACTGGCTTATCCTATCAAAAGACATATTCGTGTGTGTGTGTGTGTGTGTGTGTGTGTGTGTGTGTGTGTGTGTGTGTGTGTTTATGCCCACACCTTTGTGTGGATGCATACATAAATAGGGAGACTAGAGGTCAATGTCCAGTGTCATAATTTTATTTTGAGTCAGTTTCTTTCATTGATGTTTAAGTTCAACTAGGCTGACAGACTAGCCTTAGCAACTGCAGAATATGCAGTTTTTAAAAGCACATAGGATATCAGAGATGTACTGAGCCCTAAAACATGTCTAAATAAATTTCAACAAATTGGGAAGTTGCTGAGTTTATGTCCTGTTAATGAATTATAACAGCATATGGAATAAGAATGCTGTTAGTTATTTATTGGGGAAGATTACTTACACTGAAAACCCAGGTTAGTCATGACAGCCTTTCAAGACCCGACTGGAAAAGAGAGGATGTGTCCCTTTTCTCAGCCCTATATTCTACATACCTTCTGCATACCTTTGACCACGCCCAAACAGGCATGGTCAGCAGTACAGGTACGAAGGTGTCTCCCTACAATATCCTGACCAAAACATGCATAAATTGAAATAAACATAATGTATAGAATAGTCTGAATTATTTGGAATTTAAATGATTGACTCCAAATAACGTTATCAGTCAAAGGTAAGATCACAAAGAATGTTTTAGTTATAAAATATTTAAATTTATAGTTTGTGTTGAATGATACCTGGAAAATATTCTTGACCAAGTAGAAAGAATAAAAAGTATGAAATAATTATGACAGATTCTAAAAAACAAAGAAGGAAACAAACAAAAAACTCAATGATAGTCAAAAGGTTATGAAAAAATGCTAAAAAAATGACTGCCAATTCTATAGCAGATAGTTTTTAAAAATAGTTAGATTTCCTGGCTTTATTTCATTGCTGTGCTAAAACACTCTGACATAAAAACAACTTAGAGGAGGGAAGGATCTATTCTAGTTTACAGGTTAGAGTCCATCTTTGAGGGAAGCCAGGTCAGGAACTTAAAGCAGAAACCATGGAGGACCACTGTTTGTTGGCTTTCTCAGGAACATAGCTGGATTTCCTTATACAGGCCACCTGCCAAGGGAACAGTGCTGTCCACAGTAGACTGGCTTCTCCTATTTCAACTCACAATCAAGACAATGGCCCAGAGACATTCCTACTGGTGAATCTGAGCTAGGCAGTTCTTCAATTAATCAGCTGTCTCTACGCTCCAATTAATGTTAAGCAGATAGATAAAGGTAAGTCAAGACTTTCTAGATAAAGAATAAGTGGAAGAAATTGCAGATGTTTTTAAAATTGCTTTATTTTTATTCATGTGAATGTGTGTATGACAGTGTGTATGTGAAGGTGACTGTAGAGGACAGAGGTCATCAAATTTCCTGGAGTTGATGTGACAGGAAGTAGTGATCTGTCCAACATGAGTGCTAAGAGCCAAACTCTGGTCTTCTGCAAAAGCAGGATGTACTCTTAATCTATGAGTCACAGCTCTCCTGTCCATGACAGGAGATTTAACTGTAAGAAATATCAAACGGTATTCCTAAGGCTGAAGAAAAATGATATCAGATAGTGATCTAGAAGTAAATAGAAAAAACTTACAGTGGTAAAATATATACATTACACAAAAATTTACCACTTCATCATTTTAGTGTACGCTTGAGGGAGTTAGATACAATTCCTTTGTCTAATCATTTATTTCTACAAGTTCTTCATCTTTCCCCAAATTTCTCATTTATTTATTTCAGTTTTGTTTATGTTTTGTTTGATTAAAATATTACACCACCTAAGGGAAAATTAGTTACAATATAGTATTCTATCATATATATAATATATATATATATATATATATATGTGTGTGTGTGTGTGTGTGTGTGTGTGTGTGTGTGTGTGTGTGTGATATATACAGCAACAAGTACACAGGTAGAGAGAGAGATGCATTTATAGTAGTAATATCTTATATATAAAAGGTATGATGACATTGAATAATACTATACTCTTTATGGAATACATTATTTAAACAATTTAATAAGAGCACATGGTGAAAGAATAAAGATTAATATTATGAACTAGAGAGAAACCATTAAAATATTTAAAAAATATGTATAGTTAAGAGTTCAGTAGTGGAGTTGAGATGGGGTACTAAAATGTAGTTGTGATGGCTACTCTTGGTTGTCAACTTGACTATATCTGGAATGAACTATAATCCCGGAATGGAGGACACACTTGTGATCCAGACCTTGAGGCAAGAAGACAACATGCCTTTGATCTGGCTCTTGAGGCTGGATGATCCACCTTTAATTTGGGCCCCATGTTCTGCTTGAAGCCTTCTATAAGGACAATGAAAGAAGGGAGGGTTTGTTCTTCACCGGCTTGCCCCTGCCTCATCTGTACATCAGTTCCTTCTTCAAGATCCCAGAAGACCAACTGAGAAACCCAGCCTCATGGGACTGAGCAGCTACTAGATTCTTGGGCTTTCCATTCACAACTAGCCATTGTTGTACTATAGCCTGTAAATAATTCCAACTCATACAGACTTTGGTACCAGAAGTGGGGTACTGCTGTGACAAAGGTGACCTTTTTTGGGAGGTGGGGAAGATTGTGGAAAAACTTTGGAACTTTGGGCTAGAAGAGCCTTTGAGTGTTAAGAGCTCTGTGGGAAAATAAGAATGTTAAGAGCAATGCAGAAGATGGAGGACTGGCTAGTGAAATTTCAGAAGGAAATTTAAAGACTCTACCAAAGCCATTTGTTATTTTGAATTAAGAGTCTGATTAGCTGGGGCTGAGGAATCAGCTGTGATTAAGAAAGATACCAGAACTACTAAAGTAAAATTTTGTTTTGCTAGGATACTTGATGCTGGTTGGCTGGAGATAAGAAATTAGCAGTGATTAAGAAGAGACCAGCATCGCTGAAGTGAAATCTTCTAGGAAGTGTTTTCTGAGAGTACAGAGATGCTGTATTCCAGAGGCAGTCTGGAATACAGTCTTAAGGTTGTACCTCAAGCTGGCAACAGGAGTTGGTAATGTGTAAGTGTCACCCACGTAATACTGGTTTTGAAGGCATGAAGGAGTTGTGGAGAGCAGCTAAGGTTTGTCACTATGAGAGACCAGTAAAGGTATAGCTTCAGTGACATTTGAAGGCCCAGGACTGCAGGGGTCAGTTGTACTGGCTGGTTTTGTGTGTCAACTTGACACAAGCTAGAGTCATCAATGAAGGACACTCAGCTGAAGAAATGCCTCCATGAGATCCAGCTGTAAGACATTTTCTTAGTTAGTGATCAATGGGGGAGGGCATAGCCCATGGTGGGTGGTGCCATCCCTGGGCTGCTGGTCTGGGTTCTATAAGAAAGTTGGTTGAGCAAGCCATGGGAAACAAACCAGTGCTTTGTAAGGAAGATGAAGGCAGGAAGCTTGTACACTTGAAGAGAACTAGCAATTGTTTCCCAGAGCCCACATAAGTCGCTCAAAATTGCCTGAGAGACACAATGCCTCTGGCTTTGTGGGACCTGCACTTGCACTTATGAGCACACACACACACACACACACACACACACACACACACACACACACACTTATACATACACAGAGTTAGAAATGAAATAAACATTGACAGAAAACAAATAGATAATTTAGAAGGAAAAAACAACAACAAAGAAGAAACAATAAATAGAGACACTAAAGTGGTACCAGATAATTACATTAATTCAGATGATCTAAGTAGTCCAATCAAATAGCAAGGATTATCACACTACATTAAATATAGTGTGCGAAACCCAATGTTTTCTACACAAGATGCATTTTTTTTAGTGCAATGATCAAGAAAAATGTAAAAGAATAGACTAAGAAGTACCACCCATTGAAAGCTATTACAACACACTGAGAAAGTTATTCTGCGATTTTCTTGACTCTTTGGCCAGGTCGTACAGATCCTGGACTGTAATCCAATCTAATTAATCCAATCTAACCAAGGAGAAACAAAAACAAACAAACAAACAAACAAACAAAAAGCAACCTCTACAGAACTGTCAAAGTTATTAAAGTCAAGAGGGAGATGAAGAATGTGTCCAGACTGAAGACTAGAGAGACCTGCCATGGGTGGTTCTGATCAGTGTCCCTTAAACAAAACTATTGTTGGGACAATTGAGCAACCGTTAATAGGATTCTACCTACTCTAGAAGTGTAAATGAGTCCCCTGCCGGTGCTGGCTTCCTGATCTTGATGGCGGCATTCTATTGTGCCGAGCAGACAGGAGCAAGTCCTTTTGTCTAGTCGGTAAACTCTGAAGTGTGAGCGTCCAGGCTTCTCCTTGAGAGCTTTGCAAACAGTTTAGGAAGATGTTCTGCTATCCTGGAACTTTTCTAGATGTTTACTGTTTGCTTTTGTAGGTCTGGGAAGGTTGTTCAATGGGTAAAAACACTTGCCACGCAGGATTGATGAATATGGTTCGTCCTTGGCACTCACATAAAAGAAACAAAAACAAACAAAGTACAGTTGCTAGCCAGCAATTCCAAGGCAGGCAGGAGGTGGAAAAAGAAGTGGGAGGCAAAAACTGACTACCCAAAGTTGTTCTTTGACTCCCATGCCACTGTATATATGTGCCAACACACACACACACACACACACACACACACACACACACACACACACACACTCACACACACACACACACCATAAATTTACACACACACACCATAGTAATATGTAAATAAAATTTTTAATTTGTTTTTATAAATCTAACAATGAACAAAATTAGAGTGACCTTGAAATTCTTTTTTATTTTAATTAGAAAGAAAATTATTTTACAGGTCAATCCCAGGTCCCTCTCCCCCCTCCCTTCCCCCCCCCCCAACTAACACCCTACCTATCCCATACCCTTTCTGCTCCCCAGGAGAGTGAGGCCTTCCATGGGGGAGGGTCTTCAAAGTCAAACCCCCTTGTGTCTAGGCTCAGGGAATATCCCTCCATGTGGGATGGGCTCCCAAAGTCCATTCCTATGCTAGGGATAAGTACTGATCAACTACAAGAGGCCCCATAGATTTCCAAGGTCTCCTCATTGACACCCACATTCAGGTGGTCTGAATCAGTCCCATGCTGGTTTCCCAGATATCAGTCTGGGGACCAAGAGCTCCCCCTTGTTCAGGTCAGCTGTTTCTGTGGGTTTCACCAGCCTGGTCTTGACCCCTTTGATCATCACTCCTCCTTCTCTGTAACTGGATTTCAGTTCAGTTCAAGGTTTAGCTGTGGGTGTCTGCTTCTACTTCCATCAGCTGCTGGATGAAGGCTATACGATGGCATATGAATTAGTCATCAATCTCATTATCAGGAGAGGGCGTTTAAGGTAGCCTCTCCTCTGTTGCTTAGATTTTTAGTTGGTGCCATCTTTGTAGCTCTCCAGACATTTTCCCAGTGCCTGATTTCTCTTTAAGCCTATAATGTCTCCCTCTATTATATTATCTCTTATCTTGCTCTCTTGTGTTCTTTCCCCAACTCCACCTCCCTGCCCCATCATGTCCTCCTCACCCCTCCACTTGTCCCCTTCTCTTTCTCCTAGTTCCTTCTCCCCTTCCCCTATGTTCCCAATTTGCTCAGGAGATCTTGTCCCATTCCTCTTCTCTGGGGGACCATGTATGTCTCTCTTAGGGTCCTCCTTGTTTACTAGCTTCTCTGGCAGTGTGGATTGTAGGCTGGTAATCCTTTACTCTATGTCTAAAATCCACATATGAGTGAGTACATATCATGTTTGTCTTTTTGTGATTGGGTTACCTTGCTCAGAATGGTTTCTTCTAGTTCCATCCATTTTCCTGCGAATTTCAAGATTCCATTGTCTCCCCACCTCCCTGAGTAGTACCCCATTGTAGGGGGCCGTTTCCTGCATCCTCCATTACAATAATGGTGCCTAAAGACACCAAGATGTAAATTACTTCAACAGGCGCTGGGTAATCTCCATTCCTTTGATCTCTGCCTATCCCGTGGCTCATTTGGCCTGAGGAGCTGAAGCCATTCATAGGGTAACACGTCCCAGGCGGCTGGCCAGCCTTTATTAGGGATGGGTTTTCTTAATTCAGGGTCTCCGCTCTGGTAAGCTTATGCATTAAAGCTTGTCTGCAGAAGGATCCGAGTGTCCTGCGTGTATTTCTTGCCGGCGAGAAAATACAGCGTGCGTGGGACATCTGGTGCCGAAACCCGGGAACATGTGAACATCTCTGGCACCTCGGAGACCCCTCTAACGGGGCGGATTCAGAACTGCAGGATGGTAAATTCGGAGAGGTATGTTTTTTCTGGACTTTGGCTTGGGAATGTTGCTATTTTGGGAGGTTAATATAGAGGCTTCTATGCTTTTACTAGGAGCTATTTTGACTTTTCTCACTGTTGTAGCAATCTTAAAAAAGTCCAGAATTACATATCAGAAACCGAATGTAGTGAGAGATGGGGCGCGCCTAACAATAAAATATAAGAAAAAAGGACCTCCCGGGATGTCTACTATCAAGATTTAAAGCTTTAAATCTTGATAGCTCTGATGACTCTAAAAGCTCAAGAGATAAAGTTTTAGAGGAAACAGCTCAGCTAGATGACTCAAAACCTAGCCTCTGCCCTACAACGAAACTAGAGGCCTTGGAGCTGAGCAGCTCAGACTCTGAGATTTTAGACTCTAGCAAGGAAGCAGAGCTAGAGGAGGAGGCAGCACGATACCACCCCGATAGATATCGGCTGCCAAAAGCGAAAGCAAATATGAGGCCATCGCCTATTAATCCAGCGGGTGTGCTTCCATCAGCACCCCCATTATTTGGTACCCACTCCTTTTTACCATCAGAGGAGCGGAGGAAATTACAGATGGCTTTCCCAGTCTTTGATAGGGGAAATCCTCCCCCACCCCCACCCCACCCCCAACCCCCGCTGCCAAATAATGGAATTAACAAAAGAGAAGATGATGAAACCCACAGTACTTGAAGGAGTTCTTCACCAAGGCTTGGAAGAAAGGAGAAAATGTCCTAGACAGGTCATTTTTAATCTTAAGAGCTACACAGAAAGAGTGAGAGAGCCTTGCTTTTCATCACAGCAAGACATAGGCTATGAAGAATAACAGAACATAGGATGATGCGGGTTGTCCAGCTTGATGAAGAGACTGAGAAAAGCTGCTCCGGAGCGAACCTTCCAAGTGGAGTCCAGTACGAGGATCTGAGGGGCACTTGTAGGACTTGACAGGTTCTTGTGTTTTGGAACAAGAAACTGGGCAGAGGCGTGCGGATAGTGGCGGAAGCAGACGGTTTATCAAAAGAGTACTTCCAAAAAGGAAGTGTCTCGACTAGGACTTTTATAGGTCATTTGCACAGCATGCAGCCTTTCTGCTCCAGTGCTGTAGAGAGCCTGCCTTGATGGGAAGGGGTTTCCAGTCTGCGGTTTTTGATATGTTAATCTGGTCCTCACTCTCCTCCCCACTCCGCTGTCCTGCTGGGGAGGGAAGCCTGTGTTTTCAGTAGCAGCGGGACCCTTTGTATTTCTTCAGATCCTTTCAGCAGCCTGCCAATAGATACTCCCGTTTAAGACCTAGAATCTGTCTACGGAGTGCCAACAAGTAACGACAGGAGAAAGAGAAGCGAGAGCCCGTTTGACAGACAGGAGTAAGAAGGAAAGGGCAAACAACCGAAGTCAGAGCACGTGGGGGACAAAGGTTGGAGTGGAAGGAGCACGGAGCTGGGATGATGTCGCCTTGTGGCATAAGAAAGGAAAGCAGGTGGGGATGCAGTTCAGATCTGGGACTGATCAAAATTTGTATTGCTGGGAAGGAAGGCCAATACACAACTAAGAACGAAGAAAAGGCAAAGGGGGCAGATTATCTGGCTCACAGCTCCTTGCTTCATCCTTGCATTCTTGGGATCTCAATTCTTAGATGAATCAAATTTCCCAAACCTTAGTCTACCTGTGCTAAACTACCTGTCATGGGCTGGCCTTATCCAGATTTCCACCTTGGTGACTATTTAAGCCAGGAGTCCTTTGTGGGCTGGCTGTTTTTATTTATGTGTGCGATTTCCTTTGCATGACTGCGACTGTTCTCTGGACACTTGGTCTTGGCTGCCGAGAGCTCTTTATTTTTAGGTTTTCCTATTCAGAAAAAAACGGTCCCTGTTCAGGGACTTTCCATGTCATTCTAAGCTTTCCATTGAGCTCGACCCTGTAGCTTTCTTCAAATTCAAGTCACTGGGGAGACCTTTTGAAAAGCTGGGAAGACAAGACAACATTTTGTAGGAAGAAGAAAGAAAGGCAACTGGAGAGGGAGTCCAAATCAAGCAGATACCGTGAAACACACACACACAGACACACACAGAGACACAGACAGGCAGACAGACACACACAGAGACAGACAACAGACATACAGAGACATACATGACAGAGGCACACAAACCCTCTCAGAAAAGCAGCCAGCGACAGAAGCCAAGAGAAAAGGACAGTGCATCAAATCCCCAGTAAGCAGGCCAGAAAGGCCAAGGCCAAGAGTGCTAACTAGTCCTTAGAAATTTGCATATAGAGAAGGCAATACTTTCCTTATAACTTCCCCAAATACCTTCTAGGTTGCTGTACAGATTACAAATCCTCCCCTTTATTAAAATAAAAAAATGTATTTATCTACCTTTTGCCTACATATAGTTGGATATGAGCATCTGGGAGTGTACCTTGAAACACATTTAGATATGGATTTTCAAAGGGGTAAGGCCATTATGTGAATGAAACCTAGGTTAAAACTACAGTCTAAAAAGAAGGCATAGTATAGCTGAACAGATGCATGCCTCGAATTGCAAAGATGTTTATTTAAGTATCACCAAGCTTTGTAAAGAGTATTAACCTCCCTTTTCCCAATATTTAGTAATCCTACTGCTGGTGGAAGGTAAGTAACCCAATGAATAAGCCACACTGTAATTGTAGTCAAATATAAAGGTACACCTGAGGCCATGTCTAATGTGCCTTTCCACAGTGACATTGGGAACAATACATCCCATCTGTGATGACAAGATATGCCACCCTTGGTCTTCTGAGGACAATGAAATCAGTGGTGGTCAAGAGAGGGTGTGGTAAGCAAGACCCATAGCAGCTGGGAAAGTGTAGAAGGAAAATTCTAGACAGCTTCAAAGTTTGTGGTTCATATGAGTCTTTTTTTCTTTTTTATCCTAAAATAGAGCCATTTGTTTTCTGAAAATAAATGTTATCTTCAATATTTCAGCCACTTGGGGTTACTCCTATGAACCACGGTAAGTCACATGTACAACCCAGAAACCATTGCCTTGTTCCCAGCAGTGGTTCACATATGCACCCTCTCATTACAGTAGGAGGGAATGCAGGAAGCTGGGCAGGAACAGTCCTGCTGCAGGTCAGACATGTCTTGCCTTGTCCTTTCTCCTTTCTCGGCGTTTCCTTAGCTGTCTGGGCAGTTTCTACATTGTTCGCTCTCCCTCTTGCTCACTAGAGAAACTGCCAGGCCTTTAAAACTCCCCTGCCCCCCTCTTCCCTCTCTCTCTCCCAGGATTTTTTGCCTGCCAGTCAAGTGCTCAGACATGGTGCCACACTCTCAGTCATCCTGGAGCTGTTTTAAGAAGGTCAGACAGATTGTTAGTTTGTTCCATTGAAAGGCTAGTAGCCCCTCCTTATGTGTGCTGTTCTGCGGACTGACCCACTGCCTTGTGAATGCCAGGCCAGTCCACCATAATGTTGCTTCTTCTGTTTACACACTTCCCTGACAGTAAAATAAGTAGCTTGTTCCAGAGGTAGCTTGATCCCAGAATCTCCTTTGACCTTCCTATATACCCTGGCATAATAAAAAGTTAAACGAAAGAAGCCAACCAACCCATACTTGAAATTCATAAAAACTTCCAAGTGAGGAAAAAAAAATAATCTGGCTGAGAAAAATATCTGGCATCTTCAGACCCCTTTGAATGTTTTCCTGCAGGTTTGACTCTTACCCTTTGCACAGACACAACAGTGGCATTCAGTGACACTTTTTTTCCCCCTTCTGAGGATTATACCAAGGCCAAGTTCTGCATTCAGACTCACTGAGTCATTAGTTCCTTCTGTGAACTGGTATTAACTTGGACTCAAATGCAAACACCTGCCAGCGCTTTGGAGATAAACCACAGTTACTGTACAAGTACTGGCTTTGGGGTGATTTGGCTGAGTTCCAGGCCCAACAATGCTGTATCATAACTCTAGTCAGTCCAGCAACATTGGCCCTTAGAGAACTATACTCCAAAGTGAAGGGCTGGAAGCACCTTCTCCTGTCTCCATTTCTTGCTCCTTTTTGTCTTATGAGGTAAGCCAAAGAAATTAGAATTTCCCTTCTCAACAACAGACCACAGAAATCACTATCATTTTTGCCCAATGCCAGCCAGGAACTCTGAAAATATGAACTCTAATTTCCCCTTGCCTTTTTGGCTAATTGCCCAGAAGAAATTCTCTGACCTGCCTCATTGTCCTGGTTAGCTTTTTATTGTCAACTTGATACAACCTAGAGTCACCTGGAAGAGGGATCTCAGTAGAAGAATTGCCTGGATCACATGTGACCATGTCTTTAAGAGATGTTCTTGATTGATGATTGATTTGGGAAGACCAAATGGTACTGTGGGTGATATCATCGCTAGGCAAGTGGCTCTATAGAAGAAGGGTAGCTGAGAAGTAAGGCAGAGATGCAGCCAGTAAGCAGCCCTTCTCTGTATTTCTGCTTCAGTTCTTGCCCTGACTTCCCTCAATAATGGTCTATGACCTGGAGGTATATGATGAAATAAATGCCTCCCTCCCAAAGTTGCTTTTGATTGTAGTACTTGTCACAGCAGCAGAAAAGGCAACTGGAACATCCATCATATTAAAAGTCACAAGACTACTCATTCCAGAATGGGCTCTGGCCATACCTGGAAGGAAGGAAGTTTGTAGAAAGCAGCCAAGAAGAAGCTGAACAGCCAGGCCTTACTGGGATTTCAATTTAGAAATTACTATAAGACCATACCATTTTTGTTGAGATGTATTTCCATATATATGTTCAAGATTCATCAAACCTAACCATAAAATTGATCAAATAAATCAGTTATAGCTTTATTCAACTCCCAGTAGAAACATTTGAGTTTCCTTGCATAATAATAATAATACCCACTCCTCCAAACTCATTATAGAGCTCAGTGCAAAGAAAGTCTTCTCTCTATCTTAAACACTGTGATTGATCATTTATAAAAGTATTTAATGACTAGCTAATGTTTAAAGAGATGTTCTTAGTATAGCCTCAGCTGTCATGTCTTGGGTACTTGCTCTCATCCTAGCAGACCTTACCAATATCCCCTGTTGACTGCTCTGGTCTCTAAAATGTCCATGGTTACACATAAGGGATAATGGAAACACTGTCCCTCCCAGAGTCTATGTAGTTGACAAGTTCTGTCTAGTTGGCATTTTTCTGAGTAGTCAATGCTAACTTTGTGCTCTGTAACACACCTACCAGAGGAATGTCTCTCTAAGTTGTTAGGAATTACTAAAAAAAAATTCCCTCCTGGTTATGACTCAGTGTGCCTTGATTAGCCCTCCCTTCTTCATTACCCAAGGCCATTATGAAATAAGGTTAGTGGAAAAATGGCACTGGCCTCTTTGCTATCCTAACTCTTCCACATTTTGGCCAGGCTCAAGGTTTGTGTTCACCTGTCACTAGAGTTCTTTCCTAGCTCTACCAGAACCTGTGATGGGTGATGGAAGGTGGTTCTCAGCGTGTTTACCCTGCATACCCCCACCCTTAGGACAACAGAAGATAGATATGCTCCTTGGGATTTGTCATCTCCCCAGTTCCCAGCTAGGGACTGTCACAGTGCTTAGGAACTTGCCATCTGGACTTAGACTGTGGGTTCAATTTACAATTCCCCTCCTCACAAGCTGGGTGAGAGCTATTCAGTTACTTCTACTTTGGTTTATTTGTCTGAAAACCACATACTTTAATAACAGTGTTTACTTCTTTGAGGAGATTAAATAAGTTAACCTGCATGAGCAGCAAGGACGGTCCTTTGTGTGGAGCATACAGCTGTTAAGGTGGGTGTTCAATATGGACCTGATGGATTGAGAAATGCCATGGTACTTTCAGCCATCAGCATTCCCCAGGCATCATTTAATCACTGTGAATAGTGCAGCTGTTTTGAAAGTCTCTTGATTTCTTTTTTTAAGAAAACACTTTTTCATAGATGGCCTCTCATGTTTTATTGTATTTGTGTCAAGTCTACTTGTCTGAACACTTAAAAGAGCAAAATAGTGCTCCCATTACAATTTGACTGTAGGTTTCTAAACATTCCATACAATGCTTAATTGCCTCTTGTAATGCTTTTATTTCTTAGAATATATGTGCGCAGTCAGTAGACATGTAGCAATGTGGTGTGGGGCATGTAAATTGGAATATCAGGACAGCCTTTGCATGTATAACTCGGTTTGTGCATATGTTTATCTGGATATTTGTATGTGTGTTTTAGTGGTGAACCAGCAGTGACATAGATGAATCAGATTAACTTTTTGTTCCATGAAATCCTGAAATTTAATATCAAAGATCACCACGCTAACAGCTAGCCAAACGACTAGTCTCAATCTCTCCTGAGCCTGGGGGTGTCTATACCCTGTTCCAGGAAGGTGTAATAGTTTTTCTTCATGTCTCTAATTGTCCCAAGGCTGGCATCTAAGTCACATCCTAGGCTCTTTGGGTCATTCTATCAGCTTGTACAATGTCCCCCATCTCTGTCCACCAAAATATAATGTTGCTGTTAGTACATTGTGAAAAGAATGCATTTCCCTGGGAAAGAGCCGAAGTGATTACACTGAGCTATAAACAAGGGTAAGTTGCAGTTGAAAAAAAGTCCCTTAAAAGGGACTTTTAAAAATTATTTAAACAAACAAACAAGCTAACTAACAGACTTACTAACAAAAAACAAACCAGTGGAGTAGAGTTTAAGCCTGGGTACTGTCCATTCACTGTCATCCTGGTTTTTCTTTGCTCCAGCTCTTCTTTGGATCACTTTTTTTTAAGTCCACTCAGTCCTAAGTGAGAGCATTCCAAGGTCAGATTTCATAATGGTCTGCCAACAGCAGATAGAATCGTGGATTTCATCTCGCTGTTCTTCAATATTTTCTTCTTCTTCAAAACTTTGGCTAGATTCCTCCCTGTTTCAATCCCCCATGTCAGGGTTTGGTTGTCCCATTCTCAGACAACTCTCTTCATTATGATTATCAGCATTGATGGCTGCATTAATCCTTGTGGGCATAGAGAGAGTCTTCCCCCTGAATGGATGGGGAAGGTTACCATGGAAACATCTGTCTTTATCACTGATGCACTGCAACCCCCAGAACTGATTAATCACATCCTGTCTCCCAGTTGTACTGGGTGAAGCCACTTGGCATCCCTTATATGATGAAATAAACAAACAAAAGCTCTAAAATCTATGCCAAGGAAACATTCCTCAGACTCCGAGTAATGATACTGTTTGCAGCGTGTTTAAGTGGGTGATGCTATGCAATTAGCTGCTGAGAATGGTTAATAAAACATACAGCAAACACTAGCTTTTTCCGGCTCTGTGTGGTGGTACCTAAGGAAATATAGAAAATGCCCACAGAAAAGCAAAACACATGCACATTTACAGCTAAGACTCCCTTTCTGAGGTGTTGGTATAGTCTATCAACCTGTGGTTCTGTGAAAAGAGTGGTAATTAAAAGACCTCTGTTATGGAGGGTGGTAGCACATGCCTTTAGTTGTAGTACTCAGGAGGCAGAGGCAGGCAAGTTTCAGGATAGTCAAGGCTATGCAGAGAAATCTGTCTTGAAAATACAAAAAAAAAAAAAAACCAGAAAAAAATCATAAAAATCTATATTAAATTTTTTTTGATTTTTTAATTAAAAATAGTAATAAGTTGATCTATTTAAAAAATAACACTTTTGGGCTTCAGATTTATTGTATAACTATATTACAGACTTATTTTCCAGGAAAGCAGCATTTCCTAGTTGGGATACCCAAAGAGGCACAGCTTTCCCTTGCCCAACCCCTACATCTTCCTCTAAGGAACCTCTGAACTGCTCTCAAACGCTATAACTTTCCTGCCCTGTCATTCCTCCACCTCCAATCCTAATAAAACTGTCCTCAAGTTTCCTTCCAAGTCTGTTTCTAAATTCTTTTGCTAATGAGATTGATAACTCAAAAGATAACCCTGACTTCCCTAGTGACACCATCGTTTTGGTGCTTGATTGGGCCCAAGACTTTCGAAAAACTGATCACTGTATTTATTACAAAATGTTTCTGATATTCAAAAATAGATATTAGCATACTAAAATTGGCACCTGATTTTAACAAATTAAGGAAAAAAAACAGTGTGAACTAGTTTAATAAACCACAGAGTTTCTTTTATTATCCTTGAAATCTAAATGCTCTGGGCTTTACAAGCAAATAAAAACCGCAAAACACCAAAGCTCATATCATTGCTAATTCTGTCACATGTCAGGAATGCCCATCAGATAAGTTAGTCCATTTATCTTGAGTATTTCTCATCATGTTGCCTACATGTCCAAATCTGAGTAAATGCTCCTGTTCCAAGACCTAAACCAATGCATTTAAAAACTTCTCTCTTCCTTCGATGGATTCTATTCTCATTTGGATTAAAACTTTAATGAAGAGGGGCCACTGGAAATGCAGGCAGTTTAAGGACTGTTCTAGTATCCTCTCTCCTTAACCTCAGCCTACAGGGAATGAAGGGTCTGAGAACATTTGTCCCCTCCAACAGCACCTAGAAGGGTGAGTGATTGGTGAGCCACACCTTGAATCTGAGGGTGAGGAGACTGAATCTATCTAAACAGACTATCTAAACAGAATTCAGAGAGGAAAGGCAACATAAAACTCTCAAAAATTGCTGAACGGGTTTAAGGGTAACAAAGCTATTATCAGTGGGGAGTTGGCACAGCAAATTGTGTCTTGACAGACCATGCACAAAACAAAGACAATTGGAGCATTCAGGGAAGCTACAGATCAATGGGATTCTCTCTCTCTCTCTCTCTCTCTCTCTCTCTCTCTCTCTCTCTCTCTCTCTGTGTGTGTGTGTGTGTGTGTGTGTGTGTAATGTGAGCTGGCACAATAACACCTTCAGGATGGATTTTGGATTCATTCTGGTGGGATTGTCTAATCATGATAAACAACTGGGGATTATTTGGTGCCTACAGCCCTAACTGGCTTTGTGTGGTTATCCTAGAAATTTAAAGAACAAACAAACAAACAAATCCCCAAATGATCAGGCCTAGGGAAAGCACATGGAAAGACACTGAGAAATTAGAGATGAAGAAAATGGAAAATAAATTAGTCTTGGAAAGCTTGGGTTGGGAAGAAAAGGAAGTTATTTCAGAAACTGAAATAAAATTAATTAAAGATTAATTCAAGATTCATGTTTTAATTATCACAAATATAATAATTAAATAAATCTAAGGTTCTAGATTTATCTTTGTAAAGGAGAAGCCACATACGTTCTAGTAATAAACCAAACCAAACCCATGCTCCAGTTTTGGGAGAAACTCTAACCCACGAAGTGTTTCTTCTGGGACTGAGATGTCACTGTTGGGAACTTACATGACAGTTCCACTACACATCTCTCCTGAGTCCTGGTGCTCACCTTATTTTTTAAGAAAGAAAAAAGTTACTTCATTTTGAGGATGTAAGGCATTAGGCATAATCTTTCAGGAAGTGGGGTATATTTGCTGTTTAAGAAAGACCCTGCCCCAACATAGCAGTGCTGCAGAAGGCTAGCAGCTTCCTGGTTGATACAAGGTGTTGAAGGTGAACTCTTTTTTCAGTGTGAGGGTGATGACACAGCAAGCTCACTGTGAATAGTGTCTAAATCACAATAATAAAGGTGATATGGATATGTTGTCTACTCTCAGGTTTGAACATGAAGGAGGTGGTACTTTACTTGAAAATACTTTCAGAAAATTCTGCTTTATTCCATGATGGAAAAAATTTAAGAAATTTATAATAATAATATATCAATAAATAAAACATCGTAATGATACATACATTATCATATCAATTTGGACAAGTGCATTTGGACCCCTAAGGTCATACTAATGACCAATATTAGTGCTTACTCTATTCAGTCAATTTTGGAAATATAATGGTCCATTTAAAATTCTTATCTCTTTTTAATTGAATTAATTAATTATTTTAAAGATCTGTGTTTATTTTTAATATTACACGTATGCATGTCTGTCTATGGGGGAATGTGCTTGTTAGTGAAGTTACCCACAGAGGTCAAAAGAGGGTATTGGGCCTTTTGGAACTGGAGTCATAGGAAGATAAGAGATGTTCAATATGAGGGCTAGGAGCTGAATTTGGGTGCTTTGGAAGTGCAGCAAAACCCCCTAAACCACCGAACCTTATCTCCAGCCCCTCTAATTTAACTAAAAAAAAAGAAAGAAAAAAAAAAAAGAAATGGGTTTTACACACCTAGGCTGGCCTTGACCACATCATTGAGCTAGGAATGACTTTGAACTTGTCTGCCTTCTTTCACCTCTCCAGGGGTGGGAACAAGTATATGCTACTTACAGTACTTGGCTTATTTGGTGGCTTTTGTGTATGCTAAAGCAAGCTCTCTACCAACTGAGCTAGATTTCAAGCCCATGGACTCAATATTTAAATGAGGAAACTGAAGTTTTAGTAAGGCTAACCAATGACAATCAACAAGAAATAGAGATTGGGCTGAGTGGTGCTGGCGTACACTTTTAATCCCATTGGGTAATCAGGAGGCACATGTAGGCAGATCTCTGTGAGTTCTAGGCCAGTCTTGTCTACAAAGTGAGGTCCAGGACAGCCAATGATCCACAGAGAAACATTGTCTCAAAAAAAACCCAAAACCCAAAACCCAACCAACCAAACAACATCAACAACAACAAAAACCCAAAACCAAACAGAAAAAAAGAAAAGAAAGGAAATGAAGATTGAAATCATCATTAAAAACCTGACCTTGGAATTGAGTTCTCTTATTTTATGGAGCATTGCAATTTTATTAAACAATTTTGCTACATTTCTTAGAAAATAGAACTTTGGTTGTCAATGCCAGTATTTTCTTTCTTCTATTTCTTTATTGTTTTTGTCTGGAGTCTATTGCCAGGAGAAAAAGAAATAATTTAATAATGTGCTAGGACATCCTGCCAAAACATTCTTCAAAAAGCTTTACCCAATTTATCCTGCTGCTAAAAGTATGCAAGTGTGTAATTTGAATTCCTATTGTCAGGGTAGTCCTGCTGAGAGTTTCCACATTTTCTTTCGGTCAGGGCTATGGCATCCAGAAATAGCAAGCAGCCCCCAAACTTGAGTAGCACAAAACAACTTGGGTTTGTATCTTGCTCAGAGGCCTTTGCCTTTTGCAGGTAGGTGAGCACTCTGCTCCATAATTGCCTTTCTCTGGAATCCTACCCAGGAGCATTCTGGAGGTCTTGACACCCACTATTTCATATTCTGGTCCCCGAGTGAAAATATCACTTACGTTCACAGTTCCATTAGTCATAACACATCACATGGCTTCACTGAATGTGTAAATCTAACATATATCAAAGAGGAGGGAGGGAGGGAGGATTTTTGTGACCAGTTCTGTGCCTTACATTTTTATATACAAATCTCTCTCTTATAAGAGAGGTCAAACAATGTTCTTTTGTGAATTGCTCATTGGTGTTGCTTTTGTTTTGCCTATTAAGCTGGGCATGTTAGTGTTGCCTAGTGGAAAGTTGAACAATTTAAAGCACTGTGAAGCAAGGATTTTCTACCATCCCTGAGCTACACCTTCCCCTCCCCACCCACGCAGTTTCACACAGCAAACAATTTGGGGCTAGTGGGTGGTCACCTGACATGAAACTCACTTCAAGCACTATGTCCCATAATGCTTTCAGTAGAGCCATGGTCCATTAGCAATAATTGGTGACCTATGATTGTGCTGTACAGAGTTATTATATAGTAATAAAAAATGTCAGGCTACAAGATACACCCTGCCAGTCAGTCAGTTTTCCAAGAGGCACCTCTCAGTTGCAAGGGACAGAATTACAGTCTAAATGAAAAGCCAAACCTGTAGCACCATAAGTAAGAAGTGCATGATTTTCTTACACTCAGCTTGGCCAAGAAGGTGGAGTCAAATAGCATCATCTGAAATTTCTTTCCTTTTTCACCAGTCATTCTTGTTTTGGTGCTCATTTCAATCCTCAAAGGGTTTTTCTCCATGTGGCTGTAGGGAGGATTGCCATTGTGTAGGTAGACTTCACATTGTATTATCCCTAGAACTCTGACCTTCAAGAAGTAGGACCCGACCTTCTTTACCTACAATAATTTAAAAAAAAAATCAATTCTCAAATAAAAACTGTGCATGTTCTGAAGTACGATGTGATGTTTACATATATCTAATATAATAATCAAGGAAGACAATTTACTTATTATCTTAGACACCCCTTTTTATGGTAAGAGCATTTAACTTTTCTCTTAGTGAGCTTGAAATATTCTATGTTATATAATTAAGTAGGATCACCGTGTTGCTTAGTAGATCTTAAAAATTTTTATTTTTCCTTGCTGAAGGTTTTGGCCAACGTCTCCTTATTCTCACCATACACACCCCAAACTCAAAGTACCCTTGTACTCTGTGCAAACTAACAAAGAGATGGCTATCTCTGCACTGGGGTTGTGGTTCCATTCCTATTCTGTAGTGAGACAGGAAACGTTCTATCTTTGCTCACCTTACCACTAACTCTGACAACAGTCCTCCAAAGGGAAAACGGCAGGGATGCTAGACACACAGCTGCACAAATCTCCATAAACACAGAGTAACCTATCTGCCTGGGTCTAAGCATCATGTTTTCTACAGAACCATTCTGGAAGGGGATGAATTATTGATGACAGAGCTCTTATTAAAGTTACTCAAAACATCTTCAACATCAATTTCAACATTCACAATTCGGCATAGGTTAGATGGATGCTGAGCCCAGTATATCAGGCTCCGTAGTTAGTCATATCTTAATTGGATTCTATATGTATCAATTTATTGCTTAGATTACTTCATAGTGCTGTGTTTCTTCCTCTACAAGTTGGGGATAATGATAGTACTTTTTTGGTTGTATGGATTCTTTATGTTAATTTATGTAAAAGTCTTATCACACTGCTTAATGCAGTAATAGAAAGAGTAGGCATGGCCTATTATTGTCCTAGAGCACTACTATGTATGGCAATCCACAACCAAATGACCTGATTGCATGTAAGTCATTCATAGATCTGAATTTAGCTCTACTATTATCTTTGAACCTTATCATAGACATGCAAATGAGGGTAATGGCATGAAAGATTTTAAGTCAGATTGCAGAGAGTGGAGGAACTGGATTTTCCACAGTCCATATGTCTCAGTGTTGACTATGCTGAACTTGAGGTGCCTGTATGATGACAGAATGGATATGTCTGGTTTTGAAATTCTATTTTGTAAGGGCATACTCAGGATGGGAGAGAAATCCTGCAAAAGTCATTTGCAAATGTCAGAGATTACAAAATGCTCACACTGGAGGACAGTTTGTATATGCTTTTTTCCTCTGCAGAACTTCACACCAAATGGACAACTTTGCTATTCCCAAATACTGTTTTTTTTTTTTTTTTTTTTTAATAGCTTCCTTTTAGTAATGAAGTGATTCAGGAGCCATAGCAAAAGTCAAATAAACTGAGACTCCTAACTCTTCAGACAGGGAACATGCATGAGCTGGTTCCCCTATTCCTTTGGGCTTCCTTTCTCCATTCTGGAAGCTTTTTAGCATTGAATCCAATCAAGCCTTGTGGAGGCCCTGATGAAGTTCATAGCCAAGCCTGGAGAGACAAGAGGAAGTTGCTTTGTGAAACCACAAGGAAAGGGCCAGTGATGAAGGGGACGGAGAGAAAGGAATCCAGAAGGAAACGAAAAGGAAACAGTAAGAAGAACAGAAGATGTTCTTACCAAGGTCAAAGCAGAAGACCAGGTTAATTGGAGGGAAAGGGTCAAACTCTTATTCCTAGAGAAATGAGCTAGGCTGAGTGAACACTGCTCATTCATTTTGCCAATGAGAAGGTCACTGTGACATTAATCTTGTGATGGGGAAGCCTTTACTCTGTCGTAGAAACATTAATATCATAACTGAATGAGGACTGATGAGAAGGTTCTTGGCTTTTTTTTTTTTGGTCAAACCGCAGAATAAAAATGTGCTTTATTGATTCAATAGGAAGAGGTCTGAGTGAGAATTCTTGCAAAACAGTGAATAATTGATGGTCTTTATTAATAGTGAGACTGACTCAGCAAAAATTTATACCTATGCAGAAGAATTCTAAGACTTGATAGTTTTGAGGTGAATACTACATGGATTGTTGGAGTTTAGAAAATTTCAAGTCAAGCTTAGTGATTGATCATACCTCTCTTTAAACAGATTTCTAGGTATTGTTCTCCAAATCAGTTAGTGTTGGAAGAACTCTGGAAATTATTTTGTAGTTTTCTTTATCACCAGTTGATTCCTCTTATTTTCCCAGATACAAAGTCCCATTGATTCTCCCCCTTAAATATGCTTCGAATCTTGGAAGATTTTACTTTTTAACACATTGTTAACCTTTGATCATGTTCGCCCATAGCTCATGCCTTTCGAGATGGCCTGTACCTCCTCACTCACCTCAACTTAATCTTCACTTCTATTTTTTTCTTGTTTTTTAACTTTAACACATCCTCTCTAGTTTCTGATATTCATATGCTCTTGGGTATGGAGCCATCCCCTGGAGCATGGTCCCTACCAAGAGCCACATCCTTAAAGAAAAGTGACTCTCCTTTTCCCAGAAGTTGTTACCTGTCCATTGCAATTCAGTCAAGGTTTGGTGTCACTGAATCCTTCCCCCTATGTTGATTGGTGTGATCTTGTGCAAGTAACCACAGCTGCTAGAGTTCCTGAGTTCATTGGTGCTCTCCTGTCCAGAAGACACCGTGTCCTTTTAGTCCTCCCCGTCATCTGACTCTTTCAGTCTTTCTGTCCCTTCTTCCAAGATGGACAATGCCTTCTGAAGTAGGAATGATGTAGAGGTCTCATTTGTGGCTGAGTACCCCTCAGTCATTTATTTTCTTCACTTTACCCGTTGTGAGTTTCCATGTTAATCACCGTCTTCTGTACCACCTTCTCTGACAAGGTCTGAATTCTGCACTGAACTCTGGGAAGTGAGATATAAATGTATAAGACAATTTGATGCTTTGTCTATTTAACTAGGTAATAGTAGCTGGCTTCCCTCCCAAACAGTGCCAGGCATGTGCTTCCTTCTTCGGAATGGGCCTCAAATCCAGTCAGAAATCAAGTAACTCATAACATTTGTGTCACTAGTGTACCCATGGACATATCTTGGCAGCTCTGTCCTTACTGGCTTTTAGGGTTTACAACTGGGTAAGACTGTTCATGATGACCCAACCAGCAGCCTGTAGAACATTCCCAACACTATGAAAGCAAGCCAGCAGTGGGGAAGCTTCCGTGTCAACACCAGTTTAATTCCTCCATGTCCTGTATCCAGAGTGTGTGTGGTATCTTTAGCAATATTCTTACCATCAAATTCTGATAGGCAACTAAGAGTAATGGCATCAGCCTGAATTGTTCTATGAGGCTCCTGGACACTGCTGACTTCAGGGAAAGCATCCCATAACTGCACATCTGGCTGTGGGTTTTTTGTTGTTGTTGTTGTTGTTGTTGTTGCTGTTGTTGTTGGCCACTTGTGGATGATGGGATGAGCATAATCCCATATAGGAAACTCTTATCAAACTCTTTTACAAGTATATACATATTTATGTTTGAAACACATAAGATAATAGGTTTCCATGATGTGGGGCTTTTCAAACATAAAAATCCTTAGATTTGGTTATCTCTACTTCCCCCATTTGTGTTCTACCCTTCCTTCTGATCCCTCGCTTAAACCTTCCTCCTCATTATTCCCTTTCTCCCTTCATCTCATTTTGAAGGCTTTTTCTTAATCAAGGTGATGTAATTTTTTTCCTATGGATCTCTACCGAATGGGAAGCAATTTAAAATGTCATTTCAAATCCTAAAGATGTATCTAAATGAGTGGGTTCAGTTATTCTTCTCATATCTCAGAACTATTGTGTCTATGTTATAACTGTAATGGATGGCCATTATTCCTTGCATACCCCAGACTACTTCTCAGTCTTTCCTGTATTTCCTGTCTTTGGATGTGCTATTACTTCACTGAATGCTTTTTTGCCATGGATTTTCCACCTAGAAAATAGATCATTTACAGTCAGTGGAGGAATTAATGCTCCTATGAAATTCTTATCGGTCCTTTCCATTTGTACAGTTTCTGCTGCAGAATACCAAATTCCCTTTTCCTTTTGGCACCTAACCAAAAGACTTATCTGCCCAAGTTGTTCAACACGGCCATAGTGAGCTTCTTCTAAGTTGTGATCCTCTATAGTGTTTCTCGCTTTCAAATGGTCATTTTACAGAATGCTCTACAGGAACTCTCAGGAGCCACTTGTTGACAATGGAAGAGCCACTGGAAAACTTTCCCCCATCTATCTCATTTATTGATTGGAAAAGTTCTGCCCAAATGCCATCCATGAACTGGACCACTGCAAAGTGAGAAATAAACAATGTTGGACTTCTAACATTTTACACTATATCATTCATTATGAAAATTGCTGTAATCTTCTTGTATAGCTCTCATTGCCTGTATGCAACTTCATCTTGGAGTATAATGGTCATGGATATTCTATATTCTGTCCCTCTACAAAGCTGTGGAATTAGTTTGTCGAAGCATTCCTAGTATTAGTTGCCAAAGTTGTTGTTTTACAAACCCTTTATTTATTTATATGTGTATTTGCCTGTACATATGTACACCATTAGCATGCCTGAGGAGGTCAAAAAAGGGCATTGTACCTTCAGGAACTGGAGTTACAGATGTTTGTAAGCTACCATGTGAGTGCTGTGAATAGAACCCAGGTCCTTTGCAAGAACTACCAGTGCTCTTAATTGCTGAGCCACCTCTCTAGGCACCGCAAACCCCCAAATTTAAAATATATTGTTCTTTTCTCAAGCTAATCTTGCCTCAGAAATCTGCCCCCCTCAAAATTTTAAATTGTGATATGATACACACAACATGAAAGCTTGCACTGTAACCTTTTTGTATTTGTGTGGGTATGTATGCATGTGTACCCATGTACCGGTTAGTTTCTGACAACTTGGAGTCAACTAAGGAAAAGTTAACCGAAACTGAGATATTACCACCATTATTTTGGTGTGTGGGCAATTTCTGATTATTGATGGTATGGGGTCCCAGCCCACTGTGAATGGTACCATCATTGGGTAGGTGTCCTGGGTTGTGCAAGAAAGAAAACTGAGTAATGATTTTCCAAGGTCTCTGCCTGCGTTCCTACCTACAAGTTTTAGGCTCCTATTTTGTCTTCCCTGACTATAAGCTCTAGGGTTCCTTCTCCAGTTGGTTTTGGTCTCTACAATATATCTTTCTGGACATGCATTGATGCACTTTTTGCAGTTGAGTGGTGGTTGTTTTTATTCTCTTCTCTTTTTGTGGGGTCACCCCTCAGCTCCCAAATAAACCACAGGGGCTTATTATTTCTTATAAATGCCTGGCCTTACCTTAGCTTGTTCCTAGACAGATTTCTTAAATTATCTCATCTACCCTTTGTCTCTTGGCTTTTCCCTTTTCTTACATTTCTGTATATCTTACTTTCACTCTTATTCAGCGGCTGGCTGTGTGGCTGTGTGGCTGACCCCTAGCATACTCCTGTCCTTGTTCTCTTGCTCTTGCATCTTTTCTCTCCCCAGATTCCTCCTATTTATTCTCTCTGCCTATCAGCCCCACCTATCCTTTCTCCAGCCGTGCTCTTGGCTGTTCAGCTCTTTATTAGACCAATCAGGTGTTTTGGACAGTCAAAGTAACACAGCTTAATAGAGTTAAACAAATGCAATGTAAAAGAAAGCAATACGCCTTTGCATCATTGAAACAAATATTACACAGCATAAAAAAATGTAACACATCTTAAATTAATACTCCAGAACAGTTGGGTAGAGGCTGGAAGATGACTTTGAATATCTTCCTATTTTGAGACAAGCTCTTTCACTGAAACTGAAATTTACTGACTTGCAAGACTAGCTGCCCAGTGAGTTCCAAAGATCCTGTCATCTCTGCTAGTGTTTCACTGTTGAGATGATAGGGAAGTGTGGCTCAGCCCAGCTGTGCATGGTGCTGAAGAACCCAGGTCTTCATGTTTGTGTGGCAAACACTTTATTGACTGAGATCCACCCCAGCCATTTTTAAGTATCTTGTACAGTAGCATTAAATCATCAAATAGCATCATGATGCTGTGCTAACACTATAACTGCTTACCTACACAAGTCTTCTCACTTTGCAAAATGAATACATGATACACACTAATGAATACATGTACACACTAATGGATACACGGTAAATACTAATGGATACATGAGATACTAAGCAACACTTCCCCAAGTTCCTAGACGCTCTGATTTTATTTACTGAGTTTATACATTTTAAAAACATTTAAAATATGTCAGCTCACTGCTGTCTGCCTCAGATGAAACCTGAGAGTAAGCCGTTATATGTGCTTAGTCACTCATTTTACAACAGACAGATTAGCCAGGGCTACTGTTGTCTGGTTGAGAAGGTAGCCCCTTGTTCTTCCCATATTGCCCTCTCTCTAGAATTTTCCAATTTTTTACTCCAAGGGACAGAGTTCAGAAAACAAAGTATTCTTCATAATTACAAGTGACTGGACTGTATTTTTGGCACAAGGTATTCTCAGTTTTAGGAAACATATGAGGTACAAGAAGTCATATATTTACCCAGTAATCATAAGCCTATGAATTCCCTCTTCTCAGAGTAAAGAGTGATTGATATTAGACCAGATTTCAAAGGTAGATGTGGTCCTGAAGTTTATAATTTATTATTTGTATTTTCATCAGTGCCAAGTGCTATGGTGGTTTGCACAAATGAACACCCACAGCGGCTGTATTTTAGCAAGATTGAATAATAACCGTCTGTAATCTGAAAGGTAATTCCATTATGGCAAGCTTCCTGGGAAAATCAAGTGGACTGACTATTATAGAACTTGGGTTCATTGTTAAAAATTATAAGTTTATCCAATAATAAGTACAGTTGTCATTTGGCCTTTCAATGTGAAGCTTTGAGTTCCCTGTAGAAAAAGATAGTTTCTTAGAAATCCTTTCCTTAATTCTCTCTCTCTTTTCCCCCTAAATGATCAAACCCTGGTGTGGAAAGTAGAACAGATTGTGAAGGGAGGGGAGGGATAATTGTTGTTCAAGTCAAGACTTAGAACTCTTTTAGTTTTTTTCTAAGCATTTCCTTTGTTCCAGGGCAAATAAGGGGTTTTTCAAGCTAATTTAATTACAATAAGTGATTCTTAAAATCCTAGTGAACAGAAATGACCTTGTTATTCAGGATTATTTTAGTAAGTAATTAGTCGCAGTAGATCTTGGAAGGACTGGTTACTAAAATCCAATATGAAGGTATAAGAACATTATTATTGTAGAGAAGCTTTTAAAAAATATTTTACCTTTAGACTAAAAATCTCATTAATTTGAATTGGCTGTTATTTAGACTTTGTAAACAAACAGTGCAGTCTGACATTTCATTTCTTTGTTTTGAAAATCAGTGGTAAAAATGGTCTGTTAGGAAACTTTAAAAATCCATTTACAGTGTTTAGAGAAATAGAAAACAAGACACAGGTTGTGGCTTTGGAATTAATACTAGTTACAAAGAACCCCAGCTACTTACCAACATGGATTTGCAGACACAAAAACCACAGCTCCCATCTGAAAAAGAATAAGAAATAGTTTATTCTGGAGCCATTTTGAGTGACCATGGTCTAAGACTATAGATTTAGGTTACTCCAAATTGTATGTTCTAATGTGGAAGTGGTTTAATGAGATTTTATAGTTTTGAAAAACAAGTCATAAATCAAGGCACATTTAAAATACACTGATGGGTACATCAGAGAGCCCAGTAAGCAAGATGAGGGAAGCTTTTCTATAAACCCAAGAGGCTATCTGATGTCATTCTTAGCTGTTGGGTTGGTGGAAGATAGTGGTTTGCAAAAGTTAACAGATTTTTAACAGGTTTTCCACATATTAGTCCCATGATGTTAGTTCTGACACAGAGGTAGGTAGGCAAGGAATGGTTGTTCTGGAGGACAAGTGCTAGTCCTTGAAAAGGTACTCAGCCTCTTGGCCTGCAACACTCCAATGTCTCTGTTCTTATGGAAGTTCCACCTCAAGCCCCTATCTCTCTGCCACATATCAGAAAGGCAACCAAATGATGACCTCTCCCTCAGAGATGGTCAAGACCACTTCTACAGGGTATTTAAATTGCCCCCCAGAAAACAGACATGTGGTTTTTCAATCTCTCTTCCTTGTCTCCTCTGGGGGTTGGAGGCTATTATCCAGGAGTGTTTTACCCACTAAACCTGGTCTTTTTCTAATTTGGTTTGATTTGGTCTTATTTGGATTGCTGCACCAAAGGAGAGGCTTATGGGGCGCAGAAACTTTTCACTCTCTGCAGTACTGCAGTTCTAGTCAGTCATTCTCTGCAGGCACAGCTTCTGCCCAGGAGTACTCGTTCACAAATATAATGACATCTTGAATCATCAGTGCCATCGGATGTATCTGTAATACCCTCCAAAAGGTCACATGCTTAAGATGTAGTCCTCAGTGTGGGTCTGTTTGTAGGAGGCAGAGCCTTTATTGGTTGTATTGTTTTAGGTCTTCAGCTCTTTGTGGGTATTAACATCCTGGCATTATGATGTGCCCCCCCACCCCCCGTTAATGGGCAGGATAAACCCACAGGCATTCAGGCAAATCAAACAACACTGGGTATGGCCTTTAAGGTGTCAGTGGAACTCTAGTCTCTTCTTTCCTTGTGTCCAGTGGTTATGTGTGTCTCTGCTGTACTACACTCTCCTCAATATCCTGCTGCTCATGAACTCAGAAGTGATGTGGCGAAGTAAGGACAGACCAAAACCTCTAAAACCATGCAGCACAATAAAACCTTTGCTGTGTTTAAATTTACCATCTCAGGCATTTGTAGTAAGGTTATAATAACAGTAAACCAACTAACAGACAAACAATCAAAATCTTCAGTTCATGTCTGTATAAACTGAGGACATGACCACTCCAGTGTATGGCAGAGGGGAAGGTCTTCATTGTGGATAATAGGTTTCTTCACTGATGCAATAAGCCAGATCAAGCAGAATTTAAAAAGTGAAAAACCAGGTTTATTCTGAGAAAATAACTCCCAGGTGACCCTCCAATCTCTGGAGATTGAGGGTGGAGAGGGGCAGGAGACAATCACATGGCCAAACTGAAGGAAGCAAGTTAAATAGCCTGTAGGTTCAGGGTGATGATGTCTTCCACAAGCTGGGTTTGTGCCCAATTATAATGCCAACCAGAGATTAGGGCACTGTCAACTTCAGGGGAGTAAGCCACCAAGAATGCAGAACTGGGCTTTTTGGCAGCTCTTCTCAGTTGTTGGAGATTCTCTGAGAGGGTGGAGTTTGGAGAGTTGAGAAACAGGTTTTTCAGGAGTCAGCTGGAGCTTCTAACCTAACAGTAGACATGAGGAAAAGTACATCCAAAGGCATCTGAAAGGCCCAGAGTAGAGGAAACATGGCCAACAGACTGGACCAGGCCACAAGAGGAGAGAGATGGGGTGAGAGCCAGAGAGGAAGACAAAAAGAGTCTGGGCAAAGGAGAACAACAGAGAGGGGGGCTGAGAGAAGAAAAGGATGTATAGCTGAAATAGCAGGATTTCAGGGAAGAAAAAGCTGGGAGAGGGAAGCCCATGAGCTGGAAATGTTAGGGTAGTGGGGTGGAGTGGATAGAGTTGAGAAGATCTACATGTGGGCTACTGACAAAACCTGGAGCTCAACATGCCCTTTGGTATGCTAATAGGCAAAACGATTAGCCCTTTGTCCCAAGTTTCTTTTGTGCTTGAGAGTACCTGCATTAGATACCTAGAGTAGATGCATATACATTTCTTCTAAACAATCTCAAACTTTTGGTCCTCTGTTTATATTGTGAGACATAGGATTTAAAGTGTAACTTGAACTTTTCTGTTGGGAACTTTCTTGTTAAGGTGAACGGGTTCAATATCAGAGATTCTGGGAAGACAGTGACCTAAATAAAGTGCTCTGTATTTCACAACTAACACCATCCCAACTGTCTGCCTTTCCCAAGGCAAACAGCTTCTGGCTGAGTAGAAAGGAGGTTATTTGTTTCTTTCGCTTTGGTGAGTTAAGGTCCTTTGAGCCTCAGAGCCTCAGGCTAGGTCATTGGTTAGCTTCTCTTTCCAGTGTTGTGATAAAATACTCTGACAAAAGCAACTTAAGGGAGAAAAAGTTTTTGTTGTTGTTGCCTTTCTTTCTTTCTTTTTTTGATTCACAGTTCTAATAGTTCATAATATGAGAAAAATTCACAACAGTAGGAACTTGAGGGAACAGGTTATATTGCATACATATTTAGGAGTAGAGAGCAACTGATGTGAGATTAATGCCTGTATACTAGTGCTCAACTCATTTGATCAACTCTTATGTGAACCAGGACCTGTTGCCTAGGGAATGGTACCACCTGGAGTGGGCAGGTCTTCCTTCCTCAATTAATGTAATCAAGACACACACAGGCCCATAGGCCATGTCAGTCTAGGTTTTCTCACACTGATAATTAAAACTAAACCCCACAGTCACTAACCAACATGGCCCTTAGACCAGAAAACTAGCATGTTTATAGATTTCCCTTTCATTGTCTTCCAAAGGGGGAAAATAAATCAACATTTAAAAAATCAAGTAAGAACAATATTTACTTCTTTAAACTTGTTGTATATATCCTGGCATACATGAGAATGGTAGATGTCTTAGCAAAGACACACTATTTGTGGACAAAGGAAAGCTACTTGCCTTGAATGGAAACTCACAAATGTTTGATGATGTTGAAGAATAATTGACATAAAAATTCATGTACCTAAAAGCTTCTTGCTAAAATGTTTAGAGTCCTTCTTATAAGCACTAGCTTTAAAAAAGAATATAAATTGCAAAGGAAAGGCAGTCTGTCAATGGAGTTCTCAACCATAAAAAGCAAATACAGAAAGACACGGGATTCTCTGCCATTCTTCAATACTCTACAATATGTGTGTATTCGAAGATAAAAATATACCCATTATCAGGAAAACCAAAGATTATATGTTTGCCTCTCAGGGCCTTGAGGGGAAACAGAACTGATAGCATGAATTCATATTGCAAAGGGCACTTATTAGTTTGGCTTACATGATGTAGGCTTGATATTCTAACAACAGCTGGTTGCACACTGGAGGAGTGGTAACTCTGGTACCTGCTTACTCCATAATGTTGGATGCCCTATCAACTCCAGTTGGTGCTGAAGACCTGGAAGGTTCTTGGAGAGTCATATTAGAAGGACTACGAAACTAAGTTCCAATGTCAGTGAAAGGGAGCAGCAATGGTGGCAACAAGAGAGTAGATGTACTTACAAATAGAGAGCAAAGGCAGGCTCCACGCAGGCAGACAAGCAGGACTCCTTTGCCCCAAATCTTTTTATATCAGTGTTGCTGCAAGAAAGTGTTGGCTACTCTGGGGCATGGTCTCATCCTTTCAGTCAGTCATTTTAGGAAATGTCATTTTAGGCTTTTCTCTTAGTGGATCCTAGATCCAGTGAAGTTGATAATCACGATTAAGTATCACAATGCTACCTTGGAAGGCATTATCATTTGGACATTATCAAATGAAAACAAAATAAAAGGAGTATTAAGATAGAAGGTGAAGGTACATAGGTACCATAGCCCCATCTGACTGTGTCCACTCATACATTAGTGTTAAGTATGAGTCTTGCAGTTGAAAGACTGTACTAAGAATGAATTTAAGCCTACAAATAAAAGTACTAAATATAGTGTAGAAAACCCCAAGAGGTTGGAGTGAATCAGAGAGAAGTGAAAGTATTCAGACAGTTTTGTCTGAGGCACATGGAAGAAAGGGAAAAAAACACAAGTAACTGGTGTTATTCATATATCCCTATGTGTGTGCACAGTTTTAAGTAGGGATGGAAAAGCAAGAATTGTTAAAATTACACTATCTTGGCTTGGATTGTTGTATGATTTTTATTTAATTTTCTTTTTTATTCATACTCTTATATAACCCAAGTTAGCCTCAAATTTGCCAAATAAATAACCAGGGATGATTTTGATCTTCTGGTCCTACTATCTCCATTTTCAGGGATTACAGGCCTGTACAGCTGCCAAGCTTATAGGGTGCTGGGGACTGAACCCAGAGATTCCTGCATGCTAACTAAGCATTCTGAGATACATCTCCATTCCCCAAATGATTTTTAAATATCAGAGTGATGACAAAGTGTCCAATAAAGATCTTTATTAGGATGTCCATTAAAATAGGAAAGATATAAAATAGAAAATATATAAAAATTAATATGAGTGAAATAATAAAATCATAATAACCTAAGCAGAAATAAAATAAAACTAAAAAGAAAAGATAAGGTAAAATCTAATCACTATCCAAAGCTGCATACATGTTTATAAGAGGGACTGTTCTCTGCAAAAGTGTGCAATTCACAATTAGATTCCATTGGTCTACCTGTCTATTTTTGTGCCAAAACCAAGCTGTTTTCATTACTATAGCTCTATAATAGTGCTTAAAGTCAGGTATGGTGATGCCTCTGGAAGTTCCTTTATTGTACAGGGTTGCTTTGGCTATCCTGGGTCTTTTGTTTCTTCATATAAAGTTGAGTATTGTTCTTTCAAGGTCTGTGAAGAATTGTTCCAGTATTTTGATGGGGATTGCATTGAATCTGTAGCTTGCTTTTGGCAAGATTGCCATTTTTACTATGTTGATCCTACCTATCCAAGAGCATAGGAGATCTTTCCATTTTCTGTTATCTTTTTTAATTTCTTTCTGTACACAATGGAGAAACAATGGAATCTTGAAATTCGCAGGCAAATGGATGGAACTAGAAGAAACCATCCTGAGTGATGTAGTTGAGAATTGTTCAATTTCCTTGAGTTTGTGGGGTTTCTGCAATTTGTGCTGTTGTTGAATTCTAAGTTTAAGCCATGGTGGACCGAAAAGATATAGGAAGTTATACCAGTTTTTTTTGCATCTGTTGAGGTTTGCTTTATTGCTGAGTGGTTGATTTTAGAGACAGTTCCATGTGGTGCTGAGAAGAAGGTATATTCTTTTGTGTTTGGATGGGATGCTCTATAGATGTCTGTTAAACCCAATTGGGTCATAATTTCTGTTAGTCCTTTGTTTCTTTGTTAAGTTTCTATCAGGTAGTCCTGTCCAGTGCTAAGAGTGGGGTGTTAAAGTCTCCCACTATAAGTGTGTGGGGTTCAATGTGTGATTTGAGTTTTAGTAATGTTTCTTTTACTAATGGGGGTGCCTTTGTATTTGATGCATAGATGTTCAGAATTGAGACTTTATCTTGATGGATTTTTCCTGTGAATATGAATTGACTTTCTTCATCTCTTGACTAATTTTAGTTTTGAAGTCTAATTTGTTAGGTATTAGGATAGTTACACCGGCTTGCTGCTTATGGCCATTTGATTAGAAAATCTTTTCCCAACCCTTAACTGTGAGGTAACGTCTGTCTTTGAAGCTGAAGTGTGTTTCTTGTATGTAATAGAAGGATGGATTCTGTCTTAATATCCATTCTGTTAGCTTGTGTATTTTTATAGGTGAGTTAAGACCATTGATATTGAGGGATATTAATGGCCATTGATTGTTGATTCTTGTTTGTTTTGGATTTATTTTTAGTGGTGGTATTGTCTGTGAGTTTTCCCCCTATATATGGCTTTTGGTAGTGGGATTATCTATTCCCTATGTTTTTGTGAGTGTAGTAACTTCCTTGGGTTGGAGTTTTCCTTCCAGAACTTTTTGTAGGGTTGCATTTGTGGATATGCATTGTATAAATCTGGCTTTGTCATGGAATATCTTTTTTTCTCCATCTATAGTGATTGAGAGTTTTGCTGGGTATAATAGTCTGGGCTGGCATCTGTGGTCTCTTAGTATTTGTAGAACATCTATCCAGGACCTTCTGACTTTCAGAGTTTCCAGTGAGTATAATTCTGATAGGTCTGCCTTTATATGTTACTTGGACTTTTCCCTTTGAGGCTCTTAATATTCTTTTTTTTATCCTTATTTTTTTGATGTTTTGATTATTATGTGGTGAGGGGACTTTTTTTTTTTTTTTTGGTCCAGACTATTTGGTGTTAGGTAAGTTTCTTGTACTTTCATAAGCATGCCCTTCTTCAGGTTGGGGAAGTTTTCTTCTATGATTTTGTTGAATATGTTTTCTGTACCTTTGAGCTGGGCTTCTTCACCTTTTTCTATACCTGTTATTCTTAGGTTCGGTCTTTTCATGGTGTCCCATATTTCCTGGATATTTTGTGTTGGATTTGTTGGATTTAAGATTTTCTTTGGTTGATGAATCTATTTCCCCTTATTTATCTTCAGCACCTGAGATTCTCTCTTCCATTTCTTGTATTCTGTTGTTTATGTTTGCATCTGTAATTCCTGATTGTTTACCCAGCTTTATTCCCTCAGTTTGTTTTCTTTATTGTCTCTATTTCAGTTTTCAGGTCTTGAACTGTTTGAATTGTTTCCTTCATTTGTTTCATTGTTTTTTCTTGGCTTTCATTGCTTTGTTTAAGAGATTTGTTCATTTCTTCCATGTTTTGGTTTCTTTTTCTTTCATTTCTTTAAGGGATTTTGTCATATTCTCTTTGAGGGCCTCTGTTCCGATACATCTTTACTCCAACCGCCCGAGTTCCGCCTGCCACATGACTGGCCAAAATAACACACAGAGTCTTAGTTTACAATGCTGCTGGCCAATTGACTAAGATTTCTTATATGCTACCTCAGTCTTAATTATCAACCATAATCATAAGACTTATATTATGGAAGACGGCATTCTGTCTTTCTGGGCTCACATGGTGGCTCCAGAGCAGAGAAGAGAGCAAGAGGAAGAGCAAGAGAGAGAGAAAAGTGATGACATCCTGTTTGTCCCTGCTTATATATGAGTCTGCCTACTATGTCACTTCCTGCCTGGATCTCTTTACTACATTTCCCAGAATCCTCCTTGACTCCTAGTCCCACTTTTCTTGATTTCCTATTGGCCAACAGTATTTTATTTATCAACCAATAGGACAAACACATACACAGAAGCACCTCCCCCATCAGGCCTCTATCATTTTCATGAAGTTGTTTTTAAGGTCATTCTCTTCTGTTTCATCTGCCTTGGGATATTCAGGTCTTGCTGGTGTAGAGTCCTTAGACTCTGGTGGTGTCATATAAGTCTTTCTGTTGTTGGATGTGCTCTTATACTGTTGTCTTCCCATCTCTTATTCCAGTGGGTATAGATGGGGTATCTCCCTCTCCTGGTGGGTATGGGTTCAAAGCTCTATCCTCTCCTCTCTCCTGAATGGTGCAGGGGCAAGACAGGAATGGTGGCTGATGTTGAATGTTTTGTTCTGCCTCCAGGTCTCTCTCTCTCTCTCTCTCTCTCTCTCTCTCTCTCTCTCTCTCTCTCCCAGAGAGTGGAGGGGCAAGATAGGAATGGAGGCTGATGATGCTGGCTACTTTGTACTGCCTCAAAGTCTCTGGGTGACTGGGTGGAAGGAAGGGTCTGGTGGCTACAGGTCAGCCGACTTGAAGATGGAGAGGTGGGCTAGAATAAGCCCTGCAGGAGGGTGGAGGGGCAAGACAGGAATGGTTTCACTTTTTTGTGGTTTCTCTTCTCTGTAGATCCAAAAATATTACATAGTGTCTAAATTAGGTTTACTATTGTTATGATGAAACACCATGAAAGCAAGTTTGGGAGGCAAGTGTTACCTTGCCTATAGTTCCATATCACAGTTCAACATCAAAAACAGTGAGGGCAGGAACTCTAGCAGGGAAGGAGCCTGAAGGCAGGAGCTGATGCAGAGGGTGTGGGGCAAGGTGCTAATTGCTGGCTTGCTCTACCTGCTTTCTTATAGAATCCAGGACCACCAGTCCAGAGAGAGCACCACCCACAGTGGGCTGGGCCCTCTCTCATCAATCACTAATTATGGAAGTGCCCTACAGGCTTGCTCACAGCCGTATCTTGTAGAGGCATTTTCTCAATGGAGGCTTCCTCCTCTCTGAAGACTCTAGAATAATACTATCCAGCACACATGAGAAATTCTGGAAATAAACAATTGATGTGTCTTAAAATGCATATTATTCTCAGAATGGAGAATTCTCTCCCTGACTCTGTTCTTTTTAGGACCTAAATCAGCTCTTAGTCCAGTACCACTTGCTGTTGCAACTTAGTGACAATGACAGTTATGAAGCTTCACCACAGGGTGATACTTGACCTGTATGTAAGTAATTATTATGTTTCTTAATAATAGCCTCAAAGTTCAGTGGCAGTGATAGGTAATTTTATTCTAGCAGAGTCACATGCCACAGAATACTTTTTGGACCAACAATGGACCACACATATGAAGACACACTCATGAAATTATAATGAACTGAAAAATTTTTTACTGTTGATACTATATTCATTGTGACATCACAACACAGGGGATTATTCACACATTTTTGATGATGCTGGGATAAACAAACATATCTAGTTTCATTCACTTGATAATGACAGTAATTGAGTATGTTATGCTATGTGGTGCTTTTAATCATTATTTTAGAGAGTCCTTCTACATCTAAAAGAGTTCACTAGAGACAGTATAACCAGCTTTTCTGTGAGCAGTCTCACATACCTTGTGTTTACCAAGTCTCAGGACTACATCATTTACCTCTGCTAATGTTATCATCATGGCCCCAGAACACAGGGTATGTCCTATATATTATATATCCTAAGTACATAAAAGAATATACCACTTTGGTTCATCTATGTGTACTCTATTGTGTTTGTTTAATGAAAATCGCCTAATGACACATTTTCCAGTACATACCTCTGCAGTAAACAATATATTATAATTACTCTAATTTATTAGTTATTATTGCTAACAAGACACTTTACCTAATTTATAAATAAAACTTTATTTATATATGTATATACCATACATATATATGCATGCATAGGAAAAGGTGTTGTTGGTGGTATTATTCAGTGTTTCTGACAGCTATAGTATCTTGGTGGACAGCCCCTCAAGCATGGCAGGCTCTTCTATTAATCCAACATAGCTGTATTCAGTTAGTGCTCTTCTCAGCTTTTGTCCAGTTCTTCTTGAAATTTGCTCATTCCCTAGCAGATAAAATTTGTTTTATGTTCAAGTTTTTTAAACTTACCATTTATGATAAAATAATTTTATGTTTTCAAACAAATGGAGTATATAATAAAGATAACAAAAGAAGAATGAAATTATATCCCTCTTTATAGAAAATTCCGTTGGAAGTAAACACACAAGAAAGCAAATGTGGTATGATCGAAGAAGCTGAATTTTAAGGACAGCTATTGTAGTCAGGTTAAAGAAGAGTATTATACAATAATAAATTACTACTTATGAGTGAATATGCTATGTAATAAAATATGTAGCAAATAGGGCAGGAATTTGTGAAATACTGTGAAGTGGGAAGGGAGGCAAAAGGATGAAAAAAAAAGATAGTTGGACAGGGTAACTAGACCTCTTATCCAAACCCAGGAGGCTGGGCCTGAATGGCTGTGAGTTCCAGGCCAGCTGAACTTTAAAATGAGACTCTGCCTCAAAAGCAAGCAAGCAAAAAAAATGCTAACCCAACAACAGAAGAAATACAGACCATATTAATAAAAAACAAATGATAGTAGACTAGAAAAGAAAATAGCAGAAAAGGTCAATATATAAACATATGTATATATTTTTATGGAATTTAGAAGTCTGCTACTTGTGCTTTTTGGAAGGAAAGATTGGTGCATCGCAATTAAAAATGAATGAATTAGAGTGCAATACAACTCCTGTAATATATAACTTTACTCAATGGGAATATCAGGAAAAAATGTTCAGTTATATGGTCCACTGGGGTTACAGGGGAATGCATTGTGTCTAAACTACATTTTTCTTCGAGGCAGAGAAGGCAGAAATGTCCCCTCATCCTGTTTGGGGACAGTAATGATGACTTGTGGTTTGTACTTTTCAAAGGGAACCAGCTGGATTACATTTAAGCAAGGATGTCACTACTTTAGCTTGCCTTCTCTATTGACTATTAGAAGGAGTTGCCTGAAAGATCATAGCCTGTAGCCACCTACACACATACAGAAAGGGAATAATTTGTGCCTTGCTCATGCTTTTCTAGACATACAAGGGGACTCTGGTGCCTTGCTATCTACATGTGAGATTCTAAGTCCATGGTGCAGAATAATGATTGGGTTTCAGAGACAGAATTATTGACAGTGAGAGTAGGCATTCTATTGCTCTGTACGAATTAGTAAGACATTCCAAATCTATCTATTTTTTTTGTAATACAAATGACTTTATGACAAGAATGATAGAGAACTACATTCTTTAATTTTCATCCATGAACATTGGATGAGCAAATTGACTAGAGCAGAAAAGAGTAAAAGTCATACCTTAGGGCACCATGAAATGTTTGTTCTTAAATAGGTGCATATGAACTCTATACAGACTAGCAATTGTATATTGGGATTACCTGGTGCCATGCTATGAATGTATCCCTTGAAATTCTTAACTTGACAATTCAATTCTGGATGCCACAGTGTTGGGCAGTAGAATTTGAAGACATATTTAGTTCTGAAGGGCTCATGGATGAAATAATCCTGTTCTTGAGGGAGAGAGCTGGTCATCACAGAAACAGGTTCCTTATCATAAGTATATATATCTTTTTTTCCTCCCAATTTGGTGAGCCAATGGTTTTATTGGGGTTACTTACAGGGATATAGGTAAGGGGTCACTTACAGGAGCAGACAGCTGCATCACCAAAGTCTACCCCAGCCCGGGTGACAGCTCACAAAGCTGGGAACCTGGAGCACACTGCATTGCCTGTAGGCAGCTCAGTTGCAGGGTTGCAGAGTGCCATTCCCAGGTGCCTATGTTGGTGGAAACCTCTTCCAGGCAAGGCAGCTCCAGCTCGGCTAGTTTCTATTTCTTCCAGGCAGCTGGACTGGGCTCCTCTTAGAGTCTTCTTTGCAGCTCCCATAAGTATATATCTTTATATACTTTATATGTTGCTCTGATGTTCTCTTAAATGCTCTTTTGCCTTCATCTCTGTAGTGAGGCAGTAAGAAGGGTCCCCTAAGATGTAGTCCTTAGTCTGAGGCTTCTCAGCCTTCATGATGAAGGTCCCACTACAGTTATCATGTTTATAAACTACTCGGCTGTGATATTGTGTAATAGCAGCACAAAATAGACCAAGACATTTTAAAAAATGCCCTTTCCTATATATAAGTATTTTAAATGTTACCCATGAATTTCTATTATGTAACCATAGTTGACAGGCTCAGACATAGAAGAAAATAGCACCAAAAATAACTTACGCACAAGTATTAAGATTCTATGAAATGGACAATTATATGTTCATTTTTGGTTCATTCATACATTTATTTCAGGCATTCAGTTTAGTCATGGTTTTCATTTTAATTCAATTTTTATTAAACAAGTGCTTTGTTATTAAACTAGAGGCAGGGATTCTCTATTCAACATTCAAAGCCCTCCCCAATTGACTGAAATGCACATTAGTTTTCATTCATTGCTTCTTGCTTCAAAAGGACATCGTCTTTTGTGGACTCTGGAGTGGAGAAAGAGAGAGGAGATAGAGGGAGAGTAGGAGGAGGTGGGAGGAGGGGAGGGAAGGAGGGAGAGAGAGAAAGAGAGAGAGAATTATATATTTTATTCCTTTGTCCCTCCCCCCTATTTCTTTCTTGGGTGGCTTTAGGATTCTAGTCAAGAAAGAGCATTCTACTCCATTTGGCAAGTGTAACAGTCTGAGTGTTTCTCCCAGTAAGCTCTTGGAAACTCGATCTCCAAAGGCTTGTATTATTCACCTGTGGAGGTGGGGCTTTGGGAAATAGGATGAGGTGAGTTCTTGAGGGAAAGAGAACTGATCTAGGACACTTGCTCTGGTTTGCTTCGTGATGACTTCTGCCATGTTACCATAGTAAAAATGGCTCTCACAAGGCTCTCTATCTCTCTTGTCAATCAATCAATCAATCAATTCTATGTGTATAGGTATTGTCTTTATACATATGTATTTGTACCACATGCATGCCTGTTGTCATGGATCCCCTGAAAGTGGAGTTACAGCCAGTTGCAAGCTGCCCTGTGGGTGCTGGGAATTGAACCCAGGTCTTCTAGAGGAACAGCCAGTGCTCCCATGCTCTTTGGCTCTCCAGCCTCCTGAGATCAGCTCAATGAATGTCAGTTCTTTAAAAACCACTCAGTCAGTGTTCTCTTAGGGCACTAGAAAAGAGATTAGGAGACTATTAGCATCTCATAGTTTGACTCTATGAAGAAGGCATTAAGTCTATTTTATAAACTAAGATACTGAGACTCGAAAAGATTAAGTAACTTTAGCACAAAGAGACACTTAGTGGCTGAACTGGGACATACTCTGCAAAGTACTTCCTTAAAACCTTTTGATTGCAGCTTAACTCAGATTGGTAAAATGATGTCATCCTTAGAAATGGTGCTTATGCATGTGTTAGAAGACATTCTAGGAATGCAGTTTCTTTGAAATTATGTCTTGTCTTTTTTAAAAAATGCTTCTTTGCACTTATTTTATGCTAGGTCTAGTCACATGCCATATGTTTTACCTTCTTCAGTTTATTCTGAAATATCTTTTCTTCTGTGCATCCTTCTCTTATGGTTTAGGAGCAGTTGTTTCCTTTGCATGGAGGCTCATGTGAATGGCAGGGGAGCCCATGCATGCATTAATTCACCTTGCTTTCTGTAAATTCAGTGTGCATCATGGGTGTTTGGTTCATCTGGACATGTCATGACTAGACACTCTACATGAAACCCTTAAGTTCAGGATTGCTCTGTGTCTTTAAGCATGCGCAGAAAACATTTGACACTCTTTTGGGGTCACTAAACCTGTGTCCTGTCCCACTGTTTGGCTTGGGTATACCTACGATAGCACAATAAAGCCACCAGAATCCACACATTGCTTCTTCTTCTTTTTAAAATTTTACTTTTGTTTTGAGAATTTCATACGTGAGCACTGTGTTTACACCACTTCCACATTCTTCTCCCCACCACATTGCTTCTTTTTTATTTTTATTTATTTATTTATTTATTTATCATTTTTCATTTGAATTAGAAACAAGATTGTTTTACATGACAATCCCAGTTCCCTTCTCCCTCCCGTCCTCCCCTACCACCCCCCCAATTAAAACCCTACCTATGACATATCCTTTCTTCTATTCTTCCCCTGACTCAACCTTTCTGCTCCCTCATGACCTCTGCACCCTCACATTGCTTCTTTAAAGTGACATCTTTCAGAACTTAAAGGCTTTGTTCATGCATATAACCTTGAGGGCCTGGGCAGTTTTACCAATGTTCTTAAAGTGAACATGAAAATTTTAGTCTCTCTCTTCTGTAATGAATTAATGAATGAATTAATTAATGTGTATGGGTTATTTTGTCATTACCCATATGTATGTGCACCACGTCATGCCTGTTGCTATGGATCCCCTGAAACTCGAGTTACAGCCAGTTTCAAGCTGCCAAGCTGGGAATTGATACCTAGTAATTGTTCCCTAGAGGGGCAGTCAGTGCTCCTAACCATTGAAGCGTTTCTCCAACCCCAATACTTGACTCGCCTGATTTGCTTGATTTTGTGGGGTTTTCTTGGTCAAGCAACTGCCAAACCATTTTCATAGTTCACCTCAAGCCACTTACAGAGTTAAGTATCTTAAAAAATTCAATTTAAAAAAATTTATTTTACCCCTGTACATCAGTGTGTAGCTTACCATTAAGGAGAAAAATAAAAACCTGTTTCTGCTTTAATAGGTGCAGTTATAGGAGTATATTAACTTCAGAAACTTGTGCTAAAAAGACATGATAATGAGGTAGGCTCAGGATCCAGGAAATTTCTCTCCTCTGTCTTGTATTTGCTAAATTTTTGGACTTCATATAACTGTAAATATGGGGATACTTGTGGCAATGGGCTTTGTTTGCTGTGGTTTTGAGTCACTGATAGAGTGTTGCTGAGACCAACCCTCACTGAGCCATTTCACTATATCCTAAACACACACACACACACACACACACACACACACACACACACGCACGCACGCACGCACGCACGCACGCACGCACGCACGCGCGCGCACACACGAATTAATATATATATATATATTAATTAATATATATATTACAACATTTGTTTTCTTTCAAAAAAAAAAAACCAATAAACAATGGAAAGCAGCTGGGACTGTGATCGGTTTTGTCCAAGGTCATGTATGCTCTGAGAGGCTAGTCACAGGCCTATCCTTGGTGGCTCCTGTTCACCCTCTCCTATTTTGATTTTAGAATTCTGGCAGAAGGGAAGGGAAATAAAGAAAATGGCCCACTGCTTTCGTGCTACACTTTATCTTGTGAGAATTTATGGTACCCAGCTCTTGAGAACAGTGCCTGCATGGCGATTCTCGAAGCATCTCTGCGGCTGTATATCTTCCCATTTCCTTATTTGCCACACTGTAAATCAGCTTTGCAAATAGCCACTCATACAGGAAAAGTAACTGTGGAGTGGACAGTATAGAACTGTCTAACCCTGTCTGTGGCTTAGCAAGCTGTGTCTGCTAAATGGGCGATGTTTTTGTATCACTATCCCAACACAATTAATACTAACACAGCCTCACGATTCTTTGGTAAATAAAAGACAGTATTGCACTCTAACATTGTTAGGTAGGATGCACAGAAATACTTAACTATTTTAGGGTATCTCGTCGGATGTTTTATGATATTGAGGCAGAAAACTGTCACCAGGACTCGGTGGGGGCGTGGGGCAAACGATGCAGTCTAAGAAGATACTGTTGACCTTGGCAGAAAGACTCGATAGGAGACAAGGGTTTGGAGCCTTCCTGCTATGAAAGTGTTGAGCTGATGTAAGGAAGTATGAAGTGCAGTTGCATATTCCGGCTAAAGCTGTGCAGAGAACATCCACTGTGTGTGCATGTACGCTTTTTAAAAGCTAGAATTAGCTGCTTGTGTCTGTGGCTTAGATAGCCTCTGCCAGGTGGGAACCAGTGTGAGTCATTGAGGGAACAGTGACTACCCAGAGGCACCAGGGTTCCAGCTAAGAGCTGACCTAGCCTCTTGCCGGGGGCTGAGAAGCTGCAGTGCGCCTAGATCAAGGACCCAGAGAGACACAAGGCAGGTGTTTTATCTGGAAGACTTCAACTGGCACAATGTCAAGTAGAGCAGGCAAGCACAGCACGGCAGAGGCAGGCATAGCTGGGCTCACTTAATGGGGGCTTTGTGATTCCGTATCTCGCCTCAGTTCTTTCTGGCTCAGTGCGGCTCTGTTCTGGCCCCCCACCCCCACCCCCCTGGGGTGGTATTTGTTGCTTTAAAAGTTTCAAAAAGTTTGGGAAAACCCTGGTTCTTGGAGATAATATCTTACCCATAGTTATCTAGGGGGTGGGTGGTGCGGGGAATCTATGTTCTAAATTAAAACCTATTACCTGGTTTTGTCCTTACTGGCAACGTGACTCCAGGTGCCCGGATTTGTGCTAGCAAAGCGAATGCTTCAGTCTGAGGATGCCTTTGCTCTTCAAGCAGTACAATCCTGAGCTCAGGAGAGCCATAAATTGTGCAGCTCTCCTTACTTTGTCCTTGACTCTGTCAGCTCTTTCTTAAAAAAACATAGTGGGCCAGAGTGGTGAGGTGGCTTCCCGGGAGTATATCCACCCCCATCTCCAAGCTGCTTGCGGGTTGACAGTTTATGTAACGCTAACTCTGAATATATGGAGCTGACAGTTGTCAAATTAATATTTATACAGAATTTGTTTCATATGCAAAACCAGCCAGCCTCACGTTTTCAACAGTGGACACCGGTTGCATGCTTTAAATATCGTGCTGATGTGGCTGACTCTTCCTGTGACTCAGGAGTGTGGTAGTGTGAGCGCTGGGCCACTTTTGGTGCTTGGCAATTATCTCCCACCAGACAACTTTATTACTATCTCTTGAGAAAACCATGAGATTTTAAAAATAATTCTCCCCTTTCTTTCCTATCTGGCTCTTGTCACAAGTTCTCACCACAGGAGTCTCAACTAAAGGTTTCTTTCTCCTTATCTTTATTCCCATTCCATTTTAGCTTTAGCGTTAGGGTTAGACCCAACAGCCTCCTTTAAGACCATTCAATGACCCAAATGTCTCCTTTTTCATATATATAAATAAAATGGACAACAAGTTTCTGGTCTTATCACTCTATGATTATTACATACATTGAAAATATAGTCATTCAACTAACCAGGGCTCAAAGGGGCTCACAGAGATTGAGCCAACAAGTAGGGCGTCTCTATGGCTCTGACCTAGGTACTCTGAATATATGTTACGGTTATGTAGCTTGGTGTTCTTGTGGGACTTCTAACAGTGGGAGCACGGTTTGTCTCTGGTTCTTTTGCTTGCTTTTTGGTACCCTTTTCCTCCTACTGGATTGCCTCATCCAGCCTTAATGTGAGGGTATATACCTAGTCTTATTGTAGGTTGATATGCTATTTTTGGTTGATACCTCTGGGGGGCTCACCCTTTTCTGAAGGGAAATGGGGGAGGAGTGAATCTGAGGGAGAGAAGAGGTGGACAGGAGGGAATGGGAGGACAGGAAGGAAAGGGAACCTCAGTTGGGATGTAATAAATGAGAGAAGAATAAATAAAAAGGAAAATGTATTCATAATTAAAATGTATACAAATGTTAAAAACATTCAGATACATCTGACCAGTGCCTGCGAATAAGACACTATTCTCATGACAGCTCTCAATACTGCTTAAATGGTCAGACCCATCATATACAGAGCCTTGAAGTGTTTGAGAAACACAGCTTTGTCTTGGGGGTAACTGCAGAGAAATAGAAATAAAAGGAACTAGGAGAGAAAATGCAATGGAACAAGGAAGGATGTCTTTTCTCACTTCTCTGTCATATGTCTACACCACCCAAAAATATTTCCCTTGTGGAAAACATAGAATTGTACATACTTGAGTTGTTCAGCAATCTCTATCTACTTTAAATCAAACCTACACAATTTGTAAAGGCAAAGACATTGCTTGCTGTCCTCTCCTTGAATCTTTTGTACGCTGTGCATGAGACACCATACGCCCATAAAATAGGTATGCAGTTCAGTCTTTGAAATTAAGGAATGTCTTACAAATAAATGAAAGAAAAATCAAATGAATAACTCGTAAATCTAATAGCTACCCAAGCAAATAAGTCCCAGAATTTCATGGAGATTTAAAAGGCTTGGCATGGAAACACAGATTGAGGATTCTGTGCCGTCTGTCCTGAGAGACAGCCCATTGGACACCAGTGGTCCTTTGTGTCCAGATGTTACCCAGTGATAGGAAGTGCCGCAAGACTAGAAGGTGACTCTGCCTTGTTTGTCTTGGTGACAAGGGCGTTATCGCTCTCTGAGTTTGGGTTACAGGCAGGCTGTATGTATAGTAATTGTGAAATAGGCCAAGAGAGTGTCAAACATAGACTGTTTTCATTTCTCAAACTCCCCGTGTAATTCTTTAATAGAAGAGATGTTGGTAGACCATATAACATTCTAAGAATATTTTCACAGTGCTTATAAATATAACATTATCATAATTTTCAAAGTCTATGGTATTTTTAAGTATAGTCTCAATATAAATAAGCCCAAACACACCTGTGCAACTAGTTGTGAAGGGACCAGCCCCCCATTTCGGCAGCCATGACAGTAACACGTGCTCGCTATGACCTTGTCTTAGTCACTAGAGGTCAGATGCCTGCCTTGTGATAAGGAACCAATCAAAAGTTAGCTGGTGGCGCTATGCTTTACGACCCTGGGTGCACTTTACAGACAAGCGCACAGCAATGATGCACAGAGCATAGCAACCACCCTGGGAGGGCCTATGAGCCATAACAACCAGTTGACTGATCGACACAGGGCAAGCTCTCCAAGCCTGGAGGCACACCAATCGTGAGCCTGTGCGTATCCCTAGACACTCCCCTTACGCTACCCTACAAGATCTCTCAGCAGCCAGTTAAAATTGTCTTTTGTAGCCAACCGCCATGGTGGGTGGACAAAGGACCTGAGCTAACATGGGGTTACCGCGTTAAATTACAATAAAGCCTCATGCAGTTTGCAGCAAGCTCTCGAATCTGCCTGGTGATTGTCCTGGCCTGGGACCCCGGATACCTGAGTTTTCCGGGGGTCTAACAGTTGGTTGTATAATAATCAATACATTTAATAAAGACAGTAAAAGACCATCTTATCTGGAGATAGCATGTTTAACTTTCTTAATAGTTTTTCTAGAACAATTTGTAATTTAATTTATTCATACTTGTTTACATTCACTAATTTCTTTATGTACTATCTACAAGAAGCAATTTGTCTTCCTTCTTTTCTTATTGGTTTATAAACTTGAGTTTTAATACCAATTAAAGAAAAAAGTCATCAGGTGAGCTCAGCTGAATTAATTAACTAGCTGCTTTTACAGACTGAAAATACATGGAATTTTATGTCTTTTTTTAATGAAATTCTTTGTTATACTTTAGACCTACACAGCCGGTTGAAGAGGATTTAATGTAGGCTTAGGAATCTATAGCCGTCTTCTGAATATGACAGAAGTGTTACCTGATAGACTGCAAGATCCTCTGAGATTACCAAATGTAAAAATATCACAACAAACGTGCATTGAGAAATTTGTTCTTACTCCTAATTCACTGACAAAACGAAAACAGTTCAATAGTATTTAGAAAACATTTATGAAAACGGTGGCCTAGATACTGAGTATGTAGATGAAAAATGTGATTTTTTTTTTATTCTCAAGATGTTTATAGATAGAGAAGGTAGATATAGACATCAAGGATGTCATTAGAGTGTGATGAAAACCACAGGAATTCCCAACACATATGAAGAACCATCAAGATAGCTAGTGGGTACAGGTGTCTGCTGCTAGGCTGTGGACCTGGCCTGTGACCCGCCTGGTAACAGAGAAAACTGACTCCTACAAGTGTTCCTCACACTTTCAAATACACCCCTTGGCTTGCTTGTGCTCATTTACATACCTATGAACACCTGAAGTAAATAACGATATAATAAATAAAAATTACAAGCATAGAATACTTGCATTCATTCTTCGAGAATTTTGTGCACGCATATAATGGATATGATCATATTCATTCCTCTCTCTCTGTAACTTCTCTCAGGTCCGCCCCCTGCTTCCATACCCCACTCCACACTTCACTTCCATACCCCACTCCACTCCAAACTTCCCATCCTTTCTCTCTCTCCCTTTTTTTTTCATAGTCCACTGAGGTCAATTTGTGCTCGCCATGTATGCATGACTACAGTGCAAACCGCGGAATCATGGCTGATGTACAAGAAACAACATCCTTAAAGAAAACTGACTCTCACTACCCGAGTACCAGCTGTCAATAACTCCTCAGTTGGTAGGAGAGGCTCATACGCCTTTCCATGCTTCATACTGGAAAGCTGATTAGCTGGATTTTACAGGTCTTATGCAGCTGCTGTGAATTCAAGAGTACATTGCCCCTGTCGGGTCTATAAAATGCTTTGGCCTGGTTCTCCTTGACTCCTGGCCCCTCCAGTTTTTCTTGGCCCTCTTCAGTAATGTTCTCTGAGGATTATGGGGAGGATAGGAGATATGGAGGGCTCATTTACAGATGACAACTCTACAGACACATGTTCTCTGCACTTTGGTTATTGTGAGCTTCTGAGTCAATTGCTATCTGTTGTCAAAGAAGTTTCTTTGATGAGACTGACAGCTATGTTAATCTAAAGTAAAAGATATAAATATTTAGAGGGAAGTATGAAACTATCTACACCTAACAAACTAATAGAGGTAGGTTCATTTCTGGCTCCCCAGTCATGGGTTATTGGTTAGATTTGTTTGTTTGTTTATTTTTTGTTTTTTGAGACAGGGTTTCTCTGTGTAGCTTTGGAGCCTATCCTGGCACTCATTCTGTAGACCATCAACGCCCAGCTATTGGTTAGATTTATAGTACCAAATATGCATTTATTGTTGTGGAACAGCCTTAGATCCAATCAGGCAGCTGATGGTTACACCCATAACAGTCATGCCATCATTACACCCATGGGTATTATTTTACCAGACTGGTGTTTCTTGTAGCTTTCAAGGTTCATAACTGTTGATTACCCTCCCAAGCCCCCACCAACAGCCTGTCTGTCTATCCCCATCCTGTGCTGTGAAATTGTTCCAGTAGTGAGGAAGTTTCCATGTTAGTAACAGCTTGGTTTCTCCATTTTCTGAGGTCAAAGTGTTTAGTGTTGTCAGCAATAGGGTCTTCTTATCAAATTCTGTTGGATACCCGAGAACAATGGGGATAACCTATACTGTTTTGTAGGTCTCTGAGACACCCCTGACCAACAACTCAATTGGGGGGGGTACCCCACACCTGTCACTGGGCTTTTTATTTTGTGGCTTCTGGCTTCTGTGATAGGCGGGGCGGGGGGAGGGGTTAGGTGGTGAAGGATGGGAATGTAGGGCAGAGGAGTATGTGAGGAGGAGAAATAGCATCCAGGATATTTGAAAAATCCATATGGAAACTTGTTTCATAAGTGTTATATATGTGTGCATGGATGTAAATAATTTTTAAGTGCAAATATGAAGAGGCATACTATTCAACCACAAATTTACTTCGTTGTCAGAACAATTGTCTAAGGCAATTACACTTGAGTGTTTTGAAGAAAAAGACGTCATCAGAAGCAACTGTGTGTGTGTGTGTGTGTGTGTGTGTGTGTGTGTGTGTGTGTAACTGTGAGCATGTGTAGTAGAGATCGATGGTATAGTTGGGGGATAGCTTGTATATGGCAAAGCATGTAGAACACATTGAACAGAACTTTCTCCTTTGTAGTTCTATGCAGTGTTTATGTTTGTTAATCATTATTGACATCTCAGAGGGGACAAATAGATACCATACCATGAAAAACCTCAGAAGCACAGTTAACACGTGGTTCTTTATTCCAAAATTGATGTTTAACCTCCTAAAAATTTTACATGGAATTTCTTCCTAGTCTCCTTCTCCACTCAGTTTCCTTCCTTCCTTTTTGCCTCCTTTCTCTGCTTTCTTTCAGCACTTAATTCTCTTTCAATACACATAAAGAGACTGTGGATTCAAAAAATTCTTTGGAGTTCAATACAAATAATATTACCAAGAATAAGGCAATTAAAGCCACTAGTAGGATTTCCCCAATTGTTCTACAGTCACCATGAACTTAAGGTTTGCTTAATTAAAAAAGTCTCCCTTCCTATATCTGACTCTTCTCACAGGACTTAGGAGAGACTGCTATATGATTTCTTTGCAGTCACTCGGTTGAAAGTTAGGATTATGGTAGACTTTGAAGAGAGAAATTTGAGGATGGACTCTGGAGATCTGTTACAAGGTTAGTGCATACTGCAGGTAGGAGTGATTAATGCCTGAACGGAAGGGGTTGCGGCAGGAACTGAAGAAATGGCATTGCTGTAAGAAATACTGAAGAGTTTGGATCAATAGAACTTGGTGATTGATTGAATGGGGCATGGAAAAGACAGGGCAGTTACTCTCTATTAAGTGGAATTAGATGAGTTCAAATGAGGAACCCTTAGGAAAACCTTCTATTTACACAGAGAGGGAGGAAGAGGAATTGTAAAAGACCCTGGGACCAGAAGCTATGGGAGCAGGAATGAAGGCACTATAGAATCTGAGGAGACAACACAGGGAATCACCTTGAGGTAGAAAACAGAGAGTCCAAAGTGACCAGAGGTCAAGTGTGATGAAGACTTACAAGTATCAGTTAATTTTGTCACAACAACATCACAGGTGGCTATATTCAGGTAGCATTTTATAGTTTTGTTATTAAGTCAAAAGGATTTTGTTTTGCTTTTATTTATATTTTATTTACAAGTCTCCCTTCCCTTTCCTTCCTCCCAAACCTCCTGTATAGATAGCCCTCACTCTCCTTCAAATTCATTGACTCTTTTTCAATTGTTACTCCATGCATATATGTATTTGTAAACACATATGCATATATATATTATATATATATATATATATATATATCCTGTTGAGTGCATAATATAGTGCTTCTTGTAAGTGTTTTCCGTGCTGACTGTTTAGCACTTGACAACTAATTGGTGTACCGTTCCCTCAGGAAGGCCTGTTCTTCTGCTTCCAGCTTTCCTCAGTTGCTTATGGTTCTTTGTGTAGGGCTGAGGTCCCATGGGCTTTAACCCATGCAGTTTTTCATGTCTGTCAGTGTCCTTGTCCAGCTAACATTTGAGGTTGTGTTGGCGAGATTTTCCTGGTAGAGCTTCTGGTGACAGAAAGCCACACCCAATCGATATGAATTGCTGTAGAGCCCAAATCCAATGGATAAATGCATTCAGGAGGCAGAGGCTGGTGGATCTCTGTGAGTTCGAGGCCAGCCTGGTCTACAGAACAAATTCCAGGACAGGCTCCAAAGCTACACAGAGAAACCCTGTCTTGAAAAACAAAAACAAAAAATCAAAATAAAACAATTAAAAAAAAAAACAAGACAAAATCAAAACAAAAACCCCTTCTACACCTTCCTTCACCTCACTTATTTTTCTCACTGTTGCAAGAGATTTTGTCATTGAAAATGACACAAAAAAGAAAGAGGAAAGAATGATAGTATAGTATCATTCTCCTCCTGTATCCACTTCCTGTCATTTCAGTCAGCTGTTGTTTAGTAGATTTATAATTTTGCAATGACATAATTGGCTCCAAATCTATTTTGATCTTTCCAAATGTTACTTGTATTCCATTTATTAAATTTTGTTGGGTCTAAAAAGGCCGGGACACAAGGCCTAGTGGAATTTCCTGAGCCTGGCTAGAGTTTGGAGACCTGTCTTTGGCCTATCACTTCCTCATAGGAGTGACTCAGCAAAACTGCCTCTGCCCTGCTACTGCTGAAGTGGTGAGATATTATTGGCCTTTACATCTCACCCCATCCGGAGGTGCCCACCCACTTTCTCAACTCTATATAAGCACATGCCTGTTACAATAAAGGGAGATTCTGCTTTGACAGCTCTTCACAACTCAGTGTGGTTCTCTCTGGTAACTCGGAGGGTGTCTGGGTCTTCCACACTCACCATCCCTCTCAGCCCTGGGAATGGACTGGTCTTTCCCACTTGCCCGAGGACTTGGCAAAATTTTATGTCACACAGATTTAAAATGTTATTTTCTCTATTAGCATTAGTAGCTATGTGTCCATAATGTCTGGATTATAGGTGCAGTTTAACATTAACTTTGGATGAATATAGAAGATAATTCATCTTTAAAGCCATAATAACAACCCTCTAAACCTTAAAGCGTCCCTTATTAAGATAGGCTCTGGACTCAACACACACACATACACATACCCCAACAGAATCCCAAAGGAAACATTTTCTTTCTGATTAAATTTTCCATTTTAACTTCTTAAAAAAAAGTACATTTTTGCATATGTGCATGACACAACCAGAGAGAGAGAGAGAGAGAGAGAGAGAGAGAGAGAGAGAGAGAGAGAAATTTAGTAGAATTTAGTGGAAGATAAGTAACAACTTATGGGGAATGTTTCTTTCCTTCTATCATAGACAGCCCAGGAATCTAACTCAGGTTTTAGCTTTTAAATATAGGAAATAAAGTAAAACAGTTTATGTAAACAATGGAAGTACAGTTAGAATCTGTTGGCAACATAGACAAGAAAGAGGAGAGAAATATGACTTCCCTTTAATACCTAAGAATATTGTTCTAAACAATAGATCAGCTTCTACTTCAAAGTGAAGTAACCACAAAATGCTCAAAATAGCCACAGGCAATATTGAGAGAGATAGCAGCCAGGATGCGAAGGCTGAGAGAGAGGTGGTGGGGAAGTGGCCGAGGAAGTAATATTTTGGGCTTAGCAAAGGATGAGACAGTTCCTAGGCTTTCCTACGTCCTGTTACAGGCATGAGTTATAGTTCCTCGATAAACAACATTTGAAAAAAAGGGTGAACTAGGAGTTTTATAGAGGTGAAATTTCTCATTTCATTCTTGTGCAATACAAAATTTCTCAGTTAAAAAAAATTCCTACCTCTTCCATTAATAAATGAAGTTTTAGAAATGGAAGACTTTCTAATCAGTATATTGTTGAGTAAGTAGATGTCTTCGTATCTCTTTTATCTGTTTTCAACCAAAGGATAGAGACAAGACTGAGAAATGAAGCTCCCAACGGGAAGAGCTGGCTGGGACTCTTTTTTTTTTTTTTTTTTTTTTTTTGGTTTTTCGAGACAGGGTTTCTCTGTGTAGCTTTGGAGCCTATCGTAGCACTCGCTCTGGAGACCAGGCTGGCCTCGAACTCACAGAGATCCACCTGCCTCTGCCTCCCGAGTGCTGGGATTAAAGGCGTGCGCCCGGCTAGAGCTGGCTGGGACTCTTACAGCCCACAGAACATGTGCAGTGCAGTGACAGAATCTCCATCGGGAGAGACAGGAGAGGAGCTCCCGCCTCCTCAGAATCGGAGAGGTAGCTTAGGTGGACCAAACTTGCAAAAAGCCTCTTGGTGTTGTATGTGACAGCCATAACTTACTTCTAATTGACTTACAGTTTTCTTAGTTTCTGTTAGATTTTTACCTAAATATTTCAATGATCTAACCTTGGGAGCCTGATTTAATTTACCTTTGAAATTCTTGTCTCTGTCCATAAGAGCAGGCAAGCATGAGAAACTGAGAGACTTGCTTTAAGGCATGACTCAAGGGAATATGAGAGTAAGTTCTGCCATGGAAAGGCTTCAAGTCTCATTAGTTATATATATGTTGTAACTTCCTTTTTGCTTAGCATATTTGTATTTACTTATTATTTTTTAATGAGTTTATCATGACGTCATTTCCCTCTTCCCTTATCTCCCTTTAAGCTCTCACAGTACCACGATTGCTCTTTTAAATTTATGGCCTTTTACCTTTTACTTGCTACATCTATCATCTGTCTGTCTATATCCCCAAATACATAAATACAACCTATTCAGGCTGTATATTGTTATTGTACCTATGTCTTCAGGGCTGACCATTTGGTATTGGATAACCAATTGGTGTGCTCTTCCCTGGGGAAAACTGTTTCTCCTGCTCTCAGCCTTTGTTAGTTTGCCTGTAATTTTATGTGTAGAGTTGAGGCTTCATGGGATTTCCCTCATCCACATTAGTTCATATATTGGTATCATCTTTGTTCATATTTTAAATTTCAATTAATTTTCTATATTATTTTGCGTGTGTATGTGTATATGCCATGGTGTGTACGGTGGCATGCATATGGCACCATTGGCCTGTACTAGTCAGAGGACATGTCTGTGGCTTTGGCTTTCTCTTTCCACCTTTATGTGAGGTCCAGGAATCTGACTAGGTTCACTAGGCTTGCATGACAAGCTTCTTTATCTATTGAACCATCTCACTAGTCCATGAGTATTTAATTTTAAAAAGAACTGCATTAGGTGCTTGGGGTAAGAGTCAGACTTCCTTCCCAGATGATCAAGGAATGATAGACTCTGGAAATGGAAATGGTTCTATTTTTATCTTTAACCTTGAGGAATATCCTAGGGATGCCCAATTCATCTATACAACTAATTTCCAGTTTTAACTGTGTGGTTGTGTTGTATAGCTGTTTCTGACCTAGTGAGATATTACTTCCTAGAGGAAGAAAGGAAGGTCATTAAGACTGAGGAGGTGAATGAAACTTAAAAGGCTAAGGAAGTGTTGGGAAGCCCTGAAATTCACAAGACTCACCAGGCCTCTCATGTGTATACACAATGATGATTGCTGAGGAGAGTAGGTATATCGTAGAACTGCCTGTAAGTAAGTCATGAAGGGCACACCAGAGATGAGTTATCTTCTATAAAGGAATGGGCTTTTCATAGTCACTGCCTGTGTCACCCATGATCTTATAACTAATCCCTTGTCCACATTCCTGTAAGTAATGTGAATAAGCTGGCTGCTTCTTATGGTAGAGTTGGGTACCATTGTTTCTTCAGTTTGTTGTTAGTGTTCTACCTGAGGTCAACAGACTTGGGTCCCACTGTTTCTTAAGTCTGTTGTCAGTGCTCTACCTGAGGTGAATGGATGTTCATTCACATCACCACAGGAAAAGTTGTGTGACAGCAGGTTGCTGTGAACAAATCAAATAATGTGAGAAAGCATTTCAAAATGGCTCTTTGAAATCAAATTCTGCTGCTAGAGATAGGAGGAAGTTCCTTGGCCAGGGTTGTCAAACCTTGGTCATGAGGGTCACATCTTTCTCACGTCCGGCTCTAATAACCACTACTGTTCAAATATATCCACTAACTGTTATCATCTATGACAGGTCTGCCAGACTAAAATATTACCTATTTTTAGTATTTTCTGAAATGTCACATCGGTGATGGAACCTGTTCTTGATCTATATACCAAATGCAATCTTTCCCTCTGCTGGCCCACAAAAGTATCTCACTGTTCACTTTGTGAGATTTGAGATTTGTTTTGTCTGCTTTGACCACACAACTTGTGCCTTCTTTCATGGCACAGTTTCTTATTCAGGTTTATATTCTCCATCATTTAGGACCATGTCAAATAGATGACAGATAAGTGATGGGATATTTGATTATTATGTAATTCTTTATGGAGAGGAAAAGCAGGAAAACAAAAAATTTTAACACATACATACATACATACATACATACATACATACATACATACATACATGGAGAGAGAGAGAGAGAGAGAGAGAGAGAGAGAGAGAGAGAGAGAGAGAATATCACTTTATCAGCAACATATTGATGGACATTAAATTGAGGGTGTTATTTCTTCACATGTGTTTCATTCTTGGCACATTGATCTGCTTAACAAATTTTCTTTTAAATATGTCTATTGTTATGTATATGTATGTGTTTTTGTGTGAGTGGGTACTTGTGGGAGCTAAAATGGGGAATCCCCTGGAGCTGGAGTTATAGGACATTGTGAAGCTTCTGATCAGTGTGGATACTTGGAACTGAACATGGATCTTCTGTAAAAACAACATACGCCCTTAGACCCTGAGCCATTTCTCCAGCTCTGCTATTTTCTTTTTTAGAAATAACACTTTTTGTTTGTTTATTGTGTGGTGTGGGGTACGCATGCACTTTCATGTGCAGGTGTAAAGGTCAAAGGATGACCTGTAAGCACTGGTGTTTGTTTGTTTGTTTGTTTGTTTTTCTTGAACTCAGCTCTTTTCTTTAAAAAAACATTTATTTTACATCCAGGCCGCAGTTTACCCCCCTTCCCCCGTTCTCCTCCCAGTCCCTCTCCCCCATCCAGCTCTGTCCCCACACCCCAATCCACTCCTCCTCAGGTTCTGTTTAGGAAAGGGCAGGCCTCCCATGGTTATCAACCAAACATGGCATATCAAGTTGCAGTAAGGCTAAGCACCTCCCCATGTATTAAGTCTGGGCCAAGTGACCACGTATGGGGAGTAGAGTCCCAAAAGCTCGCAAAGGAGTCAGAGACAGCTCCTGATTCCAGTTAGGAGTCCTAGAAGACCAAGTTCCACAATTGTAACATATATGCAGTGGGCCTAGGTCAGTCTTATGTAGGCTCCCTGGTTGCCAGTTCGTCTTTGTGAGCTCCTTTGAATGAAGGCTAGGTGATTCTTACAGTCTTCTTGTGGTGTCCTTGACCCCCCTGGCTCCTACACTCCTTTCTTCTCCTCTTCTGCAGGATTCCTGAGCTCTGCCTAATGTTTGGCTGTGGGTCTGCATCTGTTTCCATCAGTTGCTGCACGATGCCACTCTGACAATTGGGCTGGGCACCAATCTATGAATATAGCAGATTATTGTTAAGCATTATTACATTGACTATTTTCTCCAATCATGTTTGGTTGTATCCCAGGTCTTTGGGTTATTCAGTCTGTGGGTCCTGGTGCTCCATTTTACAAAAGTCTATTAAGTTTGTTTGCTAAAAATGAGATGCTTACCAGGGTGATATAGGCCTATACTCCTCTAAGTGTATTATAAAATAATCTCACAATTTTAGGTTTGGATTGATTTAATTCACCCTAACTTATGATTCCTGGTGATATCATGAAAAAAAAAAAAACTCCTACTTCTGTATTTATTGACCTAGATTATCAGTATGTAAGTACTTATTTGTTGTCCATGGAATATTTGTTGAAATAATATTTTTATCTTCTGGTAAATTATCTTTATAAGACTATGGGCAGTAAGGAGAGAAAAAGAGAGTCATAGAGAGTCAGTCTATGTGGTGATATATTGCTTATGATATAATAAAGCCATTGAAGATCAGAATGCAAAGCTAGCCAAGCTACAGAAGCTGGGCAGTGGTGGCACACACCTTTAATCCCAGGACTCAAGAGACAGAGGCAGATGGATCTCTGTGAGGTCAAGTGCACCTACGACTACATGAGAGTGAATCAGTCTAAAAGAGAAACAAAACTCACACCTTTAGTCCCAGCACTATATATAAGTATAGAAGATAGAAGGTATATAAGATAGAAGCAAGGCATTCAGTATTCAGTCTTGGGATTCAGTTTCCAGTCACAGGGAAGACAGGATCTCCATTTCAGCCTTGTAGTGGTAAGAGCTACTGGTTGCCTGCTTTGCTTTTCTGCTATTCAGCTAGAACCCTATCACCTGTCTCTGGGTTTGGACTGTTGGTGCTACAAGTCTATTTAGTATTTAATACTTAGGAGATAACAACCACTGTGGTGGATCCTTTAGCTTCACAATAACCCTTTGAGTTTGCTCTTTTTTCTGTTTTTCATTCTTATGTGGCTAAAAAAATGAAATGCCAAGAAATTAGCAATTAAGTTTCCAATAAGCCAACTGTCTTAAAGCTAATTGATTAAAGCAATTGTATATTCATATGTTACAAAGCAAAAAGCAATGAAACATTAGTATGTTATTATTTGCTGGTATGAACACCTATTTGTTATGAGAAAATTTAAAAAAATTTGAGTCAGAGACTCATAGCCAGTCATTTTGCAGAGAGAAATATTATAATACACTCCCTCTAAATGGAATGTCTCCATTAAATCCCTCTCCTCAGAGCTCAGGGAATCCCATGGAGGAGGAGGCAGAAAGACTAAAAGTTGGAGGAGATGGAGAACAAGGCCCTCTAAATCAACTGAGTAAAGCTAATATGAACTCACGCAATCTCAGGGCCTATGCAGATCTGCAGCTGGTCCTTTTCATATACATTACAGCTTTTAGTTTATTATTTTTATGGCACCCCGACTCTGTGAATGAGTAGGTTTCAGATTCTTGTGCCTTCTCTTGGTGTTTTTATCCGTCTGTTGGTCTGCCTTGTCCATCTTGGATGTGATGGTTTCTTGTTTTATCATAGTATATTTTATTTTGTTATGTTTGGTTGTTATCCTTTAGAAGGCCATTCTTTTCTAATGAGAGACAGAAAGGGAGTGGAGAGGAGTGCTGGGGAGGAACTAGGAAGAATAAAAATGTACATGCATATATGCATTAACAAAATGATTTAAAGACATAAAACACAAAGGATCACATATGTTCAAAGAATCATGTTGAAAACAGGAACTTGTTAAAGTTTTTGTATTTATTTCAGCATAGTTAATTATAGGGACTTTGATTTTTTATTTACTCTTAATAGCTGACAATGAGTGGACCTCATTATTATTTAAAATGCATCTTATTTCTAAAACATTACATATAATAATGTCACACAGTTGATGTAGAAGAAACAGATTTGCCTTATAAGGTCATATTCTTTTTTACCATTGTATACTTCTTAAGTCGAAGAAAACTTCAGACATTCTTGTTGGTGTGCTTGTGAAGGAGGAAGAGGGGCAGAAGCCAGAAACCCTAAATTTACTCTTGACTTTTCTTTATGTACAGTTTACATTTCATGATGGTTTGCCTTTAATCTAATCATTTTCCATGTACACGTGAAAGTCTCTCCCAAAGTGAGCATCAGGATATTTTCTGAGTTCCACTGGCTGCTATCAAAAAGCCATAAAGGTATTTCTAATTACCTTCAGAGAAGGTGAGCTTTCAGGCTCTGGGGAAGACTGAGTATAGATTCGTTGGGAAAGCTGTGAGGCCGCAATTACTGGGAGGTTAATATTCAGCACAAGGGAGTTCGGTTCTTTCTGCTTAAATGGCAAGTTTAATCAAGGTCCAGTTCAGAAAATCCCAGACAAAATCAATGGAGCACAGAGAAGAATCTGGAAGAAAAAAGCAGAAACTCTTCTCAACAGTAGACCATGAAAAGCAATTGGGACTACACATCATGGGCCCAACAACTGTCCCCTCTCCTTTCCTCCTCTACCTTTCCCTCCTTTCCTCCTCTACCTTTCCCTCCTTTCCTCCTCTACCTTTCCCTTCCTCTACCTCTCCCTCCCTCCCTCCCTCCCTCCCTCCCTCCCTCCCTCCCTCCCTCCCTCCCTCCTCCCTCCTTGTCTGCCTCCCTCCTTGTCTGCCTCCATTCTCTATTTGTCTCTTTTGTCTCTATTCTTTCTCCTTTTTTGTCCCCCATTTCCTTATCTTCCTTCTTTCATTCCTTATCTTATCTTCTTCATTTCCTTATCTTATCTTCTTTCTTTCCTTGTTTCAACAGCCCTGTCAAATGCTCTGCTTGAAGCACTGTTTTTGATGACACTGTCTAGATCGTATATCTTACGATCATAGGTTAATATTTGTCTTTACTTAATAAGTACACCTCAAATACTCACATGTGGTCTTTTTGCTATTCACAGTCTCAGCCACGAATTGAATAGCTCATGCAGTAGAAAATTATGTGCTTTGGGACCAGAACCCCACCCATGACCTTCAAACGGAAATGAATGTTCTAATCACCGTGCAGCTAATGATAGACAGTGTTCACTTGCAATGGTGGTACTGACACTTGGATATTGACTACATGTAGACCTAGGGATAAAATCAGAGAAGTTCATGAAGAAACTTCAAATTCAAGGAACAATTTCTCTTGCTGGATAAACCAATCTTCACTATTACAAACAATGTTAAGCTGAAATCTCACAAAATTACAGAAAACATACTCAACCACAACTGTGATAGTATAAATTCAGACTTGGAAAGAATACAAACTTGGGCTTAAAATACGTTTTATTTCAAGTTGAACTTCATGAGAGCAAAATAAGGGATATGATATTGCCTTTTAATGAGCAATTTCTTCCCAATTTTGATACTGACCAAAGGTCAGCCTTTTTGGATTGCACAGCACACATCCGTAAAAGATCCTTATAAGTCAACTTTATAGTCAAGCAAGAGGCAACTACAACACAAATCTCTGTACTAAATCAAGTATCTTTCAAAATGTGGGAGAGAAAAGCAAGTGCCCACAGGCACAAGGTACTAAGTGTTTTGGGAAATAGAAATTAACCCTCAAAACTTTTTCATTGAGGAGCTCCTCTTTAGAGAATACCAAACCATCAGAATAAGTCTCCTTTTGATGTGTGGGGCGCCTGTTTATTTCTGGACATCAGTCTTTCTAGCTCTCTTCCACATTTGAGAAAATGTGAGTTATGTTTCTAGTGGGTCAAGTTTAGAGAGGGATTGTTCCTCATGGAATACTTACGCTCAGTCCAGAGAAATTGGTATACAGCTGCCACCTTACCTTATAGAACTGGGAAGTAGATAGTTTGCAATGGGGAATGGTCAGAACTTGGGAGCTATCCCCAAAGTTCAACAGTTATCCTGAGAAATGATATGGATTTAATCATCTCTATAAAGAAGTGTGTAATAACATATTTCCTCTGTCAAACAACAACAACAATAAAGCTTACCAGCGGGAAGTCCTACCCATCAGAAAATTCTTCCCTCTTAGTTTTCAGCTCTCCATAGCTAGGGAGACTTCTTTCTGGACTTACAGCCCTTGTTTCTCTTCCTCCAAGGAGTCCAGTAACCCCAATAGCCAGCTCTTGAGTGTGAAGAGATGTTTAGTTTGAAGCTAAGCTACTCTCTTTTGTCAGAAGTTGCTCACTGACACTCCCCTGGCTTTATGAGTTACTGAAGGTTCTCTCCAGTGACTTCCTATGATACACTAAGTGTTCCAAGAAGTACTTGAATTTGTGGGCCAAGAGATTTAGCAGATACTAGTTATTGGAAGTTCGACTGCAACACATTACACATCTGCTGTCTATATGAAGGACTTTATGTTCAACACAGACTATAAGAATGTTTTCTTACCTAGGACAGACAAAACTTCCAGGAATGTATTAAGGTGATCCTAATGAGGACTCCTAGTAATGGGGGATTTGGAGAATCTACTGGCCTGTTGTCTCCAGGAGAGACTTTCAGTGGTGGGACTGGATTGATTTCAACCTGAGTTGTTGGCCAAAGGGATCCCATGGAAATTCCCTAATAACCCAGGCTGGTGCTAAGACAAAAGGTTGCTCTCTGCAAGCGGGACCATTGCTGAGGACAACACAACTGTAATTCTATGAAGAATGCTGTTCAGGTAAACTAAGGTTTGAAAAGAATGTGGGCAGTGGTGGTCAGTATTGGGAAAATAGAGTAACCTCAACAGTTTTGATGTAATAATATTGTGTTATGAATATGAGCATAGTGAGGCTTCTTTTCTTAGAGACCTAATAATCTCTTGTCAATGTATCAGACTGCCTAGATGAGATGGAGCATGTGTTTGGGTGCCCACACATCAGAAGAGAGTGCTAGGCCCCTTGTAGATGGAGTTACAGACAGTTGTCAATAGCCAGGTGTGGGTGCCAGGACCAGAGTTCGAGTTGTCTGGAAGAACATAAAGTGCCTTTAACTGAGGAGCCATTGTCTAGTCCCAAGATATTTTTTGGTCACAATATTTCATGGAACCTGAAGCTGAATCTCTATGGTATTTGCCTTAAGTTTGAATTATTCTTAAAAATCATAAGGTTGGGTAAATAGGATTCATGTTATAGTTGATGATTATGTAAATGACTACAAAGAAATTTGCTTGCCTTAATTGCCTTGCCTTAATTTTCATATTAAAAATTGAAGAGAAATTCCTAAAAAAAGAAGAAAACAAAACTGGCATATGTTACTGTTACTAGTTTCAAAGAATATTTGTATTTCATATATATGTATATATATGAAGAACAAATCCTGTGGTTTCAAACCCCAAAGAGACCATCTCCCAAATAATCTTTCCTCAGAACTCCCCGTGGGTAGCATCCACAGAGAATTTACATCTGACAGACAAATGGGAAACTTTTTCCCATTACACAAAGGCGACATTATAGTCTGGCTGTCAAGCCACAGCTCCATTGATGCACTCAGATGTGGGGCAGATGAAGATCATCCAGGGAATCCAGCTGCAGCGACAGTCTCAGGGAGTCCTCCCACAGTTGGTTGAAATCCCAAACGCTTATCACAAAAGCTAGAGAAACTCGATAATGACTTGGCAGCAGTGGGCCAGCCTTATTCTTGCTAGAACAAGAAAGAGATTGACATGCCCTTCATATGATCAAAAGGGAGATGCAAAAGTTCTCTTCTTAGTTGAGCTTGGTCAGATAGTGTGAGGGACCAGTGCCAAATCATTTCTTAGGGTCTATAAAATAAAGTTGAGAAAGGAAAGAAAAGATAGAAAAGAATGGGGTATTTATTTACTGAAAGGACCAATGAAACTGATCCTCAACTGAAAGAGAAGAAAAGGAGGCTAAGCTGCCAAGTATTTAAAATGTATGTATGGGGTATTATTTCTAGAAAATAGTTTCCACAATAGACACCAAAGGTAGGAAAACTCTGTCATGTCAAATGTCATAGGTAATGAGTTAAATTGATTTTGAAATTATGTTCACAAAAGTAGTACAGGTTCATATTAAAATGAAATCAATAATATGTAGAAGGTGCCACTTCCATAAATGTTCACAGTCAACAGCAGATGTACAAAAATCACAGCAGAGCTGATGAATTTGTAGATGTTCTTTAACTTGGTTCTCTTATTTAATAGCAGAAGATGATGAGATTCAAGCAAGGCTACCAGAGTCGCTGGTCTGCACAGCTAGTTAGAAAAAGGTCTTGCTGTGTTCTGAGACTACCTATAGACACAGATGTTTCTATTAACCCAGCTTTCTGTCTTCAGCTACCAGGAAATTCATCAGATAGTCTGAACCCCCTCTTATGTTTACCAAAACAGAGAATGGAAAGAATCTCTCAAAAGGAGGATGGCCCAAGGTAAGCAAAAGGGGTAATTTATGATTGAATGCTCAGTCTCAGATAAAAGAACCCTCAGTTCTTATTTCTAAGCTGGAGGTAAAAACTCAATAACAATATCTAACAATATCCAGTGATTTCTTGGTTGAACACAGGAGTATATTTTCAGCTCTTTCTCTGGAAAATCAAACTATAGGTTATGGAATATTCTGCCAATTGCTGTATGTGTTTGTCCTGTCTTTTCTGCACACCCACAGGGGGCTATTTTATAGTAAATAATACCAAGAGAGTTTTAAATTTCTCTGAGATAGCCACAAATTCCCTGGATATTGGTGCCTCTCTCTTCTAACGAAAACTTACAAATACTTTTCTTTATAGTTTATTACAACTGTTTTTAGCATCTGCCTTCTCTAGGAAGATTATTGCAGTACTACGAAAATCCCAGAAAAGTTACTCATACATTTTCTGTTGCCTAAACATATACTAATACTGTTTCTCTCTTAAACGCATCTCCAGGTCCCTTTTGAATTTATGCCTTTTTAGCTTTTTAAGGTGCATAAGCTGAGGATAGCAATGGTCCTCACAGGTTTTTATCTCCACAGTGCTGATCTCAGTCATCAACATACAAGGGAGTATGTGGGTAAACTATCTGTGCACACATGTGTTTGCATATGCATTTATGCATTGATCAATACAAGGTTCACCAATGTTTGGATACAAAGACCAGTTAGACATTTGGAATCAAATGTTGACTCCTCTTGCTAGCTATATGATCTTGGACCACCCACTTACTTTAAACCTGAGCTCCTCATTTATGAAATGAGAACAATAACGACTACTTGAAAATCTTGTCTTAAGAATTAAAAAAAAATGGTTAAATAGAATGCCTGATATGACAGAATGCCTGGTATATCACAGGTTTCAGGAAATGACAATTGGTATCATCTCTTTATTTTGTAATTCATGGTCTCATGAATCATTGGCTGGCTTTTAACCTAACACATAGAGGAGACTGACCTTGAATTTCTGATCCTTCTACCCCTGCCTATCAAGTTCTAGAATTATAGGTGTATGAGGTTTATGTTGTGCAGCAAATCAAATCTAGGGCTTTGTGCCATCTGGTCAAGCATTCCACCAAGGAAGCCAAATCTTCAAGTTTAGCAGTTTCTCATATACTCACTGTCTTTTCAGAGAACTAAATATTATTACATAAAATATGTCCCATTTGTTTTTCATGTTCTGCCTTCTCTCCTTCAGAAAAGACTTCCTTAATACAATTTACTGCTTGTAACCCCCTCCCCCATTTCTCTCACACATGTTATTTCTCCTTGACTCCATCTCTCACAGCTAGAGTGGATCTGCATGACTCATCTCTGGCTTTTCTGCCTGTTTATGTGTTGTTTCATACACAATTGTGACCTGTTCTGGAACCATTTGAGCCATTCTGTCCTCTGTGAATCTACCTTAGAATAAACTTCTACAGTTTGTTGCCACTGGTTACATTTTTATAAGCTGACCAAAATTCACAGTTGAGTGTAGAATAGGTTGTCATGCCTCTGGAGTGCTTGCAGTTCCAAACACTTTACTGGACACTTTCTCTTGTCACTTGATCCTAAGAAGAACATGTCAACAGTGAAACTTATCTGGAAGCTGAATATGATGTAGCCGATAGATGTAGGTGTCATGTTGTATAGCAGACAGTAGTGGTGCTTGGTAGAACAGAACATTGTTTGACTCTTTGCCAAAAGACACCCTGAATTCACGATAGCTGTCTAGCTCTTCGTGTATCAGAATGTCATTTGCTAGCATGCTAAAAATGTAGCAAGAGGCCAGGGTTATTTTTAGTTGGAAAAGCTTCATTTACTTCTTATAGGCTAAATAGATCTTTAATGAAAAGCTGCTTTAATTTAGTCTTGTTTTTAACACACGAAAAGGGAATAAATATTCAGTGATTTGAATGATGGGTTCCCTGGAACAATGAAATATTTAAATACTCTTCTTAGGAGCATTAATCGACCATAACGCTTCTTTTTGGCACTCAAGAGAATTTCCCATTAAGTGGGAGTCCTCTTTTAAAGCTACATATAAAATGATAAACATAGAGAGTTTTTATTTTAAACTTCCAATACTTAGAAATGAGCTTTTCTTCAGGTTGCCCGTGGAAATATTTTCCTTTATTGTTGCATGAATAAGAATTGCCTATGAATGAGAATTAATCTTATGATTGACTTTAAGACAAAAACCTAAATTATTGTTACTTGCATGAAGTGTTTCTTAACTACAGAAATCAGAGTTTGTTTTCTTTTCCCACTAACCCAGTCATCACCTATCATCACCTAATATCTGAGAGTAAATGCCAGTTTTTCAGTATTCTAAGATGATGGGTAATTATCAAAATATTCCAACTCTGTTGGAAGGAAATCAAATCTGGCAGATTAAATGTAGTAATCTGAGATCATCAATAATGAATTTTCATAGATTGTGAACTCAAAGAAAAAGATGGGTGTGGAGGATTACCTTTGACAAGACAGCAAAGACCATGAAACAAGTCATTTATTTCACTAGAGCTTTGAGTTCATGTTCAAGTAATGGAACAATTTTCCATCGAGAAAAATGTATAACTAGAGAAAAGAATATTTTTAAATTAATATTTTAAGGTAAGGCAGAGTTCTTATACATCCCAACCTAAGATGTCATCAGAGTGATGCTGATATAGTTTATAGCTTTTTGTTTTCAATCACTTTTCCAATGTAGAGAGGTTTCCCAGATTGATAGATTTCAAGTCATGAAATCAGAAGCCACTCTGTTTATTCCAATAGGAATGGTTTTGCTAAAGGAATTAGTATAGTTATAGTTTGGGATGGGATTTACTATCAGGGGTCCCTACTTGCACTAGCTAGTGACCAGGTGACCTAGGAAGGATTCTTTTAGATTTTTTTCTTTAATTATGGGTATGTATATGATGTAGGTGCATGTGTATGTGTCCAGTGTGTCTGTTCATGAATATGTGGGTGCTTGCAGAGGTCAGAGGAGGGCGTTAGATCCCTGGAGTTACAGGCAGTTTGGGCCACTGGATGCAGGTGCTAAAAACCAAGAGCAGTAGTACATGCTTGGGACCACTGAGCCATCTCTCCAGCCCCTAGATGGGATTCTTAGGAGGTCATCTGGAAGGCTTTGCAGTCCACAAGGATCTCTAAGATGTAGTTATCAGTCGTCCATGTGAAGCACATGTGAAACACCATGGCAACTGATTTGGAACGCCTCATGTGGAATCTCATGCCTGCCTATGCATTTGTTTGGTTGATTCCAGGAAAAAAACATGCCCTTTCTCCTTTGATACCTTCTTTGTTTTCATGCTAATTTGTCATATTCAGCCCAATATGTAGCCATCTACCTAAAGGAATTCTGGATGATGGAATTTCAGATGTCCTTCCTTTGAAGCAGACAAAAAGATAAAAGACAGACAGAACAAACATCAATCTAAGAGTCAAGCTGGCATTATCCAAACTTGGTCAGTTCAGGCTCCACATCCATTCTTCCACTCATATTCAGAAGCAATGTGATGTGGTATAAGTGTGTCTGTCTGGTCATGTTCAGGTTATCACCTCTATGTGGAGTAGATGTGACACTCTGTGCATCACTCTGTTTCTGGGGGGTGTCTATTCTTTTTTCCAGGCCATTTGCAATTCTTTGATACCCATAGCTTACAGAGAGAAACATAAGTATAAAGCTCATCTCAACTAACACATTTTATAATAGATAAAAGATAAGAGATGGAAAAATAGAGTTAATATATTTAAATATGTATCTCATAGATAGGGAAAAGAAATGAACTAACCATCATTGGTCTTCTTTCTGCCAATGAATAGGATGCCATAGTTAGGACCTTCAGTTTCCCACTCTCACTGTTCATTCCTCTCCACTTCAGTAATCTCCTTCCTTGTCTGGTCTTGAGTTTTCTCTGATGAGATAATGTAAAACTTAATTTTTAATGGCCTGAGGAATAAAAGCCTTGCTTTTATAGGGTTGACTATTCCTTTATTAGCCTCTGACACTGGACACATGAATACTGAGGCAATTTAAAAAAATTCCTTGAGTCCTGCATTTCTCAGGTAGTAGCAGGGTTTTTTGTTGTTGTTCTAATAACCATTATTATCCCTGCAGTTAGTACAGAAATCCTTCTTTTCCTGGTGGTTTGATGGTGTAAAGAACACAAAGTTACATGTGTAGTTTAAGCAGCAAGTTCCACTTCACTTCTAACAAAAAAATATCTAAACCCACAGAGATAAAACATTGGAAAGAAGAAACAGAATTCTTGTGATTGGCTCCTTTAAGGTAACAAAGAGAGTCAGGAACCACCTCCATTCCCATCTCCATCTTGTGATCTATGGGCTCTGGAGGTGGGAAAAAGATGGTATCCTACTAGCAGCTGATTCAGAAGACATATAAAATCTTGCAGGCCAGTACATTCCACATGAGACATTGTTAGTTTATTATATTAGCCAGCACTGCAATTCGGGCTTTTACATGGTACTCCCTACCTGTCACAGGCAAGCCAACTCGAGCTGATGTGGTATATGATAAGACCAATAAATTACATGGGTGTGAGCCTTTATCTCATTCCTGGATGGTACTCGTGTACTTTGGCTGCAAATTAAGTTGAGTGGCTATCATCAGAGAAAACTCAAACATTCCTATAGTTCACAGTTAGTGGTGAATACAAAAGTAGAGCACCCAGGAAGGCCATTTATATCCATGTTTATTTTGGTGAAACATGTTCTTGCTTCTATGATGGAAATAGTCAGCTTGGTTCCCAGATTCCTTGGGGAATGGAGCCAATACATTGAATCAGTATATTAGGTAGCTAGCAATCATGGTAGCAAGAATAGACTCGTTAGAGGAAAACCTGTGTGTTTTAGCAAAAATGTGCAGTGTCTGTACCTGATGCCTTGGCTGTTTTGTTCCTGAGCCCATGGGTCAAGCTACAGTTGCTAGAGAGAGAGAATGCTTAGAATCTATAGAAGAGTTATCTTGTCTTCAGTACTGGGAGTGTGCCCTACAAGTGAAGCCTGCTTGTGAGCAGTAATTTGAAGCACAATTTCAAACTCTAACTCATTCACATTTGTTCACTACTTTTTTTGTTTTCTTTTTTTGGTTTTTCGAGACAGGGTTTCTCTGTGTAGCTTTGGAGCCTATCCTGGCACTCGCTCTGGAGACCAGGCTGGCCTCGAACTCACAGAGATCTGCCTGCCTCTGCCTCCTGAGTGCTGGGATTAAAGGCATGCACCACCAACGCCTGGCTCACTACTTTTTCTTATCAATGCGCTATGCTAGTTCTTTGAAAATCCCAAGTCACGCTCTGTTATCCATTGTTTATTGTGAAGCTCTTTATTTTTTTAAACACAAAAACAAATAGAAGTAAAAGTTTGGGCTGCAAGGAAGATTTCTTTCTCTGTCCTCCTAAATATCCATTATATTTGGGGACTGAAATACATATCCTAGTGCCAGATCTCTGTAAATCAGCGTGGACTTGAGCTGCTCTAGTCACTTGTTCATGAGCTCCTCCCAGTTCTAAGGTATACTATGTGTTGCAATTGTTGTACAGACTTCTGGTGTTTAAAGTCTGAATGTGTGTGCCAGTTCAAATTGTGCTCAAAGTCTCGTTTTCTACTTTGGTTGCTAAGACAGGTAACTGATGTCAAACCTATGTGAGATTTCTGTATTCTCCCCTTTAAAACACATTAGGAGGACTAATTCAGTTTTATTTGTGGTTGGGATGTAAAACATCTTCCCAAATGTGTATTGAAGGCTGGGCCCAAATCTGGAAGAGGTATTGAGAGGTGACTGGGTCATAAGGACACTAAGTTTGTCAGTGGACTAACGTGTTGATAAATCCAGTTTGGCTGAAGCTCTTAGGAGGTGGGGTCTCATCAGCAGAATTAGGTCATCTAAGATGTTCGATGGAAAGGAAGCTCTCTGCACCCTTCCCCCTTTTCATTCTCTGCTTTTTGAGGCTACTCAGACGAGAAGTTCTGCACCCCTAATCTGCTATCCATGATGGTCCACTTCAGCAGATGCTCCTAAAATGGAGCCCAGGAATTGAAACCCTGACAATCAGAAATCCTAAATGAGTATTTCCTGGTTCAATTGGGTTTCTCAGTTGTTTGGTCAGAGCAATAAAGACTGACTACCACACCCATTTAGTTTGACTGTGGAGACCATCTATGCACTCTACAAAAACTGAAATTTTATTGATATTTAATTTACATCCAGAACTGTATCTATTTTAACTCTATAATTTAATGTGTTTATAAATGTATACTTTATGCATGACTTTCACAAGAGACATTTTGCTTTGTTTTTTGTTTTTGAGACAGGGTTTCTCTGTACAATAGTCCTGGCTGTCCAGGAACTGGCTTTGTAGACCAGGCTGGACTGGAGCTCACAGAGATCACCTGCTTTTGCCTCCTGAGTGCTGAGATTAAAGGTGTGTGCTACCACCACCTGCCTCACAAAAGACATTTTATAGAACATTCCAGTGTATAGACACACTACAGCTCATTGTCCTGTTGTCATATTGGAAATTCTTTTGTTATGGACTATGCTAAGTAAATTTTAGAATCAGAAACTGGATGGTTTCAAACACTAAGAGTATTATATTTCATTTAACAAGGAACTCTAAAACGATTTTCCAAACTTTCTAGTTCCATCAATAGCGTACAAGATCCTGTCACTTCACAGTCTTGTTACCCTTTTGTCTTGTCAGACATATAAAATGTTAGTAACTTTTACTAGGTATTTAGGGATATTAACTTTAGTTTCATATTGGTTGGTAATGCTTCAATGTTTCATATACTTATTGAATATGAAATGTTTATTGACTTCTTTTGGTGTAGAAGTTTATCTTTGTCAAATATGTCTGCTATGAATGCTCACTCACAGTCTACAGCTGTCTCTTTTTGTTCTGTAAAGTACTGGTTTCTTTCAAAGAACAGTCATTGCAATCTTGATGAAGGACAATGATCTTTTTTTTTTTTTCCTTTTTGGCTCATAATTGTTATGTACTATACAAAACCAGTAAGCAAAATAAAAAAGAGTGTGTCAAAGCCATACTTTCTCCTATGTGTTGTTTTAGAAATTCTGTAGATTTAACTTGCATAGTTAGTTTATAATTTTTAAAAGATTAAAAAATTATTTAACATGTATTGGTGCTGTGCCTTTGTCTATGTGGCTGCACAACATGCCTACAAAGGTCACTAGGGTGTTGGATTTTCCAGGAACTGAAGTTATAGATAGTTGTGAGCCACCATATGGAGGCTGGAAACTCAATCTGTGACATCTGGGACAGTAACCATTGTTCTTAATTGTTGAACCTTCTCTTGAGCCCCAAGGCTATAATTTTTTTCTTCACAATAGTTGCTTTGTTGGACTTGAGGAAGGTTTTGAGGTTTTTGCACTCTTATCAATTTCTAGTTTACTTTAGGTCATTTTTTTTTTGTATCATGAATGTCTCTGTTTCAAATCTCTCATTTTTTGTCCAGTTTTGTCTTAACTGATTTATTGTCTTTGTTTTATGTTCTATCATCTTTGTAATTTGGAAGTCAGTTTTGATGTCTGTTTCTACTCATTATGAGTCTTATTTCCCGCCTCTTTTCTATCCCTACAGCAGATTTTGTGAAATTCATCTTGTTAGGTTGGATGTTTTCATATTAGTATAAGTGTTTTTGAGATTCATTCTGGGACATAGTGAAGTCACCTCAAAACAGATTGGTTCTTCTGGGTCTTGCATTTAATCTTTGTTATGAAGGATCGTGGGAGCTAATTTTTTCACAGTATGTGTGTAAATACATATTCTGCCCAAAGTCTTGCTTTCCATTCTGATTGTTGAGAAGAACGGTACCTGATCCTGAGAGGACTCTGTGACCCTTCCCCTCTCTTTTCCAATGATCCTGGGTTGCATTTTTTTGTTGTTGTTTGTTGGCTCTTTGACAATTTCCCTTAGGTGTACTGTGCATTCTGGTTACTTTCCACACATTCTTGCTAATCTCCCTTTCCTCTCCATCAAACTCCTGTCTTCCCTGTGTGTGCCTTTCCTAGGTTTATGACTTTTGGTTTTGTTGCATGGACTGTTTAGCTTATCCAGGGGCATCCGTGTGACCATTGGTTGCAGACTGGAATTAAAGCTTGTGCATTTTCCCCAGCGAGTTTCCTCACAGAGATTCACTGATCAGGATTTAGCTAAAGACTGGAGGTAGAAGGAATCCATGAAGACTTTTAAGGATGATTTTGTGTACAACTCTCTCCTCTTTTACCTTGGCAGGGAAAATAAAGCCTTCTCCCAAAGATACTTCAGCAGTTTACCAGGGAATACATGGTATCTGACATGGTGACATCATCAGGAAAATGACATGAGGCCAATGATACCTGTCATTCTTAGGGCATCTCCTATTGTTATAAATCTCTCATGCCAGCCAGAAAGTTCTGGCCAGCTGACTTAACTCTTTTCCCCTAGACACTGCTGGACACTCCCTGTGGGGCTGTCCCTCTTGGGATCCTTAACCCTTGTTGCATGCTGCTGTCTGTGTGTTCTCTCGTGGGATCCTTGTCTCTTGCTGCACCCTGAAGTGTGTTCCGTCTTGGGATCCTTGTCCCTTGTCCCTGATGTGTGTTTCCTTTACAGACCCTTCCTTTAGCTGTAACCTCAAAGCTTTCTTATTCTAGTTACAGAATAATCTTTGCTAATTAGTAATTTTAATGGAAATTTCCAAAACTTTTATTCACAGATACTGATTGTCAAAGAAGTTGTTCTTGTAATTGAATAGTTGAGTAAGTATATTTTGATTTTTTAAAAAGTATTTTAAATTTCAGAGATGAATTTCATTGTAAAAGTTATGACTTCAATTGTTGTGATTTAAGACCTCCTAGACACATTACTAGTATTTTCTCTTATTTGTATGAGTTCTATAATCTCAATTTTTTGAATATCATTTATCTGCTAATATTTTCTCACATGGTCTTGACTCTTATTTTGGCTATATTTGATTATAAAATTTAAATTCTTACATGGTGATAACCATTAATCTTTACATTCATTGTTCTCTTTACATTTCAGTTCATATGCATGAATTAATCTTTAATTTGCAAAACTGAAAAAGACATGGTTAGTTTTTGCTGGATTTATTTTAATATTTTATGTTTCTAGATGTATTGGAGTCCTAGCCCATCTGTTATATTTCCTTCTTGTTATGAAACTGGTACCTGATCTCAATGGGGTAGACACAGAATAAGTAAGATGGTGGCTAAGTAAAACCCTCTGACTACATGCTATTCACAGAGACACCAAAGTGAGCAGTTACACAGATTGTTTTTATAAGAGCTAAGAAAGCCAGATGAGATACAAGAGTGCTTGCTTTTTAATATAACAAAATGGAAAGACTATTGTAGAGGCAACAACAAAGGGCAGGTGTCATGTCTCCACCTCTAAGCATTCCAGCACACTGAGTGATACCTCCTCCGTGTGGGAGAGATGGCAAATTAAATTCCAGTTTTAGATTTGAAAGCTAGTGTCAGGCCCAACCAATGAAACTACGTTCTTGGAAAAGTCCCACTGACTCTACTGCTAGGCAGGGATGAGCTGGTGGAATTGTCCCAGGAAGATGCTAATTGCCACCCCTGTCTCACCCCAGCCTTATGCGGCAGAGCTGGGAGCAGGACTCCACCTACTGACAAGAGCCAACAAAAGACTTTGCCCTAAAGTCCAGCACCAAGGTTTTCATAGTAACACTAGCACTTGATAAAAACTGAAGGGGTTCTGTACACAAACAGAGCCCAAAATCTGTACACAAAATCTGATCCAGGTCAGATCCACCATTAAGCAGAGACATATCTGCCTTCCAGACCGACTCAAGTGTGAGCCAGATTAATTTCTAGTCTTGGAATGAGCCTTGTTTATCCTTGTCATCTTACTGGGACTGTGAGTTGTGCAGGATCCTGCATCAAAGAGACTATGGCACTGTCTTCCCTAATATGAGCCTAGATGGTCAAGGGACTGACTGTACCAATATTCTCCCACTTCTAGCATCATAGTGTCCTGTGAGAATCGATGCTCTAGATATAAGATAGGGGAGTTAGTAAGGGATTTGTCAAGATCTTAGCTGTAGGCTGGTAGAACCTAACACTTGGAAGATCTTTGGAAGAGCTAGACCTAGCTCTAGTCTTGCCCAGTAGTGGAACCTCTGGAACAGTTCAAGTGCCAGACAGATAGAAAGCCACATCAGTTGGGGTTTTACCCTAGGAATGCCTGTGGCTGGCTGCAGTGGCCTTGAGCTTCAAGTGAAAGGCAACCCATAGCTATGAAAATCTTGGTCTGATTGCAGCAACATGCTTGTAGTGGGATGAAGCTTGGTGTTATTGTTGCCACATAGATCACATAAGAACCATGGCTTGTCCATCCAGGGTGACACTGTCCTTGGCTATGCAGAATCCTGCAGTGCCTAACCACAGGCCTGTAGTTAGGGACAAAGCACTTGTCCCCAATTGAGATGTTACTGAGTACACAGGACCTTTCCTAGGTGTTCTCGTTTTTTCCCCTGACTAATGCATTGACAAGGTATAAACTTAGGCTTGGGTTGTCCTCTAATGCCAAAATAGTGACAACAACAGTAGATTCCCAGCCAGTATGGATCTCTGCAGAAATAGTGGAAGTGAGGGTAGGGTTAGAGAAAATAAACAGCCTTTTTAGGGTTTCTCTAAAGACATATCAAGAACTGGACACACCATCCATGTGTATCCATGGCAACAGAGGTAAATATAACAGGGGATTTACTCATAAAAAAAGAAGTAACTCCTGCTGTTTGGGGCTTGTGAAATGACTCTCAGGGCTTGTCACCAAGACTGAAGAGCTGCTTTTGATTCTCGGGATCCACATGGTAGAAGGATTGTATTGACTCCCAGATGTTATCTCTCTGGTCTCAACATTCATGCTGTATACAGATGCACGTACCTGTGCAAATGTGTATGTGCACATACACAATAAATGACTGTTAAAATTGTTATTAAAAACTTAGAAAGGAGCTGGGTAGTGGTGGTACACACCTTTAATCCCAGCACTCCACAGGCAGAGGCAGTTGGATCTCTGTGAGTCCAAGAGCAGTGTGATCTATGGAGTGAGTTCTAGGACAGCCAAGAGAAACTCTGTCTTGAAAAAAAATCCTAGACAGGATTTTGAAATTTTCTTCAGAAAGAGCTAATAAAGAGCCAAAGAGATATGTTTAATATAATTTATATACTATTTGGTATATGCAGGTAACAAAATGTTACACATTGTCCCATTGGCGTGGAAAAGTGTGCTAAAATAAATTAATAAAAATTTAGAAAAGGAGAAGAGAGAAGGCTTGGAATAGTTAAATGTAAAATTAAAAACCAAACAAGTAGTCCTTTCCTTTCTGGCTCCTCCCCCATTTCTGGCTCCTCCCCCAGGGCTTAGCTTACCCACAGCATGCATTCCCTGTGGCATTAACTGCACACACATTTATTTCATTGTTTCTGGGTTGGAAGTGAAGGAGAGCTAGCCAGGTCTAAGATGGACTAAACTGACAAGGTTTCAGGCAGAAGGAACGACCTTTGAGAAAGAGAATAAAGCATTTGCCTGTATATTTAAGGTGTCAGCTTGTTCCAGGGGGTATGCAAATTTTTGTTTAAAAAAAATCACTTTATAATTACTTCTAACAAAAGCAGCAGAAATATAAAAGTGTGCAGATTGAAGTTTCTGAATTCTCTTCTATGCCTTCAACACTAATTTTCTTTTTGAGATACGTGTTAGTCTTATGACTTAAATATATGCACCGCCTGGCTTTCTAGACCAGTGCAGTGAATACAAAGGATGATTCTAAGAAGTCTCCTATTTTAAGGGAGAAGGCATTACATGTCAGGCAAATGGTGGTAGTTGTATTCATTTCCTCACACCATCTCAGTGAAGTGTTTCTTCTTTCTGTGGCCTGGTTCCTAGCTCCAAGGCCTCAGGTACAGGGGAGGTAAACAACGGTGGGAGACCAGACAGTTTTAAGCAAAAGTTATCTGCTGGCCCAACAGGAGGGGCATGGTCATTCCTGGCTGCTGTTTTATCTTTAGTACTCCACTTTTTCCTCATCTACTCATTTTTATATGTTGCAGAACAGGAGAGAGTTTTGTTATTTACTTATTGCTTGATGATTGATTGATTGATGGATTGATTTTTTGAGACAGTTTCTCTGTGTAGCCCAGCTGTCCTGGAACTTCCTCTGTAGATCAGGCTGGCCTCAAACTCAGAGACCCACCTGCCTCTGTCTCCCGAGTGCTGAAATTCAAGGTGTGTGCCACCATGCCTGGCTATGTTTATTAGAATGTATTTATTTTTATTTGACTGCCCTCCCCACCAAAAACCAAAAAAAAAAAAAAAATCCATCCCCTTCCAAAACACACACACACACACACACACACACACACACACACACAAAACAACTAGTTTCCTTCCCTAGCTATTTGGACAAACGGCATTGGTGGAATTTCATGGGGAGGACAGGTGGCATTATGGCTGTCAATCAATTGACTTTTGAGCAAGGAAAAGCTTCTGGGTCCAGCATGGGTGTAATGTAATTGCTGTCCCTGGAAATGTGGAAGTCAAGAGCAAGAGGACCAGAGTTAATGACTCAGTGTGACTTTCTAGTCATGTAGATGTTAGTGATCTCTATCGAGTTTTTCTTTGTCCTGCAAGCCAGCTCCCAAATCGTGACATGGAGACTTGTTATTAATGTTATTAATTATGAAATCCCAGGAAATAGCTCAGGCTTGTTTCTGACTAGCTCATATAACTTAAATTAACCCTCTTTCATTAGTTTACTTTCTGCTCATGGCTTTATTAGCTCATTTCTGTAGTGCCCATGCTGCTTGCTCTGTGTCCCTTGGTGTCTCCAACTTCTGAGTATCCTCTCTGCCTGGAAATACTGCCTAGTAACTGGCCATTCAGCTTTTTATTAAACTAGTCAGAATGATACATCTTCATGGTGCAAAAAGATTATTCCACAATAGTCACCTTGTATTGGTGGCTTGAATAAGGCAAGAAGGCAGAGCCTCCTGCACCCCCGTGCAGGAATCTAGTCCTCTGGCTACCTAACCTCTAGTCCAGTGGGGCCCACTCTGAACTTAAGATCTTTGGAGCCCAGTGGTGGTGGTGGATGCCTTTAATCCCAGCACTCGGGAGGCAGAGGCAGGTGGATCTCTGTGAGTCTGAGGCCAGCCTGGTCAACAGAGCAAGTTCCAGGACAGCCAAGACTGTTATATGGAGAAACCCTGTCTGGAAAAAAACAAGACAAAACCAAAAAAGATATTTGGAATTATGATAATAATTTTGTGTTCTTTCAACCCACTGCATGGGTGCTAATTTGTTATGGTAGCATTATTAGAGATGTATTCTATACACAAATCAAGAGGAACATTAGATTGTTTTTGTTATGTAAGCACTGTGCGGTAAGTACTATAAAGTTCTAAATACTCTATATAGTTATAGCAACATAGATGGAGCAGGCACAGAAATCTGTCTGTCTTAAAGTCTGACTCTAGAATCCAAGGTACTAACCACTATCTACACAATCTTTTATCAATGATTGAATGAATAATTAAGGTATATAGCCTCAAGCTGGTACACATATGAAATACATAGCAAACACTTATAAACAATTCATTTGTCATTAACAACCAATTTGTGTGTGTGTGTGTGGTTCTGGAGCATGAACCAAGGGGATCACACGTGCTAGGCAGACATTCCTCCACCACTGCGCTCTAACCCTGTCTTTTGTTTAGCTTTTATTTTAAGACAGCATCTCACTAAGTGGCCCCGGCAGACTTTGAGTTTGTAATTTCCCTGCTTCTGTCTCTTGAGTCTCTGGGATTACAGCCCATATGGCCAGGGGAGGCTGCATTTTCTATCATTTCATAGATTTCTACAGAACAACATTTTGATCAATGGGAGTACTAAAGAGGCCAGAGGTATTCTGCCTGCTGGGTTATAGGTGTGTCAGAGTCCAGATGAACTTCGAGTGAGCAGAGGTATTTGTATTTTAGCTGTTCATTACATTCACGATTTTAGAAATACCCAGACCTTTCAGAGCTCATTTCTCAGAACTCAGAGAATGAAAAGATATATGAACCTTCTAGCATGCCCTGGTGAATTGTCCTAATCAGGCTGCTTCTCTCAATGTTTTCCCAATAGGTATTTTTTGTTTGTTTGTTTAAATGTGAAGAAGTGGACACATATTGAACCCAAAGTCAAGTTAAAGGTAAGCATCATAAAAACCACCGATGCATTTTTCTTCAACTTTACAAACTTGTTTTCAGCCATTTGCTGAAAATGTTTTCTTTCTTGCTCTGTAAGAACGTTATGGGTAGTGCCTGGGTCTCTCTGTGGCATTTGTTCTCCATTAACTTGCCATTGATTTTCAGTTATGTGTACACAGTACTGTAGGAACATAAACCATGAGCGCCAGACTTGAAGTTGTGAACTATAGCTGTTTTATCTTGTTGACAAACTACTACCATGTGAATATTATTTGTGCCCTCTTTTAAAAAAATGTATTTAAAGGGAGTTGTGACAAGTAGGGTCAAGTCTGAGTGATGATGCATATAAATTATAGAGGGAAAGTGTTTGGCACCTCGGGATGAAGGATGTTCAAATAGGAAGGACAGGTTGGAATGGATGGAGATGAGGTTTTGAAAATATGACACTACAGAAGGTAAAACAGAATGTAAATCTTGAAAAGAAAGGTATCAAGAGATGGGAAAAGCCAGGTGGAAGGGTGAGGAAGAAATACATAGCAAGCTGATACAACACCTAAAAGGGACATCATGTTAGAAACATGCAAGATTTTACATTCTATTTTAGCTTACTTTGATTAATACTGCCTCTTACATTTAAAGACATTCAGATTTTTACTATTATGTTTTAAACTCTAAAACACAGTAGCCATGTGTTGAAACCAGAAAGACTTAGCAACACACTAGGCAAAACTATTTAATTTTATTAGAGTGGGATCACCTGTGAGAATGGCCTCTGGACCTATCTATTGGGGGTTGTTTTGATTATGTTAATTGAGGTGGGGGTGATCCAACACAACATGAATAGTACCGTTCCCTAGGCAAAGATCATGGACTTTACAGGGGTGAAGGAAGCCAGTTAAGCATGTCTGTGTATGCACCATTCATGTAATGTGATCAGCTGCTTCAGCTTATGCTATCCAAGAGTTTGGAACTTGGAGTTAGAATAACCTTTTTCTCTCTTGAGTTCCTTTTGCCAAAGTATTATATTGCAGCAGGAGAAAAAGATGTGAAGACATTAGGAGAGGTGACAGCTAGCAGAAATAGAATTATTTAAAAGGTGGCGCATGACAACATGGTTGGCTAAGAGACTATAGGGTTTCAGGGACAGAGCCCAGTGGTAGAATGACTGCCTCACACTTGTAACTTCTGAAGCCTGGGACAGAAAGAAAAAAATATAGTAAGATGTCTTTATGTTTTAGCCCCATTTTGGACAGTTTGTGATAGTAAAATCTCTTTGTGATGCAGCCACATTTTGGACAGTTTCTGACTGCATAATTGCACCGAGCTAAAACTGAGGCTGAGGACTCTTTGTTTTGTTTTCTGCATCAAATCTAATAGCATGTAATTTTTTTAAAGAACTCACTCTTGTGTTCTACGCTCGTGTAGTATTTTTGGAAACAGAGCAAAGTTAGAGATCTAAGAAAGCCCTGCCACCCGGCTGAAAGCCTTGTAAAAAGCACCATATTGCATGCAGCAGCTTTAAATGATGTTCATCTTCGTGCTGCTGTCTTTGAAGCATCCTTCTCAACACAACAAGGGACTGTTTTCTCAGCAGAACAAAGGCGTGCTTTGGGATGACAGGTAAGAGACTGAGGATCCTCAGGTACATGCCTCTTCTCCTTATGCTTCCAAGAATTTTATGGACTTAATTGTCTGAAATCCTTTTTTTTTTTTTTTTCTGGTGCCATTCACCACATTTTGTTTGAAGAGTTTCAGAATCTGAAGTAATGTCTAGTTATTAAACACCCCCCCCCATTTTAAAAGATAGGTCTCACTTTGTAGCTCTGCTTGGCTTGGAACTCACTACGTAGATGAGGCTGGCCTGGAACTCACAGAGAACCCTTGCCTTCCAAGTGCTATGGTTAAAGGCTCATACTACCACACCTGCCTTGAGTGCCTTATATTCGTTCTATTTCATGTATTTCTATCAAAACGTTCTTTCAAATGCAGGAAATAAGACTTTGATTTTTTTTCTTCTTTGGCCAAATTGGGCTGAGTTGTGCTGACAGTTTCCTGGATTGCAATTGATAAATGACTTTTTCTAACAGAAGTCTTTTTAGGACTGTTGACTAATTTGGAAAGACTTCAATCTTTCTCCAGTCCAACCGTAAGCTGCAATAAAATGAAGGATTTTATATACAAGTTCTTTGAATAGGAAATTTTCCCATTCTCCCAGGAATCCATTTCCTTCTGTCATTAATTAGCAAATTAACTGAAATAAAATCACTGGCAGCTACCATTTCTATTCCCAGAGATAACAAGCATTTTGTGCTGTTATAGTTTTGATTCAGGATCTTGCCATATAGGAAGGCCTCCTGTATCTTCCTCCCCAGTGCTGGCATTTCAGGCAGCTGCCAGCACTCCTGGTTAGAAGTGAAACTTTTACAATACAGTTAAACTCTGAAAAACAATTAAGCCCTGAAGTGTTTCCCCCCAAGATAACAGTTCTATTGCAAAGACTTAGTCTACAGCAAGAAAGAGAGGTAGAATGTGGAAGTGTCTTATTTAAAATGGTGAGCTTCTGAACAGCTTCTTTCATTAATAAAATTTAACCATTTATATCTAACTTCACCTGGACATTCCAAGTCAGATTTCTACGACTCCCAAATATGTAAAAGCCGGAATGCTGTTACCCAGGAGTGCTACATGCTGGGAAGAGTGAATTTGACAACAGCAGTGAAATATTGTACCACACAAAGCTGTGTAGTCAGTTAACACCTTATTGATGATATGCTTACAAGTAATGGTTGATTGTTTCTTGATAATATACTTAGCAGCAATGGGAAGAAAATACAATGAAGTATTCTGAGTCTGGCAATTTTCATTTACTCAAGACTTCAGGAACAGCATGTTGGCTCAGTTGGTGAGGGTGCTTGCTGCCAAGCCTGAGGAACTGAGTTCAATCATCAAGGCTCATATGATGGAAAGAAAACAAAGACTTGCACAAGTTGTCCTCTGACTTCCAAATAAAAAAAATTAAAAGAACTCTACTTGTTTGTGTATTTTACCATAAAGGAAAAACAATCTTGAAAATACAGAGTTCATATTTTTCTGGAAGAAATTTGACCCATCCAAGTTAACATAGAAACTCATATTTGAAGAAAAACAATATCTTATTTATTACTTTTCTCTCCACTATGGCAGAATATTCAATAAGAACACTGAAGGGAAGGAGGGCTTATTCTGGCTCACAGTTGAAAGGGGCACAGTCCATCGTCATGTGAAAGGCTTTGTGAAAGGTGGATCTATGGTGAGAAGTGCATGTCTTTATCAATGCCCTCTCCCCCCTATTTTTATCAAGGCTCCACTTCCTGTGAGTTACATCACCTCCTGAAACACCACCACCATCCAAGGACCACGTATTTAAACACAGGGACAAATGTGAACATGTCATACTCACACCACAGCAGATGTCTGGCAGGACATAGATTTGGAAGTCAGTGTGTCATTTGGCACTTCCATTCTTGGTGCAACTTATCTTGAATCCTACCAGTTCCAGTCCTGAATCACAGGAAAATCAGGGTATTCCCTGTGGTCCAACCCTAACCAAATGCACAGCGAATGGGAGAAAGATTAGATTTTATCAGGGTTGCATAATATGAGATGACTTTTATTATTTAAAACTCTGGAAAGCATAGAATAGTCATCTGCAGACTAGTATTTCCTTCTCATCAGGCCACAGACATCATTTGAATGTCTATGCAATTCCTCCCTGAAATTTTCGTTTTTCCCATTTTGGTTTACTAGTTTTACCTTATACCTCCAATTATTCTCCATGTTTGTTCTGCACTAATGGACACTCATCAACAGTCCTTTCAATTTTCCCTTGGATATTGCCTTTCAAATGAAACTTAAATTTTTCGTATTTTGACTCAATTCTTCTACCATCTTAGATACTGCAGCCCATTCTTTGCATGGACCCAGAGACATAGGCACTTAGTTGACTGGACAAGAGAATTAGAGATGAAATATGATTCGTGTGTGTGCATGTTCATGTGTGCACACTTATGCATAGTTGCATGTTCATGTATATGAGTGTGCAAATGGAGGCTAGAAGTCAGCCTTGGGTGTTGGTCTTAAAAACTGCTGTCACTTGGTTTAGTGAAAGAGGGTCTTTCACTGGGACTGAAGATCATGAATTGGAATAGACTGGTTAGCCAAGAAGTTCCAAGGCTCTTACTGTCTCTATATCCCCAGTATGGGAATTACTTAAGTATGCAGTGTTATCACATCTGGCTTTTTCATGAGTTCTGGGGACTGAAGTCTTGTTCTCATGGTTGCATGGCATGCACATTAAGAACTAAGCTACCTCTCTAGCCCAAATTAGGGACCAAGATGTTTAACAGAATCTGAGAAGACTATTATGGATAATACATCTGCATAATACCAATGCACCCATAACCAGAAATGAACAAGTCACATCATTGGGTCATGTTTTTAAAAAAATGAAATGGAGATGAACACTTGAGTGTTTCTCTAAAATAATTTTTGTTTCATTCATCTCTGTTAGGCCAAGGTTTGACTCATTGAGCCTATCAATATGATGACTATCAAAATTTGACAATTTGTAATTATTCTCTTTTAGGTCACTTTCATTGTTTTATTTCAACCAGCTTTATATGAACTTGTGGCTTTTCTAAGGTTGAGACATTTTTACTTATTTTTAAAAAAATCTAGATGCAGAACCTTGTCACCCTTCTCATATCTCCTAAGCAGTATTTATATCATACACTGATAATTAAATATGAATTCTGTATACAGACCACATAATTTTACATTCATTTTATAAACAAATGGTTAAGCTATTATTGTGTGCCAAGCACTTGACTCCTTTGTTCCTTCACTCTTTTCTCATTTCTTTTAAGGTATCCAGTGTTTCTTGAACACATACTACTATGTAAACTTGTACTACAAGTTTACAGTACATGGAACAAATAAGACATCATGTTTACTTCTAATTATTTACAGGACAGTTAGGAAATCAAATTGGGATTCAAGGCAGCTGATAAGACATAAGTTCTTTCTACTGTAATAATGATTTAGAAGCATACTGAATTTTACATTGCAAAACTAATAGCAATGAAGTTGGAACTAAAACATTGCCTAATAACAAGATGACCAGTGACAGTTTTGTCAAGTCTTTTCCAATGAAATGAGAAAAAAAAATGTTATCAGTGTGGTTCTCTAATGACCTACAAGGAAGCCCCAAATCCAGTAGCAATCTAAAACCCAGGACAGAACATCAGTAGGGAGTGAAGCCAAATTCCATCTAAAGCTTCAGAAAAGAAACGTAAAACTCGGCCCCGGTTTGGCAGAAAGAATAAACATAAAAATTCTAACCCTCAGGAGAAAAACAGAAAATCTAGACCTTGATGAAAGAAAGCTTGAGAAGAGAATGGCTAATGTTAGGAAATCACGGGCAAGCCTAAAAGCTTAGGATGTTTGGATCCCTGAAGAAATAAAGACACCATCACAAGAATTTTATAGGGCATTTTATTTTCACAATAGTTCATACTGTAAGTTATTCTTTTTTTTCCCCAAAGAGAATCTACCATATAACAACTAGTAAAATAGCAAAACAACAGGTAAAATTGGATAAAAGACTCCATCTTCCAGCAGTCTAAGAGTTTACCCTGTAATTTGTCTTTTATTTTTTCACTTAGCTTGTTCCTGGCTGTCTCATATAACAATTGGGTTGTAGATTATCCCATCACTGAGCAGTTTGACTGTCTGAATCATAGGTCAGGAGAGCTCAGAAAGTGTCGCCTTCCCTGTCTCCTGCCCAACAGCATTTAGACTAACCTAAAAGGATCACTCTTTTGGTTTCTCAAAGTCTTTTGTGAAGGAGAGGCCACTGTCTTCCCTTGCAGGGCTCCATGGAAATCATCTAGTTGTTAGGCTATTTTTAGATGAATTATCAATGACTGTGCTTTCCCCCAAGTCTCTTAGCAAAGCACTTCCAAACAGTGCCAACAGCCCCTGGTATTACCATGTCAGTGTAGTACTTTATCTAATAGACCCCTGGGAGGAGGAGAAAGAGTTGATTCTTTTGAAAGGGTATATAGATTTTCTTTCTTGAATTTGTCTGGTATACACTCATATGGCACCCCTATATTTTCTTTTCCAGCCCACAAATACCTCTCTTTGCCTTTCTATAAAGTTTGGAAGAATCAATGAGGGATTGATAAAGAGGCAATAGAATGAAAGTTGAATTTGGGATTTAGGTATGTGGGTAAGGGTTTTGGGGAGTTATTTGTTAATGCTCACTGACTTAGGACTTACTGCGTAGCTGATACTACCAGACTCACAATTAGTAAATTCATGTTCTTTCCATTCTGCTTAGGAAGTTAAGGTTATATTTTAAAATACTTCTTTGAATACATTTGCAACTGGCTATCTACCATTTCTAATTCCCTATCAACAATGTTTTTCTTTATATGTGTTTACATCATTCTTTTCCTTGTATCTCTTTAAGCAACTTTGCCGATCACTGCTTTACGAGCTGAAGTTTAAAATGACAACTAACCGGCCAATCTAGATCTAGATGTCACCAATGATATTGAATTCCTATGCCCACAAAACATTATTCAGAGGGGAAAGAAAGCAAATACATCCCACTTTGCAAAGGCAGCCCTACAGTTGGATTTTTGAGAAAGACTTGTTCCACTGTGCTTGCTGAATGTTGGTGACTTATTCTAGAACTCCCAGGAGCAACTTTGCCTCTCTGGGAAAGAGGATGATGGGAGTTTGAATGGAATTGGCCCCCATAAGCTCATAGGGAGTGACACTAAGTGTGGATTTGTTGGAATAGGTATGGCTTCATTGGAGGAAGTATGTCACTGTGGCGATGGGCTTTGAGGTTTCCTATGTTCAAGATACTGCCCAGTTAAATGGTTTTCACTTATAAGAGTTGCTGTGGTCAGGGTGTCTCTTCACAGCAATAGAAACCCTAACAAAGACAAGGAAGAAGGAAGTCAGAAGGTCAGATGGAGAGAAGCAGACCCAAGACAATGAAACAGACCGAGTTCTTACTGGTATAACTGGAGTTACAATCTATTATCTTGAATTTTAAGCATATGGATTCTCCAATATCCCCCTTACTTTCCACAGATCTTCATGTTTTATCCTTTTCTACTCTAATCAATTTTATCTTAAGTAATGAAATGTTTTCTTTGCTGCCATATACATTTCAAATGCAAAGGATTCTAGGCAGGATTCCCTTTTTTGACTTAGTTTATTATCTGATAATACTGAAAGTAGATTGGTGATGTCATCCAGCCAGTAAAATACACAGGTAAGTGGTCATGGGGCATCTCTTTTATGCTGACAGTTAAGTAATGAATAATTTCTTACTGGAAAACAAATTGGATTGACTTAAAAATGTAACTTATCTGTGGTGGACACTACTGGAAAAAGGCTAATATATATTTTTGAAGTTTATTAATTTTATTTTATATGTATTGGTGCTTTGGCATGGGAGTCAGGTGCCCTGGAAATGGAATTACAGACAGTTGTGAGCTGCCATGTAGGTGCTGGGAATTGAACCCAGGTCCTCTGAAAGAGCAGTCAGTGCTCCTGAAGGGACCAGCTGCTCCTTTTGGCAGCCATGACAGTAACACGTGCTTGCCATGACCTTGCCTTGGTCACTAAGAGGTCAGATGCCTGCCTCGTGGCAAGGAACCAATCAGAAGTTAGCTGGTGGTACTATGCTTTACGGCTCTGGGTGTGCTTTACTGACAAGTGCATAGCAATGACTCGCAGAGCATAGCAACCACCCTGGGAGGGCCTATGGGCCATAACAACCAATTGGCCAATCAACACAGGGCAAGCCCTCCAAGCCTGGAGGCACACCAGTCCTGACCCTGTGCGTACCCCTAGACACTCCCCTTACGCTGCCCTACAAGAGCTCTCAGCAGCCGGTTGGAACTGTCTTTGCTAGGCATCCGCCATGGTGGGTGGGTGAAAGACCCGAACTAACATGGGGTTAGCTCGTTAAACAGCAATATAGCCTCATGCAGTTTGCAGCAAGTTTTCGAATCTGCCTGGTGATTGGGGTGACCGAGGTCCTGGGCTGGGACCCCGGAGGCCTGAGTTTTCCGGGGGTCTAACACTCCTAACCACTGAGCCATCTCTCCAGCCCCCCAAGACTAATATATTTTAAAGAGAGTTTGCTACTAATACCCTTTGGTAGAGGCTAATAAGAGAACAAAAGGCCACTCCTCTTCCTAAACTTCTTGAATGAAATCTCGATTCTGAAATTGTGCTTCTGTACCTTTCTATTCCTAACTAGCATGATAAATGTTACAGAAGTTCATAGATACTAGTCACTTTTATTTGTATCCTTTGAAGAGGTGGATAAAGGAAGGTAACAGCCCCCCTGTGAAAAGGCAAGATGTTCAACATATGAATCACATTGGAATATTATGATACTGAATAGTGGTTTTATGACACACAATTTGCAAACCAGACATTAAGTGTCTTAGATAATACAGCTATTCATAGTAGGAGGAAGGGAACAAAAGTCTTATTTTATTAACTTTCAAGTTGTTGCACATTTCTTTTCAGTTTTGAACAGGAAAGGAATTTACATACTTGCATATGAATTGCCAATCGGGGAAGCTCTAAGTTACCTGATGCTTGGAGAAGTGTTGGGCTTCTTATTGTCAGTAGTTTTTTGTTTTATTATTTGCATAAGAAACCCCAAATCATTCTTTATTGAAAACTTTAAAGTCATTGTAATTTAAAGCAAAAGATAGTACTCATGACAAATGAAAGCTTGATAAAATCTTAGAAAGGGAATATAGCAGTGTAATGACTTCTCACAATTAAGAAACACAGTGTGACTAGTTCACTTGAATGTGTACCCAACTCCACACCAAGGATAAGCAACAGTCTGACTTCCTACTCTAAATTAATCATTGGCAGGATTTATTTTATTTTATTTTTTGTTTTTCCAGACAGGGTTTCTTGGTATTGCTTTGGAGCCTGTCCTGGAACTTGATCTGTAGACCAGGCTGGCCTTGAACTCATAGAGATCATCCTGCCTCTGCCTCCTGAGTGCTGAGAGTAAAGGTGTGTGCCACCAATGCCTGGCCATTGGCAGGATTTTTGCAAAGCAGAATGTGCTGCTGAAATGTGAGGAGACTTACATTCATTACTTTAAATGCTAAATTATATGACATCTTTTAACAACATTGGCTTTCCTATGACTTACACAAACATCTACTCATGCCTCCCCCAAATTTTGGTCATTGCATTTTTTATATTAAAATTTAAACCTTGTGCTTGGTGCTATAAATGGCTTTGGTGTAAAGAGCTTATTCAATCATGGAGGATGGATGCCTTGGGAAGGGGGAATCTTCGAGATAATGTGGGTATCTGTGACAGTCAAGGGGAAAGGGGCTAAAAGGAAAGCAGCCATGTTGGCAGTCCTATTGCCCCTCCCCCACCACATCCTTGTCTGTTCCATACAGCCACTGGTGCATGTACTCTTTATGAGAATAGGGAAAAGAAATAAAAGATTTATTTAGAGATGGTTTCCTTCTAAGCTCCCTCCCCACCTTTTCAATTCTAACCTTACTTAATCTTTTGTGTTCTTATCGTAAGGAGTATAGATCTCTTCTGGTCTCTTCCATTTTCCTTCTGAAGATACAGAATTGCACACAAGCAAACAGGTGGAAGGATGGTTCAGGAGTACTCTCCAGTGTGTGCCCTGGGTGGAACACTGGGGTGGAAGAGGTTGGAAAAGGGGGGTTGCTTTGGAAGAATAGTGGCCATTCCGGTACTCTGCCAGCTATTTCTGAGTTTCCAAGTATGAGAGTCTGCATCCAGCTAAAATAATCTTATCATCATTTACATAGAGAACACTGAATGATTGGTTAATAGTACCTAGTACAAATACAGAGCTACTTGGCCCACATGAGTTTTGCACATTATGCTGGGATATTGGGAGAAATTAGACTGCTGGAAGGCTTAAAACTTGAGACCCAGCACTGCAAAAGTACTTAATGGCGTTAAGAAAGTCAGAATGAGAAGAACATAACTTCAACGATATTTTGTTCTTTATATTAAACTATAATCCCAGTAATGCTGATAGGGAAAAATTTATGCATTTAGCAATTCCCAAAGCTACCATTTAAATTGGATTTAAAGGGAAATTAGAGACTAGAGAGATGGCTCAATGGTTAAGATCACTTGTTGCTCTCACAGAGGACCTGGGTTCAGTTCCAGCACGCACATGGTAGCTCACAACCATTTATAACTCCATTTTGAGAAGATCTGATGTCCTCTTCTGATCTCTACAGATACCAGGCATGCACATGATGCACAAACACACATGCAGGTAAAACACTCATGCAATAAACTAAAATAAGGCCTTAAAATAATAAAAGCAAGTAGACTGCCTAAAACTGAAACTATTTGTACATTGTAGCAGCATAGTTTATTGTACACAGACTTTTAAAGGACAAGTAGTGTGTTACATTAGCATCATCTAATCCTTCTTAACACATTTTTTTTTATTCCTTGCAGCAAATCAGTTTTGAAAACTGTTGAGGTGGTTTTAAAAGGTTAGCAGGAATATGTCTTCCCTTACAAGCTTTCTGTCTTCCCATAAATAGTTTGAGCTTGTGTGTTGACTCTATGACCTGCAACAGGTGAGTCCAACAAGGCTGTGTGTGTGCATACAGGAAAGTGCTTACACATTTAATGTGCAATAAAGTATTGATATTAAAAGTGGACACAGTGTAGATAGTCATCCATGGTAACAGAGACAAATGCAGTCATTCACAGTGGAAAAAAATAGAAGGAACAAAGTGCAGTAAGTACATAACAACTGATCACGGTCTTAATCTTGCTGATAACAAGAAGGTATGCTGTTTTTTGTATGAGTGGCCAGGAATTCCCTTGGTAGGTAGAACTAACCTTCAAGTTTTTAGGTAAATGGGAACCAGAAATAACTTTACAGCTCTAAAGAGAAAAATCTTCCCTAAACTGTGTATGTTTAAATTTGTGTGAAATACCCTAGCAGAAGTGGCATGAGTTAGTCAGATAAATGAAAATGAAATTGCAAGATCTTTGTCCCTGTAAATAAATTTGGTGGATCAGTATTCTGTGAACTGTTACAATCCATTGTTCCCAAAGCCTAACAGTACACTTTCTCTGGTGTTTAAATACTTTATGTTAACTAGTGAATTCAAGTCAATATCAAATGCTAGACTAATAAAACCCAAATGCAAGTGGCTTGGGATGTGGCTAAGTTTTTAGAATGCTCACCTAACATGCATAGAGCTCAGGACATGAACCTTAGTAGTGAAAAAACCGAGCAAGAGTGCACTTGTATGCACATGCATGTGAGCGCGCACACACACACACACACACACACACACACACACCTACCTATAACTCCAGTACTCAGAGGATCAGAAGTTCAAGGTCATCCTCATCTACATTGTGATTTCCAGGGTAGACTGAGCTATTGTGTCTCATAAATAAATGAACAAAAGTCCCAAACAACAGAAAAGTAGAAAACAAAAAAGAAACAAACAAAATATCCCCCAAATCCCATCTTTATATGTACTTGTGTGTGTGCAAATACATAACACCTGAACATGCTATACATGGGTGTGTATATATATATATATATATTATATTAATGTGAATATATCTGTGATATGTGTGGTTGAAAGAAAATGATCCCCAGAGGGAGTGGAACTATTAGGAGGTGTGACCTTGTTGGAGTAGGTTTGGCCTTGTTGGAAGAAGCATGCCACTGAGGGGATGGGCTTTGAGGCCTCCTATGCTCAAGCTATGCCCAGTGTCATAGTTCGCTTTCTCTTACCTACAGGCTGAGATGTAGAACTCTTAGTTCCTTCTTCAGCACCATATCCTTTAGCTCCACTTCTGCCTGCATGTCGCCATGTTCCACTATGGACTGAACCTCTGAAACTGTAAGCCAGACCAATTAAATGTTTTCCTTTATAAGAAGTGCCATCGTCATGGTGTCTCCTCACGGCAATAGAAACCCTAAGACAATATGCATTTACATGAGCCTACTATATATGTACATATGTATATCCCATTTATGTATATAACTGAGTCTTAAGTATTCCTGTCAGAAGATTTTGAAAAATGTTATAAAATACTAGTTCAGTAAACTCTTGAAATAAATTCAGATTTCATAAACTTTTCCATTAAGTAAGATCTCTGAGTTTTAAAATACAACTTATTTCATTTTGTTTGTCCTGTGTATTTTATTTTTAGTAATTAACTCTAGCAAAATTTACAAATTGGTTATACTCATATACATTGCTGATGTGAGAATATTACTGTCCAGATGCATACAACAGATCTTGGTATCTAGTCTTGCAACTAAGCTGGCTGTCTCAGGCATTATTATCAAAAATGAAGTGGGTATGAAAGCCAATTATTTTCTGTCTGTGAGATTTGGTTATCCCCTTGATACAATCCTTTTAAATAGTGTTGGGTTCCAGAGATTGCAGTGGGTAGATGGCATAGAGGGAGGTAGTCACCTGTCTTACCCAAGCATATCACATAGATCCAACTATAGCACAAAGAGGACTTGTATGTCAACATGACATTTTTCTTACAATTTCCTTACAAGGTATGCAACTGAGCACAAGAGAGGTGAGGAAAATACCACTTGAGCATGTTTCCAGGACCTGAGGAGATGGTTTGGTGGATAAAGCACTTGACATACAAATATGAAGACCTGGGCTTGGACTGCTAGAAGCCATGTAGAGCAGGGCATAGTAGTACCCATTTACAATCCTAGAGCTCTTAAGGTAAGGTGGGAAGCTGAGATAGCCCTCAAAAACTGGAGCAGCATATGTAGTGGCAACCAACAAGAGACCTTGCCTCAAACAAGGTTGAAGGTGGAGACCCATTACCCAAGACTGTCCTCTGACCCCTACATACTTGCCATGGCTAATCAACCCATATTTACACATATGAATAATACACACACACACACACACACACACACACACACACACACACACAAAGGTTATAAACATAGAACGATTTCAACCTACTATTTTTAGAAAGCAAATAAAAATGCTTGGTAATCATTCCATTTGACATCTTGGGATTATTTGGTGGCTTCTGTCCCAGATGGATATTAACATATTGGTAGGGCATGGCCAGCTAAATGGTCAAATTTTGAAAAAGCCAGCAGCTATTGGGTTGGCTTCAACTGCTTTCTTAAAATGGCAGATTAGTTTTATGTGTGGTGTTTTTAATACAGCTTCATGGCAAAGCAGATTTGTGTAATTTGGCCACCTGCTATAAACATCAATTTTAATCAATCACATATATCTTTGCCAATATAGTTTATCAGTGGTAAATGTTTGAAGATTTTTAAAATAAATTTAATGATAAAATTAAGCAGCCATCTGGAAGCACAACACAGGGCTTTTCTAAATGGTTTGCATGTCATAAATCTGAAATGCTCTCTCTAGAGAGAACACACGCACAGAGTGTGTACATACATTTCCCCTCTTTCCAATATTGTTTGCAAGGACATTTTATCATGAATAATTCAGAAAATTTACCTACCAAATAGGGACTGTATGCAACCAAGGGTGGAAAAATGTTTGGGCTCCGCTGGTCTAGACCAGTGTTTGGAGAAAATGAATTCAGCTGCTCTATCCAGAGCTCATGGAGATTAGGAACCTGTCCCAGTAGCTTTCCAGTGAGTGTGTAATTATTGCAAAAAGATGAAATTTGCTTTCGGATATTGATTTTGAGTGATAGTGTGTTAATGATGTGCCCTTAATTCAAAGCTCGTTTATGGTAAAACACCATATTTATCCTGCATATGTGAGTTAGATACTCCCCCACCAGGGTAATAATTTCCCAAACTGCTTAGGGAAGACATTTGCAAAGTATTTGCACAAAGATTGTACTACAATCTGGATCCATGGAAGTAAATATCCTTAATATCTGCATTAGTAGTAATTTCTGCTGCTAACCCCTCAATCTACTTAGCTACCCACATGGCTTATTTTGGATCTTTTCTCAGGCTTATTTTGAATTCATTGATTTATTCATTACTCATGGTAGGGAATGTAGGTCTTTTTTTTTTAAATCTCTCTTATTATATCCCCCCTTTATAGTTCTTATATGGTTTGTTGTAAGAGACCACCTGTGGGATTTTTCTTTGAAATTATAGTATCAGGAAAGTAAGAAAGATATTTCTACATTAGCCTTGCCTTTTATTCAAACTTGTAGGGCTAAAAAGGACTGACTACAACATTGAAAAATCTCAAAGTGAAAAAAATACATTAAAATGATTAGCATTGCCAGCTTGATACTCATTCTTTCTACTTGCAAAATAATTAATTTAAAAACCATTAAAGATGACATATTGTATTTCTAATTCCTGCAGCTGTATTGAAAATATACATAATATATAACCCTTACTTATAGATTTGCTGTGAGCATGTAAATAAATAATATCTCAACTAGAACTCATATTGGACATTGTTTATTTCATTTAAAATTAAAATAGGGTCGGTGAGATGCCTTAATGAACTTCTGCCAAGTCTAACAACCTGAATTTAGTCCCTGCGATTCACATGGTAAAAGAAGAGAATCAATTATCTCAAGCTGTCCCCTTACTTCAGCAAATGTGACATGACACATGCACATTCTCAATCCCTCCCACATGACAAATAAATTAAATGTGATGAAATAAGAATACCTTATATATTTGAAATGTATTCTTAAGCTATCATGTCATACAGAGATCCGGAATTCTTTAACACATTCCTCAAACAAAACCCATACATTACATTGGATTCTCATCTAAACATGGTCTAACATCAGCATGTTATGAGGTAATGGGCTGAATCTAAGAGGCAAGTTATTACAGATATACTTGTTATAGCTTGAGTAAAAAAAAAAAACCCTCTATAGGCTTATGTACTTGAACACTTGGTCCACAGTTGGTAGAGCCATTTGGGAAAGTTATGGGAGCTTTGGAAAATGTGGTCTTACTGAAGAAAGTGTATCTCTGGGGGAAAGGTTTTGAGGGCTTCCAGCCTCTCTCTGTTCCGTATTTACTGTTGAAGATGTGACCTCTCAGCTTCATGCTCTGATCACGTGCTTCCATGCCTTGCCCACAATTAAGGACTCTTCTTCTAGAACTGTAACCCACAATAAAGTCTTTCTTCTGCCTATTACTTTTGGTCATGGTGTTTTATCATAGCAACAAATGAGTAACTAATAAAATACCACAATACCTTTAAGCAGTATTTGTGATGTAACTTGATGCACAGTATGATAATTACAAATTAATGTGTGCTTGGAAAATAGCAAAAGTAGTAGCACAATTGTCCTTTAAGTTTTTTATGACTTTACAAAGTAAATTATATTTACATTGGACTGTATTAGTCAAGGTTTACTGGAAAGGACCAAACTGATAGAATATCTATGTGTACATACAGAATTTAAGACACATTTTAATACACACTTATGCAGATTCAGTTGGGACAGGATTTACTAGGTGGGCTTATGAGATCAGAAGCTGGATAATTACCTAATGGTTGTCTTCAGACTAGGAATCTGGTGGCTTCTCAGTCCAAGAAGCTAGAAGCCTTAGCATAAGAGGGACCCATGATGAAGCCCTCATCTAAGACAGAAGACCAAGAAGCTGCCTGAAGGGTAATATGTTCGAACACTGAAGATTCTGCAGTCTGATATGGTGACATCAGCAGCACTTTTAAAAAGGCACTCACTTGAGAGGAAGAGCCTGTGTTCATAGACTCTAGCTTCCTCTGGGTTCCAACCTGTTGAACAGCGCTGCATTGAAGGAGACTCTTTGTCACTCAGTTCTCTAACTCATGCCAGCCAACGTCCAAGTCCCACACACAAGTGCACTTGACCTCTTTTCTAGCTTCTTCTCAAACAAGTCAAGTTGAGAACCAATAACCATCACATGGGCCTTAAGGGACTTATCAATGTAAAAAGCAAGAAGGTAGGCAGAGGTACACAGAGGGTCCTCACATCATGTGTTGACGGCTTGATCCCCTAGCTTGTGGCCAGGTTGTGAGGTGATGAATGAGGAGGTTACTAATTAGTCGTCATGGAATTCACAACTAAATGGGCTAATAGGAGGTAAGCCTTACTTAGAACAAGCAGGCCACTCAGGGTATATTTTTGAAGGGTAAAGCTTATTCTCAGCTATTTTTCTCAGTTTCATTGCTTCCTGGTTGCTACTAGCTAAGTATCTTCCACTGTGACACTCTTGTTAATTTACCACAGGAGCACAACCATAGGGCAAGCAAGCCATGAGGGAGCAAGTTTGAATGGAGGAGATTTGGAGATTTGTTAGCAAAATGAATGTTTCTTCCTTTAAGCTGATTTGCTCAGTTGTTACTACAATGACAAAAAGTAACCAATACAATATGGATGAGATGAAAGAGCTCATTCAAACCAATCTGAGGATGATCACCCAGGGGGACAAACTTCTATCTACTTAGAACTTAGGCTCTAAAAGTCACTTGAAGGGTCAAAGAATAAGGTTGCAGCCACTCAGTTGTATAATAAATTCATTGATTATAAAAACAGCCTGGGATGTGGACTTGCATTTTTCATTTCCAGTAATAATAGCAAGGGAGGGCCTGTGATGAGGTTATTCATTTTCTTCACAGCACCTTGGAGTCTACAGAAGCCACCTGTACTAGGTCACAATGACTCAGTGACTATGGCCTAATGCCACATGGTTCCCCAGGCTAAGAGATCTTGTAAATTCTCATTTCTTCTCATCTCATCTATATCAGCTCACTCTTTCTCTCTCTCCACCTCTTATATATCAAATGCTTTCCTAGATACATCCTGCAGAGATTTGAAATAAAGACTACACCAACAGAAAGACTGGAATGAAAGAGAGAAGTGAATCAAGAAACCTCTCCAGGATTCAGGACCATGTGGTTAGGAAAATAAACAAGATGGCAGAGAAACAGTCAGTGCCTTAGAACTCATCCAAATGTAGCTTGACAAAAGAATTATGGGCATGATAAATTGTTACATAGGCATAGAGATCAAGCTATCATTGATTCAGAGACTCTGGTGAACTGATGGACTTTCAATGTGAGTGGATTATACAGTAATATTATAGAGTTCCAAATACAAACAGGCTAATGCAAAAGCCAACTACACAGAAATAGTACAGGTCTATTTCAGTAGAAGACAAAAAACATATATTCTAAAAGAAAGTTTTGGAAGCCCGTTCTTACATATTTCATTCACTAGCACGGTGTGCTTCTGGATTATAATTAGTTATGAAAGGCTTAAAATACTGTATGTATCTAGATTTCAAATGTTTTGTTTTTAAGAAAATATCCTTTCTGATATTTAATACATCTGTATACCGTTCCAAAGTCTTATGGTGTTTCTCTTCTGTCTAACTCACTATTATTCATCCTGTTGGAATAATCTGTTGAGTTTGATGAACTACCTCCATTATATGCATTGAACTATATTTAAAAAGATAAATTTAAAGGTCTGAGATTGGTGATGCGTTCCTGTGATCCCAGCCCTAGAGGGGAGAAGTCAAAAGCATTGAGAGTTCGAGGCTACCTTGGGTTTTATAGCCATCCTAGGATACACAGAGAAATCTTGTCTTTGAAAAGTGGGAAAGAGTGGGTGGAGTAGGAGTGAGTTGGCTGTAGCTCCTGTGTGTAAAATTCTTTAAAAAAAAAACCCATTAACAATAAAAAAATGAAGTAATAATTAAATATCTCTTCGACTAACATTATATTTGAAAGAAAAAACCCCTTGCTTCCTTTACCTTATTCTCCCTCAAAAGAAAACAAGATGGAAACTAGCAGAACAATATACCAAAGGCAACTATCCTAGAGAGAAACAAAACAAAACAAAGACGGGTACATAAATATGGGACACACTGAAAGATAATTTATTACTTTAAAAACTTGATATTAAGGGGATTAAATGTCATAGGCTTTCAAAAATAGAGACTTTCATCTCCTTTTGATAAAAACATGAAAATAAATGGCTTTGCATACAAAAATGGTATTACGACATTCGTGTACACACACTGTAATGCACTCTGTGTGGGTAAATTGTTAAGTGCTATTCAACCTTACTGAGAAGATGGTTCTGGAAGGTGAGTAGGATCCACTGGCCCAGCTACTGTTTCAGTGTTTGTGTCAAAATATCCTCTGACAGTTCTTTGTTAGATGATCCGCAGGCCACCTAATTCCATGATGGGTAGAGGACAAATGGCAAGCAGCAAAGGTCATTAAAAACATTTGTCCTTAAGAGTAGGGAGAAAATGAACTATTTTCAACAGAAGTTATTATAGCTTAATCCCTGCTATAAAAAACGCCTGTGGTGGGATGGGGAAGCCATGGATGGACTGTTCTTCTCTGGCTGAATTCTTCAGTTGCAAGCTGTGGCACACCTATTTCAAGGCCTCCTCGCTTGGTTCAGAGGTTGGAAGCCTCCATCTGAGTATGTTACCCATGCTCTCTCAGATGGATTATTCCACTCATCTCTTTTCGATGTTGTAAAGTGTCTGGTTGGACTTTTTTGTTATTGACCTGTTGTTTCTGCCTATCTGCTACTTGCCACTTGCTCTTTTACTTGATACAGACCTAATAAACTCTCTCATTTGAACCTAAAAGTACAGCAATACAGATCATTCAGAAATACCCAAAGAAGAGGAAACATGCAATACTTATTGGAAAGTAGATACTTTTGTGTGAAGATTATTATCACTGCCGTATTCAGTACCTATATTTTGTACCATTGATACTAATACAGTGCCAACTCCATACTGCAATTCATTATAAAACATGACATTCTTGTATGAGAGATTATTTGTCCATGTCAAGTATATTTGATGGGTTTGACTTGATTTGACAGACTGGGTCAATCAAAACAATCAAACAAGCCATTCTGCTACATCCAGTCTAATTACACTGTCAAGTTTAGATGTTCTCTGGTGATAAAGCATATTAATTGTTTGCTGCAAGGAGCTTAGGGTTCTTAGTTGCCCTTCTAGCATGTTAAATGTTGTTCACATTCGTGAATATGTAAAGGGAAAGTTGGATTAAATTTTAAGCAAAGCAATTTATTTCCTTACTTAATGGAGGACTAGTACTAATGATTCTTGTAACAATTGTCATAAAGATGATTCATATTTTTCTATGTGGCTTTATAAATGCATCATCTAGTGTAAGATAGAAGATTCTAGTTTAATTGCTAACATTTATCTTTTTGGGTCTCATTTTCCCCCTGGAGTAACATTTCTAGAAATGATAAAAAATAAATCATTACTTAAAAGATTGGGCTTTAAAAGTGGAGTTCAAGGTTGTTACATAAAAGTTTTTATGGAGGGAACAGTTACATTAGCCTAGCTTATATATTATTTTATCTTTTAGTCCACAGAGATAATTGAAGGATTAATTGCCATGTCGTCATTACAATATCAAGGTTTAGATTGCATCACAATTAACAGTTTCTGACTTACATGTGAAGAAATTGGTTTAAATTTTATCATTTGAATCAATACATTCAACACATAACTTCTTTATTTTCCCTCTTCTTGCCCTGATTCCTCCACCCTCCATTAACTTCTTTCTGGCTTCTTTCCCTTCGTATTGAGAGATTACTGAATGAGTGCAACATGGAATAACCGAGTGGCAACTGTGTGGTCACAAACACAATGGAAAAATTTCCTAGATTAAACCATTGCTGAGATTTGCCTTGAGGACACGCTGAAAAAGCACAAAGCAGCAGTGGGAGGGAAGACATTATGGGTCAACAGTGACTACATAGGGGCAAAATTGGCCCATAAGAACCAGTCACAAGAGCTGAGTTAGTCCATAAGGATCTTATACACAGGGTAGGCCTTGTGGTGACGAGAAGAGAGGAATAGCCTTCAGACAGGGACTCAAGAAGGAAGTACTAAACACATTGCTGTTTGCATGATCACTGGCTTTCATAGGAAAGAGTGCATAGTACAGAAACAAGGCATGGGTCATGAGGAGCAGGGACACACAATCCTGCCTTCAGTTGTTGGAAAGAATAAATTCACTAGAAGAGAAACTAAGTCACCTTGTGTGACATCAGTACTGGACATTAGCTGGACCAAAGTGGTTTGAGCTACAGTACAAGTGGGCTAGTTTTGTTTGGTTATTGTGGTTGTTATTTCTTTTCTCTTTGAGAGGGAGAATCGAAATGGAGTGTAAATTCAGAGGATACAGTAGTCAAGAACACACAATTGTGCCTTCAGATTATGTGAATTCAAATCCTACCTTCACTGCTCAAAAGTTATGGGATTTGGGGAAATTGTTTTTGTGCCTTAGTGCTATTATGTTCAATGTGGAGAAAACCATTGTGCACATCTTGTATGGTTAGACTTAGCCAATAGTAATGTTATTACATACATTTAAAAAAGATTATATAAATGAATAGTTCATGATACTACTAATAAGTACTATTACTGCATTTTAATCCTACTACTGTAGGAATAAAAGGGTAAATGCTTGGTGGTTAGTGTTTGAATGAGATTCTTGTGGTGAAGTTTGTAGTTGAAGGCATGGCTGTACATTTATTTTCTCTGGTTATATGCCAGGGTCTGGCCAGTATCAGTCCCACACTACAGAGGTCACCTATTCTGGAATGATGTCTTTGGGTCGGAGATCAGAATCAGCTAAACAGCACCAGCCCGACTCTGAGTGGAGGAGTGTGGATCAGGAAATGCTAGCTACCCAATGGCATTAAGGATGAGACAGAGACATCTTATTGTCTCAGGAGGGCTCTGGGCTGTCAGTACTGGAGAGAGCATCCTCTTAAATAGCTTTCCAGAAGTGGGGGTACTGGTAGAAGACATCTATTATCATATATAGAGCTGATATAAAATATTTCCTTTAATTCTAGATATACCCCTAAAACTGCATGTCCTCACTAGCTTTCAGGGTGGGTGTAGGCTTTCCCAGGGGCCTAGGTCTACAGTTACACAAACTAGGAATCATTTACCACCGAAGCCAGGCATCCGGAGGTAATCAACTGGCACCTGAAAGACAATGGGAGATTAGAGCTCCTGGAATCGAGCTGAGGCTTGCATCCAAAATATCATAATCGATATTTGAGCCCCAACAGTTATACAAGACCCATTCATGCCTCAGCTCTCCAAATTAGGCTGAATTTCATAGGAGCTTGTATGTATAAGTGATTAAAAGAATTTAAGATATTAAATTTCTATTTAAAAGGACAAGGACATTGAAATCCTAAGCAGTGAAATCAGACCAAAAGTATCTCTCAAGGAGTCTTGAGAACAAATATTCAGGGACAGAAATCTTGGGGCTTCTCAAAAAGCATGTTACTGTAAAGTCCACATGCACACACAAACTCTAAACAAACAGGATCAACACAGCAACTGAAATAGAGATCGACAGCTTCCCGGGAGGCTGCCATCTGGGAGTGACTCATTCATGATTTATAATTTTAGGGGGCAACAACTAAGGATCTAGAATTTGAAAGTCTCATTCAATTTTTATGTCTATGATGTATTTGGAGAGTCTAAAAGTATAGAAGAACTCTGTAGACAGATGAGAATGCTGTAGGTTACAAAATGGTTAATGTCCTTCTGAAAGGTTGATTCATATTCCGTTATCCTAAGGGAAGAGATCTATTGATGACAAAAAAATGCAAATTTCATCCTAAGTCATGTTGTTCTGTCTGTGGGGACAGCACAGATTGTTTTATACAGTATATTTTCTAATGATTTGTCCAAACTGATTTTGTATTCCAGAGTTACACATTGCTCTTGGGTTTTTCTCCCCATATTTCCCCCCAGTGGATTATTTAATACTTTTAACAAAATGATGGATGGTTCTTTGTATATTCTAAATGTGTTTATTTCTGCTGGAGACACTGAGTGAAACAAGTACATTCTTGCAGTAGACTCCTAACATGGTTACCCATTCCTTTGAAATTGCCTTTATCTTCAAGTCTAAGAATTCTCTACAAATTGAATGCTGGGTATTAAAAAGCTGCAATATTTCTTATTTATAATAGTAGAGATAAAACTGTAGAAACAAGTCAAAATAGAGATAGGATTTTACTTTCTTCTGTAGAGGCATATTTTGTAACATAAAATCAAGCCATTTAGGAATTTAAAGACATCTTTCTCTCCATGAAAATATGTAGTTACTTCACCCCTTCCAGGAAACTTTCCCTCTTTAGTTCTAGCATCTGTTGTCTTCTTTCTTCAATGTTGTATTTTTTTTTTACATGACAAGTATGTTTTTTAAAGTATTTACCAAATTGTTTTTTTCTCTATTGAAAATAGATTTTTCATGCAATATATTCTGATTATGGTTTTCCTTTCCCCTACTCCTCCAAGTTCTTTGCCACCTCCCCTACCATCTGGATCCACACCCTCTCTCATTACAAAACAAACAGTCATCTGAGGAATAATAAAACAAGATGGAATGCAGTAAGATAAATAAAAGACAAAGAAAATTGAAATATGACAAAACAACCAAACAAGAAAAAGAGCCAAAGAAAAAGCACAAGAAACATATAGATGCTGAGACACACATTTGTGTACACAGGTGTCCCATAAAACCCCCAAACAGGAAGCCGTAGTACACATACACACACACACACACACACACACACACACACACACACACACACACACACACCACACTGCTCCAGCTTAGAATTATGAGACAAAGAGCCTGTGAAGATGCCATTGAGTTCATTTTGTGTTGGCCAGCTACTGCTGGCCCCAAGAGTGGTTTGTTTCCCCAGTGAGACTCCCATAGAGAAAACTAACATTTGGAGATAGCTTCTGCGATGGGGGATGTTCTGTATATATGTTTCTCTTAGTGGTTGATGAATAAAACACTGATTGGCCAGTAGAGGCCAGAAGAGAGGCAGGAGTAGGAGATGAGGAGAATGTTGGGGAGAGAGGAGAGAGAGAGGCAGCAAGGGATGCCATGTAAAGACTGGGAACATAAGATGTGCCAGGCATGCTCTGGTAAGATAAGGCCATAAAGAAACACATAGATTAGTAGTTATGGGTTAATAATTAAGACAGAGCTAGCCAATAAGAAGCCCTAGCCATCAGCCAACAGTTTTATAATTAATATAACGTCTCTGTGTGTATTAGGGCAAAGTGACTGTGGGACCAGGTGGGACAGAAACCTCCATCTTCACTTCTGAGTTAGAGATGAGGGCATCTGTCTACTTCTCTCAGCTCTAGGGTCCCATTTGGTGCAGACTCATGTAGGCCCTGTGCATGCTGCTACAGTCTGTGAGTCCTTAGGTGAATTAGTGGTGTTTTGCTTAGAAGGCCTTGTGTACTTGGTGTCCTTCATCACCTCAGGCTCTTCCTCAATTTCTGCTTCATCTTCCTCATAGTTCTCTGAGCCCTGAGGGGAAGGATTTCATGACAACATTCCATTTAGGGCCGGGTGTCCCAAGGTCTCTCACTCTGCTTATTGTCTGGCTGTGTGTGTGTGGGGGGGGGTGTGGGTGTGGGTGTGGGTGTGGGTGTGGGTGTGGGGGTGGGGGTGGTCTCTGTATTTATTCTGATCTGCTGCAAGAGGAAGCTTCACTGATGATGGTTGAGCAAGACACTGCTTTATTAGTCTAGCAGAATGTCATTAGGAATCATTTAATTGCTATTTTCCTTTAGCAGAGCAGTAGTATTTGGTTTTCCTTTAAGTTCCTGGTCTACCTAGTCTCAGATTCTTGGCCACCCAAGCATCACTAGGTATGGGTTCTATCACATGCAGTGGGCCTTAACTCAAACCACATACCCCTACTAGCTTTATGCCATTAAAGGCAAGTCATTTTCAGAGCTAGGGTCTGTAGCTGGGTTGATGTTTTTTGGTAGCATGTAGAGTATCATGAATATTAGCCCAAAGGGTCTAGGTAGGAACCAACATACTTCTCCATGTTCAATGAGTTGTGTAGGTGTTGTCTTCAGCAATAGGGACTTACCATCAGTTTATAGAGAGCCATGAGTAGCTTTGTCAACAGCCTGGGCTGTTTGGGGGTTCCTATGGGACCCCTTTGACAAAAACTTAACTAGATGTAACCTATCCCAGTATTGGAAGTTTCAATTGGTGGCAAGAGATGTTCAGCTGGAGTTCTGTCTCCCACTTTATTTGGCAATTTTATTTAGATCATCTTCATATATGTATATATTATGGGAGGCTTCTACTGTATTAGGTTTCCATACGACCCCTCAAATGGGTCATATGACCCTTAGTTTTAATTGTCCCTCCCCATATTGCCTCCTTTGATCTCTCTTATTTTCCCCACCCTGTAGGATCCTCCCATTCCAGTCCCCCCCCCAACATCCAACTTTAACTATTTTATTTTCCCTTCCTAGAGATATCTATTATGTCCTTCTAGTCCCGCTTTCACTGCCTAATCTCTGCAGTTATATGGGTTGTAACTTGCTTACTGATGACTTAACAGCTCACATCCACACATAAACAAATACAAACCACATTAGTTTTCCTAGGTTTGGGTTACCTCATTCAGGACTTCTTCTGGTTCCATCCATTTACCTGCAAATTTCAGTTTGTTATTTTTTTAATGACTGGGTAATATCTCATTGTGTAAATGTGCCACATTTTCTTTATCCACTCATCTGCTAACAGACATTTATGTTGTTTTCAATTTCTGGCTATTATGACTTGAGAAGCAGTGAGCATGGTTGAGCAAGTATCTCTGTGGTAGGATGAAGTGTCCTTTGGGTATAAGTGCAAGAGTGGTATACCTGGATTTTGAGGTAGATCTATTCTCACCTTTCTAAGGAACTGTCACACTGATTTCCATAGTAGTTGTTCAAGTTTGCTCTTCCACCAGAAATGGATGTATGTCCCCCTTATTCTACATCCTTTCCAGCAAACACAGTCATTTGTTTTATAGATCTTGGAAATTCCCATTGGTGCAAGATAAAATATTAAAGCAGCTTCAACTTACATTTTCTTGATGACTAAGGGTGTTGGACATTTCTTCAAGTATTTCTCAGTCATTTGAGTTTCCTCTTTTGAGAACTCTGTTTAAATCTGTACCTCATTTTTAATTGGGATATTTGTCTTTTTGATGCGCAACTTTTCTTAGCTCTTTATGTATTTTGGTTACTAGTCCTCCAGATAAGTAGTTGGTAAAAATCTTTTCCCATGCTGTAGGCTGCGGCTTTGTCTAAATGATGGTGTCCTGTAACGATAACTCAGGCCAGCTGCCTGAGTTCTACTGCCACGCTAGGGCCCCCAAACAACACACAGAGTTTTATTTTAGTTACAGTCCTGCTGGCCAATGACTAGAATTTCTTACATGCTAGCTCAGTACGAAGTATCAGCCATAACCACCAACCTATATATTTTTATAAGGACTTATCTTACTGAGGATGCTGGTTGTATGTGTCCTCTCTTTCTGGAGATCACATGGTGACTCTGTCCTTTCCTACATTTCCCAGAATCCTCCTCAATTCCTAGCCCCACCTACCTTGCTTTCCTATTGGCCACAGTGCTTTATTTATCAACCAATAAGACAAACATATACACAGAAGGACTTCCCCCATCATTTCCTCTTTTCTGTTTAAATAAAAAGAAAGGTTTTAACATTAACATAGTAAAATATATAACAAAACAGTTATCAAGTAAGAACTATAGTTAGAATATTTAGTTTATTGACATTTAGCAAGATTTTAAAGAAAATATTCTATTATCTATCCTATCTTTGTGAGTCTAAAGTCTTATATGTAGCTTCTCTTTTATAATAACTAAAGAAATCTATAACCATAACTATCTGTCTTCAACTCCATCAAAGACCACAGAAGGATAATATATAAATTCTAGATCTTAGATCATGGTCAGTATTAATTATATTTTTATAAGGACTTATCTTAGTTAGGACACTGACCATATGCGTCCTCTCTTCCTGGGGATCACATGGCAACTCCATCCTTTCCTACATTTCCCAGAATCCTCCTCGACTCCTAGCCCCACCTATCTTGCTTTCCTATTGGCCAACAGTGCTTTATTTATCAACAAATAAGACAAGCATATACACAGAAGGACTTCCCCCATCAGTGTCCTTTGTCTTAGCAAAGCTTTTTGGTTTTGTGAGGCCCTGTTTATTAATTTTATTAAATTTGATTCTACTACTGTGCTATCAGTGTTCTGTGCCTACAAGCTGAAGACTGCTTCCCACTTTATCTTCTATAAAAATCGATGTATCCCTCCTTATGTGTGAGTAGGTGCACCTGAGTGCAGATGCCTATGCAGACCAGAGGTGTCAGAGAACTTGGACCTGGAGTTAGAGGAACTTGTGATTCACTGGATATGGGTACTGGGAAGTGAATGGGAGTATTCAGAAATGGCAATATGTGTTTTCACTACTGAATCATCTTTCTATCCCCTTACTAATTTTATGAAGCATATACAAAATCTCTGCATGATTTAACAGGAGGAATCAAATCAGAAAAGGTGGTGGTGGTGGGGAGTGTCTTTCCTGTCATGTACACAAATCATGACTTCCCTATCTACTTCAAGAAAAAAGTGATGGAGTACCTGCCCATGGAGCTCGGCAGCCTTTTAGGACCCAAAAGACATGAATGAGAGAGCAAAGTAGTAATTTCTGAGGTTTGCATCCTAAAGGATGATCTGGACCTCACAGTGAGTGTGACAATATTGACAATGATTTCTGAATAATGTCATCCTTAATTAATTGCAATAATCTACAATGGTCTGATAGAAAGAAAAAAGAAACAAAATAGAAAGACTACAGTAAATAAAGGGGAAAAAGTCAAAAGTGTTTTAGACAGCCTGAGAGCAGCATTCAACTGATTTCATAGCACATTTGTAAAGCAAAGGTCTGTTTTTTTCCAATATATTTTGTTTTATTTACAGGTGATAATTTTACATATTTTAAAATTTAAAGTATCTTTTCATTTAAAAATAATTTATTCATTCAGTTTAGTTAAAGATTTATTTTAGTTTTTAGAATTTTATATACAAGATTTTATTTACATCATTTTTACCCTTCTTTCTCCACCTTCAGCTTCTCTTGTGCCCCCTCAAGTTATTGACATTTTCCTCCTCTTCAATTATTATTTTATAACACACATACACACACACACACACACACACACACACACACACACGTATGCAAAGATGTACATAAAACCTGCTTAGTCCATTTAGTGTTGCTCACATGTGTATGTGTTTAGGGCTGACCATTTGGGATTGGATAACCTATTGGTAGGTTGTCCCTTATCCTTATACCCATAGGTAAATGTAGCTCTAACCTGTCTTCAGAATTGCCTCTTTCTGCATGAGATAAAGATAGTTACAGACATCAACAACTGGTCAAAATCAAGAGAACAAAGATAGTGGGATGCTCAACCCTAATTAATACACCTACAACATAACCCTATACTGATTGTTCCTTTCTCAGCCACCACCAATTGCCTATAACATATGTGTATGTGTTTAGGGCAGTAGCCTATATTGGTTTGGGAATCTCTAGACTTTCTTACCAACAACTCAAAGGAGGCATTTGTATATGACTCTTGGGGGGAAGCATTATCACCCCCTAAGTGGAATAACTTCATTTGAAAAAAATATAAAATTAAACACATCATATTTGTATTTTTAAGTAAACATAAAATAATGTTTCCCTATGTCTTTTTTCAGACATTCTTGGTGTTACTTGTCCATTTCCCTCCCTCTTCCTTCTTTACCCTTCCTTCCCCTTCTCCAGTTAACGTCTCCCCTCCACGTGAGGACATCACCTGAAGAAACTGTCAACTGTGTTTTTAATGTGAGATTTAACCAAAGAATGCATTTTCCTTTAGAGTGTTTTTGTCAATGAAGTTGACAAGACACAGAAAGGACTGAAAAGAAGATAAAATTCACACACAACAGTAGTCCTCTAATAAACTGAGAAATTTTCCCTGCTTGGTGTTTATTTATATTCCACTTAACAATTTAATTAACACACATTTATCAAAACCTTTCTGTATTAGAAAGGCTGCAAACAGGCAATAGAATATTTTTTAAAAACAAGATACTAGAATCTTTCTTTAGGAATTTTATGATCTAGCCGGGCGGTGGTGGCACACACCTATAATCCCAGCACTAGACAGGCAGAGGCAGGTGATCTCTGTGAGTTCAAGGCCAGCCCAGTCTACAAAGCTACAAAGAGAAACCACGTCTTGAAAAACCAAAAGTAAGTAAATAAATAAAAGAATTTTATGATCCAAATAAGGGATTTTCTTTTTTTTTAAAGCTAGGGCCTGGCATTATGGCATAGCTGGCTTGTTTACTTTCTGTGCAGGTCTGTTGACCTGTGTCCAAGGGCTGGAACTCAGGAAAAGCGGAAGGAAACAGCTCACTGTGCAAAGTTGTCCTTTGATTTCCACAAATGTGCATATCCACCTCTTTTCTACATCATAGGCACACTAACAACGATGCTGAGAATAATAGTAATAACCATCACCATCATTATAATAATCATAATAATAACGGTAATAACTATTTAAAAAGCCAATCCAAGGCTGGGATTAAACATTGATAAAAGGATTTAGATAGGCGGAGTCTAAATTTGCTTCAGGATATCTGGCAATATGATCAGGGGAAAGGCTCTCAAGAGAAATTTAGAAGGTAGGAACCAGAGGCCGGGACATTTCCAGCGGCAGTGACGCAAGCCAACGCACAGAACGGTCACAACTCATAGAATGCTAAGCAAACTGGAGATGGATTAGGAGCGTGCCATGGAGATGTCAAAAGGCATGAGCCAGTATTGCAGCAAAAGCGGCTCATGAGGTGTATTGCACATTAGCCTGTATTTAAACGTTCTGTAGTGGACTCCTTGGAGCTCCGAAATGTTAGAAGAAAGAAGGCTGTCACTATAGTTACCAAACAGAGGTCAAGCAATAACTCAAAACAGGTTGCTGCAGTCCCCCCTTGAAATGGTGGTCATTTTCAGAGGATGAGTCTTGATTCCCCGAGGTAAAGGAATCAACAGACACGGAAGGTTCAGTGAACTTCTAAAAGGCACTCTTCACCTACTTGAAAGCATTGAGGAGTGTTTGCTTTGTCTAATAAATGTTTATTAACCGCCCACAACACATCACTGTATAAAAGTATGATTCTCACTCTCAAGGAGTCTATAACGCTCCACAGATACCACTATCTTGGAGCCTGAAGAAGTAAAGCAATAGAATCGTGGGTGTCGTATGGCTATTTCCTGCCCCCAGGTACTTTGAGTGAGTTATACTGCTGCTCTCAAAGAGTGCGAAAGTTAATGGACAATTGCATTTCTTAATGTGCTTCTAAGTGCTCCTTTTGTGAACTGCATGTTCGCCTATTTGTAAGACATGGCAAGACGAGGTCTACCGGGAACTCTTTAAGCTGCGGATACAACTTGGGGCTGTAAAAATAAATAATCAAGTCAGGATTCTTAGTAGATTGTAGTGAAAATAGGAAAGGGGGGGGTGAATGGATGAGCAGAACAAAGGGATTCCTCAGCCGTGGGGGCACAAGCTGTGCTCTTGGTGACCTGTGAACAGCTTCTCTTTCCTTTGTGCTTTATCCAGGCTTTCTGAGCATCAGAAGAACCTGGCTTCTTCCCCAGTCCTAGGGGGACGGGGGCTGACTTGTCCCAGCCAATTATGGCAATACCATAGTCCTGCCAAGTGATTCATTATGGCATGGACATGTGACAGAAGTGAGATATGACAGACATCATTTGGCTTACTTCTGGGACAGTTTTAGCTCCTGTTATTTAGGGATACAAGGAAATAAATTTGCCCCCTTTTCATCCTGGCGTTTGGATGTGGTTGTGTAACGTTGGAGCATATGAAGCTGTTTCAGCCATCCCTGCCGGTATGAAGGACAAGACAGAGGACTCCCCTGTCCACTCTGATATGTGGAAGAGATGGAAGAACAAGGTGTAACAGACTGAAGAATCAATCAGTTGACCATTTTCTTCCGGCTATAGTCCAAACTTCTGTGTAATTCAGAAAATTGTCTTTACGGAAGTCAGTGTTGTTTTGATGGCTTTTTCAGTTCATGAGCCCGAAAGCTCTACAGGAGAGGAGGCTATTTCCTTGGCCTTTTTAGGTTCACTACCAAGATCCTGCATGCCAAACCGACAGAAAACAGATTAGGCTTATGCTTAATTTTTTAAAAATACTTTTTCTTTTGAAAACCACATTAGTGATTGATAGTCAAAAAGATGAACATAGTTAATGTTCATAATTTGCTGAGTCTATAGGTAAGCCCGTCACCACTGAGGCCCCCACTGTTGCAATATGCACTTAAAGGCTGCATTTAGTAAAAAGCACTGTGTGAGGGCTAGTGTTAATTGTCAACTTTGTGGAGTCTACAGTCACTTAGGAGATGGGCCTTTGCTTCTTATCAACATTACACAATTGTAGACATGTCTGGGAAGACAGAATCTTAATTAAGAAAATGCCTCCATAAGACCTATAGGCAAATATAGGGGATAGGGGAAGGCTCAGCTCACTATGGGTGGTGCTACCCCTGACCTTATTTATGGTCCTGGTTTGTGTAAGAAAGCAAATGGAGCAAGCCACAGGCAGCAGGGGTGGGGGTGGGGGCAAGTCAGTAAGCAGCATTCCTTCATGACTTCTGCTTTAATTCCTGGTGCCAGGCTCCTTTCTTGAGTTTCTACGCTGACTTCCTTTTATGATGACTGTGCTTTGGAAGTATAAAATGAAATAAACCCTTTCCGTCCCAAGTCGATTTTGGTCATCCTGTTTTATCACAGCAGTAAGAATCCTGACTCACATCATGTGGGCAGGGCCATTCCCAAGGCAGAGGTCCTGAATTGTCTAAAGAAGAGAAAGCAGCTGGTTGCTGGTATGTATGCATTTGTTTTCTCTTTGCTCACTGTGGATGAGATATGGTCAGGCCCATCAAACTCCCCCTCATGCTGTGATTTCTCCACCACGATGGACTCTAACCTGAACTGTGAACCAGAATAAACCCCCTTAAACTTCTTGGTTAGAGGACTTTATCACTGAAACAAAGTAAAACATACTGACTCAGCCTTACTGGTACCCACAAGGTAATTATAATCAGGAAAGAAGCCTGGCATCCCTGCATCTAATTTGCATCTGCTATCTTCATTTTAAAATTTTGGGTCCGTTTTCTGTTTAAATTTCATGTGGTGTGCTAATCATACAGGGAGTGTCCGAATGGTACTGGTGACACCTAACCTACCTCACCTCCCTTCAAAAGCAAAGGCAGACAAAGTAATAGAGGCATTTTTCTGTTGGCTTTCAAGTGTCCTATTCTACAAAAAAAGCTCCCCAGAATTTACAGCTATCTTGCTAAATCTGTAGTCTTATTTGATTCTAGAAAGAGCAGAGCCTCACAGACAGATCACCGAAAGATGGGGTCAGTCCCATGCAGGAACATTCATCTCATGGAACTGGCGTGTCCCGATAAGCATTAAGAAAATCTTTGAACTACTTTTTGGAATCAGAGCTGGTGCTTCACCAAACCAAAGCCCACCCAAGACAGCCTCGTTATGCTCAGTACATGCCCCTACCCCAGTTTATTCTCTATGTAAACTTAATGTTCAATTCTGTGTGCTGCTGGAGAGCCTGGGGTCACTGAACTCCTTCATCCATTCTTCCCTCCATGACTACATTGGTTAAATCTTGTTTCTTAGCCCTTCATAATCACTTACTTACTTAATTGGCATGTTGGGTTAGGAACTAGATCTCCATTGTTGGGATTTTGGGAGTTGAGCCATGAGTCTTTGCCCAAATCCCAGGTATCAGTATAATTTGCTATAAACCTGGATCATTGAAATCACAATTGTCATATTGCTATTTATTTCTCTGTTTTGAAATGTCAGTGTTTGATTTATGTATTTGGATGTTCTAATGTTGATGACATATATAAATATACTTACATATTCCTTTTGAATTGCTGCTTTATAAATATTTAATAAACATTGAATCTTATGGTAGTTTTTGAGTTAATGTCTATTTAGTTTGATAGAGGTATAGCAACTCATGTTCTTTTTTTGGTTATCATTTATATGGACTATTTTTTCCTATTCCTTTACCTTTAGTGTATTTGTGCTCTTAAATATAAAATTAATTTCTGATAGTATTTAAGTAGTTCCTTCCTATTAATTGAAAAAACCCATTTTACCTCTATGAACTTTTAACTTCTAATTTGTTTATAGTAGCTTTTCATGACTATGGACCTCAAATTTTTAATTGTTTTCTATATATTTCACAGGTTTTTGTTTTATTCTGCTCTCCTTCACTTATTGTCTGTTGTAGGAGAAACTGCAGCCAGCCTACTTAAGCCACAGGTGACCAGGCCAGCCTGCATGAACTTGGCAGGCACTTCCTCCCTGAGCCAAGCCTACCTTTATGCTTAGAAACTGCTGATGAAGAGACACTTGACCCAGAGACACCAATGAGAAAAGGACAACACAGCAGAGTCAGACACTTGAGCCATTAGGACCTTGGGAGGGGGTATAAAGGCAGGTCTAACTTCCTTAATAAATGAGTCTGCAGCATGCTCTGCTACTCCCTGAATCCCAGTGCCTGAATCATTGGTACTGCGTCTTCTCACCCCCCTCCTCCAAGGGGTGTCCTAGCAGGGTCACCTGAAACATTCTATATTTGTATTTTGTTAAAACTTTGTAGTGTCATACAGTTTTTTTTTTTTGTTTATTATACTAGTTAGATTATGTAAACTCAACACAAACTAGAGCCATTTTGAAAGAGGGACCCTCAACAGAGAAAATGCCTTCAACACACTGTCCTGTAGGCAAAGCTGTGGTGCATTTTTTAAATTGATGATTGATATGGGAAAGCCCAGATGACTGTGTGTGGGTGATGCCAGTCCTGGGCTGGTGGTACTGGGTGCTAGAAAAAAGCAGTTGAGTAAGCCAGCAAGCAGCATGTCTCCATAGCTTCTGATCAGCTCCTCCCTCCAGGCTCCTGCCCTGCTTGTTTGAGTTCCTGCCCAGACTTCCTATCATGATGGACAGTGGTATGGAACTGTAAACTGAAATAAACCCTTTCCTCCTCAAGGGATTCTAAGACATGTATCTATTGTAAATTTTTCTCTGGGGTAGTCATGAGATGTCCATAGAACTTCATATGGTTGTAATAGACTATTTTAGCTACTGACAACTTCAGTTTTGTTCACAAATTAGATTTATTTCCCTAACTTTTATTGATTTCATCATTTACTTTATTTTCATTCTATATTAAGCAGCCAGCTTTGTTTATAATTATTTTTATTACCTAAAGTTAATTTTTGTTCAGCTTTCTGTATGTGTCTGTGTCTGTGTATGGCAGGCATGTGTGCATTCATGGAGGCTAGAAGAGGGTGTCTGACCCCTGGATTTGCAGTGACAGGCACTTGTGAGTCACCTTCAGGTCAGGACTAGGATCTGTATATAGGAACCTAGGAAGAGCAGACAGAATTCTTAACTGTTGAGCCATTTCTCTGGATCTTTATTTTGTTACCCCGTCTTAAATCCTATTTTTACTAATGACTTATAACTGCCCCTTTGCAGAAACACTGAATTGGAAATGTTCCATAGGAAAAAGCGTGCTTTTATGAGAGACACCAGGTCCAGGTGAGAGACACGAGGATGCAATAGAGCAGGCAGGACAATTAGAGTTTATCCTCCTCACCATTCACCCAAGCCCACTTAACAAAGCACCAAAAGAGAACCCTTTGGGCCACAAATTCTCCTGTAAAAGAAAGGGCTTGCAGAAATGGGAACTAAAACCCTTCATTCTGCCACACTTGTGATATATAACCCCATATGTTGGTTTATAGATATTAGTTTGTACATGTATATTGGGTATCACAGAAAAGAAGATAAAACCCAGAGGTACTTCCATTCATGGAGATACCATTTAGACAAAGGGAATATAAATTTGTAAAGAGGTGATTAGACAATGGAATGGGGGGTCAGCTTTTAGAAATAGTAACTTGTAGGAATGTATGAAATGTAGGAAAGGATACCGTAGAGAAGGGTCATTTCATCTGATTTGTTACACAAATAAGAACTGTGTCCTCCTCTTGGTACAGGAGATGGGAACACCTTGGCAAAGGAGATTTATGTTCTTTCATAAAGGGAAACATATGTCCTTGAGTTAAGGTGCAAAAGGGAGGGCTAGCGAATTCTTCCTGCCGCTTCCAATTCACTTCAGCTCAAAATAACCCTTACGTCAAAGTAGACTATTTTGGAGTGGCGTATTTTGATCTCCCTCAGCCTTCTGCCTCATATAGCATCACCTCATTTTTTGTTCTCACAGCCTGGGCTTGAACCTTTTCCTCTGGATTGTGGCCACATTTTACGTTCTCTAGGAACCAGAGCAAATTGGAGTGGGGTGTTAGTTCTCAGGCTAGACATATTTACTGATCATAATTTTCATGTCAAAGGTAAAAGCAAGTCTTAAGCATCATTGTATCAGGCTGAAGACAAAGGCTGGAGGTGTAGATCAAATGAAAAAAAGAAAAGAAATAAAAAGGAAAGGAAAGAACATGACTGCTCCTAGGTAGGTGGAGGAGAAAGTTTATTGTTGATCTATGGGAGACATAGTCAGAGGCAGGGACATCTGGGAGAGGCCAGAGCAGACACGACCAGACTGAGCTGGGTTGTGTGGGGAGAGGGGGAAGGAAAAGGAGGAGAGACAGAGGGGAACGAGATGCAGCAGCCAGGAGGCCAAAGGTCCAAAAGGGAAGGGTAGCCAAAGTGTCTAGATTATGTATGGAAGAGCTTCTGGGGGGAGGGCAGCCCAGTCCCTGCCTGGCAGAGTTCAGGGAAGAGGGCACGATATGCCAGCCCTGTATCAGGCAGGGACTGAAGGATGCTGGGAGAACCTGGAAGCCAGGTCCAGCTTTGATATGTTGATTAGGCACCTTAGATTTGAAACTTAACAGTAGGATGCATGGTTATCATGTGTGAGGCAGGAAGGCTGATCCTTAGTACCAGTAATCATAATTATTATGAATAAAAATTGTATCGTTATGATCATCAGATCAAGGTAGTAAAAGAGCTGAGATATATATATATATATATATATATATATATATATATATATATATATATATATAAAAGCAATTTAAAAAAACATATACTAGGGCTGAGGGTGCAGTAGAATACTTGTCTGGAAAGTCTTGAGCTGATGTCCCAGCACCACCTACAACTGTGTGGCGGTGCATTCTAGTAATCCTAGCACTAATGTGATGGAGGCTGGAGGATCATAAGTTCAAGGTCATTCTTGGCTATGAAGTGAGTTTGACACCAGCAGGTTTTGAACCAAGATGTGACAGTTCCAATTATGGCAATTTTCTTATTTTTATGACTTCTGAGAGTAAAAGCACAAAGATCTAAAGCAAGTGATCAAAAACTTGCAATGGCTTGGGCAGACAGCTATTTTTTGATATAAAAATAAATATGGTTCTGTCTGGAATCTAGTGGTGTGGCTGACCCCCAGCTTTTCTTTAAAATAGACACTTGTGTGAGGCAGTTTAACCCTTTATAAGTGAAGACTGGGAGAAAGATTGTGAATCTTATGGCCAATAAAGCGTCTCTTTTTACACCACCACTGGTATCGTTTGTGTAGGGGTTTGAGTGGCATTTAAGAACGTCTTGGCTGTATAAAATTGAATTTCAGTGAAGCTAGGCTGTTACTTTGTGGAGTATCTGACTTAGCACTTTTTTCCCTTAAAAGATATGGTTGTAATTAGTGTGTTTGAAGGTTAAGAGGACAGCATTATCCTTTCCTGTTAGTGATTCCTTTACAGACTTTAGTTTTATGTCGTGTATGGCTGACCTTTACAGGGCCTCTGAAAGAAAGCTGTTTTTGATTCTTATATCAGGAGGACTTTATTCCTGATTGAGAAGCAGATACTGAAAATGTCACTGCTCTCTTTGAGGTGTGGGGAATCTTCTGGAAGTACACAGGCTTCCAAGCTTCATGAGGGATAACTTCTGTAGAACGTTAGGTCAGAGCTTTCTCTACTGACATTTCCCACTTTTCAAGTGTAAGCCTTGATGACATCAACACAGGAATAGTCCCAAAATGTCTACCTGTTTCAGTGACCCCAGCAATGAGTGCAACTACAGGCTGTGATGGTTAATACTGACAATTTGGCGGGTTTAGAATCACCATGGAAACAGACCTTTGGGCATTTCCACAAGGTTAATTGAGGTGCAATTAAGACCTACCCTAAACATAGGCAGTATTGGTCCATGGGCTGGGCTCACACGGTGATTAAAAAGGAGAAAACAAGCTGAGCACAGACATTCATCCTCTCCAGATTCTTGACTGTGGATGCAATGTGCCAAGCTGCCTCAGGTTACTGCTGCTGAGATTTACTCATCGTTATGGATGATGGTCTTGAACTGTGAGCTAGAACAAAATGTTTCTTACTTAACTTGCTTCTGTCACTTTCTTGCTCCAATGAGAAAAGGAACTAACACACAGACAATGTCACCTACATGTCACCAAGCCAAATCTTGTTTAACCATCTAAGATGAGCTCAAAACCATGGGGGGGGGGGTGGGAGTCACTACAGCAAACAGGTCTTTAGTGGTCAGTGAAAGGCAGGGACTTGGTGTCAACTCTCTCAAGTGTAAGTCCCTCTTTCTTACTTACAAGTGAAAGAAACATAGTTTCCTAGGTTAGGGAGAGTCAGATGAATTAGTAAGTGGGTGGAATGTTTATGATCTTTCCAAGAAGGGGCCACTGTGTCTTCAAGAATTCTCTTTCACCCCTCTGCTTGATGATGGTTAGCTATTTACAGGGATGTTCATGGAAACTACACGGTTCCAATCGGCGGGAATTTACTACAGGTGAGTCCCAAGATGACAACAAAGCTAAAGGAAACCAGTCACCAAAAAAGCAGTAAAGGTGTGTAACATGTTAAATAAATGACCCAGAGACTGATACTGAGGTTCAAAATTCAAACTGAAGTTCAGAAAAGTAAAGCAGCCAGCCACTAGCTCTCCCCTCTAGCTCAGGCTAAAAGGGCTGATCCATGAGCTCTTCCCCAAACCTCAAACTGGTGCCTCTCCCCAGGGTGGCTGGAAAATGCCTAAAATTGAGACCTTGTTCCTGTGTTATGCACCTCTCTAATGCTGGGATTAAAGGCGGGTGATTCTAGTGCTGATGTCTTCTTTGTGTGAGCTGTTTCTCCTTAGGACTGGATCAATCTTGTTAGATAGGGGTGGCCTTGGACTCATAGAGATCCGCCTACCTCTTAATCCTGTGTTCTAGGATTAAAGGTGTGTACCACCACCTCCTAGCTTCTGGCTGCAGGGATTAAAGGTGTGTGCCTGGCTTCTATGATTTGTGCCTGACTTTGCTTTCTGAATCCTCAGGCAATCTTTAAGAAATCACAAGTAATATGTCACTCCAAAGATGTTTTGAACCAGCCTGAGTGGAACATCTGCTGTTTCTCACAGAAACTCACCATTCTCAGGTAAATGAGGGGTAAATCAGGAATTCCTAGGATACATGCTGATCAATCAAGTGTGCTTAGATCAGTGGTCAGGAGAGAGAAATACAAGAAAACGGAAAAGAAATGGAGAAAAGAAAGCGGAGGAGGAGGGAGAGGGAGAAGGAGACGGAGGTAGATGGAGACGGAGGGGGAGAGAGCTAGAAAATGAATGTGTGTGTGTATATGTGTGTGTGTGTGTGTGTGTGAGAGAGAGAGAGAGAGAGAGAGAGAGAGAGAGAGAGAGAGAGAGAGAGAGAGAGAGAGGAGGAATGAGCAGGTGTACCAGCAAGATTAACCTATTGACAACAATAGCAGAGTTGAAACAGCCAGCCTGAGTGTTCTCTCTTTCCTTGCTCCATGACCCTAGCTTAAGAAGGTTCTTCTAAGGGAAGTGGAGGCCTTATGTGGACTGAAAGGGGAGGTGATGTTATTTGTACAGGTTATGAGTCCTAAGGAAGTGAAAATTGGCTTAGTGAAAATAGAACCAGATGTTCTAAAATTCATTACGGGCTTGTTGTATGAGTTGTATGACTTTTCTTGAAGCTATATAGAAAAAGAAATATTTTTTTCTAATATTTATTAAATACCACCCTAGGGTGTGGGCATGTACTAATTTTGATGTTTTTGCATTTGCTGCTGTTGTGTTCTGAGCCTCTTGCCTACTAAGTGGCAAGTGTATTGCCACTGAACTATATGTGTCCAAGCTCCTGTATTAGGTACTTGACGGTCATGTATTGTTAAGAATCTAGAGGTAACCCAATGTAATGATCTGCCCATGATATAAGAGGCACAATTAGCTACAGATTAAACATTGAGGCATAACTACAGTCTAATTATAAGGTACAAAGATTAGATATCTTTTGACAGAAAAAGACTCCTACCATGGTGTGTAATAGATGCCTATTGAGTGAGTGTCTCCAAGGTACCAGAGACTGTTTTGTTCAAGAGTTATGATGGTACACAAATAGACTTTTTGAAATTATTCTTGGATAGTAACATTAATTTAAAAGTCTTACAGTGTTTAATTATAAGCCATATTAAGTATCATGGCTGAAGTCGATAGCTTTGTCAGGTCAAAACAGAAACTTTCTGTTGCATATTTCCTAAATGAACTAGGAACCATGAGTATATTCTGTGCTTAAGTTTAGCTGTGTGATCTTTTTGTGCTTCATTTTCTCCATCTTCTAAGTAAAAAAAAAAAAAAAAAAAAAAGAGGCCATATTTATCTTATCTATAGAGAAAATGAATATAAATGAGGAAGTCTGGGAAAATGAAAAGTGTTATACAAATGGAAGTTGAATAGTGTAACAGGATAACAGTCAAAAGTCCTGAAGCAAGGAATACCTTTGTAGAGCAGACTATTTGTTATCCAAATTAATTATGGTAAATCCAGGAAATGTAATTTGCTTTTGTAAGTATTTCGCAAAAGTATTTTTGCAGTGGTTGTTATTGACTTTTGAGAATAGTCAAAAGAATGCTAGATGATGAAAATATGTTTCAGTTATTCAGGAGAAAATTGGAGGGGAGGAGGGGACACTCAAGGCTTCAGGTAGGGATCATGATTCAGTCCCCCAGTAGAGATGTACGCTGGTGTCAATGGCTCCTTTGAAGTTCTCATGTTGTTCATCAAGAGATAATCCTCCTGCCCCAGTCGCTCTCACTAGGTTTCACTTGCCTGAAATGTCATTTTTTTTTCCTAGTGGAAATGGTGTCTTGTTATTTAATATTACACGAGTTATATGAGTGTGTCCATTTTCCTGGGAGCTCTACTAACTCTGTTTGCTCTTCTTCCTTGTGAAAAAGTTCTTGATCAATGCTTGACCACAGGCCAGTTTTGATCCATTGCTGGGAGTGGCTATAAATATACGACTGGTTTCTTTTGAATTATGTATAAATGTAAATGTCATATGGGATTTCTGCCAAATCTTTAGGAGCACGGGCATTCTTTCCCCCTTTCTGAACTGACCTGAGCTACAGGAAATGTGCCCTGGGATTGTGGCTTAGAAATGGAAATATAAAAAGTTTCACTGTGTTCCTACACAAGTCTTGCCTGTGAAAGCAAATGAGACTACATTCTGTTCAAGCCACTATTCATTTCTGCCTTGTTTCACACACCTGATCCAGTTCTTGAACAGTATACTGTGAATGGCAACATTTCATGCAAACAACACCACAGAATCACTGTCCACAGCTCTGATGCTTCACGTTTGTGATTTGTCCCCGATCAACATCAGAACTTCATGATGGCAGTGACATCCACAGTTTACAAAGGCTCTAGCCTCTGAGTCTTTGACATTTCCACAGCACTAAAAATTATCATGTGTTAGGAATGAAAAATAAAACAGAATTGAAATGGCCTGGAGTTCCTTTTTTATTTTTCTATTAGAAATCCTCTGACTCTGGGGCTAGGAGTGTAGCTCTTGCTTGGTAGATATAGTGCTTGCCTAACACTCATGAAGCCCTGGGTTTAAGCTCCAGTACCATGCAATGCAAAATGACTCAGTGGTCATGCCTATAATCTCATCACTGGGGATACAGGAGAATCAGAAATTCGAGGTCACCCTTGACTATGTAGGGAGTTTTAGACCAGCCTAAGCTAAATGAGAACTTCTCAAAACAAACAAACAAATAGAAAGAAAGAAAGTAAAAATAAGAATAAAGAAAATTTCTGCCTTTCTGGGTCTTCAAATTAGCAACAATACTCTCTGTAAATCACCATTCACCTGACACAGAAAACCGATGTATATTTTTTGCCCTTATTGAAGGTGAAATTAAAAGAGTATACTACCATAAAACTTTAATTGATTTTTAAGAGGGCAATAGAATTCATATGAATAATAAGGAACACCATCTTCTAAATAATAAATTGTATTGAAAATGATAGCTTCATGTAGAATGCAACTTTGAGAAGTGATAAAAGACTGTGCATGCAATATATAGTTCTTAGAATTTACTAAGCCATTAAATGTGTCCGAGGAAACACGTAAAAAATTAATTTGAATCAGCACTGTCACTTTGGCTGAGAAATGGGCAACACTGATGCAATTTCGAGCTGTCTGATGGGAGATAATTACAGGATAAGATTAACTGTGATGACTGACTTTTGCCAGGGTTGTCTAGAGGGAGCGAGTGTTTCTTTTCTCCCTTTCTCCCTTTCTCCTTCCTCTTCCCCTTCCTTCTTCTTTTCAAGCTTTCCTTTCTTTCTCCCTCTTTTCTTTCTCAGTTTATCTTATTAGTTCTCTGAAAAGATAATGCCATGTGCAGTAATAACTACTTAGTAGAGTCTATCTACACCAGAGTGTTGACTTTTGCTGACTAAGCATTTTGAGAATAAATAACTGAATAATTGATCATAAGTGGACTATTTTACTTTAAACTCAAATCTTTACCTAGCATGAAGCTGTATGTCCTAGTTTAATAGCTGCAAATCTTTTTTCTTGACTTTGTGATCTCTATTGTTTTCTTTATCCTGGTGTGCGTGTGCGTGCGTGCGTGCGTGTGTGTGTGTGTGTGCGTGTGTGTGTGTGTGTGTGTTTCTATGGGTGTCTCAGTATGTACTTTCATGCATGTGGAAGACTGGGGTTGGTTTCAGGTCACTTCCTTAAATTGCTGTCCACAATTTTTTTTTTTTTTGAGACAGGGTCTCTTACTGAACCTAGAACTTAATGATTGGTTAGACTGGTTGGCCAGAAAGCTTACAAGGTCCTCCCAACACTGAGATTCCAGACACAGCCCATTCATAGAGAATGGGACTCAAACTCAGATCCTAATGCTTGCACAGCAAGCCCTTCACCAAACTGAGCTATCCCTCCAGTCCCGTTTTCTCTATTCTTAAAAACTTCCTGGTGATACATAGCTTTTCATTATACCAACAGTTCTCCATTCTTACCTCCTGCCTCCTTCTTCCTTCCTATTTTCCAGAATGAAATTTTTTTCCATGCCCCCAATTTTTCTTCACTTTAGTAGTCTCATTGAGATGAAAACATTTAAAATGCCTCCCAGTATAAATGGAGCATGAGCTAGAAAGTAGAAAATCATTTGGTTCACAGAACTACATAACTATTGCCATCTTAATTAATTAAGGGCAGCTTAATGTCATGTACTTTCATTTTTAAATTTATAAAATTTGTATATAAATAAATGTTATAGTCATGAAAAGGATAAATGATAAACCACACATGAAAAGGTTTAAGGCACACCACACATAACAAGTGCAAAATAAATGAAAGCTTTCTATTTTTTTCTCTTTTCTTTTCCTTATTTTATTTTTTTTGAAAAGGAAAGGTATTATTTTAGCTCAGGCTTTCCATTATATAGTTCAGACTGGCTCTAAACTCAAGCCAATCCTCCTGCCTTATCTTCCCAAGTGCAGTCAGCTATCATGCTGGGCTTTTTGGTGTTTGTGTGCCGCTGTAGACAAAACCAAGGCCCCATGCATGTGAGGCAAGCACTCCACCACTGGGAGTGCTATACATACAGATATAGCCCTGTTCTCTTTTTTTTCCATGTACATCTATCCTTTAATTTCTTGCATTTCCTTTTTATTCTACCAAAATATTATGTTCGTAATTTACCAAAAACCAGAGCACCCTGACATAGAACTAACTTTACTACACCTCTTTGGTAATTTAAAAACAAACAAAAAACAGATTTTCTAACATTGGAGTCTTAGATCATTTCTGAATGAAGACAAAAGGAGAAAGAAATGTGTATGAACTTGAGTGTTCTCCTATAGCCATTTTCAGTATCAGTTCAGGGAATGTGTTAGTGTTTGGTTGCTTTCTGTAACAGCCCAGGGATATTTTCTTGTTCCACTGCCAATTCCACTCACCACCCATTCTGACTAATGTGCTAGTGACAACAAACATGGAGATGTCTAAAAGCATAGGAGTAACAATTTTGCAAACAGGGCTTTTCTGAGTGGCATTTGGAAGCGGTTGCTGGGAATGTTCACAGTAGTTCCCTTCCACTAGAAGCCCTGACCTCAATGGAGGCAATTCCAGAGGAATCCACCAGGGAAGACAACACAGTCTGGAGTATATTCTCTGTTACCATAGCAACCCCATGCTGCTTTTCACATCACTTCCTCTTCACCTTCACACTGACAGCCTAACTCCAAGCTTTCTCCTTAAAGTTCTTACACTACAGCTTCCTGCTTTGTAAGGCTCTGCTGAGAATGACTTTTTTTCTTTCAGAATGACACTGTCGTCATGTGGCCTACCTACTCTCTGTAAGAGAAGCATATACTAGTCAGTAGAAGGCGGGCCCTAACCACATTTGCACAGCAGGACTGTAGGGAGCCGTCCCTGCATTCTCCATTACAAGATGGCGCCTGCATCCGGCAGGCACTGAATGTAAACAAGGTTATTGCGCAGGCGCTGGGTAATTTTCCATTCCTTGATCTCTGCCTATTCCGTGGCGTCATATGGCCGGATGAGCTGCAGCCAATCATAGGGTAACACGTCCCAGGCGGTTGCCAGCCTTTATTAGGGGACGGGATTCTTGGCTTGGGGTCTCCGCTCTGGGAAGCTTATGCTCTTTCACTCTCAAGATGCATTAAAGCTTGTCTGCAGAAGGATCCGAGTGTCCCGTGTATGATTTCTTGCTGGCGAGAAATACAGAGCGCGCGGGACATATGGTGCCGAAACCCGGGAACATGTGAACATCTCTGGCATCGCGGAGACCCCTTGGCTACAAGGCGGATTCAGAACTGCAGGGTGGTAAATTCGGAGAGGTATGATTTTTCTGGACTTTGGCTTGGGAATGTTGCTATTGTGGGAGGTTAATATAGAGGCTTCTGTGCTTTTACTAGGAGCTATTTTGACTTTTCTCACTGTTGTAACAATCTTAAAGAAGTCCAGAATTATATATCAGAAACCGAATGTGATGAGAGATGGGGCGCGCCTAACAATAAAATATAAGAAAAAAGGACCTCCCGGGATGTCTAGTGACAAGGGAGTGAATAATTTGTTAACAGAAAAAACAACAAATAAGAAAAAAGGACCTCCTGGAATGTCTACTGACAAGGGAGTGAATAATTTGTTAGATGATTCTGTAAATAAGTTTAAAGCTTTAAATCTTGATAGCTCTGATGACTCTAAAAGCTCAAGAGATAAAGTTTTAGAGGAAACAGCTCAGCTAGGTGAAAAAGAAACAAAAATGGAGGAAGAGAAAATAGGGAATAACCGGTCACATCACGGTAAATTTAAGAGAAATAAAGACTCAAAACCTAGCCTCTGCCCTACAATGAAACTAGAAGCCTTGGAGCTGAGCAGCTCAGACTCTGAGATTTTAGACTCTAGCAAGGAAGCAGAGCTAGAGAAAGAAGCAGCACGATACCACCCCGATAGATATCGGCTGCCAAAAATGCCAGCGGGTGTGCTTCCATCAGCACCCCCACTATTTGGTACCGACTCCTTTTTACCATCAGAGGAGCGGAGAAAATTACAGATGGCTTTCCCAGTCTTTGATAGGGGAAAAGGCCGTGCATGTTATTCAACACTGCTTGGAGGCCTGGGATGCCTGGGAAAAGCCTCATATCCTAAAGATGCTCAAGTAATTTATGTATGCTTGTTTTAAAATGTTCCATTTCCTGGTATGGCCATTTTATAGCTGGTCACATGACTGACGGTAGCCATTTTGCTAAAGTTAAGAAAAGGATACTTAAACCGCCATCTTGACTAAAGGTTACCACATGGAAATTAGAGGTACCATCTTAGAAACAAGTTTTTTCAGTTAAGATTTAAAATGTTAATGCTTCTATATATTACAGAAAGACCTTAAGGAAATTTAAATTTCTTTTTAAAACCAGTTTTCAAATGTTTGATTTTATTAATGTTTATACTTAAAGAGCTTCAATTTAGAATTTTTAAGCAAAGCCTGACAATGTAAAGTTCTTGTTTTGTAAAAGATGCTAATCTATTATGTTGGTAGCACACACCTTTAAGCTCAGGGTGTTGATGACACACGCCTTTAAATTGAGGGCGTTGGCGGCATATGCCTTTAATCCCAGCACTAGGGAGTAAGAGGCAGATGGATCTTTATGAATTCAAGGCCTGCCTGGTCTGGCAGATCAAATTCAAGGACAGGCTCCAAAGTCACACAAAAAAACCCTGCCTCAGAAAGAAGTTAAGCTACTGTTTAAGGAAGTTCAGCTGTATTACAGAAATAAGACTTTACCTAGCCACCTATGTGCTTCTTAAAAACAGATAATGGGCCGGCTTATACCTCTCAAAAGTTCCAGCACTTCTGTAGACAGATCTGACTGGCTTACCTTATAACCCTCAAGGACAAGGCATTGTGGAACGTGCCCATTGCACACTTAAGTCTTATTTAATCAAACAAAAGGAGGGAATGGGAGCATCCTTACCCTCGGTGCCAAGAGTTGCAATATCCATGGCACTCTTTACCCTTAATTTTCTAAACACCGACGCTCAGGGCCATACAGTGGCCAAGCGTCATACCTCAGAACCTGAAAGGTCTAAGGAGATGGTAAAATGGAAAGATATCTTAACTGATCTTTGGAGAGGCCCGGATCCTATTCTCATAAGATCCAGGGGAGCGATATTGTGTTTTCTCACAGGATAAAGAGAATCCCCTGTGGATCCCAGAAAGACTCAACCTGAAGAGCCTCTTCGGACCCTCAAAAGTCGGAACTCCACCCTCTCCCCGGGAGTTGAGAGCCGCTATTATCCAGATTAACTCCTGTCCTTGACGGAGGGACTGTCATCATGGATTGCTTCAGCTGTCTCCTATTTTAAGGAATGGGTGGAGGTGGGATTGTTTGGTGCAGCCGTTTGCTGCGGATTGATGTTGCTTCTCTGGCTGGTCTGTAGGCTCAGGGCTCAAACTAAGAGAGACAAGGTGGTTATCGCCCAAGCGCTTGTAGCTTTGGAACAAGGGGCTTCCACTGATATTTGGCTAACTATGCTTAAGCAATAGGCCGCTGGCCAGACAGCTCTTGCACACCCGGAGCCTAGGCTCATTGCACAGGGTAGAGTGCCTGGCTTGAGCAGCCCATGAGGGATGTCGAGCAAGGCATCGCACAGAGTTGCCTATTATGCAGGCTTCTCTGGGAGGTACGTTGACCTGCATAAGGGTTACCTGCCCTGAGACTCCCTTTCCCAGAAAAACGGCAGAGGACAGGTCGAGAGTGCTTCGGGTCAAGCTAACAGCCTAGTCGCGACTCCCGTACACAGTCTTAATGTTTGATTTTGGGAAGGTTCAACCTCTGCCTCTATCCCTCAACATTTGGGTGACCTATTTGCTTGTAAAAATATAAAGCCTTATCATTAATTAATAAAAAAGGGGGAGATGTAGGGAGCCGTCCCTGCATTCTCCATTACAAGATGGCGCCTGCATCCGGCAGGCACCGAATGTAAACAAGATTATTGCGCAGGCGCTGGGTAATTTTCCATTCCTTGATCTCTGCCTATTCCGTGGCGTCATATGGCCGGATGAGCTGCAGCCAATCATAGGGTAACACGTCCCAGGCGGCTGGCCAGCCTTTATAAGGGATGGTTTTCTTGGTTTAGTGTCTCCGCTCTGGGAAGCTTATGCTCTTTCACTCTCAAGATGCATTAAAGCTTGTCTGCAGAAGGATCTGAGTGTCCTGCGTGTATGATTTCTTGCTGGCGAGAAATACAGAGCGTGCGCGGGACATGGGACAAGATGTCCCTTAGGTTGAGAAAAAGTTTGAGGAAAAGAGGTTGAGACAAGTTTGTATTTCTAAGACCCAGGTCCAACCTGTGCTGCTGCAAGTATCATTTCCAGTATACCTATTAGAATGATACCCACAGTAAGACAAATCCACCCTACATGGAGCAAGGGGACAGGGGACCCGTTTTCTCAATCTATGGCTACAGCCTATTAGTCACTAAAAACAGAAACAATCACAAACGCAAAATTGAAAGAAAATGTAAAACTTCCTTGACACTTCACTTCTGAATACATTATAAAAGATGACAGAACGTAGTCAATTTCTTGTTATTTAGTTCCTGTGGGAAGTGGTGGGTTTGTAAATCCTTGAATATCATCGACTATGTTTTGAGCTTTACTTTTTTTAGAGCTAGAATTTTTAAAGATTACATATTTTTTTGTGTGTGTGCCTCAATGTGCATGCAGTTACTAAGAATGACGCTGAGGGGATGGAAATGTAATTCTGGAAAGTGCTCACCACTTGCTGAAGTTTTATAGTTCAGGAGCCAGAAGCCTGAAGATTGAAGTTTGATTTAATATTTGGTGGAAATAGGAGTTTATTATTTATTGCTCTGATATTAGAAATTATTTGAGGTTTCTGTTAGCAAACTTTGTAAAAATGTATTTCATAAAAATGTCTCTTAAATCAGGTTATACAATGAAAAAAAGGGATGCTGAAAAGTCGTCAGATCTTTACACTGTGGCTGACCCAAGGAAATTGGAGAAAGTTCTTAATCTATTATGTTCATTTTCCCGTCAATAAATGGAATGATGATAATACCTAATTATTTATTGCACAGGAGTCCTGCAATAATTAATTAATGCTTGAGAGCATTTTGAAGATGAAACAATTTAATAGGCCTCATTATTGGAGGTGAATTTTTATGGTAAATATTAACTAGCAAAAGCCCTGTATCTGGTCTCTTCAAGTTGTTTTTATGTGCTTCATTTGGATATTAACTAGAAATTTGAAAAATGACACATATGCAAAGAATGTGAAATAGTGCCATGAAATCTGATATTGTCAGTTTGAAGCATCTCTCAGAGCCAGCAAGTATGGAAGTATTGCTCTTGGCTTGGGGACATAAGAAGTTTTCTATGTTAGAGGACATGTAATTGAAGCCTTTTACTTGCTGCAGAGAAAGTGTCACTAGACAATGGCTGTTCTGAATATGAAGATACACATTACTTCTTCATGCATTCTAATAAATACTGAGCAAACACCATAGCCTATGAAAGAAGAATCACTAGCTACATCAAGGAGCACTAACATCCTCACACTTATGGAACTCATATCTAATGCAAAATGTCAAGTAGTTAAAGGCAAGGTGGAAAGTGACAGGTGCTACATAGAACATGTCATCAACATTACAAAAATTGTGCAAATCTGAGAACTGCACCATTTTGTGATGGCAACATCCTGGAGTTCCATTGTATTTAGTAGACAAAAAGAGAGGAGCAGTATCCTAGACCAGTGGCCCTCAACCAGGCCATTGTCCAGACCCTGTGGCATTTAACACTGTCTGGAGACCTCTTTAGTTGTCCCAGGGAAAATGTTACTCAGAATTAGAAAGACAAGATAGAACACACACAAGAGAATGTCTCACAACAAAGAATTATCTAGTGCAAAAATGAGAACAGGGCAAATGAAGAACAGAGGACTCTGGGCAAAGTGTAGGACCTGTATCAGGAATCATTTGGCAGTAGAGAAAAACTTATGTGGAACAATCTTTTTGTACATCATGAATATGTATTACTCTTATTTGCTAATAAAAAGCTGATTGGCTGATAGCTGGCCAGGAAGGGATTGAGCAGGACAGCCAGACTAAGAGAATTCTGGGAAGAGGAAGGGCAGAGTCTGAGAGTTTTCAGAAAACAGAGAAGCAAGACGAAGATGCTGTATTGAGTAAAGGTTCCAAGGCATGTTGCTGAACATAGATAAGAATTATTATAGTGGGAAGTTACCAATACGGAGTCAGGTAGAAATATAAGGGTATTTAATAGGGAAAAGCCTTACTTACAGAGTGACCTAGCCAGCCGGCTTGGCAGCAGTCTGTATGCAAGCCCAAAAGAGAAACCGAAATCGAAAACGCAGTCACCCTACGTCCCCTAACCACGCCCTCGAAAGCTTGTGAGGGTGTGGTCAGGCACACCTGTAGCCAGCCCCTAACTAGGCGTGGCTACAGCTTCCCCTACAATTCCCCTTTTAGTCTAAAAGAGGATTAAAACTTAACAGTTTAAAGTATCTAAAATTAACAATCATAAAGGTAAAATATAAGAAGATACAAGAATCTGCTTATGTCACATCCTAACTATCTATTTTAGCTAAACTATGGGTTAATTTAAGTGTAAGAATTGGTTAGTAACAAGCCTGAGCAATTGACTGAGCATTTTGTAATTAATATATGGTTTTGAGACTGCACAATCAAGACAAAAAGTGCCCTTTGTGAAACAAACAAACAAACAAACAAACAAAAAGCAAAACAAAACACTGGGAATGCTGAACATGTCATCAAGAAAGCTTTTATCATTTTATTTTTTATGACTTTTATATTATTTTCAGAATTTCATACACGATTACTATATTTATATTCCTATCTTACTTTCATACTTAACTATTGTATTTCCTTCCCCTCTCCCTCCAACTTCTCATAGGTCTCTTCCACTCCCTCTCATTTCATGTCCTTTTCTTTAGTTTTTAATGTTACATATATACATACATGTCTATGTGCACATATAATCTAATTGGTTAAAATATAGAGAACAACTGACCATGGTGTGCCTAACCTCCTGGGATTCATCTACAACATAACTCCTATATCCAAGCTCAGGAAACATTGCAGAAGAAGGGAAGGAAAGATTGTAAGGGCTAGAGGATCATGAAGTCTGCTGTAAGATAACATCTATATATGACAGGGAAACTGCACCTATGAAATCAGTAAGACCTTCACAATGATGTCAATTAACATGCCAGCATGAATAGGGAAATATCAAGGGGTCTTCTCCCTATATGAAATGCTATATACAAGCAATTAATGGCTAGAGTTTTGGTGGCCAGGAAGATACAAACAGAGACAGAGACAGAGACAGAGACAGAGACAAAAACATCATTCTTCTCCAGAGGAGGCCCCAGGTGTGTTCTTTAATCCCAGTAGTTAGCACTAAACATATACACATATGAGCAACAATCAGAAAGCTTTGACTAGTACACCCCAGAATTAATTCATTGTTTTCATTCACTCATTTGATTATTCATATAGTTATATCTATCCCATAAACATTTATATCTCAGCTAATGGGGACACAAAGATGAAAGATGTAAAGTCTGTTTTCTAGTAATAATAATATTTGTGAATCAAATAAACTAGTTACTGTGTACCCAGTGCACTACTGATAAATCTTCATGAAATATTGATTTTATTGATTCTTTAAATATCCAGTATTTTACTAAACAAAGACAAAGTTTTAATATAGTACATATTATACTTTTCTTTATTCCTTGGAATTAAAAAAAAACTCTGATAAGTATTTGTGTGTGTACACACAGATATTAGCCACTCTGCCCTGGTTTTATTTCAGTCAGAATGAATTTGCTAACTTTTTTTTCTTTTCTTTTATGTAATCATTATTTGCAACTCAGGTCATGTGGATAATTTCCACCACTGGACTTTCTGAACTACTCCTCAACATTCTACATGCTCTGGAATGATGACTTCAAGAATTTCATACTTGAGTGCCTCTATATTGCTTTCTGGCTGTATTTCTCTCAATGGGACATTTGGAGGTAATGACAGAATGAGCAGAAAGAGCTTTGGGGTATTTACTTCTCAATTCCATCTCTCAAGTAATCAGACCATCATATTTGCTTCGTCTCTCAGCTAGTGGCCATAGGTCTTCTCAGTTGGCCTCTCTCATGAAGCCACTCTCTCTAGGTGTTCTTTCCTTCATTAATTTGCTCATTCATACATATGTAGTTTTGTGATAGTCTCTGTTGCCTAATGTCTTAGCTACATTTCCTGTTGTGACTCTTCCACGTCTTCCAACAAGGCCCTGCCTCCTAATTGTGCCACTCCCTTTGGAGGCCATTTTCTTTCACAGAGTGAAGACTTCCTGTGCTCATGTTACTTCCTCTTTCAACACAGTCCAGGATTCTATCCTAGTGAATGGTCCCACTCATAATGGCTGGGTCTTCCCACATTATGTAACCAAATCCAGATAATTTTCCACAGGCTTGCTCTGGGATCCATCTCCCAGGTGATTCTAGACTGCATCGAGTTATTGTTAGATTCACCATCACAAGCAAGTTGGCCTTGAGCTTCTGGGATCAAGTAATTCTCCTACCTCAGTCTCCTGAGTAGAGGCTATATGGGCATGCTATATGCCCATCTTTCTCTCATCCTTATAACTGCTTCCTCTGCTGACTCCTTCAGACACAGGGCTGCCAGTGCCTTTACTGTTAAGAGCCTTATGCTGTTCTAATGCCCACACATGTGGGCTGGGAAACATTTGTATAGCAGCAGCTTTGAAAATAATTTTCCATGGGAAACAGACTAATAAACTTTTATTATTATGTTTCTCTTCAGGACACATGAGAATGTCTTGAGTAATTTATATTTGGCTTATTTATAGGCGTATTTGCTTTTAAATATGACTTATTGTATTAGTTCCTTTTCTCATTGCAAAATACCCGAAAAGATGCTGTTTAAGGAATGAAGGGTTTGTCCTGGCTTGCAGTTTGAGGGTTGACATTCCATCATGATAGGGAAAGCAGGGATGATGTATTCTGGCCATACTACATCTGCATTCATGAAACAGAGAGTCAACAGGAAGTAGGGCAAAATTCTTAAAACCCCAAGGCTTGTCCCTAGTGTCCCACTTCCTCCAGCAAGGCTCTAGCTCCTAAATCTTTCCAAATAGCAGAAGCACTACCAGCAGTATGGGGCCATTTCTCATTCAAATCATCACACGTGTTTTAGATGGCCCATAGGACAAGCCTAATGGGGACATTTCTCATTCAACTCATCACACATATTTTTAGATGGCTCCCTGTTCCACAGAGTTGTTCTGATATTTTATAGACTTCAACCTCGACTATATTTGATTTCAGAGCAAATTTAAGAATGTTGGAAAAGTGAAGTTCTTGAAAGCCAGCTGCATTTTGTTGTGACAGATGATCACAAAAGAAGGAGGAGGCAGTGAGGCAAGAAAAACCATTGAGATCAACATTCAATATTGAATAATTAATATACTATGACTCATACTTTTCAATCAGAAAAAAACAAGACAACAAGACAGTACTTTAAAGTCAAGAGAATGACTTGGAAAAGGAGGTCATATTGGCAAGAGAAACAAAAATAGAAGGGGATTTACACTAGTATAATTGAACATTCTTGAGAGCGTATTGGATAGTGCACTATTGAGTAGTGTAGTGTGACATGAGATAAGACAAGAGGTAAAGAGAATATGCAAAACATAGTTTACTCTCTGTCCTCCCTTCCTTTAGAGTTTCCAACGACATGGTCCTCTGAATTGTAAAGTCAGAATTTACAAGGGCTGTACACTAGCATGGAGTGGTACGACAAAAACTCTTCAGGTGAGTGGAGACTCAGTTAATAGGGGAGGTGTCAGCTCCTAGGATCAACTAACTAGAAAAAAGGTCATCTGAGGAAGTGCATGCTGCAATCAGACCCTAAGCAGGGTGAAGCAAGAATGGCATTGGTTTTCAAGCGACCAAAAAGTGACTTTGCCAAAAACTCATCTACGGTTAGTGCCCCACTTAAATTTGACATTTGATCCCTTTGTGCTCCAAAGTCTCTTGTGTCCAAATTATATACATGTATAATGTTTTTGAACGATCAAGTTCTGCCTGTAGTAATACTTCATTCCTTTTATTAATGGAGTAGTTTAGAATTATGTAGCTTTCTCTCTCTCCCTCCTTTCTTTTTTTTTGAGACCAGGTTTTGCTATGTAGCTCAGGTTGATTTTGAGCTCCTAGTCTTTCTCCTGCCTCAGCTTGCTGAGTGATGGGATTATAGGCATGTACCACCATGCTTGATTTAGTGGTCTATATTTGGATATACTATATTTGGCCATTCAGATTTCGGTTGATAGGCATTAGGACTGGTTCTAAGGTTTGCTTATTATGAACAACTATAAACAAATGTTTATTTGTAGTGCTTATTTGTACACTACTCTTTGTGTAGATTACTTAAGAGTTATCCAATATAAACATGTGTGGAAATGCCACATGGTTCTGCCTCAATATGTACAATGTGTGTTGTTATGCATTAATTAAAAATAAATTTAATTATAGGCATTTTGTGGGAACATTTAAGTGTGGGCACATAGGTTATAAAATTATGCAGTCTCTTTAGCTAGGATAGTGGTAGTTGGGTTTATGGGAAGCATGTTCTTACTAGGATCTGTATGTCAAGAACTTGCAGGTCTTAGCTGCTCTAAGAGTCTCCTTCATGTCAAAATAAATCCTTTTTAAAATTTTAAAAAGATTTATTTGTGTTTTATGTGTATGTTCAAGTGCCTGCATGTATGCATGTGTACCATATGTTCTTCTTGTGCCTGAGGAGGTTTGAAGAGGGTGTCAGATCCCCTGGAACTGGAGTTACAGGTGCTTATGGGATGCTCAATGTAGGTACTAGGAATGGAACTGAGTCTTGTGCAAGAGCAGCAAGTAATTTTAATCCCTGAGCAATCTCTATGGCCATCTTAAAATCTTGAAAATATGACCTTACTAGTCTTGATTCTTGATTGGAGCTGAAAGCATGTAATAATACTGCCGTAGGAAAATTTTCTTTTTTTCATCCACAAAATTAACTAAATAAAAATGTATCCATGCAAGAGAAACAATTGAAACAATCGAGGATCCTCAGGTATTTTATTAATTACCTGCTACCACAGTAATATCATCTTAAGTACCATGATCCTTTTAAAGACCTGGGTTGGCTGAGGTTGGGAACAGTCATTTTATCCACTATTTAAAAGGCATTACTTTGCTGTGATTTAAATTAGTATCTATGGTAGTCTTTAAGAATAACATATAAAGTGTTTTTTGTCGCGACCACCTCGACCAGTAAGGAAGACGCATCGCTGAGATTCTTCCTTAAGCAGTTTACTCAGGAAACTGAAACAATCTTCTGACCCCAGGGAAAGGCCCCCCACAGCATAAAAGCACTCTTGCCAGCCAACCCCAGAACACCACGTGGCTAAGGCAGATAGGCTCGCATTTGCTGATGCAAGTTTGAATCTTAGACCAAGCCAAATAAGGAGCTGTTTATTTCAGAGAGCTCTCACCCTCGGGATGGTGGAAGGTGGAAACCGGCGCTATCTTCTGGCGCGGCACATCGCAGCTCTCCACAGTTTTTAAGAGGTATGTGTACATATATATACACATATATATATGCATACATATGCATATCTTTGTATTCTCACTATATAGGTGGTTCAGATATTTATATCATTGATATTACGCATCATACAGATTATTGTGCTATTGTAAGAGGCTATGGCCTGTGAAACTCTTTTTCCTTGGTTTTGTTGAACTCTTTCTTGCAAAGTTTGTCACTGATAGGCTTTGCCACAGTTTTAATACATGCTATCTGCAGGAAATTTTCCTCTCCATTCCTGTCCACTCCATCTTTCCATTGGGAAATGTTGATTTGACTGAGGGTGAGTGGTGAGCATGGGACAAGCACACCTGCTCTGCATTCTTGAATGTTAAAAGCACTTTTGAGTTCTATGTTTTCAGCAAGTGAGACCAGAACTGCTTCCAGCTGGTTGTATGAGGCGATCTGTTGCCAACCTCTCAAACTTTCTTTCAATGGAGGTATGGCAATGTCCGGAGGGTGCCAGGAAGTCCATGGGTCAGACGAGCGCTCTAGTTTAGTGCGGTTAGCAACAATGCTAATATTCTGAAATTTTTGATACCTACTTCTGGTTCCAACTTAATGAAGGAGAGAAGGTTTAAATTAATGCCTCTTCAACCCCACCCCCATTCAGTGATGCAGAAATAGCCTATATTTTTAGCATGCACAATTGTAGTCAGAGGGGACCAGGAACAGTTCTGTTTATTTGCATTTTAATTTGACCACCGAATTTTTTTGTTAGACCCTTTGGGCCAAGGCTAATTTAAATCACTTTCAAAAGGCTAGCATTCCTTTCTTTTCATGCTTTACAAGCCCAAATAATAAAAGATGCCACTATTCATTTTAAAGCCCATATTCTCTAGGTGTGATTTTTTTTTAACTTCATGAAGGGTACTTTAAGGGAAAGAATGCTGAAGGCTGGTGATGTGGTGATTATAGATGTTGTGTGGGGTAATGAACTTGGTTAGAAAAAGTAACTCTTGTAAATTAGCTGCATGGACATGCTAAAATCACCCATTCTCTGTGCAGCTCTGTTTCCTTGAGTAACTGTGCAGCGAAGCTGTTTCCTGAAAGTTCCGTATGTTATGTCCTTCACTGCCATCCAGCACAGGCCCTACCTAAGGCAGCTTGACAATGAAATAGCAGATGATACAGCCAGCAGCTAGGATGGTGGTAAAGGGATAAAGACTGTTAGCAACCCCTCCTCAAAGGAACTAGGAGGGCCGGGATCTCCTCATCTGAGATGCCACAGCACCCCCTCCTGTACCAGCTACACAGGTCGTGGCCATGCAGGAGAGTGTAGGAGGTGGATAATTCATTAGGGGTTGTACTCTCCGGTGGGGGTAGGTTTCCATGAGTCAACCATGCTGGGGTGGGACCTTGCTTCCAAGCAGGTGCTTTGATTTGCCTGCTCTCTTCTGTAAACTGGCTGGCTCACTGAGCTCAGTTTGCATGGAATCTGTTCTTTGCTCTATTGGTGCTGTATCTGGGGTACAAAAGTGTTTCTGTATGTTTCCCCTGGGGAAAACACTTATTAGTCAAGGCTGTCTTATGAACAGAACTGACAGAATGAAGATCAATAGATGAATGATATCTATATATCTATATATACACACATAGATAACAAGGGATTTATTAAAGTGACTCACAGGCTGTTGTTTAGCTGTCCAGCAATGGCTATCTATCAAGTCCAAGAATCCAGAATCAGTCCACCAGGCTGTATGTCTCAGTGGCTCTAATGTCAGTGAAGGAAAGACCTTGCCAGTGAGAGTGAGGGCCAGCAGACAAAGATCAAAAGCTTCCTTCTTCCATGTCCTTTCCATAGTCTTTCAGAAGATGTGGCCCAGATTTAAGGGGGATCTTACTATCTCCAAAGATTTGATTGGTCTTCCCACTTCTAATGATTTAATTGAGAAAAATCCCTCCCAGGTGTACCCAACCACTTGGGTTTCAGTTACTTCCAAATATAGTAGAGTTGTCAGGCAAGAACATCTAACATACAAGGGAAAAGCACACAACAGTGTACTTCATAGATTAAAAGACATTTATGGTGGGTGTTGTATCCTTCATATAAACCTCAAAATGGTAGGTCTTACCATGCTTACCTGCTAGAAAAGTAAACTAAGAATTAGATGGAAACCTGAGAACTGATTCGTGCCAGCATTTTCATGAGTGACACTCCATTTGTGGAAGCTGTAAAGAAAGCTGGGAAGACCCCTCTCCTGAAATAAGAGTGGTGAGAACCAGGGTCTGTATCCTGGAGAGCCAAACAGAATGTGAGAACCACAATCCATAAATGATTTTGTAAAATAAAAAAAAATCAAATATCAAGGAGAGAATTCTGAAAAGAAAGACAGCCAGAAAAAAAAATACAAGTTATGTAAGAAGGAAAAGTCTAAAAAAAAAAAAAAAAAAAAAAAAAAAAAAAGAAAGAAAGAAAGAAAAGCGAAAATAGTAAAAAGAAAGAGACTAAAGATATCGAGCAGTTATTACAATGATTGATGAGCTTATCAATGGGCCAATCAGGCAGCCTCTGTGAGGTTCTGAATTGGAGCATGTATTATACACGACCATTTACACAGCAGATGCTTCTCTACTTAATGACAATTACAGGAAACAACTAGATATACCTTATTGAGTCTCCTGAGCTCTGTCTTCTCAGATTTTCCTAGAGAAAGAGTCATCCTTGTAGAAATGAGGTGCTTCATCCCAAGTGCTGGACTGAAAAAGATGTAAGACATAAATTGTGTTTTCGAGTTCGTAGTTTCTGCCTTTTATTTTATGTTTGACACTTGCAAAAGTTTTAGAGAAGTTCTGAGAGGCAAGCAAAACTTTCAAGACATCCTGAGATCAGGCTGCTGCCTGTCAAGTATGCAAGATTTTGGCTTTGGAATTATATTTGTTTGTGTGATCTGCTGTCCCTGTAGCTTTGTTACAAATGTTTAAAAGTTTCTGAGCCTGATATACCACTTAGTTTAGTGAAAAGAACAATGAATGCTGATTTCAAGGATGCAAATAAGCAGTTTATTACACAAATTGTTTTAGATCGTGGTAAATGAAAGTTTTGGGAAGATTTCTTTACTTATATACAACAGTTTTTTTTTCATTAGATGTTTCTGAGAATAACATGCTTGATTTTAGAGTCTTGCTAGAATGCCCTGTATACATCTCTCAGTTCGATACGCAGAAGAGGAGACTGATGTAACTTTGAAAGTGTAAACATGTTTTAGAACTTAGATTCTGATTTTCACTCCCTGTAGCAAGATACCTTTGAGATACGTGTGAAAAACACCGAGTAGATGGCAAAACAGAACATTCTGCCATGAAGGAAATTTTGATGAAAATGTAATTGTTGCAGAAATTTTGTCGAACAAGAAAAATCAATGATTTTTTCTCAGCATCCCAAACTGCACCCCCACCCCACCATGAGATTTTCTTGGAGACACATGTAGAATAAAATGTAATAAATACTGCACTTCTGTGTTTACATACCAGAATGTTCTCCCCAGAAGAAGTAATGATACCCTTTCATTGACATCATCCCAGTGATAATATACTTTTGTTTCTGTCATCCATGTAATGATAACCTTTCAGCCACATCACTGCACAGCACTTCTTAGATTGTACATAATGCAGAAAAATAAAAAGGCTACATTATTTCTTAAGGAATAAGGCTGTTATTTAAACAAACTCACAGACATCAGAAGCTACAGTTCCTTGCTAATGTGGACTAAAATTTCTATAGATACTTGCGTTCTCATTCAAAGTTAATTTTCATATTCTTTCAACTGTCACATTGCACTTAACTATGGGTCTTTGGCATTTCTTATCTCAAAAATATGACTTAAGCCAGTTACAATTGCTTATACCAACAAGATTAGGTATCAGAATTTTTTTTCTGTCCAGGTAGTTCTCAGGCTAGGTTTTAAAGTCTGGTTTGTATAAAAATGTACAAGTGGATAAATGGCTTGCAAATAAGAAAACAAATATGTAGAAGCTGGTGTTGAGCAAATTTAATATAATTCAATACAGGGCTGACACTAGTTCCAGTGAGAGGTTAACCGTTTTCTCCCAAAATACTTTAGTAATGTAAATAAACCTATAGATTCAAAGAGGAACATTGTTATGCATTTATATAAATCCTTTATAAATCCCTATCATGATGAATACATTGTTGAAGAAATTGTGGCATTGAACCCTCTAAATGGGGTCTCTTCAAGTTAAAAGCTGTCCTTTTTATTTTAGTTTATTAAATCTGAATGAGCTAATCATAAGTTATCATATGATTTGTGTTAGGTAGATGATGGAAGTCAATGTTACTAGATGTAGTTAAAAAAAGTGCGCCATGAATTCAAGTAAAGAAGTATTTGTTTGAAATAATCAGGTAGTTTGGTTGTACATATGTGAATATCAGGTAGAAGGCCTAGAAGAATTTCATAGCAGCTGGTTCCAGTATTTGCCAAGGTTTAAGGGTTTATTAACTGTGTCTGTATGGTCTTGTTCCATGCCCAGAGAGCTGTAGCTGAGCAGCTTTAGGCTGGTTTGAAGACAAGCTTGCAAATGGAGGTCACCACCACTTCCAGATATCTGTCCCTAAGTTACAACCTACATTTTTAGGTATTGAACTGTGTTGGAAGAAGCAAAGTCCAGGCAATGTTTTCTTTTCAGCATATGTATTTATTGAACAGAACAGGAAAACTTCAAGATGGACTTTTAGTTATTCTCCAGGTAACATTCTGTTGGAGACAGAATTCATGGTTGAGAAATCATCGATAGAATCTTTCAATGACTATGTTAATGCCGGGGGGGGGGGTGACTTAGCACGCTTTGTTCCCTTCAGTCAGGATTAAATTTAAATATACTCTAATTTAAGAGTATTCTGTTTGTTTTTGAACTACCAGCCTTACTGAGATATAAATTGAATACCATTTGATTCATCCATTTAAAGTATATACTTTGTCCTTTAATAAAACCAGTTATGTAACTATTGTCACAATCATTTTTAGATTATTTTCACTTCCCAGAATAAATTCTGCACTCACTAGCTGCCACTCCTCAAATGTCCCTAAACCATTCTGCCCTACCTGCCAGCCATAGCCGCTAACCTACTGTCCCATACAATGGCCTGTTTTAGGAACTTCCCTTGAATCAGGCTGAGTGGGTTTCTTGTGCCCTGCTTTTTTCAGTGACCGTAATGTTTCCAGGTTTCAAGAAAGTTGCAGAATGCTTCTATATAATATGGCTTTTTGTTTTATGGAAGGAAGAGTTTATTTGGTTTACATGAGGTATGAGTTCATCATGGCAATAGAGAGGCATGGCAGTTGGTGGTGGACATGACAGTGTGAACATGACAGTGGGAAGGAACAGCTGTAAGGAATCTTTCTCTGTCCCACCAGACAGCTCCCAGATAATGACAAAAAGAAGTCTTATTAATTATGAAAGCTCGGCCTTAGCTTGGGCTTGTTTCTAACTAGCTCTTCTCACCTAAATTAACCCATTTCCATTCATCTATGTGCTGCCATGTGGCTCATGGCTTTTACCTCTCCTCCCAAGTGTCCTGCTAACTCTGTGTCTGTCGACTCTACCTTCCTTCTCCCTGAAACCTCTCCTCCCCAGAAGTCCTGCCTAACTTCTTCCTGCCTGGCTATTGGCCATTCAGCTCTTTATTAAACCAATCACAGTGACACATCTTCACAAAGTGTAAAGGAATATTCAGCAACATATTGTAGCAGCAGCAGGGAGCTGAGAGACCACATCTCAAACAGCAAACAGTTAGCAAAGAGAGAAAACTGGGAGTAGGGTGAGGCTGTAAGCTCTCAAGGTCCACCTCCAGTGACAAGCTTCCTCCAGCAAGGCCACATATAAATCTCTGTAAACAGCACCATCAACTTGGAACCAAATGCTCACATACGTGAGCCTCTGAGGACATGCTTATTCAAGCTACCTGACTGAGGCAGGGGTACTGTCTCAAAAGTTAAAATACCAAATTAAAAAAAAACAAACAACAAAAAACCAAAAACCTAAGTCATAAGAACAAAAGCCAGGCCAAGAGAGATGTAATATGGCTTTTTATTGGCAAATGATATCCAGTTGTTCAGCTAGTGCTTCAGAGGTGGAGGTAGGAAGATCAGAAGATCAAGGCCAACCTCAGCTACATAGCAAAGTCTAGTTCAGGCAGGCTGACATAGGAAAGACTCTGACTCAAAGGAAAAACAAATATTGTATGGAATTATCATTGAGCTGCTTCTTAGCCGAGAGAGTTTGAATTATTTCTGCCCATTGTGATATTAATGACACTACTTCAAATACTCATTTAGAAGTTTCTGGGTGGATAGATGTTTTCACTCCTCCTGGGGATATACATTTTAATGTTACCTAGTACACAGTTAGTAAAATAATGGGATAGTTTACTGGAGATTTCTGGGAGGGATTTCCTACTGTGTGCCATTAGGGGAGCCCTTCTTCCGGAAGATGTGATATGAATAAGTACATTAGGTTCATGGACATCTATTTAAATTTTTATTTTATTAGAATATATTAGTGGGCATCCGTGTGCTATATTAACACCTGCATCCAATATGCACTGAACAAACATGCCTCCATTACCTCTTTCTCAAACACTCATAACCAGATCAATTTTTTAAAAATTTAACATGTGATGAGATCATGTGCTATTTGTATTTCTGGCTTATGTCTTTCAGCAAATTATCTCCCAGTCTCACCCATTTTGATACAATTTGCCAGTTATCCTTATTTTTATGGCTGAATATTATTTTCTTACATATGCAGACTACATTTTTCGTTATCCAGTCATCCATCTGTGGACACATAGTTTAGATGCTGAGTAGTACAGAAATATAGGTGTACCCTTCATATGCTGATTTCATTTTCTTTGGGTACATCAAAAGTGGGATGACTGGATCATAGGATAAACCTCACTTAATATTTTAAAGGAACCTCTGTATAATAATAGTTCCTTATAAGGTTTATACTCATGTTCTCACCAACAGTATATGAGAATTAGTTTTTAAAACATTTAAAATTTATTACTACTGTGTAGGTGGTGTGTGTGTGTGTGTGTGTGTGTGTGTGTGTGTGTGTGTGTGTGTGTGTGTGTATGTGTGTGTGTGTGAGTGTGGGGACATGCCCACCCAAGATACACACATGCTGTGTGTAAATGTGCTTGAAAATGTGGGTGCATGTTTGTGTGGAAGGTATCTTCTTCAATTACTCTCCACTGACTCTTGAGCTCATGAATTTGGCCAATTCATTGACCAATAAGCCCCAGTAATCTTCCTGGGTCCATCCCGAATAATGCTAGGATTACAGCTTTCTGCCATTGTGCCTGGATTTATATGTAGGTGTTTGGGTTCTGAATTCAAATGTTTGTGTTTTAGGATTACAAAACAACACTTTACTTACTGAGCTGTCTCTCTAGCTCTTCCTCATGTATTTTTTAGGCAGTCTATTACTTTAAAAATAAAATGAAATGAGCTAAAAATTTGAACACATTTGGCTTCATTATAAATTTGGATACAACATAAGTTTGACTACACACAGGAAGCAAACATATAAAGTATTTTCCATGGCACTGGGAAGATGTGTCACACATGAAGAGCACTTACTCTTGCAGAGGACCCAGGTTTGCTTCCCAGAACCTACATGGAAGTTCATAACCATCTGTAACACCAGTTCCATAGGCACCAAGCATACACGTGGTGCACACACATACACGTTGAAAAAGCACTCACACATAAAATAAAATAATTAAATCTAAAAGCTTAAAGCTTTATTCAAATTTTAAAATCTCCTCGAAGAGGATTGGAGTGAGAGCTCAGTGGCCAAGAACACTCACTGCTCTTGCAAAGGTCCTTGGTTTGATTTGATTTCCAGTACCCACAGAATAGCTCATAACTGTCTGTAACTTTAATTTCAGGGTACCCCCCCTTCTGGACTTTTCAAATATTCATATACACAAAATAAAATAATCTCTAAAAAAGAACGCTTGGAAAATGCCTTAGTTTGGGTTTCTATGCTATGAAGAGACTCTATGACCATGGAAATATTATAAAGGAAAATATTTAACTGGGGCTGGCTTATAGTTCAGAGGTTTAGTCTGTTATTGTCATGGCAGGAAGCATGGCAGTTGCACAGGCAGACATGGTGCTGGAGAAGGAGCTGAGAGTTCTACATCCAGACTTGCAGGCAGCAGGAATAGAGAGGGAAACTGGGCCTGGCTTGAAATTCGGATACCTCAAAGCCCATCCACAGTGACACACTTCTTCCAGTAAGGCCACACCTCCTCACAGTGCCACTCCACATGGGCCTATGGGGGTCATCTTCATTCAAAACACCACATTCAAACAGAGGTAAGTTAGTTCATAAAATAAACATTTTTAGGGAGATAAAAATCTAGTTCATAACACAAAGGAAATCTTAACTATCAGTGTGTTTCTAGAAATCTTGCTAAGTGTATGTCACAATTAAAAACAGGCACACAAACTTTGGAGTCTTGCTTGAGTGACAGCTCAGTTTATCAGGTGTCAGCATCCCTACTTCTCATCTTATGAATATCTTTGTTTTAGCTCAAAGATGAACAAATTGGAATTTTTCCAATTAGCCAAGCCTTATGAAGCAGAACAGTGAGTTCATTAACATGAATGTGGAAAAAAGCCTATGTTAGATATGAAGAAAGAACTGTCTACATAGAAATAAAAATGAAAAGAAAACAAAAGAGCAGAAGAATAGGAACCAAACTTCAAAGTGTAAGATTTTTTTCTTTACAAAATGCTTTTCTTTAGCCTTAGTGTTTGTTTTGTTTATTTTTTTGCCGGGTGACAAGGTCTCACTATGAGGTTCATGCTGGCCTTGAACTCATGAATCTCCTTCACCAGATTCTTGAATATGAGAGCACAGGCTTGGGGATTGCCTGGCTTTGGCTAACTATCAATGGGTGATTTCACCTTGTGATCTGAGCTAAGCATGGCGTCTTTGCCTTTGTTTGGAGCTGTAAGTCACCAGCAGTTAGTCTTGGAAACACATGGGGAAATATAAAACAACATAAAACACTGAGGAAGTTTTCCTACTTAAATTTTAATGTTGGTATGATTAAAAACATACATCAAGAGCTCGAGGGCAAACTTCATAATCATGGAGAAGGCTTGCTAAAATAAAAATAAGCTTTTGTCATGTACAGCACAGATTTAATTCATTATTATTTTTTAAAGTAAAAAATGGTAGGCAGTGATTCATTTATTTTGGAGGCAAACCGAGTGTGGCACAGGGTTAATAGCCATGTAAAAGCATCATATCATTTAAGAAGGCTTGGGGGAGCCTAAAGCCTTGACTTTTACATCATTTGCTAATAAGGTAGTTATCTGCAAGCTATTAAATTAGAATATTTGAATTTTCCAAGATTAAAAAGAAATATTGGACTCATAGTTAATATTTTGTGTAGAGAGGCTCTCTTACATTCTGCAGTTTTAAAAGCCAAATGGAACAGCCTATTTTTTTTTTTTTTTTTTTGCTTTAGGAAATGTTGTTCTGTTGTACATGAAATAAAATAAATATAAAAATTGAACTAGGCTAATGCTTTAAGCTTATATTTTTACATTGCTTCAAGCTTTAGAGCTGTCTTGCTTTAAACATTTTTGTGGTTAATGTTTATGCTCTAAGAATCCACTGTTTGCTACTGTGGAGAGCCTACATTTGAAAGATAATTAATTCCAACAAAAATAACGTTTTCCCCTTTGACTCTAGTGGGAGGGTTTGTAGGTAGAAGTAAATGTGGGATTGGTAGGTAACCACGCAGAAGTATACAAATATTTGAAAAATTAGGCCTGAGAGAAGGTCGTGAGCCGGAATCTTAGCACATGTTGTAGATCTTTTAGATTACACTGATTTTATGTCTGCAAATGCAGGTATACAAAAGGAGGTCAAAGGACAACTTCTGGGACTTTCTTCCTTCCAGCATTTGGGTCATGGTGATCAAACTTGGGCTGTGCTGTGTGGCAGCAAGTGCCTTTAGCCACCTCTCCATCTCACCGACCCTTGAATATTTATTATTATTGGAAATTCAAGGTTTGATTCTTTATTTGTTAATCTCAAAGACATATTTTTTTTTCTGTATTCAGACTTAGAAGTAGAAGCTCTCAGTGAGGGTAGACTATGTCTCTTGGCAATCTGCTCCTGACATTTTTTCTTTGGCTTTCTTCATTTGCTTGACCAAAAGTTTAGCATGTTCTGCAGCCTCCTCCTTGTTTTTCTTAGTACAATGTTCCTACAGACACCATCTTCTTTAGAGAGATTGCAAACTTTTGATTCTGATAGCTCTTTTGGGCTCCAGCTGCCAACACATGGTAGTATCTGTCAATCCAGGGATAGCTCTCTCTCTCTCTCTCTCTCTCTCTCTCTCTCTCTCTCTCTCTTTCTCCTTTCTTTTTTTAAAAATAATAAACTAAGTGGAGAACACTCTAATTGGCATTCACAATGATTCTACCAACAGAGTTGTGTTTCCTCTCTTCTGTTTCCTTGGTCTGTACCAAAGATGACCCTTACTTAGGAGCTGATGCACTCTGCTGTGGACCTGCATGTCTCTCTTCATGAAAAAAAAATGTGTTTTTTGATCCTACCACTGATTGGGACCGTATAACCTGTCCATTCTTCACCCAGAGCATCACCACCTACTTCTGTGACTGTGTGCTTTTCACAGAAGTATAAAACTTGTGTTCTTTGCCCACTCAATGAGCACACTTCTGACAGCCAGTGGAGATATTCACCTTCATCTTGACACAACCAACTGCCCAAGAGGCACCACGACAAAGAATAAGATTAATCTTTTAAGACCGGGTTTTCCTTTTCCTTTCTTTTCTCTCTTAAGCATTTGCTTCTTAAAAAATTCTACCAAAGTTATTTTTATGCAGAGACAAGATATGGTCCTCTCTAAGGAGAATTTTAGAATTCCAAGACCCATCTTTTCCAGTACTGCACATCAAGACACTGAGGTGTAGATGCAATGTTTATATTTATATAATTTCCAAGAGAAGTTTATGTTGTAACAACACTGTTAGTATAAATTTCAGTCTATTACCTTCTCTTTTGCCAAGCATGTTATATAATTTGTTCAGTAAATAAATTGGGATAAGAAACAAAGAATCCACACAATTACATTCTTACCATAAAATTTAATGCCTACATTGACTTAAGTTAAATGAAACATATAGTCACAAGTGTATCCCCCTTACTTAAAAAAAACCCAAATATGCAAAATATCAAAACCAGTGTCTTTTATTGAGAAAGTTATTTGATGATTAGCTCCACTTGGGACAGGAACAATCAATTTATGAATGGGGCTTATAATTTTTATTGATATGAGAACTGCGAGATTTCAGAAACATTTCACATTGTTAAAAAAATATTAAAAGAATGAGACTTGGCCCAAGAATGAGTTACCCCAACCCTCCCACTGGCTTTCGTATATCATAATAAAGCTGAAATATAGAAGTTAAGAAACTAATTTCAATGTGTTGTTTTCAAGCATGGAAGCAAGAATCCCAGCAACTGAGGTTAGCCCTGTCTAGCGGTCAGTCTCATCTGGGTCTGTGCAAAGCCAAAGGTGAGAACAAGGAATTGTTCAGACATGGCTGGCCACAGCAGATGTTTGTCTTAACTGAGCCTCTCCAAGACTCCTTCCTCCCATTTTTATTTGTCTCTTACTAGCAAAGTAACAAATCTCAGAAGGAGGAGCAGTGTCCAATGTCTTACTTCTTTCCTCTTATGTCTCCCACTCTGTGGTCCCTTCCTCTCCAAGCTCCATCCTTACTCCTCATCAATGATTATTAGGTGTCTTTTGAAAAAGTAAGGATGCTTTCCCTGTTTCTCATGTTGTGAAACTGTTCATTTTCTTTTCAAGTTTAGAGAGTTAACCCTGCTGTAAAACCAGCCCATGTCTTTGAACATAGCATGGACCTCCCTGATTCTTATCCATAAAGGAACATTTCTTTCAGATACTCTTTCCCAGACTTTCATGTGTCTTTGTTCTTGCTCCTCCACAGAGATCTCCTCTTCCTTCATTTTCTTAACTGATAAACACTGCTAATGTGCTTTTCATTTCTATTAGTCCACTTTCAAGTACATTAATTGTTTCCTTATAAAGCTTACACTCTTAAAACAACTTTTTTCACCTCTAATAAGTATTTATTCACCCAATCTACTCAGTTTTCTTCCTCCCTAAAATTGCTTTTCCATTGTCCTCTGGATCAACAGAACATTATATTGTTTCTTAATACTAACATTTTTTTCTCTTATATATTCATTTTTCAAATACCTCTTCTCACTATGCTGTTATTTTCTTTGCTAAATGCTGGCCCCAGAGTTCTCATGGTGTTCACAATTGCGTCTCTCATTTCCTTGTGAAAAAAATCAAAAATAATTGTTCCTAAACATCTTTGCCTGAACAACTGTATTTATTCATCAACATGAATCCATAAGGCACAGAATTATTTCTGGAATTTCCAGCTTATAGTTTGTTTCCACAGATCTGGCCCTTTTCTCAAGTAAGTTAGAGACTGAATACTCAAGCATTCAAAATAAGTTGTCACAGATCAGCAATTACATTTATGAACTTTGTTTCCTCCCATCCATTTTCCTAGCTCATGTTTCCTATTGGGATGAATAATTCTGTTACCAGATACCTATGTGCATTCAAAAATTTAAAGTCAAGTTTGATTTTACAGTGTACAGGGCTCCTAAGGTGTTAATGTGGCTCACTATCTTTTGGTGGCTCTCAACATTACCTGTAAGTTCATTCATTAAAAAACAAATTACACAGCTAGAAGTGATTGTACATGTTTGTAATTCCAGCACGAGAAGAGTTGATGCTGGAGGACCAAGATTTCAAGACTAGCCAAGAAGCAAGACTGTTTCTTAAAACAAACACTCAATAAAGTCTAGATATTTATACATTAATGCTTTCAATCCATGAACGTGTGATAGCGTTCCATTTATTTGTGTCTCATTCAGTTTCTCTCTAACTGTAACAGTTTTTAGTATTGGTTTTTTTTTCACTTCTTTGATTAAATTCAGTAATAATCACTTTCTTTTTTGTAGCTATTATACATTGAATTGTTCTCTTGCTTTCCTTTTTGCATAGTGTAGCATTATAGAGAAATGTATGTCTATTTTATATGTTAATTATGTAGCCTCAAATTTACTCTATTTACCAGTTTCAGTAGATTTTTGGTGAAATCTGCAAGGTTTTGGAAAAACCATCTGTCATCAGCATATAGGACATATTCCTTTTGAAAGTGGCTTTTCTTGCTTGGTTTCAGATCTTCAAATTATAACTTCTCTGAGTCTCTGATTTCATCATTTTGGGGAACATTCTCACATTTATTTTGCTGGCAGATTTTTGGTCTGTAGACCAGCACTCTGATATTTTTGCTGCCACCTACAGGTTGGATGACTTGTTGCAAGTTGAATTTCTGAAGCTTGTTATTTCTGCATTGGCAATTGGTGTTCATGCAACAACATTTTTTTGCGGGGGGGGGGGATTCTAAAAGACACTCAAGGAGGTAATAATACATGTAGCTGGACAATAGCAAGTGCTCAGAGATTTCCTTACTTATAAAAGCAGAATGCTGTCACTCTAGCAGAACATACAACTTCAAGATGTAGGTTCTTGTTAGCATAGACACTAGGGCAACAACTAGTAAATGGGACTTCTTGAAATAGAAATCTCTGTATGGTAAAGGGCATCATCACTTGGACAAAGCAGTAGCCTACAGAATGGGAAAAGATTTTTACTGATAGAAGGCTAATATCCAACATATATAAAGGACTAAAAGCCTAGCCATCAAGAAAACAACCTAGATGTCCTTTGACAAATTAATAAATAAAGAAAATGGGTATGTTCACACCATGGATGACCCCAGACTGATAGCTGGGAAACCAGCATAGGACTGATCCAGACCCCATGAATGTGGGTGTCAGTGAGGAGGCCTCGGAAATCTGTGGGACCTCTGGTAGTGGGTCAAAACTTATCCCTAGCATAGGAATGGACTTTGGGAGCCCATTCCACATAGAGGGATACTCTCTCAGCCTAGACACACAGGGGAGGGCCTAGGCCCTATCCCAAAGGCTATGACAGACTCTAAAGATCCCCCATGGAAGGCCTCACCCTCCCTTGGGAACAGAGAGGGTATGGGATAGGTAGGGTGGTAGTGCAGGACAGGGGAGGAGGGGAGGGAGAGGGAACTGGGGTCAACATGCAAAACCATCTTGTTTTTAATTTAAATAAAAAATGGAAAAAATGAAATCATGAAATTCCTAGGTAAATGGATGGAACTAGAAAAAATCGTGTTGAGTGAGGCAGCACAGACCGAGAAAGATAAATGACATGTATTCATTTATATGTGGATGTTGTCTGTTAAGCCAATAATAATCAACTTGCAAACAGAGCCACAGAGGTTAGGAATAGAATAAGGGACCAGGTGGGGAGGAACAGATCTCCCTAGAAAGGGAAATAGAATAGATAGTTATAGATTGATGAGGGGGTGGATTGGAACAGGAGGATCAAACAGGTAGGGAAATGAAAGAGGAGGATTAATGAAGGAATAGGTATTCCAGTTAAAATTAAGGACCATTTGAGGGGTAGTATGTAAATTTAATACAGTAGAAGTTTCCTAAAATTTATATATATGAGAAGGCGATTTAAATGGAATCTCCAAATAACAGGAAACAGAGCCCCAGTCGGGCATCTCTTGTCACCAATTGAAGTTCTCAGTACCTGGAATGGATTATATTTAACTGGGTTCTTAGCCAAAGGGTTCCCATGGGAACCCTAAAACAACCCAGATTTTCACCAAAGTTTTTAGGTTGCTCTCCACAAACTTATGGTAAGGTTCTATTGCTGAAGGCAACATCTACACAACTCTTTGAACATGGAGAAGTAAAGCTGGAGTGCCTACCTACCTAGAGCCTCATCCCTCTGGGCTAGTGTTCTTGGTACCTGAAAGTACTCTGAACAGTAGCTGAGGAGAAAAGGAAACACTAACCCAGCAACAAAACCTTGGATCTACAACGGTGTCCTATCTATAAGATATAGTGGTCTATTGATGCAAAGATTGTGGAAGTAACCAACCAATATCTGATTTGACTTAGGCCCACTGCATGAGATGGAAACCATATCTGATTCTGCTTGGGTGACTAGATGGACCAGGGACAAAACAAAATGCTACTGTTCTACTAAAGGAATGTAAAAATAAAATGCATCCTAATGGCATTTTCCTACACTCTTAGATTTGTACCATGCTTAGCCACTATCAGAAAAGCTTCCTCCTGTAGCAGATCAGAATAGAGAGACCCAAAGCTAGGCAATATGTGGAGAGTGAGAGACCTTGGATCCTCAGTCCTAAAAGGTATGTCTCTATCAGTCTGCCCCAGGGCTCAGAGATCTCTGCAGAAGAAGAGGCAGAAAGAGGGTAAGAGCTAGAGAGGGTGAAGGATAACAAGGAATCTAAACATAGCAGGACTGATGCACATATAAACTCAGAGACTGAGCAGCATGCTTAGGCTCTGTGCCAGATGGGTCCCTAAGGCTGAATGGAGAAGTGGATACATACTAACACAGAAGCAAACTCCAATTGGTAAACTCCTAGTGATAATTTTGTTTTCTGTAAGTGAGTCTCACGGGAGAAACAAACAAATTTTCTCATGGGTAGGTTCCATGATCAGCAGTAGATGGCCAACAGAAAACAAACTAAATGGCATCTTTGGTGGTTCCTTGCCTCATAATGCCATGCTAGTGAACACTCTTTCTTAACTTCTTCCTTCCTTCCTTCCTTCCTTCCTTCCTTCCTTCCTTCCTTCCTTTCTTTCTCTCTCTCTCTCTCTTTCTTTCTTTCTTTTTCTTTCTTCCTTTCTGTCTTTCTTTCTTTTCTTTCTTTCTCTCTTTCCTCCTACATGCCCTTTATATATCCTGACTTGCAATCTTGTATTTTTATGGAATTCCTAAGTGTATTAATGAGTGTTTGCTGTGTCTATATCTCTTTTACACCTTTTTCTTGGTTCTTTCCCTTCTGTTTGCTGTGTACTATGCAAATTTGTTTGGTTTTGTTTTATCCTAATTTATTTTTATCCCTTAGATATCTATTGTTTTCAAATGAGAGAAAGAATGGGGTGGTTCCAGATGGGAGGAGAGGTGGTGAGGAACTGGAATGGGTTCAAGGAGGGGAAATCCATTGTCTGAACCTATTGTGTGAAAAAGATATCTAATTTCAATAAAAGGAAGAAGAAAAGAATCAGGTGCTGATTTGGTTGTCCTTTGCTTTACCTGGTTACAGCACTCAAGTTACAATATTTTTAGCATCTCTACTACAAAGTGTGTTGAATTATAATTTAAGTGAGTGTTTTTGGTTGGAAAGACATTTGTAAACTGTAAGGTATTTTTTGGTAAAATATAAATAATGATTAAAATAAAGTATTTCAAGAGAGAAGTCTGTGTAGCCCTGGCTGTCTTAGAACTAGCTTTGTAGACCAGGATGGCCTTGAACTCATGAAGACCTGCCTGCGTCTACCTCCCAAGTGCTGGGATTAAAGGTATGTGCTGCCACTACCCACCCTTTTTATATACTTTTAATATTTTTGCACCTTACATATTATATAAGCCATTACATTATAATATATATTATATACATTTATTTACACATATTTATGTACATGTTATGTACATGTAACAAATAATGGGAATTTTTGGATCAAATTTAGTTTAATATTATACTGTTCATTTTTCTCATATTGCAGCAAAATGTCTGAGATCAATAACTCATAATGAAAAAGGTTTACTTAGACTCAGTATTTTGGAAGTTGAAGCACAAAGTTGAATGGGCCCAGTGTACTGGGCATCTGGTTGATGGTCCGAGTGACAATGGTGGGATTGCACAGCAGCACAAATGCTTCCCTCATAAGCCAGGAGACAAAAGAATAAGGGGTCAAGGTGCCATAATGTCCTATGGACCTTCTTCAAGGTCCAAGAGCTTCCAATACCTCTTACTAATGCCAATATGAGGATCAGGCACTTACCATATGGATCAATAACTTCTAATCAGGCCACCTGAGGACCAGGCATTTACCATATGGACCAATACCTTCTAACCATGCCACCCTGAGGACCAGTCATTTACCATATGGACCAACAGAGCATGTACAACCCTCAACCCATAGCCAATATGAATCCTCCATTTCTCATACACAGGTAATTGCTCCCTGTGACTCACCCCCCAGCAAAGCTCTCATATTCATTACAGTGTCCTGTAACACAAAGCCAAAGCCACAGACTCTTATTCAGAACAGAACCATTTTGAAAACAATGGTTAACACTTTCTACTTAGTCCTTTGTCTTTAGACTTGAACTTTATCAATCTGTTCATTAAACTGATGTAGACTGATCATGATTGTTATTGTTATTTATGTATATGGGTGTCTTGCCTTCATGTATGATTATGTACTACATGTATGTCTGGTGCCAGAAGAGGCCAGAAAGTGGCACCGGATCCTCTGGAACTAGAATTACAGGCAGTTGTGAGCTGTTCTTAGCTACTGAACCATCTCTTCACCCCCTTTTAATCTTCCTTCAACACTTCATGTGTCCATAACTGTCACTTCACTGAAAAACTTTTTTCGGTTTGCTTTTCCCTGTATTGGTGAAAAATCACAGTTGTTACTTCAAAGGAAAAAAAATATTCTGGAGCCAAACATGAGTGACCACGGTCCAGAAACATATACAAGTTGAATTAGATACAATGTTTTAAAAGATAACAGTTCCATGAAGTTTTATAATAACATAACACTAAAAGTCATGAATTTGTACTCTCAAATACATTGGTGGGTGCATCAGGTAGGGAGATTGTAGCAAAGGGAAACATCCATAATAGACATCAGATGCTATCTGATGACATTCTTAGCTGTTCAGTTGGTGGCAACTAGGGGTCTGTTTATACATTCAACAAGATTTATCTAGTAGTCATAGGATGCTTGGTCTCACACAAGGATGAGCAATAAATGGCCATTTAATCAAACCAGAGAAAGCTGAAGATGATTTGTAACTAGGTTTTGAACCTCTAACAGTCTAACTTCCCCAAATCATTTAAATTCCAACCAGTGAGTCAGCCTACAGCTTTGTTCTGGAGACTTGAGTACTGATAGCCCAACAAAGTTAAATGTCTCCCTTGAAATTTAAAATCACACACATGCTTCTCTGCTCTTCCCATGTGCTAATAATTTCCATTGTTCCTTAACAAGCTTTCCCTGCTCTCCTGAGACAGGTGTATTTTTTGCTTGTTGTAAACAGTGCCTCAAAGATGAAAAAATTATAAAAATATTCAGGAACATGTTCCTTATTTTTACCACTCCTAATATGGTTTTAAACATACAAACCTCCCATTATTCCATATAAATTTACCTAAAGCCCATAACCAATTACATGTCCTCATTTCTTAACATTGTCCCATAACCTTCTAAATTAGATGATTAAATAACACAGAATGAGCTTCAGCAGGTACTGGGGGAAATGTAAAGGCTTCATCTCCCCATCAGATAATGGAGGAGACAAAGCCCTAACTGCACATCTCTTGCCACCAAGTGATACCTCCAGTGCCAGGAATGGGTTACATCTTGTTGAGTTGCTGGCCGAATAGGCTCCATGGGAACCATCACACAACTAAGGCTATTGGTTGCTCTCCACAGACTGATGAAAAGGTCCTATTGCTGAAGACAATGCTTAAATATCTCATTGAATACAGAGAAGTTGAGGTGTGCCTAACCAGAGGCTTCACCCCCACTGATTAGTGTTCATGATACTGAAAGGTATTCTGCATGCTTGCATGATATGCTGGCCAAAACCATGAGAGTAACCATGCTGGCCACAGTCATATAAGAGTAACCCTATCAGATCAGATTTAAGGCACATTCCATGAGATGCAACCCATGTTTGACACTGCTTGGGTGGCCAAGAACTTAAGAGTAAATAGATAGTTCATGGACCTTGGGAAAAACCAAATCCTATTGTTCTGCTTAAAAGGACACAGAAATAAAATTACTCTTAATGACATTCTTTTATAGTTACAGATTAATGATTCACTTAGCCATCATCAGAAAAGCTTCCTCTTACAATACATGGGAACTTCCACAGAGATCTTCATCTGGACAATTCACAGAGAGAACAAGACTCTGGAACACTCAGCCCTAAATGAGATGTCTCCTTCCCTTCCCTCAGTGCTCAGGGAATCCTATGGAAGAAGAGACAAAATGAGTGTAAGAACCAAAGGAGATGGAGGACACCAAGGAAATCATGTCTTTCGGACACAACAGGGGTGATACACATATAAACTCACAGAGACTGTGGTGGAATGTCCAGGGCCCACATGGGTCCCCAAAATGAGAGGGGTACAGAACAGGAACTCCCATCCTAAACAAGAAACCATTTACAATAGACAGCCACTCTCAAACAAATATCAGTTTGCTCCAATAGTCTCACTGGTTATACAAACCACACTTAAGGGCCAACTCCTGACCATATCCAGGTGTAGATGGTCAATACAAAATCAACTCACAGGTTTTTTTCTTTTCTTTTAATACATTACTTGTCTTTTGTTTGTATATTATACTTTCCGATTTTGTGTTTTTAAGGTGTGTGTGTGTGTGTGTGGTTGTGTGTGTGTGTTTCTCATGTTTTGTTTCTGATTTGCCTGTTTTCTAAAGAGAGAGAGAGAGAGAGAAGATTTGGAATTGGGAGGGGGTATAGGGAGGATCTGAGAGGAGACAAGGGAAGGAAAACTGTGGTTGGAATATATTGTATGAAAAATGATCTTGTTAAAAAGCGTCTGACTCTGAGCAGAATGGCTCTTTCAGAGATGTTCTCTGCAAAGACAAAAGGTATGCATCCTCTCCCATCACTTTTGTCTCTTCTTCCTTCTAAACTCAAATTAATGGAGGAAGGGGAGAGATGGAGCTGTCTTCAAGGAGGTCACAATATATCTATCAGGGACCTGAGTGGAATGACTGAAAAGACCAGGTAAAAATATGAGGAAAGCATTCCAGGCAAAATAAATGGTAACTGCAAACTCCTTTGCACATGGTGAGCTCTTTCTACCTCAGGGAAACAAAGCAGCTCCATCATAATTGTTATTACTGGGGTTCATAAGTTATAGAAGGGAATCCATTTCTATAATCCTCATCATCCATAAATACTCTCCCCCAAAATGACCTGTTTAAAAGAAATGTAGTAAGAAATTATGTCCCCCTTATCTGCATTTTCACATAACCTTTGTCTCCCTTAGAAACAAAGACATGTGGGCTGGGGAAGTGGCTGACTCAGGGTTCGAGCACTCATTACTTTGCAAAGCACCAGAGTTCATTTCCCAGCACCCACATCTGGTGGCCCATAACACCAGCTGCAGGTGACCTAACACTGATGACCTCTGTGGACACACATGCACATGCACAAAGCCGGCCCTCATAATCAAAAATAAAATGAAGACATGGCTCTCCTCAAATCTTCTAGAATATTACAATGGAATATTGTGCCACTGTGTAACCAACAAGATATCAGACAAAAGACAGTTGGAAATATTGATGCGGGTACAGAGGAAGCAAATGCCTAATGACTAGATAACAAATCCTCTTGTAGATTGTGGGATTTGCTGTTCATTGAATTAAATAAAACTTCGAGAATCTAATAGAATTTCCACTGATTAATCGTTAAAAATAATATTTGAAGGAATACTGCTAAGTAATTTTTGTTATATACCTAATAATGAGTTCAAGGAATTGGACAACATTACTGTGTCTAAGCTTCCTCTGGGAGCCAGTTATTAATTTATGTGAACAAGCGTTCTCAGCACTTATATCTATGAAAATGAAAATAGGGATGAGATGGCTCATGCACACTGTCTCAAGAATAATAATAACCATCAATGCATACAGGAATTAATAATAAAGACTTATTGAGAGATCAGAAAAGCTTTATTACCTTCCTAGTTCATTAAGAAATACATTGTCAATTAAAGTTTATGTTTTCAAGACTGAAAATTGCCTAAGTTGTATTTTATTTGTGTGTATGATCTTGGGGCTGGAACCTACGGCCACGTACATACTAGACAAGCATGTTCCCATTCAGCTACTTCTCCAGCCAAAATTAATTTATTCATTAAATCAATGCAGCACAAGTAAACAACTAGACTAATGATTTAATTCTGAGCAAAATAATTTAACACTGGAAACAGAGTCAAAGGGACTTAAATATTAAATTTATTTACCTATTTTTCTTTTTTTAACAAAAATAAATTAAGAGATAAAATAATGACAAAATGTATTATAAAAATATTCTGAAAAATTGTGTAAGGTTTTATGGGGACAAGTGAATGACGAATAAGAAAAAAATTTTATTTTTGAAGGAAATTTTATTTTAAATGGAATATGGTTCCAAATCTCCATGGTGTTCATACTGAAGCAGATATGTTTTAAAGTGACTTGACAGTTTTATTTTCAAGACAATGTATTTATAATAAACAGAAAAGTAAACTTTTTTGCAGTGATTTAAACTTATAATGAAAAATTTTAGTTCTTAGGGATTCTTATGGAGATGCTAAAAAGAAAAGCCATTTAAGACCTCAGTTATGGAGAGAAGACAGAGTTGTGCTGGCAGAGGCCTTAAAGAACCTTTGGAAGGGACTCTTCCTAAAGGGAGTTTGATTTGTAACTCACAGAGGCAGAAAGATGGCCAGACATGTGTGTAGTATGTAGTCTGGGAACACAGGTTTTCAGTACGGCCAGTGAGGCTATTTGCTCTCACTATAATACTAGACAAGGGCGGCATTGATTTGTATCTCAATTTCTTCAACTGGACAATGGGAAAAATGGGGTACTTGTTAGCATTCAGGCACACCTAGCCCACCCTTGGAGATCCTGCAGGGTCATTCACCCCTATGTGCATGTGCTTGCCAGCACTCAGGCAGTACTCTGACATCTTCGGCTACACCCCCTTTAAAAAGGCGGGATCCCTCCTCCTCTACTCTCTCTTCCCCTCTTTCTCTGTTTCTGTCTCTGTCTCTCTAGCTCTCTGCCTCTCTCTGTATCTCCCTCTCCCTCTCTCCCGGCGCCCCCTGACTTCCCACAATGCTGTTCTGAACTCCCTTCCTAGAGCCCTTCTTTCCCTTCCCCATCAACAAAACTCTCCAAGTGAGCCCTGTCTGCATGGCATGTTTGTCTCTCTCCCACAGTGGGGCTCCTTGCATCCAGCCTGCGAAGGTCCCTCTCGTGCTGTATCATAACAGAATCTATCTGGAAAAGTTGTTGAAAGAACTGCATTAGTGTAGTCTGTGACAGAAATGTCAAAAATATTGTACTGAAGCATAATGGAATGCTAATTAAACATTTGAAGAGTAGGAAAAATAGTGATAAACTGTAATAATTCCTGAGTTGACTCATATAAAGAAGAAACCCTGAACAAAACAATCACAGAAGAAACTAGTGCCTAAGACAGCTCTCCATATTAGTTGGCTTTATGTCCAAGTGCTGCAGAAAAGCTGGGGATCTCTGAGTTTTATGGAAGGTTTCTCCATCACCTTAGGAGGGATTTAGCTTGGGAATTAGGGTTTCAGTCATTTCTGGACACAAAACTTTCACTCAGTCAGTGGTCTCCAGGTTCCTGTCTTGCAAACTTGAAGAATGCAGTTCACTGACAACAGGAAGGTGAGTTTAGAAAGAAGGTTTACTGCAGATTCATAGCCTGGAGCTTAAAGGAAGTATGACAGAGCTCAGGGACAGCAAGAAAGGCTTTCTGGAAGTCAGGTATCTTGAGCTGCTGTACTGGTGACTTATATTACAAGACCCAAGGCAGAAACTTGAGTGAGTCATTGGAAGGCTAGTCTACTCACCCATGGAGCATCCGAGGACCTCCTCTTGGTTTTGGTTACATCCTCCCATATAGCTTCCAGGCAGAAGTGTTCTTTTAGGAGATGGGAGAGATAAGGAAAAAGTAGACCAGAAATGGGAACTCCCTTCTGGTATAATTCTAGGTTCTGGCTGGGACAGGCCAAGGATACTACCAGCTTTGGGCCAAAGACAAGAATTGGAACTCTTCCCTGACAGAGTCCCTGCCCCTAAAACTACCTAGGCAGTCTCATTTCCTGTTCTTACCACAAGTTCTTCTAAACCTTTTTATGATATAAAGATCTGCTTCTGAAAATGGGGCAATATAGAAGACTTACTGCCCCCTTTTCTCCCTTCCTCCCTCTTTCTCCCTCCCTTTTTTCTTCCCTCCATCCCCATCTTTCTTTCTTCCATCTGTCCTTAGAATGGAGATCAAACCTAGGTCCTTTTGCAAACTAGCAAGTATGCAAAGGAAGTATCATAAGGCTATGATCTATATAGCCTTAGCCTAAATATGATTCAAAATGCAAAATTCACCTTAGGAATGCTAAAGACTCATATGTAGTTACTATCTCTACATTTATATATAGATGTATTTATATCTAAGACAATATATGTATAAAGAAAAAGTTGTCCAAAAGTGCATACACACCTAGAGCACTGTACAATGGCACATGCTATGAGTTAGAGGCCAGATTTGTCTAAGTGGTGGCCCTCTGTGGCAAAGAAAGATATTTAAATACCTGTCAGTTTTTTAACAAATACATTGTAGATGCTATTTTATGATGCTACTTTACTAACAAAAACACAAATTTCTACAAAATGCAAAAAGTCGAGTCTTGGGAGAAATAAAATTGGCAGTGGCCACTGAAAACAAATGTGCCTGTTAGCCTAGAATTAGCCTAGAAAAGTCCAGCCCAGGAAGAATTTCCTTGCCAGCTTTTCTGTCCTTCATACTCAGTGGTAACTCCATCTTAGGCTGGATTTGCCATCACTTCAGCTAAACCACACTGTCTGTTCTGTAGTGAGTGAGTTTAGACATATATGCCTTTGCACATATATGACCCTGCTTGACTCTTTTTTTTTTTTTTTTTTTTTTTTTCTTGACTGACTCAAGATGGCTTAGGGACTTTGGTAAGTCAGACACTTTAGTAAATGTGCCTACGTTAACATCATGTAGAACAAAAATAAAAAATATACAGATTTGAATTGTATGAAATTTTTCCTTGTTTCAAGGATGTAGATGATAAAAGCCAGGAAGACTGTTGAAAACCTTCGATGATGGCCATTTGTTATTGGGGCTTCCTGTCTTTCCTTTTTCTCTGCCTTGCAGTGTGGTCCCATCTCCTGCTATGAACCTGTCTGAAGCACTGCACCCTCATATTTTACCCAGTTTTTCTTCATGGGTATCCATCATTTTCCTACCCAGACTTTGGGCCTCTCCATTACAACCCTCTCTCAATACCTTTCTTTACTTGAATCCCAATCATCTACTTAGTGTCTATCAATCTATCAATCCATCTTTCTGTCTATTACATCAGTCTCTTCTCTACATTTTCTGTAGTCTTTGGTTCCCACATAGATATGATAGAGAAATGTACATGTGTATGTGTGTTCTTATGTTTTACACACACACACACACACACACACACACACGTTGTTCCTTAGGTATTGTCTACCTTGTTTTATGGAGAAACAATCTTTTGCTAGATTGGAACTCCTGACTTTCCAGAAAATCAGTTTCTATAATTGGACACTAGTCTTCCAAAAAGAACTGTGAGGTCATTCTTATACAAATTATCAAAACACTGACTGGTCAGCAAGCCTCATGGAATCACTAGTCTCCCCTCCCGGCCAGTGTTGGGATTACAGGTGTGTGTTCATCACTCTCACATTTCCAGTGACGATCCTGGGGATTAAACTCAGGTCTTCGTGTTTGTAAAACAGGCACTTTTCCATCTGAGCACCATCCTCTGTCCTACACATATACTGTTGACACCTTTATGCGTAATTTCTTCCAAGAGTGTCTAAACATGAGGACTTTGGTCTTCAATGCTTCTATAAATTGGTCCTAAATAGAAGAACAAAGTATTTATAAACCCAAAAGGATTTGAGAAATCAGCTTAAAGCACCTCAAGCTCTAACTGTCTTTCTTTAATATACTAAATACGGAGTATCTTTGAATTTCATGGGTTACATGGGGAGTTCTGGGCAATCTGGGGAAATAGAACAAGACCCCATCTTACAAGCAAAATGGAAAGAAACAAAAAGGACTTTCAAGTGGAAAATAAAAGAAATAATTTTATGTAACCAAATATTTAACAAGATTGATTTTCCAAGATGGGTTCCCTAGTAGTTATCACCTTGCAGGTTTTCTTACATACCATCTCCCCAAAACACGGCACTTCTTAGCTAATACTCTTGTCTTTGTGTTTGAGAATTTGTGGGCATGAGCTGGCATGGGCTGTTATTTTGTGGTGTTTGGTGAGTGGAGATTACCTATCCAGTGTTTCTTGGAGGCCTGCTATGCTTACTAGCAGAAGTTATATGGGAGGAAGGCAAAATAATGCATGCAAAAAGCTACTCTTCAGACTTTCCACATGCTTTGAAAGCTGAATTTCAAAGAGGCCATTTCAGTGTCTTATGAGATTAGTCACTGGAAGGAATGGATGCAGCTTTTAAAAGAAACAGAAGTTCCAGGAGGGTGCTAATTCTTTGCTAAAGTGAGCATCAGTAGGCAGGTAAATCAGTCATACAAAATGAAATTATGTATGCACCTATTAAAGATTACCTCCTTGCTAAATAAATGAAAATTTTTATGATGGACATATTGCGAGTAATTGAAAATTCTTGATTGCATGGGGTGTAAATGACAGCAGGAGCTCATGGCAACCTGTTAGAGTAAATTCCTCTTACAAATAGACTGAAAATGCAGACTTGAAAAGAATATTTTGCTTTCACCTAAGTGCTGCAAATCAGGGATATAAAAGATTTAAATAAAACTTTCAGTGCTAAATTGTCTTACAGAGAAAAAAGTCTTGTTTTTTGGTAATGTACATGTACTATTTTCCATGTACTATTATGAATCATTTAGCATGTGTGATCTAAATAATTTACGGTTACTAGTTTGAGCACAGATGTTAACTAGGCACTGTTTATGAAACATGAAATGATCTACTTAGCTTGATGAGAGATTGGTTGCATCTTCAGGATGTAGGAGCAAAACCAAAAGGGCTGTCTAATCTGAATCCAATACAGGGGGAGTGGTAAATATGGAGGAAGGCTTTCAGTGGCTATTAGAGTTTGTTTGCTGGCACACCCCCCACGGAAAAGGCATAGGATGCCAGATGCAAATGTCTCATCCAGAAAAAGTTTCATGTTATGGAAACATTAGAGGAAAGTGAGGACTCTAGACCATAAAAAGAGAATGTTCTGTGTGTCTGCTGGGTGAGTCGACACTGATGACAATAGGAACTCTGCTGGTTGCTGAGTTCTGCCAGCCATGGCAGTTGGCAATTTGGTCACCATGACTGGTTTCCTTATCATTCTCAATTGTCTCATCACTCTGTATGTGTATCATGTTTGTTTGGGTAAAAAGCAGTAGCAGAGCTGTTCCCAACACTAACTTGGCCTAAGCAACTCATATATATATAAAGATATGTATCTTTGACACCTAAAAGTCTGTGCTGGTAATGAGCCAGTTTCAGTCAAGAAGATTCTTAGTATACAAAGACAATAAAACATAACAGGCAAGAATGCCATTAAAAATCCTTAAATACTATATATTTTTTCCCTTAAGGAATATCCCTTTAAGTAAAAGATTCCCCCTGCCCCAACAGGTCTTCTTATCTTTCTTTTCTTTATTGTGGCAGCATCTCCTCTTGTTAAGTGATAATGGGTTCAAATGGTACAGTAACCCTCTCTGGCCTCTCATGTCATTTTATTTCGTCAGAAGTGACTGGTATTGAAGCTGAAGGACTTTCTTTTTTCTGAAGGAATGATGACCTTAAGCTCGTGAAGGTGACGATTTCAATGCAAACCCTGTAAAGCAGTAAACGATTCCCTCAGGATTTTCTTGTGCACATGTAAGGCTCCTGCTGTGGCTTACTTATAATTTATCTTCAGTTCAAGGTGGAGTTAATTTTCAGGCTTTGCTTTTCTCTTAGATGGCTTTCTGCTTGGCCACTCAAGCAAAGCCTGAGCATTTTCCTCTTGCATTATTCTATTTTGATTTGTGTACTTGGTGTCACTGAAAAGGCATTTCTTGGGAGAAGAGCTGTTGCCATTTGGAAGACTTTCCTAAAACACTTTAATTATTTCTCAATTAAATAGTAACTTTTGCATCTAAAGACAATTGAAGTCCATAAAACTGGGACTCTAACTAGTTTTAGAACACCTGACCCTGGAATTTGGCATGACATTGTGGGAGCTGTGCACGAATTTGATTTCTGAAGACCAACACTAGGGGTCGCCCTTCTTTATTGTAAAGTTGTAGTCATTGTCCATGCCCAATCGACATTCCATTAATCTCGGAAGAAAGTAAGCACTTTTGTAAAGGAAAGCAAAGGACTTTGGCTCTAAGAAATGCCAGTGATTTTTGCATTTTTGTCTCTGTCTTGCCATGAATTGTAACTGAATTTTATGAATATGAAAATGCTATTAAGCTTTTTGACCCAAACTGTTTTGAGAATAAAAAGTAACTCTGAATCAGATCTCTTAAGATAGTAAACTAAATATAAAAAGGAGTTTTTCCTTTTTTTTTTAACAAATGAATAAATACATTACTAAAACAGTGCAAATTCTCCACCATTTAATAGATAAGTAATGGTTATGTGTAATATAACTGCGGGTTTAAATATGTTATCTAAGAAAGAAATTAAAGATAAAAATTCAGTGAACCTTTGTGTATGTTGGCACTGGAGGGGAATCTCTTTGAGTCCAATGCTATACTGGTCTATGTAGTGAATTCCAAGCTAGCCAGAGTACAGTATGACCTGTTTCAAAAGAACATTGTGCTGATTCATGTAATGCTTATTTATGTTTTGGTGTGTATGTGTGTGTGTGTGTGTGTGTGTGTGTGTGTGTGTTATAAAATAATAATTGAAGAGGAGGAAAATGTGCATGCATGTGTCTGTGAACTTGAAAGAATATTTCCATCCACAGTAGAATATCAACTGATAGTCTTAGATTTTTCTCCACAGTTGAATTTTCAAGATGTTTTAACAGTTTTGTGAGAAAGCTTGAAAAATCTACATTCCTAGTTCTTTTCAGCTGAGGTATTTCAAACATAATATGACTATGAATATCAAAATTCTGCTTTTAATTATTAAAGAGTTTTTGAAATTTCTTTTAAAACAAAGATCCTAGAGTTGAGGGTGTAGTTCAGTTGCTAGAGGACTTGTGCAGGGCGCAGGAGCCCCACAGTTACATGCCCCGTACCACAGAAAACTCAACGTGATGGCGATGATCCTCTAACCCTAGCAACAAAGAAGCAGAGACAGAAGAATCAGAAGTTTGAGGTCATCTTCAGGTGCATGTAGAGTTCAAGGCTACCAGCTTGGGCTACAGGAGACCTCATCTCAACAAACAAACAAACAAAACTAAAACTATATGATACTGTTCATAAGAAACCTTAAAAACTCTATCAGAATCTCCTAGAACTAGTGAACACCTTTATATCAAGATATAAAATTGGAATTCAGACACCAGTAGCTATTTTATATATAATGAATACACTGAGAAATAAATCATGAAAACAATTACATTCACCATTGCTTAAAAACACCTAGGAATAAATCTAGTCAAGGTTGTGAAAAAAAAAAAAACTGTAAAACAAACACAATAAAACACCGAAGAAGAGACTGAAGATAGCACTAAAGATGGGACGATCTCTTGTGATCACAGATGGGCAGAATTAATACCATAAAATGGCTATATTGCCAAAAGTTATCTACAAGACAATGCAAACCCTTTCAAAGATCCAAGGATATTCTTCACAGGAGAAGAAAAATATCCAAAAATTAATATGTAGGAAAAAAACCTCTGGAGAGTCAGAACAATCCCGAGAAAAAGAACAATGTTGGTTGTATAACTATCCCTGACCACAGGTTATAGTGCAGAGCCATAGTAACCAGAACACAGTGTGGTATGGTCATACAAAAAGGAACATATGTCACCAGAATGGAGTAGATGACCCAGAAATAAACCTACACTGCTACAGCACATGGTTTTTGACAAGGATGCCAAAAGCTCACATTGGAGAAAAGACATCTCCTGCAGCAAATGGCACCGGGGAAGTTGCATATCCAAGTGTAGAAGCATGATATGAAATTGCCCACTCATTCTGTGTAGGAGTCAACTGGAAATTGACAAGATACCCTAGTGTGAGAGGTGAAACTCTAAACTGTTAGAGGAAAAACCAGGGAAAGTAATTCAAGATATAGGCACAAGCCAGGACTCTGAAAAGACTCCAGTCACACAGAAGGCAAAGCCATGTGCTGAAAAATGGGGTTGCAAGAAGTAAAATAAAATCTTCTACAAAGAAACAATCACGTGGCAAGGCAGCCATAGAACAGGGGATCTTTCCTAGATACACATATGGCAGATGAGTAATATCAAGAACACACACACACACACACACACACACACACACACACACACACACACACACCAAGAAACTGAAATCCAAATGATATCCAAGCAATGGATTCAATAAAGGTGCCCACTAAATCATCAGGGAATCCTCAAAAGATGAGTGAATATACCACAGAGATACTTATACGGCCATATGTGAGAAGATTTGAGACAGTGTCTCACTATGTAGCCCTAGCTGTCCTGGAATCACCATGTATACCAGGGTGCTCTTGAACTTACAGGGATCTACTTGTATCTGCCTTGTGAGGACTGGAGTTAAAGAGGTATACTACCATGCCTGGTTGTCCATATTTATTGTAACACTATTTACAGTGGCCAAGATATCTCAAAACAGATAAATGGACAAAGAGCATGTAATGTATGTACCCAGTGGCATTTTGTTGTGCCATTTGCAAGAAAGAGATTATGGCATTTGATAGAAAATGGGTGCAAGTGGAGGCCAAGAGAGGAGTAAGGAGGAAATATACGGAGTGAAAACAGGGAAAGTGCATGACATACTTGCTCTGTAGCCCAGTCCAGCCATGAAGTTGTATTTATCCGGTTTCTGCCTCCAGAGTCCTGGATTTACAGGTGTGATCAGCTATGCCCAGCTAATAGTTATATTTTGATCTGTGCGTGTATGTAGTTCATTGCCAATAATTCTAGTGACACTGTTGTACTCTAAATGTCTGTGACCCAGTCATTGTCCAGGCTATGTGCATTGATGTGACCCCTGTGATATGTTTCTCGTTTGTGATGAGATATACATCAAGATCTTCAAATCCTCCCTACTTTTTTCTTTTGCATTCTTTTGAACCTGAGCATTGCTTGTGTACTTCACCTTTACTTGCTACTAACAACTATAATATCGGGCTTGAGACTGGCTCAGCTGTTAATAGTGCATACTGTTGCTACTGAGGACCCTTATTCAGTTCCCAGAAGCCATCTTGGGTGGCAAACAACCACTTGCAGCTACAGTTTCAGGAGATACGATAATCATGTTCCTGCAAGTATCACTCATCTAAACTCACACAGGCACACACATACAGTTGCTTGCACACATGCGTACGTGTGCACACACACACACACACACACACACACACACACACACACACACAGGCACACATACAAATAAAACTAATAAAAACATTAAGCACTGCTTTCCTCAGGTCCTATTGTCACACATCCCCAGTTTTTGTTCAGACCTCTGGGGTTACCTTATTTTGCTTTCAATTCACTAGCCACTGAAAAATAAGAAATATAACCGCACTGTTTGTTAAGAGCAAACAGAGATGATATCACGTGGTTAACTGCAATTGCTCAGCCATATCCTTCCTGAAAATTTAGCCTAACCCCATCTCATAATCAACCAACTCAGGAATAGTGTTCTGTGGATATGCTTTTTCTCTGAGATAATATGCATTACTCCACTCACAGAATATTTAGAAATGTGTAAGAAGTTAACCATAAAGGCAAATTGGATAAGTCATATTCTGTGTAAAACAGAAATATCGATTCAAATGATAATAGGAAAAAGTAAAGTTCCAGTGACAAACTGAGAGCGTCCTGTGAAATGATGAAAGAACAGGTGAATCCTTATTTCTGACATTTGATATTATGTTTCTATAAATGTATGTCTTCTTTATTTATGCATGTTTGTGTCTGGGTGAGTGGGTGCGTTTGCATGTAATAAAAGACTGTCAGTTTCCTCAAAGCTAGTGTTACAGGTGATGTCCAGCATGTTACACGGTAGGTGGAATCCAAACTCTCGTCTCCACGACTAAACAGCACTCTTTCCTAACTGCCTGACATGTCTCGTGTGTCTTTGTCTGTCTTTCTTTTCCTTCCTTCCTTCCTTCCTTCCTTCCTTCCTTCCTTCCTTCCTTCCTTCCTTCCTTTCTTGGCTTGCCTCATGACCTTTGAACAGCTATCCCCACCACAAGGCCACAAGGCCAGGGCATCTTTAGCTCATTTGAATACAAAGGAGCTGTCATACCATATAGCCAAAGTAATAGAAGACAACTTGAAGTCTGTCTCTTCTTAAGCTGTGAGCCAAGTGTGAGCACTGATCTTCTTTGTTCTAAGATTGTTTATTTACAACGGTATAAAGCCAAGAGAGCTACTTGATTATCTGTTCATCCACCTTCTCACCCTGTGATGGAAACTCTGCTGTAACCGAGTCTACCAATGTAGTAGCTGTTTCCCAGTGTACACTCAAGAGTGGTGGATCCAACCCCAGAGTGGGGAAGAGAGAGAGAGAATGGGAGAGACAGAGAATTCTTAGAGAACCCTGAGACAATCACCTTCTCAACTATTTGGGAACTAGAATTTAGTAATTATTAAAATAAATGTCTTCAACTTCCTTGGAGGTTTTCTCTTCTATGAAAGTTTCATTTTTCTTCCTGTGAGAGGCAAAGTCAAAAAGACTGGAAGTTCACAGTGACCCTGGGCTATGAGCGAGGCATTGTCTCAAAAAATGAAATGAAATAAAGTAAGTACTACTCAAGGAATCCTGAAAACTAATACCAAAATAGTAAGGCATATTAATGACTTAAATATAAGTAAAAGTAAAAGCTGCATATTTTTAACTGTTTAAGTAGGAAAGGCCTCCCTTATGAAAAAACAGAAACAAAATCCTAGGGGCAATATGGGAACAATTCAGAAGTGATTGTATGCAAATTTAAGCAAAATGATAAGAAATATGGTGAGACGAATATTTGTGCATTTCCATATGTTTTCAAAACAAAGCCACACAACATAAGTAAGGACTGGAGAGGTGGCAAGCAGGTAAGAGCACACACACACATTGCTCACAGAGGACTTGGGTTTCTTCCTAGCTCCCTATAATTGCTCCCAATTGTCTATAATCAGGGGACTCTGACCCCCTCTTCTGGCCCCCATGGGCACTGCTTGCATATGATGTACAGACATACATGTGGGCAAAAATCCATACATATAAAATAAACAAATCTAAAATAAAAAACCTCAAAGAATCTTTAGAAAGTAGATATATCAGACGACCGAAGTATATCCTATTTCTGGGTATGAATCCAAATCACCTTGCCAAAGTCATAACCCAATAGTCGTGTCTATTCTACTTATTAGTTAGAACAATGAGGATAGGGAATCAGCCTTTGTGTCTGTTAACAGAAGAATAAAGAAAGTGTGTGTGTGTGTGTGTGTGTGTGTGTGTGTGTGTGTGACAGATATTTAAATCCTTAAAGAACTTAAATCCAGTCATTTGCACCAAAATACATGGAGTTGGATGACATTATGCCAAGTAAGCTGGACACAGAGTGACAAGTTCAGCATGTCTTCACTCATGTGTTGAAGTTTTTAAAAAGTCAGTCTGAATGTAGAGTTGTAATTACCAGAGATTGGAGATGAATAAGTGTGAGTAAAGAGAGACGGGATTTAGTCAATACATGCTTGTTTTGGACTCTATCAACGTGAACAATTAAGACATGCTAGTAAGAAAAAGAATAGAATTAAATTAAAAATAAAATCTTTAGACAATAATAAAAAATGAAAAGAAAATTGCTAGGTTAATTCTAATCTTTTAAGAGGATACAAAGGAAAATGAGGTACCAATTTTTATTGATCATCTTCAGACAATCTGATACTCTCGCCTGACAAGTGTGAAAAAACACACAATTTGTCAACATATTGTTGATATAAAAAGAAACTGATACAAAATTTTTGGGGGTTTGGGGTGAAACATTTCCATGTATTTACTTTAGAGTCCACACTGAGGGCCTATAATATGCCAAGTACTATCTCAGGCAATGGATGACTGTAATAGACATGGTAGACAATAATAGTCTCTGACTTCATAGCATCCCGTTCTATAAAAACTTAATATGCCAGCTTCTTCATACAATAATGCACTACTAGAAATTTATCTTGCACAAAGTCTTATTAAAATGCATAAAGTGCATAAAATGATATTTGTCATATGGTAGTCATGGGGAAAATTTGAAACTAGAGAAAAGTTCATCAACATATGACTGGTTGAAAAAGATTACATGTGTTGTGTAAACATTCTTGTAGCTTTGAAGATAATGATATATAATATTCATATATGTATTTATGCATTAAAGACATTATATATGTACATACATATTAACATGGGAAATATGGGCAGCATGCACCAAATAAGTATTTCCTCTAAAGGTTATGACAGACTTTTATTTCTCTGTTCATTTTAAAACTATTTCAAGATGTGCTTCAAATGATATGTGTTATCTGTCCAATAAAAATTGTTTAAGAAGTATAAAATGTACATAATATATGAGCTATCAAAGAAATCTGAATTGAAATACCAGATTGTTGTCTTTTAAACTGATGTGAAAACCTACAAAGAAAAGAAGAAAGCTCACACAGTGTGGACAAGGGTTTGGGGAAACAGGAGCTGACACGCGAGCTTTCTTCTGACACCAGTTTCTCTAGATGTCATATTTTGGCAGGATCAGCATTGACTGTCAGGCAGCTGGAGGCTTTGGGCAATGCAGTTCCCTAAAGGTCTTCATGCTCTGTGACAAAAAGCTTCAAAATTCCATGAATTCGGCAATAAATATACAGCTAACGGTTTAGTCGTAGGAGTACATCCCTCAGTATTGCCTGGAAATGGCTCCATCCCAAGCCCTGTCTTTGTTATCTTGCAGAAGCTGGTAAGATCAATGGAACAGACTGTGTTGCCATAGGATCAAGTTTGTAACAGATTAAGGTCCTGAGAAGGGAAAACCTTTCTTGTTGAGTGGCAGGGGAAAGAGTTCCAGCTCTCAGAGTTGCAGGCATGGAATGTAGCAGGTTCTGTGTAGGAAGCTAGATAGCTGTGGAAGGGCAGAAACTCTGCAGGACCAGCAGGCAATTGAGTAGGGACCACAGAGCTGATATCTCTTTCTACTCATGCAGCCCAGTACTCACAGGGTGAATCATTAACAAAAAGAGACTGGACATCAGTAATTTCCTACAAATCCACGGCATCAAGTTCTCATTTTCATTCATTAGCAAGGGGTCTAAAGACATTGTATTAGGGTCCAAAAGCATATTTGTTTACTGAATAATTCTGCAAGAAGCCTATTTTAAGCAAAAACACAGTCTGATCATGGATTTATTCAAATGAATTGTCATTACAGATAATAGACATAAAATGAAGTCTAATAGCAAGAGATGTTGAAATAGATTCATGATATTATCCGTGACTGGATACTAGGGAGTCTTAACAATGTCTTTGAAGAATAAATACTTCCTGCCATAGGAAAATGTTAAAACATTTTAAGTGTAATAAAATAAAATAAAATAAAATAAAATGGGCCTTTAAACCATAGCATACAGATCTGCTTAAAAGAAATCTAAAAGACATTCATATATTAACTTGCCTGGTTATATGTGTTCACCAAATGCTAAGAGTGGCTCTACTTGCCTGTTGGTACATGTAGGAATGTTAAATGAGTGACTGTTGTTCCCATATTGTTAGCTTCTGAAATTTTCTATAATAAATAAAATGTGCTCAATATTGGCAAATATTTAATTGAGCAAACTACTTCCATTTGGATTTCACTATATTTATTTTTTTGTAACTGTTCTCATGATTGTTTATAACTTAGCAGTCACTAATTTTTCCTCTGGCTATATAGCTCATTTGTTAGAGTGCTTGCCTGGCATGCACAAATGCCTGTGTTTGATCTCCAGGCATGGTAGCATACACTTAGAATCACAACACTTGGGAGGTAGGGGTATAATGCTAAGAAATTTAATGTCATCTTCAGCACATACACAGCAAATTCTAGAATGAGCTGTGATACATGAAGCTAGATCTAGAAACAAACAACAATAAAACCCAAAGATTTGTTAATTTTAGATGTCCAAAGATCAAAAAGTTTGTGTTTTTAAGATTTTAAATTCATATAAAGCACCCAAAATCCACAAAATGAGGTGTGTCCTGTTATTATTTAACCATAGAGAACCTAATGATATCATAAACCTTTTTGCAAGAACGATTTCATTTAAAAAAATTTATTAGGAATTCAAATTGTTCAAATTAGGAACAAGCTTGCTTCACATGCCAATCCCTTCTCCCTCTCCCTCCCCTCCCCGCAACCCTCCCCAACCCCCACCTACCCTCCACCCCATCCACCCTCCACTCCCCAGGCAGGGTAGGGCCCTTGACAGTGGCTCCCCAAAATCCACCATATGATTCTGGGCCAGGCCTAGACCCTCCCCCATGTGTCCAGGCCAAGAGTGCATCCCTTCACGTGGGATGGGCTCTCAAAGTCTCTTCTTACACCAGGGAAAAATGCTGATCCACTACCAGGGACCCCCTAGAGTTCGAAGGCCACCTAATTGACATCCATGTTCAGGGATCTGGATCAGTCCTGTGTTGGCCTCCCAGATAGCAGTCTGGGGTCCATGAGCTCCCCCTTGTTCAGGCCAACTGTTCCTGTGGGTTTCTCCAACCTGGTATTGAATCCTTTGATCTTCGTTCCTCCCTCTCTGCAACTAGGTTCCAGAGTTCAGTTCAGTGTATATCTGTGGGTGTCTGTCTCTGCTTCCATCAGCCACTGGATGAGGGCTCTAGGATGGCATAAAAAGTAGTCATCAGTCTCATTATAGGGGAAGGGCATTTAGGTTATCCTCTCCACCATTGCCTGGATTGTCAGTTCATGTCATCCTTGTACATCTCTGGGAATCTCCCTAGTGCCAGATCTCTCCTCGGACCTATAATGGCTCCTCTCATCCTGCTCTCCTCTGTTCTTCCCCCAATTCAACATTTATGCTCCTCAATTTCCTCCTCTCCCCTCCTCTTCTCCTCCTCTCATTCTGGCAGCTCCCTCTCCCCTACCCTCATGCTCCCAATTAGCTCAGGAGTTCATGCCCCTTCCCATTCTCTGGGGTCCATGTATTTTTCCCTTAGAGTCTTTCTTGTTTCCTAGTTTCTTTGGTGAAGAGGATTGTAGGCTGGTAATCCTTTGTTCTATGTCTAAAATTCATATATGTGTGAGTACATACCATGTTTGTCTTTTTGTGACTGGGTTACCTCACTCAGGATGGTTTCTTCTAGTTCTATCCATTTGCCATTTCAAGATTCCATTGTTTGCTTCTGCTGAGTAGTACTCCATTGTATAAATGTACCACATTTTCTCTAGCCATTCTTCAGTTGAGGGGCATCTAGGTTGCTTCCAGGTTCTGGCTATTACAAACAATGCTGCTATGAACATGGTTGAACATATGTCCTTGTTGTATGGACATGCAGTATTTGGAATGGCTGGATCTTGAGATAGACTGATTTCCCATTTTTCTGAGCAATCGCCATACTGATTTCCAAAGTGGTCTTACAAGTTTGCACTCCCACCAGCAATGGAACAGTGTTCCCAACACAGTTCTTCACAGACATTGAAAGAACAATACTCAACTTTATATGGAAAAACAAAAAACCCAGGATAGCCAAAACAACTCTGTACAATAAAGGATCTTCTGGAGGCATCACCATCCATGACTTCAACCTCTATTATAGAGCCATAGTTCTGAAAACAGCTTTGTATTGGCACAAAAATAGACAGATAGATGAGTGGAATCAAGTTGAAAACCATGATATTAACCCACACACCTATGAACACCTTATTTTTGACAAAGGTGCTAAATCTATACAATGGAAAAAAGATAGTATCTTCAACAAATGGTGCTGGCACAACTGGATTCGGACATGCAGAAGACTGCAGATAGATCCATATCTGTCACCATGCACAAAACTTAAGTGCAAATGGATCAAAGATCTCAGCATAAATACAGCCACACTGAATCTTCTAGAAGAGAAAGTGGGAGATGCCCTTGAACAAATTGGCACAGGAGACCACTTCCTGAACATTATGCCAGTAGCACAGACATTGAGGTCTGCAATTAATAAATGGGACCTCCTGAAACTGAGAAGCTTCTGCAAGGCAAAGGACACAGTCAGCAAGACAAAATGACAGCCCACAGAATTGGAAAAGATCTTCATGATTTCATTCTTTAAGAAGTTAAGAATGGTGTGTGTTGGGTTGAGATGTACCCTCCTGTACATAATAGAGCCAGTGTCATTATCTGTCCCATGGCTTCATTTTGAGAACTAAATGAAATTGATTCATGCAAAGAACCCACACACTGCCCAGGTCTATGTCTTATCCTATGCTGATCACCACCAAACAGCAGCTGCAGCAAGCCATCATTCCTTCCTCTGTCCTTATGCTTCAACGCTGTCATAAATAGATGGAGAACTGTCTATTAAGTGGACTTCTATCAAAATAATAAGAAACATGGCCAACACTCAGGAAATTTTATTTGGAAAAACATCAGACCTTTAATAAATAGATACATCAAATATGTTACCAAATATCCATCTGGATATAACACAGCTAAATTCTTGTGGGCTCTTCATTTGTCTTCGTGTTAGTCAATGCTAGAAGCAAAGTGCCTACATTTTGGCGCGCTATTCTAAGATCTGTTGATTTTTATACGCTTCTTTTGACATAATAAGCTTTATTCAAACAAGTACATAAAATTGAAAGTGATCCAAAATTTATATACATTCTACTTAGAGTCACACCAAGGGCAATATTGGTAAATAGGTAAATTGAGATGAACAAGTACAAAAGCACGAATAACTGCTTTCTATTTGTAGTAAAGTTTCTTGTACCAACACCCATGCTCAAACAGCTCACAGAAAGGGGGGGGGCTTTACCTGTCAATCATTTCACGGTATTTTGCAATATTTCAACAATGCAGTATTTCCAAGTCAATATTATGGCAAGACCCCATCACTTCCCCTATTACATCATACTACAAAGAAGTGAATAGGATGTAAAAAAGCAATCTGAGGTAGGTTTTTTGTTTCTTTTCGCTGGTGGGTAAGTTAGTTTGAAAGTTGATTTTTTAAATCATTTTTAAAAAAATCTTCCACACCAATTATTGTTTGGGTGAGCCATATACATTATTATTGTAAATAAACTACTTAAAATGAGAAACTCCTTACTTAACCTATAACAATATAAGTAGAATTTCAGTGAAATTAATTTCTAATTCCGAAAACTTTGTCATGGGAATTAGAATGACAGACTTTTACAGTGTGTTATTTATTTATTCATTGACAATACGGACATATGTGAGCACATACTCAGTATTCAAAGTATTAAACAACATAGGAGGCCCAATTTAAACTTAATTCTACTAAGAGTTGAGAACTTTACATTTCATTATTTCTAATTTAAAACTTTTAAAAATTAAGAAAGGCAGACCAATCTCCTCTTGGTATGTGTGCCTGGATGTCACTGGACTGTCAAACAGGGTTAGTCTTTCTTCAGAATCAATATATTCCAGCTTGCTTTTTGATTGGTTGGAGCTGTTAATAAGATAGTTGCCATTAAAATTTTCAGATTGTTTAATTTAGTGCAGACTTTGATTCATAAAATTAAAAGCTATTTTTATTGGGAATTAAAAAAGACTACTAAAAATGATGTCAACTGTATTATATATGTTTGCTACTATTTCCAAACTGTGATCTTCAGGGTTGGTGGTGACTCCAGGCAATTTTAATATCAGTTCCTGCCTGGAAAAATATAACTTCAAACATGTTCTCAAGAAGTATTTCATATCAGATTCCTAAAATATTCCTCTCTGCACTGTAGAAATAAGAAATGTAAAAGACAGCCAGGCTGAAATAAGTTAGATCTCACTGTGATGTCCAACAGAGACTGCACTCTTCCTTCCAAGTGCTGGAATTATGGGAACGTGCCACCACCCCAGCCTAGGCTCAATACCTTTGACTTTACTAGGTCTGCATCTTAAGTGAAATGAGTTTATCTAACCTGACAGAGTGCACACTGACCGAATGCAATGTTCAAACAGACAGAAGAAAAGTATAATGAAGAAAGCCACAGTCTAACAGCACAGAATATAGGGTATTAGTAAAAGCAAAAAAGAAAATCAAACAATAAAACAAAAACCAAGGCCCAAATAAGTAAATACCAAGTTGGTAAATAGATTCAAATACACCTGTAATCATGCCAAGCATAATTGAGTTAAATTCTCAAGTGTACAAATTCAAAACTAACAGACAAGTTTATGAGGAGAGATGGCAGATCTAAAAAAAAAAAATCTAATTAAGAAATTAGGAAAACAAAACGGAGAAAAATTAATAAAAAACAGCATAAATAAAAAACAGCATAAGAAGACACTGCAAATAAATCTAAACACAGATGTAATCACCATAAATGTTTGAAGTAAACAAGTAGTTTTCATGAAAGTTGCCACATTAGAGTAAAATGAAAGCACCTTCTGCTTTGGCATTATACTTTCTTATAAAGTTATAAAGATATTAAAAAGCAGAAGGATAAAAACAAACCATAGGCCATAAACGTACCAAATCAAAAGCTATTCTATTATTAGTTGACAATGTAAAGTAAAAAGAACATTGTCTTGGGGTTTTATTGCTACGAAGAGACCCCATGGCCATAGCAACTTTTATAAAGGAAAACATTTAATAAGGGCTGGCTTACATGTTTCAGAGGTTTCGTCCATTATCATCAAGGTGAGAAACATGGTGGCATGTAGGCAGATAGATATTTGCTGGAGAAGGAGCTGAGAGTTCCCTACCTTGATCCTCAGGCAGCAGCAAGTTGCCACACGAGGCCCAGCTTGGGCAGATAGAAGACCTCAAAGCCCACACTTCCTCCAACAAAGCCACACCTACTCCAACGAGGCCATACTTTTTAATAGTGCCACTTCCTATGGGCCAATCCTTCGAACGAATGAGTCTTTGGGGGGAGGCATTTGTACTCTAGTAAGTTTGCTGTAAAAGTGATTAAGATGATGAATGAATAAATCAGTGTAAATTTAAAAAATACAATTGTTTAAGAATTGATGGTCCAAGGGAATAGAATTAATAAATTAGTAATCAAGATGACCAACATTGACATGTTTCTTAAAGACCCCACATGGACAGATTCAGTTTTCCCATTTGCTGCTGATCCATGTCACCTTTGTAACCTATGTTTCCGGAGATGGATGTCCCGACTGCGTGTTTTCTATGAGGTTTTGTATCAGGCTATTATTATTTCATCCAGTTCTAGTTTCGTCACTAGAAGTCCAATGCGCTATCCATTGCACCACAGAGCCCCATCAGTTCTGGTTTCTTAGTTTTTCTTTACTCATGAATGTTCTGTTGAAAGAAAGAAAGAAAGCATTAGTTACAGAAAGAATATCTGAATGCTAAGCTACTTATATTTAATCCTTAGTAGTTCTACCAATATCCCTTTATTTGTCTTACTTTCATTTGCACTTGTTTAATTTATTTCAAACAGAAATTTGCTAAAAGAATTCATCATCTTAGTAGATTTCAAAATTTTCTCCTTAAAATTAAGCAGATCTTGCATTTTGCATTTCAGCCCTCAGATGTTAAGTTCATACACATTCATTTTTTTTATTACTTGTAAGACCACTTCTTGGAAACTTACATGGCAACCTTCTTTATTCAATTGTATTTTTGAATGAGATTTTGTTTTCCCTAATGTCAACATTGCTTCAATCGCTTCCATTACTGTGACATAAATATCTTTTAAACTCCTTCGTTAAACATTTTGCATGTTTTTGTCTGAGGTACAACTCTTATACTACCTCAATGCAATTGCCAAATTTATTTGCCCTTCAGTTTGTTTTTCAATTAGCATAAATAGTAAATACTTTTTTATTCAAATCTGTACTTCTTAGTATTTATGTTTCTTACTAAGCAATAGTAAAGATTTTAGCATGGTTCCCCATTGAGTAATCTTGTTATTTTAGCCAAGAAGTTGATACCTCCACCTTTATGACACATGGAAGTTATTTGAAAAGTGCACTTAACTTATTTCATGAGGGTATTTTTTTTATCATATTCAATGATTTCCTTTCTCCCCATTTTGCTCTCTGCTGATCAGTTGTGTGGATTAGCTAGATCAGACAACACCAGATAGATGATGCAATGTTCTTTCAGGCTATGTCTGAAAGGGTGTGTCTTCCCAGATCAGCTCTTGCATCAGTGGGGTAAATAAGGGTGAACTACCATCATCAGTGAGGGCGGGCATCCTTCAGTTTGTGGATGGCCCACATGCCTAGGAAAATAGTGCAGAGCAAGGGGTCATCTTGCCTTTGTGGAGCCTGCACAGCAACCTTCTCAGCACTCTGTGGGCACTCACAGAACACTTGCTTTCTCAAGCACCTTTGGTCTGGGAAAAGCGCTTGCTACCAAGCCTGACAACCTGAGTTAGTTCAATCACCGTATCCCACATAATGGAGAGACCCAAAATATCACAGGTTTCACATCCTTGTGCACACATGAACACACACACGCGCGCGCACACACACACACACACACACACACACAATTAAAATGCAATATAAAGCATTTTAAGAGACTTATAGAGAAATGATCTCAGATATGTCTGAAAATACTTCCCCCCTTGCACTTACTATTGAATCCCAGTTTATTTAAGTATGAATTCTTTGTTGATAGTTTTCTTGTCCCTTCCATCTGTGCTTAGGCATAATTATTGAAATATACTGCTGTAAATGAGAAGTCTACCTCCTGTCTGATTGTGAATTCTAAGTCGTTATCTTTGTTCTGACAGATCTCACATGTGTCATTTCTTCTTGTAAGCGCTGAGACCAGCACTCTGGATGCATGTGTGGAACTCACAAGGAATTCCTGTGCCCTCCATTACCTGTAGCTCCATTGGCTTTTTGCCTCTCCAATTGTCCTAGCCCCGCAAGCTACACTACCGGAATTTCCTAGCTGATCTTTATTAAGTTCTTGAACTGTATTCTCAATGATTCCCTTCTCTATACATCCTTTTAGTCATTTTATAATTGCTTCCATTTTTTTTAAACAATCATATATACTGTATTTTACTGAAATGACATTCTTTTTCAGTTTGGGGATATGTAAACAATCTCTCCTCTTCTTAGTTTTTAAACGTAGCCATATTTCTTTTTATCTTGAAAATTCTTAGTACATCTTACTTTAAAACTAGATTTTTTTCAAGCAAACTTGAATTAATTACAATGGATTCAGATTTTAAGTACTGATTTTCTTGGTTATGCTTCAGTATTCTATTTATTTTTATATTTACTTATTTATTTTGGCTTTTTGAGACAGGGTTTCTTTGTATAGTCCTGGCTGTTGTGGAACTCACTCTGCAGACCAGGTTGGCCTTAAACTCACAGAGATCAGCCTGCCTCTATGTCCCAAGTGCTAAAATTAAAGGCTTGAGTCACCACTGCCCTAGCAGTGTTCTATTTTTTTCCAATTCTTTTTTCCTTTTTTAACTTAAATTAGAAACAAACTTGTTTTACAGGTCAATCCCAGTTCCCTTTCCCTCCCCTCAACCCTGTTCCCCACCAACCCCCTGTCCCATCCCCTTTCTGCTGCCCAGGGTGGGTGAGGCCTTCCATGGGGGGAATCTTAGAGTCTGTCATATCCTTTGGAGCAAGGCCTAGGCCCTCCCCCTGTGGTGTCTAGGCTGAGAGAGTATCCCTCTGTGTGGAATGGGCTCCCAAAGTCCATTTGTATACTAGGGATGAATACTGATCCACTACCAGAGGTCCCATAGACTGCCCAGGCATCCTAACTGACACCCACTTTCAGGGGGTCTGGATCAGTCCTATGCTGGATAAATGGGCTGAGAAAGAAATCAGAGAAACATCACCTTTTACAATAGCCACAAACAACACAAAATACCTTGGAGGAACGCTAATCAAACAAGTGAAAAACCTGTATAACATGAACTTTGAGTCTTTAAAGAAGGAAATTAAAGAAGATACCAGAAAATGGAAAGATCTCCTGTTCTCTTGGATAGGTAGGATCAGCATAATAAAAATGGCAATCTTGCCAAAAGCAATCTACAGATTCAATGCAATCCCCATCAAAATCCCAGCACAATTCTTCACAGACCTTGAAAGAACAATTCTCAACTTTCTATGGAAGAACAAAAGACCCAGGATAGCCAAAACAACCTTGAACAATAAAGGAACTTCCGGAGACCTTGACTTCAAGCTCTATTATAGAGCTATAGTAATGAAAAAAGCTTGGTATTGGCACAAAAATAGACAGGAAGACCAATGGAATCGAAATGAAAATCCTGATATGGACCCACACACCTACAAACACCTGATTTTTGACAAAGAAGCTAAAGTTACACAATGGAAAAAAGAAAGTATCTTCAACAAATGGTGCTGGCATAACTGGATGCTGGCATGTAGATGACAGTAGATAGATCCATGTCTATCACCATGCACAGAACTTGAATCCAAATGGATCAAAGACCTCAACATAAATCCAGCCACACTGAACATATTAGAAGAGAAAGTGGGAGGTACCCTTGAACGAATTGGAACAGTAGACAGCTTCCTGAACATTACACCTGTAGCACAGACACTGAGATCAACAATTAATAAATGGGACCTTCTGAAACTGAGAAGCTTCTGTAAGGCAAAGGACACAGTCAACAAGACAAAATGACAGCCCACAGAATGGGTAAAGATATTCAGCACCCCACATCTGATAGAGGGCTGATTTCCAAAATGTACAAAGAACTCAAGAAGCTAGTCTCCAAAACACCAAATAATCCAATTAAAAAGTGGGGTACACAACTAAATAGAGAATTCTCAATAGAGGAATCTAAAATGGCTGAAAGACACATAAGAAAGTGCTCTATTTCTTTATGCACTTATAATTTTCACCTCTTTTTCCCCTATTCTTTTCCTGGTTTCCACCCTCATCTACTACTTCTCATTGTTAACATTCTTTTGTGTGTGGTCATGTATGTGCTGATACAGCTTCGTGGGCACATGTGTGTGCACGTGATGGCCAAAGGCCGGTCAGTTCCAGCATTGAGGTTTCATCCAATTATAGACTCCTAGCAGATTAGAACACTCTCATGTAGAGCAAATGTTAACTGTATCCAATTACATGTTTGTTTGTTTGTTTGTTTGTTTTTGTCACTTCTTTCCTCTGGCTTTATACATATCAGCACACGTGGTAGAGTAAAGACATTTAGAACTAAATCATTTTTAATCTGAATGATGCCTGGTTTTAGATGTGTGTTTTTCCCTTCAAGTAAATTTTGTGAAAATGTATCACTTTTAGTTTTCTTTGTTTTCTGTGCATACTGAGAGATCTGTGAGCTCCGGGAGAAGACCTGTGGTGCTTACCCTTAGTGCCAGCATTTGGGAGGTGAAAGCAGTCATATTAGAGTCCAGGGTCCATTTCAGCTGCATGGCAAGTTTGAGGCTAGCTTGGACTATAGAAATCTGTCTCAACAAACACAAACAAAGCCAGAGAACTATTATTTTGTAAAAGGTGCTGTGGATCCAGGAATGCCATGTAAGTTTTCCCATATTGACTCCCAGGTAGCTTTCTTTTGTTTTTTTTTTTTCTTTTCATTTCTTTTAAAACAATGTAAAAATAAGAATAAAATAGCTCCATTTCCAGTGCCATCTGGGTAACTAGGCAATTTGAGCAAACACAGGCACAGTTTTAAGCTTTTCTTTTAAATGGATATTGTCTGATGGTCACTTTACACATAAAATTGGGGTAAACATCTACAACAACAAAGAAAGTGTGAAACTGTGACACATCTGGAGACATAAAGGTAGAACTGTTTGCTTAACTGTAGAATTTAAAAAGAAGAGCCAGGCAGTGGTGGCACAAGCCTTTAATCCCAGCGCTTGAGAGGTACAGGCTGGTGGATCTCTGTGAGTTCGAGGCCAGCCTGGTCTACAGAGCAAGTTCCAAGACACCCAGAGCTGTTTCACATAGAAACCCTGTCTGGGCCGGGGGGAGGGAGAGAGAGAGAATTTAAAAGGAAGAATGGTAGATCATATGGTTGAAGCTTACTTTGTAGGGATCAAATGTCATGTGTCTTATGCTATTGTTTTTTTCTCTCTTCCTTGTCGTTTTGCAAAGTGCTAAAATATTTAGTGTATAAAATGGCAAGTCATCTTAAATGCATTCTGGATACAAATCTATCATATAACCCTACAATTTGTAAGAACTCTTTTATTTCCTATTTGCTTCCATCTTAAAAACAATTCATTTCTTTTTGTGTGTGTGTGTGTGCCACAGGGCTGGTGGGAGGGTAGCAGGCAACTATGTGGAGTGGTTCTCTCTTCCTCTACCTTTACTTGCTTTCTGGGGATGGAACTCTTTGGAAAGCTTGTGAGACAATCACTTTACCCAGGCATTGTCTCACCAGTTTCCTGTTTTTGTTCTTTGTTGTTGTTTTCTCTTAGCAGGAGAAGTCACATTGATTTTTGTTATAAAGAAGAGACTAAAAACTTGAGCTGTTCTACAAAGCAATTTAATCTCAATAATCAACTAGCTAAATAGATATCATTCAGAGGCAAAGACACCATGGTGCCCATTTGAGAACATTTAAGCGAACTCATTTTTTAATCTCTCCCCCATTGACAATAGGCAAATATTGATACTGGGTGCTACAATGCAGGAGGCAAAAGAGAATGATTTTCATGGCTATTGAAAAAAAGCCACTGGAGTCACTTTGCCAGTTGTTGGTTCTTTTTATCTCTCTGAATTGGCTTATTGTTTCAGGCTTTGTCTCTTACTTAGAGGCAATTTATACAGAAAAAAAGAGGTTTTCATTTGCATATTCTGTTGCATTCTAAGCATGTTTCCTTGGAAACTTTGGTTGTCTGAGACAGATATTTACATAAACAATGTTTTCATCAAAGCTAATGCTTCCGAAGAAGGGGATATTAATAGTTTGTCTTGAATAAACACTGAGTTAGCACTAAAATACTCTACCCAACATCTACTGGAACTAGCAAATTTAGGGTCCTTCATTAAGAATATGAAATCACTGAACAAAACTTTTATAATAATAGTAGGTTACATGTTCTTTGCATTATGAAATGATGTTCCTTGTGTTGGGCCTGGCATAGTGGACCATCCAGGCAATAGGGAGGCAGAGACAGGTGGATCTCTGTGAGTTAGGAGCCACAGTGAGTTCCAGTCAGCTGGCACTACACAGGAAGACCTGTCTCAAAAACAAAACAGAAGAAAATAAAACAAAACAAATCCCTCCTACTAATTCACAACGAGCAGTTGTTTGAAGTGAACTATCAGGACTGGTGACATGATTTGGTTGGTAGTGTTTGCCTAACACGTTCACCCCCTAGTACCTCCTAAATTGGATGTGGTCTACATGTGTAACCCAAGTAAGTGGGGAGGGAAGCAGGAGGATCAGTATTTCAAGATAACCCTTAGCTACTTGAAGGCTTGAGGCTAGCCTGGGATACGTGAAACCGTGTCCCAACAAAATTATGTAAGTCAAATTTAAAAATAAAACTTGTCTATGGGGAAGGAAGAAATAGACAAGATGTTTGATAAAGATGGCAGGGCAGATGTTGCCCACAGAGGATCACTAAGGTTAGTACTACAGCTGTGTCCTGCATTCCAGAAAGAGCCTGGAGTCAGGTCTCACCTTGGATAAGGAATGGTAAGGATTTATAGTCAAGAAGTGTTGAAGGTGGTGAGCCCTGTGATCTGAGAAGATACCAGTATCTTTGGATTCAGAGGCATCTTCTCCCTAGCCTCAGGGGGCTTTAACAGATGCTCAGAGTCACACAGAACTGTGCAGAGTCAGTGACCTCTGTGTTCTTGTCTTATGAATTCAAAGAATGAAATCAGGGACAATGTGATGGGGATTTCAGGAAGGAGGTTTATTCTAGAATCATAGATGGGAGTTTATCAGAAAGAAGGCAGAGTTATATTGGAGGATGGGGTCCCAGGAAATGGTACCAACTGCTAGCCTGGAGCTTTTTAAAGGTCTGGAGGCAGAAACTGAGGTGAGGCACGGCAAGGGTCATGAACTGTCCAGTAGGAGGTGTCCAGGTGCCTCCTTTCACCTTAGGTCACTTCTTATGGATAGATTCCAGGAAAGGATGCTCAAGTAGGCAAGAGAGATAAGGAGGAAGCAGCCCTTTCCTATTTCTGGCATCCCTGTGCTCTGTCAGAACCAAGGATATTTTGCCTAAAACAGTTTCTCCAGCATCTCTCACCTTCAGTAAGGACAGAGCTACCCACGGGGCTAGAGATATTTCCAGCTTTAAGGCAAGGGAAATCTATTTATTACCACAGCACCTTATCCCCAATCTGCCTGACTAGTTTCTACTTCCTGTTCTCATTGATTGTATGGAAAATTCCTAAGAGCAAACACCAAGGAAAATGACATGTAATAACTAGGTGGATGATTGCTAAGGGTGTGGGAGACAAATGTACAAGGGAATCAGAGACCAGTGATAGGGGATTTTAGCTTAAGTAAATTTGTGGAATTCTTGTTCCAATCAAATTCTACAAGGAGAAGAAGGGAAACATAAGACTTGGTTCAGTCAAGTGAAGAACTCAGGGTCACCAGTCCAAAGTTTTGGCTGAAGGAGAGACTATTTGTCAATGAATACATCAGCATTTCACATCAAGTTTAAGCCAATGAATTTGCACTGATTTGCCTAGGCTTTGATGGTGATCCAAGACCATTATTTTGATGTCTGTTGAGAAACCACATTTTCTCCCTTATATAAACACATCCATGATGTATTTTATGATTTCCAGTTTTAGTTTCTTTAAATTTAGTATAGGAGTCCATGTACTTGGGGGAAAAAAAGAGACTGAGTGCAACCTCCTTCTAGATTTTTTACTTCCAAGACCCTTGTCAATATTTAAGTTTCCTTGCTCGTCACACAACATCGAGTATATGTTAGGCATTCACATTTGTGGAAGTCTTCAAAGCATTTAACTTAGTTTACACAGCAAACCCACCGTCAATCACATTTCATCAATTTGCATACCATTTAATTTAATTACATAATTGTAGTCAGAAGTACAGCTACCATAAACAATCCAGGAAATACAGCTCAACCTTGGTAGGCACATATCTCTACTGCTAGGAGCATAGCTATGCAAAATAGAACTAGGGCAATCTACTGAATTCTTATACTTATCATTTACAAAATGTCTGAAAACAAGGGCGCTCTCAGTAAAATGTCTCATTGCCATACAATGGCTCCTAATGTTATTTTTAAGTCTTTATAAATATTAGACAGAAAAAGAAGACCAAATCCTAGAAGAAATTCCCCCCAGACTATCAGCAGTGGAGTCTAAGATGGTATAGCAGGAATGAAGTAAAAATTCCCAAGAGAAAACCTGTGAGAAATAAAAACTTGCTACCCACATCCCTTTATCAACTTAACTACACCTTCAACCCTGACTTCCCAGGCTGAAAGTGAAACCATCTGGTCTTGTGGGATTTTCACTCCTTTGGTGCCAGGCAGAGTTCTTTTTGAAAGTGCATTCCTTGAATGGGTGGAAACTAAAATTCCTTTGTGCAATTTTTTTTGGTGAATGCTGCATCCTGCATAGCTCCAGTGATTGACTTAGGTGGGGCATCAAAATAATGCAGGAAGAACAAACATGTGGACACACCGGAAGCGGGGATTTGGTGGACAGGGTTCTCTGATGGAGAAGCTCAGTGTGTTTATTATGTAAGTTGAACAGAATGGCTGAGTTGATGCATAGAGCTGAACAAGGAGGTGGAGTCATTGCATACGTATCAACAAGGAGGCAGAGCTGTTATCTACAGCTGACCAAGGAGACCAGTGTAGCCGGTCTCAGTAGACGTTGTGTCTAGAGGAAGAGTATTCTGGCAATAAATGATCTGGGGGTGAAGGCTATGGTGGACACTTTCTGCACACACTGACATTTCCACTCAGACTAGGGGAAGGCTTTGCCATCCCTTGAGTCTCACCTGAGGGAAGGCTTTACCACTCATATGGAGCTGAGGCTTTGGTCCTTGACATGGAGGACCAATTGAGCAAGGTCTTCACTCACTCCCAACAGGGGAGCTTCAATTGCAGTTTTTAGATTGAAGAGCTGTTTTGTAGGGCTTCAGACTTGGAGCAAGATTACCTAGGTCTAAGTCTTCTTACAAGACAGGCCCATAGCTTTCTACTTTTGAATAGTCCTGATACACTTATGGTATTTTAACTTGAAGGACTTCTCTTCTGAATTAAATGTCCTCACAGCAATATTTTGTTGTTGCTTTAGCTTTATTTATTTATTTATTTATTTATTTATTTATTTATTTAATTTGCATCAGTGTTTTGCCTTCATCATGTACTACACGCATGCTTGATGCCAGTATATTGTGGTACCATGTGGGTGCTGGGAACTGAATCTAGGTCCTCAGCAAGCACAGAAAATTCTCTAAGCTGTTGGTTTGTCTGTCCCTTATTACTTTAAAGATTTAGTTACCATTTTATTTTATGTGTCTGAGTGCTTTAACTGTTCATAGTTGAAAATGGGTGTTATATGGGTGATGATGGGATGAGGCCTCTTGTAATGGAGATTACAGGCGTTAGGTTGCTTCTTTTTTTTTACTCTATTTACTCTGAATTTACAGACTTTAAACAAGAATTGCTTCCAGCTGAAGATCTTCTCCCATATGGCTCCCCGAGCAGAAGAATTGTGCATAGTGTTTAGAATGCAGTGGGTACCAGTCAGGATCTTTACTTTAGGAAGAAGGAAGGTAATTTATTTGATAGGGTTGCAGATCTTTGGGAGTTACAGGGTCTTTCTCAGCCAAGATGAGCTTGTCACAGAATACAGATATGCGATGGAAAAGCTACCCCCAAACCAACTTGAGATAGTGCTTTCATAGTGCATTGTCTCAAGTTAAAATAGTTAAATAACAATTAAAATCCAATAGTTAAAAACATGGATGTACATAGGAGTAAGCGAAGCAAAAGCAGATGAAGCAAAAGAAAATTAAGGAAAAGTGAGATATTAAGGAAAAGTAAGAAATTAAGAAAGAGTGAGGAATTCAGGAAAAGTGAGAAATTTCTGAGTGGCGTGGTCCCAAGAGAGGGGGGCAAAACAGCTGCCTAGCTGTTTGCTTAGGAACTTCCCATAGGCCTTACAGCAAAAATTAGACAAACACTGGGGTCATTTATCTTGGGATTGGTGAATTTTTTCTGCATATTGTGGACTGAGCCAATGAGAACAGAAGAGCATCATACACTCTGCACAGCTCCTGCTGAGCCAATGGGAGCAAAAGAGCATCATACACTCTGCATAGATCCTCCTGAACCAATGAGAGCAGAAGAGCATTTACACTCTGCACAGATCCTCCGGTTTGAGTCAGAGAGACCATCACATTTTGTTCATGCACTGCTTGCAATTAGTTAGGTGGTTGGGTATAGTCCCACCTTTACTGTTGCCCACCTCTTACTTCTGCTTTGCTAGCTGCTGACTTTGACTTCTGTTGCCAGTTGTTACCTTGTAGGTGTTGCTGGACTCTGATCTTGGCTTGTGTCATGCTGGCTGCTAATTAAACTATACTTTCTTTGTACATTTATGTGGTCATAATTGTAGTTCTATCATGGGGCTTTTTTTCCTTTATTGGCTATGGAACGCTCACTCCCGCCTCAGTATTGGTCATTTGACCAGTTTCTTGTTTAAGTATGGCAATGTGACTTAGGGAAAAGCTCTATAATTCAGCAACAAACTTAATCACTGGTAGACTGCAATGTTTCTACTCCACAACATATGAATGCAACTGTGTTTACTGTAAGTTGATATATTAGGGATTTATTATTTTTGTCTAAAAATAAATATTTTAGTAATAAGGCATATATTCATAATGTTTCTTGTTGGTACTAAAAACCAACCTTCCAAAACTTAAATTTTCTTTCAATGACCAGGTTAATAAATCTATCCGGCTCTTTTAAAGAATATTGTGTCATGGCACTACAAAAATAAGTCACAAAGAAATTTAGAGAAAGCTCCTTTATTATTTGCCTTATTTTGATTTACAAAAACACCAATTTTATTCAAGTAACCCCAATGTAAACATGTCCAATGCAGTAAAACATTTCACTACATCATTCCATTATGCCAGAAAATAAAACACCATTTTGTATTCTCCTATATTTTTTGCAAAACAACAACAACAACAACAAAACAAACAAAACCCTTTGCTTTGAATATGGTCTTTGTTACTGTTGTGGTCTCAAATTGAACAATTTTAGGTGAAGTGGAAACATCTGTGTGTTAAATAAGTGGTGGAATGAGCTTGGACTCCAAAAGAAAGAGAAAACACACTTGGCGATGTCCTTTTAAAACAGAAGTTCAGTTGAAACCTCCCTGTGTTCCCTCTCTGGTCCTTTGGCTTTTGGCCTCCTCCCTAATCCTCATGGCTGAGAAGAAGCCCACTTCCAGTTTCAGTCAATTAGGGGTGAGTGGTCAGAGTCCATTGCGATGTTCATGACAGAGGAAGGCTTCTTGGCTCTTCCTCCAATGATGCCTCAGGAGCCACACTTGATTCAAGAATTTTCATTCCGAGTCCCTAGATTTCCCTCAAAGAAAGACGGGTGGCCAGAAGAGAGCCATTGCACACACACCCACACCCACACCCCCTGGTCTCACAGAAATGAAATGAAGGAACATAAGAGCCTGGGTGGAAAACTTTGATGTTGTATTTGGGGAGTGACCAAGGCTACACTACACGCTTGTTGATTTGGTTACTTTGATAGATGAGAGCTGACGAGCGGAGGACCCTACTGTTTCCTGTCTTGGCTTCCGTTCTAATCTTTTGTTTACTTCCGCTTCTTCTGTGAGTCTAGGCTCTGATCTTATGTTTCCTCCTCTTCCTCTCCCAGCCCCTTTCCCAGTCTTTTAAAAGATCCCCCTTCCATGTGATATTCTTGACAATTCTTTTCTCTTGTAACGGACATATGAGCTGAACACAGAAAAGTCATCCATATAACTTAGAACAAAGGAGTAACACTGGTTCCTGGAGGTTGAGAATCCCGCGACTTTTCCAATAAAAGAAAATAGCACTTGGGAGATGAAGCCTCAACCCAGTTTGGGGTTTAACCAATGTAAATCCCAACTTCCCCTTAATGTCTTCCATGTTCCTGCACCCTTTCTAGATGGAGATATGAGTCACACTTCAAACTTAAGACATATAACCTTAAAAAAAGATATTGCAATTTTATCCTATTGTTTTTCAGAAAATAGCTTTGTTACTTTCTTCATGGAAAGAATATGAACAGAATTATGTTATATTGTGAACATCTGCTAAAGAGGTAGCTTGGACTTCTTCAGTTTCAGAGAAGAGGCAAGACAAGGAGAAACAAAAATCCTTAAATTTTTCTCTGTACAGAGTATAGGAAGATAAATGTGTAAGAAAAGGTAGACAAAATCCAGCTCTTGATTTACACAGATGTCTCTCATGAAGTTTCTGAACTGAGCATGGTCCCAAGATGCCATGGTTCATGTTGGCTGTGAACAGACAAGGTGGCTATAAACAATAGAAATGAGTTTACATTTCTTTTTTTTTTTTTTTTTCTGTCTCTGTGTAGCTGTAGAACCTGTCCTGGAACTCGCTATATAGACCAGGCTGGCCTCGAACTCACAGAGACTGCCTGCCTCTGACTCCCGAGTGCTGGGATTAAAGGTGTGCGAGCCCCCCCACCCCCAGTAGGTTTACATTTCTTGAGGCTACAGAACTCAATAGTAAGGCACTGTCAGCACCAGCGTTTGGTGAGGCCATCTTCTTGGTCTATAATGATGTTTGCCTCACCTGGTGGAACGAAAACAACTTTGATCTGTTTACTTTTATGCCCATCAGTCCCATCTATGAGGGCTTATGCTCCTGACTTAGTCATCTTCCAAGAGCTCCACCCATGAATGCCATTATACTGAGGATCAGATTTCAACCTACAAATTTTAGTGCTGGCGTACATTCAGACCACAGCAACGGTGTCCACAATGGCTTTGGGTGATTAACCTTGCTCCTTGGCAAAGAGGAGAGGAGACGCCGGTAAATTTGTACCCAATGGGCAAGGTGTAGAACCTTTCTCCATCTCTTCTCAGATGTCCTTCCCTTAAACTAATCATCTTTCAGAGGTGACAGACTTTGCTGCGGCGCATTCTGTGATTGGCCATCGCTGTCTGGATAGCTTATGCCTACAGTCGTGGATGTTAGACAGCAAAGGGGCAGGGGTGGGAGCAGATCCACAGAAAGGAAACGTGGAAGCAGAGGAGGAGTGATACCAGACTGTTAAGAGCCTCATTGAAGCTGCTATGCCCAGAAGGGGAAAAAAATGAGTGGCCAAAGCAAGTAGAATGGACCTTGGGTCTACATGATGGGATTTGGGGAGATTTTGAGAGCAGGCTCCTTAAAATCTATATAATTAAATCTTGAACAAAATAATATTCTGCTTCCTGGCATAAGTCAGAAATCATTTCTGAATTATGTCTCTTGAGATGGATTTTCCAATTGCTTTGTAACGGTTCTGAATATTATTTGTGGCTCTTCCTCAACATTAAATTTTGTTTTGAAACTTTTTCTGGCCTATACTCATATATAAAAAATAGTTTTATATAGTGAGATACAGCACTTGATTTTACAGATAATGTGTGGGTTAAGTTCATGGTGAACTTGGCTTTCATATGTTATATGGATCATAAACATGTCTATTAATTCTATAAATACTATAGCTTTTACCTAGTTTTATTTTTATTATTCAGAGCAAAATCTATATTGAAGATGCAAAAACCATGTATTTTACAGGTGGTGAGAGCACATGCACATTACTTCTAAACCAGGAATCCCCAAACTGGTAATAGATTCATGCCTTGTCTTTCATTAGCAAGTCCTTTGAAACAGGGGACTGGTAAATTCTGAAATAGTTTCTGAAGTATTTTACACAGTTCCCCCATTTCTTTAAGTGAAAATTCTTTTACACATTTGGAAAACATATCAAGTACCACAACTCATTTAACACTGTTGTCAAAATCACTCGGCTCCACATCTAAGTGTTCTTTAGCTCTTCACTCTCAACGCTGACAGGTTATCTATTATTTTGTTTTTCATTCTTTCACCCCAGTCTCTGTTTGAATAGCTTATTTTCTGTCTACAAATGAAAAGTTAAACCTTCATGATTTTTTTTTGTCTTTCTGATGACATACAGTGATGTTAAAAAAAAGAAAGCCTAGGAGAAATGATGTAATATTAAGAACAGACAGACATGAGAGTGACAGAGTTAGCATGGCCATCTTAGTAAAACCCACTTAGTAAAACCCACTTATCTTTCCAGATAGAAATCTGAGTGTGGGAAGACATATCCTATTGGCAGATGAACAAATATGTATTGAGAGTTTCATCATCATTTAAAAATTTTTTTTTATTAGTTCAAGTTAGGGAACAAGCTTGTTTCACATGTAAGTCTCTTCTCCCTCTCCCTCCCCTCACCCCATCCCTCCTCCTCCACCCCACCCTACCCCCCACCCTATCCACCCTCCACTCCCCAGGCAGGGTAGGATCCTCAACAGGGGCTCTGCACAGTCCACCAAATCTTCCTGTGCTGGTCCTGGGCCCTTCCCCATGTGTCCAGGGACAGAGTGTAACCCTTCACGTGAGATGGGCTCTCAAAGTCCCTTCTTACACCAGTGAAAAATACTAATCCACTACCAGAGGCTCCCTGGAGTGCAGAGGCCTCCTTATTGACATCCATGTTCAGGGGTCTGGATCAGTCTTGTACTGGCCTCCCTGACAGCATCTGGGGTTGATGTGCTCTCCCTTGTTCAGGTCAACTGTTCCTGTGGGTTTCTCCAACCTGGTACAGACCCCTTCGTTCTTCATTCCTCCCTCTCTTCAACTAAATTCCCGATTTCAGCTCAGTATATTTCTGTGGATGTCTGTCTCTGCTTCCATCAGCCACTGGATGAGGGCACTAGGATGGCATAAAGAGAAGTCATCAATCTCATTTTAGGGGAAGGGCTTTTAGGTTATCCTCTCCACCACTGCCTGGATTGTCAGATCGTGTCATCCTTGTAGGTCTCTGGAGATCTCCCTAGTGCCAGATCTCTCCTCAGACCTATAGTGGCTCCCTCTAATATGGTATCTCTCATCCTGCTCTCTCTCCTCTATTCTTCCCCTGACTCAATATTTCTGCTCCTCCATTTCCTCTCCTCTACTCCTCTTCTCCTGCTCTTATTATGGCAGCTCCCTCTCCCCTACTCTCTTGCTCCCAATTAGTTCAGGAGTTCACTTCCATTACTGGGGTCCATTTATCCCTTAGAGTCCTTCATGTTTCCTAGTTTCTTTGGTGAAGAGGATTATAGGCTGGTAATCCTTTGCTCTATGTCTAAAATTCATATATGAGTGAGTACATACCATGTTTGTCTTTTTGTGACTGGGTTACCTCACTCAGGATGATTTCTTCTAGTTCCATCCATTTGCCTGTGAATTTCAAGATTCCATTGCTTTTTTCTGCTAAGTAATACTTCATTGTATAAATGTACCACATTTTCTCTATCCATTCTTCAGTTGAGGGGCATCTAGGTTGTTTCCAGGTTCTGGCTATTACAAACAATGCTACTAGGAACATGGTTGAACATATGTCCTTGTTGTATGAACATACACTATTTGGGTTTATACCCAAGAGAGGACTTGCTGGATCTTGAGGTAGACTGATTCCCATTTATCTGAGCTACCGCCATACTGATTTCCAGAGTGGTCTTACAAGTTTGCACTCCCACCAGCAATGGAGGAGTGTTCCTTTTTCTCCACATCCTCTCCAGCATAGATTGTCATTGGTATTTTTGATTTTAGCCATTCTGACAGGTGTGAGGTGGTATCTCAGAGTTGTTTTGAGTTGCATTTCTCTGATGGCCAAGGATTTTGAGTACTTTCTTAAGTGTCTTTCAGCCATTTCAGATTCCTCTGTTGAGAATTCTCTATTTAGTCCTGCACCCCACTTTTAATTTCATTGTTTGATGTTTTGTTGGCTAGCTTCTTGAGTTCCTTATATATTTTGGAAATCAGCCCTCTGTCAGATGTGGGATCGGTGAAGATCTTTTCCCATTCTGTGGGCAGTCCTTTTGTCTTACTGACTGTGTCCTTTGCCTTGCAGAAGCTTCTCTGTTTCAAGAGGTCCCATTTATTTATTTATTTATTTATTTATTTATTTATTTATTTATAGATTTTATTTATTTATTATGTATGCAACATTCTGCTTCCATGTATATTTGCACACCAGAAGAGGGCACCAGATCTCATAATGGATGGTTGTGAGCCACCATGTGGTTTCTGGGAATAAACTCAGGACTCTGGAAGAGCAGCCAATGCTCTTAACCTCTGAGCCATCTCTCCAGCCCGAGGTCCCATTTATTAATTGCAGACCTCAATGTCTGTGCTACTTGCATAATGTTCAGGAAGCAGTCTCCTGTGCCAATTTGTTCAAGGGTAATTCCCACTTTCTCTTCTAGAAGATTCAGTGTGGCTGGATTTATGGTGAGATCTTTGATCCATTTGCACTTAAGTTTTGTGCATGGTGACAGATATGTGTCTATCTGCAGTCTTCTGCATGTCCAAATCCAGTTGTGCCAGCACCATTTGTTGAAGATGCTATCTTTTTTCCATTGTATAGATTTAGCACCTTTGTCAAAAATAAGGTGTTCGTAGGTACGTGGGTTAATATCAGGGTTTTCAATTCGATTCCATTGGTCTATCTGTCTATTCTTGTGCCAATACCAAGCTGTTTTCAGAACTTGAAATCCGGGATGGTGATGCCTCCAGATGATCCTTTATTGTAAAGAGTTGTTTAGGATATTCTGGGTTTTTTGTTTTTCCATATAAAGTTGAGTATTGTTCTTTCAATGTCTGTGAAAAACTGTTTTGGGATTTTGATGGGGATTGCGTTGAATCTGTAGATTGCTTTTGGCAGGATTGCCATTTTTACTATGTTGATTCTACCTATCCAAGAGCATGGGAGATCTTTCTATTTTCTGGTATCTTCTTTAATTTCTTTCTTTAAAGTCTCAAAGTTCTTATTGTACAGGTCTTTCACTTTTTTGGTTAGTGTTACCCCAAGATATTTTATGTTGCTTGTGGATATTGTGAAAGGTGATGTTTCCCTGATTTCTTTCTCATTGGATTTATCATCTGTATATAGTAGGGCTACTGAATTTTTGAGTTAATTTTGTATCCTGCTACCTTGCTGAAGGTGTTTATCAGCTGTAGGAGTTCCCTGGTAGAATTTTTCGGGTCACTAATGTAGACTATCATGTCATCTGCAAATAGTGAAAGTTTGACTTCTTCCTTTGCAATTTGTATCCCTTTGATCCCTTTTTCTTGTCTTATTGCTCTAGCTAGAAATTCAAGTACAATATTGAAGAGATATGTAGAGAGTGGACAGCCTTGTCTTGTTCATGATTTTAGAGGAAACGCTTTGAGTTTCTCTCCATTTAGTTTGATGTTGGCTATTGGTTTGGTGTTTATTGCGTTTATCATGTTTAGATATGTTCCTGTTATTCCTGTTTTCTCCAAGTTCTTTATCATGAAGGGATGTTGGATTTTGTCAAAGGCTTTTTCAGCATCTAGTGAGATGATCATGTGGTTTTTCTTTTTCAGTTTGTTTATATGGTGGATTACATTGATGGATTTTCGTATGTTGAACCATCCTTGCATCCCTGGGATAAAACCTACTTGATCATGGTGGATGATTTTTCTGATATGTTCTTGGATTTGATTCACCAATATTTTATTGAGTATTTTAGCACCGATGTTCATGAGGGATATTGGTCTGTAGTTCTCTTTCTTAGTCATATCTTTGTGTGGCTTGGGTATCAAAGTGATTGTAGCTTCGTAGAACGAGTTTGGCAATATCCCATCTGCTTCTATTGTGAGGAACAGTTTGATGAGTACTGGAATTAGCTTTTGTTTGAATTTCTGGTAGAATTCTGCAGTGAAGCCATCTGGCCCTGGCCTTTTTTTGGTTGGGAGGCCTTTGATGACTACTACTATTTCATTAGGGGTTATAGGTCGATTTAAACTGCTTATCTGTTCTTGGTTTAATTTTGGTAAGTGATATCTATCCAGAAAACTGTCCATTTCCTTTAGATTTTCAAATTTTGTGGAGTACAGGTTTTCAAAGTATGACCTGAAGATTCTCTGGATTTCCTCAGTGTCCGTTGTTATATCCCCCTTTTCGTTTCTGATTTTGTTAATTAGCATGCTCTCTCTCTGCCTTTTGGTTAGTTTGGCTAGAGGTTTGTCTATCTTGTTGATCTTCTCAAAGAACCAACTCTTTGTTTCATTGATTCTTTGTACTGTTTTCCTAGTTTCTACTCTATTGATTTCAGCCCTCAGGTTGATTATTTCCTGGCATCTACTCCTCCTTGATGAGTTTGCTTCTTTTTTCTCTAAAGCTTGCAGTTGTTTTGTCAATTCTCTAATGTGACTTTTCTCCAGTTTCTTCATGTGGGCTCCTAGTGCTATGAACTTTCCTCTTAGCACTGATTTCAAAGTGTCCCATAAGTTTGGGTATGTTGTCTCTACATTCTCATTAAATTCTAGGAAGTCTTTAATTTCTTTTTTTTATTTCTTCCTCAACCCAGGATTGGTGCAATTGGGTGTTATTCAATTTCCACACAAATGTAGGTTTCTGCAATTCGTATTGTTGTTGAATTCTAGCTTTAATGCATGGTGATCTGATAAGATACAGGGGGTTATTTCAATTCTTTTGTAACTGTGGAGGTTTGCTTTGCTGCCAACTATGTGGTCAATTTTAGAGAAGGTTCCATGTGGTGCTGAGAAGAAGGTATATTCTTTTGTGTTTGGATGGAATGTTCAATAGATATCTGTTAAACCCAGTTGGGTCATAGCTTCTGTCAGATCCTTTGTTTCTTTGTTAAGATTCTGTCTGGTGGTCCTGTCTAGTGGTGTAAGGGGGGTGTTGAAGTCTCCTACTGTAAGTGCATGTGGTTTTATGTGTGGTTTGAGCTTTAGTAATGTTTCTTTTACAAATGTGGGTGCCTTCGTATTTGGGGCATAGATGTTCAGGATTGAGACTTCATCTTGATGGACTTTTCCTGTGATGAGTATGAAATGCCTTTCTTTATCTCTTTTGATTGATTTTAGTTTGAAGTCTAATTTATTAGATATTAGGATGGCTACACCAGCTTGTTTCTTGGGCCCATTTGATTGGAAAATCTTTTCCCATCCTTTTACTCTGAGGTAGCGCCTGTCTTTGAAGTTGAGATGTGTTTCTTGTAAACAGCAGAAGGATGGATTCTGTCTTCGTATCCATTCTGTTAGCCTATATCTTTTTATGGGTAAGTTAAGACCATTGACATTTAGGGATATTATTGTCCATTGTTTGTTGGTTCTTATTTGTTTTGGATTTATTGTTGGTGGTGTCATTGTGTGTGGATTTCGCCCTCTTGTTTCTTTTCGTGTTTGGTAAAATTAGATTATCTATTGCCTGTGTTTTTGTGAGTGTAGTTATGTTCGTTGGGTTGGAGTTTTCCTTCCAGAACCTTCTGTAGTGCTGGATTTGTGGATATGTATTGTTTAAATCTGTTTTTGTCATGGAATATCTTGTTTTCTCCATCTATAGTGATTGAAAGTTTTGCTGGGTACAGTAGTCTGGGTTGACATCCATGCTCCCTTAGTGCTTGTATCTAGGGTATCTATCCAAGACCTTCTGGCTTTCAGAGTTTCCCTTGAGAAGTCGGGTGTGATTCTGATTGGTTTGCCTTTATATGTTACTTGGCCTTTTTCCTTTGTTGCTCCTAATATTTTCTCTTTATTCTGTAGATTTAGTGTTTTGATTATTATGTGTCGGGGGGCACTTCTTTTTGTGGTCCAGTCTGTTTGGTGTCCTATAAGCTTCTTGTACTTTCATAGGCATATCCTTCTGTAGGTTGGGGAAGTTTTCTTCTATGATTTTGTTGAATATGTTTTCTGTACCTTTGAGCAGTGTTTCTTCACCTTCTTCTATACCTATTATTCTTATGTTTGGTCTTTTCACGGTGTCCCATATTTCCTGGATATTTTGTGTTAGGGATTTGTTGGACTTGAGGTTTTCTTTGGTAGATGAATGTATATCCTCTAGTGAGTCTTCAATAACTGAGATTCTTTCTTGCATCTCTTGAATTCTATTAGTTATACTCACATCTTTAGTTCCTGATTGTTTATCCAGCCTTTCCATTTCCAGCATCGCCTCATTCTCTGTTTTCTTTATTGTATCTATTTCAGCTTTCATGCTTTGAACTGTTTCAAGAGCTTCCTTCACTTGTTTGGTGGTTTTTTCTTGGGTTTCTTTAGATTATTTAAGAGATTTGTTTATTTCTTGAATTTTTTGGTTTGTCTTTTCCTCCATTTCATGAATTTTTTTCCTTGCTTTTTCTTCTATTTCTTTAACGGATTTTCTTGTTTCCTTTGTAAAGGTCTCTATCATCTTGCCGAGATAATTTTTGAGGTCCATCTCTTCTTCATGCTCTGTGTTGGGCTTTTCAGATCTTGCTGGTGTGGAGTCCCTAGATTCTGGTTGTGTCACATTGGTTTTTCTGTTGTTGAGTGGGTTCTTATTCTGTCTTCTTCCCATATCTTCTTCCAGTGGGTGCAGGTGGGGTCTCTCTATCTCCTCTTGTGACCCAGTGGTGTGTGTGGGCCAGGGATTCAATGTCCACAGCTCTGGATGGTCTTGCCTCTCCTGGCAGTCTCCTCACTCTGAAGGAGTTAGGCCTCCATAGGGGTCAGGTCTCTTTATGGATCAGGTTGGTGGAACGGGAAGGAAGAGCCATCATCATTTTTTAATTTTAGTTTATTACCCATGAGCTCATTTCTTCTGACAAAACCCATATTCTCCTTCTAAGAATTTAGGTGGATGAAGCTTCATGGACAAGCTGACAACAAATGATATTAGACACCGAAGGGGAAAAAAGATCTCTTAGCAAACACAGTCAGCTCCCAGTTTCATCCCAGCACTTAGGGCATTCTTCCTATTTTATGTAGATCAATTTTAGTTAATCTCACACACACATTTCCTTCTCTCTCAGGGCTGTTCAGCTGAACATCAAACTTCAGTACCTGTCTGTATTCTTATTAGTGAATCTCAAACTGAACTTTCAGGCTACAGAGCTCCTGTGTAAAGATCATAGCAAGATTAATCAATGATGATAATTCTTTTGTATACTCAGGCCCACAGCTTGAGTTCAAGTCTTGGCCCCTCTTTTGCTCTCTTATCCCACACCTAGGCATAAGGAAATACTGTTTGCTGTAATTAAGAGCATATATATGCCACCTAACCCCCTTTTGGCTGAACTACATGTTACAGACTGAAAGATCATAGCAAGATTAATCAATGATGATAATTCTTCTGTATACTCAGGCCACAGCTTGAATTCGAGTCTTGGCCCCTCTTTTGTTCTCTTATCCCACACCTAGGCATAAGGAAATACTATTTGCTGTAATTAAGAGCATATATACGCCACCTACCTCTTTTTGGCTGAACTACCTGTTACAGACTGAAAGATGGCTGGAGATATTTTCTTGCTTCTTCCACCGCCTGCATTGCTTTTCTTAAAAAAATACTTTCATTTTAGCACAATGGATTTCATTATGGTATTTTCATACATGGATTTTTATCATATTTACCCACTGTTCCATTTTCTTCTTCTCTCTCTCCAATCCACTTTCTCTTGCCAACTAGCCCCATTCCTACTTTCATAACTCATAGCTTTTTTCTTTCTTTCTTTCTTTCTTTCTTTCTTTCTTTCTTTCTTTCCTTCCTTCCTTCCTTCCTTCCTTCCTTCCTTTCTTCCTTCTCTCTCTCCTTCCCTCTTTCTTTCTCTCTTTCTCTAAGCTCATGCATTTCACTAGGGTTGTTTATAGGAGTATAGGTGAAAATTTGTTTACAGAGACATGGGCATCTTCCCAGTGGCTGCACCACTGAAGAAAATGTCTCTCCCTTCCCAATCAATGAATGACTGCACAAGTTCTCAGGGAAGGGCAGGGCCTTAAGATTCCTTCTACCTTCCATGACAAGTTGTTGACTGCCATTATTGTGCTAATCTTGTGAAGGTAATCACAGCTACTGTGATCTTGAGTGCAATATCTATGTCACACCCTGAAGTCAGGATTTTGCACTACTCCTCCTACCCTGGCTCTTGAATTATTGAATTTCTTTACATAAATTCTTCTCTAATATTCCCTGATCAATTTTTTTGAAGGAGTTATATTGCTATCTCATTTGTGGTCTTGTGTTGCTTCTTATACTCTATACACACTTACATATTCAGGCTAACTACTTGAAACACCATTTGTTGTCATGTCTTTTCTGTGCCCAGAACCCCACCACTATGGCTCATTTTAATTAGAAAAAAAACAACAATGTTCTCAAACTGGTCTATAGATACATAAATGACCTAGTCTACTGTTATATCTCCTACACAGGAGTATTCTTCAATGTCCAGTACTGGAAAACTTTCTGGTAAATTCACCCTTGATATCATATAGAAACATTGAGGCTAGTCACCATAATCTATACTGTGCTTACTTCATCCCCCAGTAGGTTATGACGGCTAACCTTTAACTCTATGCCAGCCATATAGATGAAAACAGTAACAATAAAAGGCCAATCTGGAGGAATTCAATATTAGATGGAGTTAACACATTTTTATACACAATTTACTCACTCTTTTTATTAAATATTGTTAGGTATGTCAAGAGATGGGATCCTATGATCAAAAATAAAGAGGAAACAGGGAGAATAGAAACAGATTTATAGGTGATCCAGTTATTAAATGATGGAACCATTATCATAGTTAATTGAGTTGAACATATGATTTGAAGAAATAGTGATAACAAAAAAATAGAAGCTAAAGAATGTTATCATGGGCATAGAAGTGAAAACAATTACATTTCTGCTTGAAACTCAAAACCACATAAATGGTTAGAAGCAGCACGAGGCAAAAAAAAAAAATCAACAGAAACTAATCATCCATCAAAAGAGAAAGAATAAAATTTTTTATGGAATATACGATTGGATCTGAAGTTCCAGGACAAGGGAGAAAACGGACCAGCCGTAACATTTGATCCTCCTGCTTCTGCCACTTCAACATACCCCACTGGTGTTCACCACCACTACCACAGTCAGTATTTAAATAGATGGTAAGGAAGAACTTTATAAATGGATGAAAGATTCAGCCTCAAAATTTACACAAAGACTCCTCTAGAAAAATCCTAGCAGAATAAATATAAAGGAATCACACCCAGGGATATCATAGAGAAACTGAAAATAAAAAACAGATAAGACACCTTAAAAGGAGCAAAACTAAAAGACACTTCATCTTCAAAGCCTGACAGTTAATTACTCAGTAGAAATGATGGATGACAGAAGCCAATGGAAAGACATCTTTAACATGCCAGGGAAAGACAATACCTACCTTGATTCTATAATCAACTCTATAACCATAGGAAAACACAAACTAAATAACTAATGGCATTTTCAAACCAAAGGGAAGTCACTGTGAGCAAATCTAAGAGAAATACTTAGGGAGTGGCTCTGACAGAAATAAAGTAACCTGAACCAGAGAGATGGAAGTTGAGATAATAAGCCTAATCATGCTGGTAAATCCAAACATAGACTGTTCATGCAAACAGCAGTAATTACAGTGATTAATAGTGCTGAGGCTATGTAAGGCATCCAGTTCATGGCAGCATGAACGTGGGAGGGTAGTATGCCCAAGTTAAACTGTGTACATGTTGATATTTCTAACTTCTTTCATTGAGTGGCATGGCTCTAGCTTCAGTGCACAGATGTTGACAGTGTTTGCTTGTAACGTCCATTGTCTGGATTTACCTCCAGCACATGATGACAACTGACCATATATTTAAGCATTGCATAATACAGGCATCCATATTTTCCACTTTTATTACTAGTTACCTCACTCTCTACTGCCTGGTTACTACATAGGCAAGATACTTCTGTTTTTCTTTTTCTATTTTTGTGAGATATAGTCTCAGATCCAATTCATTATATAGTTGTAAAAGATCTAGAACTCCTCTTTGCTTCCAGCCCCCAAGTACTGAGATTACAAATGTGTGCCACTATGTCCAGCTGAAAGCCATTTCATACATTCAAATTCTTAATGTCTATACTAGTTAAGAGTATACTTTGTGATAAAATTACCAAATGAAACACAACATGAATGACTTTTGGTTTCTTGCATATAAGTATTTTATGCTAAAGAATGTCCTGCGCGATCGTCTTGCCAGCAAGAACGACACAGGACACTCGGATCCTTCTGCAGTAAAGCTTTAATGCATCTTGAGAGACAGATGATTAGCTTCTGATTAGGGAGACCCCGAGCTAAGAATCCCGTCCCCTTATAAAGGCTCATAAGCCCGATCAGTGCGTGTACAGCTGGGATAGGTGGATGACTCATCACCCTATATGACGCCACGGAAGAGGCGAGGCTAGGCAAGTGGAAAAACACTGGGCACATGTGCACCAATGTTGTTTACTTGATCCGGCAGCGGATGTCAGTGCCATCTTGTAATGGCGAATGTGAGTGCGGCTCCTCACAAAAGAAATAGTCTTATGCAGGTGCTTTTGGTTGACATGTAGTCCTGTTGTCAAGCCTTCAGCTTCTTCTGTCATGTCTCCTCTGTTGCTTTTTATTTATGTGAGTGTATGAGTGCATGTGTATATGTGTGTATATGAGTGTGTGTGTGTGTGTGTGCATGTGCATGTGTGTTTGTACAGAGGATGACACTGAATATCCTTTGTAAGAACAACATGTGCAAAAAAAAAAAAGAAAAAGAAAAAGAACAACATGTGCTCTTAACTGCTGAACCATCTCTCCAGCCCCTTCTCCATCCTTCAAGCTTCCACGTTCTCTGCATCAGGTGGCAGATAAGGGAATAGTATGACTAAAACAGAGCTGTTGCATCAGATAAGGTACCATATATCTCTCCTATTTCTATTTCAAGATCTTTGATTAAGAGAGCAGAGCATGAAATTGTAGACTTTGATGAGCCATTGGTTCTCAATAGGAGCTGGTACATTATAGAGAGAAACCATGACTTTGTGTTAAACAGTTAACTATTGTGCCACAGGGGACACACGAATGAAAATATAATCTTTTATTTTTAAAATTTGTAATAAAAATATATCTCATCATACTTATCTTGGAATATTATGACTATTCAATAGAATTGTTGTAGTCTCCAGAGGCTAGGAACTAAAATGTCATGTATTTGTAGACCTTATGCAAAAACCTTCAGTTACTTCAATTATTGGGATTGTAAGTACCACAAAAGAAACAAATTGAAAAACAGTCATGTAATCACCCAATGACATGGTATATAAGTTGAAAAAACATGGATACTTTACTTAAAAGAGATACTTTGCGTTTTAACCTATCTCCAATGAGTTTAATGTCATTATTTAAACGCATTCTAAAGTGGAGTCATTTTACTTGAGTGGGCTTCATAAATGAAGACTGAAGAGAACTGTTTTCAATGAGCTCTGCATGCCATTCTCACCCTCTTGTGGAACAGTTGCTTTCTTGCTGTTGGATTGCCTGGAAGTTCTTCAGTTTTGCTTCCAAGGGCAATACAGTCACACAGACTTGCAATATTTATAACAGATTTTCAAATCTCCCTTCTCTTAAATATGGAATAATATGAATTGTTTTTAGTAAGCACACTTGGAGATTGCTGAAATCCTTAATCCCTCACAACCACTTATCTCTTTATTTTGTCAGTGGAAGAAACAAATGGTACTTAGGGTAAGCATATGCATGCCCACATGCTTGTGCACACACATCTTCAGCCCAGAATCTAATGAAATCCTGTTTGGAAGCTGCCTGGCACACTGTGTTGAACTTATGCTTTCTAGCAGTTTACAGAACCCATTCAGACTCAATGAAAACCTTGTACCAGTTACCTAATTTCTGGTACATTTATTAAATTAGTATAGAAAAGTTCTCTCTGAAAACACGGAGTTCCTTCTCTTGGCTTGAATTGCTTGCTCAAGAGGTACCTTCCGGTATGACACAATAAGGATACCATTAAAAGTTTTAGAGATATTAAATGCTAATTAGGTCTGGTCAAATATACATTAAACTTTTATTGCAGTTCATTTTGTTCTTGATTTATTATTGAGCACAGTAGTTACATTCTTAAATTTGAATCAAATGAATTATTTTCAAGTTTGCAATTATTACTAAAGCTGCTAATAACCTGTTGCTTTTCTTACCCACGCCCCTTGATAGTATGTGAGAAATGTGAACCTTTCATAATAAGAGCCTTAGAGACTCAAGTGTATGACCTTGCGAAACTGGCAGTCAGCATAAGCATGCTAGTTGATACCAGAGAAAAGCTTTTATAACTCCACTACAGTGGTTCTCAACCTTCCTAATGCTGTGACCCTTTAATACAGGTCCTCATGCTTTGCAGATCCCCAACCATACATTATTTTCATTGCTACTTCATAACTACAATTTTGCTATTGTTATGAATCTTAAATAAATATCAGATATGAAGGATATCTGATATGTGACCCCTGTGAAAGGGTCATTTGACCCCCCAGTGGGGTCACAACCCACAGGTTGAGAATCACTGCTCTAATATAAACCCCTTCCTCCCTTTTCTCATAGGCTGAACAATCAGGGGAGAATCTTACTTGTCTTCCAGATATTATTTTTCTCTCTGCCACTTAGGCTTCTCCCATTCATCTGTAGCTGGACCCAAGACGACTCAAGGTACTCTTCTTATTTTGAAATTGTATACTCCTATTTTTATTCATTATATAGATATTTTTATAGTGGTGATTTTTAAACACACAAAATATATAAAGGCCTATGTATTAGTTACTGTGGTAAACTACCATTAAGAAAAGCAACTTAAGGATGAAAGAGTATCTTGACTTGTGTTTTCAGAGGCTTGGAAGCAAGCGGTAGGCATGGCAACAGGAGCATGAAGCTGTGTGGAATGGAAGAGAGGCAAGGCTACAAACTCTAGCCACAATTAAGGAAAGTTTGGTTATTGTAATGACTGTAAATTACTAGAGGAAAACAATTACATTGTAGTTTCAAAAAAAAACCAAAAAACAAAAACAAAACCCAACAACAAAAAAACCTGTATGCATCACTTAAACAGTCATTTTTTTTTTTTTTCTTTTTCTGGGTCCCAGTATCTAATAATCTAGGGCATTGTATGCTTGCATGGAAGGTATTCTACCCCTGCACCATGCTCCTAGTCCTCAGTTACACATATTAAAGCCTTCAAAAGTGCCAGGAGGAGGAGGAGGGAGGGGAGGAAGAGGCGAAGGAGGGGGCTCAAAGTGGAATCCCACAGCTTATAGGAAGTGAGAAAATGATTGCTTGTTGCATGAATTCTCTCAGGATTCCTCTCTTATGAATATAGAGGGTTTTCCCCCCTTTCTTCCTTGGTATCTCAAAAATGTTTGCTGCTTTCAGTCTTCCTTCCTTCCTTCCTTCCTTCCTTCCTTCCTTCCTTCCTTCCTTCCTTGCTTCCTTTCTTCCTTCCTTCCTTCCTTCCTTCCTTCTTTCTCTTCTCCTTCCCCTTCCTCTTTTTGGCATGCACGTTTACCTTTAACTTCCCAATTATTTTGTGTTCTTTGACCCTAACATGAATGGGATTTTAAAAATTTTTCTTTCATAATTCTTTCTAACATAGACAAATACTAGTTTTTATATTGCCTCCGTGTACTATTACCTTGTCAAAATCACTTATTCATTCTAGCTGCTTCTCTGGTATGTTCAACATTTTCTATATGAGTAGATATGTGTATAATTGAGTATGATTAACAACCCCTGTGTCATTCTGTGTTTTACTTTATTTTAGATATAGAAATATATTTGGTTTTATTATAGTCTAGCTGTATTTATGACAAAATGTAATCTATAAATAATACAACTTAATCCTTGTTTTCATATTTTTTAAAAAGTGTCTTTTCCTTGCAGTACCTCCTATAGCTTCCAAGAAAATTCTGAGTGTAGCATTTGTGTGTGTGGTGTCTTTCTTCATTTCATCTTTCTCTGTTTTAAGTACTGAGTGGAATATTTTATATTTTTTCTTCAGCAGTTGTTTATCACAGATGTTCTTTATCTTATTGAAGATTTTCAGTTTCTAAATGTTGCAAATTTCTCCTAAGAAAATATATTAAACTTTATTGATTTTTTTCATATGATCGTGACCTTTCCACTTTCTACAGTTATGGGAAGTAAATTTCTATAGTTTGTAAAGCATCCTTTCTGTGATGCTATGGTAGTGCTAATGTACTAAGACTGTTCATATTTTGCTTTTTCAGCAGCGTCTCATGTAAGGCGGGCTGACCTCAAATGCACAGTTTAGCCAATAATAGCCTTGACTTGGAGATGTCCCTGCTTCTACCACCCAAATGTGGTAACAATTGTGTACCAACTACATGCTTGTTTTATTTCTATTTTAAATGTTGGATGATTTCAACACTTAAGTGATTTGAGCATGAAGTTTAAAATTCAATATCTCAAACAGGAAGTAATTAAAACTTTTCTTATGATATTTTGGTAAAAAGTAGTTTAAAATTAATTTTGCTTTTCAGTTAAGGTATAAAACTTAATGGCATAAAATTCTGCATAGCTTTTTAAGGCTTGTGGGGTCTATATAATACCACTTATTTTTAATTCTTCATATTGGTAATTGCTAATTTCTTCCTTTTTTCACTAATTAATGCATTATTTTATTTTGAGCATGATCTTATGTGCAACATAGTACACATTTGGTAGTTAGAAAACAAATTGCTGGAGTCTTTTCTCTCCTTCCACATCATACATTGTATACTGTATTCAGATCATAATTCTTGGCAGCAATTGTCCATACCCACAAAGCCACGTTGCTGCCTCAGATTCAATCTTTTTCAAAACATAAGCAAAGCATTATAGATACACACACTTTTTCAAGCAATTAAGATGAGTTGTTTGCTAAAATTTTAAAACTTAGAATATTCTTCTTTTTTTATTTGAATTAGAACCAAGATTGTTTTACATGACAACCCCAGTTCCCTTCTCCCTCCTGTCCTCCCCTACCACCCCCCCCACCACTAAAACCCTACCTATCACATACCCTTTCTGCTCACCCTGGATGGTGAGGCCTTCCATAGGGTGTCATCCATAGGGTGACCTTTGGTAATTTCTTCCTTTTGTTGTTTATTCTCAATGGAGATTAAAAACATTGTTTTTAAATCTCTGGCCAATAGCCCAGTGAGCTCCAAGTTCAAGGGAAAATGTAGAAAATGATAGAAGATGCCAAATGTCCTCTTGCCTTTGCATAGGCATATGTACTTGCTTATACATGTATACACACATGCATAAATCTCACCAACACACATAAAAATAAACACAAACATTAAAATGATTTTTTTGGAACCTAGACTTAGTTTTCTTCTATTGTACTTTATAAGTAACAGTTTCCATGTGTCATCATTACTGCTGTTTATTTTAATTATTGCATAATTAATTTGGCTTTGTTTTGGTAGCCTTTAAAAGTGTAAGCACAGATTCTTTTAAAGGTCTGTTCTTTTTTACTGTCTGCATTTAAAATTGTATTTCCAGTTAATTGATACATTGCTGCAATGTGTTAATTTTGACATATTGTATTTCAGTTATTATTTGACTTGAATCAGTGTTCTTCATCCTCTGCAATTTTCTTTACTACAAACTATTTATAAATGTTATTGCTATTGATTATAATTTATTTCAATCAGGGGTCAAAGGGAAAATACTGTTATAATCTTTGCAGTTTACTGAGAGCTGATCATGGTATATCACGATCAATGTTGCACAGCCACTTGCTAAGTATATCCAATATGCATTTATAAGCTGGGGTGTCCATAGATGTGCATATTATCAAGTACGCTCATGTTGGTTAAGTCTCTTGGCTTTAATGAAAATTTGTCTAAATGATTGCTAACTGGGCACTCTTAAAATCTGAATCATGCTTGTTGATTTTTTTGTGTGTGTTTATATGTCTATACACAGATATGTGGATACATGCGTGCTGCATGTATGCATGTGTGTATGCATTTGGTGATCAGAAGTTAACTTCAGGTGACATTCTTCAGGTTTAGGGTTTGCCTGCAGTTTGCCAAATAGGCTAGAATGGTTTGCCAATGAGCTTCAGGAATTGGCATGTCTCGTCTCCCTGGAGTTATAAGTATCGGCCATCATATTTATCCTTTTCTATTAGTGTGATCTGGGGATTGCCCTCAAGCTCTTATTCTCACAAGACAAGCACTTTATCTATTAAGCCGTCACCCCAGGTCCCCATTTATTGTTTTAATTCCATAAGTTATTGTTTCAAATATTTTTTGTTTTTGCTGTGTATATAAACTGATTTATGGTTATGAAGTCTGTTATGGACTATTAGTTTAAGAAGTGTTACATTAATTTATGCTGAGGAACACTTGTTTAATGATGCAAAGATGTGTTGCATTTAATTCCATAAGGCAGTGTTACTTTGCCTGCCTAAAACACCTATCTACATTTTTTTTAAAAGCAGATAATTAGATGGCCTAGGGTGGCAGAAGCCACCTATAGGCCTCTCTGGTGTTTGGCCCAGGCAGGTGGTATTATAGTGAGCAAATATATGGTGGAGAAATGGGAGAGAAAGAGAAGTAGAATGGTTGAGGTGCTATAGAGAGAGGGGAAACTGAAGAAACAAGGTGGTGAGGAGTAGGCTGATGGGGGTGGCTGTGCAGGCCACCCCAGGCCATGGTGACATCCAAGCCCGGGCTTCTGCTAAGGGCCACCTGTGAGTCTGTAATCCTTCCACACTCAGGGTCTGTGTTGATGTCCTTGGCTCCTGTTACCACCAAAGGCCTAACAGATGCCTAGGGTCTGGGCCACCACCTGAGACCACATTGGTTTTCAAGAGTATGCTGCCATCAGGGCCATACTGATCTGATTGCCCTGTCCTGCTACCCAGGACCATGGTGACATCTGGGCCAGAGCTGCTTCTGAGGGCCATGTCTGAGTCAGTGGTCCTGCTGCAGCTGGGCCCATGTCGATGTCCATGGCTCATGTTACCATTGGGAGCCATGCAAACCCTATGTGTTGAACTCTGAGGGATGTGCTAACCTGGCACCACTCTTCGAAGGCCCTGGGTGATGTGGTCCTGCTCCTCACTGGCTGCTGCCTCTCACAGGAGAGCTGTCTCCGCCCCTCACCTGAGGGAGGCAGTCTCAGCAGAGGCCGGACTGACCGACTGAGCCCCACCCAGGCCCACATCCAAGGCTTTGCTTTGGTACTCCCTAAAATTTACCCCACCTATGACCTGCTGGAGCTCTGGAAGGGAACTATAGCTGAAGAATCTCCATATAACAGGGAACCATAGGATATACAGGAGGAGTTTTGGTGAGGGTCCAGTACTGAAGATGTCCCAGAGGCCTTGATCAACAACCCATTATACAATGAACATTTGCAAGTAAAGCTGTTTGGACAAAAGTGTATACTGCATGAGACACAACATCCACCAAGAGGAATGAAGAGGTGATGGGTAGGTAGGAAAGGTGGAGGAGTGACGGGATTTTTAAATATTTTTGCTCTTTTTAAAAATTTTCTTGGGCTGGGGGGGTGGGGAACTACTGCACGGGTGAAGGGTGGATTTGGAGGGACTGGAAATGAGTGGGATTGGGGTGCATGATGTTAAATTCCCAAAGAATCAATAAAAATAGGGTAAAATATAAATTATGAATCAAATAAACATCTTTCTTGATTTACAAAAGTAGATAATTAGATTAAGACTCGTACCCTCTTTTTTAATTGGAGTGATTAGAGTGATTAGACGACCTTAATTTCATATAGTTATTATCAGATTTGGATTTTAGACTAACCCTTTGTTTCAGTTCTCCCTTCCCTTTGCTCCTGTGTTCTTGCCATCCTCCTTTCCATTAATCTCTCTTATTGGCTTTTAATTATTCTTGGTTTTCATTTTAATTTTATTGTTTTCAATGGAGAAAGTGATATGCACCCCTTAATTTTCAGACTCTATTGTCAGCATTTTATTATTGCAATATATGACAGGTTATTTACAACTTTCTTCCCATCCATTGTGCCACTGCATTACACAACTGATTTCTGCATAAGTAAAAAATAGCACATTTGTTCTAAATAATCTATTACCTGTAAAAGCAATTGAAAAAGTGTTTAAGTTTTCTCACATATCTATCATTTCTGATTATCTTTATTCTTTCAGTAATATACTAGTTCTGTGTGGTATAATTTATTTACATGCTTATTATATATTATCTACAATAACTTATAACTCAGATATTATTTGAAATGACTTATTATTATTATTATTATTATTATTATTTTATGTGTATAATTTTTTTGCCTGTATTTACACATGTGCAGTATCCATAAAGGGCAGAGTGAGAATTGAATAGACTCGAGTTACAAGTGGCTGTCAGCTGCCATGTGGGTACTGCCTACTGAACATGGGTCCTCTGCAAAATCAGTAAGTTCTCTTAACCACTGACCCATCTCTCCAGCCACTTTCTTAAATTTTTTATGGAAATTTTTAATTATTTAATTTCCATTGTTGAAGTGTATTCCTTACTCTCTGTTCTATCAGGTTCATTGAACCTGATTATATGTTGAGGTCTTTGGTCCATTTAAAGTTGAGTTTTTTGCAGGGTGATAAGTATGGATGTATTTAAGTTCTTCACCAAGACCTGAACATTCCAATGTAGATGAAACAGAAGAGAATGACCTTAAAAACTACTTCATAAAAATGATAGAGACACTCAAGGAGAATATGAGAAAATCCCTTAAAGAAATGAAAGAAAAAATAAAGCAAAAAATGCAAAAAACAGCAAATCTCTTAAAGAAAGTCAAGAGAAAACAATCAAACAGATGGAGGAAGCAATTCGAACAGCTCAAGACCTAAAAACTGAAATAGAGACAATAAAGGAAACACAAACTGAAGGAATGTTAGAAATAGAAATGCTGGGTAAATGATCAGGAACTACAGATGAAAGCATAACCAACAGAACAAAAGAGATGGAAGAGAGAATCCCAGGCACTGAAGATTAGCTAGAGAAAGTAGATTCATCAACCAAAGAAAATCTTAAATCCAACAAATCCTTAACCAATATATGCAGGAAATATGGGACACCATGAAAAGACCAAATCTAAGAATAAGAGGTATACAAGAAGGCAAAGAAACGGAGCTCAAAGGTGCAGAAAACATACTCAACAAGATCATAGAAGAAATATTTCCCAACTTGAAGAAGAACATGACTATGAAAGTGCAAGAAGCTTAACGCACACCAAATAGACTATACCAAAAAAAAGTCCCCTCTTCACATAATAATCAAAACACCAAACATACAGAATAAAGAAATAATATTAAGAGCAGCAAAGAAAAAAGGCCAAGTAACATAAAAAAGGCAGACCTTACATCTGACTTCTCCATGGAAACCCTGAAAACCAGAAGGCCCTGGATAGATGTTCTACAAACACTAAGAGACTACAGATGCCAGCCCGGATTACTATACCCAGCAAAACTCTCAATCATAATAGATGGAAAACACAAAATATTTCATGACAAAACCAGATTTACACAATACCTATCCACCCCTACAAAAAGTTCTGGAAGAAACACTCCAGCCCAAGGTAGTCAACTATACCTAGAAAAACATAAGCAATAGATAATCTCACTTTACCAAAAGTCAGAAATAGGGGAAAAACTCACACATAATACCACCACTAAAGCAAATCCAAAACAAACAAGATATAACAATCAATGGTCATTAATATCCCTCAATATCAATGGTCTTAACTCACCTATAAAAAGACACAGGCATGGATATGAATGGATACAAAGAAAGGATGGATACAAAGACAGAATCCATCCTTCTGCGGCATACAGGAAACACACCTCACTTTCAAGACAGATGTTACCTCAGAGTCAAGGGTTGGGAAAAGATTTTCCAATAAAAGAGCCCCAAGAAGAAAGCTGTTGTAGCTATCCTAATATCTAACAAATTTGACTTCAAGCTAAAACTAATCAAAAGATATGAAGAAGATCATTTCCTATTCATCACAGGAAAACATCCGTCAAGATGAAGTCTCAATTCTGAACATCTATGCACCAAATACAAAGGCATCCACATTCATAAAGGAAATATTACTAAAACTCAAATCACACATTAAACACCATACACTTATAGTGGGAGCCTTCCACACCCCAGTTTCACTAGACAGGACCACCAGACAGAAACTAAACAAAGAAACAAAGGAACTAACAGAAGTTATGAATCAATTGGGGTTAACAGACAACTATAGAATATTCCACCCAAACACAAAAGAATATATCTTCTCAACACCACATGGAACCTTATCTAAAATCAACCACATACTTGGCAACATAGCAAACCTCAACAGATACAAAAAAATTGGCATAACCCCATGTATCCTATCAGATCACCATGGTTTAAAGTTAGAATTCAACAACAACACAAATTGCAGAAACTCTACAATCTCATGGAAATTGAACAATGCACAATTGCACCATTTCTGGGTCAAGGAAGAAATAAAAAAAGAAATTAAGGACTTCCTAGAATTCAATGAGAATGAAGACACAGCATACCCAAACTTATGGGACACTTTGAAAGCAGGGCTAAGAGGAAAGTTCGTAACATTAGGTGCCCACATGAAGAAACTGGAGAATAGTCACACAAGAGAATTAACAGCACTACTGAAAGCTTTAGAAAAAAAAGCAAACTCACCCCAGAGGAGTAGATGCCAGGACATAATCAAATTGAGGGCTGAAATCCATAAAGTAGAAACAAAGAAAACAATACAGAGAATCAATGAAAAAGAGTTGGTTCTTCGAGAAAATCAATAAGATGGACTGTGGGGAGTTGAGAACAATTCCATTAGAGAATTTCTCAGGGTCCAAATCTCCAGTTCCAGTTTACAGGAGCTCCAGTCTGCATTGTATTGCAGATGGTAGCTGATTTGCTGTTGAATGGCATAGCCTCAGTGGAGAATGTCTTTGCATCTCTAGAGAACTAAGCATTTGGGAAGAATGGTTAGAAAGCAACCAGGAAGATGCTGAAATAAAGGAGATGCTCCAGTTTTGCAGCATGGAACTGAGAGCTCTCTAAAGATAACAAGATGTCTGTGCCTGTTGAGTTGCTAGGAATTTCCAAGTCCCTTCCACTCAGGCTGGACCTCATGACTTCTGTGGTTTGGGACTGAGACATGCCGGGCCATGACAATGGACAAATTTTTATGCAAACTAACTAAAAGGTAGAGAGAGAGAGCATGCTAGCAAACAAAATCAGAAATAAAAAAGGGGACATAACAATGGACACTGAGGAAATCCAGAGAATCTTCAGGTCATACTTTGAAAACCAATACTCCACAAAATCCAAAAATTTAAAGGAAATGGACAATTTTCTGGATAAATATCATTTACCAAAATTAAATAAAGAACAAATAAGCAGTTTAAATGGACCTATAACCCCTAATGAAATAGAAGCAGTCATCAAAAGTTTCCCAACCAAAAAAAAAAAAAAAAAAAAAAGCCCAGGGCCAAATGGCTTCAGTGCAGAATTCTACCAGAAATTGAAAGAACAGCTAATACCAATACTCCTCAAATTGTTCCACACAATAGAAGTAGAAGGTTCTTTGCCAAGCTCTTTCTATGAGGCTACAATTACCTTGGTACCCAAGCCACACAAAGACACAATGAAACAAGACAATTACAGACCAATATCCCTCATGAACATCGATGCAAAAATACTCAATAAAATACAGGCAAATTGAATCCAAGAACACATCAGAGAAATCATCCACCATGATCATCCCAGGGATATGGAGATGGTTTAACATAGAGAAATCTATCAATGTAATCCATAATATAAACCAACTGAAGAAGAAAAACCACATGATCATCTCACTAGATGCTGAAAAAACCTTTGACAAAACCCAATATCCATTCATGATAAAGGTCTTGGAGAGATCAGAGACAACAGGAACATACCTAAATATAATAAAAGCAATATAGAGTAAACTAACAACCAACATCAAAGTAAATGGAGAGGAAACTAGGAACAAGACAAGACTGTCCACTTTCTCCATATCTATTCAATATTGTACTTGAAGTTCTTGCTAGAGCATTAAGACAACAAAAGGAGATCAAGGGAATACAAATTGAAAAGGAAGAAGTTGAAGGAACCGGCTTCCCTTTTGGCAGCCATAACAGCCGAACACGTGCTTGCCATAAACCTACCTTGGTCACGTAGAGGTCAGATGCCTGTCTCGTGACAAGGAACCCATCAGAAGTTAGTCACTAGAAAGTCAGATGCCTGTCTCGTGACAAGGAGCCAATCGGAAGTTAGCTGGTGGCGCTATGCTTTACGACCCTGGGTGTGCTTTACGGACAAGCGCACGACAATGACGTAGAGAGCATAGCAACCACCCTGGGAGGGCCTATGAGCCATAACAACCAGTTGACCAATCAACACAGGGCAAGCCCTCCAAGCCTGGAAGCACACTAATCGTGAGCCTGTGCATACCCCTAGACACTCCCCTTACACTGCCCTATAAAAATCTATGCGCAGCAGCTTCAAGCCGTCTTTTTTTAGCCGTCTGCCATGGCGGGTGGGTGAAAGACCCGAGCTAACATGGGGTTAGCTCGTAAAACTACAATAAAGCCTCATGCAGTTTGCATCAAGCTTTCGCCTCCATTCTGTGTTTGGGGTGGCCGCCGTCCTGGACTAAGATTCTGAAAGCCTCAGCTTTCTGAGGGTCTAACATTTTGGGGGCTCGTCCTGGATTTGCGACCACCCCTCACCTGAGTGGAGTCGATCTTGGAGGTAAGTGGGTACCCTGTATTGTCTGTGTCTTTGTGTTTTTGTGCCGGCTGAAATCTGGTTCTGTGCTTTGCAGTCGCTCGTGTCTCGGGAAGAGACAAGAGCTCTGGTCTCGGGAGGAGACAGAGTGTGATCAGTAGACGTGCTTGGGAGATCACCGACTGCCACCCTGGAAGACGTTCCAGGAAGTCTGTGGGAACCTCAGGGACGCTTGGGAGATTCCCGTCTGGGAGCCGGTGAGGGTACGGTAGTTCTCCTGGATTGGGGAAGTTATCCGTCCTCCCGGCCGTCTGTATTTCTGGAATGGTTTTGTCTGTCTAGGTGGAGACAGACATCTGATAGTTTTTGTCTGTGTCTTGGGTGTTGTTTTGTCTTATCTGTGACTTTGATGATGGGACTGACTGTAACCAACCCCCCTCAGTCTGACTTTTGACCATTGGATGGACGTTAAGGACCATAGTTAGTCAGTTAAAGTTACAGCACCCTCTTTCGTTGAGTCATGTGGCGCCACACTAGGTAACTTTATCTTCCAGTCTTTGTTTCTGTATGGTTTCTGTACAAGAATTGTTTAGGGCAGAGGTTCGGATGACAGCTTCTGCAGTCTGTAGGAGCGGGACTTGGTAGGACCAAGTTGCTTGGTCCATCTGTAAGGGGACCCAAGCGGGTCGCCCAATTTGTAGGACAGGGGCTTGCTGGGAGCAAGTCGCCTGGTCCGTCTGTAAGGGGACCCAAGCGGGTCGCCCAATTTGTAGGACAGGGGCTTGCTGGGAGCAAGTTGCCTGCTCCATCTGTAAGGGGACCCAAGCGGGTCGCCCAATTTGTAGGACAGGGGCTTGCTGGGAGCAAGTCGCCTGGTCCGTCTGTAAGGGGACCCAAGCGGGTCGCCCAATCTGTAAGGACAGGGACTTGGTGGGAGCAAGTTGCCTGCTCCATCTGTAAGGGGATCCAAGCGGGTCGCCCAATCTGTAAAAGAGGTACTTGTTGGAATCAAGTCATCTAAAATTCCGAATAGGACCCTAGTCTGTGTTACTGTACTGTCTGTCCATGTTTCACATTTGTGTTATATGTTTCTTAAGCATCTCTTTCTGTCCCTGCTCTCCCTATGCACGTGGCATGCATGGGTCAGGGGGTCAGGGGTCTTTTCTTGATTCTCTGAGCACGTGGCGCCACCTCAACTATGATCGGCAGATGCACCCGGAGGACAGACTGCCACTCTGAGGACACCCAGGACCCAGGAGGTACGGACTCAGGCCAAGGACACTTGGACCCGCCTCAGTTAGCCGCCGAGTTCTGCTGCCGTCTTCCCGGCGCCATTGCCTTATGAGCAGCGTGGGCGGATTGGGTTGGCGTCTGTTCTTTCCTGTCTATTCTGTTATCATCATTGGTTGTCAATTCAGGATCCACCACGCCACCCCCTTTCTATCCCCACCTGCGGGTCTGAGGCATGCCCAGTAGGGCTGTTTCTGCCCCAGCTGCCGTTGTGGCTGTTTCCCTGCTCTGAGGGAACATGGCTACAAGGCCGCGATCTGCTACCCGTCTTTCTGTGCTCCACACACATGGTATGCAGGGGGGCCGCAGGAGTCTTTTTCCCACCCCTGGATTGGCCAAGGGTCTGGGTTTACCAGCAACACAAATGAGAAAAAAATGTAGGAGGCTTAAATAATAAAGAGAGAAAGGAAAAAAAGAAAATTTGTCTAAGAATGTCTAAGAAAGTCAGATGCCTGTCTCGTGACAAGGAGCCAATCGGAAGTTAGCTGGTGGCGCTATGCTTTACGACCCTGGGTGTGCTTTACGGACAAGCGCACGACAATGACGTAGAGAGCATAGCAACCACCCTGGGAGGGCCTATGAGCCATAACAACCAGTTGACCAATCAACACAGGGCAAGCCCTCCAAGCCTGGAGGCACACCAATCGTGAGCCTGTGCGTACCCCTAGACACTCCCCTTACGCTGCCCTATAAGATCTTTTGGGAGACCCAAGGAGCCGTCTTTTTCTAGCCGTCTGCCATGGCGGGTGGGTGAAAGACCCGAGCTAACATGGGGTTAGCTCGTAAAACTACAATAAAGCCTCATGCAGTTTGCATCAAGCTAAACTAAAAGATTATAGAGGGTTAAAGCGAGGTATAGGTCAGAGAAAAGTTGTTAAAAAGCTTGTTACAAAAAGTTATAGAGGGTTAAAGTAAGTTATAGAAGGTCAGAAAAGTTGTCGAAGGTCAGAGAAAAGGTTGTTACAAGTCAGAGAAAAATGTAAACTGTGCTATGGTTTCTCATGTCTACAAACAGTAAATTTTAAAAATGGTAATATAAGTTAAAATTTTAACCATATTAAGCTGATTTTGTTTTTAAAAAGTCCTGTTTATTTCTCAAGTAAATTATGTATACTTGTTTTAAAATGTTCTGTTTCCTGGTTTAGCCAGCACATGGCCAACTGGTCACATGACTTGACTGGTCGCCATTTTGCTAAAGTTAAAAAAAGAATACTTAAACCGCCATCTTGACTAAAGGTGACCCCATGGAAATTAGAGGTACCATCTTAGAAACAAGTTTTTCAATTAAGATTTAAAATGTTAATGCTTATACTTAAAGAGCTTCAATTTAAAATTATTCTTAAGCAAAGCCTGACAATGTAAAGTTCTTGTTTTATAAAAGATGCTAATCTGGTACAGTTTGTGTTTTCAGAAGTTAAGTTTAGAATGTTGGTGACACACACCTTTAAGCTCAGGATGTAGGTGGCACACGCCTTTAATCCCAGCATTCGGGAGTAAGAGGCAGATGGATCTTTATGAGTTCAAGGCCTGCCTGGTCCGGCAGATTGAATTCCAGGACAGGCTCCAAAGTCACAGAAAAACCCTGTCTCAGAAAGAAGTTAAGCTACTGTTTAAGGAATATAAGGTAGCTCTATGCAGTTTTAAGTTCAGCTGTGCTGTTTCAAATATCTTACTAAGTTAAAACCAGTTACAGTCAGACTAAAAATTACTTACAGAAAGAAGACTTTACCTAGCCACCTGTGTGCTTCTTGTATGCTTAAGAAAAGTAACTAAAACAGACCTCTAATGCTTCAGAGATCTTCAGAATATGGCATTTAAATTGTTATCTTTAAAGTTTATAATGTCAGACAGACCGCCAGATCCGGACAGTGACCCAAAGTCTCCAAAGAAGATTACGAGGCACCTCAGTTCCTGCACCTGGACCAGTGAGAGAGATGCTCAGATGTGATACCTGCCGCCTGCCAGAACCTGGCCGAGACTGTGGACAAAGCTGCTGGACACTGGAAAATTGATTGTACCCCTTTGCCTAGACAAAACAAGGTCAGTCTTTTCCATGTCCCTCTTCCACAGAGAGGAAAAAAACTCTCACAGTATAGGCCTGGCGAAGATTACTGGTCTTTAAGACACCTGCCTCCAGCGGTAATGGAGAAACTTGGGTATGGACTTGCTTCTGACTGGCTTCTGTCACTTCTTAGTAGATTTGGATAAAATATACCCTTCTCAGATCTCTGAAATATTACTGGTTGTCAGCTTGACAGCATCAGGCAGTCAGATCCACTATAGACTAGTCAGTATGTTAGCTGATAAAATAGTAACTATCTACTGTTCAGGCACAAGCTCAAAGTTTTTAAGTTTATTTTGGTTGTCATCTAAGTACAAACTTAAAGGGCTTTTCATCAGGCCAAAGGCACCTCTGTCCAATCCATACCTGGCTCTCTGGACAGAAGAAAAATGTACATGCTTATAGCCCAAATCTGTAGTTTTTGCTAAATATGTTCCTGCTGTTTAAACAGATATCCAGATATCTGCTTTTTCTACACTGTGGGCTTCAGTAAATAAGTTTTAACCTCTGTTCCTAGTTTAAACATGTCTTAAACAGGTTTCTGCTTCTGGCAGACATCTGAGTATCAGTTGCGGACTACAGGCTGTTCTAAGTAGACTGCGAGCCCTGGACTTGCTGTGGATGTGAACCAAGTCAGCTGATGTGGACACTCCCTGACTCTGCAACAGTGTCTGCTAACCAGAAGCCCCTGATGGATTCCCCATTGCCTAAATTCCTTTTTGCTTTTGACTAGCATTTCAACCTTCTGGGGTCCCTAACTTCGTCCCAAAGTCAGCAGGAAGCAGTTTGAAAAAGAATTTCAGCGTCCATTTTCCCTGGTTAAAATGCTAAGTCAAAAGGAACTCCTTACATGGGGATGCCAATATCTATCACTTCCTGATGGGGATACTAGAGAGACAGCAATTCCATGATTGGAATTTCCAGAAAAGAAAATGGGGGAATGAAGGAACCGGCTTCCCTTTTGGCAGCCATAACAGCCGAACACGTGCTTGCCATAAACCTACCTTGGTCACGTAGAGGTCAGATGCCTGTCTCGTGACAAGGAACCCATCAGAAGTTAGTCACTAGAAAGTCAGATGCCTGTCTCGTGACAAGGAGCCAATCGGAAGTTAGCTGGTGGCGCTATGCTTTACGACCCTGGGTGTGCTTTACGGACAAGCGCACGACAATGACGTAGAGAGCATAGCAACCACCCTGGGAGGGCCTATGAGCCATAACAACCAGTTGACCAATCAACACAGGGCAAGCCCTCCAAGCCTGGAAGCACACTAATCGTGAGCCTGTGCATACCCCTAGACACTCCCCTTACACTGCCCTATAAAAATCTATGCGCAGCAGCTTCAAGCCGTCTTTTTTTAGCCGTCTGCCATGGCGGGTGGGTGAAAGACCCGAGCTAACATGGGGTTAGCTCGTAAAACTACAATAAAGCCTCATGCAGTTTGCATCAAGCTTTCGCCTCCATTCTGTGTTTGGGGTGGCCGCCGTCCTGGACTAAGATTCTGAAAGCCTCAGCTTTCTGAGGGTCTAACAAAGTCAAACTTTCACTATTTGCAGATGATATAATAGTTTACATAAGTGACCCCAAAACTCTACCAGGGAACTCCTACAGCTGATAAATACCTTCAGCAAAGTGGCAGGATACAAGATTAACTAAAAAAAAAAAAAAAAAATCAGTAGCCCTAATATATACAGACAATAAATGGGCTGAGAAAGAAATAAGAGAAGCATCACCCTTTACAATCGTCACAAACAACATAAAATATTGAAAGACTTAAGAATTAACAAAGAAATAAAGTAAGGGGACTTAAAAGAAAAACAAACCTCTCACCCTAAAAACAGGGAGACCTGACTTAGAAACCTAACCAAGGTCACAATGACCCGAGTCCCTGGAATTTCCTAGCTGGCAGCAATAACTCCCTTACAAGGCCACAAGACAACCTAACTAAATACCAAGAATTCCTAAAGGGCCACCCTGCCCTGGGGTCATGAAGATAAGAACAGACTATCCCACTGAGTCAGGAGACCATCCAGCCCAAAAGATAAGAGATCTCCAAAGGATCTGTGACTCTGGTCACGTACCCAAACCCCTAAAAGCCTATGGTTTTTCTCCTATAAAAGAAGCCTGCTTTAGAGGAACAAGGCTTTTCCTTTGTCTGTCGGACTGGGAGGCCCGTTTGCGCAAACGTCCTACAATAAACTTACTCTTGTTTTTGCATCAGCTGGACTGGACATTGAGTGTTTTCGGGGGGACCGTCCGATTTGTGGAGACTCCTCGATCCGGGGGTCTTTCAATATCTTGGGAGTAACACTTACCAAACAATTGAAAACCCATATAGCAAGAACTTTGAGACTTTAAAGAAATTAAAGAAGATACCAGAAAATGGAAAGATCTTCCATGCTCTTGGATAGGTATGATCAACATAGTAAAACTGGCAATCGTGCCAAAAGCAATCTACAGATTCAATGCAATCCCCATCAAAATACTGACACAATTCTTCATAGACCTTGAAAGAACAATATTCAACTTCACATGGAAAAACAAAAGACACAGGATAGCCAAAACAACCCTGTACAATAAAGGAACTTCTGGAGTCATCACCATCCCTGATTTCAAGCTCTATTACAGAGCTATAGTCCTGAAAAAGTTTGGTATTGCCACAAAAATAGACAGGAAGACCAATGGAATCGAATTGAAAATGCCAATATGAATCCACACACCTACAAACACCTGATTTTTGACAAAGAAACTAAAACTATACAATGGAAAAAAGAAACTATCTTCAACAAATGGTGCTGGCATAACTGGATGCTGGCATGTAGAAGACTTCACAAAGATCCATATGTATCACCATGCAGAAAACTTAAGTTCAAATGGATCAAAGACCTCAACATAAATCTAGCCAAACTAAACCTCTTAGAAGTGAAAGTGGAATGTCCGCTTGAATGAATTGGTACAGGAGACTGCTTCCTGAAAAAACTGCAGTAGCACAGACACTGAGATCAACAATAAATGGGACCTTCTGAAACTGAGAAGTTTCCGTAAGGCAAAGGACACAGTCAGCAAGACAAAACAGCAGCCTATAGACTGGGAAAAGATATTCAGTAACCCTACATCTGACAAAGGGCTGACCTCCAAAATTTACAAAGAACTCAAGAAGATAATCTCCAAAACACCAAATAATCCAATGAAAAAGTGGGGTACAGAACTAAATAGACAATTCTCAATAGAGGAATATAAAATGGCTGAAAGACACATAAGAATGTGTTCAACATCCTTAGCCATCAGGGAAATGCAAATCAAAACAACTCTGAGACACCATCTTACTCCTGTCAGAATGGCTAAAATCAAAAACCCAAATGACAGTTTATGCTGGAAAGGATTTGGAGAAAGGGAAACACTCCTCCACTGCTGGTGGGAGTGCCAACTTGTACAGCCACTTTGGAAATCAGTATGGCAGCTCTTCAGGAAAATGGCAATCAGTGTATCACAAGATCCAGCAATTCCACTCATAGGCATATACCCAAAAGATGCACATTCATATAACAAGGACATCTGTTTAGCTGTGTTCATAGCAGCATTATTTGTAATAGCCAGAACCTGGAAGCAACCTAGATGCCCCTCAACTGAAGAATGGATAGAGAAAATGTGGTACATTTACACAATGGAGTACTACTCATCGGGGAAAAAGCACAATGGAATCTTGAAATTCACAGGTATGTCGTGGCCCGACATGTCTCAGCCCCAAGCCATGGAAGCCATGAGGTTCTGCCTGAGTGGGGGAGTGTGGACTTGGAAACTCTTAGCAACCCAATGGCAATAAAGACCAAACACAGGCATCTTGTCATCTCAGGAAGGCTCTCAGTTCCATGTTGCAAAACTGGAGTCTCTAGTTTTTAGTATCTTCTTGGCTGTTTCTTAACCATGCTTCCATGGTCATGAGGAGGCCATTTCTCTCCTCCTGACCCCTCTCTGCTCAATGGCTCCTAACTCTCTCTTCTCTTGTTACTCACACACCTAACTTCCTGCCCAGGTGCAGGCCTATTCAAATGCTTAGTCCTGTAGAAATGCAAACTAGGAGGCATTCTACACTGAGGCTATGCTATACAATAGCAGACTTGCTGGCATTAGCAATACAATTGTAGGCCGGATCTCTTGGGTGCTCATGTTCACTGAAACTGGAGATTGGATCTTAAGATGGAACTTTCTTGGTCCCCAACACAGGCAAATGGATGCCACTAAGAAAAAACTATTCTGAGTGAGGTAACCCAATAACAAAAAGACAAACATGTTATTTATTCACTAATATATGGATTTTAGACATGGATCAGGGGATTGCCAGCATTCAATCCACACTGCCAGAGAGGCTGGGAAACAGGGAGTATTCTAAGAGAGACAAGCATGTTACCCTGGAGAAGGGAAAGGGGACAGCATCTCCCTAGAAGCTTGGGAGCACATGGGGAGGGGAGAGAGAGCTGAGACAAAGAGAAGGGGAGAAGAGGAAGGGAGAGGAAGAAATCATGGAACAGGAAGGTTAAATCAGGGGAAGAATAGAGGAGAGCAGGATGAGAGATACCAGAATAGATTTGATGAGAGATCTGGCACTAGGGAGATTTTCAGGGATCTACTAGGATGACACCAACTGCGAAATCTAAGCAATAGTGGAGAGGCTACCTAAAATACCCTTTCCCAATAATGACATTGATGAACATCAACAGCTAAACACTGAACTGAACTCCTGGAACCTAGTTGCAAAGAGGGAGGAGTGAAGAGCAAAGGGGTCAGGACCAGGTTGGTGAAACCCACAGAAACAGCTGACCTGAACAAGGGGGAGCTCAGGGACACCAGACTGATGGCTGGGAGGCCAGGATGGGACAGATCCAGACCCCCTAAACCTGGGTGTCAGTGAGGAAGCCTTGGTAATCTGGTAGTAGATCAGTATTTATCCCTGGTATACAAATAGACTTTGGGAACCCATTCTATATGGAGGGATGCTTTCTCAGCCTGGACACACAGGGGAGGTCCTAGGCCCTGACCAGATGATATGACAGACTTTGGGGATCCTTCATGGAGGGCCTCACTGTCCCTGGGGAATGGAGAGGGAGATAGAGCAGGGGGAGAAGGGGCAAGTTGTGGTTTGGGGAGGAGGGAAGGGAGAGGGAGCTGGGATTGACATGTGAAGCAGGCTTGTTTCTAATATAAATAAAAATAAATTACAAATAAATAAATAAATTCTTCTACATGCATATACCCAATTTAACCAGCACCATTTGTTGAAGATGTAGTCTTTTATCCAGTATGGATTTATGTCTTTGTGTAAAAAATCAGGGGTACAGAAGTATGTGGATTTATATCTGGGTCATCAATTTCATTCTATTGATCACCATATCTGTTTTTGAGCCTATAATACGTTGTTTCTATTACTATAGTTCAGGGGTACAATTTAAGCTTATGAATGATGCTTCCAGCTGTTCTTTTATTATTCAGATTATTTTAGCTTTCCTGGGATTTTAGTGTTTCCATATAAAATTGAAAACTGTCCTTTCAAGTTCTGTGAAGAATTGTGTTGGGATTTTTGATGGGGATTGCATTGAGTCTAGATTAATTTTGGTAGGATCGCCAATTTTACTATATTAATCCTATTGATTCAGGAACATGTGAGATCTTCCTATCTTCTTATATCTTCTTAATTTCTTTCTTCAGTGTCTTAAAGATTTTATCATTCAAGTTTTTCTTTTCTTTTTATTTATTTTTTTTTTGCAGGCTGTGACTTTTTTTTATTTGAATTACAAACAAGATTGAATTACATGACAATCCCAGTTCCCTTCTGCCTACCTTCCTCCCCTACTATCCCCCACAACTAAAATTCTACCTATCACATATCCTTTCTTCTAATCTAAACCTGACTCAACCTTTCTGCTCCCTCATGACCTCTGCATCCTTCCTTTTCTTCCCTTCTCATTCTCATAGCTCCCTCCCCACTCTTCCCATGTTCTCAATTTGCTCAGGGGATGGTGACCCTTTCCCCTTCTCCAGGGGACAAAGTTTGTCTCTTTTAGGGTCCTACTTGTTTACTAGTTTCTCTGGCAGTGTGGATTGTAGGCTGGTAATCCCTTCCTCTATGTCTAAAATCCACATATGAGTGAGTACATATCATGTTTGTCTTTTTTGTGATTGGGTTACCTCACTCAGAATGGTTTCTTCGACTTCCATTCATTTTCCTGCAAATTTTCAAGATTCCATTGTTTTTTTCTGCTGAATAGTACTCCATTGTGTAAATGTACCACATTTTCTCTATCCATTCTTTGGTTGAGGGGCATCTAGGTTGCTTCCAGTTTCTGACTATTACAAATAGTGCTGCCATGAACATTGTTGAACAGATGTCTTTGTTGTATGAATGTGCTTCTTTTGGGTATATGCCTAGGGTATTGCTTGATCTTGTGGTAGACTGATTCCCATTTTCTTGAGGAGTTGCCATACTGATTTCCAAACTGATCATACAAGTTATTCACTGAATTGGTTAGAGTTACCTCAAGATATCTCATATTACTTGAGGCTATTATGAAAGATGTTTCCCTGGTTTCTTTCTCAGTTCATCTGTCATTTGTGTATTGGTGGGGGACTTATTTTTTGGACTTAATTTTGTATCCAGCTACTTTGCTGCAAGTGTTTATCAGCTGTAGGAGTTTCCTGGTGGAATTTTTTGCATCACTTATGTCTACAATCACAACATCTGTAATTACAGATCCTTTGAACTCTTCCTTGCCAAATTGTATTCTCTTGATCTCTTTTAGTTTTTGTATTGTTTAGCTAAGATTTTAGGTTTGATAATTAATAGGTATGGAGAGAGTGGTAATCTTGCTTTAGGTATATTTTTGTTTTAGAATTTTCACATCTGTGGTTAAATTACTATTAAGAGTTCTCTTTATTTTTTCATATATTCATTTAATGCTATGAACTTGCTTCTTATAACAGCTTGCATAACGTCCCATACATTCAGGTGTGTTGTATATTCACCTTCATTCAATTCTAGGAAGTCTTTAATTTTTCTTTTAATTTCTGACTTCCCACATTTTTTGTTCAGTAATGAATTGTTCAGTTTCCATGAGTTCCAAGCTTTCTGTTGCTGTTAATGACCAACTTTAATTTATGTTGGTCAGATAAGATGCAAGGTATTATTTCAATTTTATTGTATCTATTAAGACTGTATGTCTGAGTGTGTGGTCAGTTTTGAAGTAAGTTCCATGAGTTGCTGAGAAAAAAAATATATTCTTTTGTGTTTTCGTGAAATGTTCTGTAAATATGTTAGGTCCAGTGGCTTGCAACATCAAATTAGTTCCAGCAGTCCTCTGTTTACTTGCTGTCTGGTTTACCTGCCTATTGGCGTGAGAAGCATATTGAAATTTCACACTACCACTGTGTGAGTGTCAGTAAGTGATTTAAGCTGTAGACATGTTTCTTTTATGAACTTAGGTGTCATTCTATTTGGTTTTGTAGATGTTAAGAAATGCAACGTCACTTTTTCTTGGATGAGTATTTACTTTTCTTCTGTATCTCTTCTGATTAGTTTTGGTTTATAGGCTTATTTGCTAGATAGTAAGATGGCTACAGCAGCTTGCTTCTTAGGTTCATTTGTTTGGAGTGTCTTTTTCATCCTTTTATCCCGAAGTTCTCTTTATCCTTGATGTTAAGGTGTGTGTCTTAGGTGTAGCAGGATGGAACCTGTTTTCACATTTATTCAGTTAGTCTGTGTCTTTATATTTGTGAGTTGAGACCATTAATGTTTAGAGAGATCAGTCTTCAGTGTTTGTTGATTACTGTTATTTTGTTGTGTTGTTGTTATGTATGTTTTTCCTTTTTTGATTTGGTAGTATAGGATTATTTATTCTTGTCTTTTCTTGGGTGTGGATAACCTCTTTAGGTTGCTGTTTTCTTTCTAGTATCTTCTGTAAGGATTGTTTCATCATGTAATGTCTTATTTTCTCCACATATGGTGATTGAATGTTTAGCTGGTTATAATAATCTGGGCTGGCATTTGTGGTCTCTTAGAGTCTGTAAAACATCTGTGTTATTCTTTTGTTTAAAAAGAAGAAAAGAGAAATATTGAGACAGTCATATTGACTATAAGTTTATTATAAGGCCCGGTAGAATGGGGAGACTAAGAAGAGGAACAGGGGTAAATGGCTGACTGCCATGGCCGGTTGCCATAGAGAGAGAGACCGGGGAACAGAGAGATGGGGGAGCACAGAGAGAGACAGACAGAGAGAGAGAGAGAAAGGTGCAGGGGCCTATCTTTTAAAGGGGTCCTCTGCACCTGTGTGCAGACTTCTTTCCCATGGAACCTTGGGCTGACCAGGGTATTGCCTGAGTGGATTCCACCAGGTAACAGGGGCAGGCCAGCATAATGCCTGAACCTTTCAATCTGTCCAGTCTATTCTGTCTTTCAGAGACTTCACTGAGAAGTCAAGCATAATTCTAATAGGTCTGCCTTTATATATTACTTGGTCTTTTCCTCTTGCAACTTATAATATTTTTCTTTGTTCTCTGTTTTTAGTGTTTTGATTATTATGTGATTGTTATATGCGGAGCGTACTTTATTTTTTTGATTCTTGTACTTTGATAGGTATTTCTCTAGAATATGGAAACTTTCTTCTACTATTTTGTTGAAAGTATTTTCTGTGTCTTTGACCTGGGTTTCTTCCCCTTCCTCTATTTCTATTACTCTTCGGTTTGGTCTTTTTTATAGTCCCCTTGTTGTAGAATATTATTTTAACTAGGAAAGGATGTATTGCATTTGTTTATGCTGCATTTGTTTAACAATGTAAGAATGTGTGTTTAATTATGTAAAGATATGTTGCATCTGTTTTACCTTGTCTGCTTCTGGCACCTGATTGATTTAATAAAACTGAATGGACCAGTAGCTAGGCACAGAGTAGGATAGGTGGGGATAGCAGGCAGAGAAAATAAACAGGAGAAGAAATCTAGGAGAAAAGAACCAGAAGAATGAGAGAACAAGGATGAGAGAACGAGAGTCATATCTGGGGCAAGAAGCCAGCCAGAGAGACATAGAGAAGCAGTGAAAGTCAGATATACAGAAGTAAGTAAGGTAATAAACCCCAAGGAAAAAGGTAAATAAAGAGAAACAGGTTAATTTAAGTTAAAAGAGCTAGCCAGAAATGTGCCTAAGCTAGGATGAGCTTTCAAAACTAATAATAAGTCTCTGTATCATGATTTTGTAGCTGGTTGGTTCCCCCCTTCCCCCCCAAAAAACCCTAGTACATTTCATTTCGGCCTAGTTAAAATATATTTCACAACATCCTCAAGATTTCCTGGATGGTCTGTTTCAGATTTTTCTAAAAAAAAAATTGTATTTAACATTTTGTTTGACCAGTGTATCCATTTCTTCTATTTTGTCTTCACTATCTGAGATTCTCTCTTTACTCTCTTGTACTCTGTTGGTAAAGCTTACCTCTGAGGTTCCTGAGTTACTAAATTTTTTTAATTTTTAGATTTTTCTCAGTTTGGGATTTCTTTATTGATTCTATTTATACTTTCAGATCTTGAACTTCATTATAAATTTTCTTCTGCTGCTTGGATTTTCATTTGTGTTTTCTTTAAGGACTTGTCATATTCAAAAAGGCTTTTTAAAGGTTTTTCCTGTGCATCAGCTATGTTGGGATACCCGGGGCCTACTGTGGTAGGGTTGCTAGGCTCTAGTGGAGACATATTGTACTGGCTGTTACTGTGTTTTTACAATGACATCTAGGCATCTGGGATTAGGAAGATTGTAATTCTAGGAGCCGGTATCTGGTCTCGTGTTTTTTGGGTGAGTATTTTGCTCTTTGGTTTCTGTTTCTTCTCTGGTTCTGAGGAGAGTGATAAACTGTGTGTTGCCTGGTAGTAAATTTTTCTGGGATCCTGATAGGGGTGACCTCTTGAGGTTTGAGGTAAAATGTGTTTCCAATTACTGGGGGGCTCATACTTAGAAGGTTTGGACTAGGAGAGGTACTGAGGGAGCCCACAGGAGAGATAAAAGCAGGGTGTTCCACCAGGATCTACTTTGTTCCCTAGTAATAGGGGCAGGGCATGAGGAGACACCACAGCAGGGGGTCTGATATAGATCTGAGGGTGGCACTTAAGGGTTGAATTTGAAAGAAGATGGGAGAGGTAAAGAAAGTCTCTGTTCTCTTCTGGCTGGAGTGGCCTGGGGTTCTCAGGAATGCCTGTTAGAGTTTTAGGCTGGGGTAAATCAATGAGGGGTGGAGGAAGGAAGCAGGTTGTCTGCTTACAGAGCTAGGGATGATACTGGGGGGATGATACTGGGGGGATGCGCTTGGAAGAACCAAGTGAGAGGTGAAGATCTCCAGTTACTCTACCCACTTCCCTGGAGGAAGTGTCCCCTGGTTTCCCAGCACATTTGTTTGTTTGTTTGTTTTACAGTTTCTAGTTAACTTTTTGGTTTCCCAATATCTCATTTTTTCCCCTGTCCTATGCATTTCTTCCTCAGTATTTTAACATGCTAAAAATTCTTAGTTCAATGCACTGTGTACTAGTTTGAAAGTCTGAATCAGTCATGATGTCCACACTTGAGCTTGTACTACATTGTCCCTTTTCTTAACACCTATCTGCTCTGGATATTACGTTTGTATCATGGATTGTTCCTGTTTCATCCTTATGATGAAGAGTTTCTCCTTTTAACTCCAAGAGGGCTGGTACTGAGGTATTTGGGGCTGTTTTATCTTTGGATTCTGTCTTAGTTACTTTTCTATTGCTGTGCTAAGATACCATGAGCAAGGCAACTTATAAAAAAATGTGTACTAAGGCTCATGGTTTCAGAGGGTTAGAGTCCATGGTCACCATGGCGGGAGCATGGCAGCAGACAGCAGATGTGGTGCTGGAGAAGGAGCTGAGAGCTTATATTCTGATTCTCAGGCCCAAAGCTGAGAGAGGGCACTAATTGGAAATTGCATGGGCTTTTGAAAACTCAAATTTCACATGCAATGACACACTTCTTCCAACAAGGCTACACCTCCTAATCCTTCCCAAACATTTTTACTGACTGGGGCTAAGTATTCAAATATATGAGTGTATGGGGAACATGCTCATCCAAACCATAACATATTCTGTTCTAGCAGGGCTCTGGAACTTTTGCATCCCCTATAACAGAATGCTTTCTGAATTCTGGTTCATACTCAACCTTCACTGTCTTTCTTTCAGGAAACGCCAGAAATCTGTAGGAGAAAAATGGCCAGCACAGTGTTTTCATTTTGTCCTGGAGATGCTTCCAGTTTTTCCAATATTCTCTTCCAATCTTCACTTTTTACAAGTAGTTTTCACCTCATTCTTTCAAAGCAGTAGACAACCCATGCAGAGCCAGACAAAGTGTATATCTCTGGTGAACCTCTGCTTAAGAAGAGATGCCTTAGAGATTTTTATCAGCATGTCTAGATAGTCTGTGCTTAGAAAGCATGGGATATGCCATAATGAAAGAAAATACACTTGTCAGGTCTTCATATAATTGAAAAACAGTTTGAAAAATGTTACGTGTGTGAGAGAGTGTGGAGAAGTATGGATATATTTATATATTTATGAAGACATGCTTGTGGAGACCAGAGGACAGTTTACAGGACTTTTTATCTCCTTCTACCACATCAGTCTCAGGGATTTAATCCAGAGCTTCAGGTTTGGTGACAGGTGCCTTAAATGCAGAGTCATTTTGCTGGCCCAGGTCTTTATATCATTTTTATCCTTTAAGTTGCACACATTCATTAATTAGTTGTAAACACCACTACCAACCAAGTTGCCCATATTGAAATGCTGTCTTTCTTCAGCTGGAATCCATCAATGCTACTGTTCTTTTAATGACACTCTGTATGCTCTGTTCTGTGCTCTCTCTTTCATTGTTTGCTGGGATGTCCCAATCGGATTGCAAAACCTTAAGTTCTAGGCTGTGGGTGTAGCTCAGTGGTGGAATGTATCCTCATCATGCATATGGCTCTTGTTCAATATCCAGCTGTGTTATGAGGGTAGGAGGGGGAATACAGGTCCCACAAGGAAGTGGTTTTATTTTGTTATATTCTTTTAATAAGATAATTAATTAATTAATCACTTTTATTTTTGGAGACAATATCTTGCTATGGAGCCCAGGCTGGTCTTGAACTCATGATTTCCCCTGTGCCAGCCTCCCAAGTGTGTGATCATAGTGTGCACCACGAACCTTAGCTTCTATATTTACTTTTTACTATCATATAAAAGTATAAGTAACTTAGTTCCATTGCTTAACCATTTCCTACTTCTCCCACTCCCTGCTCTCTCTAGTATTTTAACTTCTATGAGATTGATTGCTTTCGATTCCACATATGTGTGAGCACATATGGTTTTTATGCTTGGCTTATTTCATTTAACATGATGAGTTCTAGTTACATTCATGTTGCTGTAACTGACAAAGATTTAGTACTTCTTGAAGATGGAAATGGTGAAAGTTGACATCCTTGTCTCATCCAGGATCTTAGATAGAAAACATTCAACTTTCCTCACTCAATATAATGTTGCCTGATCAAAATTGGCCTTTATTACATTAGAATATATTCCATATATGTCTTATATATGCAGAGTTTTTGCATGCAGGGATGGTGAATCTTAGCATTTTTTTTTCAATTGATATGGCCACAGAGTTTTGATTTTCACGTTGCTGCTGTGTTTTGCTGATATTTACTGATTTACCTGTACTGAGCAGTTACTGTATCCCTGCCATGGGTCCCATTTAAGTCTTTTAAGGTGCTGTTCAATTTAGGCTCTCAGTATTTTTGAACACTTTACAGGTATGTTGATTAAGGTTGTTGGCTTATAATTCTCTTTTGCTTATTGTGTCTTTGGTTTTCTTATATTCTTCATATTAAATTACTAGTGTCTTGTACAGTTAGCTCATTTCTCATGCAATATACTTCATAGAGGAAGCGATGTATGAAAAGTGTAATAATGTTGATGAATTTCTATAAAGAAAAGGTAAAAATATTTCTGTGGAATCACTCATTGCAGCTATGGACAAAGACAAGCCAGTTATCCAGTGTTTTATCATTTTCATACTACAGCTAGCAAACATTCACAATCAGTTCTCAGATAAATTTTAATTTCAGAAAGAGTAAGTCATCTTGCTCTCCTCTATTCTTCCCCCAACTCAACGTTCCTGCTCCCTCATGTCCTCCTCACCTCTCCTCTTTTCCCCTTCTCATTATCCTAGCTCCCTCTTCCCTCCCCTCATGTTCTCAATTTGCTCAGGAGATCTTGTTCCTTTCCCCTTCTCCAGGGGACCATGTATCTCTCTTAGAGTCCTCATTGTTTCCTAGCTTATCTGGCGGTGTGGATTCTAGGGCTGGTAATCCATTGCTCTATGTCTAAAATCCATATATGAGTGAGTACATACCAAATACAGGAAGCCATTATAGGTTTAAAGAGAAATCAGGCACTAGAGAAATGTCTGGAGAGCTATAAAGATGACACCAACTAGCAATCTAAGCAACAGTGGAGAGGCTGCCTTAAATGCCCTCCCCTGATAATGAAACTGATGACTGACTTATATGACATCCTATAGTCTTCACTCAACAGCTGGTGGAAGTAGAAGCAGACACCCACAGCTAAACACTGAACTGAACTGAAATCCAGTTGCAGTGAAGGAGGAGTGATGAGCAAAGGGGTCAAGACCAGGATGGTGAAACCCATAGAAACAGCTGACCTGAACAAGGGGGAACTCTTGGTTCCCAGACTGATAGCTGGAATCCAGCATGGGACTGATCCAGACGCCATGAACGTGGGTATCAGTGAGTAGACCTCAGAAATCTATGGGGTCTTTTGGAGTATATCAATACTTATCCCTAGCATAGGAATAGACTTTGGGATCCCATTCTACACAGAGGGATAATCCCTGAGCCTAGACACAAAGGGGTGGGCCTAGACCCTCTCCCAAAGGTATGACAGACTCTTAGGACCCCCCATGGAAGGCCTCACCCTTCCTGGGGAGCAGAAAGGGTATGGGATAGATAGAGTGTTAGTTGGGGGGGCAGGGGAGGAGGGGAGGCAGAGGGAACTAGGATTGACATGTAAAATAATCTTGTTTCTAACTTTAAAAATAGAGAGAGAGAGAAAGAAAGAGTAAGTAGTTCTTTATGTTTATGCCTAAAATTGCAATTAAATTTTTTTTCTGATATTTAAATTGTCCCGCGCAATCGCCTCACCAGCAAGAACCACACAGGACATTCAGATCCTTCTGCAGTAAAGCTTTAATGCGTCTTGAGAGGAGAGCATAAGCTTACCAGAGCGGAGACCCTGAGCCAAGAATCCCGTCCCCTAATAAAGGCTGGCAACCGCCGCCTCGGACGTGTCACCCCATGATTGGCTGCAGCTCATCGGGCCATATGACGCCACGGAATAGGCAGAGATCAAGGAATGGAAAATTACCCAGCGCCTGCGCAATAATCTTGTTTACATTCGGTGCCTGCCGGATGCAGGCGCCATCTTGTAATGGAGAATGCAGGGACGGCTCCCTACATTAAATGTAGCTGGGTGTCCTGTATTTTAACTGGATGGCCTATTTACCTTGTAACTGTATTCTTACTGATGAACTTCCCATAAAATCACATTGTTTCAAGTCTGTCTTCTACACCAAACCTGGAAAACCCTCTAAACTCTAGGAGAAATTGCTACTCATTGCTCTTTTTCAAGATAGCATTTTTCAAGATGACAGTTACCGCACAGGCAAAATCAGCCCATGTCATATGTGTACAAAAGTGGTTATCTTTTAGAATTCGTACCTCTCAAGTACAGTAAGGAAATAATGTTCTTTTGGAATCAGTGACATCATCCAAAGATTTGATTCTATTAACACAAAGTTAAGGGCAGGGACAAAGATCTCACTATAAAGAAACCAACATGATCAGGTTATGTTAAACATGTCAGGGAGCACTTCCATGCTTAGTGGGAAATTTAGTCTGTAGATTTTTCTATTCTCCCTTCTGTGTGTGTGTGTGTGTGTTTGTGTATGTATATGTATATTTGTATGTGGGAATATGTTAAATGGGGTCTCTCTCACTATGTGATAATGTCTAGGCTGTCTTCAAATTAATGATTCTCCTGCCTCTGCATACTAAGTGATAGGGCTATAGATATGATGAGGAAAATTTTTTTTTGGATGCAAAAGAGATTAAACTCAGAGCTTTGTGCCTGTTAGGCAAGGACTCTACTGATGGACTCCACCCCCAAGCCCAATATATGATTTTAAATTTAATCTTAAAACTTTTAATAATTTCCTAGGGATATTTAAAAATTTAAATGACAACTGCAGTCTTCGGCTCTACACATTTAATGAAATGTAATAATAAAAATCATGAAAGCAGTTATAAATACTCTCATAAGCACAACATTATGTGTAGCGCCAGTTGTTTCTCCTTGAAGACAGTTCACGGTAGAATACTAGTACCTCTATCGTTAAAGTGATCAGAAAATCAGCTTGGAAGCAGCAGGGGATGAACAGATAAACTGCCATGGAAGGAACTCATTTAAGCACTGTTGTTTTTAATGAGAACCCACTTATAAAAATTTACATTTAAGTTGGCTATACAAAAGAACATCATTACTCCTAAAGTCAATGGGGCAAAAAAACGTTTTCAGCTAAGCTAAGAAGAATTCTATGAGCATTTTAAGTTTATATTTCATGGAACAATAGTGATTTTTAAATGAAAGCAGAAACAAGGATTACATGGAAGATAAGGCGATACTTGGACTGTGCAACCCAAGCAGAGAGTTGAGAGCCAGGGACAGTTTGTGACAATGCTGATACACCATTCTTGAGATGGACAACTTCCTCATGATTCTGCATGTGTATCCCAAAGACCTCTCTGCATTTTCTCACTGTGTGATGAAATGTGATGCCCAAGCAGAAACAGACTTGTGGGTAGTAAGATAAGTTCCTTCAAATCATTCGAAGATTCTCTTTTTAATAATCACACCTACACACAACAAGTTTTTATTTTTATTTGTTGTGTGTACTCAGGTGTATGCATGCATGTGTGTGGGACCTGACGTGCATGAGCATATGTGTGTGGGGAGGCCAGACATCAACCTTGAGTGCTGCTCTCGATTTTTGAGACGGACTCTCCCACTGATCTGGAGCTCAATTAGATCAGACTGGCTGGTCACAAGCCTTAGGACTCTGCCTGTCTGTGCACTGGAATTACAGCATAACACCATGTCCAGCCTTTAAACACGGGTTCTAGGATCTGACTCAGGTCTTCATGCTTGTACAGGAAGTAATTAACCAGCTTGCCAGCCTCTAAACTATTAAGTGAAGCATGTTACCATCAATTTTGTCCAAAGTTGTCCTGATATTTAGATGAAGAGAGAAAACTGGAGCCTGTCTCTCATTTTCAAAGGCATCTCTTTCTAACATATGGCCCCTCTTCTCTACCTCTCAAGTGATCCTAGTGTCAGCAATGACACAACTCTTAGTTCACAAATGTATAGGGCATGTTAACCTTTTTTTCTTTACAAGGTTTTCCCTTTATTATAAAATGGTGCATTTCTGGGAGAGAAACACTCTAACATGAGTTGATTGAATTATTTCCAGCTTGATGCTTTCTGGGAAACTCAGAGGAATTGATGCAATTGTACCAGTCTTTAACCAATCTTGGCTTCTTTATTACTTTAGTATTTGGGACACATTGTAAGGATGTTAATAAAGGATGAGACACATCAGAGCTCAGGCTCCAACGACTGATTCTGATGAATTCATTCAAGCAGTCTGGGAACATTTACTACTGTGGGCTTGCTGACTTCCCGAGTGCAGGTGTGCTCTAACTAGGAGGATAATCTCACTGGACAGTCAAAGTGAAGTGCATAGCCATTCCTGTTACTCAAGACAAGAGCAAAAAAGAGGCATTTCAATTTGTCTAGGATCTGTCAGTTCAGCAGAGACTCATTCATGTATTAAAAAAAATCTTATCTATTTAGTGTATGTTATGTGCCAAGTGTGTCCTAGGTTGTGACACAAAGAAGGCTTTGCTCACTTGGAATTTATAGTCTAGGTGAAAAAAATCACAGTTCTACAGCATACTTGATAAAATTTTCATATGCAATTGCATGAATTTCTTTAATACATACGTGTCTGACTGAAAAAAATACGTAGACATGCATGTGTATGTTTGGTGGTAAGTTCAATTTAATAATTGAGTAAAAGGCAAGATTTTACAGTGGGCAACTTCAGCTGGAAACACCCCTCTGGTGCAGTGAGATCTCATTCGAGATGCAGGAAAAGCAGACAGTTAAGTCAGTGTGACACTGCAAAGAACCTTTCTGAGAAAGCCTTTGTGTTTGCAGAAGAACAGAGAACTGAAGAGGCTACAGCAGCAGAACAGAAGGCTGAGAAGAGACAGGGTCTGAGAACTTGTTAGGATCGAAGTTGATTTGGTAGACCTACTAAGGGTAGGCTTTTTATGTTGCATCAATGTGCATGCACTGGATGAATATGTATCACAGAAAGGAATAATCTGGTTTGGGTTTTAAAAGTAATATGTGTGTAATGTAAAGATCAGACTGTAGCTGAACCGACATACCCACCACCCACTTTTATTTATTTATTTATTTTGTTTTTTTCAGACAGGGTTTCTTTGTGTAGCTTTGGAGCCTATCCTGGCACTTGTTCTGGAGACCAGGCTGGCCTCAGACTCACAGAAATCCGCCTGCCTCTGCCTCCCGAGTGCTGGGATTAAAGGCGTGCGCCACCAACGCCCGGCCACCACCCACTTTTGAAGCTACAGGGAATAACGTAAGTTAAAAAAAGATGCTTCCATCTGATCTTGTGCACTGTCTTTAGCAGAGTCTCACTAAATTTCTTGAGTAAGATTAACAGGATTTGCTGATGTTTGTTTTTGGGATGTGAGGAGGAGTTAATGTGACACTGTGAAGTTTGGTTTGAGAAACTAGAAGAGTAGAATGTGCTATTCCTGAGATAGGTAAGCGAGTGTGATAGCCCAGACTGGAAATCCTATCCCACTGGAGGCTGAGGTAGGGGAACCATAAGTTGGAAGGCATCCTGTGCTTTACAGTGAGGCAATACCTCAATGACCAAAAGAAAAGTTTCTTTTGTCTGTCTGTCTGTCTGTCTGTCTGTCTGTCTCTGTCTGTCTGTCTCTCTCTCTCTCTCTCACACACACACACACACACACACACACACACACACACACACACACACGAGAGAGAGAGAGAGAGAGAGAGAGAGAGAGAGAGAGAGAGAGAGAGAGAGAGAGAATATTAGTAACTACTGATGTCCCAAATCTTCTGCGGTTGTGTGACAACTCTCTCTCCTTGGACATTAGTAGAAATATTTTCAGAAGATTGAGCTCCTCCAGTATCTCATGATGTTACTTCTTGAACATTTTTCACACTTGTTAATAAACGCTTAGGTTGGCAGCAGATAAAAATGATTGGTAGAACTATTAGGGAAAGGAACACCTATAGAAGCCAAGCCATCTTGCTTGACAGGCAGAAACAATGACTCCTTAAGTGTCTTTAGGGCTGGGTAGTGGTCACAAAGCCCAGTTTAAAAGAACACTAGCCTTATGACAGCCACAGAAGGACCAGGACTTCATGAGTTATCTGCTACTGACAAGGTCCTGGGAGACTTTCTACTTCCTTTGGGTTTGAAAATCAGTATTGAATGATCACGAGCTAAAAATTAAATCAAACTTTTTCTTTTTAATTAGTATAATAGGTCATTTATTTAGTGCCTCGGAGTAGAACAACAAATCTAAAGTCACTTAGTATATTGATATTTTTTGTACTGACAGAAAAACAATTATTAAAAAACTGCATATTAGGAAAAAATACATACTAGAAAATTTAAAATAACATGTGTCTTACTTACGTTTACTGTTACTGTGATGAAACACCATGACCAAAAAGCATCTTGGGGAGGAAAGGTTTATTTCACTCACACTTCCATATAACAATTTATCATTGAAAGCAATGAGGGCAGGAAATTAGTCAGGGCAGGAACCCAGAGGCAGGAGTTGAAGCAGAGGCCATGTAGGGTTGCTGCTTACTGGCTTGCTCTACATGGCTTGCTTAACCCGCTTTCTTATAGAACCCAGCACCAACAATGAAGAGGTGGGTTCCACCTACAATGGGCTGGGCTCTCCCCAATAAATCACTAATTAAGAAAATGCGATACAGGTTTGTCCACAGCCTGGTATTATAGAGGCATTTTCTCAATGGAGTTTCCCTGCTCTCAGATGACTCTAGCTTGTGTCAAGTTGACATAAAACTAGCCAGCTCGACATGTAAAAAGAATTCTTAAAATGTATACAATGGATTATTTTATCTTAGGAACATTGTATTTTTATGTGTGGATTTTATCTAGAAAATTTCTTTGCTGAGGAAAACTATTTTTTTAAAAGACCATGATTAAATGGCAATTTAAAAGCATAGTAGTGTCCTAGAATGCAAACATTTCAAGGAATGACACAGCAATCTGTGTGACATATTTGAATTCTATGTGCTGTCTCTTATAGAATGTCTTTCTAAAGAATAATCCTATCGTCTCAGATGTTTCAAAGCAAATCCATGTTATTCAAGAAAATAAGCATCAAAACAAATTTCTACACTTCAGGATTAGGAAGACAAGAATATTTAGCTCACTTTCAACTTTCAGGTTTCAGACATACACCTGAAACACAGAACTTTACCTCAGCATTCCGCGACTGTCTTCTGGTGATGCTATGTGTTCTGTCCTGCAACATGAACAGTGCCAAGTCTCTCTTCTCCCATTGAAAGAAACATTCTTCTTGTACCACACTTCCCCTTTCAAACATCACTGTGATTCCATGACACCTTCCTCCTTTCTTTCACACTAGGCTACTCCTTCTTGCCACTTGCTTCATTGAGAGCTTTATGAACAAAGAATAGTGTATTCATGACTCCTTTCTTTGTTTCTGCAATGAATGTGGGTGGTATGTATCCAGTCAGCTAACTGCCTCATCTCCACAATAATAACCTTGACTCCCCAGGACTTACCAACCTCTGGGACACTCAGTTCCACAATTCCCATTTTTGTCCTTACCCTCTTCTTTGCCCCCCCTGGTGAGTTCCATTCTCCTGTCATTTTTATACCCCCAACAGAATCACCAGTATGGATACCTCTACATTTCCTTCACATGCTCCTGACTTCTTATGTGTTCCTACTTGGTGTTGATGATCTGGTTTGTTACTTTTTTCCTATCATGTTTAAATTCTTATCAACTTATCATCACATTCCATATTCTGGGAAACATGCCTATACCCATTAGGAATCCTTACTGTAAAAAGGATGTAAAACGCTTCAGAATCATGGGTAGCTCACAACCTGGGCAAGAAGACAGGGAGAACAGAGCTCAGCAAATATGTAGGCACTGAGGCAGTTTTCAAGAAAGGCTCACAGTACAGACAGATGAGGTTAGGATGCTGACACCAAAATGGGTGGACACTGTGGCTCATCTGAACAGTGATGCCACTGCTGTCTGGTCCTGATACTGCTGTTATTACCAAGGCTGTACAGTTACCAAGTAAAATACAAACAGGACTAGGCATTGTATCACTTTCTTGAGCCTCAAAGTCTTAGATGGGACCATATGCTAGGCTGAATCTTATGTAAATAGTTATATATTGGCTTTATAATAGAATAGGAGAATAAATCCTTTGTCTTTAGTAATTGGAGACAGGGGAGTGAATACCACTAACTACACAGAGTAAAAACCTTCCCCAAGTCAAAAACATATGTTTGGGAGCTAGTTGGCCAAAATACTGAGAGTTGTCTAACTTATGGAACTGTGCCAATTCTGCTGTGTTCCTCATCTCATCAGTGCTTGGGATAATTAGCACTAGTAGAGAAAGCCACATAGGCTGATGTCTATTTTCTGCATCTGAATTAGATGCTCACCCTTTTGTTATCATCCCCAGTAGTTGGTCTTTTCTTTTCTTTTTTTCTTTTTCACTTTTCTCTTTGGCTCTTTACTCTTTGGTGGTGGGGGCTGCCACCCAGTTCCCAAATAAATACACACAGAGAGATTTATTTATAAATGGCAGGCTTTGCTTGGCTTATTTCTAGACAACTTTTCTTAAATTAAATTATCCCACCTACCTTTGGCCTCTGGGCTTTTATCTTTCTATATAGCTTTCTTTACCTCTTACTCCATGGCTTTCCGTGTAGCTGGGTGGCTGGCCCCCAATATCCTCCTCTGCTCTTCATTCTCAAATCTCCTCCCAGATTTTTCCTCCTTTTTATTCTCTCTGCTTGTCAGCTTTGCCTATCCTTTCTCCTGCCTACCTTTTGGCCATTCAGCTCTTTATTAGACCAATCAGTTGTTTTAGAAAGGCAACAGAGTTAAACAAATGCAACATAAAAGAATGCAACACATCTTTGCATCATTAAAGGAATGCTCCAATGTTCCATTGCATACATAAATATAACACATCTTTAACAACAATCCCCTCTGTTAATATCTCATTCATTATCTCTCATCTCTACAGTAATAATTGCTGACTTTCTCCACCTCTGACTCTTCTAAATATCCTTCCTTTTCTTTTATTCTTAGTAATCAATCACCTTCTTTAGGAAGAGAAACAAGTTTAATCAAGTCCTTTAATTCCAGCTAGCATCCTAACAAATATCACTGGTTACAGTGACACGTTTTTCCATCCTTGTCCTCAGTCTTCTCACCTGTGTTCCACACCCTACTTCACACCATTTGAGGTTCTTTACTTTACTCACTCCCATTATAACAGGTATTTGCAAGTTCTCTTTTAACTATGCCATTATACTTATGCGTATTGATAGATTAACATGTTATGGTTGCAACTGAAAGTAAGATTTTCTTAACCAATATTATTCTAGATGCATCCATTACCCTATTCAATAAAATTCAATAGCTTTTATGGTTGTATGGTTGTTCTGAAAGACTGTCTTATTTATGGAATCATTTTAGAAGATGGAGAAATCAATTGATCAATATCTTAGTTAGCTTTATGTTACTATAACAAGATATTTAAGAAAATCGACTTGTTTCTAAAAGATTTTGTTTAGGCTGTGTTTTTTAAAGAGGGGAATGGCTCAGTGGATAAGCATTTGATGAGCAAATGTGAGGACTCAAGAGCAAATCCCTGGGGGGAAATTTTATATAAATGCACATTTGTAACCTCATGCTCCTACAGTAAGATGGAAAGTAGATAAAGAGAATCCATAGATACTAATGGGCCAGCTAGTCTGGCGTATGGAGCAGCCATCAACAGACCTTATCTCAAGCAAAGTAGGTGAGAACCAACACAAAAGTTGTCCTTTGACTTTTACATGACCACTGTGACACAAACACATATACAGTACACACACACACACTCACACACGCACACACACCTTCATGCTGGCCCATAACTGCATACATACATACATACAACAATGACGAAAGAAATGGTTTAGGACAATTAGAGCCATGACCAACTGTTGATACTACTGCTTTTGCTCATGGCAGCAACCACCTTATTGTGGAACATGTGACAAAGGATGCCTCTTCACATCAGGGTGTGTACAAAAGAGAGAAAGACACATAGTCCTCCACAATCCTACAATCTTCTTCGTGAATGTGCTCCATGGACCCAAAAAATGCCCCATTGGTCTCACTTCTACAAACATCACCACCTCCCAGGTCTTTATATAACAAATGGGCTCTGGAATGTGTATTTCATATTATATTATGATAATATTATATTATAATATTATGATAATATCAGCACTTTCAAAGCGCAATGCAAGTTGAATGTCCAAGCTCTCCAAATCTCTGGTCAGGAGGAAGAAACTATACTGAACTCACTTAAACAGAGATGAGGATCTTTCAGACACTCAACTGCCAACAAGAGTTCTTCTGACAAGCTGTGGGGCTAGCTTTTCTCTTTTTTGTGTCCTAATCTAGTATCCTCACTCAGGACAATTACCTTGTAATGAGTGCTTAATCTCCTTGTCCTATAAAGACTTCATGTTGCTCCCATAAAAATATTACATCAAAGTGATCCAGATGCACAGTTCTACTATTTTCTAGGCTAGAACCGCATTGCTGGTTCCAGTAGGTGGAAGTAGGTGCCAGCAAATGAGCATTCCTTCTGGAGACACTAGAAAAGAAGCTGTGGCTTTGGTTTTGCCAGCTTCTAAAGACTGCTTGCATTTTCTAATTCATGCTGTCTTTCCTGCAATTTAAGCAATAGCAATAAGATCGAAGGTCATTTCAATAGTAGTATGTTGAGCTTTGATTCATCTCTATCTTTCAATTTGAAGGTCCCTCGTGATAATATTAAGTTCTTGAGATAGTTCAGAATAGTCACTTCAAGGTATTTAATCATACCTACAAGACACTTGCTGACACATAAGGTCATGGCTTCATAGAATATGCTAACTAGAAAATAGATAGCATTGGGGGGGCTGTCCATACTATACTGTATTGGCTGGTTTTGTGGGTCAACTTGATGTAAGCTAGAATCATGAAATAGGAAGGAGGCTCAGTTGAGGAAATGCCTCAATGCAATCCAGCTGTAAGGCATTTTCTCAATTAGTGGCCAATGGGAGAGGGCCCAGCCCATAGTGGGTGATGCCATGCCTGGCCTGGTGGTTCTGGGTTCTACAAGAAAGCGGGTCAAGCAAGCCTTGGGAAGCAAGCCAGTAAGTCATGGCCTCTCTGTCAGCTCCTGCCTCTGGGATCCTGCCCTGTCTGAGTTCCTGTCCTGACTTTCTTCAGTGATGAACAGCAATGCTGAAGTGGAATCCAAATAAACCCTTTCTTCCTCAGCTTGCCCTTTTGGTCATGGTGTCTCTTCACATCAATAGAAACCCTAAGACACCTACACACCCTTGTGTTGTCACTGGACCCCTACCTACAGTCTTGTGGACATGTTACAGATTGGTCAGCATAGTCTAAACATGGCAGAAGTAGTTGTCTCACTAGACACTGCCATATTTTTTCCACATCTGTTGCACATAAGTGAAGAATAGACACAGAAAGGTATCATAAGGTCTGGAGAGATGACTTAGTAGTTAAGAGTACTTGCTGCTCTTCCACAGGACCTGGGTTTGATTCCCAGCACCACAAGGCAGCTCATAACTGTCTGTAACTTCCGTTCCAGAGACCTAACACCCATACACAGACATGAAGGCAGACAAAACAGCAAAGCACATAAAAATAAAATTAAATTAAATCTGTGATTGAAACTTTGACTGAGATGCTATAGGAAACTCTGTCCTCACTGCAACACTTGATACTGCCAGTCTTTTTTTACCTAGGCCATTTTCAGGAGCATGTAGTAGTGGCATAATGTAGTAGTACCACATGTTACCCTCCACTATTGATGGGAACATCTTTGAATTTTCTTCTGTGAGAAAACTATAGTTGTAAATGTTATATGTTCTATTAGATGTGCAAGTAATTTTCTAGATATATGTATTAAAACAAGTTTTTGTTTTTTAGCATATGGATTGATTGCCTATGTACCTGTGGACATGTATGTATGTATGTATGTATGTATGTATGTATGTATGTATGTGTGCATTTATTGGCAATTGAGCCTTGGTCCTTCCACATGTTAGGCAAGAGTTTTATCACTTGTCTGTATCCCAGCATCCCTTTTATTCTGCACTTTGAGATAGCATCTCACTAAGTCTAGTGCTGGCCTTGAACTCACTCTAGCCTGGATAAGGCCTGAAATTGTGATCATCCTGCCTCAGCCTCCTGAGAAGCTGTGATTATAGGTCTGTGCCTGGAGGCTGGCTGCTTTCCTCTTTAGAAGTATCTTTCAGGACAGACATTGTGTATGAAAGAGGGTTAATACACTCCAGCCTCCAATATGTTGCTTTGGTGTATTGACTATTTTGAGCTAAGTGTACTTGTGAAACAGCAAACTGAGAGAGGTTTGCCCTCAGCCTTCTTAGCTGTTAAAGGCAGATTTTTTTAATAAGAGAACTCAAGCATCAATGATTCCATTCCTCAGGAATTTTAGCAACTGGGAAACAGTGGTTCTTCTTATAGAGGAGAAGGAAAGTCATCTCTACAGCTTGTATCCAAAGGATGATGTCTCTCATGTATTCTTTAGCGAGCCTGTTAATCTTCTTCATTGGTAAGTGGCTTCTCCCTCTTACCCTATTTGGACAGTACATAGCTTTTACTTTGGGCTGCCTATTTTGGTAATCATTTACTTGGGTGACTCCCAAGTGTCTATTAAAACTAATGATTTGTGAAAACTTTTTTCTATTAGTTTACCTATTGTAAATTATTTCTTATTATTTACAGAAATAATTCTTTCAGATTATTTCTTATACCATATATCACACCTAGTGGTGTAGAGACAAAGTCCTGCTCTGCTGGGTGTTTCATGGATGACACTTTTTCTGTCATCTCTTCCAGCATCACAATGATGGTCTTAGGGCTTCTTAACAAGTATGATATATTTTGAGGTTATAGACTTACACTCATAATAGACTTGAAGGAAATGATTTTCTTGATGTAAAGTGAAGGGTAACTTTATGATTTACCATATTGATATATATTGAAAAGATGAGATTTACGTCTTTACACCTTTGCAAAGCAAAATAATAACAAATATAGAGAACCTACTCAGTCCATAGTATTTATCCATCATATACATCTTTGTAGCAATAAATTCTGTTTTCTGTAGCTTGTAATAATCCTTAAAATGAAGTCATATATGTTCTCTAATAAGCACATGTTTTTATTCTAGATCCACTGTGTTTTCTTATAATTTTAGAATCAGCCTAATTTTTTTTTAAAAAGTCTGCTTATAGTTTACTTGCATTGTACTGAGAAGATGTAGTAATTAGAGAACTATTCAGAAATATATATTCTATAAATTCATGATTATGGCATATGTTTTCATTTCTTAGGGTCATTTACTAAAGTTTGCCCTGTGTTTTAAAATCCTTATTGTAATTAATAAACTTTAATAAATATATTCTTAATCATCTCATGCTTTTTGTTGGGGCATTTTAATTTCTATTTCCAAGTTGAGTGTGGAGATACAGATTCTAGCACATGGGGGACGAGGCAAGAGGATTAATGGAAGTTTGAGGGTAATATGGGATGCATGGTGAAATTGAAGCCAGCCTGGTTTACACAGGGAAACTCTGCCTAAAACACAAAACAAAACAAAACAAAGCAACAACAAAACATCAAAAAAATAAAAAATTCCCACCAAACCTAAACAAATACTCAGTAAAATTCCTACTTGAGTTGTTTTCTTTTGTACAGAAGTTTGTATGGAAGTATCCTTGACTTTTGTTATCTTTTATCCTGTGAACGGATTCAATTCATGGTTATCTTGTATGTTCTTTGCTACTTTCTATGAGAGAGAATTATGAGTGTCATGTGCGACTCTTCAAGATTTATTTCTCATATGCATTTATCTTGCCTTTTCACATTTACTACAAATTCTAGTACAGAGTGACCGGGATGAGCATGAGCTTGCTGTTTCTGGTGTTTGGTGAGAGCATTCAGTCTTGCTTGCAATGGTGTATTACATCTGCCATAGGTTTTCATAGATGTTAAATGCTGGAGTAAGGTTTTTTCTTTCTTTTTCTCCCCTGGTTTTCGTTTCTCAGGTATTTTTCTTTCTGTGAGTGGCTCTCTTTCAGAATCTATTGAAATATTCTTTTATTTTTGTTAATTTAGTAAACTACAATGATAAATTTTCAAATGCTAAGCTAATAATGAATTCCTAGAAAAAACCCCCACTTTGTCACCTTTCCAATACCATTGTGTGAGCTGATGAAGTTACTGTGACCAGGGTCACTGAATATCTAAGTCTGTCACCTCTTTTCAGAGGGATATTATATGTTCCCCACACGTCTTCCCCATCTTGTTTTGAATTTTAACACTTTTCCATATCATGGGAATGTGACCCTATAAAATTACTTGGGGGATAGATTTTCTATGATTCATTTTTATTACCAACTTTCTCTTCTTAAAGTATTTAATAGATATTGGGAAATGCTTTTGTTCTGGAATTTTCTTTGTGGCAAAGTGAACTGAGAATAAACTAAAAATTTCTAGTAAATTCGGGGCTATTCAAAGTTCTTATTTTTTTCCTTAAGCAAACTTTGGTTGTTTTTATAGAAGGTATATATTTCCTTCATTCAAGTTGTCATATTTTATACCATACAGTAAGCTTTTATATCTTTGAGTCTGCTTTTCCTGTCTGCATTATTTCTTTTGTTGATATGTGTTTGTCATTGATAATATTTTTGTTCACATCATCAGTGATATCTCCGAGATCAGCCAGAAGTTAGCTAAATTTGTGGAAGAATGTGGAAAGGACAATGGAGCAGGGAACCACTGAGCCTTTCCTGAAAAGCTCGTGATTCCCCAGGTATTTGTGAGCCCTTCTCCATTGCACCTCACTCCATTTTCTAAATTTCTCCTCGAGAAGATATTTGCACAGAATCCACAGAGGTTTCAAACTGCAGCAAAGCAGATGGTATACATGGAGCTGTAGATTGTCAAAGGTTACAACATGTGCCACTGAGATTCACATGTCAAGAAAGGCTGTTCCAGATGTTTCTCTGAATAAAACAACAGGTTCACAAGAAGGGATGAGGAATGGGAATGAATGACGGCTCATTAGGTAAAGCATGAGATTGATTCAGTAGTTGACTGGGGCACAAAGGTTTCCCACCACCAAGGCTGGAACATTTGTGGAACTGTGTGCAGAGTTTTTATACTAGTGTTTCATTTTCTTCAAGGTCCAGATGAACATTCTATGTGAAGACTGGCCTCTGTCCTCTGAAGCATTCTTCACTTTTCTTCATGGTATACATCTTAGGGTATCTTCAGCACATGTAATCCTACTGTGACTTCTGCTTCATTGAGGTCCCACACTCCATCTGGTAATGGCATATCCTCAAGCCTCAGGACACTTTCCTTGCCTTTGCGTCCATCTAGAGTCCCTAGGATTACCATGCATATTCCTACCTGTTTCCCTCATCCCCAGAACTCTGCTCTGCTGTCTCCTGTGCCTCAACTTCCCAAGCTTAGTTTTTACCCCTTTCACTCATTTAAATAATTATGTTCTACTTGGTATCTTCTCTATGAACTGAAGGCTGGACTAGGCCCATATCCAGGGGCAATATATGACTCACCAGCTTGTTCTAGCTGTCTGTCTGTCTATTTGTGTCTCTCAGTTGTTTTGGGTTATTTTGTCTTTTGTTCAGTTATTTTTTTTCTGAAAGGGCCAGTTGAATATTACAGCTCCATCTTAGAGGATTTACATTCTCCAAATCATTCCAGGTAATGGTATGAGATGGGGGTTTAGCTTCCTTTGTTTGTAAACAGTGCACACAATTGTAAAAATGCTGTTTAAAGTCTTTACACAATTACATCAAACACCATTTTTATCATATAAGTTTCTTAAATATTCTTGTACCTAATTCTTGAGTTATTGTCCTTTTCCAATTTTGTATTTGCTTATACTTGAGTAAGTTTTGGGTAATTTCAAGAAAAATTTTCTTCAATCTGATGTGTAGAATAAACTTAATTTTGTCAAGTTAACAGTAGGATGTTGTTTAGATATAGACAAGTATGTCTAAGAGGGATCATACTTATGATGCAATTTATAATACAGAGTCGCTGTAGCAAGACAGCTAAATTAATCAACGTGATAACAGAGAAATAGATGTATACAGATGTGTATACCTGACTTTTGTCAGTGCTAGGAAAATATTTCAATGTTGAGGAAGTGTTTTTAACTAACAACCTGTGAGCATGTAGCACCAGTGGACTAGGAACAACATAGTAAAGGGCAATTGTCCAAATTGTTCAAGGCAGACCATTGGTATAAAACATAAGGCAAGATAATATAGTGGGAGCTCTTTATGAGCTAGGATTAGGTAAATGCTTCCTAGATAAAATATAAAAAGTGTACTCCATGAAAAATACAGATAAGTTATGCTTATCCAAATTTTTAAAATGTTTACTGTGCAAATAATATTTTATTCCTGTAAGGTGGGATAAAAGTAGTTGACTGGGAGAGTCTATTAATAAATCATATGGATAAGAAATAAAAGCTGTTATTTATTATTTACTTTTTTCAGAATTTCATATATCAGTAATGAATAATATATTCACATCATTTCTGCACCTTCCTCCTTCCAACTCCTCCTGTGTTCAACTCCATCTCAAATACATGACCTTTTTTCTTTAATTACTATTGTTTCACTCTCTCTCTCTTTTTGTCTCTCTCTTTCTCTCTCTCTGTCTCTCTCTCTCTCTCTCTCTCACACACAAATATATAAATACATCCTGCTGAGTTCATTTAGCGTTACTTTTATATACATGATTTCAAGGCTGACTGTATGGTATTGAATAGCTAGTTATGGGGATTTTGGAAGCTAATCCCTGTGGAAGACTAATTCTTCCTCTCTCAGCAATCAGTCTGTAGTTCCCCATCTACAGACAGGGCCCAGAGAGATTACTCTCTTTCATGTTAGCAGGTCTATTGATGTTGTCATTGTTTGGGTCTTGTTTAATCAAAACCATATTATTGCAGTATTCTGGACATAGCTTTTCTGTTATTCTAGGAGACAAAATCTACAGCAGTTGTATATCTTTAACTGGTTCTTACAATCTTTCCATGGCCTATTTTGCAGTGTTCCTTGAGCTGTAGGTGCAGGAGTTGTGTTGTAGATGTATCCATTGGGGCTAGGCACCCTACAATCAGTTCTTCTCTGCAATTTGACCAGCTGTGGTTTTCTATGATGGTCTCTGTTTGCTGCAAAGGGAAGTTTCTTTGATGTATCTCTTTGTTTTAGCTATTATTACTATGTGTATATGAATTTAGAGCTGGCAACCTCAGATAGGATAACTTTCCAGGGGGCTCATCACTGCAGATGACTGAATCCTCTTCTATCAGCAGCCATTAACTATTTAGAGTTCTTCATCTATGATTGGGGCCTTGGGAGATTTCCCCCACCTATGTTGTCACATGAACTGCCATTGTCATTATATTGATCTTGCTTAGATTACCACAATGCTCAGATTTGATTGATATAGCTTCTGTGTCATATATAGAAGATATTATCTCATAGCAGATATCCTGTTCCTCATAACTCAAACAAGAATTTAAAAATCTGATTAGAAAATGTATAAAAATTCTGAGAAAATGGTGGCCCACAGAATGGGAGATCTTCCCCAACCTATAACTGACAGAGGGCCGATTTCCAAAATATAGAAAGAACTAAAGAAGGTAGTCCCCAAAACACCACTATTTTCACTTTAATAGAGGACTTTCACACTGTAATTACTCCAAGTTTAATACTGTGTCTGTCACTCAGTGGATGAATGAAAAATATCTCTTGCATGTTATAACTTGGCATTGGAGAATGAAAGATGGGACCAATATTAGAGACCTTGAGTATTTGTAGCATTAAAAGAGCTAAATGAATTCCTGATAAAATTATACCATGCTTACCTTCTCAAGCTCTTTATTTCATACTGGATAGTCACTTGTGTACTTGTTTCAGTGATCTTCATGCTCAGGAGAGTTTAATCCACCTGTTCTCACTGTTCATTATTCCCACTGATCCTCCTGCATTTTCCATTTAGGGCCAGATTTTATCCAATTCAAGGCCGGCATGGTCACTCCACTTTATCCCATGAAAGGCCTTCCACTGTTTCCACTAGCCAGCTGGCATTGCTCATAGCCCTTTGCATCCCAAATGGGCCATCTTAGGTTCCAGCTTCCTTAGATGTTGCTCATGGTACCAGATTCTCTTGATGAGACAAAGACTACTTGTCTTGACCAGTGGTGGCAGGATTCCTGGTCCTATTATGAGTCACTAAGCAGAGAGTTTTGAAGTGGTAAGACAAGTTGGCTCTAGAAAACTTGTAAAAACTAAATGCTAAAAACAAATGGGAAAATTATTTCTATGTAACATAATATTTTAATACGAAACAATGGCATTTTAGTTGCTAACATAATACTATGCTTTCAGATATATCTTAAGTATATAAATTAAATCTCCACATCAATAGGGTCCCACATAATGCAAAGCACATTTTATCCTTAGGTCTTTCCTCTAGAGTATGGTAATGCTGTCTTTCACAAAGGCATTGTGTGTCATATGTTTATAACAATTATTTTTGGGAATAATAGTTTCTTCTGATTTAATGTAAGAACTTTATTAAAGTTAGATTAGCCACAACATTTGAATTATATACCATTGGTCATAAAATATTTACTAAGCACAGTACTTGATTTGAATTAGCACAAGTTTCAACAATGGGCATGTGATGTCTGCTGCAGACACCTGTATGGGAATAGACTAAAAAAAAGATAGCCAACTAATAATTCACAGCAAGTTGAGCTTCTACATGGCCTTACAGCACCATACCCACTGTTGAGTTTTAAAATTTGCAGAAAGTGGCATAATTACATTTGTCTTCCTTTTTATTGTCCTGTTGTTTGTAGCCAGTGGTACAGAATTTTTATCTTTGTTTTGTCAGGTACTGACATCGGAGACTCCAGCGTACTTATTTATTCATGATTTTATATGTAAGTGATAATATAAAAATTACAAGTGAACTGAACATCCGGTTTGGAAAATAGATACCCAATGGCCTGGCTCTTCATATTTCTCTTCTCCACTTTCATTGCTTTTCTGAATCATATATAGGTATTTTTCTTGCCTTTAAAAATATGACTTGAGGGGCCCAGGGAGATATCTCAATGGGAAAAAGTCACACATGGTGTTAAGGAGATTGCTTGCTGCAGAAGAGTAAGGATGTGAGCTCAGATCCTACAAACCCATATGCATTGTGGGTAGGTATATCAGCCTGCCTATGTGTCCAGCCTTGGAAGACTGAAACAGGGTAGTCACAGAGCTTGCCAGTTATCAAGTCTAGTCATGTTGGTGAGTCTGAGCTTAATTGAGAGATTCTTCCTCAACCAATAAGGTGAAGATTGATTGATGGAAGGTAATTCCCAACCTTGGCCTTCCATCTCCATGTCTACCCACATACAGATGTACTCTCCCACACATGCACACATAGGTGCATAACACACAAACACACGAAAAAAAAAACAAGAAAATGCAAATGTAGCTTTGTAACCCCAGCATTTGGAGGCAGAAATGGGTGGGTTCCAAGAGCTCTCTGAACAGACAGATCAGCTGAAATGGGGAATTTTAGGTTCATGCTCGATCATTTCTCCAAATGATGTGGAGAGCAAGAGAGGGAGACATTTGGTCTCTTCTGATTTCCACATTAATACACAGATACACATTTTTTGTATGCATGTGCCATACACACAAGCAACATATAAAACACACAGAGAAGAAAATACAATGGTGCTATTTATCCTTTAAAAGTATATTGTCTTAATATTTTTCCATTTTTATTTAAATTAGAAACAAGATTGTCTTACATGTCAATCCCAGTTCCCTCTCCCTCCCCTCCTTCCCTGTCCCCCACTAACACCCTATCCTATCCTCTTTCTGCTCCCCAGGGAGGGTGAGGCCTTCCATGGTGGATCATCAGAGTCTCTCATATCCTTTGGGATAGGGCCTAGGCCCTCTCCTGTGTGTCTAGGCTCAGGGAGTATCCCTCTATATGGGATGGGCTCCCAAAGTCCATTCCTATGCTAGGGATAAGTACTAATCTACTACAAGAGGCCCCATAGATTTCCAAGGCTCTCCTCACTGACACCCACTTTCATGGGGTCTGGAACAGTCCCATGCTGGTTTTCCTGACTATCAGTCTGGGGACCATAAGATCTCCTTTGTTCAGGTCAGCTGTTTCTGTGGGTTTCACCACTCTGGTCTTGACCACTTTGCTCATTACTACTCCTTCTCTGCAACTGTATTCCAGTTCAGTTCAGTGGTTAGCTGTGGGTGTCAGCTTCTACTTCCATCAGCTGCTGGATGAAGACTCTGGGATGGCATATAAGTCAGTCATCAATCTCATTATCAGGGGAGGGCATTTAAGGTAGCCTCTCCTCTGTTGCTCAGATTGTTAGTTGGTGTCATCCTTGTAGTTCTCCAGACATTTCCCTAGTGCCTGATTTCTCTTTAAACCTATAATGGCTCCCTCTATTATGGCACCTATTACCTTGTTCTCCTCTACTCTTCCCTCAACTCAACCTTCCTGCTCGCTCATGTCCTCTTCACACCTCCTCTTCTCATTCTCCTAGCTCCCTCTCCCCTCCTCCATATGCTCCCAATTTGCTCAGAAGATCTTGTCCCTTTCCCCTTCTCCAGAGGACCATGTATGTCCTTCTTGTTTCCTAGTGTCTCTGGTGGTGTAGACTGTAGGCTGGTAATCCTTTGCTCTATGTCTAAAATCCATATATGAGTGAGTACAGACCATGTCCTTCTTTCTTTTTCTTTTTTGACTGGGTTACCTTGCTCAGAATGGTTTCTTCTAGTTTCATCCATTTGCCTGCGAATTTCAAGATTCCATTGTTGTTTTGTTTTGTTTTTCTGCTGAGCAGTACTCTGTTATGTAAATGTACCTCATTTTCTCTATCCATTCTTCAGTTGAGGGGCATCGAGGTTGCTTCCAGGTTCTGACTACTACAAATAATGCTTCTATGAACATGGCTGAACAAATGTCCTTGTTGTATGAATATACAAGCTTCATAGACTTTAAAAAAACAATACTCAACTTTATATAGAGAAACAAAAGATCCAGGATAGCCCAAACAACCTGTACAATAAAGGAACTTCTGGAGGCATCTCCATCCATGACATCAAGTTCTATTATTGATCTATAGTCCTGAAAACAGCTTGGTATTGGCACAAAAATAGGCAGGTAGACCAATGAAATTGAATTGAAAACCCTGATATTAACCCACATACCTACCTATACCTGATTTTTGACAAAGAAGCTAATGTTATACAATGGAAAAAAGAAAGCATCTTCAACAAATGATGCTGGCATAACTGGAGGCTGGCACATAGAAGACTGCAGATAGATCCATGTCTATTGCCATGCACAAAACTTAAGTCCAAATGGATCAAAGACCTCAACATAAATCCAGCCACAGTGAACCCATTAGAAGAGAAAGTGGGAAGTACATGCAACCACTTCCTGAACATAACACCAGTAACATAGACACTGAGATTGACAATTAATAAATGGGACCTCCTGAAACTGAGAAGCTTCTGTAAGGCAAAGGACACACTCAACAAGACGGCAGCCCATAGAATGGGAAAAGTTCGTCACCAACTGCACATCTGATAAAGGGCTGATTTCTAAAAGATACAGAGAACCCAAGAATCTAGCCACCAAAATACCAAACAATCCAATGAAAAAGTGGTGTACAGAACTAAATAGAGAATTCTCAATAGAGGAATCTAAAATGGCTGAAAGACACTTAAGACATGCTCAGCATCCTTAGCCATCAGGGAAATGCAAATCAAAACAACTCTGAGATACCATCTTGCTCCTGTCAGAATGGCTAATTCAAAAACACCAATGACAGTTTATGTTGGAGAGGATGTGGAGAAAGGGGAACACTCCTCCACTGCTGGTGGGAATGCCAATTCATACAGACACTTTGGAAATCAGTATGGCGATTCCTCAGGAAAATGGAAGTCAGTCTACCACAAGATCCAGCAATTCCATTCTTAGGTGTACACTATTGTCTTAATCTTTGTGTGAACATCACAGAGTGATTTAACTTTCCACTTAGGAAGATTTCTTGTTGTTTCCCAAGCTGAGCAAGATGTTGCCAACAACATTGACAGGATGCTTGTACTGGGTTACATGTGTTAATATGAGGAAAAATCCATCCATTTTTAAATAGGACAAGCATTTCTCATGTTTAGTTAAAACAGATAAATGAATAAATAAACAAAAAGATTAGAGTTGTGAACAGATTTGACAATTTTGAAAGAAAGTGTTGTCCAAATGCTATTTTCTCATATGATGGATGGTAGTTTGAACAGGCAATTTGGAAATGAATTAATTAATTGTTTGTTTGTTTTTGATACAAGCTCTCACTCTGTATACCAGGCTGACCAGGCTGGCTCAAAACTTTCCAGGTAGCCCAGGATGGTCTGGAATTCATATAAACCCATGGATTTATGCATCCATGAACCAATATGCCTTGTCCCTTAAAAATCGAAGCTTTCTTTCTTTCTTTCTTTCTTTTTTGATTTTGGAGAGAGGGTTTCTCTGTGTAGCTTTGGAGCCTATCCTGGCACTTGCTATGTAGACCAGGCTGGCCAGGAACTCACAGAGATTTGTATGCCTCTGCCTCCTGAGTGCTGGGATTAAAGGAGTGAACCACCAACGCCCGGCAAGCTAGTCCTTTTGTCTTAAGCCATGTTACTCATCTATGGTGTGAGTGTTGAAAAGCAGTATCAGTTTGCTTTTTTTTTTTCCCTTTTCTTTCGGTGATCAGGTGGTGGTTGATGCTTCCTGAAGGTAGTAGACTCCTTGCTTCTCTGGCCTTCTGTTGAGGACTTTTCCTTAAGGTTGCATTTGTAATTTATTACTTTACCACAAGGGTGCACTAAAAAGCCCTCATAAACACAAGAATGAGTTACTTAATTTGTTGGAACTCATTCACCTGGAGCAGTAAATGTTTTATTGGATTCACTTGATGGTGTTCACAAAAAAATTTTCTAGATTGTTAGAGACAACATACATGAGTGGAAATATATTTTCCTCTTAAATAAAACACAACTGATAATCAACCTGATTTAGAGTCTTTAAAACTATACAGTTTATTTTAGGCATGAAAATGAATTTATATAGGAAGTTTTTTTTGTTTTTTGTTTTTTTTTTTTTAAAAAAAACCTCTTTGGCAGTTAAAAAAATTTCTCTTCGGGAGAAATAATGATATAATTGGTGCAGATGTTCCAGTCTTAACCGTAAAACTTTACGTGGCAGCATTATGACAAATTTTTTTCATTATTAGGATTACTAAGTAAAGTTATGCTTTGGGTTTTTAATGAGTCATATAAACAAGAAAAGAAACCTCAGACACTACATTCAACAGTCAAAACTACTGGAAGTGAGTAAATTACTTTCCACAAGACAATCAAAACCCAATGCTCAAATTTAATTACCTACATATGCTAGAAACACATTACCTCTTTTATCTTTTTGATGAAACATGGCAGCCATTTTGCATTCCAGAACTTTAGAAAATTTGGTGCAACTATGACATCTTTGTATTTTCCACTGAGCATATTTTGATCACTGTTTGTCAGGCTCCATGATAGACCTAGCAAAATAAGAGACAAAGGCTCTTTTTAAGTCTTCTCTGGATGACAGGGGAGATGGAGTTAACCACAAAGTCACCAGAGGGGCAAAGTTTGCTTCAATGTTCATTGGAGAATTTTCATTTGTAGACTGGATGGGTGGAATGGCGGGAAATACTAGGGTGTTTTAAAGTTAGGTCATGGGGTGGGTATACTTCTCTTGTATTTTAGTCTCAGCTCAATCACCAAGACCCCAAGACTTGAGAAGATCTAGTTTTCTCATTTGTAAAATAAGTTAGAAGAAATGACCTTTGAGCTGTCTTTGTGCTTCACAATGTTGATTCCATTTGCATTTCTGTATAGTTGACAGAGTGCTCCACTAAAATCCAAGAGGAATGGGTTACAAATTGAACATTTTTTAGCAACGGGACAATACATATATTGTGAGCTTTTAATTTTGAATATAAAGACATCATTCATTTTCACAGTTTAATTCAACAATGGCATCTTGCCAATATGATAGGCCTAAAATGACCCCTGGCACACAAAAATCTCTGAATACCACACCACTGCTATTCATCACAGGGAATTTCTTGATAGGCCAGTTAGCTTGGAAATGGAAAAATAGGCAGTAACAGTTCCAAGAAATGACATTTATTATTGAAGCCTAATAGTGTGGGGTTTCATTGAGAACTTCCTTTTTTTTCCCCACTGTACCTTTCTTTGTCTCAATTTTTCATTTCAATACTGTTTCAAAACTGTGGTCAATAGCTGGTGCTTGAAACAAAATTGTATAATACAGGTCCATGTATTTCTCATGCAGTTTTAGCAATTATTTTTGCATATTGAATCTCTACCACTAGATACCATCTACTCTCACCCCAGGTGAAAATGCACTCAAAGTGATCAAAACCCTTGGCAAAACAGCCCCTCACTTCTTCCTACTCCCTGAGTGGCTTGTGGTTGAATTCTTTCCTCCAGTGAGCCGAGGCTGTGGAATGAGTACAAGCATGGTTTGTGAGTTGGGATTCCAGAATACTCAGTCACATTGCTTCTAAATGTGCTTCATTATAGTGTAGGCCTAATCACGAATGGAACATTTACATTTGTAATGTGTTGTTGCTGCCCATGCCTGGTTTTGTCACTCAGTAAATTGAAGAGGACACAGCACTTGGCATGCACTTCAGAGATATGATCGAACATTCCCTGTTTATCAGGGCCCAGTGGACCACCAGATGATAATTTGTTTTTTTTGTTTTTTTTTCAAAAGGCATATAATTCTTTGGTGGAGTGGTATGATTTTTTTTGCTCTGGATTTCAAGTACCTACATTGTAGGCTACCTACTTAGAATTAGAACAAATTCTTCACTTAAAAAAAAAAACACTAATAAGCTATGTTGACTTGTATATAGATCTAACAGCGGACTCCTCACCCCATAAAGCTTGCTTCACGTCCTCTTCCTAGAACACAATGTGGGGAGATGATGTCTCGGTATTCTGACACAAGGAACAAGATACAGTAATTTACCTTTTAACTTGAAAGGGTTCTGCATTGCTCCTACTTATCAGACTTCCTAAAACATTCCTGTTATAGAGGTGTCTGAATTTTTATGAGTTCACACATGTCACATTTTCCGTGGGTCCCAGGATCTCCATGGTACTTTTTCCTCTTCGTGCCAAGTCAGTGGCCAATGCATATGCAGGCAGCTTGCTTGGAATTCAAACTTGGGGCTTTATTACTACATGGAGCTGTGGTGTAAACCGAGATCTGAGGCTTAACTGTGATTCTATGCTTCAGAACTCCCATGTGTATGCAGACTTATTCTCTTCCCTTTTCCTGACTGTGATCCAAACATGTATGCATGACCACATGTATGTTCATTCAGTGTACTACAAAATGTTCTCTGAGCAAAAGCATCAGGCTTGGCAGGACAGCTGTAGTTAGGCTTCTGGATCTTTAAGCTTATGTATCAAAGATTCAGAATCTATTTATTTGTATATGGGGATGTATTGACACACACATTTATGAATGTTTCAACATTTTTGTATATTTGTATGTGTTTACATAAATTATATATAATATGTATATGATATGAATCAGTACCACTGGGCACTTTCTCCTGTCCTCTAGCCAAGCCATGCCTCAAATTCCATTTTGTCTGTGATCATCTCTTTTAACTATTAGATGAACGTTTAGATGGGACAAGAGAGAGAGAGAGAGAGAGAGAGAGAGAGAGAGAGAGAGAGAGAGAGGGAACATTCAACAGCCAGGTATGTCTGCTATGGTCTGAAAGAATGGTGCAGTGGTCTTTATCTGGAGCTCCTTTTTGTATCTGACTTACTGCCTCACCATCTGTCCCTACTCTAAAATGAAGCCCATGACGATTCTGTGTGTCTTTGATGACCAGTGAGCACCCAAATCCTTTTATTAGTGCTCAAAGTGTCTGGTTATTTCTAGTGTCCAGAGATATGAGACCAGAGATGATATCCACAATCATGGTGTTCCTGGAGAGACCAAGAGGTATCAGATGTCACAGTGATGCAGGATCTTCTTGATGAATCCATTTCTTTGTGTTCTTATAGATTTGGAATTGATTCCAGGAATCAAATTGCTGGATAAAAAACACATATATGATTGGCTAAATATTTTCTGACACCTGTTCAGATTTTATTACTTTCTTCTCCCACAGCAATATCTGAGAACACCTTTTCCTAAACTTGCCAAGAAGAATGTGGCCAAATTTAGAATTTTATAGGTGAAAATTTCTCAGCATAAGTTTAGTTTGCACTTTTCTTATCACAAATGGGGAATGTTTGTGTTTTATGGTTGACTTCTTGATTTGCATTTTCCTCTTTGTCTATAATCCTAAGAATTTTCTCTTTTTATTTTGAGACAGGCTCCCATGTAGTTCAGGCTTTTGTCAGTCTTGCTATGTATCCAAGGATGACCTTCAGCACCAAATCCTGCTACCTTCCCCTGGCTTCCTAGAATGTGTTTACAGTCCTTTTGGATTGGCTTTCTTTCATAATTTTAGAAATATATTATATTTTTTACAGTATGAACAACTTTCTGTGGTAAAGATTTGTGATTGTTTGCCATTCAGTAATTTCTTGCTTTTCTAATAACTTTGTTGTTATATGTATTTCACATAACAAAATGTACCAAAGTTTTTCTTCATGGCTTTTGTTATTTGAGCTATAGCATAGAAGAGTCTTTAACCTCAAGTAACACTGCACTTTAGGCATGGGCTAGCTCATGAAGTTATTTATGTAATAATTACTAGATCCATTCTGGGTGTGTGTATGTGTTTGTGAATGTGTGTATGTGTTTGTGTGTGTGTGTGTGTGTGTGTGTGTGTCTGTGTCTGTGTCTGGGGTGGTTTCCTCACTTTCCTCTCCACCTAGTTTTTTTGACACAGCCTCTTAGTGACCTGAAGTTCTGTTTAATCCAGACTAGCTGGTGACTGAATCTGGAATCTGTAAGGTCCACCTGTCTCCACTCCCCAGGTATAACTATGTCTGGAGTTTTGTCTTTTTAATGTGGATTTGGGCATCTGAACTCAGGTCCTCATGCTTGCATAGCAAGCACCTCACCCATTAAGCAATCCCCCCCCGCCCCCCCCCCCCCCCCGTCTCTTCCCTTCAGACATCAAGTGGGTGGACCCATTAACTCTGAACCACTATCTGATGCATAGTATTAAAAATGGGCCCCCTCCTGTTATGTGGCTATGCCTATACCATGTTTACAACCTCTCGTTTTCTCTCTACTCATATGAGATGCTACTTACTTTTATCGTGCATGTTCCTGTAACAGTTAATTGTACACATGCATTTTAATTTCATGTCCTTTACCTATCTGCTTATTTGAGCATTACCATTTTAATTACAGAAGCTTTTAATATACTTTAATATAGGGGGGTGCTAGTTCTCTCAGACATTAATCTTTTCTGTTCAGACCTTTATGTCACTTTTTATTCACTCTGAAATTAACTTTATAATAATCCTTTGTAGCTCAAGGAAAAATTCCATAATGACATTTCTGCAGCATTTCCCTTAAATGTATAAATTAGTTAAAGGAAACTGATGTCTTTTGGGCATTAGACCTTCCTCTTAATGTATGACCTATCCTTTGACCTTCCTTTCCAAGTCTACCAATGTATCATTAGTGGTTTTCATGTTGGTTTTGGATTGCTTCTTGTTAAGTTTACTACTGGGTTGTATACATGTGGGGTGCTGAGGAAGCCTTGAGTGAAGGCGTGAAGAGTGGATGAATTACAGAGTGAATGTGCACTGCTTGACATGGGCACAGCCATGTCAATGACTGATGCCTCAGACCCATGGTAATGGCAGAGCCTTCCCCATATGGGTTCAGCCAGAATTGGCAAAGCCTTTCTCTGTTCCAATGTGAATGTTGACAGTGTGTGCAAAGGCTAACTGTTTCAGCTTCCTCCTCCAGACGTCTACAGCCTGATAGTCTCTCCTACAGAGACCTCCTACTGTGTTGTACATAACAAACTCCATGAGGTTCCTAGATGTGTTCCTATGGAGCAAACACAACCCTCCCCTCCCCCACCCATGTGTCTGTTCTTCATTTCCTTGTCATCTGCAGTCAGGTTTCCCAGACCCAGTGGCCTTAAACATGGCACAGATGTATATTAACCTAGCTGTGTATGTAACCGGTCAACTTACAAATGTACACACATCTGCTGTCATAAGTGGGGTTTTAGTTGGTGTTTTGTTTGCACACGAAAAGACTATTTATATTGATTTTAACCTACTACCCCAGTACATTATCTTATGGAAGTAATTTACATATTATTTAAAATTTTCATATAAATAGGATTATTTCACTTGTAAAAACAACAAAATTCCTCCCTTCCCTCTCAACACTATGTTTTTAAGCTCTTCCTTTTTAAAGTAATTAATTATTATTTGTGTATGTTGATATTTTACCTGCATGTGTGTCTATATGAGGATGTCAGATCTTGGAGTTACAGACAATGTTAGCTGCCATGTGGGAGCTGGGAACTGAACCTGGGTCTGCTGGAATTGTGGTCAGCGCTCTTAACCCATGAGCCATTTCTGCAGCCCCCTAAGCTCTTCCTTTTGTTATTCACCAGTATCTTCAATAAGAAGATTGAATAATGCTTGTTGTTTATGGCACATACCTTTAATCCCAGCACTTGGGAGCCTGAGGCAGATAGATCTCTCTGAGTTCCAGGCCAGCCTGGTCTACAAAGCAAGCACAGTGAGTACTACAAAGAGAAACCTGTCTCAAAAAAACAAAAAAGAAAACAAAACAAAAACGATTGAATAATAATGGACTTAAATGGAATATTTTGTTTTTGATGGGACCTTGCTTCTTAGCCTAGGTTGATCTTGAAGTCAGACTATGTCTCAGGCTGATCTTGACCTTGTGAAGGTCCTCCCACCTAACCCTAGTGCTGGGATTAGAGACATGTATTGCCATACCTACCTCAGTTTTGGTTTTGTTCTTGTTAAAGAACTGGCTACAGCAGGGGTGCCTCTGATGGTTTTCATTAGAAAAGATGTTGACTTGTTTTGTTGTTCTTGTTAGCCAAGGAGGGACTGCTTCATTATCAAGGGTGTTTCAATAGTTGTGTTTTCCTGGTTTTTTTTGTTTTTGGTTTTTTTTTTTTATAAGATATTGTGTTGAATTTGCTAAGTAATTTTTCTACAACTATGAAAATGAGCTAGTGTTTTATTTCCTTAGTATACAGGGTGTGAAGATGCTGTGCACATTTCCATAAAATGGAACTTAAAGTTAAAAGCTGTACTACTTACTACTGCTATTATTATTGCTCTCTGTTTAAAATAGAATGTCAAGTGGTCTACGTTGTTCTCAAAGTTGAGATAACTCTGCCTCTGCCTCCCAAGTGGAGGAAGGTGAGCATCATGTTTGGCTCCTTCCAGTTTTTTGTGCCTATATATTTGTATACTTTTCCTTAGTTTTTTTCTACATTATCTGCCACAATTTAATAAATATACATTAACCTCAAATTAATGTAGAATTTTGTCTATGGTAATGGAATATGTTACTTTGAGTGTTCTGTTTTTAGAGAACTCTTTAAAAAGATGAAGAAGACTATATGTATAATTAATACAAATTATGTTAGTTGTAATTGCTCCTTTTCTTGCCACTGTGAAAGAACACTGTCAGAACCAAGGGAGAAAAATTTTATCTTGGCTTACAGTTTCGGAGGTTCTCCTTAGTCTACTGTGGTGGGAGGAGAGCAGCAAAGCAAAGCAGCCCACAAAAGCAGCCCACATCGTGGCTGTCAGGAAGCAGAAACAAAGGGAGATATAATAATATGTTACAATCTGGTACCTAAGAACATGACCCAGTGACATACTTCCTCCAATTGTGTCTATCTCCTATGTGATAGTCTCAAAGAAACAACAAACAACAGCTCCCCATCCACCCCCGAAGCATTTACTAGCATCTAGAATTCTTTTATTCTCTTTACATAGCCTTTTGTTCAGTATGAGCCCTCAACAATGGGAAGGTGTCTGGTAACACTGGATAAATACAGGTCTTCCTTCTGTACAGATTTAAATCGTACACTGTCCGGAAAACTCTTCCACACCTTTGCAGGCATTAATTCTAGTATCACTCTGCCCTCAAACTAACCTGTAACTCACTAACTATGTAAGGCAGAGTGGCCTTCAACACTTGGCCATCCTCTTACTTCAACCTCCTACATGCTGGTGTCACAGCAGTGAACCACTCTCATTGGCTTAGTAAACTCTGCTTTATGGGGATAATATATAGCTCAATAGCAACTTCATCATTGCACTTTGCCTCTATCTTCCCCAGAACTGGATTCTGGCCTACTATATTTCATATTCAGATCAAATTTTGCATCTCTCTGTTCATTCTATCAAGTTATAGATAGTGCGAGGCTGTTTCTGTGTTATCATTACAAATAGGGCAGAGAAACAAGCAATACAATACCAATTCGGCACTTTATGGGGCCCCTGGTAGTGAATCAGTTTTTGCCCCATGGCATAAGAAGGGACTTTGGGAGCCCATCCCACGTGGAGGGATGTTCTCTCAGCCTGGACATATGGGGGAGGGCCCAGGCCCTGCCCAGGATGATATGACAGTCTTTGGGGAGCCCCCATGAAGGGCCTCACCCCTCCTGGGGAACAGAGGGGGGATGACATGAGGGGCTGGTGGAGAGTTGGGGGGAGGGAAGGGAGAGGGAGAAGGGATTGCCATGTGAAGCAGCCTTGTTTCTAATTTGAACTAATAAAAAAATAATATCTTGGGAAAAAAAGAAAATATGGACAAGATGAGAAGCCTCTTGAATTTTGTTTAAAATTATGTTTTATATAATGTAAAAACTAAGCAATAAAATCATGTTAAATTTATATCATTTTAAATTATATGTTAAAATAATGAAAATATCTTTAAAAACACGTAATAAATGCAAAAAATATTTGAACTTAATTAACAGTAATTTGATATTGCTTAACAACTCTTGTAACTCAGCAATTATAAAATTAAGAACTTGTAAAACTGAACTTTAACACTTAGAAATAATCACTGCATAGCAGTTATTTAAACTGTAAATTAATAGACAGAAATCATGAACACACATTACACGGTGTAACTTTTTTTTTTTTTTCCTGAGACAGGGTTTCTCTGTGTAGCTTTAGAACCTATCCTGGCACTCGCTGTGGAGACCAAGCTGGCCTCGAACTCACAGAAATCTGCCTGCCTCTGCCTCCCGAGTGCTGGGACTAAAGGTGTGTGCCACTAACACCCGGCACACTGTGTAACTTTTAAAATGTATTAATTACCTATTTTTTCCATCTTGTTTTTAAGATGGTCTTATGTAGGTCTGGCTGGCCTGAAACTCTATGTAGCTGAGGATAATCTTGAACTTCTGATTTTCCATGGAGCTTCTGCCATTTGAACCCTAGGCACTAGGATTTGCCGTCAAACCTTACCACTTCTATGAAACCAGAGCTTCATGGACTCTGCCAACTCAGCAACAAACCCAGCCCCTTGATTGAATTCTTATTCTAGTCATAGTATGCAACATTTATCACATCATCCCTCCCTTTGGTACCAATTATGATCTGGCTAAACAGTGACATGATATTAGAAAGCAATGCAAAGCACTGGAGGCTACACAGGACACAGCTATTTTAGAAAAAGAAGTGAGCAATGATGCTTCCATTTATTTGTCTTTTTCTGTCTTCCTACACATATGGGAAACAGAGAACAAATAAAAATGTGCAGTTTTATTGGGTTGGAAAAATAGAGATGAAAATACCAAGAGCAGATATGTGTAGAATAGGATGTCTCAGTGTGAAGAAAGCATACAGAAGGGATGCCCATCCCCCAATAATGCATACACATAATTTTCAACAAGAATTTCTACAGGCATAGGACAAGCCAGAATCCAGAGGTCAGAGGAAGGTAAGAAAGGAGCTTCCCAAGGCTCTGATATTTACCTCTTGTCCAGTAAGAGCAATGTTTTCCTCCCAACTTTCTCCCATCCACCTACTCTCCCTTACTTTCTATTTTAAAATATGTGTGTTTGAGTTAGTGTATATGATTCCCATGATCTTATGTGTGTATATGTTAGTGTATATGATTCCCATGATGTTATGTGTTAGTGCATATGATTTCCATGGGATTGTGTGTGTATGTGTTAGATGGACTCAGCTACACAATTGTCACCCACATTCAGAGGGCCTAGTTTGATCCCATGGAGGCTCTACAGCTGTTGGTCTAGAGTTCCTGAGTTCCCACGAGTTTGGTTCAGCTGTCTCTGTAAATTTCCCCTTCATGATCTTGGCTTCCCTGGCTCATTTAATCCCTTCTCTCTCTCTTCAGCTGGATTTCTGGAGCTCTTGGTTGTGGATCTCTGCATCTGCTTTCATCATTTACTGGATGAAGTCCAGACACCCTCTCCACTATCGCTAGGAGTCTTGGCTGTGGTCATCTTTGTGGATCCCTGGGAGTTTCCCTAGCACCAGGTTTCTCCCTAATCCCATAGTGGCTGTTTCTATCAAGATACCTCTTTCGTTGCTCTCCCACTCTGACTCTCTACAAACTTGACTATCTTGTTCCCTCATGTTCTCATCTCTCATCCCCTCCCCTTTACCATTCCTCACCCCCAGTTTCCCTAAGAAATCTCATATAATTTTTCCCAGGGTGATCCATGTGTCCCTCTTAGGGTCCTCCTTGTTACCTAACTTTTCTGGAGCTGTGGATTGTACTCTGGTTATCCTTTACATCTAGTATCTACTTATGAGTGTATACATACCATGTTTATCTTTCTGAGACTGGGTTACCACACTCAGGATGGTTTTTCTAGTTCCATCCATTTACCTGCAGATTTCATGGTGTCTTTTTTTTTTTTTTTTTTTTTTACAGCTGAGTAATACTACATTGTGTAATGGTATCATATTTTCTTTATCCATTCTTGGTTGGGTGAGGGGTATCTAGGGTGTTTCCAGGTTCTGGCTATTATGAATAATGCTGCCTTGAACATTGTTGAGCAAGTGTTTTTGTGGAATGATTGAGCATTCTTTGTGTATATGTGCAAGAGTGGTATCTCTGGGTCTTGAGACTCTTGAGTCTCCTATAGCAGAATCTCTTGTTCTTCACTGCTGCATACATCAAGCTATCTGGCCTGTGACATCAGGATTCTTCAGTTTCCACCTCCATGACAGCACTGGCATTATAGATGTTTATTACTGCATCCACTGATAATATCATTTCTGGGAATTTGAACTCTGCTCCTCATGCGTATGTGGCAAGTGCTTTATTTATCAAGCCATTTCTCTATCCAGGGTCTCATTTTTAGATCAGACTGGCTTGTATCTCTCTGTTGCCTGATTTGGCCTTAAATACCTAGAACTTCTTCAGCTTCAGTCTCCATAGAGCTGGAATTTTAGGTATGAGTCACCATGCCCAGCTATAATTTTTCATTTAAAAGGATACTAAGTCATAGGTTCCAGAACTGTGAGACAATCAGTTTCTGTGGTTTGCTCCACCCAGTTTGTTTACTTTTAAAGACAGCCTTAACTAAAACTAATGCAGTGAAGAACTTGCAGGCAGTCACGTGGAACACTGATAATAAATCATGACCAAGTGCAGTTTATCCTATGAATGCAAGGCAAAATTGATTCAACATTTTAGATCAGTCAATGTAATTTCAACACATTAATCCGAAAGAAGACAAAAATAGTGTCACCTCACCAGGAGCATTTGGCACAATTTAGCACTAATGTATGAATTTTACAAAGAAACTCTCCCAGCAAACTAAAAACACATTTGAGAAAGCATTCTTAACCTGATAGAAGACACCTGAGGAAATACACAGCCCCTGAACATATCCTCTCTTAAGTGGGGAGTAAGGAATCAATTGCTGCTGTCACCACTACTCAATACCAAAAAGAAGAGGAAGAAATAGCAGGGAATCCTAAGGCAATGAGAAGGAAAATTGGGGTCTGGGAAAATAATTTGAAAAAGATGTAACTCATAAAAAATCGTTTATTACGATATACAAAATGCTCTAAAAATCAAACAACAAGAAAGCAAATTCAATTGTAAAACAGTTCAAAGACTTTAAGGGACATCTCACCAACAATGATACATACTTAGGAAATCAGCATATGCAAAGATTCCCTATATAGTTTACATTAGAAAAATGCAAAATGAAACCATCATGACATGAGTTATATAGCTAGCTATCAGATGGCCAAGCTCCAGAACAATTTCAAATATTGATAGAGACATGGAGCGTTGGAAATTCTTAGTCACGGCTTATGGGAATGCCAAACAGTTTAGGCACTGTACAAGACAATTTGGTAGTCTCTTGAAAAATGAATCATACATCACATGATCCATTTGGTATCCACCCAAAGGGGTATAAAATTTAAGCTACACAACCTGCATACAGAGGTTTATAACAGCTGTATTTATAATTGCACAAACTTGGGAGCAACTAAGATACACGGCAGAAGGCAAGTGGATAAATGAACTGTCTTGAGTCTGGATAATAGGATGTTATCATTATAGTGAAAACATATGGGCTACCGTCCCTCACTAAGGTGTGAAGGAAAAGTCAATGCTTATTAACAGATAAGATGAGATCAGGAATGTGAGTGGTCAGGGTGGCATGGCCATAGGTCAGGCTTGATAAGCAAAAGAAGCCTGTGGATGAGATGGTTTTAGGAGAGTCTGTATTATATGCTGACATGACAGGCTCACATCCTTCTGAGTCTGTCCAAATTGATGCAATGTGCAACACCAAGACTGATCCCTAATGTAAATGACAAATGGGCATTAACAATATGTCAATGCAGGTTTTTCAACTTTATTTAGTGTAGCATCCAGTAAGGCGTACGGATGAAATAATTTGTACTTACTTTTTTTATTTTACTATGATCCTGAAATTTAGAAAAAAAGCTGTTTATTTAGATGTTGGAAAAAAATTTAAGAGAGGAAGTTTAGAAAAGAACAAGTGAAATTTTACTAATGATACATTATTTAGAGGGAAAATTATATGCACTGCAAAAAAAAAAAGAAACAGAAAAAATAGCCTGCTAGAACTCATAGGCCAACTTAGCAGAGTAACTGGAATTTTTAGGAGTTTGAAGGAGAAGGAAAACTATTATCTCTATTCTTTGAGGAGAGAAACCCAGATGAATGCTCATGTCACCTCTCACTGGTACACTCCACTCAGAATGGGCTTGTATATGTGTGGTGCATATGTTCACATATGTGTGAGTGCACATGTGTGTGTATTCGTGCATATATGCAGATGTTTACAAGTGTGTGGAGGTCAAAGGTTCAAGTCAGGCATCTTCCTCAATTGCTCTTCATTTTTTGTATTGAGAGAGGATCTCTCACTGAACCTAGAGCTCATTGACTTAGTTAGCCAGAGTGTCTGATGGATCCCTATCTTCTCCTCCAGGCATTTATCTGAACTCAGTACCCCACCACTCATTTCCCTAGCCATGTGTGCTTTCATCAGGTCATTTGATGTCCAAACTATCTTTTAGGGTACACTTCATGAATCACTTTGGAGGTATTTTCTTTAGAAAGCCTGCTGAGTCCTGAAATCTCAGCGTTGCTCTGACCACTGAACATGTACTCTATTTGTTGAGCATTGGGTTAGATATTAGCAGGCTTGGAGGTCATCAGACATAAGCCAAGAACTGAGAGACTCTATTTGTTAATTCCTCCTAATTCCTTATGTTCATGATTACTGGTCAGAGAAAGGGGATCTGAATTGTAGCTCTGTCCCTGAGTAGAGACATGATATTTTTCCAAGAGACATGAAATTTTGAAACCTAATAAACTTCATAAGATTACTATCTAGCAGGAGACCTTACATGTTATAGGCCCCTCCTGTAAGAGTTAATCCAGCCTCTGGTGGTACATGCCCATTAGCTCCAAAGGAACAAAATGAAAGAAAAAGTAAAGAAAATAAAGAAAAAGAAAAAAGGTTAAAATGTACCTGTCAACCAGCTGTACAGGAAAACTGTCTAGTTCAGATACTATAGAGATAATATGAAGCCTTCCTGAAAATGCACACAATGGTTTCTCTGACTATTGTCTGCTATCTCTCTTCTTGAGAGTGTTTTCCTCTGCAGTGGTGTCTTACTCACTTTTGAGAGTGGTTTACTACTCCACCTGTTCCCTCCACTATGCTCTGCCCATCTCCTGGCAAGAACATGTGAATCAGGGAGAAAGCTGGAGACCCAGTGCCATTACTATGTACTGTACTGAATGTTTTCTAGGTTAAGAGTCAACACACATTTTGCCTGAACAAAGAGGTGACTGGCTATTTACTGGGAATGCCACAGTCTATTATTTGCTCAGTAAATAACTATTGAATGAATGAACATGTAAATCATAATTCCTAGAACAAGACAGCCATGACTTTTTAAGCTTGGATAAAATTCTCTTGTGGGGGCTGTGTATATCTTAGTGGTACTGTTCTTGCCTCTTGCCTACCATCTAAAATGCCCTGGGTTGGGATACCAGCACTGGAAAAAGAACTAAATGCTATTTCACCTGTTTGGACTAACTTGTAATTGGAGACAGTTACAGTTTTCTAACATAAAAAGAAAAAAAGACCATTTGTGGCGGTACATTCCAGTAAGATATGCTGGAGAGGTAGAAGGTAGGCGAATCATGAATCTGCGACCAGCCTGGTTCACACCTTGGGCTATGACGATAGTTCAGTGGTTAGAGGCACTCAGCATAAAGTGTGACAACCTGAGTTCTATCCCTGGGTCCAACCTGCTGGTAGGAGAGCCTCAGCTTCTGAAAGTTGTATTTTGAGTTCTTCATGTTCACTGTGGTGTGTGTAGTCAGATATTTCTTTGGGCAACAAGCTCCCAAATAATGACACCTTAACTTAGGTTTGTCCTATTAGGTCTTATAACTTAAGTTAACCTGCTTTTACTAATCTATGCTTTACCATGTGTCTTTTTACCTTTTTCATTCTGTATGTCTGCCTCCCTCTGGGTGATGTTGGAGTCTCCTCTGCTCTCAATTATCTCTTCTTACTTCCTCTCTCTGCCCAGAAGTCCTGCCTATACCTCCTGCCTAGCTATTGACTATCAGTTCTTTACTGTACCAACCACAGCAATATATCTTAACCCAGTGTACAAATATCCCACAACATTTCCACCTCTTGTGTAAATGAAAAGGAAAGGTTTTTAACTCTGATATAGTAAAATCACATACAATAAGAACAATTATTGGGTAAGAATTACACTGAAAATATCCAGTCCACTTGTATTTGGCATATTTGGAGAAAATACTCTATTAACTGCCTTATCTTGATGAATTTAAAGAATTATACATAAACCACTTTTTCTATCATAACTTATGTTGTCATCTTAAAAATATCATTTTAGAACTTCAGACATCATTTTGGATAAACAATTTAAACTTCTATGTCTCTCAAGATTATATGCTTTATACCTCTTTTGTGAGTTTCTTTTTTGAATTTGGTAACAAGGAAAACTATAACTATTTCATCTTCAACTCCATCAGAGCACCAAGAAGGATATAATACTACCTGAATAAACAGGAAGTGCAGAGTAAACAACTTCCAAAACTATAAAAACAACAGAGACAACTGGCTGCCAGGATACTCACCCAAGGTTCCTCAGCAATACTGGGGCATCAATCTTTGACCTATGGGCCAAGAATATCTGACAGACTTTTCTGTGAATCAGGAATTTTGAAAGACTGTCTACCTTGTCTAAGCAAAGTTCAGCAGTTGCCTTCTTTTGTGTCCCATTTGTCTAATTTGGACATCATTCTGTCAGCAGCCAAGGCAAGGGCAGTTTCTTCTTCAGATGACTAACTTTGCCAGAATAAGAACAAATTCCATATGGCAGTTATTCAGTGCCCTTTATCCTGTTATGAAGTAAACTGGTGTTGGCAGGAGCATCCATGTCTCACTGTCAAAGCCTTATATTATTAAAACATTTTAAATGGGGAGATGAGGAGGGGTGAGGAGGATATGAGGGAGCAAAGAGTTTGAGTCGGGGGAAGAATAGAAGAAAACAAGAAAGGAGATACCATAATAGAGGGAGTCATTTTAGATTTACATAGAAATCAGGCACTAGGGAAAGGTCTGGAGATCTACAAAGATGACACCAACTAACAATCTAAGCAACAGAGGAGAGGATACTTTATATGCTTTCCCCTGATAATGAGATTGATGACTGTCTTATATGCCTTCATCCAGCAGCTAGTGGAAGTAGAAGCAGACACCCACAAATAATCACTGAACTGAACTAGTATCCGGTTGCAGAGAAAAATGAGTGATGAGCAAAGGAGTCAAGACCAGGCTGGTGAAACCCACAGAAATAGCTGACCTGAACAATGGGGAGCTCTTGGTCCGCAGACTGATAGCTGGGATACCAGCATGGGACTGATCCAGATCCCAGGAATGTGAGTTTCAATGAGGAGACCTCGGAAATCTATGAGGCCTCTTGTAGTAGATTAGTACTTATCCCTAGCATAGGTGTGGAGTTTGGATTATCCCTATAGAGGGATAATCCCTGAGCCAAGACACATGGGGGTGGGCCTAGGCCCTTTCCCAAAGATATGATCAACTCTGATGACCCCCTATGGAAGGCCTCACCCTCCCTGGGGAGCAGAAAGTATATGTGATAGGTAGGGTTTTAGTTGGCGGGTGGTGGTAGGGGAGGAGGAGAGGGAGAGGTCACTGGGATTGACATGTAAAACAATCTTGTTTCTAATTCAAATAAATAATGGTGAAAAAAAAGAAAAAACATTTAAATGCCATATTCAATAGGTCTTTGAAGTGTTTGAAGACCATCTATCTGAATACATCTCTGTTTGATCTTGAAAACATACTTAACATGACTATAAGTTTGGTTATTATAGATGACTAAGTACTAACCTGCTTTTCTTTATTGTCCTAGTTGTAAGGACTAAAACTTTACATTGCATTTTTAAATGAACTTCATAGGCATAATACCTTAAATAAGAGTAGAAACATATATTCAGCATAACAAAAATAACCTTAAATTTGTATCAATATACAAACATCCTTACCAACGTAAAGTATTTGAGACTAGTGGTTGTTCAAAAGTAGACTCTGTAATCAACCCTTTTATCCCATCATTTCTGTCCTATATCCCCCCTTTTCCCTTCAGAACGAGATCCCTGAATCTAATCTCTTTTGTTCAGCTTTTTTCCTAACCAGAGTGCCTCCAAGATCCTCAGGATGTCTCCCCTGAATCAAATCTGATCTTTCTTAATTTTGAAGAGAATCGTAACATTTTGTTTTCTGTGGATACAAAGGCATAACCTCTTCCCCAACCCAACATATTTTGTGACTTCCATTTTGAAGTTAAGACATTTAAAAAATATATAGGTTGGTTTAATTTAGTAGTTTCCATAATCCAGTGTCTCTCAGCAGCTATTGTTTTTTGTACATTAGCATTTTAAGATTTCAAAATTAGCAAAACATTATACAGGATCCAGATGCCCTGTGTATTTTCCATCTTTATGTGGCTATTTTTCATATTACTTTACGCTTTCTTTAAAGACTTTATTATTTTTAAACTATTTATTTTATGACAGCCTATATCCATTTTCTTTTTGTTCTTCACCATCTCAGCACATTTTAAGGATATTATATCTGTTCAGAGATTTTCTCAGTCAGGATCTGACTTTCTGTCCATCTACAGCCTCCTCTGGCAGTGTGCACAAAATCTTAACTGCTAGACTACCATTGTGTGGCTCTGGTGGCTGGTCCACCATGCTCAGTTCCCTGAGAGCCTCGTCTCAGCTCTGGGAAGCTGCTGTGTCCAAAATGGGGCAGGCAATTTTACCTAGCATGCTGGCTGCTCAAGTGCTCTGCTGCATAGCAGGGCCTCTTTAAAAGAGCCAGGCCTCTGTATGCCAAGCCTACAAGAGAGACCAATTTCTCAGGCCCTACGTGGATATATGAGTCTCCATATTGGATGCCACATGTAGTCGAAATGACACAGAGACTGAGTAATTATGAAAGTTCTGCCTTGGTTTAGGCTTGTCCCACTAGGTCTTATAACATAAACTAACTTGCTTTCATTAACCTATGATTTACCATATGGCTTTTGACTTTTCTTTTATTCTATGTGTCTGATTCCCTTGTGTTTCCTTGGCATCTCTTCTGTCCTTGATTATCTCTTGCTACCTCCACCCTGCTATACCTCCTCCATAACAACTGTCCATTCAGCTCTTTACTAAACCAATCACAGCAATGTATCTTCACACAGTGGACAAATATCCCACAACAGGCATGTGCTGCCAATAACTAGCTATACCTAACATAGTTTTAAAAGTACAATCAGAATGCCTTACACTTGTAGAATAATTCTATAGATATTTAAAATTAATTTTCCTCAGTTATGCACTGGTAGAATTCTGTCTAACACATAACTGGAGACAAACCTTTTCAGTCCTATCAAAATGAAAATAAAAGCCATCCTTCAGGTGGATATGATGATACAGGAGCTGGACCCCCTGTGTTTCTTTCCCAGGCTAGCTACTCACTAGCTTTGTGGGAAAAGGGAGATTTTATTGTTAACTAAGCCTATATCTGTCTAGAGCTGTGAGGTAACTAATTTCCATGTAATTCCATCGCATGTTTGTTAAGTTTGGCAGCCCTGCAACATACTGAAGTGCAAACAAGATCAGGATGGACTCAGAGCTGCCTTCAGGGTGTGAGGGGAAAGAGAGATCACAGCCTTGCCTGGCTGGCAGCTAAAGGGGTTGGGTAGATGAGAGCACTTGATGAAGAGACAAGGGAAAGAATTGCACATTTGTGATGGAAAAAATACTGTATTAGGTGTGCAGATGTGAATGTAGGTCATGGAAGCAGAAAGGGACCATAGGAGGCCATCTTAAGAGGCAGGGTGGTGGGGGGTGATGGAAGGAATAAGGCAAGAGAGTACATGTGACATCAAAATGGAATGTGGGCTACTTTTGGGAGAATGAACGGCAGTATGAGTGGTGAGGGGGATAAGATATGGGAGAGATGGAAGATCAACAAAGTCCATATGACAATGACATAACAAAATTGACTTGCTAATTTAAAAGAATATTAAACAAAAATATTGTTTGGATAATCAAGATAAATAAACAAAGTACTTAAAGTGAAAAGGAATTTTGAAAGTATGCTATGTGTGCGACCTATGTCTGTAATACTAGCACTCAAGAGGGTGAAGCAGGAAGGTCACAAGTTCCAGGCCAGCCTGAGTTACATTGTAAGATCTTGCCTCAAAAATTTCTGAATGTGGGTTTTTAAAGAAGCAGTTACTGTGCTATTGGGGTACCATTCAATATTACCAACTGAAATAGTTCTGCAATGTTCTATCAGTGAAAGTGAAAGCTGAAGGGGAAATGTGTGTGTGTGTGTGTGTGTGTGTGTGTGTGTGTGTGTGTGTGTGTGTATGTGTACTTGTGTGCAGTATATGTGCAGGTACCTGTGGAGGCTAAGAAGAGGACATCAGAATTTCCAGATCTGGACTGGCTAGTGGTTGTTGGCTACCTGACACTGGTGTTGGGGACCAAACCACTCTACTGGAAGAGAAGCAAGTGATTTTCCATTTAGCCATCTTTCAGCCCCATAAATGAAATCTTGGTTGCAAATTATTGATTCAAATGCCAGTCTCCTGGCATAGTGTAATGCAGTGTGAGCTGTGGCTATGACAGCCGCATCTTTACTGAAGAGGAAGCGAGATGGCATCAACGCTGCTTGTCTCATGGTTTGAATTAAATGTACTAAAAACAACCTTGGGAAGTGAGGGAGTACAGAAAATCTAACAACTGGGGAGTGGTATTTGAGGCACAGAGTCATCCACACACAGTGGGAAGCTCGTCTCTTCTCAGTTAATACAATCATGGTAATCTCCCATAGGCATGTACAGGTAATTCTACCTTCTATCATGCTAACAATGGATACTAACAACCATAAAATGAAAGGTATAACTGCCCTTGGGTAAAGATTTATTTCACGATCAGTGTTGAATTAAGTTGATACATAGAAATATGCAGATTTGTACTTCACTGAAACAAACTGACATTATTTGTTTGTCCCAGAAAACCATGCTCTAAAATTCCTGTACATTTGGCCCCCACCTGTGAATGAAAAAGGTGACAAACAAAAAGCTGCTATCATCTCCGTAGTGCATTTTTTGATTCAGTAGCTGAAAGCGACAGCTTAAGTTACAGAAAATTGGTAGAGGTACAATCAGGGAAGTAAAAGTCATTTTGTTTTGCTTTAGAAGTTAGAGTTCAGAAACTAGGAAACAGAAGCTTGCAAAGCATCACGACTCGAGCTTTGTAGCAGTGGTGGGGAGACAGATGACACAGAGAGGAGTGAAAAGAAAGGAAGAGCATGGAAGAGATGCCTGATGCTCTGTGCTCATAGATGCTCATCTCCTAGTTTAAGAACAAATAGGAGATGTATTGCAAAACAGCAGCCCCAAACATAAGAAACACAAGAAAACAGCCCCTAAATGTGAATTTGGGTCCCTGCTGCTGACATGGTATATGTCAGCAATGGGTCACATTTACAGAAGTGGTCTCACTACATCATAATGGAGTTGAAAATCCCCATCACCTCCGACACCATAGCTTGCACAACATGGCCGTATGCTACTCTTTGTTTCTGTGTGTTTCTTGTGATGTTGGGGTAAACCTGGAGTGGTGGTGGGATGCTGCACAGAAAATACAATGCAGTATACTGCATTGTATACTGCATTGAATATTTGATAAGGAAAAATATGGGTATGCTCTTGGTTTACATATTAACTGGGTTTTTGTTACTAAAATATTTATTAGATTATAGTTACATTGCCTGCCAACCCAAATTAGGGCCAAACATGAAAACAGGAGAATCCAGACACAGGGCCCCTTACAGTTCATCAACAAACATAAGCTAAAGCTGTTAGCTGGAAGAAACAGAATTTTCAGATTTGTTATTTTAAAAAATTCCTTCTATTCATAACAATGGTTTATTATAAAACCATGCTCTGTGATGATAACTGCAGACTCCTACAACTGATGTTTACTGTTTCCTGACTGCAGGCTTTCCTTTTGGGCTTAATCTAGTCTCTCAGTTCGTTCATCAGGGCCCTAGGAACAATGGATCTATCACATCCATATGTCATATAGCTTAAGTGGGCTGTAGTGGCTGTACTATGTAGGTTTATGCAGATACACGCTGGGGTGATCTTAGAACAAGAATCTGACTAATGATTCATTGTTGAGAACCCACTCAAGTGTTAAGTGATGTAAGAGTGTATTTATGAAAAAGTATCTTAAAAAGGCATTCTTCAAGCCAGCATGTATGAGTTAAGACATATTTAATCAAGAAGTTTATGATACATGGATTGGTGAGACGACTCGGTGTCTAAAGTTTTTTTTTTTTTTTTTTTTTTTTTTTGTTTCGTCATACTTCAGAGCAGTCAGATTCTCAGGGAGCTCTCAAATGTACTGTGTAGCTGTAGATGACTTTGAACTCCTGATCCTTTTGTCTCTACTTGCCAAAGTCGAGGAATATGAGTATGCCTCACTACATCTGGTTTACATGGTTCTGGGGACCAAACTCAGAACTTCCTGTATGCTAAAGTCAGCTAGCTCAGATCAAGGCTTCCTGCATGCTAGGTAAGCAGTCTATCAATTACACCTGCTACCCAGATCACTGTCTTTTTGAAATGAAAACCCCATAATTATTAGACCCAGATTTGCCCCCAAATTGGCCATCTAGGTTTGTGGCTAACAAAACTGTCATTTCCTGGAGTGTGTTTGAATAACGAGTAACCACAGTAACTTCTGATGTAAAATAATCAGTAAATCATAAAGAAAACAATGATATCTCAAGATATGTCCACCAATTATAACATGGCATGGACATAAATTTCTTTTTTTGACAACTGCTAATGCGCCTGTGATTTCTTGTTGATGTGTGTTTGTAACCCCGGCACTAAAAGGCTGAGATGAACAGATCCTGAGGATTCTCTGACAAGCCAGTTTGGCAAAACTGGTGAGCTTCAAGCTTAATGAGACACTTAAAAGACAAGAAAAAACAACAACAACAAAAAAGACCAAAAAGATGGAAAGCAATAAAGAAAACCAACACTGATCTCCAGCTTCAACATGAGGCGGCATAGGCAAATGGACAAGGCCACACACACTCGCATGTATGTGTATACCACACACAGCTGCACATGTGCATATACCAAATGTACATGCACGTATGCATAGGCCACACACACAAGCACATACGCATATATACACAACACACATGTGCATATGCAAATACCACACAAATATGCTGCACGTATACATACTAAAACTATACAAACACACAAACATTGTATACATTGAACTTTCTAAGTCTTTCGAGCAAGGTGTCCTTGGGGTTGGGGATGTTCTTTAGAGTTGGGCTGAGGGGATGGGTTTTCATTCAAATCTGTAAAATAGCAAGATATGGCCTTTGAAGAGGTACTGTAATTATGTATATATAAGTTGATAAGAAAATTCTTTCAATATGAATATAATGATACTGTTTTTGCCTTGAGTATTGAGTGACAAGCATGATTGCAGGTGTCACCCAGGCATGGACTCTAATGGTAAAAATGAACATATTTGCTATTAAGTTGCTTATAGAATACAATCCACTCCCCCTACTAATCAGAATAAGAGAAGGTCAAGATATTTCAGGATTTAAACTTTTGAGCACCAGCACAGGGACACAGGTAGAAAATTCCACACTAGAACTTGTCCGGTGATAAGTGGCGGTCAAAACACATGCACTAAAGTATTATGTAAACTATGATCAGATTACATGTATAAGAATATGTCTCGCCAGGCGTTGGTGGCGCACGCCTTTAATCCCAGCACTCAGGAGGCAGAGGCAGGCCGATCTCTGTGAGTTTGAGGCCAGCCTGGTCTCCAGAGTGAGTGCCAGGATAGGCTCCAAAGCTACACAGAGAAATCCTGTCTCGAAAAAAAAAACAAAAAACAAAAAAAAAAAACAAAAAAAAGAAAGAAAAAAGAATATGTCTCCAAGATATATTTGAAATATGAATGTCAAGTTCAGGCTTAGGTCCTATCCCTAAGATATTTCCTTATGTATATGCTAATATTATGAAACATTAGAAAGCTCTGAACATCAGATATACTCAACTTGTAAGAAAGACACAAAACTCAAAAAGTCTTTTGGGAGAGGTTTGCCCACTGCAAACATGAAATGCCCTTGAAAGAGATCTTGTAGGTCAGACTCTAAGAATTCCCAATTTACATGTGTGGCTATTTGAGTGAAAGTACCTCCCGTGGGCTCAGTTGTTTGAATACCCAGTTAATAGGGTAGCTTGGGTAGGTTTAGGAGATGGAGGAAGTATGTCACTGGGGCTGGGCTCTGAGATTTCAAAACCCATTGTGAACCCATTGTTCCATTCCCATTGTGAACTGTGTTTTAAGTTTGTGTTTCAAGATGTGAGCCTCCAGTTTTCTGCTCCTTTTGCTTTGCCTTCATTCTGCCATCATGGACTCTAACTCTCTGGAAGCATAGGACCAAATAAACTATTTATTATAATGGTCACTCATCATTGTGATTTATCATAGCAATAAAAATGTAACTAATACACAGGGGCTAGATAGACATCACTCATTTTATTCACTGCATTTCCTGTTCTTCCTTCCTTCCTTCCTTCCTTCCTTCCTTCCTTCCTTCCTTCCTTCCTTCCTTCCTTCGTTCCTTCCTTCCTCTTTCTGTCTGTCTGTCTGTCTGTCTGTCTGTCTCTCTGTCTCTGTCTCTGTCTCTGTCTCTGTCTCTCTCTCTCTCTCTCTCTCTTTCTTTTATTCAAGACAGGATTTCTCTATGTTACTGCCCTGGCTATCCTGGAGCTCACTCTGTAGAAAAAGCTGGCCTTGAAATCATGCCTCTGCATCTGCCTCCCAAGTGCTTGGAATAAAGGTGTGCACCACTACATCCCAGCACATTTCCTGTTCTTATAACAGTGACTGGCATAGAAGAGTACATTTATAAAAATGAAAAAGCAGTAAATCCATTTGGTTGTGTTAGGCTCCCTTTCACAGCAGAGCTGGGGCATTTTGCTGGTTAGCTTTTGTCAACTTGACATAAATTGACTCACTTGGGAAGAAGTGCCTCAGTGGAAGAATTGCCTCTATGAGACTGATCTGTGGGCATGTTTGTGGAGACATTTTCTTGACTGTTGATGGCTGTTGGAGGGCTGAGCCCACTGTGGGTTGTTCCACCACTGAACAGGTGGGCCTGGCTGTATAGGAAAGGTGTCTGAGGAAGTCAAAGGAAATACAAGAGGGATCATTCCTTTTTAAATCTTTCAGTTCTTGCCTCCTGATTTCTGCAAAGAGGTCCTGCTATAGCTTTCCTTGATGATGCATTGCTACCTTTAAGCCAAATGAACCCTCTCCTTCCCAAAGTAGGTTTTGCCCTGTATTTATCATAGCAACAAAGAGGCAAACTAGGGCAAGCATGTACTGATTCTTCAGGAAATATAGGGAACTTACATGTCATATGCCAGGATAAAGGAACTTTGGTCTGTTGAAAAGCCAACAGTTCCAAGGAGCACCTGCCCGGTGGGAGAGGTGAAATCCCCAGAAACCAAAGAACCTGGGGAGGAGGGCAGGGTCATCAGGTCAGGCAGATTACCATTGTTGGAGATTTGGTGTGAAAGTTGGCCAAGCTAACGGAAGGAAAGGAAAGGACTTTCCTGAAACTTCCTAGCTGAAAGAATTGAGTTTAAACTCGACACCTGATGTTGACAGGCTGGATTGGGCATCTCAGTAAGGACAGAGAAGTATCAGGAGTATTTCCGGTGGTGGAGCCTAGATTGTTCTGATTATGGTGGGACAGGCAAGGAAAATAGTCACTAGTGATGGGCTGGGGATACTTTACACGATAGTAAAGCTTACTGTTAGAAAATTCTCTGGCAGTATTACTTCATGCTGGTAGCATATTAATGAAGGCGTATCCACAATTATATGGGATACTATTGGTTGATTTTGAACTATTAAGATGATATTTTGGGATAGTCTCAAGGGTATAAATAGTTGAAACTGTACAGTTGTAGTTTGAATAAGACACTACATTTCATGGGCATGTGAGGCACATGCAAATATTTCTCTCCTTTGCCTTGTGTCATGACTACTTCCATCTTCACAAGTTTTAATTAGTTTCTCTTTAGTCTGAAACAGAAAACATCCGATTTAGTGTCAGATCTGTTTCTTTGCAGACAACTGCAATCCTTCTTTTTCCTGTGCCTAAAATACTAACTCTGGCTCTCTCCAATGAAACATGTCAGTCAATTCCATTGCAATCTGAAGGTTATCGCTATTGAGATACCTAATACCAAGAGAATACTGTATGCTTATTTTCTAGTCTTAAAGTCACATTTCATTTAATCTTAACAATTGCTACCCATTGTAGGTTCACTTAGTCATAAGATATACTTGCAGCCCTGCTGAGTGCAGATTTAAATGACTATGGACTTTAGATTAGTACCACTAATTAGGTCTTAATGATTTTATATGTTAGAGCTGATGTCATAGATAGATTGTAAATGACTTGACTATTAGGCCTGTCTGAGGGGTATTTGTTTCCTTGACAGCACTAAATCCAAGGGTCAGCATGTGACAGATCCTCCTTAAATGCTTGATGACTTAAACAGAGCGTACAAGCAGGTGGAGGAAAGATTCTCAGGTCTCTGAGACAGAACTAAATGTTCATACTGGGGCCAGGGAGACGTCTCATTCATAGGATGAGAAACTGAGTTGCATTCCTACATGGAAGTAAAAGGCAGAGTGCAGCAGTGCATGCCGAAATCTAAACTCAGAGAAAGTGAAGATAGGAGAATCCCTGGAACCTGCGGGCCAAGCAAGCTTGCTGAATTAGTGAGCTCCAAGTTCAGTGTCTCAAAAAATAGGTGCCTCCACATGTACCCACACATCCATGTACCCACATTCCATATGTACCCACATACAAATACATGTACATATGCAAAACACACACACACACACACACAAACACACCACTCATTCCTTTTAGCATTTTTGGGAGTATCTCCTTCAGTGCTCTTGCCGGCAAGACATCTTCACAATGTCATTCTGGTTTCCATCTGCCCTTAGTCATTTTCTCAGCCTGTATCTACATGTTCTTCATGACGAGAAATAACACAAAGGAGCTATGGCAAGAATCTGCTGCATATCACTGAATAAGAAATGTTACTCATCACCAGCTAATGTGACATGGCAAACCCCCAATCACTGGAATGTTCTAGGTCTATTATTGAACACAGCAAAAATGGAACAGTCACACCATGCACTCATGACTTCACAAATTTATTCTCAGAATTGGTGAAGCAGTGACCCTAAATAACTGCTTAGACTTTTGCTGTGTTATATATAAATGTACCAACTAAGTATAGACTTATCTCCAGCTTCTGGCTTAGTTGACAGTGTCAACTAAGTAGATAGTGCTGTAGTAGATAGCTGATAATCAGTTTGTATTATAAAAATAACAAAATGCAGTAGTGCTTGGTTGGGCTTTTATGCTCAATAAGGATAATACCAATAAGCAATTATAATGAACAAATATATGTTGCATAAAAATCTGCACAGAAATTTGAACTATTGAGGTAGACTTAATTTTCTGAAGAGTTTCATAGAATTATTTTAGAGCTCTTTGCATATACTTGTTTTGAGACATGGTAGCCCAGGCCAGCCTAGAACTTTTTATGTTGCTCAAGATGATCTTGAACTCCTAGCAATTGTCCTGCCTCACCTTTCTGAGTACTGAGATTAGAGTCTGCATCAACATGCCTGTCTGATTGCTGAATCCTTTACTATTCTGAATAACACAGAATAACACATATCTGATTAATTGCAGTCTAACTGACTATCATCACATTTTCCCATGGGTAAGAGAATATAAGTGAAGACAAACTGGCACATTGTGTTTTCTACCTGTCCTTCATGACAAAAGTTTCTCCCTGGGTTGTGACCTGCAAGGGAAGACCGTCATTTTTCTACAAGAGTATCTGTGGTGGTTATTTCCAAGAGAAGTTGCCTAAAGAAGCTCTCTAGTTATAAGGTTGTTCAAAGACAAAATTAAAAAAAAAAAAAAAAGCAAAGGAAACCCCAACAAACTAATCTCTCAAAAGCTGAAAGCAAACTGAAGCTGTCCCCTTGGGCTCTCCCAAAAGTCCTCGGTTCTAAGGCTTCAGTCCTGCTCTCAACACTTTTCACCTGTTTTTTGTTTTGAAATTGCATGAGGCTAGAAATTCTTAGTGTAAAACACTAGGAATACTCGATGAGATCAATTTAAGAACTAGTATGAGCTGTAAATGCTACTCAAAGTTAATTTAAATATGACAAAGTAGGGCAGACCCCTACCTTCCCTCCAAAAATCTACATCTATACAGAAGCATGCATGGATATTGGTCTCTGACATCTGGCCCAACAGAGCAGACTGTTGAGGGACAGTGTTTTGCTTCAGGGTTCCCAGTGGGATTCACTGAAGTGTAGGCAGATCCTTGTCACTGTTGGGAGAGCTCTCTGCCTAATCCCTTTTTCTTAAATGTGAGACCTCCATGTGACCTTGAGCCTTCTGCCATAGCCTACTTCCTTTAGTTTTTATCTCTGGAAGACATTGCCACCCAATGAAGCTCCCGACTTACTATATTTTTCACAGTCTGCTTCCCAGAGAACCCAACTGTCAGAGTATTTTAACTGATTTGTCTAATATGTAAAAAATTTACTGCAGCTTGTAATTTAATCTCCCTTTTATTTTATCAAGTTGACGACAGAAGTGGAGCCAGAGCCTGGGGCTTGTGTCTAGACAGTTGATTTTGCTATGCCATTCCAAGGGACAGGAATAGGGAAATGGACAGAGTGAAACATAGCCGAAGGGTAGTTACTGAGCTGATCACTAAAATCCTAGGTCAAGTTCTATTACAGACTGAGAAAGTTAGTCTAGCTTCTCCACCCCTGTCCCTTGGTGTCTAAGTTTTGCCCATATGTTGTGAATATTCTTACACTGTTGTTTGCTCCAGTATTTCAATGGCTGAATGGATTGCTGCTGACAACTCAACAATGAAACATCAGAGAATCTCATTGAGTGTGTGTGTGTGTGTGTGTGTGTGTGTGTGTGTGTGTGTGTGTGTGAGAGAGAGAGAGAGAGAGAGAGAGAGAGAGAGAGAGAATGCCAAACACATTGAACCTTTTATACGTGTGTACAGTTGGATTTAACATTAACAGTTGAGATAAAATTATGGGTCAAGAGATTGTGAGTGTGGCCAAAAGGTAGATACTCTTGCCATTTGAAGTATCCACTAATTAAGTCAATTTTGAAAGGAATAAAATGATAAAAAAGATATAATTCAACTTGCTAGAGTCAGTTTTAACAACCATCAACATTCTACTCTTCTCATTTTTCCATCATGTGCTTCTTTGTTTCCTTGGTATTTTCAGGAAAAATTTGATTTTTACTTATAAGAAACTTGGTTTGAAATAGCAAGATGAATAAGGGTTCTTGATATGCAAGGCTAAAGACCAGCATTTGATCCATGGATGCCAAGGAGAAAGGAAGGAATTACTGGAATGGGGGTGTCCCTGAAGCTGTCACAATCCACAGGGAAACCAACCATGAAGAGGTGAGAATGAAAACTAGGCACAGGTGGACTTGGTCAGTCAGACTGGATCAACACTTCTAAAGAGTCTGATCCAGTGGTTTAAGTCTCCTATACATTCAAACACAGTAATACTTTGGGGGGAATATCTCTGTGTGACAGTTCTCATAACAAAGCTTCATGGGTGGCTACATTGAAATTCCCTTTTAAAACGCCAGCTACCTGAGACCTTTATACTAAAGACGACTCCTATTGACTGGGAAACAGTGCTCAGGACTAGGACTTAGGGAGGAAGGATTTGTAATTAGCATAAGAATGGATTCTATTAATGGAGTGTGCAAAGAATACTGGGCCTTTTTCAGAAGGAGAAGTTTCACTCATTGAGAGTCAAAGCCCTGGATTCTTAGAATTTGGAGGACACTCCAAATTGTCTATGTTCTGTCATGGGCTGAAGTATTAGCTATGAGACTGGATTCCAGGGGACAGTTTACATATGTAAAAGGATGTTCGAAAGGGCATGTGTTGGACTGGATCCTGCTGGTTTGTTTGTTTGTTTGTTTTGTTTTGACAGTTGCAAACCATAGTCCCAAACCGTAGAATTTGGATTAAGAAGAAAATAAAGCAGAATGGAAAAATTAGTATTTGATATTTCCATTTGAAGATTTTTAAAACTTAAATTGTTGAGTTAGCCATGGAGTTAGAGGAGGTAAGGAAATATTTGGAATGTATTTTTGTGTGTGTGCCTGGCAGGGGGTGGTATTTTGTATATTCATGTGTATGTATAGATGTTCTTGTCTTTGTGGCACATGTGGAGGTCAAAAGTCAATGTTAAGGTCGCTCTCAATTACTCTACACCTTATTTTGTAACATCGGGTCTCTCACTGAATTGGAAGACTTCTGAGTTGGCTAGACTGGCTAGCCTACAAGCCCCCAGGATATGCCTGTCTCTGCTTACCAGCATTGGGATTATAAATGTACACTTCCAGACTTGAATTTTAGTAGATACTGGAGTTACGAATCCATGTCTTCCTGCTTGGCCAGCAAACACTTTGTCTACTGAGCCATCTCCCCAATCCTATAAACCATATATTTTGCTTAAGTTTTTTTCTCCTATTAATAACCAGTAAATATTGTGTTACAAAGAGTTTTGCTATAGTATTCATATTGTAAATTTTGGGCTCAGGAAGTCCTCTAGCCTCAGGCTTGCAAGTGATGGAATTACAGTTTTGATTTTCCATGTTTAGAAGATGAATGATATAAATGAAATCAGCACTGGTACTGTTGGGACAATGTTACTAGTGGTACACTGTATATAAATGAATTAGTGTGTTGTACACTGTTTGAAAGATTGCCTTAACTGTTCTTAAGTGCTAATTTAAAATTAGATTTCCAAGTAGTCATCATTTATCAAAATATTGTGAAGATTTACACAATATGATATTCATGAATTGTTATCTATGTCACTGAAAAATGTAAGAGGAATTATTTAGCCATCAGTTCACTCATTCTATGAAGGCTTAGAATGGCCACTTAATATGATATTAAAACTTAAGAATAAAAAGAAGGAAGCCTCATTTTTCTCCACTTGGAGGATGCTCCTGGATAGTTGTTTAAGTTTGATGTATTTCCTGGGATACTGGTCTGTGCTCACCTTCTTACTGATGTTTGGTCATCTGATATTCTCATCATTTAAGTTTAAAAAATATGGACCAGTATTTATTTGTTAACTTATGTCAGCTGGCTTAAAATGTGACAGATCTACTGTAGTGACACTCCATTCTAAATAAAAAGTGAGGTGGGTCTGAAGACCTTATTTTTAGTAACAGGGATTGTAGTACTGTATGAACTTGCCAGAGCTGACATAACGAATTCTTACCCAGGGTGTATTAAACAGCAGATATTTACTTTGTACAGGTTGGAAGTCTGAGACTAAACTGTCAGCAGGGCTGATGCTTGATAAACTGAGTATCTTTACTTGCAGATTACCGTGTCTGCTCTGTCCTCTCAAGAACTTTTCTCTGGGCTAGGTTCTTCCTCGTGTCCTGTGTAAAAATAACCAGTCATTTATTAACCCACACTTGATGAGTCTCATTTTAACATAGTCACAGCTTTGGTGACCAAAGAGCTTGGCCTGGAAACAATCCAGTCCAGAAGTCAGACAACAGTTGAGTGACATTGGACAGGTATGAGTAGAGAAGGGCCCGGAATAGACAGAGATGGGCAGAAGTCTAGGAAAGAAAGCACTGTGGGGTTGAGAGGGCAGTGAGAACAGCACCGGATACACTATCAACCACACACACTTGTAGGTCAAACACTATTATGAAATAGTTTTTATTTGTTTTGTGTCTATCACTACCTGTTGGTCTGTCTCCCTTCTCTGCCCCTCTCACCCTTTTCTGCAGGTGTGCTTGCCTAATCAGTTATATTTGCAGGCCAGAAGTCAATATCAAACTTTTTCTTCGGAAAAGTAACAATGAAGAAATGATACATTAAAACAATAAAAACAAATAGTAAACAACCAAGAGCCAAGTAACAAAAGTAGAGACAGAGAGTTCACAAATTTATACTTGTAACGTTTTAAATATTGGTCAGTCTAATTAAACATTGATAATTAATTTTTCCTTGGCTTCTGCTCCAAGTCATTCCAAGACTATGACTGATGGATGGTGCTTTTGAAGTTTTTATGAAAATATGCCTTCCTGGGATCTTTCAGAAGTAAAGCCTTGGCACTGTTCCCAGGGTGGCAATGTCTTTCTATCATTGGAAAGAGCTGTACAGTTCCCACAAAAGCTAAGGTAGACTGGTTGTACCCAGTCAATATAATTGGGTTTTATTGCAGGCCATTGTGAGGTCATGAACTATATTTTGTGGCAAATTAAATGAGTCCCTGTAGGATACTGAGAAATTACCAAACACTTACGAACAATGAACATAAAATTCTAAAGTTTTATAAATCATTTGTACCTCATCTATCAAAATAGTTGAAAGAATCAACTATTTTTATTTTTTATTTTTATTCAGTAACACAAAAAATTCACCCTCTGATTTTCTCCCAACTTTGCCTAGGTTTTCTACTTTCAAAAATGCCACATATTATATTTGGCAAGAAAATCCATCCTTTAGACAGCATTTTAAGTCTGCATGGTATTTATTATCTCCTGTGTATCATATGATTAAGACAGACATTAGTGTTGCAAATAATGAAATTGTTTAATTACACTATTTAATTCCATTTGTTTGTCTTCTGTCTCTTCAAATATTTGTACACATTATCTTTTCTTATTTTGTTAAATTGGAAGAAAACAGATATGCCAGGAAGAACCGTGAAGTAATGAATCCTGTGAGCTTGAACTTGAGCTTATGGTTGGGAGTCTTGACCTTCTCCTTCATATTTACCTTGACCAAGATAATGAATTCTGTAAACTTTAATTTTTCTTCTAAAATTTTTCTTCTAAAATGATGGGTAATAGTTTCATAGAACTGTAAGAATTATATTTAAAAATATAAATAATCAATATTGTTACTAGAGCATCATGCACATATAAGATAACTAACCAATCATGTTCCTAGTAAGAATCAGAATAGATACCATGTCACACAAATAACATAATTTGTACATTTCCATGCTTCAGCATATGAGATAATTTAACAAGCTATCCTGGAAAAAAACATTCATTTTTTCCTAAGATGTCACTTATCTTTTGAGAAATAATGCTTTAAGATAAATTAGTAATTTCTGTAATAGTAATGAATGATAGCAATAATAACAACTTGGGTGAAATTTTGGGTTAAAAAAGATAACCCTCAAATGTTGAGTTGTTCCTAGTAGGATTCTGAGAAATTCTGAGCTGCCTTGATATTTCCATCTGGTCTTTCCATCAGTGGTGGGACAGGCAGAGTGGGAGGGGTAGGTGGAGTGGGTGGAGCAGGAGGGGAAGGTGGAAAGAGTCCAGTTGTCCCAGGTCACTGTAGCTTTCAAAACAATTAACATGAGCAGAGGAGAGCTGACTACTATTTACAGTTAGAGAAATTCTTTGAAATGGAAAATATGTAGCAGGTGTTTAATTTTTTTTCTCTGTGAAAAAATGGGAGAACCACTTTTACTTTGTGACATATTTCAAAAGAAGAGCCTCTGAGGATTTCTAGAGCGCAGAGCCTCTTACTCAGTGCTCACATGAATTGGCTTTTCTGCCCCACATTCTCAATTCTTTATGTTACATAGAGCAATGTGCTTAAGCTGCTTAATCCTCATAGGGAACTCAGAAGTTCCTGTGAATGTTGGAATCCGAAGCTAAGTTGAGTCTCTAGGTTGATTTTTATTCAGTAACAAAAGGGAATCTTTAAGGACTCAGCATTTTGTTTTGAAATTCTGCTTTTCGTTGTCAACTTCATCCTCATCTTACAGCTGTTTTCATTATGACAAAACAACAGCTCCACCTCCATGCTTTGTAATCACATGGGGTCTGGAGATAGGATGGCTGCTTCCCCACTGTTCAAAGTGGAAAGTCCTAAAGTTCACTTCTCTATAGATGAATTATTCATTATGCAAGGGAAGCAGTGATGCTCGTGCAGGCCAGTCAGATGCCTCACTCTTGAATAGAACTTCCCTGAGCATTCTGAGCAGCATAGCAAGTACTTAAAGTGAAGTTAGTAACACTTTTAGGAAAAGTCAGCTGATGCTGACTAAGCAGCTAATAAGCAAAGTCAGAATAAAGAAATGAAAAAATTGTGGACACTAATCTTAGGACTTCATAAATTTAACTCTACATCTTCAATTATAGTAAGAAATAAAACCCATGTAAACAACAGATGATAAATTAATAACTTACTTTTTTCTGAGAGAAAACCTACATTGCTAGAAGTTAGCTGTAACTTTAATATTAATCTAGTATGGATCTGAGAATATAGAAGTCTAAATAATTGTGGACAAATTTGTAATGGATAACATACTACAAGGGACATTTGTTATGGGACTCTCAATAAATAAATACACAGAGAAGCCATTTAAAATACAACTTCTAATGGCATCTGAAGATACTTGTCACATGAAATACTGTTTCACCTAGAATATGGTCATGATGGATTTCTGGACTTGCAGCACTGGATGCTTTGCTAATGCTAGAGAAGAATATAAACCAAGTTGTAGATGGTTTCATCTCTCTCACTCTTTTTTTTATGCCAATACCAACCACACTTCCAAGTTCAAATAGATCTCCATGGGCCAACTACTGTGTGTGAAGAATGGAGGAAGAGCTAACATTCCTCTTCTGTCTTGTTGGTCTTAGCACAATTCCTGTGAATGAGCCAAGGGTCCTTCAGTTAAAATGTTTTTGAGGATAAAGTTAATATGTTATGCAGTGGTAGGGTTTTCTAGAAACAGAGTGAATGGATAGATAGATGATAGATAGACAGATAGATCAATAAAGAGATATATAATAGCTAGAAAAAAGATGATAGAAGTGTAACAGATAAATTATAAGTAGATAATAGATAAAATTGGATATAGAAATGTAATAGATAATATATAAATAATACATTGATGATATAGAAAGATACATAATAGGTTGATGATATATAGTTATAAATGATAAGAAATTGTCTTTCATGATAATAGAAGCCAATAAGTTTCCAAGTATGCACCTGGAAACCTTTAAAAAGTAGACATATTTTAGTTCTAATCTAGTCTGGAGGCATGAATACATGGTGTAGATCTAGTACAATGGCTGGTAGTTGTAGTTCTGGTATATTGAATTCATATCCGGTGACCCAGCAAAAAACAATGTTTTTTGTTTGAGACAGAAAGCAGAAAAGAATAATGCCTCAGGGCTGGAGGGATGGCTCAGTGGTTAAGAGCATGGCGTGATCTTTTAGGGGACCTGGGTTTGATTTCTAGCACCCATGAGGTTGCTTGTATCAGTCTGTAACTCCAGCCCTAAGGAATCCAAGGTCTTCTTCTGTGGGTACTTCACACAGGTGGTGCGCACAACACACACACACACACACACACACACACACACACACACACACACACACACACACACTCACACACTCACTCACACACATGCAGGGAAAACATGTACATATATACAATAAATAAAATAATAAAAACAGACAAACAAAGCAGTATCTCAGCTTAAAGACAAGAAGAATCCTCTCTCCTTACAAGCTTTCTCCATCTTTTCTGATAAGATAGATAGGGTGTAAAATAGGTTCTATCATTGTGCCTATCCAATGTTAATCTCTCTCAGAAGCACCCTGATAAGGAATATTTGACCAACTCTCTGAGTATCCCCTGGACCAAGTAAAGTTGAGACACCAAATTAGTGTCCACGTATGAGCTGATGGTACTTTATGTTAGAAGCTGACAAATGATTGACAGAAAGAGGCAACCCTTTAAGGATATTGAGCTAATTTTTTCAGCCATTTATACACTTTTGTTTGAAGTTTTAGTTAGGTTTGTTTGTTTCTTTCTTTCTTCCTTCCTTTCTTCCTTTCTTTCTTTATTTTGCGGGGGGTAGGGGAGGTGCAGGAGGGCGTATGGGTAGAAGTGTGCCGCTGCATGCTTTGAAGACCAGGGGACAACTTGTGGGAGTCCACACTCTTCTTCCAGCATGCGGGTTCAAGATCAAACTTTGGTCCCCACGCCTGGCAACAAGTGCCCCTACATGTGGAACCATCTCACCTTCCCTATTTGCATAGTTTAAAAATCCATATAAGTGATCTCCCCAGAACAAATTAGCATGGTTTGGAAGAGGCACTCTGAGGACTGGGGATAGCGGATGTGCTGTCCAGCCTACTACAGAGGATGGATGTCTGAAAGATGTATAAAACTCTCCAGAAAAATTGTGCCAGTATCTCTTACTGCAATCATCCAGAAAAGCAGGTTCAAACAATTCCATAGCCACAGTCTGATATTTGTTATGTAAAATGGCTTACTTTTAAGTCAGAGCATGGAGTAGTCGATTTGTATGAAGGACAGAGGGGTTGGATGAAGTTTATGCTTGGATGGGTTGGGAGGTGACAAAGGACGAGAAGGACCTTAGGGTCATATCTGAACTTATATACAGTTGACCTGAATGTTTTAACAGATAATTTTCCTAAGAACTCTACATGGAGAGATGGTTCAGTGATTAAAAAAGCATTTGCTTCTCTTGCAGAAGGCCCAGATTCCATCACCAGGAACAACATGGTGGTTCCCAACCCTCTGTAACTCTAGTTCTAGGGGATCTGATACCTTCTTCTGGCCTCCATGTACACTGGGTATACATGCAGGTAAAACACAAACATAGAAAAATAAGTAAGTCTTTAAATAAACAACTCCACTAGATAAAGGCGGCTCCTGCAATGTTGTTTAGAGTTTTGGTTTGAAATGTAACAAAGACAGTACAGGAGCATTGTACTGGTTTACTGTTATGTCTAAGCAACACAGCATGGCACAGACACAGTGAAGACTGGAGAAAATTCAGTGTTTTTTTGCTCCCTAGTAAGTTTACTGTTATGTAAGCAACAAGAGAAGGTGCCCTTGTCTAAAAAAAACAAAACAAAACAAACAACAACAAAAACAACAAAAAAACAAAGCAAAACAAAAACATTTCATGTGGGCACTGAAGCAGCATCCACATGGGGGCCTGTCTTCAGATGGTCTTGGTAGACTGGAAGTTGCGGGGGCAGGAAGGTTGGACACAGAGTAGTAGACAGTTAGTGTTCTAATATGAGATGCAATGACAGTGATGGGAGGCTGGGAGTGTGTTCTGAGTAACTTTACAGATGGGTTTAAAACACAGAGGTATTTATTTGAGTTAGTGCAGTTAATAAGATTGGCTCACATTGCTCAGGTGGGTAGATAACAGTCAGTCCTTGGATACTAAATTAACAACAGAAGAAACAACTGATAAAAGCAAAGATAGAAAATGTTATACTAGTATTACATATTTCAAGGAGAGAGAGAAAAAACAGAAACAAACCACAACTCTTTTTTTTTGTTGTTGTTGTATATTTCTGTGTCAGTGACTTCTAATTTCAGTGGATAACTTACCTTCTGCTTAAGGGTTAGCTTGGCCACCTGCAACATCCAGAATTAAATGAGTCACATCAGATCCAGGAGTCCCCTTTCTTACAATGAGAAACTAAAATTACACATACAAACCTCTGGAGCAGTGGTTCTCAACCTTCCTAACGCTTCGACCCTTTAACAGTTCATGTTGTGCTGACCCCAGCTGTAAAATAAATTCCATTGCTACTTCATAACTGTAATTTTCTCTACTGTTACAAATTGTAATATAAATATCTGATGTGCAGGCTATCTGATATATGACCCGTAAGAAAGGAATGTTCAACCCCCCAAACCAGTCTCGACCCACAGTTTGAGAACCACTGCTTTACCGAGTAATAGCAGCTGCCTAATCATTAGATTTCAGAAGTGCCTACTGTTCTTGATTAGTTGGCACTCATAACTTGTCTACATTGCCCCCCAAACTGTTGTTTTGCAGGGATCTTAAGTAGAACTTGTTGTTTTAGTTAACTTAACTGTGGGTATATTTTTCAATATATTTGGAGTTCTGCTTGTATCATGAATGGTGGTTGCACTTCCTAAACCAAGAACTCTGTCTGGTAAATGGCTCATATTTTCTATAGAGCTGCTAGAAGACACATTTGATGCCATTTGTATTCTATTTAGCACATGATCAGAGGCTAGGATATAGCTACCATGTCCCATACCCATTATTCAAAGCTTTCTTTAGGCTCCATTTCCCACCACCACCACAGTTTATCCTTTGGCGGGGACAAACTCTAGTAAAATCAGAGCAGGTATAAATATTTTCTATCTTTCCATTTCCCTTCCTCTATAACAGCGAGTGTCCAAGTTGCAAAGTGTAATAATGACCTTATTCCTTCCATACTACAGTTATGTACGGAGTTATCCCCCCACCCCAAGGCTGGTCTCACTTGTGTTTCTTAACTCATTTTCTCCTAGTTTAAGAATCATGTATTTTGTTATCTGATATTGCCTCAGTCTTGGTTAGGTTTTTTGTCAATCTGATGCCAGCTAGTGTCATCTGGGAAAAGGGAACCTTAATTGAGAAAATGACTCCATCATATTGGGCTGTAGGCAAATCTGTGGGGGTATTTTCTTGATTAAAGCTTGATATGGCAGTGTCCAGCCTCTGTGGGCAGGGCTGCCCTGGGTTATATAAGAAAGCAAGGTACAGAGAGCAAGCTAGCAAGCAGCATTCCTCCATAGTCACTGCTTCAGTTACGGCCCTTACTCCTCTCAATGATGAACTGCGAAGTATAAGATGATAAACCCTTTCCTCTCCAAGTTGCTTTTGGTCTGTGTTCCATGATAGCACAGAAACAGAGAAGCAAACAGTCCCTTTCTGATTTTCAGTTACTGAATTTTCACTGATTCTTCATCCTTAAAGCCACAACCAGAAGCATCAGAGTTCACTGTGCAGAATGACCAGGTCTGGACTCAGCTGCCTGATCTTAGTTCCAAAAGCACTTCTACCTAAGCAGCCTGACCTTGGGGAAGTTGATGAAGTACTGTGACCTTCACTTACTCATTCTATAAATTGGATATATTGTGCCCATTTTGTGAATTTTTTTTTTTTTGAGACACAGAAGAGCAAACAGGCATGAGGCACTTAGCAGAAGGTACACTTCATGGTTGGTGAATATCATACAGCATGGTTCTGATTATGAAATGTACAACAAACATGCAAGTCTTTCCACAGCAACCTATTGGCCATTTCTCTAGCCTTGTCTCTGAATGCCCAGTAAAGTATCTATTCTGTTGCAAAGAGTGAAGAAGGGTCTGGTTTGAGGCCTCTGGTTTCTGTTATACTATCCATACTAGGCCCTCACTGGGATTCCTCTTGGCTATCTTGTTGTTGCCTTGTGTTATGGAGATACTGTAGCTTTGGGTCTGCCTGACTGGCCCCTTCACATACTCTAGCAGATCATAGATGGGCTGGAAGTTGGGGTGAGCCAACTCATAACCCCGGTTCTGGGCCTGGTTGGTCAGTTGCAAGGTTGGTCAGCCCACTAGCTGACCCCTGTCCTCACCACCAGGGTGAGCTCTCCAGCACTGCCCTGGATAGTTCACGCCTTGCAGGATGAGCAAGGGGCAGGGCCGGTTCTCCTGCTTTCGTGTCCTCAAGTTCAGCTGTCTCATACCTCACCATCAGAGCCAGCTCTCTTACGTTGTGAGGTGCAGGAGGCCACTCTTCCGAATGCTGCTACTGGTGAGGGTCAGAGACAGCTCTTCTTCCACCGACCTCAGGTGTAGAGGGGAGGGGCCGGCATCTCTTCCCCGCCCATGCAGCCATATGGCAGATGAGGGATGGGTCCAGATCTCCCATGCTCATGTTCTTGGGCTGTCTCCCCACTCCCTTTGCCAATAGGTTCAACTCTGCTGTGTTGCCCAGGTGAGGTGCAGGGCCTGCTTTCCTGAGAATTGCAGCTGGTAAAGGGGAGTGTCAGCTCCCTCGCCAACTGGAGATGGCAGGGTTTGGCCACCCTCATTACTGCACCATAGACCAGGGAGGTGGTATCAGCTATGCCTCTCTCACACCCACAGGGATGGCTCAACCATACCCCTGTTTACAGGATCAATTCTACTGTGGTGTCCAGGTGAGGCACAGGGCCTGTTCTCCCTAGTGCTGCAGCTGGTGAGGGGTTGGGTCAGGTCCCCTACCTGCTGCAGGTTGTGAGGGGGAAGGGAAGGCATCTTTCCCTCATTACGGTGGCAGACACCACCTGCTATCCCATTCTCATGCTCTAGGGGCCACCTCACCCTTGTCCCTGTGTTACACCTGTGAGGTGTAAGAACCCCTTTCCTGAGTGTTTCAGGCCCAAAGGGGCAAGACCAGTTCTCCCTGGAGTTGCAGCCAGTGATGGGGTGTGGCCACCTCTGCACAGCCCTAGCCTCTTGGCCTTCTGTGGTATCAGAAGCCACAGGCATCAACACAGACCGTGGCTGTATCTGGGTCATGAATCCAGTCATGGGCCCTGGCAGCAGCCCAGACCCAGATATCACCATTCAGCCTTCTTTCTTACAGAACCCAGGACCACTAGCCAGGGATGGCCCCATCAACAATGGGCAGCAGGCTGGGCCCTCTCTGTCAGAGCTGGATCATATGGAGGCATTTTCTCAGTTGAGGCTCCCTCCTCTCTGACGACTACAGCCTGTGTCAAGTTGACATAAAACTGGCCAGTACATTATCTCAAAGACACATGTAAATATATCTATTAACCTAAAATACAGATAGACTCATTGAGAAAGAGAAAACATTTCTTAAATTATTTAAGCTTTGAAGGCAAACACTCTTCTCTAACATATAACTTCTGCCAATATCACAAACTAGTGTTTTGCTGTTTTCTTGTCCATTAAAGAGAAAAGTACCTCTGGCAATATCCCTTTCTTTATTATCTTTGCAGGTGTTATCTGGAAGGCAGGATATTGAGTCATTGTCTCAGAGCAGAAAGAGAAAACATATTCCTGCAGAGGTCGGCTCAACAGTTTACAATAATATTCTAAAGGAAAGTATAATTTTATAGCTCGAGTCTTTTGACCCAATTTTACAATTTTAGAAACTTTCAGGCCCATGGCAAAGTCATAATCTAATGATTTCAGTTTAAATTCAATAACAATCTTACATTCTTCTTCTTTCATAGGATATATTTTGAGCACTTCCCAATTTCCCCAAAGGATAAAAATGATATTTTCTGTCAAAATTATATTGTACATTGGACCTGGTGAGCAGTTAATTATGCAATTATAAACAAAGCTTTTAAAGGGGGGCTTGGTATGTGACAGGGATTCAATGAGATAATTCTCCTGTCTCTTATTAGCTGTGACCTCAGAGAAGCTTTTTAGCCTCATTATATGTCAGCTTTTGCACCAGAAACTGAGAAGACATTGTAATAGAAGAGCCTAATGAGTTAATTAATTGAAAGTTTATAAGGTAGTGCCTGGTAGTGACAGATACTTGATGAGTGTTAAGAATTTCTATTGAATATTGCCCTTGTGTTTGTTTGATCACACTGTGGACCATTCTCCTATGTGCCCAGAAATCCTGTCCTGAACTCCTGGTGGGAGGGTGTCCTAGTTAGGGTTTCTATTGCTTTGATGACACAAGACTAAAAGCCTCTTGGGTAAGATAGGATTCATTTCATCATACAGTTTATAGTGCATCAACCATCAAAGTTGGCTCAGGAACTCAATGCAAGATCTAGGCATAGTAACTGAAGAGGATATGGAATAGCACTGTTTACTGGCTTTTTCCTCATAGCTTGCTCAGCCTGCTTTATCATAAAATTCACCACTCCCTGCCTCTTCGTGGCACACCACCTGAGATGGGCCCTCCCCCGTTGATAATTAATCAAGATAATATTTCACAGACATGCCTACAGGCCAATATTATGGGGATATTTTCTAAATTAAGAGTATCCCTCTCCCCAGATATGTCTAGCTAGGTATGAAGCTGATAAAACCCCAACCAGCACAGAGGGAGACTCAGTCTTCCTATGTAAAAAGCTTAATGGCAGGTACTTGGGTTACTTATCAGTCTAGATTCCCTTGATTTAAGCTTGGAAACCTTTCTTTGGGATGCATGGATCATTCTGCAAAGAAAGTTACATGAGTAAATGTGTCTAATAGAAAGCAAAGACATAGCAGTGATTTACATGGGCAGCATTAGCAGGAGCCTGGCAGTGGTATTCGAAATTGTTCAACATCTTCCCTATAGCTCTGAACCTGTTTCATCAGTGACCACAAGAGTGTCAAGTTTATACATACGGTATAATTTTTTCCTTCTCTTAGGCTTCTCCAACTTCATTGGAGTTTTCTTCAAAACATTTTTGTTTTCAAATTTAAATCTCGAACCATCCAGGGACAGTCAGTATTTGTTGCTTTCAATGCAGAACTCTGATTAATATAGAATTGGAACCAGAACATGTTTGCAAGCAATAAGCCTAAGGGGGAATGGATGGTGAGGGAGCAAAAGGGCTGAAGGGCCTGGAGGCAAAAAGATTCCAGTGAATATTAAAGACCTTTGGTAGTCAATGGCATGTGGTACTTGAGCCACTAATTAAATTATTCCCTGTGGTCATCTACAGTGATAAAAACCCATTCAAAGCAAGGCCGTGAGAGACCAGTGGCTGCTGCACAGTAGTGTGAAAGGCATTCAATGGGTAGGGCAGATTTCTTTTCAAATTTATGGACATATTAAAAAAGGAAGACAGTGTGCTCAATTCTAAAATTCTTGGCTTAAGTCAGAGACTAAATAACAAAATTTTTATGACCATATCAAAAGGGGGGGAAATCCTATCATCTTTTGCTGCCCAGAGATGGGATACTGAACACAAGTTTGTGCTCCTGAATTGCATTGGGTGAATTCATTGTCTTGCTGACATTTATTTATTTATTTATTTATTTATTTATTTATTTATTTATGTGTGCTTGTCAGAAGGGAATGTATATGTGTACATTGGTGTGTGTGTGTGTGTGTGTGTGTGTAGGGGAGATCAACCTTGGCTGTTGTTCTATAGATATTATCCATCCTTTTTTTATTTATTTTTATTTTTTAGACAGGCTCTTTCCTTGACCTTTAACTCAGTGGAAAGGCTGAGTTGGCTGACCCATGGGCCTCATAGCTGCTCTTGTCCCTGCTTTCTCCATGCTGTGATTAGAAGTTTACCTCCCTGTAACTGGCTTTTAAAACACAGTTCTGGAGAGTAAGCTTGTCTTCATGCTTCCATAGCAAACACTTCACTGAATTCTTTCTACATTCCTCACATTTCCTTTCCTTTTTCACTTTACTTAAAAATTATTAGTTTGTGTTATCATTAGTGCATGGATTGCAAATGAAAAAATGGCATCCAGATATGAAGATAATTAGTTTCCGCTTTACAGTGAGCGTGTGATCTCCTTGGTGGAAATACAAATCCAAGCCATGTGGCAAACAAGATTCGTGCCACATCAGAAAGTGGTATGTTCAACAGTTCTGAGGGGTTTCTCTTTGCCATTACTTCATGTCAAAGACTGGCTGCTGTAATTCTTCCCTCTCCTCTCATGCTCAAGGTGGGGTTAAGGTAATAGGAAAAGGCTAAATCTGCGCCCAGAAAATAAATTCTTCCCGGAAATACCATCCAGTTGATACATTTCTGTTAAGGGACCCTTTCTAGGATTGAGCTGTGTATGTTTAGCACATCATTGAAAGTGTAGGTGAAAACAGGAAGGTTTGTCCTGATACAGGCTGGTCATGATTAGAAAGATGTGTTAGGAAAATGAGTATTGCTGTCAAACATCATGCTTACTTACGTTGGCATTTCTGGAGTGTGTGGTTGGAGTTCTTATGTTTAATAACTAGCAGAAATTTAATTTACTTGCCTGAGCTATGAGACAGAATTACAATGGTAAGGAGAGCCAAATAGGATCCATGGAGCTTTCTCTTCTTATCAAAATAATACACTGAAGTCAGTATATGATCCCTGGAGAAAGTAATCATCAACAAAGACTTGAAATAAAGAAACCCAGGGCTCCTACCATGCATTTCACTTTCTTTTCCTGTTAATGTGCAGCATGATGGCTTGTCCCATCCTTTAGAAGAATTCTGCTGCCATGCTTCTACCTGATGATATAATAACTTTTAGATTTCACTGATAAGGTAAACCCCTGCATTTCCTATATCTTCCCACTTTTATAGCTCATCTGTCTTACCAGGACTTCTAATGTAGTTGCTTTCCAATGCATATTTATCTCCTTTTAGTGTGTGCCACTAATGGTTAAGGGAATGGTATTCTGTTCTGTGCTGTGCCAAGAAACTTTAGAGACAAGCTTTCAAGTGCATATGCCAAGTGCCTGTTCTTTAGGATTGAGAGGCTGATAAACTAGTCCTCTGTACATGCACAAAAGTTCATATTTGCAAAGATAGTTCTAATACAGAATGAATTTGTTGCTTAAAATTCTTGTAGTTGGATTCTTTGGGTTTAGTTTATTATTCCTTAAGTAAAATATAACGTATTATTAATAAGATTGGTTACTAAGCTAGTCACGGTGGTCAACTTAATCCCATGAGATTCTAAATTAAACAGAGTATGATTGTGTTAAAGTAGATTTTAAGTTCTCTGGAAAAGATGTCATGAAAGACAGTGGGAGACAAAAGAAGCAGCCTCTTCTTTGACTGTAGAGGAAAGAAACAAACAAAAGACAACAAAAGCCAAAAATCCTGTTTCATCCCACTTATTGATTTCTTCTGTTAGCTTGACACTCTGTTACTGAATTATAGCACTGACCCAACTTGATTTCAAGATCCAAAGGATTGACAGTCCAAATCTTCTGGATCTTTGTATTTTATATTGCTGTTGTGTGTAAATTTGAGAATACTTTAAACTGAGGTTGATGGGCAAAGTTGGGAGTGTTTTCCTTAGGACTGACTGTTCCCATGCTTGGTTCATGAAGCTCCTTGGCTCACTGAAGCTCTCTCTTACGTCCATTCGAAACATGTAGAAGAGTTAAAGGCTTGAGGTTCCTTTTGTGACACAGGCTAGTTGAGGATGGTTAAGCACATTACATTGTGCGATTATCCAAATTGGCTCTTACTGAGTTGGAGTCCTGTTGAAATCGACACCATCTTGTTATTGAGCAGATGCTGTTAGTAGAGAAGAGCCATAGCAACCAGGGATGAGCAGGGATGGTAAGAGTAAGTATTGAGGACCACAGAAAGAGAGGTGCTAAAGGTAAGAGGAGTACTGAGTGTGGGGGAGACCCAACTTGCTTCTCCCACACCCCTTCTCTCCCTTATTCTTACCTCAGCAATGACTGGCTATGTGTATCAAATTTCCATCAAATTTTATTTGAGAAAAAGATTCTGCTGTTTACATCATTTGAGGAATCTTGGGTAAGAGCATGTCTAATGTCCATTCCAAATTTGAAATCAATGGCTTGACAATTGCATACTCACCACTTCTAATAACAGAACTAACTTTTGGAAAATATTAGGCACCTTATTTGTATTAAAACTCTTTAATGAATTTGGGACATTAAATAAAATGTATTTTTATGTTTGATTATTTGAAATTCCAAAGTTAATGGCAGAAAATACATAAACAATTAGGGCACATACACAAAACCCCCTTCTCCCATGTTCCCAAGAAATGGCATTTTCAAACATCCATGACTCCCTAGCCTAACATTTCTAAGCAACATGAACTGGAAAATTGTCTTAAGCTCTTTATCCTTCAAATTCCTGATCTGTAAAATGAAGATGATAATAGGATGTATTCAGTGTAATGAAAAAATTGTAAGACATTTTAAACCTTTAGGAAAGTGACAAGAACCCAGTGAGCACTCAGTATAAATTAAAATTATATTATTGCTTATTTTGAAATGATTAAGTCAATATTACATGTGTGACCACTGAATATTTTAATAGCTAATTTATGCCATTGCATAAAAAGAAATGAGACATCTAGAATAGCTTGAAGTAGAAAAACAAAAATGAAAAACAGATGGGAAATACCCAGAAAGAAAATTTTCTCGGCATTGCCCATCTGCTTCTTTTTGCCTGCATCCTTTGCAGTGAAATAAATTTCCAAACAGCCAAGTAATAGAATCCCCAATGCAGTTTAATTTGTGTTTGCACTTCATTGGCCACACCAAGGAGTGGGTAGATTTAGATTTGACAATCATTCCACATAGTCTTCATACTTAGCCCATGAGAGGCAGAGCTGTACAAAAGATTAAAATTAGCGGGAGGTGATTATTCTCTTTATTAATCAATTCTGGACACATTTGGCAGCTTTCTCTTGTGATGGAAGTACCATTCAAATCAAGGTATGGACACTCCTTTCCAAAGTGTTATTTTAGTTGAAAGTATGGAGCTCTTCTGAGGAGGTCACAACCTTCTTTGCCTAAGAATATGTTAAGATTAGTGTTGTTCATCTGAAAATTACACGGTTTCCTAAAAGCACCATCGTTATTCATTCTCTTATTAACTTAAGCATACTTATTCACAGAAAAATAAATAGAACCCTGTTTGATTTAGGAATTAAAGGCTAATGCATTTTCCTTTTAATGGGAGGAAAGTCAGCATTATTTTGATTTTTTTTAATAAATGGCTGTGCATGCAGATCCTGATCACAAAGCAAATGATGGGGCCTCTTTTTTAAAGACAAGACTGAAATGCAGCTTCTGAATTCATTAAGAAGTTTAGAGGTTTTTTTTCCAGAAATAAAGGTGGTTGTATATTAAGTCAATAGATCACTAAAGTAGATGGTCACTTTCCTGTTTAGTTAACAGCTAATACAGGCACTTAGGAATAAAAAGGAAAAGAATACTGTTTTGGTTTATTTTTTAACCCCTTAATATTTAAATATTTAAAGGAAGTGGGCTAAAGCCTTTTTCTCTCCTTCTTCTTGGTTGGTTCTTGTTAGGAAAGCTCTGCTGGGAATGCCTAAGAAGCTCCAACTGAGGGTCTGGTAATATCTAATGCTAATGTCTTAGTTACATGCCACATTGCTTGGAGTGGCACAGGAGTCTGGCCAGCGGCACTGCCTTCTTTAGACTTCTGCAGTCTTATGACAGAGTGGGAGTGACACATGGAAGAATACAAAAGTGACAGGCATCACATTACTCCATTTGCCAAGTCTGAGCACATAGCAAGATGAGTTGGACATAGTGAGGAACCATAACTTTCCCATTAGTGGGACTGTGGGAGTACTTTGCAGACCTCATCACAAACAGTTGAATAGAAGTCTTGTCTGAAGCCATGTAGCACTGATCTTAGTGATGCCAGGTTGCTTGCTCTTCCTCAAGGTAAAAGGGGAAAAGATCAAAGAAAAAGTTAAGCCTGAATTGCTGGTGTCCTCCTTTAATCTCAGTTCTTGGCAGGATGGGACAGGATGATTGGGAGTTGGATATATACTATACTACATATACTATATATATATATATATATATATATATATATATATATATATATATATATATATTATAAGTACTATAAAAGAAGATCCTTGGTCAAAACCACACAACAAAACAAAAGTAAACAAAAGTCTCAAAACATATACAGCAACAAAAGCACAAGAATAAAAAAGTTAAATTTGACCTTTTATCCTCTGGCCATTTCTAAATCTCTCTTGTTAAGTGTTTGGGGAGTCTATGTCCTGGCTAGGGTATTTGAACTTTGTGTGAGTAATTTGTTCATTAACTTAAAATTAGGAGAGACTGTCAAATTACGTTGTCTGTTAATAAATCATCTGATGTAATTGTACTTGTGGTTGAAGGTATTTGCAGCACTGCAAGTGTTACAATGAGACTACAAGGACTTTGTAATTTTTTTCTGTATTCTTTTTTATAACTCTTGCTTCTACACAGACCAGGCTATGTTTTGATCCCAATTACAATAATTTAATTGCATCATTTCCCTCCCTTTCTTCCCTCTAGATCCACCCTTATTTCTTTTAAATTCATGGCCTCTTTTTCATTAATTGTTGTCACATAAACACACACACACACACACACACACACACACACACACACACACACACACACACACACACACACACACTCCTAAATAATAAACACTACTCATGTAGTCTGTGAAATGTTGCTTGTATATGTTTTCAGCATTGACCCTTTGCTATTGGATACAAGTTGGTGTACTTTCCCCAGGGGAGACTATTTCTACCTCTCTCAGCATTCTTTAGTTGCTGGAGCTCTTTCTGTAGGACTGAAGTTTCATGAACTTTCCTCCATCTACATTACTGTTGTCTATTGATGCCATCCTAGTTCACCTAGTGCTTAGGAAGCTGTGGTGATGGGTATTTATGGGTGTAGCTTCTGACATTTTTAGGAGACATAATCTCACAGCAAACTCTCTGTTCCTTACAATCTTTCCACTGCCTCTTTTTACAGGGATCTCTGAACAGAAGTTGTGTTGTAGATAGATCAGTTGGAATTGGGCTCCAGACTGCAATTATTAGTTGTGGTTTTAGGTAGTTGTCTCTGTCAATCACAAAGATAATTTTTTTTCTGAGACAGGGTTTCTCTGTGTAGCTTTGGAGCCTGTCCTGGCACTATCTCTGTAGACCAGTCTGGCCTCAAACTCACAGAGATCCACCTGCCTCTTCCTCTCAAGTGCTGGGATCAAAGGTGTGCACCACCACTGCCCCACAAGAAGTTTTCTTGATGGGTGTGGGAATACTACACTCATCTATGGATATAAGCACAATTATTTAGAATGTAGTTAGAGAGTATTCCAGTTTAGTAAGGTGGTGGTTGATTGTAGGTTCTCTAAAATCCATGCCTTCATTAACCCTGGGTAATTGGCTAGGTTTCCAGTAGCAGACATAATTTCCCTCTTGTTGAATGGGCCCTAAGTCCAATGAGTGAGACATTGGTTACCTCCAAACTGTGTGTGCCACTACTGCAATCTTTGGGTTATCATGCCATGATGGTCATTGTAGTTCATAAGCATCTTAGTTGGTTGGGGTGGTTGTTTGCTTCCTTCCTTTGGAAGCCTGCAAGGTATCTTCTGGTACCAGGAAAGCTAGTTATTAGGGAGGGGTATTCAAGTCATTGCCAACTCAGAGGCCTGGGTCTTATGTACAAAGGGGATGGTGTCTTAAGCAATAGGGATTTACCTTTTATCTCTTGTGGGCAACCAAGGTCAATAGCAATAGCAATATAGCATAAAATATTTTGGGAGTCTTTTGGCCAACCCTGACAACAAGCCAAAAGATATTCTTATGCCTGATATTGGGATTTTTCATATAATTTCATGGATGTGTTCATCTTTTCATTTTATTTACAAGTTTTGAAGCTTGCTGAAGAAAACTATCTCTTTCTATTTCTAGTTTTTTCTATTTTAAGTACAGAATATTTTTCTTGTAAATTTTAGATGTTCAATTTACGAGTTATTTTAAAATTTCTGATACAAATACAGCATAGTGCTTTAAAGGCCTGAAATTTCACAGAAGTATATTGATTGACGAAATATCAGTAATATTTCCATTCTTATATGTAAACATCAGGGACAACTAGTTATATCCAACAATAATTATATAGTTCTCATTTAATGTAAAACACCCACTGTTAAGTAAATTAAAGATAATAATATATTGTTATAAAATTCACGTGTCAATAAATCTCCTTTTTATGCTGGCTTAGCATCCTGTGGGAAGGACAGATCATAATTTATTGAACCATCTTCAGCTGACACATCCTATACGGCTGGCTATTACTATTGCATACACTCCTGCAATCACCATCCTTATACCCACAGGGCATCTTTGCAAATATAGGCATTCTTCTTTGAGCTTCTAAAGAGGTGAGTCATGTCCTTTAAAATAACTCAATTAAGATGCAAGAAAATTAAATATGGCACCAAAAGACTACCAAACTTGAGAACCTTTGAAACCAGAGAACTGCAGAAGCTGAAAACTGATACTCAAGATAATGTGTGCTGCTCAGGCAAGAGAACTCTGTGCTGGAGGCCATCCCAACAGATGTTAAAAATGAATGAAAGAACCAAGGGGGAAATGCTGATAAGAGTGAAACTGATGGTGGTAAAAAAAAAAAAAAATAGGCTGCTGAAGCAGAGCTACAAGTTGGGTGGATGCCATGGTGGGTGCAGGAAGCAGTAAGAACTGCCATAAGATGTGAGCTAATAAGGCTGAGGGTGAGCCATCACAGGAGAAGCCGGGTACAGGCATTGATTCTCTTCCTTTTGATTGACACATAATGTTTGCACATATTTATGAGGTATGATGTGAAGTTTTGAAGCACATATGCATTGAATATGCACAGATTCTTAATGGAATTCCACTCTGTGTCAGCTAGGCTGTGAGCCTTTTCCTCTCACCAAAGATTATATATCTACTCATGCTTGCTGTTTTCTTGGGGTGGCATGAGGGGAGGAACAGTGTGTACCCATCCAAGTTCTTTGTGATGTTTTACATCCATTACCTATTTATAAATCAAGTGTGAACAATTCACATTGAATAAATATGAGCTAGGATGAAATAGACTGTGTTGATGAAACAAATGATTCTACAAATAGAATAATTGGTCAAAGGCACCACATAATTTAAATATTGTATGAATGAATGAAATTTACACATTGTAGATTCTTCACCAATGTTCTCCTAAATGATGTTGGTAATTTTAAACTTAGGTTTCCAGAATATCATTCTACATTTTTTCTTTAGCTTTGTGGGTGCTTAACTTTTAAATATTTGATTAATTTATTTTATTCATTATAGTGAAAATAGACACTTGGTTACTATCATAACATTTCTGAATCAGCAGGAAAAAATATGTATCTTTGATCTTGTGAATCACACGTTAATCTTTGCTTATTTTTCTATTGAATTGTTTTCTGTCTTAGTAGTTTATAGACACTTAAAAATAATTGTATGTAAATGATGTGCCCATTAGTTATTCAAAACATTCCCAATAATCATTGTTCTGTAATTTAACTTTATATGTTATTTATTTCCAAAATAAATTTCACGTATTTATGTGACAAATTTCACTAGTTTTTTCTCCAGTTGTTATGAACTTTCTACTTTGTCTGCTGCTCAATTATTAACGTATTCACTTGTATTGTTTTGTCCTTTTGGGAGATAGTATTTTAATTACAGCAATTCTCTTTTCCCTATTCACTTATATTTTAATATGCTTTTGAAGTTTTATTATACAGATGTTAGAACTAGTCTATTTTTATGTAAGTTACATAATGATAATACAATTATCCTGATGATTCTTTTGCTTAATAAATAATCAAAACTAATATTGACCTCCCTTACCCAGTAATTCACAAATACTTCTAAATTGAGGTATTTCCTGTTAAGATAACTGATGAGGGATGTCCTTCTATATATATGTTTCTCTTACTGATTGATGAATAAAACACTGATTGGCGCTATCTAGGCAGGAAGTATAGGCAGGGGACAGGAGGAAGGAGGAAGGACAGAGAGAGGCCATGAAGAGATGCCATGTAGCAGAGAAAGGAATAACAGGTCCAGGCGCCCAGTAAGATAAGACTATGTGGAAATACTTATATTAATAGAAATGGGTTAATAATTAAGACAGAGATAACAGAGAAGCCCTAGCCATCGGCCAACAGTTTAATAATTAATATAGTGTCTGTGTGTTTATTTGGTGCAAAGCAGCTATGGGCTAGTCACGTCCAGGCTGGAAAGAAAATTTAGCAACAGTTTACATTTTACTAAATTTCTGGATCGTCCATGACTTTTCTTGTTCTATAAACAGGCACACCAACTTGTTTTAGTTATTTTCAAGCAGTTTTGTCTCTTTTTAAATTGATTAATCAGTGTAATTTATTTTTAAATTTAATTTTTAAATGAAAATTTATGCAATTTATTCTTGGTTTCATCACCCCATTTCCTCCCAGATCCTTTACACCTCCCCACCTATCCAACTCTACACCTTCTTTCTCTTTCTTTAGAAAGCAAACAGGTAAATAAAAAAGCAAACTAGAATAAAAATAGAGAATAAATATATAAAATAAACAGCTGGGCAGCACAAGAAACACACACACACACACACATAGGAAAACTCATAAAATCACAAAATAGAAAACCATAATATACAAGCAAAACACCAGTGACATAAAAATGCTTAAACAAAGCAGTCTGAGACAAAAATTTTGCAAAGTACCATTGAGTTCATTTTGTGTTGGCCATCTACTGCTGGGCATGGAACTGACCCTTAAGAATACCTTATATATCCAGTGAGACTCCATTGGAAGAAACTGCCTTTTATTTTGCAAGTAGTTGTCAATTGGAGATAGCTTCTTGGTTAAAGATGGGAAATCACAGCCACTTCTTTCCCTTGGTACTAAGCCATCTATCTTGGACCTGTGCAGGCCCAGTGCATCTGCCACAATCTCTGATTTCATATGTGCCCAGCAGTCCTGTTGTGTCTGGGAGACACTATTTCCTTTGTGTTATCCATCTCCTCTGGCTCTTGTGATCTTTCTTCTTCCTTGTCTGCATTGCTCTCTGTATCTTGGGGGATGGGGACCTATTAAAGACATGCCATTTAGGACTGAGTGTTCCAAAGTCTCTCACACTCTGCACATTGTCCAATTGTAGGTTTCTTTATTACTTACCACCTACTGCAAGAGGAAACTTTTCTAATGATGGCTAAGAAAGACATTGATTTATGAGTATAGCAGAATGTCATCATTAATTATTTTATTGCAATGTTATTTCAGCAGAACAATGTATTTGGTTTTCCCCTAGACCCAGAGCCTGCCTAGTTTTTGGATACCCAAGCAATGTCAGATCTTGGTTCCATCTCATGGGATGGGCCTTCATTCCAACCAGATAGTGGTTGGTTATTCACACAATGATTTTGCTGCTATTGCATCAGTGTGTATTGTAGGCAGGATACCACTGTAGACTGCAGGTTTTGTCACTGGGGTGGTGTTTAGTTTTCTACTCTGGTATCATGCAGGATACCCTTCAGTACCATGAACACTAGTCAGTACGTGAAGGCTCTATATAGGCACCAGTTTTCCATGTTCAATGAGTTATGCAGCTGTTATCTTCGGCAATAGGACTTTACCATGATTTTGTGGAGGTGAATTAATAGTTTCAGCAATAGCATGAATTGTTTGTGTTTCCACCAGGCTCCTTTGGCCAACAACTTGATTGGGTTGTCTATGTCTGACTCTGAAAGTTTCACTTGGTAGCAAAAGCTGTCTAGTTGAGGTTTTGTGTCCCCTGTTGTTTGATGATTCCATTTACATTTCCTTCATAGAAGTATTTATTTTAAGAAGCTTTTAAGTAGATTTTCATATGACCCCTTAGTTGACCTTGGTGTTTGTTGTCCCTCCCCGAATTCCTTGCCTTACTCCTCTTTGCCCTTGCCTTTCCCATTTAATACTGTTCCAATTTGCCCCTGTCTCTCCATATCTGTGTGCTCTACTTTCCCACCTCCCACTCTCTACTTAGCCTCTATATAGAGTGTAGCCTGTTTATTCAAGACTTAACAGATAACACCCACATCTAAGTGAATGCATATTTGTCCTGTTGGGTCTGGATTAACTCACTCAATGTTTCTTTTCCCTAGTTCTATCCACTCTCTTGTAGATTTCACTGTTTTGCTGTTGTTTTTTGCTGAATAGTATTTTTAATTGTCTGTGTACCTATGGAGACCAGATGAGGGTATGAGATTTCCTAGGACTGAAGTTACACAGAATTATGATGGGTTCCATATAGGTCATGAGAACCAAATTTAGGTTCTCTGGAAGAGCAGTACATGCTCTTAACAGCTGGACCATCTCCCCAGCCTCTAGTTTGACCATTTTTGACAAACGTTCATGTCATGTTGCTCCTTGACTACACTTTGGTCATATTCTTGTGAATCTTCTTCATCAAAGCTTGGCTCTGGGCTTTTCTGTCTGGCCTTGTAGAATCCAGTTTTAGAAAGAATCCTACAATGCCAGTTTGCTGATATTCTTGGCCATGGTATTTGATCCCTCTGGTTTGTCTTAGCCAAAATATTGTCACATCATTTGCCATGACTTCCCTTTCCCTTGATGTGTCTGTCAAGGGAATGTTTGGGATATAGTATGCCTACTTTATCCCAACTACTTGAATGTGCATCTTTGCTTGTTCTTGCATTGGGAACCAAGTCTCTCCCCCGCCACAGTAGTCCCAGTAGGAGAGGCCACCCTGTTTTCTTAGAACTTCACAAACATGTTTCATGAATTCAAAGTTGATTACATTTAGGTGCTTTTCAGTCATTATACAATATACAGACATGATCCACTGGATGATTTATGTTCCTTGAATGGTTAAACAATGATTTCCTATGAAATACTAGACAAAAAGCTTCTAGAAGCAGAGTACCTTTTTCTGCAAAAAATATACTTCAGGCACACATTTGTGTTTACGTATATTCCTTCAGAATACTACATTAGCAGTGCATAAAGTTTATTTAAAAGAGCTGAAAGAGAAATCTGTTTTCAAGAGACTCAATGCATTGTGCTTTTAGATAAAAATAATAGGAAAAATAAAGATCAGTTGCTGTGACAAGAACAGTTAAAACTGCACAGTGTCAGAGGTCAGAAAATGTTGCTCTTCCAGAGATCCTGAGTTCAATTCCCAGCAACGACATAGTGGCTCAAAACCATTTGCAATGAGATCTGGTGCCCTCTTCTGGCATGCAGGCAGACAGAGCATTGTATTAAATAAATAAAGATGTACACCAAATGGAACATTTTAAATAACATCTTATTCTAGCTACCCACTTCCCCAGCCCTGCCTCACAGTTCCTACAGTAAATTTTTATGCATTTTCCTTAATTCATCTGTACCTGTCCTAAATAATTTATTTTTACATTTGATCATAAGATTACTTGGAATTATATATGTGAAAATCTGACTTTCAATTTTTGCAGTTGCTCAGCCAGTTGCCTATACCCTTACAGTTGCTATTTTTTCCTCTTTCATATTAATTCATGTTGCAAATGAGCATCTGTTAAGTTATTTTGCTTTTAGGTGCATTATCCTTTCTAATTATTTCCTCTGCACCTATTCTTCTACTTCATAGAAAAAATCTATTTCCTTGACTGTGTGCTCTATTCATGAAATGACTACAGGATTCTTTTATCAGAACTAAAAATAACCATCCGGACACTTCTAGTGTCCATTACCTCAGCATATTGAGCTTACACCTGGCGGTCAGACTGTGTTTCCTATCTGAGGCATTCACATTTCCAGACAGCAGTTGCTCCAGGCAGAAACTTTAGAAGGATCCTAAAATCCTCATGTCCGGTTGATTCACAAGACTTGTGAATTCCCTCTCCCAAAGACCTCCGTGCTATTCTCTCCTCTCTACCTACTCTGCATTCACTGGAATCATGTCCTCTGTCAGATCTCAGCTTGAATGTCACCTCCTCAGAGAGTGTTTCCTAACACTGTTTAAGAAGCATCATTTTACAGTTACTGCTAAACCACCTCCCTTCCTTTGTAATTCCTGTAACAATTTGTTGTAATTCATTTCCCCTTTTTACTAACCTGTCTGTTTTCCCACTTGGATGAAAATTCAGAGATAGTGATATCCAGCTTGTCTGATAAGTACTGTGCTAGCTTCTAGCTCATAGCAGGCATTTGGTAATAAGAAGAAGTGAATGGCTGAATAAAAACAACATGTGCTCCCCTTACTATTAGGTTCATTTGCTTCCATTTCCCTTGCTTGTTTCATAACAAACCCTGGTGGCACAGATAGACTGTTTATCAAGCACGGAGATCTAACCATGGTACTTCCCAGATTACAGACCTTTCCCTTTTAAATGCAAAGCCAGTATCATTTTCTTTAGCACACTCTCTGACAGTGGTCCCCATTGCCAAGGACAACATCCACACAGCTCATGGAATTGAATTAGAGAGGTCAAGCTGGTGTGGGGGCTGAGCTTTCACTCCTACATTCTAGTCTCTTTGGCGCTAGAAGGCATTCCCCGGCTATGGAAAGAGAAGCATGGGCATCATCCCAGATACAAAACCCTTCACCCAAGATGGGCTGCAAGATGGGCTGAGGCAATGGTGGTGCAGAACTTGTGGGAGTGGCCAACCGATGTCTGGGTTCACTTGAGGTCTTCTCTACAAAATGAAGCCCATGACTTACACCGCCTTGATGGGCAGAAAAGAGAGACTGGATAGCCCAGAGAACTAAAGTAGAACCAAACATGATTTGCAAATAAACCAACCAACCAACCACACAACCAAACAAATATAAACAATGAAATGATTTCTAATGATAGTATGCTATACGCATAGATAGGTGCCTTGTGCAGTTGTCATCAGAGAGGCTTTCTCCAGCAGCAGTAGACAAGAGCAGGTGTAGAGACACACAATCAGACATTATGCAGAAGAAGAGTCTAAATTGGAGGTCTCCATCAGGTCCCTCCCTTTTACGAGATTCCCGCCTGGGTCCTGTCGCTGCTTGAGCCCCCCAAATAACAAACAGAAACTCTATTACTTACAAAATGGTTGGCCAATGTCTACAGCTTCTATTGGATAACTCTGTTTTAGGTATTAACCCATAATTATTAACACACATACACACACACACACACACATATATATTTCTCAAGGTCTTATCTTACTGAGAACACCAAACTTGCGTGTTCTATCCTCCCAGGATCACATGGCAACTCTCCAATACATTTCCCAGAATCCTCCTTCTCTCCTAATCCCACCTATCTGGCTTCCATATTGGCCTGCAGTGTTTTATTCATTAACCAATAAGAGAGACACAGAAGGACATCCTCCATCACTTCCCTTTGGAGATCTTGGTAGTCAATGGAAGAGGGGAAGAAAAGATTGTAGGAGTCAAAGGGATGCATCAGGAGAACATGGTCTACAGAATCATCTAAGCAGGGCTTACCTGGGCTCACATGGACTGAAGCAGCAAACATGGGGCCTGCACAGGTCTGCAACAGTTCTGTGTATGTGTTATGGCTGTTAGCTTGGTGTTTTTGTGGGACTCTTAGCTGTGGGAGCAAGTGTGCCTCTGATTCTTTAGCCTTCTCTTGGGACTCTCTTCCTCCTATTGGGTTGCTTTGCCCAGCCTCAATATGAGGACTTTTGCCTTGTTTGATTGTACCATTTTGTCCTGTTTGGCTGTTTTCTCTTGTAAACCTTCTCTTTTCTGATGAGGAAACAGAAGGGGAGTAGATTTGAAAAAGAGGGCAGGTTGGGGGAGCCAGGAGGAGTGGAGGGATGGGAAACTGTGGTTGGTATGCATTTTATGAAAGAAGAATCTATTATATATACCTAGACACCTTTAAATACCCTTCTTTGAAAAGGAGGAGTCTAGTTTTCAACCCATTGCATAGTTCTCTATTCATTCACCTAACTTGATGGAACACATGATTAGGCCATACATAGCCTTATATATTCCCATTCCTTGAGCTGTCCCTTCAGTTGGCCAAGCCGTAAGAATACTCAGACTACCTTACGTTGCCATATGTCTGTTTAGAAGCTAGAAGTGTAAAGTAATCCCAAGGTAAGAAGAGGGAAGGAAAGTTTTTAAATGAAGAGAAGATTAGCAAACCTGGAAGTGGAAAACAATAACAATAATAATAACAAATCCCAGTGAAACCCAAAGGTTATTCTTTGAAAGCATCAGTAGTATTTAGAAGAATCTCACTAGACTCTTTTATCTAACTGTTGCCCTTTCTCCCCAACCATCTAACTGAACAAAACATAGTTTCAAACATCAGGGAAAAGAGGCCACCATAGCAGACTTCACAGACATTAAAAGAATAACGTATTTAATCTAATTGCAGTCAAAGTTCCTATTATCTCTTTTATAACACTAGAAACCAATGAGTTAGTACTATGGACATTGCAGAATCAAACATACTTTTGTGATCCAACCTGGTAATTGTGATCTTGGGCCCCAAGGATGGGAACAGTTATGCACATGCAAGTACCTGGGCATAGATGTTTATAGGAACTGTTAGTACTTGTCCAAGTTTGGAAGTAATAAGGAGGTTTAAAAAAATCAGTGATTGCTACAGACTTGGGGGGGGGGCGGGGGAATGAGAAGAAAGATGAATTGACAAAGCAGGGAGTAATGTTAGGGTAATGAAATGACCCAGCATAGCATATTGTCCAAATCCACAGTCATAGGAGGTAGCAACTTAGTAAGTATGTGCTGAGCAGGCTGACTGATGACGGTGACGGCATAGGTAGATCAGTTGTACCTCCTCCTTGAGGAGAAAGTTGGAAATAGAGGACGCACACACCACACAAGCCCACTCATGCGGGTATGTGCAAACTCCTTTTAACTTTTGCTTAGTTTCTATCTGAATCTAAAACAGTTCTAAAACAATATAGTAAAAATGTTCAGCTTTATCAATAAAAGCATTTTATCTAAGCAATTACACAAAAATACAAAAGCCTAGAATAGTTAAGTGCTTTGTTTTATAAAACTAGTATGGGCTTTATGTTACCTAACTTTGGAATTTATTTTAAAGCTATAGTTGGAAGCTGTAACAGACATAAATATATATCCTACAAAATGAACTTATTTTAGGGGGAGGGGAAACGCCACAGTCACCAGCTGAGGAAACAATACATTCATGTCACATGTTGCCTCTGTGTGTGTGTGTGTGTGTGTGTGTGTGTGTGTGTGTGAGAGAGAGAGAGAGAGAGAGAGAGAGAGAGGAGAGAGAGGGAGAGAGAGGAGAGAGGGAGAGAGACAGAGAGACAGAGAGACATACACAGAGAGAGATTGCCTAAACCTTTTCTTTTTCCACAGACAGCACCACAATGTACTTGAAAGAATCCATGGACCTGAAAGTAGAAGCTTAGACATGCCTTTAGGAGGGTTCTTCATGAAGAAAGGATCTTGGCTCTGGGTTCTCATTAGTCCCTTAGGAGATTTACTTCCTATTCTACTGAAAGGAAATTCATTGGAAATACTGTAACTTCTAAGCGGCCTCTTAAAAATGGATATATATTAACTATAAACTAAAAAGGAAATAAGCTATGTATATAACTACATGTACTGTAATATGGAAATGCATACATAAGCTTTCTTAGTAGGCAAAACAGAATATATTAATAGAGACTCCAGTATCATATACAGAGTTGCAATCAGTGATAGGAGTCTTGGAAATGTTATATGAATTTTGGTGAATTAGAAATCCACAAAATATTGTCTCAGTTGGCTTAATTGCTTCATCCTGTAAAATTAGGAAATGCAAATTTTTATTTTCAAGCAAATGCAATCAGATTTCAAATATAAAACAATTCCTTTCTTAACAAATATCTACAGTATTCCCCCATGCCTTTAATACCACACACACACACACATACACACACACACACACACACACACACACACAGAGACACGGGGGGGGGGGGGCGAGCTCATTTAGAAGTCCAAGAGGAGGACTTGATCTTGATCCCATGTTGCATTGATGCAAAGAATATCCTGTGCTTCCTAAAACCTATTTAGTTGCTATTTGATGTCTTATTGAGAACCATTAATCTTGACCTTATCAGTAACAACCTGGTATGGCGTGGTCATCTGATCCTGGTGACAGAAGAACAAAATACTGTTCTGTTGGGTTAAAGGGAAGAAGCCGCCATGACTGAAAATCCTTGCAGACACTTCATCCCCTTTTAATAATGTCCCCTGAGTACAGGGCCAGATTCTAACCAGTGGAGTGATGAGAACCATTTCAACAGAGCTGACATAGCTTCAGCCTGCCACCCCCTGCTGCTGCCTGGACAGTCACCTCCCAGGAGGAGTGTCCCCACAGGCAACCGCAGTCCCTTAATGCCTTAGCACCCTGGTCTGGGGACAGCCTGGGATCACCTGGACCCAGGGCAGCTGCATAGTTTTGCCAGGACTTTCTGAGGAGCAGAAGTTTCTAACTGTACGGATTTGTGGGAGATAATGTTTTCCATCTGGAGGTATTACGCAGTCCTCAGAGTGCCTTGATGTCAATTACTTTCTTCATGCTGTATAAGTTTGGTTAAGTCTACTAAGGCGTGATTGCCCAGACATAGGAAGCACCCAGAGGAAAGGTCCTTTCAACCAAGGACCCTTTAAAGGCCCAGGCCTGGGAAGGGGTGGGGACTGTGTGGGGACTGTCCTTTCTCCCCCACCCTTGGGCGGTGGCGGTGCAGAGCTGGGGAGGGCTGTCTCCTCCTCTTTTCCCCCGCAGCTGCTCACTCCAGCCTGGGCGGACCGGAGGCAGTAACTCCGTGGGCTCCTGAGGAGGGGATCTGCTCGGGCCACGATGACAGCGGCCGGGGTCCTCCTGCTCCTGCTCTTGGGGACGCTGGGAGGCTCCCAGGCGCAGCGACCACAGCATCGGCGACAGTCCCCAGCGCATCAGCAGAGAGGTACTGTCCAGGGCGCCCTTTCCCGGGACCGCTGCTCCTAACTGGCTTCAGCTGGCCAGAGTCGGCTGGCTGGGGACCACTTTCTTGATTAACTTTAGGCAGTCCGCTTTCAAGCACAAGGGGCCAGGACTCCTGTAATCTAAGGGTCAGATCCAGGAGTGAGAGGTGCAGGAAAATTACCTCCAAGAGAAGGGGTACCAAGCGCTTTCTGCTTTTTCGCGCTCTAAGTCCTGGAAAGTGTTCTATGGAAAACTTTTCAAAGTTCCCAGGGTAGGCTTTTTCCAACCGAGAGAAAACGTTTCACAAAATTAAATTCCACTCCTGCAGAGGAAGGCTTCCCTGAGCCGTAGTTTATCTTAGAACTTTAAGTAATTTTTTTTTTAACTTTAGGATCGTGTTTCCAATTATTTATATAGAGTAGTTTAGTGTAAGAATAACACATCCATCCGCACTTTGAGAAATTTCCTCTCGCTTGAAATACAGACTACACCTCTGTGTATTTTAAGACTGCAGGGGATCAGATACACATTTCTGTGGCTTTGTGAAACAACTGTTCAGTACAACTAAATTATTCTTATCAGCAAATCTTCATGTTTCCGTGCATGTCTTTCAGAAAGCTCGGGAGACTTTGCAGGGTTATCAGAAATTTTTAAAAGATGCACACTCACAGCGTTGAGAAACATAATTTGTAACACATTGTTCCGGGACGTATTTCCCAAAGCTGGAAAACTTGAATCAAAGTAAAAAGCATTTCAGTAATATGAGAGCTTTGTTTTAAAGTATTTGCCCTCAAAAGTACAAAATCTAGAGGAAAAAGGGCTTTGGAAAACTGGAGGAGGTTGTAGTAGAGTTTTGAAACACAGTTTTCTGTTTATTAATTAGCTGGAATCAAGCCATGTCTAATAGTCTCTGTGTTTGTTCTTGTGGTAGTCTAGCACTTTCCACACTACTGTTTGAGAAGACACAAAGAGATATACTATGGTCATCATTGTAGTCTCTGATTATATATAGTTCCTAGAATAAAAATGACTTCCAGTTTCTCTAGATAACTTCCTTCTATTCTCACAGAGGTGAAATGAGTTCAATGTGGCGCAAATAATAGAATTACTGGAGACTGTGCTCTGGGGGAAAGTGTGGTTGGCAGTTGGTTTGAAAAAAAATGCTACATTTAACCTTCTTTCCTTTCTTCAACTGAGATTAGCAACAGGTGGTACTTCATCACTGTTGGGCTTTGGGAGAGATGGGCTGGGTCTGTGCACTCTTCTCCACTGGAAATCAAGCAGAGCTTCAACCCTGCAGTGTAGTCACCAGCTGAGTTCCTGAGAATTCTTTCTGCACACACATAGTGTATTTTCTCTCCATTCTCTCTTCGTACATCTATTTATTTACTTTTTTTGTGGTGGAGTACACACATGGTGGTGGTATATGTGTGGTGGTCAGAGGTCAGTTTGGAAAGTCAGAACTTTCAACATCTGAGTTCCAGGAATAAAACGTATGTCATTAGGCATAGGCAAGCACCCTTACCCAAGGATCCAATCTCCTGGCTTTGTTAATGTCATTGTTATAGCCATTTGTTGTAGTTATTGCAGTATATTTGGAGATTGGCTCCTGGGTAAGTGATTTAAATTTATTAATAATAAAAATATATTTAAAATTCATTTATTATGGCTTAAATTAGTGTGAATGCCTTATAATTTAATGTACTTATATAGAAGTCACATAACCTTGTATTATGAGATCTATTTTCATCTTCAGTTATCATTATTCCCACAGGACTAATTTAAAACCTAAGGCTTGGAGTAGTGGCCACAGAGGTTCGCATAACTGATGAGAATATTCTTTTTATAAACTACAAGTGTACACAGTAACGTTTATGCTCACATTTCCTTTCCATGGAGTCAGGGTCTCTTTCCTTTTTCTTTTTCATACTGCATATCAGTTAGGATCACTAAGAATGGTTTGACAAGAAATGTTTTCTTGGCTACCATCAACTTTTCTGGCTTTGATTATATTTACTAGCAATGACCTTTATGTCCCAGAATTAACTGTGAAGGATCTCTGTTTTCCCTTACAGACCAGTGCCAACGTCTTAAGGATGTTCACATGTGGTGTATTTAGACTTTGTAACACAGTGGTTCTCAACCTGTGGATCATGACACCCTTGGGGAGTCAAAAATACCCTTTCCCGGGGGTTGCATATCAGATATCCCGCATATCAGATATTACATTATGATTCATAACTGTAGAAAATTACAGTAATGAAGTAGCAACAAAAATAATTTCATGGTTGGGGGGGGTCACCAAAACATGAGGAACTGTATTAAAGGGTCACTGCATTAGGGAGGTTGAGAACCACTGCTCTAATGGAATTAGAAACTTACCCAGATTTTATTTATTTGCCACTCCCTTTCCTTGAAAATATTGCATATTTTCTATAGAATACTGAGTTATAGTGTGAATATCAGTGATTCAGTTGTTTGATTGTATAGAAAAATTTTCACTATCCTGTTAATATAAAAAACAGGATGAGTCAGTCAAAGTGAATCTACCTTTCAGCAAAGCAGAAAATAAAATGATCTCAGATATTCACATGATAAATATAGAAAGGTGTAAGCATAACAGTATGTAATCTGCAATTGAGGGAAAAATAGTTTCCTGTGAATATTGTATACCGAGTGCAATCAATCTGGTACTATGACAGTTTCCTTATGTCTCTCTATAGAGGAAAACATACAATTTAAGTTGTCAGAACTTTAGTTACTCTAAAGTTAATCTGTTTGTCTAAATTTGGTTGGTGGTGAATAACAGGTCCAGAAATTTCAGAGGTCTCCACACCTGGACCATGGAGCCTGCAAGAAATTAGTTTATTACTCATATCCAGCTGTTAAATGATTCATTCTCTTCTGGAAACGTACTGTGCCCCTTATAAATGTGCAGGAATAAGGGTGGAAATACCACTGTGAATTGCAGCAGCTTGAGTGTGAATATAGAGTCTGGAAGTGTGGCAGAGAAGTCAACTTTCATCTGCACATAGAAGCAGACAAGGTTAACAGAGTTGAGTGCCCGACTCATAAATCCACAGGCAGGGGGACAGCAGTTATGGCTTTGAAAAGATGTTCACAGGAGACATAGTCCAAGGGAAGGATTTTCATTGAAGAAGAAGGAACGAAAGGAAAGGGAATAAAAGACGCCTTCAGACCTCAAGGAGTTCTTACATGAAAAGGGTTGAGAGGGTCTGTCTGAATTGGGTCCATAGAAGAATATGGGAAATAAGAGGGCTCTACTCCAATAAAAAGAGGAATCTTGCTCTGTCTGCCCTGTTACACTTACCACTCATTCCGAACAGTTCAGCAGTAACTAGGAGCTCCTTGCCTCTGAAATGTCCACCTGATGATAAGATGCACAGCTGACCAGGTGACCCGTAGGAGATCCTACACAGACAGGAAGTTACAGCATGTGACATTTTTAGTCCTGCTTCAGTTCCAAGATCCTGGAATTATAATTCATTGTTTTTGGAGTGAATACTTGTCTCTCAATCTCTGGATTCTTAAAAAAGTCAACAAAATGTGAAATGTGTTTAAATGTGTATTTAGATGCCCTCTGGAATTTAAAATAAAAACATGTTTGGGACAAACCTTTCTTATTTCTGGCAAAAATACTTAAACATTTCACAAGGAATTTCCATATCACTGAAAATTGCATGGTTTTAAAACATAATTTGTTATACAATGTGAAAAAAGTTTATAAATGACATAAGATATTGTCATGGGGTTTATTGTAGTCATAAACCTAAAGTTATTATTTTTAACCTTTGTTTTGTTACTTTCATGGCTTGATAGCTTATTTACTGTTCATTGACATAATAGTTTAGTAAAAATTCTTCGAAACAGATGAAAGCAAGAATACAAACATATTCAAAATTGACTATGATTTATATAGTAGAATTAATAAGGTTGATACAAATACTTTGAATTTCACATATGGTTGTATGAATATTTCAGTGGGGAGCCTTGAGGGTTTTTCATCCAGGGGTATCATGAAAAGTACTGAATTGCATCTATATAAAAGATGTTGGTCATAAGAAGCAAAAATTGGGCATGCTTTTTCCATTCTCCCTCAAATCACTTCCTGAAATATGGATCAGCTGACACCTTTAAATATGGTCATTGTAAAACCCAATTAGGTAACCCAAGGGTACTAGCCATGAATGGCAACATCTGAAGGAAAAAAAAAACCTTTATATTTTATGGAGGGATTAGGTAGAGGGCTATTTCTCAATGGGAGTCCGAAGGGATGATTCTGTGAGTTAAGTGTTTGCTGTCCAACATGAGGTTCTGAATTTGGAACATTGGTGCTCATGTAAAAGCCAAGACTAGTGGTCACTGTAACCCCAGTTCAAGGAGCAGGAGAAATGAGGATTCTGCGGGTTCTTTGTCCAGCCACTGTAGCAGGATTGATAAACTCCCGGTTTACTGGGAGACCTTCTCTCAGAAGTAAAATGGAGACAAATAAAGGAAGATACTAACATTGATATCTGACTCCCACATGAGCACGCATATATAACTGCCATACACACAGATAAAATACAAACCCACACATACACACACTCCAAATTTTTCCAGATAATTTCTACTATACTACAACAGCTGTGAATAAAAAAAATGTACTTGATGGCACATTTCCCAACTCATAAACCTCAGCTCTATTCATCTAAAGCAGAGAGTTACACATCTAGTAAATCCTAAATATTCTGACAATGAACATGTTAAACCTCTAAGATTGAAGCCACTTCTTTTAGTCTAAATAGACATAATAGGAACTACTAATAAGTAAACTTTGTAACATACCTCACTCACACCTTTCTTCATAACTTATGTTAGGATTAGGAGGTCAAGTATCTGTCCACAATGGAAATAGAAGACCTAGTAAGCTCACAGAATGGCAACCACCTTAACCTGGAACATATACTGCAAAGTCAGTGGAGTGATTGCCTGTTTAAATTATAGAATACAAAGGATTCAAACTGTGCTTAATTCATGTCAGCATGGTTCTTCAGTAGGATTCTACTCTGCCGTTGAGCAGAGTTAGAAAGATTTCCAAGTAGAGAGGGATAACAATGACAACAACAACAATAATAAATTGTGATCCCAGGCCACCTACTAAGTTTGCAGGTCTTAATTTAACAGTTTAGAGTCTGAAAGGCTTGCTACCATTCACATAAATTATTTTCCTTTTAATTCAGAAGATGGATTTGAGTATGCCTATGTTTTTAAATTGAGTAGGAAGCAGATATCTTAGGTGGAAGTTTAGTTTTGGTTAAAAAAGAAACAAGATGAAAGAGGAAAAACAAAACTGATTAATGCAATATTAATATCAAGTTTGGTGTATGTAAATCAAACAGACAGACATAAGACTGACACGCAAATCTCTATCCCTGTGGAGATTATATTTAGTGAGGATAAACATGGGGCGACAGGAATATGGTGAATATATAATGAAGTAGCACAGCCATACAAAACAGAATATAGTCTATGATAGACACCTGGACAAGCATACAGAAGAGAGATAGGACTCTGCAAGAGCAGGGAGATTGACTACTAGTGTAAATGGGTTGGGAAAGGTTCATCTTATGGAGAAGGTCAACTTGAGCAAATGTTTACATGTAGAGTAGAATGTTACTGCAGATGTCAGGTGGAATAGGTATCCCCAAGCAGGGAGCAAAATTGGCTGGGCCCAATGATAGGGCTCAAAGAAGTAACATGAGCTAGATCACACACTTCAATCACTGTAAATCTTTTGCTTTGAGGTCAAGTGAGATGGAAGGGGTACAGGTTTTTACCAGAGTTAATAAATGACAGAAATAATGCCTACATCTTTTCCCCCTTTTTAAAAATTTAAATTAGAAACAGCTTCTTTTACATGTCAATCCTGGCTCCCTCTCCTTCCCCTCCTCCCCTGCCTCCCACCAACCCCATAACCTACCTCCTTCCATGGGGGGATCTTCAAAGTCTGTTATATCATTTAGAGCAAGAACTAAGCCCTCTTCTGTGTGTCTAGGCTGAGAGAGTATCCCTCTATGTGGAATGTCCATAGTCCATTTGTATAGTAGAGATAAATACTGAGCCACTGCCAGAGGCCCCATAGATTGCCCAGGCCTCCTAACTGACACCCAGGTTTAGGGGGTCTTGGTCCGTCTTATTCTGGTTCCCCAGCTATCAGTCTGGGATCCACGAGCTCCTCCTTGTTCAGGTCAGCTGTTTCTGTGAGTTTCTCTACCTTGATCTTGACTCCTTTGCTCATCACTACTCCCTCTCTGCAACTGGATTCCAGGAGTTCAGCTTAGTGTTTAGCTGTGGGTGTCTGTTTCTGCTTCTATCAGCTACTGGATGCAGGCTCTAGGATGGCATATAAGGTAGTCATCAATCTCATTAAAGTAGCCTCTCCACTATTGCTTAGATTGTTAGTTGGGGGTCAGCCTTGTAGATCTCTGGACATTTCCCCAGTGCCAGATTTCTCTTTAAACCTATGATGGCTCCCTCTATTATGGTATCCCTTTTCTTGCTCTCCTCTATTCTTCCCCTGATGCAATCTTCCTCCTCCTTCATGTCCTCCTCTCCCCTCCTCTTCTCCCCTTCTCTTTCTCCTAACTCCCTCTTTCTTCCCCCAATGCTCCCAATTTGCTCAGGAGATCTTGTCCCTTTTCCTTTCTCTGGGGGACCACGTATGTCTCTCTTGGGGTCCTCCTTGTTTACTAGCTTTTCTGGTGGTGTGGATTTTAGGATGGTAATCCTTTGCTCTATGTCTGAAATCCATATGAGTGAGTACATATCATGTTTGTCTCTTTGTGACTGGATTACCTCACTCAGAATGGTTTCTTCTAGTTCCATCCATTTGCCTGTGAATTTCAAGATTCCATTTTTTTTAATACCTACATAATTTCTCATGTAGACACAGCTCACTGGGACTATACCCAGTGTCCAATAATAAGATTATTTTCTGCTTATCTCTTGTCCCAGATATCCTGTGCATGGAGGATGGTAAGTGATCCCATGTTGTAGAACATTCTGCCTCAAAACGCTTCTCTGTAAAACTCAGACACCTGATCTGTCACTTCCTTCCTTTTGTCACCATTAATACTGTCCCACAATTCAAAGTGTTTCAGTGCCTGCCACAGTAAATGCTTTTTCAAGGGACAGCTACAGCTCTCTTTAGATTCTGCCAGTGCACTCAGAAATACACTGTGGACTTCGAAGGGTAATTTTCACTTGAATGCACTTTAAAACAAAAGTAAGCTATTTTCAGTCCCACATAGATTCATCTGTTCTCTGGAGTTGCCTTTGTTATTATCCATTTCAATATCAAAGCTAAACTTTAGACATCATTGTTAAAGTGACAGAAAGATATATTGGTCTGATGACCTCTTTTATGAAATGAACTTTGAAACATTGCCTATTTTATGAACAGAAGTTTATTCTCTGTTCTGTTTCAATTTTTATAAATACTTTAAGGATCACTGTAAATCTTATAGTGACCTTTGGACCAAAGTAATGCCATTGGGCATGATTTAGTTCTGTCATTTAAGACAAAAGTTGTACAAAAAAATTGCTTAGCTTTTCCCTTCGGCCTTCTCACTTTCATTCACCTTTAGTACCCTGCTTGAGAATAAAATATGGTAGCTGAAAGAAATGGTTTTAGCATTACACTTTTAAGAGGAAATTTGGAGAAAATTCCACTTATCATCCTTTGTCTTAAAAGGCATCGGTAATTACTATCTAAGAAGTTTTGAGACAATCTGAATTTACATGGAGAATGAAAGCTAAAGGCTTGTCAAAGATATGTAACATAGATTAATTTTTCCCTAAAATCATCTTTCATGCTGTTTTTCCTTTTTGAGGTAAGGCTTCATGTATCCAATGTGTCTTGAAATTGGCTGTATAACCGAAACTGGCCTTGACCTCCTGATGCTCCTACCTCCACCTCCCAGGGTTGGGGATCACATGTGTGTGCTACCATACCTTTTTGAATTATCTTGAATCCAAGGCTCTGACAACCCAGGATCTTGCACATGTTAGCAAGGGCTCTACTACTAAGTATAATTTGGAGAGTTTTTTTTGCTAGTTTTTTATTTTATTTGGAGATATGCCATTTAGAAAAAGATGATGAAGTCAATTCTATTTGGGAATTCTTTCTCATAACACCATGAGGAGCTTAATCTAGCTCAAATAGCAAGCTAATCTATGCAAATTCTGAATCATGAACAGTGTCAGAGCTCTGTGGTGGCTGGCACTTAGGCTAGGCACCTTGTGCAATGCTGAAGTGTTTCTCTGTGTATGGTTCTCTCATCTGAGTCTGAGCTGCCTATATTCCCAAGGCTTTTCCTTCAACTGCTCTCGGGTGCCAGATGGTTTAATTTGGTATAATAGTATTTAGTAGATTGTGTGCATTAGCATATTTACTTACATAATGGTGAGTTGATATAATTATCCTTAGCTTATAGAGGGACAGGGATAGATGTCCTGCAGTCTTTCAAGGACAAAGAACAATCCCAGGGTAGTTTTAGACTTAGATGTTCATTTTTGTTTTTCTGATTTTATAAATCCTAAGTTATCATCTCTTTTGGAGATTTAGATGTTTATTTTAATAAAACACCTTGAATAAATATCTCTCTCTGTGTGAGTTATGTTATTTTAATTTGAAAACAGAGAGCCATGAGACTGTATTCTTCAGAGGCCATCCTCATTTAAACTAATATACTCACAAAACCATGTGAACATATAAACATATGTAACTAACTAAAACTATGCATCAATCTAATGATTTATTAAATTTTAATTTTATATTGCTAGGACAGTGGTTCTCAACTTGTGGGTCACAACCCCCTTAGGGGGTCTAAGGTCCCTTTCACAACAGTCACCTAAGACTATCTGTGTATTAGTTATTTGCATTATGATTCATAACAGTTTGAAGTATCAACAGCAATAATTTTATGTTTGGGGGGTTACACAACATGAGGAACTGTATTAGGGGTTGCAGTATTAGGAAGGTTGACAACCACTGTTCTAGGACTTGGATTACTGTACTAGAAAAGTATTAGTTGATTATATATAGGCTTTTCTGGAGCTACTTCTGCAGGTTAGAAACAGTAACAGTTGTTATGAAATGTACTTAATAATAAAAAATCACTCAACTTGTAAATGCTGGTGAATGAAAGAACAAGAGTTCTAAAAATTCAAAGAATGGTTAGGCTAAAATTTCTACCAGAGAGAAAGAAGCAAAGCACTGTAAACTTCATAAAAATATTCAGACTTTTCCTTGCACGTGAACTTAGTGGAGATATTTTTTAAGCTGCTTGTGTTTTGGGGGCTTGTGCATAGGAGCATATCAGTATCTACCGCCTGTTCAGAGTTAGATCATAGAGTCCTTCATTAGTACACTTAGTATACTGTCTATTGATTTATGGTCCCTTAGACCACAGATATTTTTATATTTACAAAACATATTCTTCATAGAGTATATATTTTTATATGTTATATTTATTTGTTTCTTCCCCAAAGTCTTCATAGTGGTCACAATGTACAAGCTCATTACCTGATGTGCTTTTGTAATGATTAAGTAAGACTTACTATATGAAGGAAAACACGAAGCAGTGCAACTGAGATGATGAGGAGACCTTGTCTCAATTATCTGTCAGGAGGTATATGGGAAACACAAAACATAAATCAGCATCTAGTAGGTCCTCAGTGATGGGAATTAATCTAAAGGGTGACATAGTGCCAAAAAAAAAAAAAAAACCTAGCTCAACAAAATGTTTTCCTCAACACTGTGGCCTATCAAATTCAGCCAAGATGATTTGTTAAAAACTTTGTGAAAGAATTTTGTTCTGCACTTGAGGCAGAAATGTATGAATTCAAATATAATTAGAACTTATACTGTAGTAATCTGAACTTTGCAGCTTGGCCTATAATAATTAGTACTGCATATCTCTTGATACTTTCAATTTTTATATATATTCCCTTGTTTTAGAAATAACTGTGAATAGGAGAAATATAGACTTGAAAGAAGGCAAAAATATATTGATAGGAAAGTTACTACTTAACTAATATGAAAATTTTGATAGATGGAGTTTATCTTATTAGTTACACAATTGAGTTAGAAAATACATGTGAAAATGATTGGCAGTGAATCAATGCTTGTTACTTCTGTTTGCTTTTTCCTTTGAGTGTTACACTCAACAATGATATTTTCAGTACAAATGAAAATAATTTTGCTTTCAAAAACAAAATGTCCTAAACATTTTAGTACATTTAGTACATCCAAAGAGACTACACATGGCAAAACTATTTCACTGTAAAGGTGTTGAAAAAAATCAGGCAAGGTTACACAGGTCAGCATGGGAGATAACAGGAAACACAAGCTTCTATAATTAACTAGTCTTTGTTAGTAACTCACTGTGTGAAGTGATTTGAAACAGACAGAGCTATGTAGACATTAGGAATAGATTTTGACTCTGCATATATTTCAGGTAAAAGTTGATCAATGGTTTTAGATGTCTCTCAGTTTTAGATACTTGTTAACTAAGTATTGACAGAACATTTTTATAGAACCCTGTAATAAATGTAGTGAGTTTAGAAAAATACAACACAGAGATTTTTTTTTAAGGTTAGTATTATCCTAGCCCACGAAATATCTATCCTTGATTGACATCTGCTTTGGTTAGACGTAGAAAATATCTCACTATAGTTTGTTTATATTGATTTTCATTAAGGGCAGATAATTGTCTTGAAACACAGTTTTAATACAAAATTGGACAGGGAGGTATTTTTTAAAACAAACAATACAAATTAATTGTACAAAATAATGGGTTTTGGTTTTTTGCTTGTTTGTTTGGCTTTTCAAGACTGGGTTTCTCTGTATACCTGATGTCCTGGAACTCTCTTTGTAGAACAGGCTGGCCTTGAACTCAGAGATCTGCCTACCCTCTGCCTCAAAAAAGCTGGGATTAAAGGCGTGCACCACCATTGCCTGGCACAAAATAATGGTTTTCATTATTTCCTTTTTTATAGCTGTACATAATGCACACCTTTTATATTCGTTCATCAAGCCATCTTCTCCTCTATCTCTTCTACTTGGTTCTTCCTCTCCTCAAAGAGTTTCTTTCTGTTTCCACCTTTTAAAAATCTAGATTCTTCATAGGAGAGAAAATATTTTCTTTCCTTCTTTTTTGTTCCATGTCCTAATAACAGAAAAAAGTTAATTGGTATGAGAGGTAAACTTTTAAAAGCAGACATCTCATCTTTATTAGTTTTGTAAATTATCCTGGATATATTTTATGTATAGGTAATAGGTGATGACATGTTTTACAATCAAACAAACATTCTTTTCCCTTTTTGTCTTATAGCCTTCATTACATTGAGACATATTCTTCCTATTCTAATTTTCTTCAGAATTTCTCTTTAAATTGAAGATAGATTTTTTTCATACAACAGGTTCTGATAATGGGTTCTCCTTCCTCAGCTTCCCCGATCTTCTCCAGCTTCTCACCTACCCAAATCCCCGTTCTTTCTTGTTCTTCCTCATTAGAAAACAAACACGCATCTTAAAAAATAACAACAAGATAAATCTAAGTAAAATGAAAATAAAGAAACTAGAATGGTATCAAACAAATAGAGCCAAAGAAAAAGCACAAGAAACACATAGGGACAAAGAGATGGAGATGGAGATTCACACATATCAAAAACCCACAAACAAAACTGGAAACCATGATGTATAAGGGAAAGGCCTCTAAGGATTTACATATATATATATATATATATATGTAGAGAGAGAGAGAGAGAGAGAGAGAGAGAGAGAGAGAGAGAGAGAGAGAGAGAGAGATGGGGGGAGGGAGAGAGAAGACTCCAGGTGTGAATGAGGAGAAATAGTTTTGCACTAAAGCATGAATATCTGTTAGTGTCACTTATTCTTTGTAGTAAGTATAGTTTAATGCTGTCACTGTTTATTGATGTTTTGTTTAAATGATCTGTCCATTAATGAAAATGTGATCTTGAAGCACTTACCAATTATTGTGAACTCCATCTCTTTCTCTTAGATCTAATAATGTTTCCTTACTTAATTGTGTGCTGTATTATTGGGTGCATATATAGTTATTATTGTTGTTTTCTCTTATTGAATTCTTCCTTTTATCAGTATATAGTGGTTCTCCTTTATAGTTGCCTCTTTTGTCTTTATGCTTTAAAGTTGGTACTTCAAAATCCATTTTATCTGACCTAAGTCTAGCTACTTCTTAATTTTGTTTTGTTTATTTGTATAACTTTTTATAATCTTTTACTTTTACTTTATGTATTTACTGAGCAAGTTTCTTGTAGGCAGCATATTGTTTGCTGGGTTTCCCTCTCTGTTTTCTTTTCAGCTTCTTGATTGATAAATTTTATCTTTTATATTCAAGTTTTTTACTGGTGAGAATTTAATCCTGCCATTTCATTAATTGTTTTCTGTCTTTTAGTTTTCTGTTCTCATCTCTTATTTGTTCTCTTGTTCTCTCTTTCACTTTTTCACTGTGGTTACTGGATTTGATTCTTTTATTTGCTTTACCAATGAGTTTTATTCTTTCATGTGCTTCCATGATGTCAGCTTTTACTTCTAAATGCTCTTTAAACATTTCTTGTTGTATTAATGTAGCCATAATGATTGTCTTCAGAATTGCTTGTTCTGGAGTGCTTATTTTAAAATAATTTCTGAAAGATAATTTTCTTTGCAAAATTTGACAAGGGTCTCATGATAATGCTTTGGATAACATATCAGGGTAAAGAATAACATCCAATTGGTCCCTTTTTGATGCTGCTTGAGTATGAGTTCTACTAATGAGGCTCCTGGCTGGCAGAACCATTACTTCTACAATTATAATTTTGCATCAGAAATCCAGCTCATGTGAGTATTAAACATGCACAACTTGAAGTTAGATTTTCTAGAGATTTAGCTCTTGTTGGCTGAGTGATGTTTGGGGATTATTTAGCTTCTTTCAGTTGCTATCTCCATCTTTAAAATTGTAATAATAATAATAGCTTTCTTAGAAGAGTAGTCTTGGGATTACAAGGAATCTAGGGCTTAATAGATATCAGAAGACAGTGACCAAGTCATTATTTAAAATGTTAGCTCGGAGTGATGTTTTCAGCATGACCAACTAGAGCTTTGACTTAAGACATGCAGGAACTAGCCTGGTTTGTCATAGCTTTTGTTTGATTAGAGGTAGCAACCTGCTGGTCTGAGCTGAACTACCCAGTTTCAGATGGTGGTGCTATCTACTTCAGTTTGTTACTTGGTTGTTTACTTGGCTTCTCAGAAGGAACTCCTCCCGTACTAAGCATAAGTACTCGGTGTTCTCTTATTTCCCTTTTTTCTAGTTTTCCCTGGCTTGGAAAATAACACCAATACCCACCTATTGAATAAAATCAGACACATATATTTTTTATTTCCTTCACCTCCCACATCTAAATCATTAAGGCTCCTGTCATTATACCACTAAATGTTATTCCATGTACATGCATACATTTTTATCCCCACTGCTTCCTGCATTGAAGCACACTTTTCTTCCCTATGAAGCTACAACAGCTGCTCTTTTAGTCTTCCTTTTGCCCTGTTTATAATCAATTTTCCAGGCAGCAGCCAGAGTGAACTCTGAAAAGAGAAAATCATATTAGATCTACCTCCCCCTAAGGTGTTCACAGAATTCCAATTTAAGGAGATAAAAGCTCCATAGTTTACAAAATTATTTGTGGGTGAGCCCCTATGTCTTTTCTGATGTCAACTGTTTTTTTTCCTCCTTTTATTTTTATTAGAAAGAAAATTATTTTACATGTCAATCCAAGGTCTCTCTCCCTCCCCTCCTCTGCCCCCCAACTAACATCCTACCCATCCCATACCCTTTCTGCTCCCCAGGGAGGGTGAGGCCTTCTATAGGGGATCTTCGAAGTCTGTCATATTCTTTGGGATAGGGCCTAGGCCAACCCCCTTATGTCTAGGCTCAGGGAGTATCCTGGGGTGGGATCCTAAAATCCATTCCTATGGTAGCAATAAGTACTGATCCACTAAAAGAGGCCCATAGATTTCCAAAATCTCCTCACTGACACCCCCATTCAGGGGGTCTGAATCAGTCAACTGTTCTTTTCTGTTACATTTCAGCAGCTATGAGGACTTCTTCCTATTCTTTAAACATGTGAAGATTATTTACATTCAATCCTTCTCTCCTCTCCTCTCCACAGTTCCTTCAGCATGACTTCTTTTTTAATATTTATGTTTCATCTACTAGTATAGCCTTTCCTGAATATTAGTTTAAGTTAGTTCCTATTGTGGACTTATCTTTCTGTTATAAGTTCCTTAGTCACAATAATATTTCTTTAGAATAATTTTATTTCTTACTTTTCTGTCTGTCTTCATCCACCATTGGAATTTAAGCTCTAGATGAGTCTTCCTCTCCAGAGCCTAGGGAATACTATACATCAGTATTTCTTGTTTTTGAAGAGGGCTGTGTTTAGTCTCTTCTGAACGTAATTTCACGGACTAAGTCAACCTATAATTTATGTATGTTAAGTATGTCTTGCTTATGATTTCCAGTTATGTAATATAAGAGAAGACCACTCCATTCATATTTCAGACTAACCCATAACAGCTCCTGTTACAGAATAACAGAAGAGTTTTTAAGCAACTAGTTCTTCTTCCATGGGCTTCAGGATTTTAACAAATAGAAAACAATTCCACACATTTATGATGATAAAACTTTTGTTGTTGTCATCATTGTTGTTGTCATCATTGTCGTCGTCGTCATCGTCGTGGTCTTCTTCTTCTTCTTCTTCTTCTTCTTCTTCTTCTTCTTCTTCTTCTTCTTCTTCTTCTTCTTCTTCTTCTTCTTCTTCTTCTTCTTCTTCTTCTTCTTCTTCTTCTTCTTCTTCTTCTTCTTCTTCTTCTTCTCTCCTCCTCCTCCTCCTCCTCCTCCTCCTCCTCCTCCTCCTCCTCCTCCTCCTCCTTCTTCATTTATGTCTAGCTTACTGTGACATGTGCAGGTACCCAGAAGAAAAACATGTAGTAACTAAGCAAATAACCCAGTCTTTTTTTAGCTCTACCAGAAAGCATTCCTTTTCTTTTCTTGTTTCTTCTTTTGCATGTGGTTTGATAGTCTGGATGGGTTTATTTAATGTATAAATTTCCATAAATACTGGCACACATGTAGGCAGCTACAAAAGCTCATTATCAGTAATACTCATATGATAAAGAAAATACTTTAAAGTTGAGGCTACCTTAAATCTTGCTTCTTTAGTTACAATTTTTTCTTTAGACATTCCAGTGAGAATTAAACAGCATTTAAGCTTTCGATGAGAAATGAATATTTTGTGGCTTAATCAGAACTGTTAGTTGTGGGTGTCAGCTTCTTCTTCCACCAGCTGCTGGATGAGGGCGATCGGGTGGCATCTAAGTCAGTCATCAATCTCATTATCAGGGGAGGGCATTAAAGGTAGCCTCTCCTCTATTGCTTAGATTGTTAGCTGGTGTCAACTTTGTAGATCGCCAGACATTTCCCTAGTGCCTGATTTCTCTGTAAACCTAAAATGTCTCCCTCTATTATGGTATCTCCATTCTTGTTATCTTCTATTCTTCCCCTGACTTATCCTTACTTCTCCCTCACGTCATCTGCATCTCTCCTCTTCTCCCCTTCTTATTCTCCTAGCTCTCTCCCCCTGTGTATGATTTTCTATGATAAGATGTTGAATATATTATAATTAACTTTGTAAGTTATTGGTAGTAAAAATTTGCATGTATATTTGAATGATACCAGAGTCTCACAGTGAAATTACTTCATCAAAAATGTTTTTGTAAGCCATTCACAATTACTGGAATTGGGTTTTTTACATGGCATAACTTTGACATAATGTAGACTTCCGTTCTGCTTCAATATAAATGGAGTTTTATTATATCTGACTCCACAATAAGTGGGTTCCAGAACCATTGACATTTAGGAGAGCTGCAGATCTTAGTGTCTTTGTATATTGTGCATTAGCATGCATTTTTTGGTACTTTCAATTCAGCTTTAAAGAAGTGGCCATTTATTTACATAGTTGTTACATGAGAGAATTCTGTTTAAATTTCATTGCATGATTTCACAATGGCTTGATTTTTTTTCCTTCTGAAACTATTTGAGGATACCTTGTAGCACAGTTGCAATTACTGTACAAAATCATATAAATTGTGAATTGTAATTTTCTTAAAGCCTCTGTAGATCTTAAGATATAATTGTAGTTTCTTCACAATATTCTTTTATTCTATACATTTAAAAATCAAAACGTTTGTAGACAATTAAGTATTATGGGCTTGGGATGTACCTACCTTGGTAGAATAATTGATAAGCATGCACAGAGTCCTGGGTTTGACCTCCAGCAACATGTAACTGTGCATTGTGGTATAAATGTCTTATTCCATTTCAGTAGCTCAATATCAGGCAGGTGATATGACAATCTGTCACATAAAATGTGAAGTATTTTGCTTGCAATCCCCCCTCTCTCTCTCTTTCTCTCTGTCTCTCTCTCTCTCCCCTATTAGGTTGTTTTCCCAAGTTTAAGGGATAGAGCTTACTGAGAATAAAATCTTTCCCTGGATTACATATTTTTGGAATGTATTGTTTAAGATTTTGCTCTGTGGACCAGAAGGAGAAATCTGGGATGAAGGCAGCAACAAAAGAAAAGATAAATGCAACGGTTTTGAATTTGAAATGTTGACGCTAGAATCTCATCCATCCCTAGAAGGTACACCCTTGCCAGTAATCTTTTACATTTCGTTAATTTATTTATTTGGCTTGAAAGAACCTTACAGTGCAGGACCAGCAGGGCCATTTGCCTTGTAATTAGGTTAACACTGTCAGTTCTGGAAACATTGCTTCAAGGGTCTGAGATCGGAGACCAAAGCCCAAGTCCTGTCTACTCAGTCCACTGTGATGGGAGGAGCTTTGCAAATTCATCCAGGTCAATATTACCGGCTAGCACCCTGTGTCAAAATCATACCACAGCCCTCCTCTTTATCCTGGTCTGGAGAGAAAAGGGTCACCAAGTTAGTAGCTCCCTCAAAAGGCAGCTTTCTGTTTCATCAGTATGCCACCCACAGTCTCTGTTCCTCAGAATGTTCTGAGGGAATCTTCTTCATAATTCACAGCAACAGATCGGGTGTAGAGATGCCCTTGATGCAGGTTGTAATAAACATTCTTAATTTCCAACAACATGATTTCTTTTTGCCTCTCTCTCCCTAGCTAGCAATATGTGGGAGCTGAGTTTCCTGCTGAGTTTTTAAGCAGTATTGTCAGGTCAGAAACCAAGCGTATTAACAGGAAGCATGCTATTCTGCATGGAGAAGCCAGAGCATAATAAGCATTGTTAATTTAGTTAAAAGAAAGACAGCTGCTTACGATTACTCTTCTTGTGTATGTGTGGGAGTTAACAGAATAATGTCTCTTTTCCAAATTATGCATGGTTTTCATTTGCTTATATGTGACATTTAATTGAAGGAATTAAGAAGCCGAATGAAATAATGAGCTGTTTGGAAGGAAATCGGGCTATTGTTGCTCACTTAGATGCATGGTTATATAAAGTCCTAGAAACCAGATAATCCCCAAATCTTTCTTTACTGAATGTTGTATTCTGGGTTATAGTTTCCTGTGAAATACATACAAAACCATTCTACTTTCCAAATCAATATTTTTGGTGGCTATTATTTGGAGCCCTAGTCTAGTTAAGGATTTACAGTTGAACCACTGTTGTTTTCTAATATGTGATTTGATAATTGTTTAGATTATATACATCTATGCAGATGTGTATAAAGAGCTTCTTTGCAAAACAAAGTTTATATATTGAGTTCAAACCTCTCATCTCCTTTTTGCTTTTATACTCTTTGACTATTTTTCTTCTCTCTAGTGTGTAGTACCCAGTATGTGCCAGACAGCCTATTCATGTTCTCTCAACTATTCTTGACAGTTCAGAGGACTCAGACTGTTGCAATTATGACTCCACAATAGGATAGGCAGCTCCTCTGAATTGTGGGATACTTAAAAATGTCACAAAGGCACCATTTCTGCTTTAAATGAACCCTTTGTGGCATAGTTTATACCTAATAAAATTTGGGTAAAATGTAAAGGCATATGGTTTTTGACAGCACAATCACTCATGTAACTACCACCCCAATCAAGAAGTAGAACATTTCCATTTTTCCAGTGACCCCCTCCTTGGCCCTTTGCAGTGTCCTCTTCTACTCTCCATATTTGTATCTGATTAAGTTCATTTGTCCTAGAATTTCCAAAACCCAAGCCATCCAATTCTGTATTCCTTAGGATCTTCCTTCTTTGCATAATTTTAAAACTTCTTTTAAAAGGTTATGGTTTATGTTCATCAATATTTGTTCTTTCTAACTTCCTAGGGTTACCTATATACAAATGTACCTTAATTTGAATTTGCTTATTGATGACATATACACACACTAACTGTACTTTTTTTAACTTCTTCAAATAAAGTTGATATTCATAATTATTTTGTAGACATGTTTTCATTTCTCATATTTAGGAGTAAAATTCATGGATTTCATGTCAGATATTGTTTAATCATATAACCAAAGAGAAACATGTTTTTCAAAACCAAGGTATGATAATAATGGAATGTTACATACCTATTGATAGCAATATTTATGGCTGGTAAGGTAACATTTTGGGAATGAATAAAACCATAATTAATATTTTCTTCTATGTTTTGGTCCTGTTTATATAATTTTGAAATGTAACAGTAAAAAAGTTTGTTTTATATGGGAAGATTTTATCTTTTTAAAAGATTGACAAAGCTAACATTTCTTTAAAAGATCTGCTAAGGTTACATGAGACACATAAATAAATGTTATTCTTAAAAGTGTGTGTGTGTGTGTGTGTGTGTGTGTGTGTGTGTGTGTGTGTGTGTATGGGTAGCAAAGTGTTCAACTGGAGGCCATAGGTCAATATCCAAGACTTGGTTCTCTGTTTCTATTATGTGGTTTCTGAGGATGACAAGCACCTTAACTGCTGAGCCAAAATATATTTTGTTTAATTTCTTTTTATCCATTTTACATGCATTATTCTCCCCGGTTAGGCAATGGAATGATATAAATGTCAGAAAAAAGATCCCCCTACTAAATAGGAATGCTTGGAACCAGGTGCTATAAGTAAGAAAAGAAATTTGCAATGTAGATAAAATATGAAAAAGGCATAATTTTCTCCCTCTAGAATTATATTAGTAGAGGCAAAGGAACTGTATCTATATATTGAGGTAAACGCAAGAGCAATGTATATGGAGGGGGTTTTAATAAGGTTATTGAAGTGTTATAGATTCTGAGGGAGAAGAATTTTCATTTCATAGGAATACGGACAGTATTACAAAGGAGATGCAATTTGTACTGAGTCCAACAGACAAGAGAAATGAAGATGGACAGACCAGGAACAAAGCAACTAAGAGTGAAGGAATGGTGAGTAGTGCAGTGTGAACAATGAGACAGACAGAGGAATTGTGTTGAGCCTGTCATGCAAGGAAACAGAATTATCAGTATTAAAATAAAAATCCAAACTTGAATTCAGGCTTATTACTATTCTAGTTTATAAGGAAATCTATCATGAAAGAAAAAACCCTCAAAATCATTTCAAAATTTTTTAATTATGGGTATAGGTGTGTGCATGAGTGGATATTGGGTACATGAATGCATGTACCCAAGAAAGCTAGAAACATGTGTCAGGTCTCCTGGATCTGAAGTTTCAGGTAGTTGTGAGATGCCTAGCTTGGAAGCAGGGAACGCATTCTACCTCCTGCACTATCTCCAGCCCTCAATGTCATTAAAAAATGTTCAATTAATGTGCATTAATTTCATATACTAATGAGGTTCAGTGTGCCTTTTCCCCACTTTATTTTTAACCCCTGAGCCATCTCTCCAGCCATCCCCCCACTTTATTTTTAACTGTGCACATGTTTGTCCATATATACATTCATGTGTCCCTCTAGAAGATGTCACCTGATCCTCCAGAGCTACTTTACAGGTGTTTGTTAGCCCAGTGTGGTTGCTAAGAAATTAGATCCAGTTCTTTGTAAGAACAGTACATGCTTTTAAGCTGAGTTATCTCTTTAGCTCCTAAATATCTTTTCAAAGTTGATAAATTTGGCCAACTATTGATTATTCTAATGATTTATTTGTTTAATATACTTTTTCTTTGTGACATATTTCTATGAAAATAGGTAATTGTACTAGCTTCCTTTGTTTCTTCTTATACCTTTTTATTTGAGATAAATGTCCATGCGAATGTAAGCTGTATTTTCTTTGTGGTTAGATCACTTTCATAATTTGCATTTAGTCACTATTAACTCAAGATTCATTTAAAAACTCTGTGCTTGCATTTTATTGCAATAAAATGGTTAAGCTCCCACATTTCCACTTCTGGGAGTGATTTGTGATATCCTCTACATTATACACTCCACTGTCATAGCAAAAAAATCAGTGTTAAGCTCTCAGCGCAAATTAGAGAGTACTTATTAGCAATAAAATATAGTCAAAATATGTTAGGCATAAACATATTTTGTGTTATGGCACTACTTCAGCCTACAGGTAATCTAAATAAAATGAGGTTATAATTGAGGTTTGTTTACAAGATAAAAGAAGAGTCATCTGTTACATAGAACACACACACACACACACACACACACACACACACACACACACACACACACACACACCCCACAGCCAAAACTGTCAATATCTTTTGAGAATATATGCAGGTACCATTAAATGCAGCTGTTGCCTTAGACTGTGAGCAGCAAAAGGATTGTAGAGATGTAGAAGCTATAAACTTAAGAGTAAAACTAATGCCTTCATTCATTTTTTTCCCCTCAAGGTTGGTAGCTGAAATAATTTCCCAAATAGTTATGGAGTAAAGAAGCTTTTGCTTTTATTTTTAAAATAGTTTTCCATGGCTGGAAGTTTGCTTCTGTGTTACTATTATAAATTAAAAATAAAACAACAAAAACCAAAACCAAAAAAAAAAAACCATGTTTTGGAGATGTTCTTTTAACTTGATCCTCAAATTGTTGGGTAGATGCTATTTAAATAGTATTTAGGTGCATTTGATTTTCCACTTTGGAAAAGTGTACATGTTTATTTGCAGAGTAGAAGCTGAAACCAGCAAGCCAAATGTAAATGAATAAAGAGCAACAAAGAAGCACTACTTACGTTAAGTGCTGACCTGTGTAATTTGAATGTGTAATCCTCTGTAATGTATGTAATACTTCCCTGAAGTTCAACATAGCTCCTGGGCTCAGGACTTCACAGTGCCATCTCAAGCATATCTAATTTTAAAATAACTATGCTCATTTCAAAAGGAGAATTTGCCACAGTCATGTTTTATCTCATGGGCTGTAGTTCTAAAGCATAGCTCATAGGAAAATAGCAAAGCAAGCTTTCATGGATACCTGTGCTTGACCTGTGTGAGGTAAATGGTTCAAATATGTATCACACAGATAATTTTTTTACCTGAGTCTTAAGATGAAGGTTATGCATGTGCTAAAGCTGATAAACAATTGAGCCAGTGTTATCATCCTTCAGTTCACTAGAATTAAATCTGAACATGCTTTAATTTATGTCATCTACATCCTGTTCTTAATTCATTATGGCACTCACTTCTGTTTTCACATTATTTTTGCAAATTTTATTTTTTTAGCAAACATCAAAAATTATAGCCTTCTCTCCAATTTCTTGTTCCAATTTGACCTGGTTGGTCTTTTGTCAGCTTGACATAATCTAGAGTTATTTGGGAAAGGGAACCTCAAATGAGAAAATGCTTCCATTCAGATTAATGCTTCCATACAGACAAATCTGTAGTACATTTTTTAAAATTAATGATTGTTGTGGTGCAGGGCAGGGAACAGTGCCAACCCTGGGCAGGTGGTCCTGAGCTGCATGACAAATCAGCATGACATGCCATGAGGAGCAAGCCACTGAACCATGTTCCTCTATGGCCTCTCCATCAGTTCCTACCTTCAGTTTTTTGTCTCGAGTTCCTGCCTGACATCCCTGGATGATGGATGGATTACAGGAGGAAATAAACCCTTTCCTCCCAAAGTTGCTTTTGGTCATGGTATTTTATCACAGCAATAGAAACCCTAAGACACTATTACCCATCAACAATTTTGAGTAGAAGTCAGAACTTTGAAAACAATGAATAACAGGCCACAGAGTTGATTAAGTAGGTAAAAATGCTTGCTGAGAAGCTTTACCTCTTAGGTTCAGATCCCCAGAACCCAAGTAGAAGCCAGATGTGGTAGCATATATCTGTAATCTCAGCACTCCTGGTGAGATGGGAACTGGAGACAGGCTAATCCCTCTATCCTACAGAAGCCCACGGGATGGCTAGCCTGGGGTATGCAGAGCAGTGGTCTTCACGAATAAATACAGATATGTACCACAGAGAAGTAGGAAGAGAACATACACTACCACCACCATCACCACCAAACCCAATTAACAAACCCCGTGAATAGCTCTGCCAACAGACTTCATTGGTTTTGTTTCTAGATTCTGTTTAATGAAGGAGGTGAGGGAAAGATAGGAGACCATTTACACTTATTTCAGACATTGGTTTCACATGGACCTTCGCCTAAATGCTACTGCTGTTGCTCTGAATTTGGCCACAAGTTGAAAATGAACATACTTTTGCCTCTCTGCAAAAACACTTCCCACAGTGAATATTTCAAACATCATGTTTTGCACAATAAACATGTACAATTTTGTGTATCATTTTAAAAGGAAGAACAAAAAGGGAACAAAACAGAACACTTTGTAAACATTCTTCCCTGACACTGAATAAGACAGAAAGGCTAATGAAAAAAAACCTCATTACCTTCCTTGAAATGCATGCGAATCTATTTTTTCCCTCCTTTAATTGCAACTGTGCTTTGTGGATTGGTCTGTGGTTTTCTTTGAGGACATCAGGGAGTATAGGGCAAGCTCTGAGGAAGGAATTTTCCCCAGAGCACTTCTGATTCTCTTCATACTCATCAGAACAGCATGAAAACTGTCTTCCAATTGTGTAGGGTAAGTACAGCCCACTGAATGTGCTTAACAGCAGTTTACCACAAGCCAGTTATAATGTCAGGAACGCTGGAACCTTTTCATTTCTTTTATATTTGAATAATGATAAATGCCTTCATGCTGTGTGAGAACTATTGAAGTGTGTTTCCCTGCAGGTAAACTTGGCAGTGTCTTATAGAACTCCACTCAATGGGAGTATTACTTAACCAGTGTGAAGTACATTGTCTGACAGGAATTGTATCACAATTTGGAATGATGTTTATGCAAGTAGATAGTCTACCAGTTATTTTATACTTTAAAAATGGACCTCTGAGGCTACAGAAGAAAAAAAACAAAGACCTTATTTAGATGATTGTAGTGAAAACTATAATTGTTCCTTGTGGGAGAACAATAAATTAAGGAATGAGACTTAGGATAAATTCTACAGTTAGGCCCCAGTCTATCATCGATGTTAGATGAGAGATAATATACTTGCTTTGCAGTTCCAAAATAAGATGAGTACTATAACTAAGACATTAGTGTAAAATATCTAAATATAGTTTCCAGTGAAATTGAAATGTGTGCATGCGTGTGTGTGCGTGCGTGCGTGCGTGCGTGCGTGCGTGTGTGTGTGTGTGTGTGTGTGTGTGTGTGTGTGTGTGTGTGTGGTAGCTGCTTAGGTATGGCAACTGATGCTGTCCACTACCTCATGGTGCTGCCACTCTCTTTAGTGCTTCTGAAATTTGTCCACTTGCCTCTGTTGATGAGAGTCTTGCTCTTCATCATCTCAACATTAGTCCAGGTTTGATGGCTTTAGCTGGGCAGCATGTCAGCCTTGTGACTGGAAAGTCCATTTGGGTAATGCAGAATGACAATGGAGAGCAAACATTTTGGTGCCTGCCCAATTTCTCTATTCCTATTCATTGGGTTTGGAGGTACTCGAAAGAGAAAACACTGATGACAAAATAATTATGTTTTGAAGCTCACCAGCTTGCATGAGGTGCCTGGGCTTCTTGTGCTGGTACCTGAGTTGGGTTATATTAGCAGTGTCTCTTGAAATCGCCCTTTGTGATCTGACTGGAATTTCTTTCTTTTTTATTTTTTCACTATGTTTTTATTTAAATTAGAAATAAGATTGTTTTACATGTCAATCCATTTCCCTTTCCCTCCCCTCCTCCCTTGCCTCCCCCCCCACTCTAACTCCCTATCCCAACCCCTTTCTGTTCCCCATGGAGGGTGAGGCCTTCCATGGGTGATCTTCAGAGTCTGTCATACCCTTTGGAGCATCCCCCTTGTGTCTAGACTGAGAGAGTATCCCTCTATGTGAAATGAGCTCCCAAAGTCCATTCATATGCTAGGGATAAGTACTGATCTACTATAAGAGGCCCCATAGATTGCCGAGGCCTCCTCACTGACACTCACTGGGATTTCAAGTCTCCCTCTTCTGATAATGTGCTGTTGTGGTCTAGGGGTTGCTTTCAGTGATGGCTTTAGGCTCCTTCTAACTCTTGTTCTTGCATCTAGAAGAGTGTTTCTAGAAAAGTGTCAGCCTTGGAAAGCTGGCCTTGTCCACATCACAGAGAATCTTCTGGTGTCATGACTGCAGTCAGTCACTCTGAAGTCAGCCTGTCGCCAGAGAGGGAGAGGTGAGCCAGAGCCCTCCCACTCAACTTCTCTTGGGTTTGAACAGTCAAGTAAAATTGCAAACTTAATTTGCTTCAGTCTGACTCTCTTCCCCTCCTAATAGGATTGAGTTGAATAAGTTACAGTGCATATAGAAGACTGGGACTTAAGTGACAGTGTGGGGAAAAGCATTAGGTTAAGGACAGGTAAAGTACATTGCTGCAATTTTTAGATTACTCTTCCGTTTAACACACAGTGAGTTCGAATTCCAACTTTCTGATCACTCTTTTGATGTAGAATTTGGATTCAGACAGGGCTTATCTGATACCGTGATTTCAAGCCAGGGAGGCATGCATCTGGCTTTTGATTAAACTTATCAACATGGCCAGTATATTGGGATCACTTAGTAGAATGTCAGAAATGTCTCTTGGTGCTGAACCAGTTCACCCACAGTGACCTCACAATTTAGTCACACATGTCATCTGACTCACAGCGCTGGCCATATGCTTGCCCCCTTTCTCTGACTGACCCCCCATTTCTCAGCTTAGTCTAATGGCATACTGTTTCCCCTGACCTTCCTTTCTGAAAGCCTCGCAGTACTCATGGGGATTGTTTTCCTGGAGTGGCTCTCTGCTTACAAGTATGAGCCAGATATAATCAAATACTCTCCTAATACCCAGGTACAGCAATCCTCAATGTTTTGAATTTTAATGTATAGTCTTTTTCCTTCAGTCTGATGATGATAATACTCTCACTAGTTTTTTTTTTATCATTTTCACTGTCATCATTGTTTCATAATGTACTAATTAATGTTTAGCACTGTGACCAATAAAGTCTATTTTCTTAAAATCCTTTAAGGGAGCAATAAGAAGCTCCCACACTATAGGCAAAAAAAAAAGTGAATTTCAGCAATTTCATGCAAGTCAACCCTAATAGTGATTCATCAGTTTCCTTATAGTCCTCACACAACTATCACCACGATTCAGGCTACCATTATCTCAATAGCCAGAAGCCATCATAGTGGACTTTTAATGGATCTTCTTGCTTGTAATTTAGCCTTCTCCCATCTGTTTCATGTACTTCAGCTAGAGGCAATTTCATGAAAACAAAATAAAACCGAACAAACTCCTCTCTATAAAATGCCATGGTATATCTGATTGACCTTAGCCCAAAGACCGAGCTCTGCTAATGTAATATGAGTTGCAAAGGTGTATACCTTCTGTCCCAGCTTAATTAATAGCAGTGCCCCATTTATCCTCAAAAGTAGCCTGGTCTGAATGATGAATTATATGACCACCTTATTTATAAATTACTCTGTGATTTGCCCTTTTGCATTCCTTCCCAACCTCATCTATCTTTTCTCAGTCATCTGAGCTGTGGCCATTGTGATTCCTTGGGATATATGAGGTATGTCACACGCTGTTACTTCTGAACTAGAGCCTACTGTGTACCCAAGGCTTGAGAAATATCCCTCTGTTGATGAGAGCAATGCATGATAGCTGCCACCTTTGCATTTATTTCACTCTTCCAAGAAATGGGTTCTAGTCTTTAGAGAACTTGGAATTATTTCTCTCTGTATCTCTCCTTCCCTCCCTCCACCATCTACCTCTGTCTTCATCACAGAGCCGAAGCTTATCTTGAACTTGCTATGTAGCTGGCTTTTATTTTCCTTGAAGTTATAATCCTCCTGCCACTACCTCCGGAGTGCTGGGGTCACAGGCTTGGATTTCCCTAGTTTCCAGTCTCCTTGTACTACCCAATCAGATTGTTTTCCACTTAACTGTGTCCACCTTCTGACTTCTGTGCCTCCGTTTGAAGTGCAAATTGTGCTAAGGTAGCTCTTTCTCATTTTGTCACGAGACTTTATAAATGTTGCCTATTTAGGTGCTGTTAATATGTGCATATGTGTACGTTTTTGTGTGCATGGCATAGTTACAATGACTGGAGAGAAATTATGAGGCTGTGCCTTGAATATCAAGAAAGGAAAACATGTGGGGAAATACCAGAGATGCTTTGAACTAACCATTTGGATGGACAACTGCATTCCATTTCTCATCATCTGATCCTGTCTTCACACTGTTGCTTACACCTAGCAAAGATGTAAGGAAAAAAGAAGAAAGACAACAAGAAGAAAAGAAAAAGAAAGCCTGAAGCCCATTTTCTTTTCCTGCAGTGTTCAGTTCTCTCTCTCTCTCTCTCTCTCTCTCTCTCTCTCTCTCTCTCTCTCTCTCTCTCTCTCTCTCTCACACACACACACACACACATCTCAACTGCAGTTTCCCTTCCATCCTCTCCTCTTTGTCCCTCCCACCCCACCTCACTTCTGCCTCTTCACAGCTACCATCCACTCCTCCTCTATTTCTATTCAAAAAAGGGCAGGCCTCCCATGGATATCAACAAAACATGGCATAGCAAGTTGCAGTAAGACTAAGCACAAGTACCTTGACTTGTATTAAGGCTGGGGAAAACAACCCAGTATGAGGATGAGGTTCACAAAAGCCTGTAAAAGAGTCCGAGACAGCCCTGCTTTCACTCTTAGGAGTCTCACAAGAAGACCATGCTACACAAATGTCACATATATGCAGACAGCCTAAATCAGTTTCATGCAGGTTCTCTGGTTATTGGTTTAATCTCTGTGAGCCCTATGAGCCCAGCTTAATCAATTCTGTGGGCTGTCTTGTGATGCCATTGACACTTCTGGCTCCTACAATCTTTCCTTCATCTCTTTAGCCAGATTTCCTGACCTTGGCCTGATGTTTGGCTGTGGGTCTCGGCATCTGTTTCCATCAGTTGCTGGATGAAGCCTCTCTGATGACTATTGGGCTAGGCACCAATCTATGAGTATAGCACAATATCCTTAGTCATTATTACTCTGACATTTTTCTTCAGTACTGCTTAGTTCTATTCTAAGTCTAAGGGCCATCCAATCTCTGCATCCTGGTGCTTCAGGCAGTGTCAGAGGTGGGCTGACTCTCATGGCACAAGTCTCAGGCTATACCAGTCATTGGTTGGCCACTCCCATAATCTCTATTCCACCCTGAACCCAGCATACACTATAGGCAGGACAGACTGTAGGTCTAAGGTTATGTGGCTAGGTTGGTGTACCAATATCTCCACTGGAGGTCTTGCCTGGTTATTGGAGAAGGTCAGTTAAGGCTAAATATTTCCTATTGCTAGGAGTCTTATCTGGAATCATTCTTTTAGATTCGTGGGTATTTGCCTTGCACCAGGTTTCTTCATGAACCTGAAATGACCCCTTCCCTTTCCAGTCATCTCTTTCAGTACTCTCCCCCACACCTGATCGCTCATGTTCCCATACCCTCCCATACTCCATCCACCCACAAAATTTCTTCTATTTTCCCCTTCTGAGGAAGATCTGAGTTCCCCCTTGAACCTTCCTTGTTATCTAGCTTCTCTAGGGCTGTAAATTGTAGCATAGTTATCCTTTACTCTAATATCCACTTATAAGTGAGTACATACCGTGTTTGTCTTTCTGCAGGGTTACCTTACTCAGAATGATTGTTTCTAGTTCTATTCATTTGTCTTTGAGTTTCATAATGCCATTGTTTTTAATAGCTTCATTTGTGTAAATGTAGCACATTTTCTTTATTCATTCTTCAGTTGAAGGACATCTAGGTTGTTCTCAGGTTCTGGCTATTATAAAGAAAGTTGCCGTGAAAATAGTTGAACAAGTATTCTGTGGTATGATTGAGCATCCTTTGAGTATATGCCCATGAGTAGTATAGTTGGGTCTTAAGGTAGATCGATATCCCAATTTTCTGAGAAATTGCCATATTTATTTCCAAAGTGGCTGTAGAACTTGGTAGTCCTACCATTAATGGAAAAGTGTTCCTCTTATTCCACATCCTCTCCAGCATGAGCCATCATTTGTGTTTTTGATCTTAGCCATTCTGATAGGTGTAAGGTGAAATCTCAGAGTTGTTTTACTTGCATTTCCCTGATGACTAAGGATGTTGTAGTGTTTACTGAAGCATCTTTCTTTGAAACAATTTCAGTCAGTGAAGAGTAATTATGTTTGAATCTAAGAAAGTATTGGATCAAGACAAACTCTCTTTTTAAAGTTTGTAACAGGTTAAATCGAACAAAACAATTATTGAAATGGTGACTAAAGTGAGGGTTGTTTAAATCCAACTTACAACATTTACTTCCAGAAGATGAAAGTGGCATGCTGAAGTGGACCATTGTTTGTGAGCTGTTTTTAAGGGTCGAATTGTGTCTCTCAAAGAGCCACTTTGAACTTAGGTCTCTCAGTATTTGTGACTGTGACCTTTTCCACAATCAGGAACTTCTTAAATGTTACTCAGTTAAGAGGAGGTCATAAGGGGACAGGATGAACTTGTGCCATATGATGTAAGAAGATACAGGAAATGTAGGGATTCAGAAGAGATGCTTCCACAAACCATGCAATCCCAGGGATTACTGAGCCTCATCAGAAAGGAGAAATGAAGGGAGCCATCCTTTTCTCGTGGTGTCTACAAGAACTAAGTCTGCAGACACTTTAATCAAGGGCTTCTAGTAACCAGAATGCAAAGTAATAAATAGCTGCCTTTTCAACCCAACCAGTATGATGCAATTTGTTACGGCATCCCTAGGCAGCCAATACAGTTCTTTTAAAGGGGGTAAATACATCAATGTATTTGAATATAGAAGATGAAAAGGGATGATAGAACATGCAATTAGGAGTTATTTGGACATTATGATATCTATATTTTCACTTATCCTTCTCCGTTGGCTTTTCCTATGACCCTGGACTCTATTTCTGGAGTTCTTCTCCCTCTCAAACAGTGATTTCCTACTCCAGGTCTTCTATAATTCAGCTAGGAAAGCATGTGCATTTTACTATATAGAAATAGTTATACACCTTCTTAACTCCTAGGGGGTGAACTCTCTATGGGATGCAGATATACTTGGTTAGAACTACTACAAATATTTCTGTATAAGCATAATGGTGAATAATATGGTCTCTGAAGTTTATTAAAAGCATGCAAGTTTTGCAAATAGTCTGCTTCCTTTATTTGTTTTGTATATTTATATCGTAGCTTACTTGTTTTATATATTTATATAAATAATGCTATACTGTATGGTTCCACTTCTTTGAGACACCTGGAGTCATCAGGTTCATGTAGACAGAAAATAGACTGTAGATTGCATGGAGCTCAGGGGAGAAAAGAGTTTGAGTTAGTGATGCAAACGTACAGAATTTAGGTTTTACAGTATGCGAAGTGTTCTGGAGACAGATAGTGGTGATGGGTGCACAGCATCGACAAAGTCATTAATAGTGCCAAACTGGGCCCTCCAGATGGTTAGAATAAAATGTTTCTGTAATGTGTATTCTCCCACAATTTAAGAAAACTTTAAAAGTTACTTCACTACAAATACCTTTCCAGAGAAAAACCCGTGGTTTTATCTCCACATAGTCATGCATCACTATGCAGCTTGCTTGCTGGTTAGTTTTTGTTGTTGTTGTTGTTGTTTACACATTGCATTACATGTACACCGTTTGTTCTCCATGCCAAATGATGTCTTTCTGTGAGAGATGAAGCATGAACACATACTGGCCCAAACTGAGATGGTGTTTTGTCTCTTTTACTGACATGTTCTTTATCGTCTGTTCAGCACAGGAGTGATGTTCTCCATTAATTTGTTACAAATGAGCCATTGTGATAGGATTATTCTAAGATTTGTATGTCTGTCTTTTACACCACTTCTTCCATTTTCAACATGTTTTACTTACAGTATAATGATTCTACTTGAAGGTGTGTGTGTGTGTGTGTGTGTGTGTGTGTGTGTGTGTGTGTGTGATGCATATGGGGATCACAGTGTTGTTCTCTAAACATCAATCTGAATGTATGCATAATTAAAGTTTCTCTTTAGTCATGGTGGGAACAGGGTTTTGGAAGGGCAATTTTCAGCTTTTATTTACAATTACTTCTTTTAGACATAAAACATACAGTTTCAAGAATGAAACACATTGCCCAAATTTATATTCCACAGATCTTACTCATATGTCTGTTATTCTTTACTAATCTTTTTTGCTCTAAATATTTAGGGTGAATCCAAAATGAAGAATAGGCAAGAAGATTTTCAAGGCTCCATAGGTCTAACAGGGTGACAAACTATTGACCCCATAAGACTTCTTTCTTTTTCCAATACAGAGAAACTCAGTATCTCATCATCATGTAAAACCAGTACAGTGTCACGTTGCTAAATGATATTAGGAGTAATAGTTTGAAAATTTATGCCTGCTTTTAGCTTTGGTGATCCCTCTGCAGTGGTAAATTCTGGAAATCTAGCCCTTCTCCTGAGCCCTTCTTCCCCTTTGAAATAGGTAAGACCACTTGTCAATTAGAAATATTTAGTGTGGTGCTAAAGCTACAAGCTGAAAGGTGTTTTAGTATTCATCAGCTATGGCACTGCAGTATTATTGCTAAGACTATGACAAATCCCAGTCTCCCAAGCTCAGTTAACAAAGACAAAACGGAGAATTAAGTAGGTATATGATGAATATGATCAAAGTTGACATCTAGTTAGGACACATTCATCCACGACGGTGTATTTTGGGGGATAAATCATCCAACAAGCACAGAATGGAGAAGTTGAGAGCAGTAGGGTATATATTAGTCAGTACTAAATTGCTATAACACAGTACTTGACACATGCTACTCATGTAGTGTTTTGGAGGCTGGAAGTGTAACACAAGCTCTGGCTCATGGATATCTCTGTATAATCTTTCTGTAAGATCTCTCTCCCTCCCTCCCTCCCCCATGACTCTTTCTCTTTCTCTGCCCCAGGAGGGATACTAGTTCTACTCTTATGCCCTACTCTAACCTATTCATGTCACACTTCACAAAACCAGTTAGATAAATGTCCATTTTAAAAATACCATTAATTTTAAGATGGAGGAACTAAAGTTCTATATCGACTTACAGGGACAAACTATTCAGAACATGATGGAAACAAAGATCTGGTGGGTTTAACTGGCTAAGAATGATGTGTTCACACCGAAATGGAGGCTAGAATGGAATCCATCTGTGGTATTCATTCTAATGAGATTCCTAAAGTATTCATTGTTCAACACCCAGTGTTTGTTCCCTTGCTTCACTTTTCTTGAATAGTAGCCTTCACATTATTTTCCTAGCAAGAAAGCCTATAAATTCTGACCATTTCTCTAACACACAGTATAAATAAACAACAGCATAACTTATCTTGAGGAAAGTTATATCTTGACCACTTATTGTGTTCTAGTTCAGTTCCTGTTTCATATTCTTTATGAATACTAACTCTTACCCACTACACTGATTTCCAAATCCAGAAACAAATGCTAATGACAATGTGCAAAAACCATCCTCAGACTGTTTCACTTCATGTTTGACTTTATTATGGAATTACATGAACTTGCTAACTGAATAGTGAATCCTTTCAAATTTACCTGCCCAGAGACTGAACACATTTCTCTGAGCTAACATCTCTGCCCAAGAAAGTTGCTTGGAAAAAAATCTCATAAAGATTACCCTCATTAGTTTTTCATTAAAAGTTCATGTCTGTACACGCTAAGGCCAAGGGAAAGAAAAGCTCTTAAAAATCACACCCTTCTGAAGATGATAGTTAAGTATGAACTTTTTAATTATCTCAGGGGAGAGCAGCCATTCCCCTTGTATTTACACTGTGACCTTCTAGGAGTGACATGCAAAAGCTGTAAGACTATATTAACAAAGGACTCCTGAAGGACTCAAAATTCTACCACTGATTTCAACCCTTAAAATAGCAATGCTCCAGTAAAATGTCCCAGACTCCTCTCTACATTATTTTTATCATTATCTCCCCCCTCCCAGAAGTGAGATGAAATAAGATGAACTTTTTCTTGGCTCAAGAATGAGAGAAAGCCACTTGACTGATGCTAAATTTGCATTGGTTTAAGCTTTCTTTCTCTCTCTCTTTCTTTCTTTCTTTCTTTCTTTCTTTCTTTCTTTCTTTCTTTCTTTCTTTCTTTCTTTCCTTCTTTAAAAAATATTTGTTATGTATACAGTGTTCATCTGCATGTGCACCTCCAAGCCAGATGAAGGCACCAGATTTTGTTTTTCAAGACAGGATTTCTCTAGCTTTTGGAGCCTGTCCTGTAACTCTGTAAACCAAGCTGGCCTTGAACTCACAGAGATCTGCCTCTGACTCCCAAGTACTAGGATTAAAGGTGTGTGCCACCATCCCCACCACCCCTTTTTTAAGTTTATTTTTTAAGCATATTTATTATGTATCCAGTGTTCTACCTGCATGTATGCCTGAAGGCCAGAAGTGGGCACCAGATCTCATTACAGGTGGTTGTGAGCCACCATGTGGTTGCTGGGAATTGAACTCGGTACCTCTGGAAGAGCAGTTAGGACTCTTTACCTCTGAGTCATCTCTCCAGTCCCAATTTAAGCATTATTTCTATGTTAGTGATCCCAGAATCATTGTTTCCTCCTCTGTGGCCCCACTTTCTAGTTTTCATCTGTATTCTGGACATCCTTACTTATGTATATTTCTAGGACTTACAGCATCCTGCCTTGGAAGTATTTCATTCTGAGTGCAGGCTCTCTTTATCTTCCATTAACTTTTTCTCCTCTGATTTCCAAACACCTGCTAGAGGTACCACCAGCCTTACAGCAATAAAAACCCACATTAAATCCTTGTCTTTCCTCTCATGTTATATCAATCAAGAATGTCTCAATTTCATTTCTAGAATACATCTTATGCTTACCAAGTCTTTGTTCCTTTCTCTTTACCCACATCAAGTTTTGAAGTAGGTGCTGGCATTATTTATGGATATCTCTAGTTCTCCTTCTGGGTACATGGGGATCATATGAAGTTAGATATAGGTTAAGGTCATGAGCACAGAAGCAACATGTATAGCTGTACTAGAAATTGCTGCCAGCCTACCCAAGCTGCAGGTGCCCAGGCCAGCTTGCAGGGGCATGAGAGCCAGGCATTTCCTCCCGGAGTCAAGCCTGCCTCCAACCAGAGTCTGTTGACAAAGAGAAACCTGACCCAGAGACACCAATGAGAAAAGGCAACACAGCAGAGTCAGCCATCTGAGCCAATGGGACCTTGAGAGGGGGTATAAAGGCAGGTCTAACTTCCTTAATAAAGGAGTCTTCAGCATGCCCTGCTACTCACTGACTCCTAGTGCCTGAGTCTTTGGTGCTGCTTCTTCTCACCCCCTCCCAAAGGGGTGTCCAAGCAGGGTCACCTGCAACATACTACTCTTAGGCTGAACCCTTTAATGACCAGTGAACAGTTCACTATGCTACAAATGACCTTTCAAATGGATACCTGATCAAATGGGTCTTGATTTCACCAACCCATGTGCACAAAAAATGCAGACGAGGAAGAAGCAGGAGATAAGTTCTTGTTATGTTTCTTGGTTTAATCTACTGAGACTTCAGTTCTGAGTTACACAGAATCCTGGCCTGGCCTAACAGATTCCCTCTTATGATGACTTCAGTCTCTTTCTTCTCCAGTGACTCCATTACTCTGACATACTAATCTTGTGAAAAAGACTTTTCTTATACACATTTCTGTTTAAGATCTTTCATTTCCTGGCCTGCAAGCCCATAGAAATGCACATCCAATTGTGTCTCAGCATTCATACTGAGATATACTGTAAGTCCTTGTTGGTGAAAATATTACCCTCCCCTTTTCTTTCATTTCTTTTATGTGGTGTTTGTGCATGTGTAGAGATGTGTTAGTCTCCGTGTGTGCATTGTGGAGGCTCACGGTCAATAGCGAGAGTCTTTATTTATCATTCACTCGCCAACTCACCTTTTGAGATAAGGTCTCCCTTTGAACTTGGACCATGGTATTCAGCTTGACTGGCTGGCCAGCAAGCCCCGTGGAATCTTTCTGCCTCCATGTCTCCAGACAGGCTTACAGGTGTGCAATACTGTATCTGACTTGACTGTATGTGTATGTTAGGAATCCAAACTCAGGATCTCTGGTGAGTGCAACAAATACTACCAACAGATTCACCTCCCCAGCTTTTGACAACTCTTTTAAACAAACAATTTAAATGTCACCATCTCTATAAAGTATTTTTTGGACATTTGCATGAAAGGGACAAGAGATATCACTGTACCTAAATTCCCAAAGGACTTGGTTAGTTCCCATCTCATTTTCAGTGGCCATTCAGCAGAGTTCCTGATGTTTTTTCCCCAAGCATGAAATGTCACTTCTGCATTACTTTGAATTCTTTTGCATAATGCAAAATACCTTAACATTAAAGAATAAGTCTATTTTAAAGCTGTCACGTTTCTCTTTGAAGCCGTGAGATTGTCAACAATAGTAATGAGACAGGAATTGCAAGAGAAATTTTTTATTAAAAATCTAAATGTCATTGTGATCATTTTCTTTAAATATTATTTGCTTATTCAGTTGATTTATTTTTCCATGAGATGGGGACTTAGTTCAGACTGCCTTGGTTACTATGTAACCCAGGTTGGCTTCAAACATACTTTGATCCCCCGTCTCTGCCTCCCAAGTGCTGGGGTCACAGATGTGTGCCACTATACCCAGATCAGGTGTTCTTAAAAAATTATTTTGTCTGAAATATATTTTGAAGTTTACTATGGACTCCAACTTATGTGATTTTTAAGCATTTCTTTGTGACTTCAGTTTATATTTTTAACAGATCAAAATTTTGTTAGTTAAATTCTATTTCAAAGAATGTTCCACATAGACTGCTATTGTAGAAATAAGTTCATTTTCTTTTCATTTTAAATTAATTTCCTTAATGATAATTCTTCATTATATTTTTCTAACTGCTTTAAACACACCAAGTATTCATTGATAGGTAATATAGGGACTCGGATAAATGAATATTTTGCATTTTCCCGACTTTGATTAATAAAAAGAAAGGAAAAACTAAAAACTATTTTTTGTGTGTAAAGTCATACTTAACATGCCTCTACTTTGAAATTTATTCTTAGGTGATACCTAAAAGTTGAACATTTTCATGGTGTACTTTGAGAAGTAACTGTACATGAACAATAAAGCAGCCTTCCCAGCAACAGCAACAAGAACAAGCATAGCTATGGAGAAATTCTCACAGTGGAGTTCTGTGGCTTCACTTTTGCTAGTGAGGGATCCTCAGTGGGAATGACTGTGCCTTATGCAAATCTATCCAGTTGGTGTTTCTTTCAGTAGCAACGCCTTAGAGCCTTTAAACTCATCACTCAACAAGTGTTTGCCAAGAACTTACTATACTCAAGCCTTCAGCACTTACCAAAGAGAATACAAAATATGGCATATAATCCTCCCTCAAGAGCTTAGGCTCAAGACAAGGCTCACATATGTTATAGAGAAAAGTATGGGACAGCATGGCTCAGTTCTGAACAGTCTCTGAATGGGGAGAATTGAGAACAGAAATACCTCCTTCACAATAGCAGTGTAGCAGAATGGTACACAGGTTGCACCAAGCATCGGTCAGTGAACTTTGTGTGACAGTTCTTGCAATTAGGCACAATGAACCTAGTCCTAGAGTAGGTGTGATTTTTATTTATAGACTTTAAAAAATATAATTGACAAGTAGAGGTTACACACATTGCACACGTGTTAATATGTATATTGACATTGTGAATGATTACCACAGTTAAGTCCATCACCTCACAGTGTGAATAGTGTGTGTGTGTGTGTGTGTGTGTGTGTGTGTGTGTGAGAGAGAGAGAGAGAGAGAGAGAGAGAGAGAGAGAGAGATATTCATGTGTATATGTGGATTTGGGATCCAGAGGATAGCCTGGGCTATTATTCCTCAGGTGATGTGCACATTGCTTATAGAGACTAGGTGAGTCTCTATTCTAGAACCCACCAAGTAGGCTAACCTGGTTGGTCTGTAAATGCTGAGAATCTGTCTTTCTCAGCCACCTCCAGCACTGAGATTACAAGTAGACATCATTGCGAATGGCTCTTATATAGGGTCCAGGTCTCATGTTTGCAAGACAAGCATTTTACTAACTGAATTGTCAGTCAGTCCTTCCTCATTCATAGCTAAATAATTTCCTACCATATACATATTTTCCTTTATCCATTTATTCACTGATAGACATTAAGAACTGATCCTATATTTTGGATATTGTGAATAATGCTGCAGTGACTACAGAAATATAGATATCTCACTGAAATCTTGCTTTTTATTTCCTTTGAATATATGTCCAGAAATAGATTGTAGAGACATGTGGTGTTACTGTTTTATTATTTTTTCAAAACACCTTTTGCTGTTTTCTATAGCAGCAATACTAATTTACATTCTCACTGGCAGCATGTAGAAGGGGGTCTCGTTCCCCACAACTTCCCCAGCATTTGTTATGTCTTGTATTTTTGTTAATAGCCATCCTAGCAAGTATCAAGTGATACTGTGATTCTGATTTGCATTTCCATCATGATTACTGATGTTTGTTTTTTTCATATGCCTGTGGGCCATTTATACATCTTAGGAAAAAACTTATTTTTTTACACTGTTTTGAGCTGTTTGCTTATTTTTAATAATGAGTGTTTTGCTTTTGATGTAATTGACTTAAACGACTTCCTCATATATTCTTTTATTATCTTTCATCTGATATATGGTTTACAAATGTTTTATTTCATTTCAGAGTTTTCTTTTTGATGTCTTTTCTTTTGTTCTGAGAACCTTTCTGGTTTTGATCTTGGTGCACCTGTTTGTTTTCCTTTGGTCGCCTGTGTTTATGCTTTCATGTCCAAAAAATATTTGCCAAGAAAATACTAAGGGTTTTTCCATATTTTGTTTTGTCTTGATTGTTAGTTGATCTTACAAAAAGTAAAATACACAGAATTCATATTAAGAAGCACACTCAGAAAGCTTTTGAAAGACTAATATAGTTTCTTAAGGGAGTTTTTTTAATGAATAGGTTAATGAATAAGTAAATTAGTCAAATAAATGACATACTTTCAGTGAATATTACAAATATCCTCAATTAGATTAGTTCCCATGACTGTGAATCTGAATTTTGCTTTACAAATCCACTAGCTCTCTTATATTCTGCTAATGAAAAATATTTTAAAAGTAATACTTTTATTAACTCCGACAATTTTGCAAACTTACTTTAATCATAGTAACCCCTCAATTACTCTCAGATATTCCCATCCTACCAATCCACCAAACTTATATTTTCTCTCTCTCTCTCTCTCTCTCTCTCTCTCTCTCTCTCTCTCTCTCTCTCACCTATGAAGTTCAATTTGTGTTGCCAAAGTACTTTTGGATATGGGGCCTGCCCTGGAGTTAACACTGGGTGTCAGGCCTTAATGAAAAGTGACTTTCTGTCTTCAAGTCTTCCAGACACTATTAAATGCCAGTAGCTCCTAAGATAAGTGTGGTACTTCCTGCCTATCTCCCCACCTCTGTGAGGGGATTTTGGTTTGCTTGAGCTTGACAACTGTCATGTACCATGAATTCACATGTGCAACTATTGTTCTTGCAAAACACTATTTACTTTAAATCAGCTACCAGCTCTTGCTCTTACAATATTTTCATTTCCTCTTCCAAGAAGATCCCCAAATCTTGTGGGGACAGATATGATATAGACATCATTTAGGGCTAAGCAATCTTATTCTTGAATATTGACCTGCTATGGGTCTCTCTGTTAATCGCCATTTATTATAAGAAGTTTCTTTGATGAGGGTTGGGCGATGTTCTGATCAACAAGTATAATGATAAGTCATTAGGAGTCATTTTAGTACTATATCCATTTATCACAAGTAAAAGTTTTAAGTTTTGGAAACAAAATAAATGATGTGCTATTGAAAAAAAGGTGAGCTTATACCTAAACATTTTGAGAAATGGTAAATGTACAAGTGAGAAGATGATAATGAGTTTCATTATAAAGACACACTATTAAGCAAGAGCAGATTCCCATGTGGTAGATGGTAGTTTTATTCTCTATGCCCAGTATGTCACTACCTCCTCCCGACAGTGATTTTTCAAATGTCCTGTGAAGCTAAGGGCCATCAACAACCCACATAAACCTCTGCCACTGAGAAATTCAGCTGGAGATGATGAAGGGGAATGGTGTTGACCTTAGTTAGTCTCAGCTGGGAAAGAACGTCTCTAGGAGACACTGGCTGAATTAGCTATGCCCAGGGTGCTGCACCACTTAAGAGCAGGAGAAAACAATCTCATTAAGACAAGCTCAGGAAACAGTTCCAAGATACATGTTTAAAAAGGAAACCAAACACCCACAGCTGAAGTAGAGACAGCATGACCTTCTCAAGGCTTTTACTTCCACCTCTCTAGTTATTGAAGTCCTCTTTGGGACATGAAGTTTTGTTCATAGCAATAGCTTTTGAGATTATTCAACACATCCAATCTATTGTTTTTCTTCTGCTGCTTTTTTATTGAATTCTGTGCAGGTGAGTTTTTTTTTTTTTTTTTTCAACTTGACACAAACTAGAGTCACCAGGGAAGAGGACTTCCACCATCAGATTGGCTTGGGGTCATAGCTGTAGTTCATTTTCTTGATTCATTGATGGGGCGGGGGAGGGCAATGTCCTGCCTGAAGAAGTGATCCTGGTTGAGTAAGAAGGCAAGCTGAGCAAATCATGGAAACTAAGTCCATGAGCAACATTTCTCCATTGCCTGTCAATCAATTTTTGCCTTGAGTTCCTGCCCATATTTTCCCCTGGGAAGGATTGTGACCAGTAAGCAACAGAAACCTGACCTTCCTAAGTTGGTTAGTGTTTTGTCAAACGAACATAAACCCAACTAGAACATAGACTTTTCGGAAAACCTTGAAAAAAAATCAAAAGTTTCCGCCCAAGCTCTTTTAATACAATAGAAAATCTAGAGTCCCTTTGAAAAAAAGTATCTGCTCTTTTGTCGTATAAATTAATGTTTACTGCAATCTCATTGAAAATTAATGAGAACTTTTCCTTTCAGTTCAGCTTGAAAAAAATAAAAAAGAATTACCAGACATGCTGAATAAATTAATACTTTTAGTTTGATTTTTAAAACTGAATCCACTTGTTTAAATGAATTCTAAAAGATATTGTGTACGTGTGTGTGTGTGTGTGTGTGTGTGTGTGTGTGTGTGTGTCTGAATACTGTTGTCATGGAGAATAAAATATTTTTCTTTTTGGTTTTTCATACCGAGAATGGCAGATATTTTCAGTTGATTGTTCTGTTTTTAAAAAATGAGACCTAGCTTTACATTCATGGCATACTGACAATTATCAATTCAATTGGAGACTTCCTTGGTCACAGCTAAGGCTGAGTCTTTACCAAGGGAATTGACATGCAGGGATAGCCATAGGTGTGGGAGTTGAGGGTTTACTATTGAGACTGTGGTTCCTAAATCTACTCTTCGTGAGCAGCAGAATCACTGGAAGTTTCCATCTGTAAGTTTCAGAAGATGCTGTCCTATGTATTCTGTAGAGTTCACACTGTCATTCTCTCAATATTCTCTAATATCATTTCATATGCTTTTTTCTGTTATTATTGTTATTAGTTCTTGTCTGTCTGTTTTGCAACAATGTCTAAGATAGCTTTGTTTTGTAGTAAAAACGATGTTGAATTTCTGGTCCTCCTACCTTTACCTTCTGAGTGCTGGGATACAGGTGTACACTATCGGGCCTGGATTGTGCAGTGCTGAGGTCAACCCAGGGAGGGCTTCCTGTGTGCTAAGCAAACACTACCAACATAGTTACATCTTAGCCTCATTTATTTTTCTCTCTAATGTAAATTAATTTTTGAGGCATACAGACTTGTTCCTGTGGAATAAAAGAAATTATACTAAGCAACTTCTGCTTTTTGAAATTTGTACTTGGCTTTGTCTTTTAGGCCACCAACCAGCTCTCAAATCATGATACAGAGACTTAGTTTTGGATGCTCAGCTTAGCTTAGGCTTGTTTCTAGCTAGCTCTTTTAACTTAAATTAATCTGTTTCTCTTTACCTACCTTTTGTCATGACATCCAGGTGCTAAAAACTGGAGACCTGCATTTTACCAAGAACTCTTTTCCAAAAATAGAAGCTTAGAGTAATTATCAATAACAGCATAGATAACATATTAGTGAGTTTAATTCTGGCTGTTTTCAAAGTGGCTGGTCTTTATGTTAGAAGACCAGTTGTGTATATGCAGACAAACTAGAAGGTTATTCGCTGTAGCAAATGATTTTGAAAATTTCAAGATTCTCAATCCATAGGTGATGTCTTCTGTATAGTCATCTCTAAGTCAATATGGTTGGCATCCATGAAAATGCTGGGCTGCCATTCAGATGATTAGGGTACACTTTATCATAAAGTAGAGAATATAATTTTGCCCACTAATTAGCTTTCTTTGAGACATTCATGTAAGAGATTACCTTGAGTTGGGCCTGACTGATGATTTGAACTCTTAGGAGAGCACTTGGAAGTGAGAGGCTATCTCCTGTAGCCCTGAAGGTCAAGTGGGCAAATCGTGAGAGGAATTTTAGGAACGGTAGTAAGCTTGAGTGACAGCAAAGATGTAAGAGCAGACCAACCAATGCCAAGATCACTCTGACTGCTACCTGGTATATCTTGAGCAGGACACCCATTCATTCTGTAACCATTCTTGCCCACAGAAATTATGATATTAAGCAAATGTTGAATTAAGTCACTGAGTTTATGGACATTCCTTGTAAAACACACCCAGTTAACAATACTATCAATCAGGTACCCATTCCTCAAACGACAGACTTGTTCTTTCTAATACATGTAATTTCTGTTTATCTAGTCTATACCTGCTAATTTGAAAATGGATGGGCTGATAATAAAATTGAAATGTTTAAAAATAATTATAAATTTTCTTCTTTTTTACTTCATTAACAAATCATCCTTTTTGTCTATTACTTAATTTTAAACTTAAGATTTTTTTCTCTCTCACTGTTTTAAAAGATGCAGAGGCCTCTCACACTATATTTTATGCTTGCCTGGAACTTACTATGTATCCCAATATGGCCTTGAACTCACAGCAATCCTCTGTTTAGTCTCTCAAGTATTGGATTTATAGGCACGAGGCACCAAGCCTGTCTGACATTTTCTTACTGATAATTCCCTGTTTACATTTACAAAGTGAAACTCATTGGTTGAGACACACTAAATAATCAAGCAAAAATATAAGCAACATGAAGCTATTTCCCTCTAAGTTAGGGACATTGAATGCTAATGAAATACTTGCTCATTCCTGCCATGTTAAGGGGTTTGACATCTAACCTGTAGCATCATTGCCATAAAGTATCTTGTCAAACTGCAAGCCCATTATTGCCTTTACTTATTGGTTTGCCAGACCTTGATTAGATACCTCCTCTGTTCCCCACAGTACTCTAGTGCTGAGAACATGAATAACCCAAAGTTTATAATTCTATTTTTAGTCTATTTAACTGAATATTCTAGATCAAAAAGAGGTTAGGAGCAACTTACCTGTAACTTAACAAGTTTTATTTTCTAGATTATAATTTCCTTAATTATATGTATCTAAGCATGTATTACTTCTATAACTATGAAACACATACCCATGCACCCCCTCCCCACCATGAGAATGCTTTATGGTTTCTAAGTAAGGCAGTGATTGATTGTTGTCATTGTTTTGGATTTTTGTTTCTTTGTTAGCTGTGGTGGATCTTACCAAGTATAAAGCAAAATAGGTGTGAAAATTATGGACACTATGGGAGATGTAGGTTTGATGAAAATTAAAATATTATGAGGTACTAGTTGTTTTTTGTCAATTTGATACACAACTGCCAGCATATGAATTTAGGGACATTGATTCAGATCTAAGCTAAAGCCCAGAGAATAATCCAAATAGTGAGAAACCCAGCAGTGAAAATGGGTTAATTAGTTTTAGTTTATTTCTTACACAACACATGTTTTATATGTTCAATTTCACTAAAGCTGTCATGTTTTTAATGCTGGGATTTACATTTTATGTGACAACCTGACATTCACCCCCTAATGTTAAAGATAAACTAGATTCAAATTTAGCTAGAATATGAGTAACTTCCTTTTATGTGTTTAAAGACTTTGGAATGCCAAAATATAATAAAATATTACCTATATTTTATTATTTCTAAAGTATTTTGAACCTAAAGAAACCACACACACACACACACACACACACACACACACACACACACACACACACACACACACACACGACAATTTAAGGAGCTCAAATTTGAAGTAAAATATTGTCTCCATACCTAGACTACAACAGGTTTTGTGTCTGCCTCCCAAGGATGACTACCAGACACCATAGCACTTAACTCCTTCCAAATAATCACCAAGCCTCTACTGGAAGCACTTTTCAATCTAGACCGCTTTCTCTCATGTTGCATTAATTTTATGTGAAAACTAATTGTCAATTGCAAGTAAAAACAATAAAGCCCTTTTCATAGTTTTTTTCTTGTGAAGAGACATATTTCTTAGTATAAGAGATTTCCTTGAAAAACTAGTCTTTAAGGAAGGAAAGAATTTATAAAACACTGGGACATCCCCAACTAAGACTATCACAGCATGGATAACATGCTAACATGCTAATTCTAACGGGTGACAAACTGTGATTCAATGCACTATCTGGTTATACCCATTGTCTACAGAACTTGCATTTGGTTTGTGTGCATGTCTTCACCTTGTGTGTGCATGCATGGGTGTCTACTTTATATCTGCACATGTGTGGTATTTGAGTGAGAGGAAAGGAAAAAAGTGTGATGGTAGGTTTTCAATGTAGATAGTTGATGTTAAATGGCCTTTTCTCTTTTCCAAATTAATCAAAGGACACTCATGTGTGCACTCTATATAGGAGACAGACTGTCCCCCTTCCAATGACAGTAGTTTTCAAATGAGCTCATTTATCAGCTATTTCTAGTCAAAATTCCAACCCTACAAAGTACATTGGTATTATTTTATGTGTATTTTATTGACAGTGTTCCTTTAATGTAAGTCCAGCTGATTCTTCTTCACTGCAACAAAGTTCAGGGCACAAATTATATTCTTCAGATTTTTGCTGCTGTGTTAGATTTGATCACATCTCTTCTTCAGTTCTTCAGGGTTGTTGTGTCAATATGGAAGGGAGACCAAGTCCCAAAGCTTGTCTCCTTCATCAGTGGTGTTTTTGTCCATTTCAAATATAAGGAACATGTTTTGCAGATGGTATTAGTAGCAGGGCATATCTTTCAAGGAAAGAAAGCAATACTTGGCAATAATGCGTTCTGATATTACCTTTGGAGATGGATATCATTTTAGTTGTTCTAAAGAAGGAAGAAGTGTCACAGAGCATTAAAGTAAAGTATCTATAGTTACAGTGTCATGGCATTAAATAAAGTGAAGGCATGAATATTTAAATTAGGTTTTGTTTTTCATACTTTATTATGTCAGGAAGAAATTGCAAGCTCTGGAAATCCTTTGCGTCTCATTGAGAGAAAAGTCTGTTTTCTTTACGGCCCCTTTAAAGAAATGTCTGCATCAGCAGAAGGTTGCTAGCAGTCATCATATTTGATTTTATTTAACATTTCTTAAACACAGAGCTTTTTTATGCATAGTGGTGTGTTGGCATTTTTATATTATCAGTTCCTTGATTTAATTTTTATTCTTGGTGCTGACCTGTCATAGGGGATAAATCTACTCAACAGGAACATTCCGTTTTGCTTAAGTACACAGGCAAATGCAATACATTTGCGTGAAGATGTTGTAAGTCACAGAAAGAGATATGTTTATGAATTCTCAAAACAATCCTCTGGGGTCAGATAGAAAAATACCCTGTTATCAAACTCTAGCTTGTGTAAGATGAACCTGTGTGTCCCAACATAAGTTGTTATCTATTATTATCATCATCATCATTATTATCATTACAAATATCAACATCATTGCTATTGTGCTATCAAAATTGAAGTCATGGCCTTGTCCAGGATGGGGCATCAATTTACCACTGAGCTATTCTTCCAGACCTTGAATTAAGTATCATTCTAAAACCTCTCCATATAAATTTAAACTTCCTCTGAATTAATGAATGTTTCTCAGTTTGTCAGCATCAGAAGTCTGATTTAACAGTGTTGTTAGCCTAAATGATACACACAAGACCTAAGTGAGTAGTAAGAGTAAGAATCGCTCTTCAAAAGGGAAAGGAATGCTGTCAACTTCAGAGGATGCTCTGTGGAGTAGTCATTGCACTAATTAAATGAAATGTAGTGACACACCTCAGGGATCTGCCATGCTACTTAAGATTCTTGAGATAAGCAAAGCGACACTTTATATGGTTATCTTTCTCCTCCCACAAATGTTTCGATGCTTGACACATCGTTCAGTAGCTCTCTCAAAAATGCTATGAGATAGGAACCCTACTGATGCAGTCACTTTACAGACACAAAGTTTAGAAGTTAAGTAATTTCTCTGGGGCCACACATCAGGTTTGGGGAGAGCCAAGATCTGGGCACATCTGAAAGGCTCTGACAATCTGTGCTTTTGTAACTAGTTAATATGGCTACAATGAGTTATACAGATAGGACAAGTTGGTGCCATATTTTCTAAAGTTGAAAATGAAAGATCAAAATATGTGTAAGCACCCCAAATTGTAAATATTTTGGTGTGTTTACATGTGCATATGCATGTATGCCTCTGTGTGTGTGTGTGTGTGTGTGTGTAGAATGGTCTTCTATGTAATTTGTCAGGTGCTGCCACCTACTCTCCCTTTTTTTCCTAAAAATCAAGACAAGGTCTGTAACTGACCTAAACTCACTGAGGAGGATGGATTGGATGACCAGTGAGCCCCAGAGATCAGCCTGTCTCTGCCCCCCCCCATTCTTGGATTACAATCATGTGGCAGCCACCAACCCTCACTTAAGACAACAACAAAAATTAAATTTTGAGCTTTTTTTTCTTTTATGTCAGGAAGTTGAGGTTTTTCCTTTGTCTGAACAATGCCAGCATGGGACTGATCCAGACCACAGGAACATGGGTTTCTGTGAGGAAACCTCGGAATTCTATGGCACCTCCTGTAGAAGCCCAGTATTTATCCCTAGCATAGGTGTGGACTTTGGGAGCCCATTCCATATAGAGGAATACTCCCTGAGCCAAGACACACAGGGGTGGGCCTAGGCCCTATCTCAAAGGATACGAAAGATTCTGATGACACCCAATGGAAGGCCTCACCATCCAGGGGGAGCAGAAAATATATGTGACAGATAAGGTTTTAGTTGGGGGGGGTAGGGGAGGACAGGTGGGAGAAGGGAACTGGGATTGTCATGTAAAACCATCCTGTTTCTAATTCAAATAAAAAAATCAACTAAAAAAATTAAATTCTGAGTGTCAAACTCAGGTCTTGAACCTTATAAGGAAAGTGTTTTAGTGAGTGACCTATTTCCTCAGCTCTAGCAATATGTTTTAATAGAATAAAATGAATGGAAGAAACACATCTAAAATTTTCATTCTTATCATCCTCATGATGGGCATTTAGATACAGTTTGAATTTCTAACATTTGTTCCATATATATATATATATATGGAACAAATAGATATATATGGAATTCAACATGGATATATATATATATATATATATATATATATATATATATATATCCATGTTGAATTTATCTCTTCATCAGTTTTGTTAAATTTTAGAGACCAGATATTTAAAATATATTAGCATTAAATGAAGTCATTAACTGATCATTACAACAGTATTTTCAATGACTGTATCTTTTAAAGAGAGCTATACAGGGTGAAGATATATAAGTAGTGTGGCTGATCAATGTATTTAAATGCACTGTTAGTATTTAGGCATCTGTATCGGCCTTTCCTTGGGGTTCTGACAGGATACACCCTCAGCTGCAGCCAGTAAGAGCACCACCTGTGCATATTTACTATGTTTCCCTTAAAAGGGCCCTGCCCACCTCCCTTTTTCTTTCTCTCCCTCTCTCAGTCTATTCCTCTCTCCTGATGCTCCTTTCCATGAAGGCCAGGCTTCCCACTCCCCTTTTTCTTTTTTTATGATCCCCTTCCCTAATAAAAAAACCCTCTCTGCTTGAATCCTGTTGCATGGCGTCTTTCTCTGTCATGCTGCTTTTCTGAAATTACAATATACACTACAGTGTTCAGTAAAGAAGCTCTTTTTGAGCAAAAGGCTAAAATAGAGTCATTTGATCAAAACACAAGAATTCTTATGACTTGACAATTCTTACACTACCATAGATTTCATCACTACTTTAATAGGAAAAAACACACCCCCACAACAATTCTAAGTTTGGGGAACAATTATCATCTGAGATATAGAATGATATGCTCCTGTGTGGTGTGAACGTGACGTTTGTCTTAGCTCATCAGTTTTGTTCAAGGGCAAATTTAAGCAACATTTTAATATTAAAAATAAAAAAGCCATGTAGTAGAATCACATATTTGCATTTTTAAAATATTCTGCCTAACTCTTCAAAGAAATTTCACAGTCATGGCTGTTAAGTTGGAAGTTGGACCTGTGCCATTAGACCTCAGGGTAGAGCTATTTATTCCTCCCTGCCTTAGGGAAATTAAAAAAAAATAGTTTGAGACTTTCTGAGATAAGGTAGCTTTCCATATTTTTTCTGTCTGAGGATTGGTAGTAAGTTTTGACACATTATGACTCCAACAATTAAGATGAAACTGGGTTAGGTGGTTTTAAAGGTTTCACTGTATATTGGTCTGTTAATTCAAAAGAATAGATAGATCAATAATAGCCTCGCTTATGAAGCAGAATAAGGAGAATTAATATATAAGGAACAGAAAATAGAGTCAATGACATTTTTCACAGAGTGCCAATACTGAGCAATATGTATCTGGTAATTTTCCACCTTGACAATTACTACTTTTTGTGAGTTTTTTATGCTGTTCTCTATAATGACACACTGCTGCCTCTTGCAATCATGATCCTCTCCTGCTTCCATTTTGTTTGTCATGTCATACAAATTCATGTTTCTTTCTCTAGTAATACCATTTTCAGCAGGTCACAAAGAAGGCAAATGAAAACAGAGTCTAACAGTGGAATTGAATGATAGTATGAATGGATTTTCCTTGCAACTGACTTGGGTGATGAGAAATTCTCAATAAAATGCTCCAAGACACAGTGCCTAGCAATCTCAAAGCAAGGCAATTCTTCTACAAATTAAAGTGTATTCTTATGGTTAGCATTTTAGCCCATGCAGAACATGATGCAGTTATAATGACAACAACTCCTTAGGTCACTCGTCTGATTTTTCACTTGACACAGGAGTAGGGCAGTGATGTGACTTCATGATGTCAATATGATCAGACTGGGGATGTTTTCCCAAGTTACTCTTATTTGCTCAGTGCTTTTGATGAGTGTTCATTGTCTGCAGTGCACCAGCTTATATCTGGATGAGTATTAGGAAATTTATACTATAGTACTTTCATTTGGTCAATCTTAGCTTTTAGCTTATGTCAATTTATTCAATCAATATGGTACCGCTGCATGTTGTATGCAAAAAATTCACTTTGCCTACAGACTTAACCATAAAGGACTAAGGAAGATGTACTGTGCCAACACCAACTAAAAGAAAACTAGAATAGCCTTTCTTTGTATTTATTTTTTCTTTTATTAGAATGATTTTTTTCTTGCATCATGTATTTGGTTACAGTTTCTCCTCTCTCTACTCTTCCCAGTTTCACCCCTTCTCTCCTCCCATCTGAATTCACCCCCTTTTGGTCTCTCATTAAGCAAGCAGGCTTCCAAGGGACACTAACAAAATAAGATACAATATGACAAAACAAAAACTAGCACATTGGAACAGGACAAAACAAACAGGAGGAAAATAACCCAGGAGAAGGCCCAAGAAATAGGGACCTGCTCATTTGCACACTCTAGAATTCCATGAAAACACTGCATAATATATACAGAAAGGCCGTTTGGGCTAAAAAGAGATAAGAACAAATATATAAATAAAAGATAAATAAAAAATAATCAGATGAAAAGTTAAAAAAGGAAAACCCCAGATGATGAGATAAGAAATCTCTAAGGATGCTGTTGAGTTGTTTTCTGTTGTTACTGCTGGGCATGCAGCATACCCTAAAGAGTAGCTTATTTGCCCAGTAAGACTCCCTTGATGAAAACTAAAATTCCATTTTCAAGTGTTTATCAATTGAAGACAGTTCCTGGGTTAGGCATGGGGCATGAGTCCACCTCTCTCCTTAGCTCCAGGACCCTATCTGGCGCAGACCAGCGCATGCTGCCTCACTCTCTGTGAATTCATAGTGCGTCAATCTTGCTGTGAGTCATTAAACACCATAGCATTATATTTCTGACTCCTTTTTTTTATCTTCTATTCCTTTACTCCTTTGCTTATGAATATTTCAGTGTATCTTCTTGTTGCTTTGAACAAACTTCCAACAAAAAGTAACCCAAGGGAGGAAGAGCTTATTCTAGCTTTTGGTTATAGTAGTTCCTTCCATCATGGTGGCAAGACATAGCTTCCTGGGAGAAAAGAAGCCAGTCAGTCTCATTGTGTCCACACTCAAGAAGAAAGAAAAGAGGAAGTAGCAGATTATAAATGCCCCAGGCTGGTCCCAGGGATCCACATCCTCCAGCAAGGGTCCTAAAGTTTGCACAAAACGTCCTAAAACAATCCTAACTCTGTACCTGATGTTCAAACTTGAACCCATTGGGAACATGGCACATTCAAGCTACAAAAACAGGGTTATTGCCTGGACCCTGCCAGAGTTTGATGTATTTTCACTTTTCAATGCCTGTGCCATTCTGTAGATTTCAAAGGCGACACTCCCTGGGTTTTTCTTCTTTTGTATTTTCCCAGGCTGAGATACAATTGGCTCTACTACCCACAGGTCCAGCACCTACTGACACAACCAGAAACCAGTGGAAAACTTGCTGGGGAAAAATTGCATGTGTACTGAATAAGCACACGTTTCTTGATATTGCTCCTTAAACAGCACAGTGTAACAGATACTTACACGGTATTTACTTTGTATTGGGTATTACAAGAAATGAGGCAAGTAGATGGGAAGTTGTACACATGTTATATGCAAATGCCACACCATTTTATATAAGGAAGCTCAGCACTGGCAGATTTTGCTTTCTACCATGCGTATGGGTGTGGTGGAGTGAGGAGAATGAATCCTGTAGGCACTGAGGAGTGACTGCATATGTTTTTTTAATACCTGTATTAGAACAGCTTCATGCCTCTATACCCTCCAGCAGATGTCACAGGTCTCCTTACCATAGGTGTGTGTGGGGAACTTTTCACTGTTTTGGAGTCCAGTGAAGGAGAAGAGTTTCATTGATCTTGCTGGCTATTTCACTGCCCAGGATCTGTTGTCTTTGGTGAGTACTTTACACTGAATGACAATCGGTCCTTGAGATCTCAGAGCTTATTGACAAGTATAACTTGGAGTGTAGTCCTCCCTGCCCCCCTGCCATGTAATACTTCAAGCCCATTTTCTGCCTCTTGCTTGAGAGCTGTCACTTAAATGTGGTTCTTTCTGTAATGTCACAATTGCTGAGATGTGTCATTTACCAATTTGAGGTTTCTCTTGAAAAATCCTCTTATACCTTAGAGGAAAGAGTACCTCTCAGGAATGCTCCATACACTGGTTCTGTTTTCTGTTTCTAATCTGTTATTACATGTTTTGTTTCCTGGTTATGGAATACTGTGTGTTGATATTAAAATCTGGAAAATTCATACAAGGACAAATAATCTTATCAGTCAACAACAATGTTTGCTAACATTTAGCACATGTCATAGGATTTTGATTAGGAAATATGCAATTTTACGGAACTTATAAAACTTTAACATTTTGCAAATGTGTTTCTTTATTAGTAGTTTTCAATCTCTCCTGTTCTTTTATTATCTAAATTTAATTTCAAGATATTAACCTCCAAAAGTGTTTTTTTTTTGTTTTAATCGGCTACAATTCTTGTTCTGTAGAACATTTTTCTATGATGTCACTAAAGTCTTAGTTTCTTAGAGAAAAAAATTCAAAGTGTCATTTATATGTTTAATGCATTTTATCTTTTCTACTTTATTTCAAAATTAGGAAAGTAAGTCTCTTCAGAATTCATAGTTTTTGACATCTTATTATGAAATAAAATTAAATGCACAGCTGAAGTTTTCCCTCCACATCTCTCCCTTGTACTTCATAAGAGACAATCATTTATCATGTGATTATATATGATTTCAGTCTATTGTTGTGGACCACTGCCTGGACTTCTTCTCAAGATGTCTTAAACCCTTCTGTTTGTTGAAAACTAATAAAATGGACCATTCCCAGTAAGTCTCCTATTACAGAGTTAGTGGCTCAATTTCTCTAGAGCAGTGAGTCTCAATTGCGGGTCATGGCCTCTTCCACAAAGTCTATCTCCAAAACTATTTACATTATGATTCATAACAGAGTGAAATCACAGTTATGAGGTAGCAGTGAAAATAGTTTTATGCTTGGAGGTCGGCACAACATGAGGAACTGTTGAAGTAGTGTCTCACATGATGTGAGTCCATCTGGCTTTCTGCAGGATTCATCTTATGTAAAACCCATTGTGTGCTTTTTAAAATATGGGATTCTATTTTATTTATTCATTCACAAACCAACCATAGTTTCCCCTCTCTTCCCTCCCCTCCCTCCCCTCCAGCTGCCTGCAACCTACCCCCATCATTTCCTCTCTATCACCGGGAAATTTAAATCAACATGTTATACCAATGAAGCAATTGCATCAAAAGAATTAGAGTAAAACCTCCAAGAAACCAAATAGCCCCTTCCACCATTTACATCATCAGCAAAGGCAACACTGTTCCCAGCATCTGAACTAGTGGAGCTTATCATTTTGTCCCTTTCACGTCTGCTTTTCTCACTGATAAAATGTCTTCCGAGTCCCAATAGCGACAAGGAGGAAGGTTGCAAGTAGGCAAGCTTTTGCATTTTAGCTGACAAGAACATTTTTTGAAATGCTGTCTGTATGAAACACTCAGAAATTCAACACCCAAATAGTCTAAATCATAATATAGGAAGCATGCCACATGTTTGGGGGATGAACCTTCAACAACCTTCTCGACTAATTTACTCCATCATGGAGGTTCTTTCTAGGCTTCAGTGCTACCCCCAGAAGGCTGTGTTTTTCTTTGGAGCTTTGAATGTCTGACCACCTTTTATAAACAGTGGCATTCAATGAACTTGGGGAAAATATCATTTTCTTTGGAGGTAAGTGGAGGGGAAGAGAAATCATTAAAGTCTGCAGTGTGGAATTGTTGCAACTGGAAGACCATCAAGTGTGCTGGATGCTCTGTATTTTAAAAGTAAGAGTGATCACTATTATTGCCTTTTAAAAATCTGCCATGATATGATACCTGCCATGGGAAAGGGATGCTTGATGAGCAACCAATGATGTTGAACTTGTATTTTCCAACTGACTTGCTTTTCTCCTGAAAGCAGCATTTTAGTGAAATTGTGTTTGTTTTTCTTTCTGATAGGTTCTAATTGAAGTTTGAAGCTTCATTACACAGTGCCTGGGAATATGTTGTCAAATACAATTCACCTCTCCCATAGTGAATGCCGGTGTAATTTCATAGGACAGGGTGCTCCAGAGTGCTCAGCTGTCACAATATTTGGCTCTAATTTCATTCATCACAGACAAAATAGCCACAATGTTTTGATTTTCTATTTCCAAATGTTGGTATAGGGAAGCAAATAATGTAGAATGTGTTTGAATTTAAGTAGATGAATTTTGGGGACTGTAGCAACTGCTCAATTGGTAAAGTGATAGCATTGAACATCATGAGGATTGAATTTAATCCATACAACCCACATAAAAAAGCAGTATATACATCCACTTCTATAATCTCAGTATTTGGTTGGCAAAGACAGCCAGATCCTGAGGCTTGCTAACCTGGGTTGATCAACAAATTCCAAGCCATTAAGAGACCCTGCTTCAAGAAACAAGGGAGACCACATTCAAGAAATGATACCCAAGGTTGACCTTGACACAAATACACAAAACAGACTGGCTTTGGCATTCAAACAGCATGTTGTAGGCTAATCCTGGCCTCCTTCAATTATATTGCAATGTTGCAACCTTCCATGTTTTGACAAATGTGTCTGTTGAAATAAAACAAAAAATGAATTGCCAACCAAATCACACTCATCGTGTTTTAATTTTAATATATGAAATGGAACAGGCTAAAATTCTAAAATTGCTGTTGTTGTTACACAATACTTTCTCACATAGAAGGGCATCTCTGATTTTATCTGGAAAATTGAATACATGTTAGGTAAGTTTGGTTGCTCAGTAAATGAGTGTATTTCAGTGTGAAGACTGTTTTTATTAACAGATTTTATAAACTGGCATGGGTAGCTCCCAGCTCTGTGGCAAGAATCATCTATCATCATAAACCTGTAACATAAATGTACAGGCTACATTCTTGTTATGGGAGTCTGTAAGAGGAGTCCCCCACATGAACAATTTATATGAGAGGCTCATAAAAAGAAACCCAGTGATAGCCCAGGCAGCCACAGGGAGCAGCGTGTTGTTGAGGGTCTTCAAATCATGAGAAATGATACTTCCAAGCACTTTTTTGTTGTTGTTGTTTTTAGAGACAGGGTTACCCTGTGGCTTTGGAGGTTGTCCTGGAACTAGCTCTTGTAGACCAGGCTGGTCTCGAACTCACAGAGATCTGCCTGCCTCTGCCTCCCGAGTGCTGGGATTAAAGGCAGTGCCACCACTGCCCTGCTCCAAGCACTTATTAATCTTATTCCATATATATATTAATGTGTGTGTGTGTGTGTGTGTGTGTGTGTGTGTGTGTGTATGTGTGTGTGTATTAGAATCAGAAGGAGGGATCTATATTTTGGAGGGGTGCAAAGTTCATCACTGTATCATAGGACTGAAACAGCCCATAATATCCATTCTGAGCAGAATATGTTGATATTTTGCATCTGGGGCTACAAAGGCTGAGCAGTGTCATGCTGGCTTTTGCTTGTTTGAATTGAATGAGACTAAATGACTCCAATACATTCTGTAAGCAGAAACTCCATTATGTGTATGAGTACAAAATTGTCCACAGCATAGGGAGATGATTTAACAACATGCTCAATAAACAAAACAAATAACCCTACTTATTTAATTATTCTGAAAAGGTAACAGTAAAACATAGTTGGCATTTTCCACTTTTAAAAGTTATTCTCATTGGTCCTTGTTCATTTGAATCATCCATTTTATTATTATTTTTTAATGGTCAGTGGGGAGGAGGAAAACAAGCTTTCAGAAGAAAATCAGAAAATTTAAAGACAATATGTGTTTGAGTGTAGGCATTTGTTATATGTAAACAATTTTAATGACACTATTATTTATGACATATGAAACAGTGTTTAGCCAGTTTTTTGAATTCTTTTTGTATTGTTCAGACATTATTCTTCCAAATGTCTCCCAATATTATCCATCTTCCAGAGAGAAATATTTGAGTCATACTTTAATAAAAGATTATATTTTATTTTTATTAACATTATTATTATTACTATTTGAGTGTGTTTGAATACACACACACACACACACACACACACACACACACACACACACACACACACAAGCCATGGAGAGCATATGGAGGAGAGAGGACAGCTTGAAGGAATCGATTCTCTGCTTCCTCGTGTGTTTTGGGGATCCCATACAGACCAGCCCCTCTGATGCTAGTGCCTCTACATGCCTCCCTTGAATTATTCTTAACTCCAGTTTTGTTCTAACTTCTTGTTTCTGAAGTCTAGAACAAAACATTAAAATTCACTAGAAAAACTACCACATTCTCCATAGTGTGGAATATCTTTTACTCTTCTAATGATTAGCATAAAAACTGGGCTCTTTCATACGTTTAGAATCACCCAACTCTTCTAGGATATTGTTAATTGCCAATAGGGAGTATTGAGATCACAGAGAAGTTTAGATGAAATAGAAGCTCCTTTTGAAGGCCCATGCCTATAATGCCAGCACCAAGGAGATCAAGGCAGGGATGCCACATTTTGAGGCCAGCATGGTCTAAGTAACCATTTCCAGTTTGGGCTATAGAATCAGAAAGAAAGAAAAATAGTTTTAAATATTTAAGCAGTTATGTATTGGAATTTGATCTTTAAATTTTTCTTTTTCAATTTGTGGAATTTCACCTTGACTTTGGCCAGTCTCTGAAATGCAGATATCCTGATTTCCCTTTCTGCTAAGCAATAGTCTTAGAAATTGTTCTTGAATTTTAAAATGTGATGGTTTTTCAAATGTTTGATGTTCATGTAAATTTAGAAAATACACCCTTGCTCAAGCAGCTTGAATTTTTGAGCTAAATAACTTCTGGAAATGCAAGTATTATTTTTCTGTAATTTATACTTTCTGTGAATAATTTCTTGAAATCTTTTCTGCTGCTATTGGTTAGTACACAGGCCCTTTAACTACAAATAAAATGAAATGGTATGTATGGACAAAGACTAGAAACAAAAGAAAAATAATTTCAACTCCTGAGATTTCTCTGGGCCAAGCTTCATCACGCGAACTCCTCTTTGGAAAGGCATTGTGCATTTACATGAATAGTTTGAAAAATCCTTATTATTTTGATAAATGATTCTATTGTTTTCTCAGTGCTAAATATTCATAAAAAGTATCTATTCATTCACATAATCCTTTTTAAGTGAGGTAGGTGAAGGAATAAGTAGGTCAGTGTGATGAGAAATGAGCTTTTTCTTTATCAAATGGTTAATTTTGTATTCTTTAAAAGAGCAAAGATCAGCCTGGCAAATAAGGTACTTGTAATAATGAAAGTCCTACACACAGGAAAATGGTCCTTTTGTTTTTAATCTAGAATTGATTAATTAAACTTCATTGTGCACATATTGCATAAAACCATTTCAAGGACACAATTCTTCCTCATTATACAACCAGTGAAGGTCCAGATTTCACAGAGTGACTCACACTGCATGGAAAAGTGCTCACAAACTGAGTGGAGTTTGTTGGAGGTTCCTTCTTAAGATTCTTGTGAATAGAGGTCAGGAACATACCCAAGAATGAACTGGTTGAACATGTTCTTGCTGCTGTGCAACCTCGGGCCTGGGCTCTGGCACAGAGATGCTGGGCACCCATGGCACCCAGCAGCCATCCAGAGACACCATGTGCTTGAGCACCCAGTGCTCAAGGTTCTGATAGATTCAAGCTTTCCACTATTCTTAAAGACATGGGAAATTAGACACGTATTAAAAAGAGAAGTGAGCTAATATATTTTAAAAAGGAAAGAGCACAAGGAAATGATTAAAAAAACTGACAGCAAAGAAAGAAAATCTTGTTTCACTAAACATTTATTGAATAAAATATTTGTGTGCCTGACACTGTTAGATTTTCTCTGTGTACATTGTACCAGCAACATATGCTGTGTGCCCAACACAAAATATGCTCCTGTTTATCTTGATGATAGATGTGATGCCTACCTATTTAGTGCCCAGGGCGTGGCCACAAACCTATGCTGAACCTGGTGTGTGTCCTTGCCAAATACAAAAAAAAAAAAAAAAAAAAAAAAAAACCTATTCTTGTGTGACTTTTCCTGGGGAAACATGAACATATTTTCATCCCAGACGGGGGCACCAGTCACAGGTCAGATAAACAATTCCACCAAATCTAGCTTAGTGAATCAGTGAGTTTACGGGAGCACAAATGACTCCAAGGTAGCTGCATCACCTAGAACTCATTCTAGCTTGGATGATAATTAACAAAAGATGCTTCTCTTTGAGCACCCTGGGCTTCTTGCATGGTCTCCTCTCCTCAGCTTGTGTAACATTGAGCATGGGTTTTGGAATTCTGTTGACTTTCATGGATTTCCTGAGACTTGTGGTTTTGTCATTTACTTCCTGAGTCTTAAGGACCCTTTCTTCCAGCAGGAGCTATTTGAGTTAGCAGGAACTTACTAAAGAAAAATTCTCCTCCCCGAAAGAAAGCCCCTGTCAGTCAAGGGCCTAAGGCTTGGATAAGTACCAGGAGAAAGGAAGTAAGTGAGAGCAGTTTTGTTTTTGTTTGTTTATTTATTTGAGAAAATATCCCGAATAGAGATTCCTTTTTCTCCCTGTGGAAGCACAGACCCTGCTCTTCAGTGGATGAAGAAAACATGAGCCATAATTTAATATCTTGAGTCATTCCCAAGGTGCTTGGTCTCTAAAGATCCTGGAAGTCCCAGATCTATTATTATTATAGATCTATTATTGCTCAAGGAAAACATCACTCATGTATTTCTTCATTTGTTGAGTAAATAATTTCGAGCTCCTATTAAGTGAGAGTCACTGCCCTACACAGTGGAAAAAGCAGGCAGGAACAAATTTCTGTTCTTAGAGTTTACTCATTTTAGAGAGCCTCTTAGGGCAAAAGAACAACAATCTGTAACTCAAGTTCCAGGATGTTTGATGCCCTCTTCTGGGTTCTGTGAGCAGTCATATGGTACATAGACACATGCAGACAAAACACTTATACACATAAAAAGAGATTATGTTAAAAAAAGAACACAATTGAAAACCACCAGGAAAAATCAATATTAACTATATTAATTAAAATTAGGAATTTTGATCTCAAGAGGAAAATTTAACTTTACCTTTAAGAAATCACTATACATTACTAAACAGTCATATTTTTAAAAATGATGAAGTTTAATTTTTATGAAAATTAAGATAATATTCTGACCTTTTCAATTGTTATCACTATGGGTGTTTTGATTTAGTTGATCAGCAATGTGTAAAAGAATACATACTTGTAATTTAATGTGAGCCTATGTTCAAGGGTCTCATGCTCTGTTGACTGAGCTAGTTGGACACTAGAACCCATTGTTAAAGTTTTTTTTGTTTGAGTAAGAAATACTAGTGCAAATTCAAAGCACAAATGCATAAACTATGAACAGTCTTCAGACATTCTGTCATCTTTTATCCCTTTCTCTGTAGAATGTTGCCTGCCAATGGTAAGAGTCTGCAAGTTCTCCTTGCTGTATTTAATTTTTCCAACACCCGTGAGTGCAGGCAAGAAAGATGGCTTATTTGGGTTTTCATACTGAAAGTGAGTAAGTTCAAAATTTCAATAGATTTAAGCAGATCTTTTAAAAATATTATATATATATATATACATATATATATTTCTTAATCAGTTTTCATGAAAACACATTCCTGAATAACCACAAATAAATTTGCATTATAAAATGAAGACATTCAGTTGTTGGAAATAATCCTCAATCCTATTGGGATCATTTGTTTCTTTTAAATACTTAAGAATCTTCTTCCTTAAGTGTTTTATGATTTGGCTTTGTTTAACCATTGCTTAAATTAGTTATTTCCCATTGGAGTCTCTACAATAGTTGTCTTTAAAGGAAGTGAATTAAGTGGTTACATGGAATGGGAATATCATACAACTACGGGAATTAAAAGCAAGATGTGTCGCTGGGAAGAGGTAGTGGCCTTCTTTTGCATATCTCTTGAAGCCAAATTTATTTAGAGTATGGCTGGGTTCATTGGTGGCCATGTGGGGAGAGAGGGAAAAGAGCCAAAGCCATTCTTTTTTTGTAGCTGGCATGTGATACCCATTTATCGTTCTCTGTGACAGTCTGTCATTTGAGTCAGAAGGATTTGTCCCCATAGCTTTGACAACCAAGAAGAGCAAGCTTCTCTATCCCCTCCTGTGTCTGACACCACAGAGACAGTGAGGGCTGAAATAAAAACAAAAAGACAGGCAAAAGACCCAAACCAATCTTTTACAGAATGAACTCATTTTAAAGCACGTTATTATCATATTTATAGTTTAGCACAATGCCTATTTTGATTTGTTAAAATGCATTGCATTGTTGAAAGCAAGCAACAATGGGCAGCTTTAATGTTCTTAGTGTTGTCATAGGTAGAAATGAAGTAGGAAAAATGCCTTTAAGGAAGTCCATAATCTAATTATGGCTAAAGATAGGAGATGAATATTTTCAAGGGAAAATATGTAAAATGCTGTTGTGGAAGACATAGGCATATAAGCAATGTGTGAATGTAGAGGTAAGATAGGTTGGCAAGTGAATAACCATAGAAAGACATTACAATGTGGTCTGCTTTTACTGCATTTGTTGGGATTGAACAGGGCAGAGATTAGCAAGAAGATAGACAAACAAATGGATGTTACAGGCCAAGGGTCTCAAAGCAGAGCCTGTGTTAGACATTTAGTATAAGTGATTGGTAGAGGCACAGCTCTCTGTGACAATTGAGGAAAGCACAGAGAGTACGGGAGAAAGTAGGACTTGATGTGACTTCAGTGGGAGCCAACCACCACCTACCACATTCAGAGTGAGGGTCGGCAGAGTGTTGCCTCATAGAAGCAGGACACCTGAGTTTTATATCACATTAGGTAGTCCCCGGCTCTAGACAAAAGATGGGATAAAGGACAAGTCAGGCAATTCAGTAGGTGCTTCAAGGGAAGGAGGCTGTCCCAATGGTTGGTTTCTGGGAAGACTCAGCTATAAACGATTGACAGCCTACACTTGCCAAAGTTCACAAATGGAAACTCAGGCATCGTGAAGGTTTCCAGGTGTGGCACTGACAGAATTTCCACAGTGGAAACAGGGGTTAAGACCTAAGATGGCTATGTCGGACAACAGGCCAGCTAAATGGAGACATTTAATGCAGTTTGGTTATGACTTCTAACTGAAAATATGTCATTAACCGATAGGCCACTTTTTTTTCTTTAACAGCACTGGATTTTGAGTCAGAATGACCTCCCCTTAATTCATGGCTCTGTCTTTTGCTGCACAGGCAGCTTCATATTTGTTACTGGACCGTGCTGATCCTGCAGTTTGAATGTGTCCTAGGGAGCCTATAAGGCTTGACTCCACCACACTATGAGAGTTAAATGCACTAATTGATAAGTTTAAGCATTTCACAATATGCCTGGTGAACAGGAACTTTTCCTTGGATGGAATATATTATTTTATCCCCAATGAGCAAAGGTTTTATGGTCTCCAGGAGACATTCAGAAGCATTGTTGAGTTCTGGGGATCATTGACTATGGAGTTGGGGTCTGGGAGGGAGCTTCATTTGCATTTGCATGTGTATGGCCTTGGCATGAATACCACCTTATAGTTAGTTTGTCTCTTAACAGCTCTATCCTGTACATACTCATCATGGAAAAGACACTCTGCTCAATTTGAAATAGTGAATTATTGGAAAGGATAAATTACAGGTAGCTTGGAGGCCCAGAAAGTTTATGACAAGGAAAAGCCATTTTTATTGATGTGATTTTGGTAATGCATTAAGGAAAATCCCAAGTGGTCATTATGTCTCATATAATGCTTTTCCCAATATTCTTTGAAAAGGTTTCACCATCATTTTAGCAATGTTGCTGCTATTTTTATTCAGCTTAAATATCCTTTCAGTACTGAAATAGAAAATTTTGACTGAATTTCAAATGAGTTTGCTGAAAATACACAGAACACTTACAAGTTGATTATGAAATTTCAAATTTAAAACAATTTACTAGCAAGTTATTATTTTGGGATTGGAAGAGAAAAAAGCTTTCCAAGATTGGTGATTCAACAGTGTTGCCCTGGTAGCTGAAGCCATTGCTACAGAAAGTGACACTGAATCAGAGCCATCTAGCATGCTCCAGACTTTTGGCTAACTTGGCCCCAGTGCTAATGAGCTCAACACAGAAGATATCACTTCAGAGCAGGGCTAATCTCCTTACTGTGTCATAGTCCTGCCTCCGGGTTTGGCTCAAAGGCAAAGCAATGTGCAAAGGAGGTTACCGATAATAACAGAGTTTGACGCTTTAAGATTTTTCTTCTGCCAGGATCACTTTATAATACTCAGCTTAAAGGAATGAAGAAGTTTCTTCAAAAACAACAGCAACAAAACAGAAGTGTTATTAAAACTGCATTGTTCCTTTTGCTTTAGGCATTATTCTGTTCAAAATAATGTTAGAAACTTCACTGGTGGGGTGTGGAGATGGCTCTGCAGTTAAGAATACATTCTGCTCTTGCAAAGGACCCATGTTCAGTTATCAGCATCCGTGGCTTGCTGGGTGACTCACAATTGCCTGTAACTCTAGGCTCAGGAGATCCAACAGGCATCACAAGCATATGCGAACACACACACACACACACACACACACACACACACACACACACACACACACACACACAAATTAAAAACAAAAAACTTCCATTAACAATTAAACCATTAGAGGCATAACTTATTTGTGACACATTCTGAAAATCAGCCTTGTAACCATATAATTACCTAGCTATATGAATTAGGATTCCCTTTATTTGTTCTCATTCATTACAAATTATGAATCACTTTTTTTTTAAAAATGGGAATTTGAAAATAAAGGAGGGGAAAAATGGAGGCAGAAAAAGAACAATGGAAACTAAGTTTTCAGTTTCTCAGCAGGGTCATAAATTGCTAGAAGTGCTGAAAGTTAATGTCACATGGACAAAGGTGCATTTAAGTCCAGGACTAACACTACAGCTTTCTTGTGACAGTGATTAGAAAACTAAGGCTATTCACAGTGATATCTATACACCTTGGGAATGGATGTAATGCCTGCTTTTCAGTGACAATGTTCCCACACAAAGGGAATTCTGGGAGTTACCTCCCAGCACCAATACTGACCAGTGTTCCAAATTAATGGATCTTCTTCAAATGCTTTTCTTAAAAAAGATTTTTCACATTAATACAGACATACTATACCATGTAAAAGTCCTACTACATTACTAATCACTAGTCTAATCAAGGTAATTGGTTTAACACCAGTATACTCTTTGCAACCTTAGTTGGCCTACCTGCTTTATCAAACATGGTTTTGAAGATGAGAGTAAAATATATCCCTGCATTCTACCAAAATAATTGCTTGAACATGCAGAATACTTGCTAGTATTTTTCTAATGTTTGTTTCCACCAAAAGCAGTGGCTCTGTGATTATGAACTAAGTCAGGTAGGCAGATCTGACCCTCAAGGTCAAATACTAACATGTATTAGCTAGCATCATGCCAAGGGATAGCAAAGGCTGCAGTATTGTATGGTACTATCTTGCAGAATAAACATTAAAACTGGGGGCTGGAGGGATAGCTCGGCATGTAATAGCATTGGCTGCTCTTACAAGGATCTGAATTTGGTACCCAGCACTCACATTAGGTGACTCTTGACTGCCTTATGTAGTTCTAGCTGCAGAGGAGCTAACACCCTCTTCCTTCTTCTCTAGGCACCTACAAGAACAAGTGCATACAATCATGCAGATAAATACAGATAAATAAAAAATTAATAATTAAAAATAATAATAAGGTACAGAATAAAAAACTTTTTTATGTTGAAATATTCCAATCCTATCAGACTGGAAAGCTCACATGGTATTTTAATTAACCCTCATCAGCATATTTCCTGGAGTAACAACTCACAATAATAGGTTGGCAGCAACACTCTGGGAAAGTTTAAACAGTATGTCCTAAACCAGTACTGGTTTTCAGAGTTTCTGCAATACATTTTAGTCACTATGGTAAAGTGTAATTTTTCTCTGTTCACTTTGAAGAGAAAATCAAATAGGTATTGTGTCTTCTTTGGGGCACAATTGAATGAGAACAGTTTTAAAGCAAGGTAAATGGCATACAGTGCAATAATTACAACAATACCTATTGATAGGTGCTATAGGTTCAGAGGTCAAAATGTTGAGTGAGTCTTAGATGAATTAGAGGAATCATCCCGAGGAAAGAAGAACTAATGTGAAAACAGACAAGGTTAGGCAGGAGAAGTTAAGGGAAACAGAAATCTAGAGTTGGGGGAAAGCTGGAGAAGATATAAAAAAAATCCCAGAGAAATAATATAGCATATATTGTGAGGAGAACCCAAGTGAGCAGTTGTAATGATCTATTATTAGTCACTGAAAAGAGGGTTGGAATGCTTGGTGCATACACAGTGTGTAGAGAATAATGGAAGACGGGGAAGAAGGGTCAAAGGGAAAGAGTTGGAATGGTTAAGGTTAACTGCTGAGCAGGAGGCAGATCATGAAATTTGTTGTGAACCTTATCACAGTGTCTGGGAGATCTCTATATGCAGGGTGGAAATGGGCTGGAGGAGCCACAGAATGAAAGTATATTAATAGTCTATTGAAGTGGGAGAAGAGAGATGACTCTGTGGTTAAGAACAAGGACCTCTTTTGCAGAAGATCTGAGTTTGATTCTCAACATCTACTTTGGGAGGCTCAAAACTACTGGTAACTCCAGCTCCTGGGGCCAGTGTGTGAGGATCAGATACCTCTGTTCTTTGCAGGTACCTAAACACATGTACACATACTCCTCATAGACATATACTCTTGAAAATAATTTATTTTTTGAGATTATAATATAATGACATCATTTTCTCCTTCCTTTTCCTCCCTCTAAACCTTTCCACATACACCTTGCTTTCTTTCAAATTCATGGCTTCTGTTTTCATTAATTATATTTCTAAATACTTAAATACAACTTATTTAGGATGTATAATGTCACTTGTATGTACTTGGCGTTGGATAACCAGTTGGTATGTCCTTCTCTGTGGAAGACTTTTTCCCACTCTCAGCAATCCTTTTTTGCCTGTAGTTTTTTTTTTCTTCTTTGTGGTGTGTGTGTGTGTGTGTGTGTGTGTGTGTGTGTGTGTGTGTGTGTGTGTGTATGTGTGTAGGATTGAGGCCTTGTCTTCTTACCCTAAACATCTTTGGAATATGTGTTATTGCTGTCATTTTTGTTCAACTTATTTTTATTCTATCATATTGCTGAGACTTTATGGATGTAGCTTCTGACATTTCTAAGAGATCTCACAGCAAACTCCCTGTATATCTGGCTCTTATAATCTTTCCATTATTTCTTCTGTAATTATCCTTGTGCATTAGGTGCAGGAGTTATGTTATAGATGTATCAACTGAGACGAAGCCTAAGCTTCACAACTCTGCATTTTGATTGGTTGTGGGTTTTCCGTAATGGTCTCTGTATGTTGCAGAGAGATGTTTCTTTGATGACGGGTGAAGACTACATTTACTAATATAATTAAAAATATTTAGAATGTAGCATTAAAGGTAATGGTATTTTAGTCAGAGAGCTGTGTTGGCTTTCCTCTAAGATCCATATCTTCAGTAGCCCTGGTAGTTGGCTATCTTTCCAATACCAAGCATAATTTCCTTCTTGTTGAATAAGGTTGTAAGTCTAGTTAGAGAGCTGTTGGTTACCACTAAAGCATGTGTGCCACTACTGTGCCTGTAAGCGTTATCATGACATGCTGGTGTTGGAGAGGTTCAGAGGTATCATAGTGAGGCAGGAATGTTGGTTGTCCCTCTCGTTTGGAAACTTCCATGGTACCTTCTGTTACTATGAGAGCTAGTCTCTGGTGTAATTGATGGAATTTTTAGGCCTGAACTCGGATGGTTACTGAGGAGGTGGACTGTAGAAATACACTGACAGCTTATTGTGGGGTTTTGACCCTGCAGGACTCAGTAATTGGTTACATGTAGAGTGTAAGGTAGAAAAAGGTTAGAGAGGAAGCAAAGATTTCTGACTTAGTTGAAGGAAAAAAAAAAAAACAGATCTTGAGAGGAAAGAAGAATTCCTGGTTTGATTTAGTTTCTAATTTCTGGTACTTCAGAGGCTTCCAGTCCCAGATGAAGGTTAAGCATTAGAACTTAATGGACTTGTTCCTAAGAGAAAAGACTAGAGTACTTCAGTATATAAGGTCTACTGGTATCCAAGGGTTCCATAGGTACTGATGGTACAGGCTTGCAGAAGGCATGTACAAAGAACCCCAGAAAAACAAAGCCCTGAGAGAGGAACAGAACTTTGTCCCAGAGTGCACGTGGTATTCACATTCTTCTCTGTAAGAAAAGTATGAAAATAGAAACAAAAAAGAAATTCTTGCCTTTCAGACCACCTTTAATGCCGTATCTCATTAATAAAGAGTGCACAGTGTGAATGGTGTTGACATCAGTGAGGACACTCTTGGGATCTTCAATTCTCTGTCATTTCAGTTCAAACAAGTCCAAACAAATTTTATGAGGCATAGGCTCATGTTCCATATACAAGATACTTTCCAAATATAGAAAATACAAACTCCCAAGTACAGAAGCCTTAGATAAGATCTGGTCTAAGAGTCTTCTCATCTCCAAAGTGGGACCCCTGCGGTCATAGAGCAGATCTATCATGTGCTACCAAATAGATGTCAAAAACAAAACTTAACCGTGTTTTCTTTGACTTTGTTTATGCATGCAGTTCCTTTTATGTTTAATCTTTAAAGATTAAATGGTTGTTCTTATGAAGTGATAGTTATCAAAGGTCAAATTTATTTTTAAAAGGTACACAGCAAATATTGCAGATGATTTAAAGTCTCTGTTATGATCCAACATTACTGTTGCAAGAAGGAGGAAGCCATGCACAACACTCATGGAAATTAATGTGACTGTGTTTCAATAAAACTTTATTGGCAAACTAAACCATGGATAGTACTTTGCATACATCCTGGTTAAGTAAAATTTAAAGTTACTGTCTTATTGATAAATGCTTCTATTTGAACAAATATAAGGATACTTAGAGGGCTGTCGTTGTACATATTTAGCAAGCATCAATGAAATTTCTAGATGGAAAATTAGGTTAGGAAAAAAATTAAAATCCTTTGATTTCCCTTTGATGGATTGTCACAAAAAGAAAGCAGCAGCCTGGATCATCTACTAAGAGGAATTACATGAAAGACAAATGAAAAGCCAGAAACTGGATACTAGAGGGAATGGAAGCTAAGAAAATGTTTAAAGGGGTTCTTGAAAAGCGAAGCTCACTTGGGAGGTGAACCTGTTCAAAGGATGCATTAACTTGCCTCTTGCAAGAACAAACGATCTTCTGAGGCTCAGTCCTGCCTCCTCTGATACTCAGCACCCATGGTTTCTGTAGTCAAAGGGTTCTGAGCATGAGCAGCACAGCTCAGGCTGGAAAGAATAGTGAGCTATCACCAAAGTGTCAAGATGAAGTCTGGGAAAGCCAAATGACTTTCATCACAGCACTGTTTTTTTTTTTTTTGGCTTTAATTTAAAATATATTATTTATTTATTGTATATGCCTCTGTGTGGATGATGTGTGTATGGGCACATTTGTGGAGGTCAGACATGTTGCAAGAGTTGTTTCTTTGTTTTCACTAAGGATTGAATCCAGGTCATCAGGCTTAATAATGAATGCCTTTTCCCACTGAGCTATCTTGCTGGCCCACAGAACTCATTTATTGGAGTAACTTCAGAGACTTTTTTTTTTTAATCCTATCGTATTTTTTATCTTGATTCGATCACTTTGTGAATTCTTTTTTTGTCAAAAACCAGTTGGGCCAGGCATTGGTGGCACACGCCTTTAATCCCAGCACTCAGGAGGCAGAGGCAGGCGGATCTCTGTGAGTTTGAGGACAGCCTGGTCTCTAGAACAAGTGACAGGATAGGCTCCAAACCTACACAGAGAAACCCTGTCTTGAAAAACCAAAAAAAAAAAATCAGTTTGTGTTTTGAAAGTTTTTTGGGATTATAACCCTGGGCACGAGGGAGGAAAATATTACTCAGGATGGGCTATGCCATCCCCATGATTTTAGGTGCCATCAATGGACATTTTTGCCACTCACAGTGGACACACACACCACACACACTCACACACAAGTGTCAGCAGGTGTCTGTTACAAGCAAGCCATTGTGATCACTAGGCAGATGGAGTAACCATCTTTTCACCATTACTGCTCATCAGGACAGAAGGAAAAAGGCACACTGTAAACAGTTAAATGCTTGTCTTTGGAGCAACTCTATTCTTTTTTTTTTAGCATTTGAAAACCTGAGCTAGTTACCACACACTCATATTGGCCCCAGATATTCAGAGCTGGGTGAACTGCTCTCCAGGTGCCTAAAAGGTACATGAAGAAAACTCAGACTATGCCAGGCATTAAGGAGTACAACACAGACTTTTAAACACTTATATGTATAGCTACTTTACTGACTTATTAACACCTTTTATTTCAACACGATGAAAACACAGCCATTTTTGCTTTTTGTTCAGTGCATTCTTCAGCTGTGTGTAAACAGTGCCTCACAAACTGAGAACTGTGTGCTTGTGAAGGATTTGTGATGATGCTGTTTCTCTCGGATGCAAGATCTCATGAGATAAAGTGTCATGTCTTGTTTCTGAGATATTCAGTTATATAATTTCTATGTGTTATTCTTGAAATATATGTCCCATCTCCTAGAGGTTAGATGGGCTGAAGATGATTTGTTCAGTGGCACATTTTCCACAATAACACCAGAGACCATAGAAATATGACACTGGAGACCATAGAAATGTGACAGTCACCTTGGGACTTTCCCCTGTTGGTTTATATTAACTTAGATAGTTCTGATAAAATAAACAATCCCTAAAATCCTGGCTGCTTCAATCAAGAGAGTTTGTCTATTTCACTTCATTTTATAACTCAGTTACCAGGGACGTGAGGAAAGGAGGACTGTTCCATCTGCCACAGATGACTGAAGCTAATGGGTGCCGTACTCTCTGGGAAACTGTTGATCATCTTGACTGAGATAGACAGCTGAAGGTTCAACTCTACTCTTTATGACTTGGCCTGGAATATGATAAATACCTTTACTACCTACAGCTTGCTGTGTGGAACAAACTCTACGTTCTTACATAAACTACAAGTCATTGAATTGGGCAAATTGTATTAGCACTTAATGCGAGAGATCTGAGTGATATGAGAGATCACACTGTGTGTTTAATGAATTTTGGTGAATATCATTCGCCCACACCCATAACTGTGACCAACCATTAACAAGCTTAACCATTTATAAACAGGTATGCCAAGGAACCTTTTTGCAGCTGTTGCTATTTTATTTAGGATGTAAAACTCTTTAGATAGGAAAAGTAGAATGAAATGATAGGGGAGACAACAACCCAGTCATTTAAATAGTAAAAATAAGAGAGAGTTTGGCATTACAGAATGATGCCTGAGTCAGTAAATGCTGTCTATCAAATTCAAATGATGGCTGTGTTGACAAAGAACAGGAAGGATCTAAGCTACCACCAGTGGAAATACCATGGATTGTTGTTAACAGTGTTTTCTAATATTAAATTGTGACTGTGCAAAAGAAAAAAATATTATCCTTTATAGCAATGTTACACACATTAATAATGGTGTGTGTGTGTTTTAAAATATTTCATTTTTTTGTCTTATAAATAGTTCCCCTCTGCATACCCTAGAACTTTTGCAATGACAGTATATATGAGAATGGACAGTTTACATATAGAAGAACCCCAGCTTCAGGATTTCCACATTCATTGTTCCTCACAGATGAAAAGGAGTACATTTTTGTATTTTATAAACATTAATATTCACAAAAGAAAGGAGGAAATCAAAGGTTTCTCATGGAGATTTAGTTTATTTTGTGTGAGATATTAGTCTCATTCCTTTATTTGTTTGTGGATGAGTTCTCATGGAATATTGGGTCATATTAGGTGAGGGTGAGGCAACTGATGTTTATTGAGCTGTCTGCATATCGTCTAAAGAAAATTCACATCTATAAATAAATAAAATTGTTTTTCCATGATGCAAAAGAGATGATAAGACTTTTATATAAAATATTTCTACCAGCTGACAAATTATGACTGTTAGTCTGATGTCCCCTCCACACCTACTTGGCAGTTATGTGTTTGTCTTAGTAAATCACAATGGATATTATTTGTTTCACTTCTTAAGAACTACCTTCCACAACAAAAGTAGATTTGACATTCATGTGTGTATCTTGTGATGTGTTTCAATCAATATCATGAACAAAGACCTAGGATATTAATCCACAGATAAACATAAGGTTTTCCTTTAAATTACTCTTAGTACAATGTGTGATCATATTTAGATAGTTTCCATATTTTCCAGGTTTTAACAGTGTCATAGTTAGATATTTGTTGCTGTGAAGAGACATCATGGCCATGACAACTCTTATGAAAGAAAATGTTTAATTGGGGGTGGCTTACAGTTCAGAGGGTTAGTCCACTATCATCATGGCAGGAAGGATGGTGGCATGCAGGCAGACATGGTGCTGGAGAGATATCTGAGAATTTATATCTGGATAGGCAGGCAATAGGAAGAGCAAGTTAGCTACTGGGTCTAGCTTGAGCTTTGGAATCCTCAAAGCCCACCCACTTAGTGACATACTTACTTCCTCCAACAAGGTCACACTTGCAATAATGCCACTCCCTATGAGTCTACCGGGTCATTTCTATTCAAACCACCACAAATAGCAATTGTCACCAGCTTAAAAACAAGTGAAATGAGACTAAAAGGTGTCTCCTTTCTTATTTCTTGATTTGATAAAGAATAGTCCCCCTGAATAGTTCACCATGATATGAACTGTTCTGCTCCTCCATGCCTCTCATGAAAGTTGACTGAGACCTCTGAAACCATCACACAAAAGAAAGCATTTCCCCTTTATTTCCTCAAGTATTTGTTTGCAATGTCACAGAAGAAAATGCTATAGGCATTCAACTTTTTCTACATTCACAGCACAGTTTGTCCTTCCAATACCAAATTAGTACACAGTTAAAGTAATTAGTTTTAGTTGTGAAGACCCATTATTGCATTGTTCTTCGGTGGTATCAACAATGTCTTCCTTCTTTGTGTTATACTCAGAAAACCAAGTTTGTGGGAAAGGTGATAAACTGTATCTTTATATTCCTCTTTCTTAGGAAACTCAACCTTTGGCATATTGTCATATTTTCTTAATAAATAATAAATGCTATAAGCCATAATCTGTCATAACTCTCATTCTTCCTTGGCTTCTTCTAGACACAAATATCATTATAGGGTTGTTACTTTTTTCCATTAAAGTCACTCTGGTATATCACATATATTGTGTCTATAGCTCGGGTGCTATCTGTCTGTGCTATTTGCTAATTTTAGAAATGATGTGATGCTTTTCTTAACTTATTAATTCTTATATATATTATAATTATAATTCTTAAAATTATGCTACTATGTTCAACCATCAAAAATTTAATTTTAATTAAATATGCCAAAAGGTAGACTGTCATTTAAATTATTTTTTTCAACTTTTTGAGTAAAAAATAGTGTATCACCAATGCTTTTATTAATAAGATTAATCAATTAATAAGCTTTTATTAATAAGGTTAAAACTTCTAGTGACTTCCTGTTTTTTTAGAGAATGAGCATTGATACCTAGAGGTTTGAGGAAATGGGAATATTCTAGATGTGTGGGCAGGTGGGGGGTGATTAGTACTTACTTTGCAGAATGAGAATGGTAGAGGAGAAGAGAAAGGAAGATGGGAAATGCCATGCTAGAGACTTTAGGCCTCATCTTCATAGATGGAATTTTACTGATGGAGCCTGATAGGGCAACGTCTCCATCTGTGATTCATTTTAAAGAATGAGTTTGTGAAAGATGCTTTGGAGGTTAAGGAATTAGGGAGGGGAAGATGCAGAGCAGAAAATCAATTTAGAAAACTACTGCTGTGGACCAGACAAGAAATGCTAATGATCTGAAGAAAGCAGAGGGAATGGCAACAAAGGAAGAGTGACTGTAATTACAATTTATTTGATAAATTGAATTTCAGTGATTTGAATTGGATTATGAGTACAATATAAATGTTAATGATATTTGTTTAACATATACCACTAATATTGTTATTTCCTTTACTACACTCAAAATCGAAGCAATTGGACCCCATTAAGCATTGCCCTGTGTTTTCTATTATATTGCCAGCATAGTAAGTAAAAGTATACGGTGAATAAACAGAGAAGCTACCTTTAGAACTGCTCCTACATTTTGCATTGTGCATGTTCCTTGCAAATTCTACTCTTTCTACTCCTGCCTTAAGTCACTCATATTTCCCCAAGTACTGCATAGATTTCGAGCACCATGTTCTTTTCTTTTATCTCTTCTTTTGACATTGGCTCAGTTCAGAAGTGCTAGCAAATGCCTTCTGTAATCTGATGCATCTTTTCTTGCTTATGACCTGCTCCTGTGCTTGCTGTGCAAGTCCCTGTGTAAAATTCATTTGACTAAGGCTGACCCATTCATAGCCACTGTTTGAGGACTGACCCTTCTTCTGAATGACTCATTCATACTACTCAGGCTGGAAGGTGGTTGGTGACATGCATCCAGGAGTTAGCAGCTCAGATGACCTATTCCCCTCTTTTCAAGACATACGAATGTGCCTGTTTAGAACACTTCACTCTTTCAACCTTCTCAGAAGAAAATAAATACCTGTGCCTCTAAATTTTTCTAAGATTAATTTTTGTAAGATTAAATGAGAAGCTTCTCAGACAGACATTTTCTATGGGAGGAAAAAGCTGTCTTTGTACAGGTGAGATTGTGAGTAGATTTGTTTCGCTTGTTTTTTGCAACCACTAGGGAATTATTTCTCATCAATAGCGTTTGTTTCCCCCTGACTCCTTCTTTGGCTAATGCTGACAGTCCCTTGGACAGTCACAAATACAGCGTAGTTAAATTTCACTTTAATCTTCCCTGGGGAGTGGCTACTTCCATATTTGTTTACAAACTAATACAAATTGCATGTGTATACCTCACCAGTCAATTGAATGTACCCAGTAAATATAAAAGCAAAGATTCATGAATTTTTGTAGATTACTAAAAAAAACGATTATTGTCTTGATATTATGTATAGAAGGACAAAATAATTAGTTAGTAGACCCTCGATATGTACCTTTCCCCACCTACATTTCGTATTAGTTTCCAATCTTTTGATGTTACAATATAGAATCTTCTAAGTATCGCATTCTATAATCTCCTTTCTTAGCCTGCTCCATTCCTCTTAGGTTTGTGCCCATGATATGTATGGTATTGAATGTGGAATGGGTTTCTGCAAAGAAAAGTGGGTCGTATGGTTGTCTGTGCAGATGGGGGAAAATCAACAGCTTCCTGGGCTCTTTTGAAGATGGTGTTTTAAAATACAGATTAGTCAAGGTTAACAGTACTGTTACCAGGCCGGATACTTCAAGATACCATGAAATTTGAAACTATTCAGTGCTCATGGCAAAATTCTGGGCTTTTGATGTCAGGACAGGAGCAGACATTTCATTGGAAAGTGAAGGAAAAATAGAGATTAAAATGTTGGAAGATTGGGAGGGCAAGGGAGACCGATTTGCTTTAATAAAAAAAATCTTTGCCCCTTCACGGTGTAGAAATATCAAAGAGGTGACAAAGCACTGGCAAGCTGAACAAATTATCAGTGGAGAGCCTACTTACAAGTCTGGTATCCCCATGTTTCAGACATGTAGCTATGGGAATTTTTATAAATGATGAGTGCAAGGTAGCATGTGAAGAGATGTTAGTCTGCTCCTTGATGACCATGGTCACAACTCATTCACCCAGGCCTTTCACTTATACCTCTTCCTTTTTTCTTGACTGGGTTCTTTTTCTTTATTTTTAATCTTATTATTATTATTATTATTATTATTATTATTATTATTATTATTAATTCAAGTTAGGGAACAGGCTTGTTTCACATGTAATTCCCCTCTCCCTCTCCCTCCCTCACCCCATTCCTTCTCCCCCACCTCCAACCTACCCCCCACCCCATCCACCCACCACTCCCCAGGCAGGGTAGGGCCCCCAACCGGGGCTCCACCAAGTCCACCAAATCTTCCTGTGCTGGGCCTAGGCCCCTCCCCATGTGTCCAGAGACAGAGCGCATCCCTTCAAGTGGGATGGGCTCTCAAAGTCCCCCACACACACCAGAGCAAAATGCCATCGACTGGGTTCTTTTATGTCTGTGGTACCACATCATGTATACTGTTACCTGCACCTTTTCAGTCATGGATCTCTAAAAATCAAGAGCTATATATAAAAAGACATCATCCCACGTGCTGCCTCAAAAACATTCAGCATTAATTATTTCATATCATCAAATAGGTATTGTTGAGCTCTAAAAATTTTTTGCTGGAATAGTTATAGGAAGAAAAACATTTAATCATTAACTCTTTGTTTACCACCAGGTAGACTTTCTCACAGTAAAGCACTTATTTTCCAGGTTTGAGAGGGAAAGAATGGGTTGATTTACAAGGATTATTTTGGGGTATCTGTGTGAAGCCATGGATTTTCAATGCATTTGATGTGTTTCGATCTATTGTAGTTAATACTCCTTTTAGTGCCCAAATGGTCCTATCATTAGCTAGGAGAGAGTCTCCAGCATATGTTTTTAGTGCATGCAAGCCAAGTCTCCCATCATTAATTTTATGCTTTTTAGTATACACTGACGTTGTGTTAGATGATCCTGTAGATTCCCTCCTTTGGTATTAGAGTCATTTCACTAAGGAGTATAAAAGGACACCATCATATAAAAGACTACATCTATCCCAGCAGGGCTATCACACTCACTGTATTTATTGATAGGTTCTGTGTTTTGCCAGTGGACCAATAACATGAAAACACATCATGAATTTGTTCTGAAATAATCATTTGAGTTCTTAGGGATATTTTTATTTTTTTACATTTTATATTTGTGATGCTTTTCCTCATTCATTGAAAATTTGGATTCCTGATAATTTCTTTACTCTGTCAACCTAGGTGTCTATATATTTAATTTCAGAAGAATAATGCCAACAGTCTCATATACAAAGGCTACTGAGATAAGTCTCCAGATGGTTATTTTGTGTTTCTTTTTTTAAAGATTTGTTTTGCTTTTAATTTGTGTGTGTGAATGTGTCTGTGTGGGGGTATGTGCACTAAAGTGTTAAGTATCTTCAGACACCAGAGGAGAGTGCTGGATTCCTGGAGCTGTACTTACAGGTGATTATGAGCCATTCAACCTGGGTACTAGGAACTGAACTTAGGTCCTTCACAAGAGAAGCAAGCTCTTTTAATTGTGGAGCCACCTGTCTATCCCCTTGTATGTTAATACATCTTATTGGTCAGGAAGAAATTACCCAATTAAAAGTAAAAAAAAATATTGTATGACTAAGCCACAAACTTTGTGGTGATAGTAAGCCTTAGTAAAAGGAAACTTGAATGGCAGTTGCTTGTGATAGAAAAAAGAAAAACTAAGCATGGAGGCAAGTCTCTTGGATTTCAAATTCAAAGATCCATATTTAATTCTCGAGATGCCCATGATTACTTTTTCACTCATTTAGATTTTGACTAATTAACTTCTTTCATCTGCTCAGTAACTCTATGGTGAAGATCGAATGAGATGATGTCTATGCATGATATAACAGACACCTGTCCATAGTAATTTTAAAAAGAAAATGATAAAGATTGGTAAAGAACTTGGGAATTTATCCTTGTCCTTGGATGAGAATAGGCAACAGGAAGTTTCTGTCTGATGATTTTAAGACAGCAACCATTCCTGGTACCACTATGAACTCAGGATGCCAAAGACTATGTGTGAACTAAGTCATCACAATAATCTTTAATGAATCCACAATGACATGTTAAGTGCTTTAGTTGCATTAATAATTATCAAATTATTTTCACAAGACTTCAAAATGAAGGGGCTAATATCCTTACTTAACAAATAAGTAAATGAGGTTAAGAAAGGATTAATAATTATTGAAGGGTCAAGGTTATATAGCTATGGTTCTTAATATTTTGATATACTGACACAGTTATATATAATCATAATTTTAGTGTCTGTGTGTGAGTTGGGGTTGAGCAGGTGAGTATATTTGGGTATATGGGCTTGAATGAAGCCAAAATACAGCCTAAATGACCAAGGGGAGTTCCATGGGATGACTGCATTGTTTCATTTGCACATAGCAGTGCTGGTGTGCACTTTATGTCCTGACACAATCACTATTGGCACCAATTTTAATTCTTATACATCCCTACTTTTGATTCCAACAGTCTTCAGGAAACTTACAGGGTTCTTTAAGTTATAGTTTCTTAACATGATTTGTGGGAAAAAGCCTTCTTTCTAAATTAAAGAAAAACAATTGGGGAAAAATACTTACAGGTCTCAGTAGCTTTTTAGTCATGGTGAGTTCAGCCTGGACTTCTAGAGAAGATCAAAAGCAGGCTAGTCTGCATGCTGCCTTTCATGTTTTAAGTCTATATATTCCCAGAACTTGCATTAGATCCTGCCAAGAAACTGTCACTTGGGTAATGTTTCAAGTAAACAAATGATCCTAGGTTGGAAGTGGAGAAAGCTAGTTTACAAGAGAGAGCTGAAAACTGAGGGCTCACTCTATATGTTCATTTTCATTTTATATCACCCCTTTGTTTCTTAAGGAAATGTAACCAACTAGAAAGCAAGTATAACTTTTTAAACCCCTTTACCATGCATGTCTGTGTTTAACAGAAAAATCAAGGTCAGATAAAATGGTCTGTTTACTGAAGTCCCTGATTGGTTTTATTTTGTTAGTCATCTTATTTCAGACAGTACTGCAAGCATTGAGTCCTGTGTTTAGCACCAGAGATATTATTCTCTTTAGAGCAGTAATTCTCAACCCGTGGGTCATGAAAACTTTGGAGGTTGCATATTACATATCCTTCATATCAGATATCCTGCATATCAGATATTTGTATTGCAACTCATAATAGTAGCAACATTCTAGTTATGAAGTAGCAATGAGATAATTTATGGTTGAGGTCACCACAACATGAGGAACTGTATTAAAGGGTCACAGCATTAGGAAAGTTGAGAATCATTGATTTAGGGAGTAGTTATGGAAGCAAAAGTAAAAGCATTTTAGGAGTGGAAATGATCAGGGAAAATCAAAGAAATAAAAGTATCCATGGGGTATCAGAGAATGAGCCCCAAGAATGCAAAACCAAGTACAGGCTGAGAGTATATGAACTTGAACAAATGTGTTAAATTCTCTCCTTATATAGGTAAAAATCAGAATCAATGAGATAAAATAGGTAACAAGTTTAATAACTTGTTTGCTAGAGTCATTTTAGGTATGTCTTCATATCTTCTAGCCCAAGACTTGAGGATTGAAGCATGAATGACATTGTTTGTAAGGGAGAGCTCAGGAGCACAGGGGTCGATATTATGGAAGCATTGCTTGGGCAATAAGATGGCCAAGTATTGAATTCTTCCAACTCCTTAGAATTTAGACTAAATTAAATTTTCTTAAACTTAAGTTTTTGAAATCATATGACTGGGAGAAATTCAGTTCACTTTTACTCTCCATGCAGGATAGAGATTAAATTCATCAGATTTGAGCCAAATAAATTAAAACTGAAGCATTTAATTTAGAAAACTCAGAAATTTCTTCAGGCTGAAATTGTTAATTTAAACAAGTCTATTAGATTCTATTGGAATTAATAGGATACTGAATAAAACTGAAATTATCCTTTGGGGGACAATTAAATGAAAACAAGAATGATGATTTCATAAGTATATATGTATATGTGTATGTATGCACACACACACACACACACACACACACACACACACACACACACAATCTCTAGAAGAGTATAAAGAATTGTCTTTCCAGTAACGATTGGTAATGGTGATCTGTGGATATAAGAAGCTTAAAAGAAAGACTAAAGGATGCTATAGTGGAAGTCAGCTTCTCTAGTTCCATGATATCCAATTAGATTCATTCAGTAATTTTTTAATTACATTTTTTTCTGATGGCTTAAAATGGGCTCTGTGTTCTGCTAAGTTCTCACAATAGCATCTATAGCACCAGATATACATGTAAAAAACACTTGCTCTCAAACGCTTAAAAAGTCAGTACAGAACATGACGGCCAGCCAAACAATGCAGAGTTGGTGACTGCAAATGGGGTAATTCTGAACCAGGAGGGCTGTTTGTTGCCTTTAAGGAATAGAAGGAATACTCCTCACAGGTGATCAATTTTTAAAATCTCAATTTTTCAATCACATGTGAATGGTGTTCAAGGACTTTGCAAGTGTAAGCCTTAGAATTTGCATTGAAGTTCCTAGTGACATTTTCTACTAGGCTACCAGAAACCAAGCCTTTTTCCTCAGGGCCTAAGCTTCACAACTGTTCAGGACAGATCACAAAATCTGCCTTGCATGCATTAGAGAAAAACAATGCCCAAAGGGCCTGGTATGAAGTAGGTACTTAAAGATTTCATCATTACTTTCACTTTCTGTCTGCACTGATTATTCTTAAATCACTTTAGTACAGAACTTGGTGAATAGAATTGTTACAGTTCATTCAGGTGACTGCACCATGCATGAACTGGATGGCTTATTAGCAACACAGATTTGTTTCTTTCAGTTTTCAAAGCTGGGAAGATTTAAAAAGATCATCACAGGATAAGGGTCCGGTAAGGGTCTGGCAAGGGTCTCATTAACAGGTTTCACCTTGCTATAGGCTCACGAGGTGGAAGGGAGCATGAGACTTCTCCCGGTTAACAAGATCACTAATCCTATTCATAAGGGTGCTGCCCATTTCAATAGCCTCCAGCTAATAAACATTGTTACTTTGTGCATATTTTAATGTGTTAGTTTTAATGGGGTGGGGCACAAAAATTCAGAGCACAGTGTGGAAAAGAATATATAGGTATTCAATGACATATAATTTTAAACCCTTATATATAATTTTAAAGGGTTTAATTATTCTTTATCATCATTGTTCAAACAAAGCCAAGCATAGGACTATAATATCAGTCAGAATGCCTTTGTTTGAAGGGGATATTTATTAGCTTTATTTACATATGATATGCTATTTAGGTTTTCTGGTTTTGTTGTTGTTGTTGTTGTTGTTGTTGTGTGTGTGTGTGTGTTCTTCATCATGTGCTATTTCAGAAAAAAAAAATACTATTCTCTTCTGTATTTCCTATTGGTTCCCTGAAAGAAGCATTCATTCTAATTATTGATTATTTATGGTTTAATGTGAAACTGTTTTCTTCTGGCCTACAAGAATAAAACAGGAACACATGCAATGCCTAGGAAGCAGCTTGTGAATGCACATCTAGCTGGAAAAATGCGTCTTCAAATATGATTGTGCATTTAGAGCCTGGCATGCTGCCAAGCTCCCAACACAACTCGTTGCATGCATTGTGCTTCAACTTGCTATTATAGTGGGTCTTGTGGGTGGGTCTTCAGCTAGAGGCAATGGAAGCCTACAGAGTCTTGTTTCTGGAAAGAAGTGATTTCTCTGCAGTTAGGCAATATAATATTTATCAGTTTGCCTCAAGCCAACTACAAGGTTAAAACTAGCTCCTACTTCTGCTTTGTCTTCAAATGGGTTACATTCACTCTTATTTATCTTGCCTTAATCAGAGAGTTCATTGTTTATTAAAAAGCTTTCATATGAAATACTTCTATTGTGTGTATGTGTGCCACCTAAAACAAATGAATGAACAGTGGTTTTAATTGAACTGTAAGCACGTGACTTGGCAGAACATTAATCACATATTATTTATCTCTTTATATGTACAAAGGCATCTTAATCTGCATGTATTCTTGTATGTAAGTTAGAATCTCACTGTAGAAAGACTACTGGAAAGAATGCAGGCATTTAATCTTGTTTATAGTTAGAAAGGGGACAATTCTATTGTTCTTAGTGTAGTTGGAAGATTATAATCAAACAACTTAAACAACTGTAAGAAATGAATTGTTTAAACAGGATTTTGAATTAAAGTATAAATTCTTGGGACTTTGAGGTGTTTTACAATCTGATCCTTAAAGGTGGCAAAGGATTTTTTTGTGATTTTGTTTATTCCCCTCCTACATAGCGCCCTGCTGCAAAGCATTTTATTCTTCTAGATTTGCTCCCCCTCTTCCTGACAGTGCGCAATGACTTCCTTACAAATAGAAATTTCTGTCAATTGACAGAGTTCTTCCTTCTACTGACTTCTATTGGTGATCTCAACAATGTTCTTCGGCTCTGCAATATGAAATTCCGCTTTTCTTCAGATCACCCAGGCTTCTCCCAATGCAGATGGATGAGAGTGCTCTAGTCTATTATAGAAGCAGAGACACCTTCATTTCCACTTTGCAGATTCTTACGAGTGAAAGATAGAGAAAGTCAGTTTGTAGCATGCATCCAAACTCATTTTAGAATTCTTTACAATAAATTGAAGAAGAGAAAGCAATCTGCTGCTCATATTAAGCAGTGAAGTAAAATACATGGTTTTAAAGAACTATTTGCTTTGTTAGGGGAAAAGAAGTTCCTGCTGTTGGCTAACTACTTAAATATTGTAGAGGAAACTCAAGAAGCCTACAACATCTATTCTACTACAAAATAAAGACTAGAATCGTGTGAGTAATTAAGTTGATATATTTAAACATTCAATTTTTATTTTCCATGATTACTTCCTATGTACGCTTTTGGTTTTATGATTCTTTAAAATGATTTATTCTTTGATGATCTCAGATAGATACATAATACCTTAATGCATTCTGATATACCCATCCCTTATCTTCTGGGATCTCCCTCTAACTCAAGCCAACCCCTCTTTCCTCCTAGCAAGTCCCTCTCTTGGTTTCACATTTTTTGTTTTGCTCTTGTTTTTATCTTTGAGTCATCGAATTTAAATAGGGATGCTTGTGTGGGTGTGGAGGTATCTATAGAATCATGGGACTCATCGGCAACTATAGCACTGAAGATAATGATTCCTGTTCAACTATAAAATGCCCATAGCTCCCCAAGAAAGAGACAACACATAAGCCCGTTCCCTATCCCTAATCCCATGGCTGAATGTTCACAGGTTCAGTCTCATGCAAGCACTGTGCAGGAAAAAGGAACCGATGTGACTTTGTGAATTCATGAGTACAAGAATCATGTCATGTCCTCAAGATAACACTTTCTTCTTGTCATCTGCTCATGTACCCCTTTAAAATTTTTATTTATTATTATTATTGTGTATGTGTGTGAGATGTTTCAGAGAGTGTGTATATGTAGGTTAAAGGTGAACACTTGGGAGTCAACTCACTACCTTTGCTGTGGGTGCCAGATACTGAACTCAGGTCATCCAGTTTATCAGGTGTGTGCTTTTCTTGCTGAGCCATCTAGCCCTCTCATGCTCTTTCAGTCTTCCTGTATATCTTCTGTGATAGTCTGAAGCTTTGGAAAGTGATGGAGATGTCCTGTTTAGACCTGAGCACTCATCAGTCTTCCTATGTACTCTTGATATTTCTTTATGTATTTAATTGAAATGAAACTCTCATCTGAGAATGAATGGAGGGGGATATATTCCTACTCTGATAATTGCCCTTATGTCCCTTATGTCCATGTTACTTGAGAGTAAAACATATTTTCTACCATTATTTGTAGATAGAACTTATTTAGATGTGAATTTTATATTATATAACATATAGAGCAATTGATATGGTCCACTCTTGTATTTTTTTTAATCCAATGAGTAGTCCTTGGCCTGAAAAGATTTTTCATTCACAATTGCACCTCTTACAGTTTCAGAAGATTATAGGAAACTTAAGCATTAATTTGGTTTCACATTTTTAGTGATAGATAGCTGTGCTGTAATTCCAGCCGCTAGTGGCCAATGAGCAAACCCAGCCAAATGGCAGTACTAACAACATAACCGTGGTTGTCTGTAAATTGGAGTCTTGTATATTTACTTCTATGAAGTGACAGCTTTGTTTCATAGCAAGAAGCGATACAAATGAAGTGCCCTTTAACTAGACTTAACTGAAGTATATGTATGAAAGGATTCTCTTCAAAGTTAATTCTTGGATCCAGTATCCAGTTACCCTGAATTACAATGAAAAAGCACAAATAAAAGTTATTTGAATATTCAGCCATAAGCAAACCATCAATAATATGTTTGCTCATTTATTGGGTGACTCAATCTCAGCTACTGAAATCACCTGGCCAGAGTAACAAATGCCATAAACTTCAGCAGAACCATGGCATTGAGGTAGATACAGATATTAATATGCAGTAATACTAAAGTATTTACAAGTCAGCGAGAGCCATTGAACTCCTGAGTAGCTAAGCTGAAATGGGAGATGCAGGTCATCTATATATTTTGTGCTGCGTTGTTTCTGTTTCCCCACATGGCTTTGTACATTCTACCACCACTGTGAGTTTTAGTGACTTCACATACTCCTGCTCGGACAGTGGTTCTCAACTTTCCTAATGCTGTGACCCTTTCATACAGTTCCTCATGTCTGGTGACCTGCAACCATAAAATTATTTTGTTGCTACTTCATAACTGTAATTTGTTGCTGTTATGAATCATAATGTAAACATTTGATATGAAGGAGATCTGATATGTGACCCCATGGAAGTCATGACCCACAGGTTGAAAACCACTGATCTAGAAGGAAGGAGAAGCTATAATTGGTCAGAAAAAAGAGAATGTCCAGGGTTATGTAAAAGAAGAATATTATGTCATTTAAGACAATTGAAACTTTTATGTGAAAATGTTTAAGGCTCAAAGGAAAATAATATCGTGCCCTTTCCACATAAAGACACTCTTGACCAATGGAAACTGGGAAAAAATCCACTAAGAATTTGCATGCAATGTACATAGATCCTGGCTGAACAATTGGTGAACAGTTATTTCTCACAAATTTCAGCAACATTGTCTTGACAGTGGCTCATGGTGCCTCTGTTGCTAGGCAACCTCAGAGGAACTAGAAATCCAATTCAAATTTACTTCTATATGTTAGATTTTATACATATTTTATTGAAAGTGTATTACACACATCATTACAGGCTAGTTGTACATGTCTATTCTTGTTTCTGTGTGAGCTTTTCATTATCTTAATATGAGAAACATTGCCTGCACCCTTACTAACTCCAGGTTTTTAAATCAACACAGTCCTGCTAAGGTTTGCATTGCTGTGACTTACTGTTGCAGCAACATGAAGGAAAAGACACAGCTTCATAGCCTCTATTGATGCAGAAAGAGTAGTTATTTTAATAAGGCATATGATACATGCTGAGCAAGAGAAAAAGAGAGAAATTTGATATGCAGGATATCTGATATGTGACCCCATGTAAGTTGTCTATGAAAGAAAGGAGTAGTCTCTCAGTCTACCTGGTTGTTCTCATAAATTACTATAATTAATGAGTACAGAAGTAAAGTTAGTACGGTTTTTTAATATAGGGGAACTTTAAATGTCAAAAATATGGATACCAAGGCTAATCAACTCCAACAATATACTAAGAGGTTTAAGAAACTGGTAGCATGTTAATTTCAAGTTAGAATTTTGTATTTGATCCTGGAGTAGTTTGTGAATCTAATTTTAAGAGGTAAATGTTACATCAATGCCACAGTTCAGAGAGCTAGATATTAGTAACAACAGAACTTGGTGAAACTAAATAATGGACTGTGAATGTTGAGGGTTCTGAAATTGATGGATTGAATCAAAGAAGACAGATAAGAATCTTTGGGGTTGGGGCTAAGGAGGTAGACCAACCAGTCTTACATGCATGAGAATAGAATTATGTCCCAGAAGAACTGTGGGTATCCATTTGGAATTTAGGTAGGGGATTTGTCCACAAGCACTAGCCTGGAGACAAAAAGATGTTACAGTAAGCCCAGTGTTCAATCTACTGGCCTGGAACTGAATTAGAATGCTAACTTCCACATTTTGGTTTCTCCCCCACCTTACCATTGGAAGGAATCTTTCCCTACACTGTGTTTTGTGAGGTTGCTGGAGGGGTGATGGAGGTAGTGTGCTGGTCACCAGGCTAACAGAGTTTCAAAAGCTCTGGCCATAAGCACCAACCTGAAATAGTAGTCATGAGCTTCTGCACAGTCCTGTTGCTCCGTGGGAGCTCTGGGACAAGTCTAAAGTCTGAACTTAATGTTCCTTCCCTCTCCCAAGTGGGAGGTAGGCGTTTTTCTCTTGCCTTGCTGGGAGTTGGGGGCAGACAGGGCATATCTCTCCCTAGCTCCCCTTTCTCTGCCTTCCTTCTTCAATGTATCTTTTCTTGTTATTCTAAAATCACAACTTGGGATTTCTCACCAGACTTCATTAGCTTGGCAAAGAGTTTTACAAAAGAATAGTTGTTCAAATGGATGATTCTGTAGAAAGAAATTGACTGGAGGGTCTTAGTCCTTCACCTTCTTGCTTCACCTCTAATGGAAAGATAAGTCAGTGTGATATAATCAGCTTTACATGACAGTCTTGGTCACAGTTTCATTACTGTAAAGAGACACCATGAAAGAAAACATTTAATTCAGTTTCAGAGGTTTAGTCCATTACCATCATGGCAGGAAGCATGGTAGGACATATACTAAAATGGTGCTGGAGAAGTATCTGGGAGCTACATCCTGATCCAATAGCTAAGAGAGACTTTGGGCTTGGCATGGACTTTTGAAACCTCAAAGCCTGCCCTTAGTGACACACTTCCTCCAATAAGGCCACAACTCCTAATGTTTTCAAGTAGTGCGACTGCCTGGTGACTAAGCATTCAATTCTGTGAGCCTTTGGGACCATTCTTTATTCAAACCATCACAATCATAAACAATAATAAAAAGCCCCTAAAATCAAGAGGTGTTCATCAGTGTCACTAATAGTTTATCATGAATGTTCAGTAAATATTCAATAACTCTGTAATTGAGTAAACAGTAATTTTCAAGTGTTCAACAAAAAAACAGCTTAATAGCATAAACTTCCATAATTGTGAACAAAAACCATTTTAGTTAGTGTCTGGGAACATCTATAGGTAATTGATACCATACTCTCCCCTAGTAATTTTGGAGAATTTTATGGTTTGGTTATTGAGTTTAATATCCTTTAACTTGGGCTAAAAATAAATATTCCAGTAAGAAATGAGTGATATTCAGGGGTTGAGGGTTGTAACTCAGCTGGTAGAGTATATACTCAGCACACACAAAGCCCTGGGCCCTGTTCCCATCACTACATAATACTGGACATACTGAAGTATACCTGTAGTCCTAACATTTTGGATGTGGAGCCAAAATTTCCAAGCCATATTCAGGTATACAGTGTATTTTGAAACAACCTTTTTTTGTGCGAGACTGCATCTCAAAATATAAATAAAAAGAATGAGCAACATTCTTAACCTCATTTTTACCCATTAAATGTTTTTGCCCCAATCTTAGCAGCTAGTGAATAGACAGAGTGACTTAGGTCTCTTCTCCCACTTTGCTGATTTTAGTCCATTTGCCCATCTATCCACACTACAAATTACACTATAAAGTCCTATTTTGCACACACTGTCATTTACTCAGCTATGAAGTTCTATAGACACTGCGTCTTATGGTCCATCTGAAAGCCACCTGCTGCTTGTCAGTCCTAGAGCCACAGCCTGCCTGCCTTCTGAATCTTCTTCTTTCTATTGTCAGGTACCTCTTCAGTTACTTAAGACAATCATCTGGAATTCCTGTCTTTAGTTTTCATCCCATTCCTGCTTAGTACTCTCTTGGGAGCCCCATAGTCTCTATCTTAGGTTTGGTTTCTAGTATTGTGATAAAAACACTATGACCATAAACAACTTGGGGAGGAAAAGTTTTATTTCAGCCTACAACTCTCAGGTCATACTCCATTGCTGATACAAGTCAAGGTATCATGGCAGGATCATGGAGGCAGAAGTTGATACAGAGGCCATGGAAGAATATTGCTTACTGGCTTGATCCTCCTGACTTTTGTAGACTGCTTTCTTATAGTACCCAGGACCACCAGCCCCAGAATGCCACCATACACAGTGAGATGGACCTAACACATCATGATCACTGATCACTCATCAGTTAATAAAATGCCCTATAAGCTTTCCCACAGGCCAATCTGGTGGGGCACTTTCTCAATTGAGATTCCCTCTTCCCAAATGGCTCTAACTTGTTTCAAGTTGACATAAAAATAGCTAACACAGTCTGCAAGATAAATTTATAGTACAGCTTAAAATGAGCTATATAATTTGGTCCTTGTTCATCAGGTCATACCAATCTTAGCAACTCTTTTACCTGCATGCTGTTCATCCTGGGCTGCATTTTGCCATTCCTTCGAGTTGTGTATGCATACTATAGAGCAGGCTAACTATTATGCTTTTCTTATCTAACATATCTTATCATAAAGGTAACCCTATATCACATTTAACTATTTCTTGTCATCCTGATCTACAAACAGCTATACTTTGTGCCTTCAATGGCCTTTACACATGAATCTGTTATCCCAAAATATTATCACCTATGTTCCCCACCCTGAGGAGTTGCCAGAGAGGAAATTAATGAAAGCAACCTGGTAGAAATAATTCAAGAAAATTTGTCATTTTGTCACACTGTCAGAGCACTGTTTTACACAGAGCATGTTGAATGCAGACGGATTTGAGAAGGCTTATGACGGTCATTGGAGGAAGGAGAAATAAAATGCATCCAAAGCATCTTTTGTCCCATCTAACACTGGTTCCTTCAGTGAACACCTGAAATACAGAGACTATGTGTGTCTTCTATCTACATGTCACCTGAATGCCACACAGGAATCAGCAAGTAGACTATGTAAATTGCATTTAGTAGGTCCTTAATAAACGTTCTTGAGTAAAGAATTCCAGGTGCTCTTATTAACATCCATTTCAAAAAGCAATAAAAAGTACACTTATTTAATGGACCCTTTTTAAAACTGCAGTATGATTAGATGAAGATGTGTGGGGTCCAAAGATAATATGCCAAACACATCTGGTATGTAAATAGTGCATACATACCCAGTCTAACTCCACTCTCCTATGATGACTATGAAAAGATACCTACTTGGCAAGAACTTTCTAATGTTGGAGTAAATCAGGAATACCAAGAGCCTACTTGCTGTATTTCAGGTCTCCATTTTTTCCCCTAATAGGTGTTGCACATCAAATTGCCTCTTTAAAATATGGAGTCAGGGTGTCTTGTCAGTGCAATGGTGTTTATTGATTATTCAGCTTTGGAGTATATTCGAATTATCAGATCATTGCTACCTATATAGTGTGGGCTGTGTATTCACTAATTGCCATAATTTATGGGCAGCTTTGATCTAATAAAATACATCCTTGAGAATATTCACTTTGATAGCAATGAAATTGAAAAATGAATACTAAGGGGATCAATTGAAAGCACGCAGTGACAGCTGAGGGTTGAAATAATGGGAGATGGGACACCAGGCTTTATGCTGTCATTGATTGCACAGTGGATTGACAGTGCCAAAGCTTGCAGAAACCCTGGTACATTCATTGGTGAAAGTGCTGCTGTCCATCTTCTAGGTCTTATGGTTGCTCCTTTGAGGTAGAAGGTAATACAAGGTTGCTGAATTTTCTTTTAAAAGGTTCAAAATTAGATTAAGTAAGATATATTCACTTTCAGTATTGAAAGGTGAGAGGGTAAGGCACATGATACTCCCAAAGAAGTCTTACCACTGTGAATTAATCTACATATGTTATCTAATTTAGTCATAAACCTAGAATATTGGAAATGTTATTATCTCTATCTTACTAGAAAGAGACTAAGTGATTTTCTGGCATTTAATCTCAGGATTAAATAGCTAGGATATGTATTCTCAATTAGCTATTGAAGCCCTTTAAATCAGTAATCTATTAAACTTTTGCTTTTAATTTTCTTATTTTTAAGTGTATGTATGTATGTATGTATGTATATTTGTATGTATGTCTGGGTGTGATGTGGTGTGGTGTGGTGTAGTGTGGTGTGGTGGGGTAGGGATTGTGTACACAAATGAAGTGCCTGTAGAGGCCAGAAGACAGTGTTGGATCCCTTGGAGCTGGGGTTACACACAGTTGTAACTCCATGTAAAAATATGGGCACTAGGAACAAAACTTGGGTCCTCTATAAGCACAATATGTACTCCCAAAACTTCGAAACCTTCTTTCCTCTTTATTAAACCTAGATGTGAAAATAATATTTCTAGTAGGAATGGCATTTTGATGAAAATTTATGTTTAAGAATATCTGTTTAAAAAAATAAAAAAAATGTCTTTTAAACCTTCCCTGAGCTGACATGGGATCTACATGCTGTCAGAAATCTTGGCAAGAGGGGAGATTACTTTTTGGATAATATCCATTGCAGGAACTTTCCAGATGATTCATATAGGATTAACTAAATATCTTGGAAAAACAATCTGGGGATAACAAATGCATTGTTCCCAGAGTTTAATGTGCTTGTTACAGTGTGCTCTGTGAGTTTTCCATCTATATACATAATCCAATGGCTTATGTAGAGATCAATGGCCTTAACAGTTTTAACTACAAAGCAAGCGGTTTTTAAAAATGTCTTCATAATATTAATTATACTAGCATCTCTAATAAGTGTAATTAATTGAGCAGGTCCCCTATGTAGCTTCCCCTGAAGGTCATGGACAAAGTTGTCTTCTTCCTTGGTAGTCTTTGGAGAATAAACTATACATGTTAACTTTTTAGTTAAATTAAGGCTCATTTGGAGTATAAAGGGGTATATAATATAATTGAGTCACCTTGTAGAAATAAGTTAACTTCACTCCAAGCCAGATCAAAATCTATCATATGAGTACAAATGAATTCTTCTTTTGTTCTTCTAAGCACTTGGGAATTGTGGCTCATAGTCTTCAAAATCTGGATGCTATAATTAGTTTTATTTTTAAGTTAAAACATTGATGAATATTCCACATTTTCTTCTAATTAGGAGAAACATTTAAAAAAAACCTCAACAAATGATTAATCTTAAAACTCAGGTGGAGAAATAGAAATTAAAATATTGTCTTCAGAAAAGTAAAGAATTTTTTTTTTTTAAAAGAAGTTTGCAGTCACCAATTAAATAGTTGACCTTTTGGTGGCTTTTTAAATGTCCGTTTTCAAAAGGAGAGAGGCCATTAGAAGTAAAGACTGTGGAGGCAGATTCTGGGCCAGAGGACAAAAACTGTTTTAAATGCTTTGATATAAATTCTGAAATTGCAAATGAACATGTTTTATCGTTTGAAACCTTGAATACAACATTTCAGGCAAAAGTATGCACACACACACACACACACACACACACACACACACACACACACACACTGATTCATTCATTTTTTTAGAGGATGGCCTTCCTCATAAGTTTTATAGTGAAGTCATAAAATGAGGGTCTCAAGAGAACAATTATTGTGGTGGGGAGTGTATTTTCTTGATGATACGGCAGGGTCCTGTTTCCCACCTCTGTTTCAGAAAGATATTAAAGAAAAGATTAAAAATGCTTCAGCTGTAACAGGAAAGGAGCCCAAATTGATTCTGGCTCATGGCTCAATGTGTCAATGTTCTTGGCAGCCCCTGTTGGCTGGCAGCTGGTGAGGATTATTGCAGGTTTATTTGTCAGGCATAGTGTGGCAACAATAATAAATCAGACTTCAACTGGATGCTAAAGGGTTTGTTTAAAAGATCTAACAGTCTCCTTGTAACAAAGATGTTGATTTTTAAGTGGCAAACTGGCATGCACCTAAATATATGTTGGGACTAGCTTATTTCCTATACCTGGGAACTGAATCATTTATGTACTGAGACCAGGACATACTTCTCCCAGTGAGATCCCACCCTGGAAGTTTCTCTATTAACAGGCTTTCAGAACAAAAGGCAAGAGGACAAAATTTTTGTAGTTTCCACTTTATTTTGCTTAAGAGCATTGGAAGATACTGTGGATTAGAATTTAGAAGCTGATATATATAGTGATTTGGTTAAATCATTTTTCACTATTCTAGAAAATTTTCTCTTTGAGAGAAAGGGATTTAAAAACCTTTCAAGATCTGTTTCAATTCAACACATCTTTGCACTATTTTGAATAAGGTAAAAAGAACTCTTAAGGCCAAAATGTCAAACTGACTTTGCCTTCCAAGTCTTTGTTATTTCATAGACTCAGGTGATGGGAAGGATGGCAAAGAATTACTTTATTATTCATCCTGGTAATAATACCTTATGCAACCTGTCACTCTTGCTTAAGTGTTTGTTTTCTATGAAGCAAACTCTCAAGAAAGTTGTAGTTGGCTTTTTCTGTTTCTCTTTGGGAGCTCACCACCCAACTCCCAAATAAATACATGGGGACTTATTCTTTATTATGAATGCCTAGTCTTAGCTTGGCTTGTTTCTAGCCAGTTTCTTTTTTGTTTTTAACTTAAAGTAGCCTGTTTCTCTTTAACTATGTTTGCCTCTGGGCTTTTAAACTTTATTCTATTTATCTTTCTTCCTTCTTACTCCATAGCTGGTTTTGTGTCTGGGTGATGAATTTATCTAATTATTCTTTATCAATAAAAACTCAGGAGTGAGATATCAGGGTAAGGACCTGAATGATCAGAGAAGTGGCAGAGAAGCAATTAGTGACCTCCTATCTCTGTTCTTCCTCCATCCAAAAGGGCAGAAACCATCTCTAAGCCCCACCTTACTACTTCCTAGCTATACTCAGTCCTCCAAAACCCATGGTTAATTTTGGTCAGTTAGTAGCTAGCTCCACCCTCTGATTTGAAGCAAACTTTATTATCGGAGTGCATTCAAAATATCACATAACATTTCCCCCTTTTGTCTAAATAAAAAGGAAAGGTTTTGGAACAGAAAATTCTGCCTACAGAAACTCAGAGATGAATGATCCAAAATGAAGCAAATGGCACAGGACTTGAGTTTCAAATAGATGTGGCCCACATCTATAACTGTTCTTATTCAAAAGCTCTGCACGAGAAAGAAAGATTTAGTCTTCATCCTATTTATCTCTGTTTACTCCCTTTCTGCATTTTACTTTATCAGTTTACTCTCTCTTCTTAGAACCTCTCTTTTGTTCTCCATTTTTTTATTCTTCTACTAATAAAAAGCCATCCACTAATGGAGGCTTCAGCTACAAAGGCATTTTAACCACATAGATTATTTTGGTGGCAAAATAAACAGCCACCATTCATTTATAGTGCCAGGTCCTTGCTCCCTGAATATCAGTGGGCAAGAAACACTAATACTGCACAGCTCCTGGTGTGGGAGAAAAAGGAGATCTATTGACTCTTCTCCTATTTGGAAACCATGGACCCATGCCTGTGCCCTTGGCACATTTATGAAATTGCTGTGATTTGTCCTCTATGTTTTTTCAAGCATTCATGTAATTAGGTTAGGCTCTACCTAATGGAAGAGAATTGTTCTCCTGTGCACAGGTGGAGGGTCCATCCCAGGCTTTTTAAGCATCGAAGGCAGCATTAGTGCACTCAACATCAAGGTTGAAGAAAAAAAGAAAAGGCCTTCCCGGAGATGACTCTGAAAGTCCCCCACTCTTGAGTGCACCTGTGTCTCTTAGCACTGTTTACTTTAGGGCTTTCGGGGTCAGTGGGGAAGCTTGAAATGAGTTGGTTTTCTGTTTTGGAACTTTGTTTTTTCTAGTTTTTGTTACACATGCCTGGTAATTGATTTTTAAGTGGTGAAGAGATGGAGATAAGGGGTAGGTAGAAATCTATATGTCTTTAGGCTTTTTATTGTGATAATTTCAAGCAAATTTCATCTAGAAACACAAAAATCACAGAACTAAAAACAGGTTTAATGTTGTAGTTATAAAAAAATTATTAAAAGTGAATGAGAAGTGTGGCCCTGGGATTTTTCACTCTTCTTATTTTCTTCAACCCTTTGTGCCCTTCCACTCTGGATTCAATTGAAGGAATTCAGGATTTAGTATTATTTAATTCAATTCCACAATACGTTCTGTCTTTCTGCAAACATATTGGCAGTTCCAAACTCATTCATATACAAACTACAGGGCATATATTTTTGGCAGAAATGTTAATTTTTTGTGCTCACATATGTTATTAAAACAGAATATAGGTAATCAAGTTTTTATGACTATTTTTAGCTTTAGTTCTCATTTGAATACAGTTATGACACTGTTCCTTGTTAGCTCATTTAGAACCATGCTCTTGTACTAAAAATAACCAACTCCTGTTGTAACTCTTATTTTTTTATTAAAAATTGGTACAATTCAGAATCAACATGAACATAACATCAAGGTGAGTGAAGAAAAGACCCTCTCCTAATTATTTATGAAGGATTTCCCATGATAAAATGTACCTCTGTTTTGTATATTTAGAAGGATTTTGTATGCTTTAGGCATACTTATTCCTCACTGAGCATTTATGTCATAGTAATATTTTTATATAATTCTTTCTATGTTATTGCAGACTCATTGATATAGTTCATTGAAAGTAGTTGTTCTTTGTTTTCCATTCCAAGAAGAAAGGTGCTCTACAGATAATATTTATTTCATGAAGGCCAAGTATATGTCATGCTATTTGTTTCTATTAGTTTATCAGATAAATGATTTCTGGACAATAGATAAGTGTTCCATTGACAATGCTAGTTTATTAAGAGAGGAGCATTTGAAATCTTTCTGTGCATGGCTTTCATTCATCATGCTTTTGCCTATGGGATATAGATTATTTGAGGTTGTTTTAACTACTTCTGGCTAATAAACCATGAAATGTTCATTTTAAATAGGGAAAAGCCCTTGTGACCCCATCCACAGAGCAACATGATATTGCACACATTCTTTAATGGCTAGCTGAGTTCTGATCCCATCCTGAAGTATTATTACCTGTGCATGTCAGGGCATGTTATGAAAGCCACATTTAAAGACAGAGCAAATATGACCAGTTGTCACCAGTGTTGAATGTGGGTGGTAGATATACAGTTGTTATTTGAACTAGTCCTTCAACATTCCTGCATGACTCATATTTTATTAAAATGTTTTCAATAAATAGAATATTATGCTATCAATTGACTAGACAACTACTAAGAAGGCAATGGACCACAATATTCGTGATAGGAGACAAGCGATTATTGGTGTGGCTGAAGAATAGAAGGTGTGTGCCAGAGAAGCAAACTACCTCTGTTCTACAAATAAAAGCCAGAGATGGGTGGAGATCAGAATCTGAAGCACTTTGAAATGAGAAAGAGAGACATAGTTTTATTATGTAGATTTTAAATGAGGTGAGTTGCTTCTCTCTTATATTGTGGAAAAGGTTGTTGACTACCATAAAGATAATTCATGGTTGATGAATAAAAGGCTACATATGATGATAGGATAGAACACTGGAGGAAGCCAGCTGTAGTAGTGGCTTGGATGGGGGTGGATTTCATGGAAACTGGCATGAAATGTGTGTGTATGGGATAGTTTTGGAAGGTGGAAGCCATAGTACACACTGGGAGATTGGGGTGTAGTTGTTATTGTTTTGCTTAAAAAGAAGAAAAGAGAGATTGCTGAGACAGACATAAGACTATAAGTTTATTATAAGGCCCGGCAGAATGGGGAGACTAAGAAGAGGAACAGGGGTAAATGGCTGACTGCCATGGCCGGTCGCCATAGAGAGAGAGCGGGGAAACAGAGAGATGGGAGAGCACACACACACACACACACACACACACACACACACACAACAGAGAGAGAGAGAGAGAGAGAGAGAGACAGGGGAGAGAGAGAGCATAAAGGGGCAGGGGCCTATCTTTTAAAGGGGTCCTCTGCACCTGCATGCAGACTTCTTTCCCATGGAACCTTGGGCTGACCAGGGTATTGCCTGAGTGGATTCCACCAGGTAACAGGGGCAGGCCAGCATAATGCCTGAACCTTTCATTCCCACCTCTACTTATTATTAAAAAAAGGTGGGGTGTTTAGACATGGCAGGTTAAGGAATAAGGGTGTCGAATTCTTAAGACTGCTTCCTGCTGACGTGGGGACGTTGACCATCTTTGGGGGACCCGACAAGGTTGGGGTGCTGCCACTTCCTGGGGAAGCTGGTTGTTTCATTGTAGTCCAGGCTGTATGGAACTCCCTGGCGCCTCTTAGACCTGGCAAGATGTTGACAGAGCAGAAGATAAGGTTAAGTTTAGAAAAAATTTTTTTCTTAGGTCCTGTCATTTGAGGGGAAGATTGAAAGATGAGGGAGGGGTTCCCGAGGAGTCCTAACATGAGTGAAGGGAATTTGGGACCAGGGAAAGATTGAATATTACCTGGAGTGAACCTGACCTGTTTGGATCTGATTCGGCTCCCTGGAACTTACAAGAATCCTTAGAGTTTGTGGAAACATAAGTATTAGACATGTTAGAAGCATATTCATGTTAGAAGCAACTTGGCTGAAAGTATTACCATTTAAAAATAGATTTTCTTTGGACAATGAAAAGCATCTTAATCTTGACCTTGTAGTTATGATCATAGAGTGGTATTGTTGAACTTTACTATGAACAGTAGCATGAGAAATAGAGAAATCAGGAACATTTTTTATTCTTTTTAATGTCTCAACTCATTATCATCATTTAAGCCTTTTTATCCTCAGGCCTTTGTAACTACATTCTCAGACTTTATACATCTTAGACTTTCCTATCTTTACATAAACCCTAAAATACCTGTTACTGGAATCTGTTTTGCTTTAAGCTGGCAAGACTACCAGTCGTCAAAAGCAACAGAGTTCTTGAGAAGGATAAGATTTTACCTGAATCAATGATTAAAGAATAACAGAGACTTGCCGGCAGGCTGCATGGACAGCCATCCCCAAGGTCCTCCATCCATAGTAGTGGGCTGCAGGACACCTGCCTTCTTGCTGATAACTTGTGACCTGTGGATTAGAGACTTTGGGAAGACTCGCCTACCGTTGGCCCGAGCAACACTGGGAAAGTCAATTCTGTTGTCCTCTTGTCCAAGGTCTGGAATACTTTGTAGTAGTTGAGGTGAAGGGCAGGGTTGCTCAGTGACCAGCTTAGTCACTGACTCAAGATGAAGTTTCTTCAGTGTCCATCAGTCTTCTTGGAGGAAATGGGGTGGGGCCAGCAGCTGACCTATCTCTCTGTTATAAAAAGCTTTCTAACAAAACATTTTAAATGCCATATTCTCTAGATCTGAGCATTTGAGGGCTGTCTGCTTAGTATCTTAGCAGTTAAGTTTGCCTTTAGTTAGAGAAAAATCCCTTTTTGTAATAAAAGCTGTACCTTTGTAAACGGTTTACAGGATAGACTGAGTGGTATAAATATTTTGTTAATTTGAAATAGAGCTTTATGATTTTAAACTTTCATCATCATTTAAAGATATATAGCAATTTAGAAATATGAGACTTAGTATAGTTTAATTTAAGTTGCATATAGAGCTAGATAAGTATAAAGTTAAATTACAGGTACAGAGACAAGCAGGACTGGGTAACAGTAAAGGGGGAGTCAGAATGTAATCTCTGATCCGTACATTGTAGCAAACAGACAGGAGATTTAAAGAGACAGGGTAGACTTAAACAGAGGGCCCTGGAAAGGCACAGTATTTCAAGCAGACATTGCCAACCAAGAAGAAACAGTCAGAAATAGAACAATCAGAACAATGAGGGACATTCCCAGGTGAAAGAAAGTTCCCACTGGGAGGCAGAACTCTACTCATTTACCTATTCGCTGCCAGTAACCGAAAGATCCCGTAAAAATGTATTTCCCGTGGGCAAGGCCGAAAAATGCATAGATTGCCCTGTCTGAGAGCACCCGGCCCGAAACCGAAAAATGGACCCAGAGTGAACAGCGCTGGGTCTGCCCCATGGAAGCAGTCTGGGTATCTTACCGGATTGTAGCGTATAGGCAGATCAGTGAGTTCCAGAAATACTTAGTTGGAAAAGCGGCAAGTTGAGTTCCGGCATCTCAGGCTGCTGCAGGCAGGAGGGAGTACCAGGAAAAGCAGAGATGGAAGTGGGCTATGAGTTCAGATTTTAGGATCTCCGAGATTTCCCGTGCTCCTGGCAGGAAAAGTTACAAAGAAAGAAAAACTATCCCACCAGTTAGCTTTGGGAGAGGGTCTACGGAGAGAGCCTAAACCAAGTCGGGCGCCAAAATGTTATTGTTTTGTTTAAAAAGAAGAAAAGAGAGATTGCTGAGACAGACATAAGACTATAAGTTTATTATAAGGCCCGGCAGAATGGGGAGACTAAGAAGAGGAACAGGGTAAATGGCTGACTGCCATGGCCAGTCGCCATAGAGAGAGAGAGAGTGGGGAAACAGAGAGATGGGAGAGCACACACACAGAGAGAGAGAGAAACAGGGGGAGAGAGAGAGCATAAAGGGGCAGGGGCCTATCTTTTAAAGGGGTCCTCTGCACCTGTGTGCAGACTTCTTTCCCATGGAACCTTGGGCTGACCAGGGTATTGCCTGAGTGGATTCCACCAGGTAACAGGGGCAGCCAGCATAATGCCTGAACCTTTCAGTAGTCCCCAAGTAAGAGAAAAAGAAAAACCTTAACTATGATAATTAGGTAAGAACAATAGCATATCTTAGATTTTTCTTTTTAAATTTGAACAATTCTGTAGATGCTGGTAGGATAATAGGTAATGTAAGGACAAAGTTTTTCAGGTAAGGAGGTAAGGAATAAAGCATTCTGATGGATCCATATCAGATTTGAGACACCTTGTAGACATCTCAGTAGATGTGCTGTCTTGATATTTGAATAAGGTTTATATTGTTTTCTAACAACACAATCAACCAGCAGACATAAAGTTAAAATTTTTGGCTTGCTGTCAGTGTATTGTAGACTTAAAGCCCTTGGGCTGAGATAAAGAAAATTCACTCTAAGATTGAAAGGGAGAATAAGGCAAGGTTACTGTTCCTGAGCTTTGGGGCTTTTCCATATTTGGTTGCTGACAAAACAATGCACAATAGGGCAATGGCATGGCTATTTAGGCAGATGAGAAGTCGATGGGTGTAGTTCAGTTAGGTGAAGAAAAAAATTATCCGTTACAACTGTGTTCCACAACTCCGCATTTTGATTGGTTGTGGTTTTCTGTAGTGGTCTCCAGCTGTTGTAAAGACAAGTTTCCTTGATAAGCTGATGAATATACCTACTGGGTATAAGCACAGATGTTTATAGATTGTTGTTAGGGATTATGTTGGGTTAGTAAATAGGTGGTTATAGAGTTTCCTCTAAAAGCCATGATTTCACTAGTTCTGAGATGTTAGCTAAGTTTATTTACAAAGTACTTCTACTCCTAAGGCTCAGGGACCATTGCTGAATGTGGTAGGAAAGATTGTAAGAGTCAGAGAATCAAGGAGTTTGCAGTAAGATTGTGTCTCCTAGTAATATCAGAAGCTACACCATAAAATCTCACTAAAATGACCACCTAAACTTGAGCTGAACAAGGACACCAGTGAACATGCTGAACTGGATGGGAAAAAGTCCACAAGGCTTCAGTCATACACAAAGTCAACTAGCAACTAGCAACTAGCAAATACCTAACAGCTGGAGACTATTGTCTGGGAAGATTTTCTATAATGTTGTGTGGTCAGAATGATACTGAAAAGGTGTTCGAAGAGGAAATAGGTAGATAACATCTCCAGTGAAGTTTTCTCTGAGCGATAAGAGAAAAAAGGTAAGGCAGGGGGTGGGGGGAGAAAGAGATGGATTCATTCACATGTCTATCTCTTTTGATGTTTAAATATTATGTATTGTAGACTGATTGAATGATCGGAAAGATTGATGGTTTAGAGTTGAAAGGAAACAGATAATAGAGCAAAGCCTTTGATACATGCTTACCACACGGGCGAGCTTAGATGGGAAGAATCCCTTTTCATCAGAGAGATTGGAGGGAAGACAAGAGTATGATATCATTGTGATCTTAATGCTGGGGAAAGGGCACCTCGAAGTTTGGAGAATAAGAAGAGGGTGTGGATGGTTCATCTTTACTCTCCCCTTTTCTGGTTATTTTGTATTTGTTTTTTATTGCCAGCTCCACTAGATAAATGTTAGCTAATTGCTTAACCTATGATTTTAAAACAAGAAACTAAAACTCTAATAGTGCTGATAACATGACTATATCAAAGCAAGGTTATGCAGATTTGAAATATGAATAGTTCAATATCATCATGAAGCATGAATGTACCAGGTATTATATTATGGCAGGAGAATTAGCTAGCCTTAGAATTCTGAACTATAACTTGGAAGTCTATTCAAGTAAGACATTAAATACAGTTTATTCTAAGTAACCAATTAAGGTATTTCCATATTAATTGGAAATTCTTTGTCTGAGATTGAACTTAATATAGATCATTTATCAGTAAACTTATAAGCATTTTAGTGAAAGGATACAAACTGCTGGGCTCAGAAATGAGATAATCTTTTTGGAGGTTTAAACTGCGAGTACTTATGATTTAAAAAAAAGTACATAACCATATCTAGTCTCCAGGGTTCCACACCCTAGACTACACGTGGAACAACTAGAGATCACCAGGATCACCTTTGACTGGAGAGCATCAAAGTCACATATAAAATCAAAGACACACTGGTGAATAAGAGAATCATGATAGGACCAGAATCAATGTCACCACTCAGAGACACAAAGAATGTAGAGTATCAACCAGTCTTTGCAGCTTTCTAGAGTTGATTTGTATTATGAATTATAGGGATCTTTAAAATATGAGTATAATGATATCTGTAAGTCATTACTATTAAAACTACTAAATATTTTAATTATGAAACTTGGCGTCTATAAAAAAAATCAACTCTGTTTTTATCAGGAAATTTAATGTCTAGACACTTTAGAGTTTTGAATTTGTGCTGTTTTATTTGGGGGTGGAGGGTGGGTGATAAAGCAAGGTAGTAATTTAAGAAGTAGAGCATTGTCTGTCACTCCTAATCAAAGAATTTCTTTTGATGCAGCCTGGCAGTGCTGCACATGAAGCGTGGTTTGTTAACACGCTCACTGCTTGTGCAGTTTTGGGTTGCTTGTGTTTGCAAGTGTGTGCATTTACAATCACCATTGGTACTTGGAGCTCTTCTGGCTGTTGGCTGCAGTGGAAACTTTAGCTGAAGACGGTGGCCGCTGTGAAGTTCAGAATACTCACATCCAGCCGAGAAAAAGCACCACTCTTGTCTGCATTTCAGTCAGCAGGTGGTTCTTTTTTGGTTTGTTTAGAAGAACTAGGCCCTGTCATCTGCATGGCATGCTGTATTTGACAGAGACATTTTTTTTCTGCTTTTTGTGTCTTAAGTGGTGAATGCTATAGAAACTTTTGTCTAGCTGAAGAACAGTTTAAGGTGTCATATACAGAAATGTTAAAAATAAAACTAAGTAGCATTTTTATATCATTATGTGTAATAAGGCAAGGACTATTATCTGAGGACCAAACAGCCAAATAATTCTCTGAGATTCAGATTACACATACAATATTTTAAAAACAAGTATATGCCATAAACCACTTTGGAATGCTGTTTGACATTATCTGCTCTACTTAATGTATATGTGCCTTATGATACTGCAATTTAACTGCTAATCATAGACCCAAGAGAAATTTGAACACTTGTGCATCAAAGGACATACTGAGGAATTTTTGCAGCAATGGTGTGAGTACTGCATAGCTTGGCATAATGACAATATGACAATTAGCTTGGATAAATATTGCATGGTGAATTGATAAAAGGAATACTATAAAGCAGCAAAAGTCATAGCCAACAGCGCTGGTGAGCCCTTACAAATGACATTAAGAAGAACTCAGATGTAGAAGAATAGATACAGCCTAATTTCATATGTATAACTTTCAAATATAGATACAGTTAGTTTTCATGTTAGATAGAAGATACAATTTATCTTGGGAGAGTAGAATTAAGATCAAGGGAGGAAACGACACACACGCATTTGTATGTATGCATTCATGCATGCATGCATGCATTTATTATTCACCAATGTATGGCTTTAAAATGCTTTAAGAACAGAAAGTAGAAAATTTTTAAGTAAATAGGAAGCTCTCCATTCCTCTTAAAGATGTGTCACTTAGTCACTCCAGTGTCCTTTGAGGAATGTGTGTGTGCTAGAACCTGGCAAGTAAGCTATTCTGCATCTGCATCTACAGAACAAGTTGAATTGCATCTGATTTAGCCACTTGAAGAATTCAGATGAGACTTTTTCCTGAATAAACTTCAAGTGCATTAACCATAAGCAAATTTCATTGGAGTCAATTGTTTTATAGCTCAATCTGTTGGCTATATCTAATTTTATCTAATTCAACAATCCATTTTAAATTGTTTTAAGTAAACTTATTTTGTTTCTGTTCTTTCTGAGGTATTATGTTTTTTCTTTTATAAAGACACAGATTCTTAGGAAATTTTATTGATGATGGTACTGTTGATTTCAGTAGCGAACACAAACATACACACTCACACACACACACACACACACACACACACACACACACACTGACACACACATACAAACACACTCACACCTATTAATTATGTACCTGTAGCTTAAAAAGTGCATCCAGTAAGCTAAGGACTTACTACCTAAATTTTGGAACAGAAAAAGTCAAGGAAAACATTAGAGTTCAAATAATGTGTTACTTCTGAAAACCTATTTTACATAATCTGTTGGGAGGTATGTTCCAAAATAATACTAAAGGCAACACTAATAGCCATCTTATACCAGGTATACACCACTCGGCAAAAACAGTACCTTGGCTGATGACCCATCTGACATGGAGGTTTCTGGAAAGAGGTTAAGTTTTTGTTGTTGCTGTTTTTTCCTCAAAAATCAATAGACTTTATTTCCAGAAACTATGGCTTTATTCATTTTATGAAGAGGAAAACTGACCATTTTAGAAGAATGTTGATGGCTATCATTATTGATAATTAAAACCTTGTTTAAAAATATTAGCATCAAGGAACTGGGTAGATGGCATAGTGGGTGAGGTGTTTGATCTCTGCCATCCACTTAAAAGGTGGGAAGATAGAGTAGTTTGCCTCTAATCCCAGCACTGTGGGGGATGGTAATGGGCTCTCTGGAGTGAGTTTACTGACTAGGCTAGCTGAATTCTGTGTGCTGTAGTTTCAAATGAGAGGCACTGTCTCAATTTATAAGGTGGAAAACAAGAGAGGAACACACCTGGTGTCAACCTTTGACATTTACATGCATGCACACACACATGAACATACACACATATTCACATGCAAAAAAAATAAAGCTAGCATCGAGAAGGGTTGTAGTGGGACTTTCCTTGGACTGCCAGCTCCCAAATAATGATATGGAGACTTCTTATTTAGTATAAAAGCTTGGCTTTGGCTAAGGATTGTTCCCAACTGGCTCTTAAAACTTATATTAACCCATTTATAGTCATCTATGTTCTTCCACATGGCTCTTAACCTCTCCTCCATACTGTATGTCTGACTTGCTTTGCTACTTGCTGGTGAATCTCTGCATCTAAGATTCCTCCCATGAGTTCCTCCCGCTCCCTAGAAGTCCCAACTATCTTCTTCCACCTAGCTATTGGTCATTCAGCTCTTTATTAAACCAACCAGAATGTGCCTTGGCATATGAGGTTAAACAGAGACACATCTTCACAGTGTACAAAAAGATTATCGCACAATAGGGAAAGTAAGTTAATACAGTTGTTTTGGGTTAGACCCTGCACAGCTGTATATTCCCAGGGGCACCGATATCCCAAGTCCAGCAGCTTTATCTCTGCTGATGTCTTTCCCATTTTATGTTCTGATTTAGAGACAATTTCCTGTCCACTTTCCATAAAAAAATGGAGACTAGAAGTATTTCTTGGTAAGTTTTATTTTCCTTGAAATAATAATCCAAGAGGTGTGTTGGAAATTCCTATTCGCATTTCTTTTAAAATTACATTTGTATTTATTAAAAACAAAGCAACTCTACTCTTTGTCCCTTTTGTTCCATTTTTCCGTCACTCCATCCCCCACTATGTCCCCAGCTTCTTGTGTTCTTCCTTCCCACACTTCCCCATCCTGCTAAACTCATTGCTTGCTTTCAGAAGCAGACATAATATTGCAAGAAAGGATCAGACAATGAGTCTAAATGAGTCAACTCTGAATAAATCAGAAGACTAAAAAAACGACATTGACTGGGGCTAGAGAAACAGCTGACCAAGGAAGAGTGCACAATGCTCTTGTAGAAGTCTTGGGTGTGGTTCCCAGCACCCTTGCTGGGCCACTCACAATTGCCCATGTATTGTTCTAGTAGCTCCAGGGGGAGCTGGTGCCCTTTTCTGGCATCAAAGGTACACTACTGTCATTCAGTTCCCTTACCACCCCACATAGGCAAAAAGAAAAACAAAATGATTAAGGTCTTAAGGAAAAGGGAGGAGTGATAAATGATACGTGAGTTAAAGGGAAAGTTTGGCTAGAGAAGACATTTAGTGTATTTTAAGCCTTCAGATTAAAACAAACAGATAAACCCTCAGCCTTTCCTACCCATGTTGTGTTCAGTTCTGTATCATTAACATTGTTGGCTTTTAAAAAAAATTCTTTTTTTCCTAATTTTTAAATTTAAATTAGAAACAAGCCTATTTTACATGTCAACCTCCATTTCCTCTCCCACCTCTCCTCCCTTGCTCCCCACTAACCCTTTATCCCACCCCCTATCTTCTGCTCCCCATGGAGGGTAAGGCCTTCCATGGGGGAATCTTCAAAGTCTACCATATCATTTGGAGCAGGGCCTATACCCTCCCCCATGTGTCTAGGGCTGAGAGTGTGTCCCTCTATGTGGAATGGGCTCCCAAAGTCCAATTCGTGTACTCGGGATAAATACTGATCCACTACCAGAGGCCCTATAGATTGCCCAGACCTCCAAACTGACACATTCAGGAGGTCTGGACTCATACAATAAGGACATCTGTTCAACAATGTTCATAGCAGCGTTATTTGTTAAAAAAAAAAAGATTTATTACACCTCCTCTTCTGATTTTCTGTATTGATCTTTCTAATTATGATAAAATTGATTAGTCACCTCATAGTTTCAACCATATAAATATTATCCTCTGCTACAATGATCCCATGAATACACATCCCAGTTTTGGTGGTTTCGCTATTGCTTTTTCCTGTTCTCCTTGTTCTTATTCCCATATGTTTTCCATGATCACAAACATCTCAACATATTATTTGTTACTGAGCTCCCACTGGTCTTCAGAGCTCTTTGTCCAAATCCCTTTGCTATTGCCTGAGCTTGGAAGCTACTATCTATCACTAGATTCACTTTGTTTAGGAGTCCTTATTTTCCATTCTCTTGGTTTATATCTCATTTTTTTAGGCACATCCTTAGATTTGTCATTTCTGTTTCCTGTCGCCTTACCACCTTTCTCTTCCTGCATTCTATGGAATCTTAGCAAGGTATCTTTTGAAGACACCATGGACTGTCTTGATTCATCTTACCCAAGAGGGACTGTGCTCAGAACATTTCATGTTTTTCTTTGCCCCTTTACAATTAATTATGAAGTCCTTACAAGGTCCCAGGGGCCAATGGAGGTGATTGACAGCATGTTACAACAGGACAGGGCAGCAGATGATGAATCAAAGAGCTGCAGTTTGTTTGCTGTAGGCTTTTTTTTTTTTTTTCCTTCTGGGTTGAGTTGCCACACAGAGCTGACTTCCACACTTATTCTTAGGAGATTGGCAGTTACAAGTGCTGTGGAATCACAGCTCCTTTTGGGTACAAGTGAAAGAAATGTTTTCCTGTAGAAAAAGTTTCATTATTTTGTTCATAATATGTTTCTGCTTAAAGTTTCCATTGAGTATTGTTATTGTATATAGTTCTATTATGTAAGGACATTTTCACACAAGTGTGTATCATACATTGAGCAAATCCTCCCATACTACTCTCTCCTCCCCCTTTCAAACCTCCTGCTTCTATTAGAACCCACTCTTTTCTGTGGATAGTTCTGCATACTTACATGTCATATATGTATATGCTTATGATTTTGTGTATCAATATATAATAAGGCACCATAGGGAGAGCAAAACATCCTACATTTGTCTTAATACATTATTTCTTGTTGTATAATCAGATCTTGTACATCTTGTTTCACCTAATAGAACAAAAACAGACGAACAAACAAGACTTCACAACTTGAAATACTACTCTGAAACTTTCTCAACTGGGATTTTCATCTAAATGTTTATTAATCTTAAATATTAGTGTTTAAGAAAACTGTAGCTTGGATTCACAGTGCAGTCAATTTTTCTCATGATTTCTGAGAACTAATTTACGATACAATCACAGTGGCCAACACTCTGGTGAATTGCTTAGAAGGTTATATCTCTTACCTAGTCTAAAATGATTCACTTATGGACCACTACTCTTCCAAGTACACACACACACACACACACACACACACACACACACACACACGTGTGTGTGTGTGTGTGTGTAGATAATTTTGAAGATGAAAATTATTCTGAGGCTGAAATTAGATTTTCATTGATTTCAAGTAGACTATAGGTGGAATTAAATGTATGTTGTGTATAATATAGCTCATTTCTTGAAATTACATAGAGAGTGCACCTAATTCTGGAAATGAAAATGTCAAGAGCAAAGAAGCTCTCTCCCGTTATTTGTCTTCCATTTGCTACTAGCATCTTATACTGCGGCTGCTTTTCTAACAACAAGAATTAGTGGCAGCTTTGGAGAGAAAGGATAGGGGAAAGAATGCCCCGAGCATCCCTTTGAATGGCTCAGGCAAGAACAGGTGTTATTATCCCAGGAGGAACCTGTAAGTGACTTCTGTGTAATTGGAAGTGTGTCCTACCCTGATAAGAACTTGTGGGGAAAGTAACAAGAGACTAGTAAATAGCCAAAGGGAAAAAAGCCAGGAAATCATGCTGTGTTCCTCCACTTAAATCTATGTCATTTCTTTAGGTTCTGCAGGTTTCACAAAGAGACAAGGACTAATTTGGAAATGCTACTTACCTCCGATTCCAAAAGAAAGTCTCTAAAATGTGGTTTTAAGTAGGCCATGGACCAAAAATAGCCCATAAGGCATGCCAGGATTCTGCAAGAACTAGGTTTTGGAAGTTTCATCCATTTGAGTTTCCCAGTACTTTAAACAGTATTAGAAGAAAAGAGAAGTGAACCATGCTAGGATTTTTTTTCCCTCCTGCAAGAAATGACTGGGTGGTAGAGCCTAAATACATTGTCCATCCATGTTGTTGTTGCTGTTGTTTTGGTTGTTTGTTTGAGTATTTGTTTATTTGCTAGTTGATTTTTAGCATACAAATAAACTGTCTTCTACCAGCAAAATAACATCATCTTTCAGGGGGTTTTCAGATAACATCATACATTTTTGAGGTTTCTACAGCCAAGTTTCTATCTTGTATTACTTTAAAGGAATGTTATAGTGCTGCACATTTTTGCTTATTTTACACTGTTGTTTATTCATGGAGCTCAGAAGAAATGCTGTCCATTGACAAGCTCTCATTGTGTATTCACCACAATGCCAAACCCTCATTTACTTTAAAATTTAGCGTTCAATGATATGCATGTTATAAATTCCTTCTTGGTTGCAAAATTTTCTTAGTCCTTAAGAAATTGTGCTTTAATCACATTTAGCCAGAGAGTTTAGAAAAACATAGTACTTTGACATGCACTGTCAGCCTTTTGCTACAATTTGATAAATGTGACCAAAAATCAATAGATGAATGAGAAGGACCCAAATAAAATCATAATACTTCAAATGTGTTTCCCAATGTACCTCACAGCTGTAGAGTCTCCTTTTCATAATAAAACACTTAGTGCAACCAAAAGTTACCTTCTCAACTTCCTTCTCAAAGAGGAAATCTTTGTAGAAAGTAGATTAACACTCAACAAACTGAACTGAATGTCTAATTGAATATAGTATACACAAAAGTAATGTGAATAGAAAAAGTATTGTTTCTAATTTAGCTATTTAAGAATGATGTCTGCATCTACATGCCAGTGTAGATTGTCGTTCTCCACCTCATTATCATGATATCACTTTTTAGTATTTTTTTCTTATCATTTGTTTGTTACTCTGTGGTTATATACAAATCAAAGCATGACAGGCAGCTTGATGGATGTCTAAGTTCTAGAAAATTTCCCTTGCTTAATCCATTCTTAACTTCCTTTTCATTGTGAGGAGAAAACAAACCAGAATATATAAAACCACCTTGTACATCTTCTTTCCTGTTTCCTCATTTCTATTTATTGAACTGGTGATTTTCTGAAGGTTCTATGTACAAACCTTTGTCACCTAAATTCCTCTATACAGTTCTTACAAAGCAGTGTTCTGAATCATTACTGTTCCTATTCTTTTGGTTGCATGTGTATCTATAAAGGTGTCTACAGTGTTTAAGTTATCATTAGACACTCCTACATCTAGGATTCTCATGTTGCCTGCCACTGGCTGAGTGTCAGCAAAGAAACTTGGATAGTTCTCCAATAATATTTTATCCTATTCTCCCATTAATAAACCACCAAAGTTTCTGTTTGTACCTTGTAAATGTCTTGATTTGATTATTTTTCTCTATACCCAATATCAGTACCATCCAGTCATGATTATGTCATGCCCAAGATAATAATGTACTACAGAATTTGATCATGTGTTGTTGGTGTGGCCAGTCCAACTTAGACAATTTCTCTGATCTCTCTCAACTTGTCAATACCATGTATCAACATGCATCACAATTTGATTTTATTTATTCACTTATGAGTCATATTCTATTTGCTTATGAGGTATCAGGTACTGCTTTTATTATCAGTAGTTTTATTCTCTGCTCACTCCATAACATGGTATTTGTGATGTTTGTCTGGAAAAGTGCATAGAAGTGAACATAAAGATTAAAAATACAGATGACATCTCTGAAACTAAATGATAATGACCAAGAGAATACAGAGTGAAGGTGACTCTATATAGACATTGAAAGTCTGTTCCCTGATAAACAACAGCATAATGGTTCTTTGAGTCTTCCCTGCATTTTAAGCTGTTGTGCAAAATAATAATTGTAAGAATTTCTTAAGATTCAAAAAATATGTGTATACAAAAGTGTCTGTATATGGGCTTTTGCATGCACATGTGTGCAGTATATTTAGAAGATTCAGGAGAGCATCAAGTTCCCTGGAGCTGGAGATATATACAGTTGTGAGTCTCAGAAATGCTTGCTGGACATTGAACTGTGCTCTCTCTCTAACAGTGTTATGAGCTGTTCACAGCAGAACCATCTTTGCAGTACCCAGAATATTTACACAGACCTTTTATGCAGCCTCAGTGTTGTGTTGTACTTAAACACTGTGCTACAAATATACAATATGAATATATCAAATCACGGAGGAAATGTAGAAAGTATGACAAAATTATTTTCTAATTTCTAGTGGAAATATACATCCAATAGACAGATTTAGCCCATTTAGCATGAACTAGAGACATGGCTGAAAAACTAACATGGTTTATACATAAATATCTTTCCATTTTTTGATTAATCAAAAAGTCAAAGACCTCAAGAACTGCTTTCTTTTTTACTCATAACATTTAAAAATTAATCTAATGCTAAATAGTTTTGGTACCCATATGTGTAGAAATGAATTTTGCAATAGTGAACATTCCCTGTTAAATGATATAAGTGTCTATATTGAGAGACTTAGCCAAGAGTCTATTTTAGTTCCAATCATTGAGGGAAAAGATCATTGAGATGTAGAAAATTATATGAAATGTGTGCCTATGCTATTTTTACACAAAGTAGACTTTTCACTTTCAATTACGAAAAAAGCAACTCTCCCTCTTAGTCTCCCCTCTTCCTCTCCTAGCTTGCTTGTTATCTGTAGTTAGTAAATTTCCAAGAAAGTACTGATACATATTTTCATAGAAGGAATGGCCTCTGGGTACAGATTCAAGAGCTCAGATTGCATTTTTTTCTCAAGGATATTTTTTAAACAGTGGTCTAAGAATGGTTCTTGGTGAGGATGGAGATAATGCCTCTTGTTTCAGCATAGCTGTAGTCACCTTATTCATCAATAGCTTTTCAACTCTGCTAAGGGGGAATCCTACATAAACTGAAGGGTCCTCAGAGAAAAAGAGACCAACATAGCAGAATTTGAATTAAATGGAAAACATTTAAATCAAGGAAACCATTTTAGCTTCTTTCAATAGTGCATGCAATTTCATACATTTTAAATAGAAAATTGTCCAAATAACAGCAGTGATGGGTGCTTTGTGATCGCAATCTACCTGTGGATGCTACTGCTCATTTAATTAAATGTCATTTGCATTGTGGAACCACAAGAAATTTCACAGTGATTTCTTTTCGGTGGAACAAAACATTTGCTTTTGCAGTCATACCCTCACAATCATCCCACAGTCTACCTACACTTAAAATACAAACAGACCTGAACACACTCTCACATGCAAGATTATGTGATGTATTTATTTATTGTATCAAACTCAGACATCAACTGCAATTTGTGTTTTACCCTGGAGTCTAATGTACTTCATCAATAAAATGACTTTTTCTCATGAGGATGTTTTCTGTAATCTCTGTTAGTGATTTCATGTTTAATATAATTTGGCATAAAATGAAAGATTCTATGAAATAAAAATCCAAATGGCAATTATCTTTCTGTCATGTAGAATAAAATATGTATCTTGACCTGATGGACAAAATGCGTATGGTAGTTACATTTCTTATATACTAACTCAATTTGTAGACTATATATTTCTCTATTAAATTATGTAACATTTTAATTAAAGTGAACATACTGTTAAATCTCCAGCAACACACTAGTAAAAAATATTTTGCATAAGTGTGCCCTAAATTAAATCTAACTGAAAAGAGGAATGTAGTAGCTGCACTCTTATGAAGAAAGTCTAAGATTAAAGCTGTTTATGAGTAATTAGTATATATTTGCTTCAATAGTGGGAAAGAGAATTTATTGTAAGCTTTAACTCTTCCTAGTTCTAACCATCTCCATTCATCTAAGCAGTGTGCCTCATACTGTGAGTTATGTTTTAGTTTCCAGCTGTTTTCTAATGTTGGAAAGTGAAATGCTGTGGTTTGAAATGGTTCTGGGGATGTGATCTTTCCTGTCAGGGATTCTACCAGATGCTGATATAATTTAATATCCATGGAAGGCAGGGCAAATATAGAATTGCATCAAATTGATTTTGCAGAGTTTTCAAGCCAGATGGCCATTGGCATTTACATGGAAGAAGTCTATACTGTTCACCAAGTTGCATATTTTTGTGTGCAAGTTCTCAGCCATGGTGTGTAGTCACTGGTGTTTTGACAGCCATCTGCTCAGACCTTATTTTCTCTACTCATCCGTAACTAAAACTGAACATTTTTAAAACTGGAAAATTCCAGCTAGTTTTGATTTTAAGAGAATAAAAATACGTCGACTCTTCAGTATTAAAACCCCAAAGGAATGTTCTTGGTTGAAGGAGAATCTTAGAAATAGCAGTGCAAAAATGGTAACCCCTCAGTGAATAGAAAGCCTACTTTATTTTCAATGCATTTTAATTTTACCATGTACAAGCTTTCTCATCTGCATCATGTCTTGTACAGAGTCTTGTACAGAGCAAGCACTTTAAGTGTTTTTTGAAAGAATGAATGAGACACACATAGTAATTGGCCTACACATGCATACATTTAGCAAATTGATTGGTAGGCATTATTAGGTAGGGATGAGCTCATGCACATATATTTTTATAAGAAAAAATTATGTTTATATATTGTGAGTGAATTAAGTTGTGTCAAAAATGCACCTATAGATATGCCAGACATAGTGGAAATTCAAACAAGTAGAAACATGGCTTCTTATGTCATGAATGTATCTACATAAAAAGGAGGAGCATTTTAAAATAAAAAGTCATATTCTGCGGAGTCACGGTGAAGGGCAAAAGAGAATGGACATTTATATTTGGACCAAAGGATGAATTACCAGATTTTGAAAGAGATATATCTAGAATATATGAGGAAAAATTCATGTGGGGACATGATCACTACCTAGAGAAGGTAGGAAGTTAGATGGCATATCCAGAGAAGAGACAATTCTTTTGACTAGAGAATGACACTTTGAGAACTAAATAGGTAAAAATTAGAATACATTTTGATATATAATTCATACTATACTGATAATGCAAAATACTTGGAATACTTAAAGGAAATCTTTATCTTTAAGAGTCTACTGAGAATTATTCCAGGTTCTAGAGATCCATGGTAATGACAAAAGTGGACTTCTGTGGACCTTATTCTACTTCAATGCATAGGAATCTAATGCATTATTTAATTTCTGTTTTTTAATAAAAATCAAGACTGCCACAGTATGATGGAAAATATTTGGAACTTAAGACACCAATAAAAATATAAGACCTGCTGATTACAAGGAACGAAGTTAGCGCCCAAATCCTATGAGCATGTCTTTACAATCACACTTTAAATTATAAACCATTTGTATTGTACCATGCAATGTTCATATTTATGACTAAAGTTGGAATTTGCCTCATATGTTGTATTCATGCTCTGATTAATTAATTTATCGAGTATTTGAGCATTTTCTGAAGTATGGCACTGCATTGAACAGATAAATTAAACAGTGTTTTCAACCTGGGAGCAATGATCAATAAATATTATTTTCATTATGGAGGTTGAGGCTCCAAATCCACCTATTAGTTTCATAAACATGATTTCCAAATCTGACAAAATGGGCAGTGCTTATGTTTCTAGAGAATAATACTTTCCTGGACATGTTTGTTGTTGTCAAGCAAATGTATAGTAGCTTGAAAATGATGCTTATATCCCTTATTTCAACATGCTTGGAACTAGCTAATATTTACAGTTTGTGATTGAATAAATTCATATGCTGAAAAATACTGTTCAATAAGTTGACCTTGAGTTCTGAATGTATTTAGAGCCTGAATGTGGTTCTCAGGCTTCACCTTCTAGCCATATTTTTGTTTAAGTACTTAGCATATTTTTCAACTTGTAATTATCATTATTTTGATTAAATGAACTATATTTGGAACATTTTACACTGAACTGAATTCTAACTTCCAAAGTTCCTGCTTATGACAATTGTGAGATCCCATAATGATAAGGAAAAAATGGACAGACATTGGTTATAATGCCATGACCAAATTGCCAATTAAAACTTATAAATACCCTTCCAAAGTTATTTCAGGGTATAACACCTACTTATTGGTTCAGATGACATAGTATAGTCTTAAATTAGGAAGCAGTGCAAGAATAGATAGAATGTTAGTCAAGATTCAAGGAGAGAGCAATAAGCTCACGAATTGCATAGACACGAATCAGATATTTTACACAGGAAACAAAAAAAGCAATTTACTGGGGAATCAAAAATCTTGTGACACTCAAACAGGATGCTGAAGAAATTACTTTATGAGCAAGTCGGGGAGGGAAACCAGAGTGATCCAAGAGCTCATTATGCATCAGCTCTAACGATCATACAATTAAAACCCGGAGAGTGTAAATAAGAGCATGCCATGTGGGGTAGAACATAAAACCTCAGAAATGCCTAGGATTTTATTCAGTGATGCTCTTGGGGGGAGGGGTGCAAACTGATTAGGAATATTTAATTAGAGGACAGTTGCAAGGATGCCTTCTGTAGCAGATTTCAGATAAGAATTTCTCACACTGGGTATCTTACTAGTAGGAATAGTAACCCTCCCAAACAAACCGCATCGATGTTTCCCTTTATCCCAGCTAGGAGAGCCAGACTCCACCAGCTTCCTCAACATGAATTCCAGAGCATGACAGGGAGCAATGAGTTTAAACAGGAACCCCTAGTAATTTCTGTAAGAAGCACATTTTTTTCTTCATGTTGTAGGGAATAATTCTCCTGTTTCTGCTACCGATCTCACTTCAGGAGAGGTGAGGTCACAGATCGACCCTACTACATTAGCTTAATGTGGGTTCTGGGGACCCAAGCACAGTTCCTCACTTAAGCTCAAGTACCTTACCCACCAAGCCATCTTCCCAGCCCCTGGTGTCCACTTCCCTTCACAGACCCTTAGGTAATGTTAAAAACTTATCTCTTATTATAGATTTAGACTTGCTTGCATACTAAAGGTCCCTCTGGCTCTCAACTGGAATGCAATGCTGCTTCCCAGTGAAAGTGTTGGCCAAGAATTATATATCTGGCTTACGATTTGAATGTTCACTTCTCCAAGCCTGTTCCTGATCTCTGGGAATGTAAATACTGGCTGGGTCTTGTTTCCCTTGGCAGGTGTCTACTCTTATCGTAGCTCACATTCTAGGTTAACCTCAAGCCAGACTCTCTTTCTGTATCTCTGAGACTCCCTTTTGCTGTCAACTCCACTTTAGATCTTTTGCCTTTTGTTTTCAAAAATGGAAGTATGCTTTATGACATTTATTCAGAAGCTATATCACATAGTTATGCTGCATGCCTCTGAGGCTCTGTGGAGACAAAGGACTTTGCTCATGTTGGTCGTTTTGGGCCATTCTATCTCAGTTCAATAACAGCTGGAGAAATTTAGTGAACATGTATCAAATACTTTCAGAAGAGCCTTCAATGAATAGAAAAAACATGCCTCACATTTAGAAAGTCATCTTTCATTGTTGATCATCCTTTATTCTATTTAATAAATTTAGTTAATAATGCCTACCCCATATGTGCAATAGCTTAAATGTGTGAAAATGGAGCGGAGAGAAGAGAGAGGGGAGGAAAGGAGAGGAGAGGAGAGGAGAAGAGAGGAGAGAGAGAGAGAGAGAGAGAGAGAGAGAGAGAGAGAGAGAGAGAGAGACAGAGAGAGACAGAGAGAGAGACAGAGAGAGACAGAGAGACAGAGACAGAGACAGAGAGACAGAGACAGAGACAGAGACAGAGAGAATACAAATCCAGAGAGAGAGAGGATACAAATCCAGAGAAAAGTAAAAGTACTTTGTAAATTTGAGTCCTCCATATGTGTTATGTATCATCAGCAATGACTCAAAGTTTCACAGTTCATGCTACCTGACAAAGACAGATGTGCAGTTTGGGTTTTGTTTTTGGCTTTATTTTTGGATCAGATACATTATAATAAATGCAATCCATATAGAATTTTTTAAAGGTCAGAGTCTCAGGTGATTTGCTGATTTTAAGGGATATTTAATGAGCTTTTTGGTGTCAATGACTAGTATTCTAGAATGAAAAGATTAGGGCATCACATCCTTAATCCCCAAGGAATCCACAGTCAGCTGATCATGGGTGGGTGGTAAAAGGCAAAAATGAAGCTGACAGAAAATTCATTATTGTGGGAATTTATCCGTACTTGGTAAATGAGAAGCATTATTAGCAAAACTGTGCCCAATGACTGTAAAATGTTGATTTTTTTTACTTCAAGTAGTTACAAGAAGACACAGAATATTTGTGTTTTCCTGAATTTTTATGTATGTGTTCAAACAGCTGCTAGAGAAGAAAGTGTTTTTCTGTAAACACTGTCAGACTTTACTTTAAAGGGAATTTTCTATAAAACAAGTATTTCCATAAATGTGCTAAAACTGTATAGAATTTGCCTTGATACAAGAAAACCAAATTAGATGCCTATGTTTGCTATCAAGCTCCCACGCCACTCCAGGCCCCACCCATTTCTAATGGAAAAGTTCTAGAAGCTATGTGGTAGTTAGTGGTACTGAATATTTTATTCATTAGGATGGTCCACTTGTGTTTTCCAATCTATGTTTGAGGAGGTGAAGTCAGACAGAGGTGTAAGAAAAAATTCAAAATATTTCATTAAAAGCACAAAAAATGTTCCAACAAAGAAAATTTTAAATCTACTAAGAAGAAAAAGGTATGGTTTCAAAGAAGACAGTTAACAAAATAAATAGGAAATATTCTAAATAGTTTAAGTGGCTTTAAATAGGTTCTATGCTACTTGTCATTCAGATGATAAAAGTTATGCCTTACTGTATTTTGTTTTTATTTTGTTGTTGTCCTACTTCATTATTTTTTATTTTGTGATAAGGAGGGGCCTGCTGGTTCTTCATAACCCTCACAAAATTTGTACTGAATTCTTAGAAAAATTTTCAAGGGAGAACATTTTTCTGCCCCTCATATGTCCAGCTCCCTGGGCTCTGAGAGTTTAGTAGTCAGCACCAACAGAAAACAAAACATGATTTATTCTATCATAAAGTTTATATTCTAAACAGTTTTTAAAATTATACATTGTATTTAGTGCTTTACCAAAAAAAAAAAAAAACCCAAAAACCAAAAAACTATGTAGTCAGGCATTATGACAGAAGACCCTAGCTGTGCCTGGTACCTTAGTAGTCCTAGTTACTTGGGAGGCTGAGGGAGGAGTAAATAACCCTGTATTGAAATGGAAAAATAAAGCCTGGCCTGATGGTGCATGCCTTTACTCCTAGCAGTTGGGAGGAAGAGAGGCAGAGACCGGCAGAACTCTGTGAGTTCAAGGCAAGCCTGGTCTACAAAGCAAGTCCCAACACTTCCAGGGCTACACAGAGAAATCCTATCTTGAAAACAAAGTCAAACAAAGAAATAAAAAATTAGAACAAGGATTAGTATATAACTCAATTGCAGAATGCTTGGTTAATATGTACAAAGCCATCATTTGAATCTCTGTCACTGTCTCTCTGTGTCTCTGTCTCTGTCTCTGTCTCTGTCTCTGTCTCTGTCTCTCTCTCTCTCTCTCTCTCTCTCTCTCTCTCACACACACACACACACACACACACACACACACATGAACACCCCTTGAGAAAAGGGAGAAGACAAAGTAAAGGAAGAAATATTTTAGTTTTAGGAAAGAATGAGGAGAGGGTAGGTATTGCATAGCCAAGACTTCTAAACAGTCACTAGGAAGAAAGCAACATTGCCTTTTTCTAAAAGCTAACTAAAGAGGGCAGTCTTGGGTCCATGAGCAGCCCCTTGATTCTGTGGGTTTCTCCAGCCTGGTCTTTACCTGTTTACTCATCACTCCTCCCTCTCTGCAACTGGGTTCCAGGGTTCAGCTCAGTGTTTAGCTGTGGGTGTCTTCTTCTCCTTCCATCAGCTACTGGATGAAGGCTCTAGGAAGGCATATAAATTACTTGTCAATCTCATTATCAGAGAAACCAGCATAGGACTGTTCCAGACCCCCCTGAACGAGGATGTTAGTTTGGAGGTCTGGTTAATCTATGGGGCCTCTGGTAGTAGATCAGTATTTATCCCGAGTACATGAATGGAACTTGGGAGCCCATTCCACATAGAGGGATACTCTCTCAGCCTAGACACACGGGGAGGGTCTAGGCCCTATCCCAAATGATATGACAGACTTTTAAATCCCCCATCGAAGGCATCACCATCCCTTGGGAGCAACAAGGGCATGAGATGGGGAATGGTGGGGGGCAGGAGAGGAGGGTAAGGAGAGGGAACTGGGATTGACATGTAAAGGAAGCTTGTTTCTAATTTAAATAAAAAAAGGAAAAAGGAAAAAAAAAAGAGAGCAGTCTTGCAAATTTGATGGGAAGACTTTGCCAGCCAGGACAATAGTACTACATTTTCACCTAGGTCCACTAACAGTCTGTGGAAAGCTTTTAAAAAAGAATGAACTAATCAGATTTGCATCCTAAGACAGGATATATGGGCAAAATATAATCAGAAGTCTGTCTGATAGCAATTGAAGAATTCCTGATGTTAGAAATGCTTAGGATTTGCCTCCACGTGTTGGCAGTAGTGCTGGAAAAACAGCTGGATTTGAAATTGGTTTAGAATTAGAATAGTATTTGGTGATGAAATGACTTGACTATTAATTTCTAATTTTCATTATGATGCTCTTGGTGGATCAAGTAGCAGACTTTGAACCAGGGAACACCTGGGAGTCAGGAATCCAGGGTGTGTTCTGGGTAAAGTTTGGAGCATGGGCAATCTCAAGCTCTCCTTTGAACAGAGTTTGAGATGTCCCTGAGATGTATGAGAGAACTTGTTAGACAGGATGAGGATGAACAGGTCTAAAGCTTCAGACAGATTGCTGGCCCCGAGCTACAGTGAAGAGTTACTGACTGCAGAGATGGCTTAGAAGTCGACGACATTATTGGGAGACAAGAATGAAATAAGAAAGAGTTCCTGAGGAATTCTACAGGTTCCTCATAAAAACAAACAAACAAAAAGTGTGAAATAAATGAATATGCCTTTTCTTTTCGTTCACCTAGTTGTTTTAAGCCAGGGTAAACAGAAGGCATAACTAGATTTTCAGGTGGGTTTCATCGGTAGGGATAAGAAATAGATGAGTGGACTGTAAAGAACACAGGGACAATACCTTTCTGGAGGCTGCTGTGTTCATCAAAACATGCATGAATCCCTTATATTGCAGGCTGTAAGTGCCAGCATGCACTCCTGGTACAACATGTGGTGTAGAGATTTTTTCATTGTTTAGCTTTTATTGTTGGATTATTAACAACATACATAGCATAAAATTTTCTGTTGGTATGCTGGATTGCCAGCACCTTTACTGTGGTATTGCCAACTTAAGCCTCTTGACTTCAGCTCTAGGGATGGAAAGAACGGCCAAGGAGATATCCATTTTGTAGGTTGGCTCTGGAGCAGGCAGACAAAAGCAGGCACTGAGCATATGTTCTGTTGATACTGATGAAATGAGGGTGGATGGAGCCTTCATGTAGTTGATTCATCCCAAGTGCTACCCCCTCGATATGTATTTGGGTACCCTCATACTGGAACATTCCAAATAAAAGGCTCAACAAAGATGATTATTTATTCTTTGATTTTGAAAACCATCTGGATTTTTCTTCAATGTTCTCCTACAGGAAGAACATAATCAAACACAAACAAAACAGTGGGTAGATTCTAGTTTTGCCAGGGTGGCAGGTAGGATTTTTATGTCTTTTATAGGGACTGGAAATGTAAGCAGAGCAGTGTTTGCATGACAACAGGCTCTTGGTAAAGGACAGGAGCAGAGTGTGGTGGTGACCTGTTTCTAGGGCAGTGAAGTGTTTAATCTAGTCATAAAGATATCTTGCTAAATTTGATCTTTTGTAACTTTGAGAAATATGTTATAGTAAATACTTTGCCAAGCACAGCATAGTTAGAATTGGTTTCATTAAGTAAGTTCAGAAATTGGGAGAGATTGAAATACAAATATCACCATCTGAAAGCACTGGTATAATCTTTTAAGGTTTTCTTTGCACGTCAGTGTTCCTCCCAGATATTTGGGTTATAATGACAGTTATTATCTCAGGAATGTCTTAATTTTAGGTGCTAGAAAATTGATTCAGTAAATAGGATTTAATCTGCTTTTATTAGGGTTTGTTAAGAATACAGTAATGTCCTCTAGGCTGAACTACGTGGCTGAGAAGCCATTTGTGTCCGTAATGCTTACTTGAGTGTGTATCTGTTAGGCAGAGTTAATAATGATACCTCTTAGATGGTGTTGCATACAGCCAATGACAGTTCATATGATCCTGCCTGGTTTATTTCCCTTTTGGTGAGAGAAAAAAAAAAGCCTACTTGAATTTTCATCTTCCTCTACTTAAAAAAACAAACAAACAAAGAGTAAGTGATTTTTAAAATTAATTCCACAGAGGAACATAAACTACTTTTTCTGTTTGTTTGTTTCTGGTGAAAAAAATAAGAAGGAAGACCAAGTCACAGACCATTGGGAATCTTTTTTTTATTTTGGAAGCTGAAAACCTTGGAAGGGCAGAATTAAGATGAATTATGAGACGAATTTGCAAGTCTTGGAAACAGAACTGGAATGCATTGTTTCCTCGGCATTGTTTGCTTCTGGCCAACTGGATTGGATGTTATTTTTCTCCTAGCTCACAAGTGCTGTGTGTCTGGACGGTGATTAGTTCAAATTGGGCTGATTTTTCAGTTCTATAAAACTCTTCATCTGCATTGTGGATGGAGAACATTAAGCTACTTCCTGCGGTGCACAGCTGGAAGCCATTCTCTTCAACATTTTGTTTTGTTCCAATTTTGTTTTATACTAGTGTATTCCTACACACCCACATAGCTAGGATTTCAACAGACAAGTGTCTCTTTTACTTCCTTGACACATCTTAGAACATTTGCAATTGGCGTGTTCTCTTTTGTCTTTTAAATAGCGAATCACTTGCAAACAGCTCTGTTTATACGCATGAATATATTTTAAACTGCTCTACAGACCTAGAAACTGAAATGGAAAATTAGAAACATCCAAACAGCTCCACTCCACAAACTTTTTTTTTTTCTGAGAGGTGATAGGTGCTTGGCAAGAACTCAGAGGAGAAATACCATGTGCCCTGACTGTGATGACAAGAAAAGAGGAAATGACAAGGGGGAAGGCAGATATCTGCCATGTATTATAAATAATACATGACTGAACTCCATCATTAAAATGAGTATACTGTAAGCAGTTGTTTCAGTGACTCAAGGTTTTTTTTTTCTCAGCCAGCCAAATACCAAATACCATTGAATATCAGTTATAAGTATTAATGTGGATATCTCAAGCTGGATAATGAAAACTAACAAGAAGAATTCCTTGAGAAATTAAGTACATATATGTATATACACATACAAATACACATATGTATGTTTTCATGTTTATGTCCATATAAATACCTTTGACTGGTAACTGAGAAATATAATATTGTGCTAGGCACAAGTAAAAACTGTAGCTACTCCACAATATTTAGTTAGTTTAGTATTTAAGCTGATAACAAAGGAAAGGTGTGTCAGGAAGTATTAATGCCATATAACATTAAATTTACTTTGCTATGTGCACTAAATATATTGGATCTTTTAAAATGATATTTTAAAATAATAATTTATTAAAATTTATACAAAGGGGGTTGGGAGGATAGCTCAGCCAGTAATGGCTAGGCTCACAACCAAAAATATAAAATTTAAGCAAAGGTAATACAAGTAGAAAGTTCAATACCTAAGAGGTAATGAAAAGAAATATATTTTTTCACTTTACAATCCAATTGTTAAGTGACTTTGGGGCTATGCATGATCATGATCATTGTGTTATTATTGCATCTTTTTAAAAATAGTTGTGACTAGTGGCTATGCAGAGAGTCCGGTTGAAGTCCAATTACAAAGGCTCAGATTACCAAGAAATATGGCGACGGCTGCTGTAGGTAATAGGCAATGCACAGAGATTTTTTTCCCCCTATAAATATATAAGTGAAGCAACCATGCAGATGAAGTTGTTCATTTGGCATTTGTAATAGAATAGAAGAAACTAGAATAGAAATGGAGCAGGGATGGAAGACAACAAGACATGATAAAAGTTTCCTGTATTTTTCAACCTGTGTGACTTTTTCCTTCATTTTTTTATATATGGCCAAAATAGCAAAACAATTCCATATTTTTATCATCCCAACGCACCAATAAGTTTATTGGCTTTGTGGAGAAGAGTCCTCCCCAGAAGGATTATATACTACACATCTTTATTCTCATCCAATACATATCAATATCAGTGGTATTTTTTGTTAGCTGGTATTATTTATATACTCAATCATGTTATAGACTAGACAACCATTACACAGGATTAAAACATTATGAAGTTTATAGTAAAATGTATTATACCACACCATGAAGGAAAGAAATTCAGTGTACTAAAATCAGGAAAAATATTCATAGACTATGGAATATTTGAACTAGGGCATGAGAGTTCAGTAGATGAGTAGATTAAGTAGAAAGGACAAAATTCTTTCACACAAAGAGAGTTTTAAAATACTTGCTGTATTTGTAAACAGGATGATGTCAGCCAACTTGAGTATAGGAAGGCATGCAGTCTGGTATTAATATGTAGCTGACCATGGAGTCTGACTGCTATGCTGTATGTAACTGGCAATTCACAAATGCCTTATAACAGGATTTTTTTTTTTTTTTTTTTTTTTTTTTTTTTTTTTTTTTTTACAAAGATCACTTCAATGACACTGCTGAAAATCAAGGGGAGGAAAGTCTAGTTAGGCAACTTTAACTACTACATATGGTGTATAGTAGATTTAATTGAGAGACAAAATTAATGAATTGGAAGTAGATATTTTACAGTAATGAAGTTAGATGAAAACATTTACAAAATACTTTTTAACATTCCTAATTCCAGCAGATTGCAATTCACACTGGCTAATAATTACTTACTTGAAGAGAATGGTAGAAATTTGGGGCATAAAAATGACTGAATCAGTCAGCACTTTTGGTGATCTTCATGAAGTCACACCCTATTGGAGAAGAGTATATTGAAGAGGAGGGTTATGGAAATCTTGGAAAAGGAGTTGCTGAGAGATATGGGATGAATTGCAAGTCCCTTTATGAGCAAGAAGGATTCAGTGGACTACTGTGGACCTACTCAGCGATCAGAAGAAATACAGTTGTCAGAGGAAGGCAAGGATTCAGATTACAGTAAGGAGTGCTTTCTCAGAAGGAAGCTGTTTGGAAATGAGCAATAGGACCTGTGAAGTCAGCAGAAAAGTGGGATATCCAAACTGGGATAAAACATAGTACCACATCAATCAAAGGAACACACACACACATACACACACACACTCACACAGGACCACACATACACTTACACCATTCACAGTCTGACACCTCTCACAGTACCTCATACACTCAGTACCACCACCACCACACCCCCACACAGAGCTCAGCCACTGCGCTGAATGTTATTCTACACCGACTCATGCCATTCTTCACAAGGCAAGCCTTGTGTATTTTATATGATCCAAAGTCAAAATGCTTTAATTATATGAAAAGAAAACTGGAACTGGAAAGCAGAGTTCCTGCTGGTTGTGGGATTTTGGGTATCGGGAGAAATTGTTTGCTATCAGTTATCTCTCTGTTGAGCTAACCTAGTTCTGAGGAACTTGAAAGGACAGTTTCCTTTGTAGCATCCAATCATCCATTCATATGTTTATGAAATGTTAACTTAAAGTTTTATTTGTGCTGACCTTGAAAGTTGATTGAAACCAAAGCATAAGATGAATCTTACATATAGGTCATACCTACAGACTTAAAAAATGCCTTATGTGGCTGGGCAATGGCGGCACATGCCTTTAATCCCAGCACTCGAGAGGTGGAGGCAGGCAGATCTCTGTGAGTTCCAGACCAGCCTGTTCTACAACAACTAATTCCAGGACAGCCTCCAAAGCCACAGAGAAACCCTTTCTTGAAAAACAAAAACAAACTAACAAACAAGAAACAAAACAAAAAAAACAGCCTTATGTGAATGTATGAGTGTATGTTGTGTGTTTCTTTTGGGTATACGCTTAAGAGTGGAATTGTTGGATCTTGTGGTAGACTGATTCCCATTTTCCTGAGGAATCACCATACTGATTTCCAAAGTGGCTGTACAAGTTGGCACTCCTACGAGTAGTGGAGGAGTGTTCCCCTTTCTCCACATCCTCTCCAGCATAGACTGTCATTGGTGTTTTTGATTTTATTCATTCTGACAGGAGTAAGATGGTGTCTTAGAGTTGTTTTGATTTGCGGTGGATCAGTACTTATCCCTAACATAGGAATGCATGTTGGGAGCCCATCCCACATAGAGGGATACTCCCTGAGCCTAGACACACAGGATGGGCCTAGGCCCTATCCCAAAGGATATGAGAGACTCAGAAGACCCCTTATGGAAGGCTTCACCCTCCCTGGGGAACAGAAAGGGTATGGGATAGGTAGGGTGTTAGTTGGGGGGTGTCAGGGGAGTAGGGGAAGGAGAGGGAACTGGAATTGACATGTAAAACAATCTTGTTTCTAATTCAAATAAAAATATTTAAAAAAAATCTTACATGGTAAATAAAATATTATTCACAATTGGGATTCTGAAATTAACATTTTGCTCTCTTTGCATTTTTCATATCTATTTACATGAATGCATCTACTTGACATCCACCTCATTTTTCGATATGAGTTTTATTCCAGTTTGGAGTTTGAAGTAGCCTTTCATAACTGAAAACTGTGGTATCACATTCATCATTAACAGGAGCTAAGTGTTGTCATACTTTCTATTTTGGATTAAAATTACCTGCAATGAAACGCATAAACCATTCCTGAATATGACCTTCACTCACTGCAGGCAGCAGCAAGTTTTAACAGCTGCATATGCTCTAGAATGCAAACCACTGTGAGGAGTGGCAGGTTCAGGATTTCCTTTAAACCTCTTCCCAGTTAACCTGTGCCACTCACAGCAGCAATTACTTCCCATTGATACCCCTATAGACTCAGTTTGACTGTTTATATAAATGACTTTTTAATTTTTTCACTTGTCTCTAAGTTCCTTTTTTTCCTGTTTTACCCAAATTTTCTCTTAATTGACTTAAAATTTTCAGATAGTAGAATTATGTGCTTGTCATTTCAAATTTGATAAAAAGATTCAAAAATTTCTTGCCATTGCAAGCACTGTCCATGAGTTTATATCAGTTACCATAGCTTAAAAATTGCTTTGAAATAGTTGTTTGCTTATTCCAATATTTGTTTGGTCTCAGCAGTGATCAAACAGGTGACTCCCCCTTTTAAAATTTGAGTTAAATTTTATTGTTTTGTCTAGGGATATTTTTTTCATGCACATTGGATTTTGTTAGATATTCATTGTAGAACCTCTGGATTCTGTTATGTTCTTGTGAAGAATGCTCTCCCATCTCCTTTGTTGGTAGCTGTTGACTAACTGTATTCATAGTTCAAACTCAAATCTGTAGCCTTCCAAACCCTGCTGGAGTAGAGTTCTTGGCATCTAACCTTTGGACAAAGTTTGGAAGCAGATTTGGAGTCACGTTTTCTGTGGTCTTCCCTGTTCTAGCATTTCCCTCATCACTTGAGTGCTGTTGTCGCTCCTCAGTTTTGCTCTTTGATTCTTCCAGGGAATGAAATAGTGGATGTTGTGAAAAGTTCCTGTGTCATTTCCTTCTTGAGTGCACACACTCTTCCTCTCACTTTAATATTCACAGTTCCTCTGATTCCACAACAGCTCCCATGTCAACAGACTATCAGTTATTTTGTGAATTCACAGTTTTTATCTATGGAAGCTTTGGTCCAATCAGAACCTACACCCTGTTCTTTGAAAGGAGCTTAAGTAGGCTTAAAAATGCACCCACCATTAGTGCACAGTTCTGATTCATACTAATGCCGATATATATGGACATGCCACATTATGAACAAGCAAACAATTTATGTATGCCCAGAAAAACTAGTCAACTTGCAGTGAGTTTTCTAAATATTTGCCACAAGGGAACATTTTTTATTTGTCCCTTATTTAGATCTAGACTTTTCCCAAATTGTCTATTGTAGTATGCATGCCATAATTTCTCATATACACAATAGATAAAGAATATTCATTTGGTTTACATCATACTTTATCTTTTATAACTGTAAACCCAACTAAATTTATTTAGTTTAGAGTCTACTCAGAAAAACATCAATCATGGTTATATGGATAACAACCACTGGGTTTGATGTCATTAAAATTACAGGATCTTAAATTGAATTAAGAACCTGAAAGTCAATATTCTTAAATTGTTCATCAGCTATTTGTAGTTCATTTACACTCCTAATGTTTACCTAATCTTAGCAGGTGACCCTTATCAAGTATGACAATAGATGTCACCTTGCTGCTTTTGGGAAGGGATGAATGTGGGGTTTAGCATATAATGAAAAAGCATTGTAATCCATAATACAACATGCCAAAGATTCAATAAAAGCTCAAATATCGACCTGTTCTTTGAATTGTTCATTAGCAACTAATTGAGGACCTTCAAAGATCAATACACTTCACTGGTTTTTAAAAACCAAACAGCAAAATAGTAATAATATTTGATAAAGCTACTGCTCCTTGACCTTGAAGCAAGGCAATTATACTGTGAAGAGGTTAATTTTGAGTAAATGATGAATAAGTATAGTAGAAACAAATCAACAGAGAAAAATGAAAGAGGCTAGATATAAATTTCATTAATATATTTAGTGTATTGTATAAAAACCCTATGAAGTGATAGTGGAGTGGTGACTAAGTTATTTATTTTGTGAAGTATATAAACTGGTGAGATTTTCATAGGATCAGGGTCTAACCCTTCACCAAGCACTATGAACTTTTCAGAGCTAGGTTCAAATTACATTATCAGCCTTAACTGAGTGTTGATTAATCTTCTTTGAACTATATTGTTTTTATAAACTGCATTTGCCCAGTAGGATGACTGGGAATTAAACACCATGAGGAACATAAAAAAGTTTCTTGATCAGTGTCACTTATGCATCTATAATCCTTTTAAGGCTCTATCTTCTTCATTCATTTTATCCATATACTCCTCTAGAAAAAAATGACATGGAATTTCATAACCAAATTCACAATAACCCGTATAACTTTTAGACATGTCTACAGCAGGACAAAGATAGCTTTGTACATATAAACTGGTTTCCTGGAAGGCATTAGACAGAGCTGACCTACCTAGCTTCATGTTACTATACAGAAAGAAAGATACAGCTCTCCTCAAAGCAGAAAACCAAACAAATCTTCTTACACTATCTTTTAATACTTTAAATATTTGAAGAAGAGAGAAATAAGGAAAATAAATGACCAGTGAAGACAAACATAAATGTCTGCTTTGATGAACTAACATGTGTATTTTATGTGTGGTACACGCATCTAAATCCATGTCACATACCTATCTAACTATATTCTCTTATGTGCTAGGATGAAGGCAGGTTCAGATACTCTGACAGTTTAAGAGTGACCATATATATTAGTATTTAGTCATCTGTACTGGCCTGTCTTTGGGGTTCTGACTGGTTATACCCTCAGCTGCAGCCTATAAGAGCACCACCTGTGCACATTCACTAAGCTCTCCTTTCAAAGGGCCCTGCACACCTCCCACCCTCTTCTCTCTTTCTTTCTCTCCCTCTCTGTCTCTCTCTGTCTCTCTCTATCTCTCTCTGTTTCTGTCTCTCCCTCTCTGTCTCTCTCTCTGTGTCTCTCTCTTTGTCTCTTTCTGCCTCTGTCTCTGTCTCTCCCTCTCCCTCCCCCCCTCTCTCTCCTTTTGCCTATCTCCTGTTCACAGAGGCCAATCTCCCTGCTCTGCTTTCCCCTTTTTATGATTCCTTTCCCTAATTAAAAAAAAAAAAACCTCTGCTTGAACCCTGTTGCATGGCATCTTTCTCTTGTGTGCTGCTTTTCTTAAATCACAACAATATTGTCAACAGTGTTCAATTAAGATACCATTTCCTCTGGCTCTTGTTCTTTCCTTTCTTGTGTTTTTCTACAAAATAAAATTTCAGTTTCTCCCAAGAGCTCATTAAGGTTCCCTCCCCCATGAAACTCTTCTTAGTATTTCTCAACTTTTTGGATATATGGCTTAGTGCATGCACAAAATACCTTTGATGAAAGAATAATTTTACAGTAGCAGAAAATGGTGCAGAACAACAGAGGAGAAAGACACCTAGATGAACCTCATTTATTCCATCATATATAATTTACTAAACTAGAGAATAAAATATCTGAGATACAGAAGAAGTTCTCTGGAGACTAATTATTTAAAATTTGCAATTTCATAGCTTCACAAAATGGCAGACTATTTCAAATAACATTTATTTGGTATGTAGAGAAGATAAAATGAAAAATATAATGCATGCCTTTTTACTTTTTGGAAAACACAGGATTGTTTTTTTTTGTGAAATAAATATGGTATTGTTGTGGCTGGCTAGTATTTCTCTGAACAGTGATCATGTAAGCTGATCACATCACAGGAACAGAATGATTCACTGTGTGAGGGCCAGAGGATGTTGAGGCGAGTGGTGCCAATAGAAAGGTTGCTTGAGTTAGTGAATGGGATTAAGAAAAAGAAGGAAATATGAAAGTGCTAGAAAATAAGGAGAAGTTGTAAATTTCAAATGGCTGCTAGCTGAAAACCAGCTTAAACAAGAATGGTAAGGAGGAAGGGTCATGGAAGGAGGGAGCCGGGGCATTTAGAGACTAGAGAAACAGAAGGAATTAAGGATATTGCTTACTTAGAACAATTTAGAGTGATGTATGTATGACAGCTTTTAATTTATTTCCTCATTCTAAAGTTTTGAGACCAACTGCAATATTTAAAATATGTTTATGTTTTTATTGTTCTTTCTGATCAAAAAGAAAATTTAATAATCAAATACATGTGAGTGAAATGAAATATTTTAAATTCTGTTTCTGGTTTTCCTTTTCAAAAAATTCTTTCAGTGAAATCCTAAGGTCAACTAAGGCTACGAATGAAGGCAAAACATATGTTTCACATCACATTGTGGCGGTGTTGAGAGTCTAGACTCTGGGGTCAGATGCTTTGGTTGTGAAGCACAACCCTGCTGCTTTCCATCTGTCTCCCAGACACGTTGCATAGCAGCTTGATAAAGTAGCATGGAGATCTCATGGGTGTTTTGTGGCACAGATTAGTCCATGAAGATGAAAAGTGCTAGAGTGATGGCAGGCATGTCCAGAATAGGGTCTGGCATATTGCAGATACGCGTTAACAGAGATGGTTCTATCAATATGGGCAGTTGGTACAGACTGATATTTATGAGTCAACATGTATGTCATCGCTCCATCTTGTAAATAGGCCTGAGTTCCAACTCTGTCTTCACCATGTGTCAATGCTTAAAGTTAAAGCAGAAGCATCTATGAACTAATGAGTCCAAGGGGCTCAGCCAAACACCATGCATAGAATACAGTTAAGAAGAACTTTGTGTCTGAAATTTTGAAATGATAGAGACTTACCTGGCATAGGTACAGACCTGAGACAGCCTGAGTGGCTAGAATACTCCAGGTACAAATCAAGTCTACTTATTTGTCATCTCAAATATATATTCTCTGTGATGCAGTTTCAGCTAAAGAAGGGCTTTTGATAATTAAATCTATGGTGCTGTTATTGAAAGGTGTTCATAGAATACAAACTGTAGATATGTATGTAGCAAAATTGACATCACCTAAGAGGAAGAAAAGCCTCTACTGGGTTCCCAGCTGGAACAGGAAGCCTCTCTGGCTTTACACTGAGATGGACCTGCATAACTCAAATCCTTCCATTAGATTCAAGCAGGATTTCTGGCCTATGATCATTAACTACTTTGGCTATGATAAAGTTTTGGTAGCAAAGAAACATGAAACAAATACGTTTCTAAGATCTTTTAGCACCGTCTTTTTTCTCCAGTCTGAATATGCATATGTTGTAGCAGTAGTTTAAACTAAGTGATAATTGGGGCATAAAAGGACCACAAAAATCATAAGTACATAATTGTATAGAAACTATATATGATTATAGCTTAATACTGGGTATTAAATAGCTAAGATGCAATATAGTAGATTCAGATTGAATAATACCATCATATCAAATACGTAAAGGTTTTTTTTTTTGGTTTTTCTTTTTTTTCTTTTTGGTTTTTTGAGACAAGGTTTCTTTGTTTAGCTTTGGAGCCTATCCTGGCACTCACTCTGGAGACCAGGCTGGCCTCGAACTCACAGAGATCCACCTGTCTCTGCCTCCCGAGCGCTGGGATTAAAGGCGTGCGCCACCAACGCCCAGTCATAAAGGTTATTTTTAAACATCTGCTTGAGACATGACTTTAAATCAAAATTTAGAGTCTAAATGTTAACAGAATATATTAAGACCCAAAATGTAAAAGAAATGGCATTTTAATAACATACTTTTGATGCAGTGCAGTGACATGTCAGGTGTTTAGACACTATTTCATTTTGGAGTGATTGAATTCCCTGAAAAAATATCTTAACTTAATCGTATTTTGAAGATTGTATGACCTACCTTCACTTGTCACTCTTTTTCAGGTTTATTTCCTGCTGTCCTGAATCTTGCTTCCAATGCGCTCATCACAACCAATGCGACATGTGGGGAAAAGGGACCTGAAATGTACTGCAAGCTGGTGGAGCATGTCCCAGGGCAGCCTGTGAGGAACCCTCAGTGCCGAATCTGCAATCAAAACAGCAGCCATCCAAACCGTATGTATTGTATATGTGTCTGTGTGGCACTGAATGGGATGGATGATAAAAAACACATCGAAGCCTAGTTGTACTAAATTCAAAGGACTTGTGAGCTAAGAATTCCAGAATTTTCTTTTCATTGAGCTTTTTGTGGTCCCTCTTAGTCATTCTGTAAAAATTTTTAGCGTCAGAGTCCCATACATACAACAAGTTCACTAACAGAGGGGAATTCACTAGTTGAAGTTCTGTGTCAGTTACTAGGATCACTGGCTCCAGAATGCTTTCGGGGGATGTGTTGACTCTCGTGGAATATGGCTGTTCATTGTTTAGTTATTTTCTAGGTATGATTCTTGAGATCCAAGGAGAATAAAGTATGGTCCTTCCTTCAACTAGTGAGCCAAAGAATAGTGAACATAGGCTCTGAAGCGATAAAAGAGGTCATAAATTCAGTCTCAGTATAAAGGAAGGCTTGCCTAATAAAACCATGATGAAGCCAGTAGCCTAGGTCAGATATGAACTAAAGAGGTTAATAAGTGAAGAGGGGATGAGAAGATGAAGGTGAGAAAGGAAAAAATCAGAGTAAGACAGAAAAGCTTCCTTGTAAAAAGATGTACAAGATGACAAGAATTGAATTTTTCAGAGGGTGGAGTCTAGACACATGTGGAGTATAGAAGTCAGAAACAGGTTACAAAGGGTCCTACAAACCAATGGAGGAATGGCTATTAAAAGATGGGTGCCAAGCTCTCTTGCTGGCCTCTGTGAACCTTATTTATTCCATAGAATAGGAGCATATATTATGATCAAAACTGTAGCGTGAAGTAAAATTTCATTCTTTGATCTAGGGAAATTATGAGGAAATCAGGAAAAGAGAGAAGTAATTCAGGCACTAAGAACTTGCCAGGAAGAACTAAGTACAGGGAGAAAGCCATGCATGGATGCAGGCAGTTTGAGTTAGGAAGAACAAGTGGGTTATCAAAGTAAGTCATACACACATTTAGAGGATATGACATAACATGGCATAGTGAAGGGACTACGTATAATTTGCTCTAACTTGTAAAGGGTTTTTGTGATAAAGCGAAAACTCCTCAAAATAATTTTAAACATGAAGACTGATTTAGAGATTTAGAAAATGACACGTCTCCATCTCTATTGATTGCCTATAAAAGAAATTAATAGAGTAAATAATGGGAATTGAAATTCTTCTGTTTTTTCATACATTGTTTTTCAGTTTTAGATTGGCAGTAAAATAAATGAAAAAGTTCCAAGATTTCCAAAATATCCCTTCCCTAGAACATGTGTGGCCTCCTCAACAGCGTTTCAATCTTCATTATCCACACTCCCTAGAGTGCTAAGTTGCACTGCTGAACTTACATGGACACATTAGCATCCAACCATCACTGTTTACATTGAGTCTCACACTTAGTAATATGCAGTTTGTACAAATATATAATGTTCTTTTACCATATCTTAGTACTAAGGAGAACAGATTAATTGAGTTGTTCTTAATGGAATGGAAAGGAAGAAAACTTGATTTTGTATCTTGTGGATTCTTTTTCATCACAGCATAAAATGAAAACATAACACAGATAGGGAGAGAGAGAGAGAGAGAGAGAGAGAGAGAGAGAGAGAGAGAGAGAGAGAGAGAGAGAGAGAGAAAGAGGAGAGAGGGGGGGACAGAGACAGAAAGAGAGACAGAGCAAGAGACTGGGACCAAGAGACAGAAAGAGAAAGAATAGTAGCTGAACAGCATGTAGGTATTTTAAAAAATTGTATATAATATGTCCATACATATTACTATATGGACACTTCTGTGATACCATTATTGTATGCCCAGAGTATTTGAAAAACTAAGATATTTCATAGAGGGCATCCATGAAAGGACGTTCTATTCTTTTAGTGACTCTGGTGTATGCATGGGAGTAGGCAGTGATAGCACACATCTTGGGTTTTTCTATCTCTGCTATGGTATGTTAAGAGATGAGGACCAGTGCCAGAGCCCTGGAGGAACTTTACAGGGTAAGGAAATTACTATGGATAATCGAGGCAGGTGAGGAAAAGAAAAAGATCTCAAGCTAGGTAACCAGGCAAATATGACGCCAAGTGAAGAGTAAAGATGAGTGGTGCAGATACTAAGTGGGGTGAAAAGAGAAGTTGCACGTGTCTGGATAGATCCTCAAGGAGAAGTCAGAGAAGCAGAGGAGACATGCAGGGCAACCAGGAAATAGAGGCAAAAGCCACAAAAGAAATGAACTGGTGGATAATAACTTGTACATTCACTGGGAATAAAGATGCGCTCTGATGGACAGGAATTGCCATCTAGTCAGGGACTGGTTTCTCACTTGTCATTAAGACATTAAAGCCTGGAAACCTGCACATGGTAGTAGGTGAACAGTGGGCATGGAGTGTAGAAATGTGTGGCTGTGTGCTTAGACGAGAATAGGAAGGGGAGAATTGCAAAGATAAATGTCTTGCTAATATAAAATGCATTAAACATAAAATTTAAATTGTCATATGTTGCAGTCTAAGTATATTAAATGAACAAATATATTTAAATATGTAAATGTTTTCGAGACAACAGAGAAGGATGGGAGTGAGTAATATTATAGAAGCAGCGATAATGATGCAACGTTTGGGATGGAAAGGAATGAAGTGGAGACTATTGGTTGCCCAGGTGGATGACTCATCCTGGTCCTGCAGAATCACTGACCCATCCTGTCACCTCACTGCTTTAGGGCTCTGTGTTTGGGGACTCTTGTGTCTTAGCGGAAGATACTTATATTTTGATGTAGACACATCAAGTTTTTCATACCAAAGCCAGAATGCAGTGAGGCACATGAGAAGAGAGCTTCAGGTTTTCTTCTCTGTTCGCTTGTAGTCTCCTAAACTTGTCACAGCCTGAATTTACTTTGTGTTACTTTTAAGTGTGAGCGGCTTCATTACATTTCAAAATCAATTTTGATACTGGAAACTCAGAAAGAATAAACTATGACAGGAATAAAAATTTGGCAATAAATTATGTGAATTTGCTTGAGTAAAAATTGTAGTAACAGATGATGAATTTCCACAAATTCAGCAACCTTCCAGAATAATCTACAAGGTCTGCATTTAATCACCAAGTGAAGAAAATACAAACTTTCTGTCTGTTAGTAGTTTGTGTTTCTTAATTAAAACACAAACAATTTGAGAAAATTGTCTTATGGTTCCCCAGCCAGTTTTCAGATGTAGTTGGCTTTCTTTGACTTGTATGGTTTATTCTTTTTCAGAATATAATGTTTCTATCTTTGCTTAATAAGGGAACTCTGCCAACAATTAATCAGTATTTGCAAATTAATTATGATTACTGAAGTGAGAATTAAGGTGGTTGATACAGATTTCCATCTTTTTCCTGGCTGATTTTCATATTAATTTGACTTGAGGTAGCAGATATCAAGTTTCCCATTTAAACAGCTTCTCTTGGCAATTACCAAAAACCTATGAATTCTGTTTGGAAATGTGTCTGCATGTATGCTTTGCTTCCACACATGTGAACAACGACACCAAAAAGAATTAGATAGATGATATGAGAATGTTTTATACATTTATTTTTCTGGAAGGGCAATGCCAGTAATCCTTCACGTGTTGCCTTGATTCCTAATGTGCTGATTTCTGCATCCATGCTCACTATCAGAGACATTTGTTGATGTTTAGTTATGCTTCTGCTGTTTGCTGTTTTTATACAGTGACATTGTACCTGGCCTCAACAGAATTCAATTGGCACAGATTGTTAAATATGTTCATCAATTTTCCTTTTATTATTGAGACAGGATGCCCCATCACAATGAGCTATTGATGTGATAAGACTTGGTACAAAGTAAAGTCCATGGTGCACCCTAGTTGCATTGAAATTCCAGTGGCAATGTTATGTTACCATTCTGTCCCATATTATCATATCTAAATTAAAATATGAATATCAGACTTTAAGTTGATGTCTCTAGTTGAAGATTACATAGAAGACTAAATAAATAAAATTAACATCAAAATTTTCACTAACTGGAAATGGCAAATTTAATAAGCATACTTTGACGTATGTGTGCATTCATGTGTTCATGTGTATGAGTACACAGATTTGGGATGTGTGTGTGTATCCTGTTGCATATGAGAAGAACATAGGATAACCATGGGTGTTGGTCCTTGGGCACTGTCAACATCTGATTTTGAGGCCGAGCCTATCATTTGCCTGGAGCTTGTTGCCAAATAAGCTATGTTGGCTGGTCAGTGAGCTCCAAGGATTCTTCTAGAAAAAGATCCAACACAATCCAAAAATGAATGTACCAGGGCTCTGAGATGTTGGGATAATGTTTTCACAGTCTTAAATCACACACTTCCAACACTGCTGCCTGGGGATTATCATGCTCAAAAAAATGAGCACTTTACTAAGTTATAATATTTCTTTTAAAGATGATTTTTATATTACTATTAGACCCTTACACATAAAGACCATAGTTTTGTTAATTATTTTTACCTTCAATTTTTGTTACATGTAATTTGTCTGTAAGATTCATAACAATGCAAATTTTGAACAGGCTTAAAATTTATTTCAGCACTACACAAATATGTTCATCACAGTAGTAGCATGCATGGGCAACCCTCTGAAGAATGGGATCCCTCAAACGTTTTCACTGATCAGTGATAATAAGGGCAATGAATGCAATGTTCCATAGTCTTCATAAAAGTAAGAAGGGTAAATTTGACTGAATTTTCCTTAATTTGATATTATTGCTTTTTAAAGATGATTGTAGCTTTCTAAATGTCCATTAATTTATGAACAAATTTTGAATTCATGGTACATTGGATGGTGGTAAATTAGACTCCAAATTACTATTACTCATAAAATTCTGAGGGTAGAATTCCTATATTAACTTTCCAAATATCTTACACACATATTGCTTTTTTTCTGATTTTACTTTTCTCCTGGAAGTTGAGGATCTGAAAAATGCTATTGTGAGTGGAATTTTGTCATCCCTTTTTTAGAGATAAAATGGAATTTAAGTGATTTGTCAATGCCCAGTTAATTACTAAATGGTAGAGTCAAGAAAAATGGCATCAAACATGCCTATGTATACCAAGTCTTGGGGTCTTTCATTCCATATCATTAGATAGAATACATATCCCAGGTCCTGGATTAGGCTGGCAAATTAAGAGGGTAGGATTAACCATCATAATGACAAAATTTGTTCACTTATCAGGGGTATTATTTCTTCTTAAAATAAGGATTGTGTCATGGCTCTCTAGAACAGCACTGGTCAAATTAAAGGGGCATTTCTTATGTTGGCTTGCACAATATCATCTGGATAGGTCAATAATACCTATCTTCACATGGAAGATGCTAAGAACCAAGTAGCTCAGCTCTAAAACTGTTCTTCAACAGTCCCAACCCAGTGTTGAGGTCCTGGAGGGTTTATGCAGAGCCACTGATCTTCAGTGCACGTTGGAAGCCTGGGAAAAAGCAGAGACATGAAGGCAAAAATTCAGAAAGGTTTTTTCTTGGACCTCTTTTTGTCTGGGTTGCCACCGGAAGGTGCATCCATGTTTTTGAACAGGTGTGTTAGCAACTTGAGTCTTAGTTGATTCCAGATTCAGTTAGGATGAGATCCAAATCAACCACCACACTATGCCTCTGGATATTTTCTGAGATAATTAGCTTTGTTCAAGTCCCCAAGACTGGTACAAGAGAGCATACTTTATCAGAATGAAAGCAGGATAACTGGGTAGCAGAGAGTCTCACCAACATTTTGTGAACATTTCAGAGGGCAGATGTGGTGGCTTCACGTGAGGTCTGAGGGACTTAGACACCTTTACCACAGCCCTGAGAACAGAAACAGGAACATCAACGGCCTCCTCTCTTGTCATCTTCAGCCAGATGTGCTCTGTGCATATTTAGAGAAAAGATCTAGAACTTGTGAAATATGAGAAAAATTTCCAACACAGCCAAAAATGTAATAGGGCTGTGAGATGTGGGGATATTTCTGTTCTGTGGGATCTATGAGCTGGAGTCACAGAATCTCAGAGCTTCTGGCTTGGAGGAAAGAAGAGAGCTGTAGTCAAAGACAGCTATGGTTGGAGGAGTGGCTCATAAATACTTTATTTTCTCCAGTTTCCCCTCAAATCTGTCTGGATTGGGTTTGTGAGGGAAAGTCTGTGTTTGGTTGGTACATTGGAATTCCATGTGACAGTCTCCTGGTTTGCCAATGTTGACTAGATTCCTCCTCTGGAATGAGTTATACATGGCCAAGTAAATGTTGGATAGGGGATTTGGAGAATCTCTCAATATAGCTCTAAATCATGGTAGGAAGGTGACAAATTAAAGACTTGTTCCAAAACCATCTCATAGACAGAAAAAGGCATTATTTAATCTTAAATCAACATGTATACTAGATTGTCCATATCTCAGCAAAAAAGAAGGTGTGTGAACAAACAATATTGAAGCATCTTCCCAACAGGAGCCTTTTTCAAACCATCAGCACACTAGTTAGATGTCTGTACTATTTCTTTCTTTGCACATTGCCCTGGAAGTATCCTTAAGGCTTTCCATTTTAGCTGGTGGTCAGTATTTGGTACCTTCTTCTCTACGTAGATGTGTCACCATTTCCTGCCACGTTATGTAAAGCTATGAAGCCAAAGAGATGTGCTGGAGACAGAAATTGCTTTTTAAATATTTGTTGTCTGCTGCTTGTTCTACCTCTTCAACTTTGTTTCATCCTTTCTTTGAGGAGACTGCTATAAACTCATTATCTGACTTTTTCTCTTCCTTCTCTCTACCAACACCATAGAGAGACATCCGATCACGAACGCTATTGATGGCAAGAACACATGGTGGCAGAGTCCCAGTATCAAGAATGGAGTAGAATACCATTATGTGACAATTACTCTGGATTTACAACAGGTAGGATACCTCTTGTTATTTTCCACTTTTGAAATTGTACCTTGCATCTGCTATTTGTTTAGTCAGCAATTTTTAGATGAAGGGATACGCTTTCTTATCACTATTATTTTCTGGATATTGTGACAAAGGGTCCTGCCAATTTCACATAGCCATTTATTGATGCTTGCCACTTACTTCTAAAGCAAAACTCAAATTGATCCATGTAGGTTGCTTAGAAATGAATTAGAAGCTGAGTGTTGCAAATAGTTGGGAGTAATGATAATAATATGGTTCAACAAAATTTTATGTGAAAAAATACAACAGTGCAGTTTAAAACTTACAAACAAAACTATGCTGTCACTGGTGGTAGTGTGTGTACTTATAAGGCTCTTGGATAGCAAGGCTTTTGAGTAAATTATTTCTCATTACTGAGAGTTGTGCCAGCTGTAACAGCTGATTCTCAAATTAAACTTGGACGACTAAATGAGATACTCAGCCTTGTAATTGTATAAAATTTATGTTGGATGTTAGAGTTTGTGTTGCATAAGTCTGCATGCCTCATGTTATTAACTTTCTTATTTTTCTTCATGATACTCAAGTCAGGCTGAGTTTAATAACCAATATTCATCCTCATCCCCAAATTATTTAGTCTCATATATGGATTTACGATGGAATTTGAAAAGACATCCCCATAATTTTCCCCAATACATAATGAGTGCCATTGACCAGAGGTTAAGACAAAAATGGACTTAGATTGATTATTATTTAGCCTGTTTTCTTTCATTTTCTTGCGTCATCAGAGAAAAATCCTCCAGCATCACCTCCTGTACAGTGTGCAGATAGACTAGTAAGAATACAAGGATATGGTGAAAATGCTTATCGACACAGACTGCACAATGAGGTCACGGTTGTCATAGAATGCTATGGTGTGAGGAAGTAATCACTAGCAGGATAGATTGACACCAGACCAAAGAATTAAGCATCCCTTCTCTAGGATCTTGGCCCTTCATGGTGAGGGCTGCACATACTCCTAAACTATGCTCAGGGAGTGAGCAAACTAGCAAATCTCACGGTAGATGCTCCTTAATCCCTCTAGGGACTCCTTGGCACCTGAGCAACTGGGTAAGAGCAGGGTCCCTACGCTGCCACAATCAACTAACATAGGCTTATTTCTACCCAATAGAAGAGTAATGGGTAACCTTGAGTTAGTTCTTAGTTCATAAGAAGTGTCAGCATTGTCTGACCATATAATGCAAATGTCATCCTAACATTCTTTACGTTACTTTATCAGTGGATGAATTTTCGGGGGATTTTACCCTCAAACTGGACTTTTTTTTTTCTGGATATAGACAGCTTGATCTTCTATTGATCGAATCAGTCATGTGATCATTAAAAATCAGTCTTTCCAATCAAGAGTGAGACTGCAGTCCATTGACTCAGGTAATTGCTGATGATAGGAAATCAATAGACAGTGAAGTTTGTTGTTTTCATTTCTTCTCCACTAAAAAGTTACTTATTAATATCCTGTGCACACATTACTTAAACTTTTCCTTGAGCTGGACAACAATATCATTTATTTGTTATCAAATAGAGCAATAGTTTTTCTTCTAACTTATAGCCATATTATACAATCATAGATTTTAACTTAATCCTCTATAGTCAACTAACCCATCACTAATTTATCGAGTCAGAGTTTACCTAAAAGCTGTGTTTTTTTTTTTTTCACTGAAGGTAGGTATGTATTCTTAACTGTGTTTCATGTACTGCTTTCCCCATGGCCACATGCTATCTTCAGAAATGGGTAGTGTTTTCTGTGTTTATGCCTCTTCTCATGTAATATAATAACCTTAAGTTGAGTTGATATCCTAAAGTGTCTTTTATAATTATGTGTTCATAACAAGTGAACAAGTCATATTGATAATAAAGGTTTAAGTTGACTAACTCCAAATTCTGAATTCGTCAAGTAGAATTGGTTCAGAGGCTATAGGCTCAAATGGTCTGATTAATGTGGTACACGACCATTTTCATATTTACATTAACTTTCTCCTGCTTCCTAAAAGTTAGCCTATTATATGCATTTAAGAGAAGGCAGACTCATATAATCAGATTGATGAGGAAAGCTCTCATTTCTAATTGACCCAAGATTTTAGTTTAGTCAGTTAATTAATGATGTAAAAATTAAGCATGTTTCATACCTAGGCTTTATAATAGAACTCATTATACCAGAAGGGATTCCACACTTTCATGTGGCCTCAGCCTGTGGATTAACAAAATTTAGAAGGTGTTCTGGTACTTATTCAGCTACAGGACAGAGATGTAGGAGAGCATCCTTTAACGCAGTGATAACCAAGGAAAGTGGACATTCTTTACTATCTCACTCACTTCTCACCAGAGCCCCTCAAGGCAGCTGGTGTTATTACTCTGTTTTATAGTTTTTAGAGGGCATAAACTCTGAGACATTTATTTTCCCAAATTATTAATCTCATATAGCCTTAGACAAACAGCATTATCGAGTGACTTTGGCTTTGTGTGGAGAACTTCAGTCATTGGTCACAAGGTTAAAAGCTCCCATTTAATAGTTGAAGATCACAGAGACTTAGACAAGTGAATTGGCCTTCTTTACAAAGCTTCTACCAGGCAGTGCTGTAGTTCATACCCAAAGAGTTCAAATGCAAAATTAAAAGTATGCCAGAATGGCATATCAGGACTCCAAAGACCCAGGCTCATGAGTTTTAAATATTTTTCTATACACTGTTCAGCTTCAAGAAGTGAACACCCACTGTCCTGGCTTCTATTGGGAGAATATTACTCATGTCTATGCTATCAAAGACAGCCAGTTAGATCTCTCATTATGTAGCACATATCATAATGTTTCTAGCATGACATAAGTTCTGTCTTTTTACACACACCCCAAAGGGATACCTAGTTATCAGCCTCATACTAGCTACTGTCTAGTTAGAGTCCAAGCAATAGTATTATAAGAAACAGGCAAATATCACAGACTTTCCCTGACTCAGTGAGAGACTTATTTCTTTTAATTCTGAGGTATGCATACAAATCTTGGCAAGTACTAGTGATTTTGTTTACATATTCTTGACTCTTCTGAAAATGCTTTTAATTAATTACTATTTTAAATATAAGGAACAGTCATTGAAGTGGCTTGATCAAATCATTGCCAATTACACTTAGAAGATTCTTTAAATTTTAGCATTTAAAAAGATAAGCACTAGAAAAAAATAAGACAATTTATTTAGAAAAAAGTTGCTCCTTATTTTTAAACAGATTGTTTTCAGACATTTATTACTAAGGGATGTTAACATTTCCCAGTTCTATTTACTCACAGCAGATCTTGAGAAAATGATTTAATCACACTGTGCTTTGCCACTGAGATTAGCAAAATAAATATTACATTGTGGCAAGAATATGGAATAATGATTATAGAAGTATAACAACTAAATTCCATCTGGCAAGCATAGCTATTATTAGGATGTGGAATCAGCATAAACTCAAGTAGAAACTGAGCTGTTCCATTGAAGTACACAAAAAAGCCAACATCAAGATGATGAACAAAATTGTATGGCAAGTTAGAAGATGACAATGAACACTCGAAAATTCACAGGATGTCTAAAATTTTCTTTTATTCCAAGATGCCATGTGACTATGTCATGATTTCTGATCTCATTTTGTTATTTGTAATCTAGTTGCTTATTTTATTGCTGTCCTTGTATTTGTTAGGGAGAAAGCTGATTGGTAGATAGAGTGCCACACAGAGGAACAGCTTTGTAGTACAATTTTTGCTTTTAAAACTAGGAAGATCCCCCATGGAAGGCCTCATCCTTCCTGGTGAGCAGAAAGGGGATGGGATAGGTAGGGTGTTAGTTGGGAGCAGGGGAGGGAAAGGGAACTGGGATTGACATGTAAAACAATCTTGTTTCTAATTTAAATAAAAAATAGAAAAAAATAACTTTATTTTATATGTATATGTGCCTGGTTTCCACAGAGGCTGAAAGAAGGCACCAGAAACCCCAGGACTAGAGATATAGAAGGGTGTGAGCCATTGTGTAGATGAGGGGGTCTCAAACCCAGATCCTGTGGAAGAATAGGCAATGCTGTTAACTGCTGGTTCATCTTTCCCAGTAGATGTTGAAATGATATTTTCAGTAGACTTTGTGAGCGTGTATGAACAGTACTCCTAGACAAGCCAGGAGTCTATGGAGTTAGCAATAGCCTCTTGAAGGCATCTTTTGACCTTTATCTGACAATCACTGAAATGCGCTGATTTAAATAAGGTCATCTTAACAACTGTGGAGATATATGCTGCATACTATTGATATAAATATTTTATTCATTGACATTATAGAGATGTATTTTATAAGACAGGTTAACAATTTTTTAAGGAAAGATATTTTTGGAAAGGGTGGAATTAGTATTTCAAAGTATATTTTACTATATCTTGAGAATCGCTGTAACCAGAATACAAAGCATTTTTCTTAAGGCTTAGATTGTTTAGTATTATTTAATCATTCTTAATAGTGTTGCTTATAACTTTATTTTAAGGGAATCTGATACCTGTTTCTGGCCTCAGTGGGTACTTATACACATGCACAGACTCCTTCCCTACACACATATGCACAGCAGTAACATTAAAATCAATGTTTTAAAAAGTTGATTATTTTTTCATGTTAAATTCTTTGTTAACTCCCTTCTGCCTTCCCATGGCTCAAAGAGAAATTTGGGGAAATTTACCAATATTCAAAAATTTAGCAAAACTCTCCTGAGCAAGTAATAGGTTGAACAGGATATTTTTTAAAAATGAAAACAAGTTTCAAGGTGAACATGGAGAGACACCATATCAAAATTTATGAAATGAAGCAAAAGAAATTCTAAAAGTGATCTGAATACCAGAAAATACAGTGAAAAAGAACAAAAATCTCTGTCAGCCTACCGCTGTTCCTCAAGGAATAAACAAACAAAGAGCAGAAATAATGAAACTGAAGTGAGCAACAAAACTAGAATTCAAAAAAATATATTAACAATGTTCTCAGGGTCTAGCTAGATTATGGGAAAAAGAAAAGATTCAAATGAGAATTAAAACAAAAGAGAATAGATTGCAACAGATACATGTGTATTGAGCAGATTGAAGACTACTGGAAAAACAACTATCTATATACCAATAAATTGGAAAAGTCTAAGAGATGTGCATGGATTCTTAATCAAGTCAGTCTCCCAAGGTTAAGTACAAAAGAAATAGACAACCCAAATGGTCCAAAAGAATAAGGGAATTAATTAGTGGTAGACTACTACTCAGAGAAGCTCTGTCTTACCGAAACCACTAAAGATTAAAGAAATTGGTCCACTAATAAATGTCTCCCAGAAGGACCAGCACAATGGCTCAGTGGATAAAGGTGCTTGAATTTACACACAAATTAAATAAATAAAATGGGTTTTTTTTGTTTGCTTGTTTTAAGTTTCCCTTTGTAGAAAAGGGTGGATTGATGAACTCTACTAAACATTTAAAGAAGGGATGTCAACCATTCTCAAACACCTTCCTAAAAGTCAAAACTATTGTAACACTCTGGAATGCTTTTGTATGAAAACAGGACATTAAGATATTGATATTAAAGCTAGTCCAAGACACTGAAGAAAAATTACAAGTCAGTATCATTGTTGAACCTAAAATTTAAAAAAAAATGTTAGTAAGCCTAATACAGTATCACTTTAAAATAACCATGTAGAATTTATGCTTGTTATATAAGGACAATTCTTCAAATGCAAGTCTACCCACATAGTATAGCATATTAATAGAATAATAGGATAAAATCATATGATCATTTCAATGGTTCAGAAAATACATTAAAAAACAATCTTTTATGCTAAAATCCTCTAAATAAACTGGCTATCGAAGGCATGAATATCAACTCAGTAAATCCCATGTAAGACACACTCATAGCTAACAACATTGTGCTAGATAGTAAGCAGATGAAGGAATTTCATGAAAGACCAGTAATAAAACAAAACCTGATACCACTTCTCTTCAGTGTGGAACTAGATATCTTAGCCAGAGTAATTAGGCAAAAAATAAATAAATATTCAAATTGGAGAAAAATGAGAACTTTCTAAGTTTCCAAATTACATATGCTTATATACATAAAACCTAAAGAATCCACCAAAACATTATTAAAACTAGTAAAAACAGATCAGTGGAATCATGTTACTATGCAATGTCTAAGCTAAGCTATCCAAAGGAAATTGAGAGAACATTACTTTACATAATTGTATAAACAATGTAAAATGAAATAAAGACACCCATGAGGAAGGGAGTAAAGTCTTTCTGCCCTACAATCTATAAAGCATGGATAAAAAATTTTAAGAAGATGAGAAAACACCATCTGTCTATTGTAGCTTCATGTGGCAGAAGGAAAAGCTAAATCTTTCGGAGTCTTTCCTACAAAGACCACTGATGAAGACTGTCCTCATGGCCCTGGCACCTCGTGAAGGTTTCACCTTGAGGTTAGGACACAAATATTCAGTTCACAGAAAGCATACAATATATGTTCTCACTGATACTCTTCCCAACTTATTCTAAAATTCTGTCACCTTTTCACTGTCTGTGTGAGTCTGTCATATTTACAGCATTGTTTCAGAAAGGCTCCAATTATTTTAACTCTCTTTTGTAATCAAGTTGGGAACCACAGGTTCTGTTTACTTGTTGATTTGCCTTTGTTTTTTATGGTCTGGCATTTTGTTTTTCCAAGTGGTCAAAAATGAAGTGTAAGGATGGAGACAGGAATGACAGACACAATGCTACTTCAATGCTATTTAAACAAGTGTCCCCGTATTAACTTGTTTATTTAATTAGCAACAGAGATAGACTCAAGTCTAGTGCCATCATGAAACACTATTTGGAGATATATATTCCACTGCAAGTAAGCTAACTAAGTGTTGGGGAAGTACTTCTTGGAGTTACTGGTTAAATTAGATTAGTTCATAAAAAGTAGGAACAATAGAACATGGAGAAACAATTCACTTTTAAAAAGCTGTCGAAAGATCTGTTAACATTTTAAATCATACGAACTTTGGAATGGGAAGCCTGAATAAGACATCCCAAAATAGACCAAATGAGGGTGATTTTTACAGCTGTCTGATGGCTTCCACACACAAACGTCTTTATTTCATCATTTTACTGGAATCTTGTGTGTTTTCTCATTTTGGTCTTAGAATTTATGCTTCTACTTATTGTATCTTACTATACTTATGCACACATATCTCAGACTTGCAAGTTTATGTCATTACACATATATTGAATATGTATATATAGATAGATATTATTTACTTTCATAAATATAGCTACACGCTTCAGTTATAAGATAGAATATATAGAACATACATCAATTCTATATTATATGATTTTTGTTACCCTTCCAATAAAATGTAAAAATTCCAAGGAAGACCATAATTAGGAGGCGTATCCTCCTATTCAACTGTCACTTCTTGGTTTGTTCTTTGACCTTCACTCGTCTCTCTTTTTGTGTTTGAAGTACCTGGAAGATGGTTTGAACCATCTTTCCCTGTTTGTAGGCACTCATTAGTGACATGCAGGATGAGATTGAATTAAATAATCGGTGTCTGAGAAGTCCTATGAAGTCTGGATCATGTTGCTTTCCCTTGAAAGGATTCATTTGCATCTTCACAAGTGCTAAAGAGGGGATCACGTGGCCTGTATCTGAGGAACACTTACATCATTCCTAGTCAGTCATGAAGGCAGGAACTGTAGTGGCTTTCTCTAGTTGGCATTTGTCCTGGAGGCAGAACTGAGAGCTCAGTCTACCCACCAGTGCCTTTCCTGCTTCACTGACCTGGAAATCCAATTTCAGGTTCCCCCAGGGTCTCTGTAAATTTCAAGTGGTCAGCTTATCTCTTCACTACCCATGGGCTACACTTTGCATGCTCTTTATCTCCTGGCCCTTTACCTCGTGGCATTTGCCAAATCTCTCAAAGCCAAATCTGAAATGAAGCCTTCACCCCATTTCTCCATGGATCATCATCTATCAAGTCTGAGCTGAGGTTATATCCTCAGTGTTCAGTGTGGAGTTTCTGGTCTGTGCAGCTGTGGCAGGATCCAGGCAGGGGCTTTTCCCCTCAACTCCCTGTTCACCTTTCCATAAATCCCTGAAGATGCTGAGAACAAAATAGTAGTTCATGGGGGGTCTGTTGCCCTTTGCTCAAGTCTGGCAGTTTCAGTAATTTCTTTACATCACCAATCAGCTGGTCTTTGAACTTACTCGGCTTTTATGTTTGTTGTCTTTGGGGAAGTGAAAAAACCACAATAAACCATATGTATACAGACATAGCATAGTTTTAAAAACAAATGTCAAGACATGGTATGTGATACAAACTGTACATATGAATTTAAGGAATATTTAGAATATCAGTCCTGATAATGAAGCATGGTAATTACTGGAATATTTTGAGAAAAATAAGTGAGACTATTTGAAATTATGATCACACAGGAAATGTGGGGAAAGTAAAATTATTTTCTAAAGAACTTTAAGAAATTGCTGTACTCATCAGGAGTAATGATACCCTTTGTTTCCTTTGGTGTTTCCCTACATAGTACTTAAAAAAAAATTAAACTGATCCCATGTCTATAAGCCTGGTACCTAGAAGGTGAGGGAGACCAATTGTAAGTTTGAGGTTATGTTAGGATGCTTAATGAGTGTGAAAGCAGTCTAGGTTACAGAATAACACCCTCTCTTTAAAAATTTAACAATAACACTCCTAAACAATCTTTATTTAAGAGATAATGGTTTGTATTAGTAGTGCAGACAGATCTGGACATGAAGGAGACAGAGAATGTCTAAGGGTGGAAAATTAAGAAAACATTTATAACAGTGAAACTCCTGAGTAGAAAACTAAATGAAGCAGTAAGACACTATGGAGAGTGATAGGAGAGACCCTTCCTTTGTAATTCTATCGATGCAACCTTGAACAGGTACTATTAGAGTGGAGAATTTAGTAACAGAATGGACTAACCATCAAAAAGGCTGCGTACCTTTGACTCCAGCAGACAGAAAGGAATAGAAAGATGAATTTAGAGCACAGAGATCAAAGGCGAAGGTGGTGTGAGGTGCTGTTGGAAAATGGCTCTGTCTGCTTAGCCACTGCTGGGAGCAGTCAGTCACCAGAAGGACTTTAGATTTATCTGGAGAATATTGCGACGACGACCATAGAGAGTTGAGCAAGAAGTAACCCGATTTCCTTTATTTTGTTAGTGTCACTGTGGAAAGGGACTCTCCACCTGAACAGTAGTTAGATCACTGCATTTTCCTGGCAATGAAATGACCAGGGTGATGGAGATGGCAGTGGCAGAGCAGAGAAGTGCTGTTCTGAAACTTATGAAGGAGGTTGATGTGACTATATTTAATGGTGGAAGCATCCAAAAGGAAGACGAGAATGTTGACTCCCCCAGGGTTCTGGCCTGAGGATTGTATCTTACTATGACAATGTTACAGACCAAGGAACAGGTAGTATTAGATATTTGATGGTAATGAAGATTTCGCTTAATTTATTACATTTGAAATGTACATTTATTCCCAGTGTGGAAATAGTCAAGGGCCAATTGCACTTCAGAAAGAGAGGAGAGTGATGAGTGAAGCTTTGTGATCATGAGGATAAGCATTCATTTAACACTTGTCTCTTCTGTCAACTAGAAAGGAAGTTTAGAGTTAAAAGGAGAGCCAGGCTGAATCCTAGGGCACCCAAGAGTTAAGGGAGAGGTAAACTAGTTCAAGAGGGAACTGAAGAGTTGAAAGAGATAACCACTGTCTGAGAATCAGAAACACAACTCCCCTGGATTGCAATGGGTAATATTATCTAGGTTCCTTTGTTGTAGATGTCTTTCTTTGTTCTTTGTTATTTGTGGTTTTTCTTTTTTTCCTGCAAAATGGCTACAAACAGTGGGAACCTTTTCCAATAGAGTAACGCCTACCAGTGACCATTTTAATTATTTGAATACACAAATGTTCACACTGCAATTTTTCAATTAAGGTAATAGCCAATGAAATAGTGCAGAACAAAATAGAACTGATAACATTTTTGCTTATTAGCCAGATTGTGTCTAAATATTCAAAGTAATATGTTACTTTGTCAAAATATCTCACTTTTGTTTGTTTTTACTAATGATTTAATGCAACTTTTCTGCCAAGTTGGCTGTGGGAAGCTGATTTTAGATTAATCTCAAATTAGTGGAAACAGTGAACACAAATGAAAAAAAATAGTACAAGTCAGGAAATCAGTGCAAACCCTGAGGAGCAGGTGCTTCTCCGTAGGGAGTCATCATTAGTATTCTAATATAAGAAATCGCCTTCAGGGCCTGGAGATGGCTTTCCAGGTGATGTGCTTCCTTTGAGTCCTATTCCGATCCTGCCTTAGAGGCATGTGTCTGTAAACTGTGCGTAAAGCATGCAAAAACACAAAGATTCTGAAGCTCACCAGCATGCTCCGAGTCCAGGGAGAGACCCTGCCTCAAAAATAAGATGAAGAGAGACTTAGAAAGACACCTGATGTGCCTCTCTTGTCTCCAAATGCATGCATACAAATGCAAATATATCCTCACACACACAGATATGCACACATGCATATGGTACACACAGAGAGAGGCAGACAGACAGGCAGATTGAGAAAGAGACAGAGAGAGAAAGATGATCAGGTTCAAGACAGAGGATAATAGAAATACTCCTTAAACACAGTGGAAGTTATTTATTAAGCTGTCTGTGTTCCCAGTATTTACTTATTCCAGGCTAAAGCCTTTCAGTATGGGTTGAATGCATAGTTTTTCTAAGTAATAATGTTAAATTCAAGTTTGAATTTCAACTGATATCCTTTTCAAGAACTTCAAATGACAAATATTTATATCTATCACTATGAAAATTAGTATGTTTACTTAGTGATTCTGGAAATGCAGAGGGTCTATAAAGTAAAATACAGAATTTAAGATATGAGAAAAATGAATGTTATTTCACTAATAATTTTATAATATGCATAAGAAAATTAATTATTAAGAAGGTAGTTAATTTTATTATAGTTCATATGATTATATTTTTCAATTTTTAAATAATTAGATTATATCTTGACATTAAAGTTCACCTGCCAGCCATATTATATTTCAAAAGGCATTGCTACCATTTTATACATGTATCTAAACAAATATGAGAATCTGATGACACAGATGTATAGATATCAGGGAAATGCAAATCAAAACAACTCTGAGATACCATCTTACTCCTGTCAGAATGGCTAAAATCAAAAACACCAATGACAGTTTGTGCTGGAGAGGATGTGGAGAAAGGGGAACACTCCTCCAGTGATGGTGGGACTGCAAACTTTGGAAGTCAGTATGGCACTTCCTCAGGAAAATGGGAACCATTCTACCACAAGATCTAGCAATTCCACTCTTAGGCATATACCCAAAAGATGCACACTCATACAATAAGGACATCTGTTCAACCATGTTCATAGTAGCATTATTTGGACAGTATTCTTATAGTCTCTTCCATTTTGCTGTGAACCTAACAATGCCTTTATTTAGTCAATCAGTCTTTATAAAGACAGTAGAAATTTTCATGTCTCTCACTAATTTTTCTTTTGTTGAGTTTACCATTTTCAACTCAGAGGCATTTAGCATTTTGAGTGATGTTTTCACTCACCATCAGCTTCTCGGAGTATACTGTTACGGTTCTCTTTGTAATCCACTGCAACCACCAACAAAAACATGATAAAGTATTTGTAGCAAAAATCTGATCATCACGATCACTACATGTGTAAGTTCAATTTCATTTAGGACATTCATGTTGCTGTTGGGGCCATAACACTATCTGCCTTTGCATCTTTAAAAAATTGACACACAAAGTCATGAAACAAAAATGCTCCATTTTACCCCCGATTCTGTCAAGCAGCATTTCCTTTCCATAGTATGAATGTGATTGCAGTAGGTACCACATAAGGGTGAAATTATACTTTCTGTAAGGATAGATCTCACACCCTCACTTTGCTAATGGATCGTTGGGCTGTCCTCCTTTTTTACCTGCTGTCATTTAGTATGAATATCTGTTGAAATCCCTGCTTTCTTCTTCTTTCTGTTTACTGTTTATTTGTTTGCTTTATTTGATGGTACACCTGAAGGTAGACTTACTTGTACAAGACATACTTTGCCTTCTAAAAGAAACTTCTTTTGTGTAAGCTAAATACTATTTCAACAGTGGCTACACCATTTGACTTTTACACCACTCGGGCACTGGAGTTTCAACCTCCCCACACTGTCACCCACACTTCTTGTTTTCTGTTCTCTCTTTTCAGTTTTCCAAATTGCTTTAAGGAGATAACAGCTCATATTTTCAACACGAGTTCTCTAATATTTCTTGAGGTTGTTTTTTGACACATCCTGAGCGATACATAATAATTTTTAAACTACCTGCTGTTGGAAAGAATAGCAATGAGGAGTGCCCTGTAAAATTTGAAAGTCCTGAATCATGATAGATACAACCTTGGCTAAAGAAAATTAAATCCTGCTCAATTTTGCTCAGCTTGCTGAAATATGTCATCAGTTAAAGGCTCATGATAAGTCAAAAAGAGTCAGGTAGTAAATGAGCTGTTTTATTATTTGCATAAATTTCAGTTTTATCATACAAATATAACATGTGGGTACTCATGTCTGGAATTACAAGAGGCATTTTTGTCATTAGGAAGTTGCTGCAGGCACTATTTGAACACCTGTTTCCTCCTATGCAGTGGACAAAATGTTTCCCATGGATCTGTGAATCATAGCGTGGCATTTTCAACTTTTCAAGGAAGATAATATTACAAATAAGAACATTTGCACCCAGAGATTAAGCATCTTGATGAACATGTGACAGTTGGAAAGCAATGGAACCAGAGCCCAACTCAGCCTTCCCTAAGTTTCACAGCTTTCCCTTTAGACTCCAAAGAGACATTTTCAATGTTCAAGGCAAACGTCCAAATTTAAGAGCACCAAGGTTGTCTCTGTTGTTCACAGAACTAAACTTACCATTTATTGTAGCTTTACTTAAAAGATAAATTATTGTAAAATAATCTTAACCTTCTACTTGTAGGTGAAACTTTGGATTGATCAAAAGCATTTTATTATCCTATAACATCTGTTTATAGATAGAACTTCACATCCTGTATTGCCTTATTAAATGTCTCTGTGTGTTGTTGCCTCTCTAGGAATAATTTGAATGGCGTTAGTGCATTAGTGTGTTCATCAGTCAGAATAAGCACCCATAAGAAACCATACAGACTTGGGTATCTGATAAAAAAAAATGCTCTGGGAAACTAATTACAACAGATTGGACATTGGGGAGACAGAATTGAACTATTAGTATTGATCTGATTTAGTCAAGATGGTTTTCAGGAAGTTAAACGCCCCCATCTTCACTGTCAGTATGATTTGTTGGTTTGCTGAGTAAGAATATTTAACTTCTCCATAATAATCACACTGAAGATTTGAGTGTTGCCAGAGCAGCATGGCATTTACATCCTTATTGTTTCGATACATTATATAGAGTTCTGCACTCAATAATTTACAAAGAATTTCTGAAAGCATAGTAAATGAGTTTAATTCTTGTTATGTGAGTTATTCATCTTTATCAGATACAATAAAGATTATAAAGTTTAGAAAATGTCTTGGAAAAACAATTTATCATAAATTTATTAAAATGATATACCTAACAGTGGAGGCTTAGGACATATATCAGTATCAAAGTATCCCTAAAAATATAAGGATTTTAACAAAACGATATATTTGAAAAGAATCAGTAGATGATTGGACTAAGAGATAGTAAAAATTATACAACATCTTTAAATGTGAAAATGTATAACTGTATTTGATCATTCTTTTTCAAGTCTCATTTGTTTTCCCAGTGTCTAATTAGATTTTGGGAACCTACATCACATGGTTAACAGTTGTTATTGAACAGGCTAGAATTGGGATTTATCTGTAATGTAAGGACACCAACAAAAACCAACAGTAACCCTAATGAATACTGGTGAGAAAATCAGAATTCATGATGGGAGTGCAGACCTAGGTAAACCTTATACCTAATTAATAAATCTCTAATTTCTCTTTTTCAATTAAAGGTTTTAAAAATACAGCCAACATGGATCATTTTCCCAACTTGACTCTGTAGATAACCCTGATTACCATTTCCTCCTCACACTTCTTATACAGATCTTTAAAAAACCAGACACAGCACATCACGAATGCATATGATATGAATCTGCATCACCCCATCCTAATCTAAGCCATCATCAATCTCTCACTGTGGTAGGAGAGCTTCATGTCTAACTTGTTCTCATATCCCTGGCTGCAGCCAGCTTGCCCTTCCGTAGTCAGAATAACCATTTAAAATACAATTAGATTATCTTACAGTGTAGCACCGCAATCTGTGTAGATCCAAATTGCTGCCTTTACTTAAATTCTGTGTGTCCCTGGGGCCTGGTCCTTATGGTCTCCAGCATCGTCACTGAATGTATACTGTTTGTTGACTATTTTATTCTGATCACACTCTGTAGCACTAATAATAAAAGCCCAGAGACAAATATTGGGGTTAAAGCTGAAGACCAGAGAAGCAAAGCAGCCAGCCACTAGAAAGTGTTCTCCTCTACCAATGCTCAGGCTGAAGGGTGATCATGTCCTCTGATTGCATCTCCAAACCGCACTGCTCCTCAGACTGCCTAGATTCCAATGCCCTCAGACTTCCCTTGACTGCACTATTGCTCAGACTCGCTGAAAAACCATGTGTTCCTGTGTCCTACCGCCTTATATTCCTTTCTCCACCTAGCCATATCACTTCTGTCCCCATCTCCCTAGTACTGGGATTAAAAGTGTGAGCTCTGTTTGTTTCTCTTTTAGACTGATTCACTCTCCTGTAGGCTAGGGTGACCTTGAAATCACAGAGATCCATCTGCCTCTGTCTGCTGAGTGCTGGGATTACAGGGCTCTTTGGCTGTGGCTAGCTTTGCATTCTGATCTCCAGGAAAGCTTTATTAGACCATAAACAATATATTACCTCCGCACTCGATTCCTTGGGATAAAATAAAAGTATTTCTATATCAAGCCTTCTACTGTTGCTGTGACTTCTGCCTTAAGTGCTATTCACTAAGATATAACATAGCTTCTTCCCTCATGTCATTAAGGAATTCACTTGATTATCACCTTCCTAGAGAACTTTTTTATGAATATGTTCTAGGAAATTCTACCTCAAATCCCACTGCTTGCTTATTTACCTTGTTTGTTATTACAGTACTGTATTGGAAAGTGTTTAGCAACTGGTTCTCCAGGGGATAGCAAATGCCCAAGTTTAAATGTTAGCCACTTTCTATGAGGAAAATAATCCTATAGTGGTTGATTGCACATCACCTCATGCAATACCATGGGGCACAGGTCCAGCATTGACAAGAGATGCTCACACTGGCTTCTGAAAGTTGTGTCAATCATCTCAACCACAACTTAGGCATGATGCTTGCTTTTCTAGAACATAACTCCACTGAGTGAAGGATTTTGACCTCATTCCTGTATTTCAAAAGCTAGGTATTGCCACAGTAAATGATGTGTTGCTCAATAATTGTAAAACAAATGGATTAGTGAACTAATTAAAACACCATTCTGTGGGGGCTTTAATATACATGCATAACTGCAGATTCTATAATTGGTACCTTGGAAAGCAAAAATGAGCCTAGTAATCTTCAAGTGAATTGGATGTCAGATACAACTGTCCTTCCTACCTGGCTTATTTTGGGAGTCACCCTAATCCTTATTCGAATGTAATCTTGTTTACTAAGAATAAGGGCATTCAAATGTACTCTGTTCATATTTAAGTAATTTCATTTATGTTCAGCTTACAAAGCTGGATCTGAAGTTATCCCAATATGTCATGTACCATAGGCACATAGTACATTTCTAAAATGCCCATATCAATCACATTTGCAATTGAAATTATGACCTTCATTTCCCTTCTTTTTAAACTTTAGTGTTTCCTATCCAGATATTCAAAGGATTCTAGAGCATTTTGATAGTAAAGAGGTTCCACTTCTTTCAGTGTTATGTTTGTAATGTCAAATGTTGAAAAAGAGAAGGAATAAAGTACCTGCTCCATATCACACACACAGAGAGATAAAGTGTGTTTAAGCAAGTGCCTATGTTTACTAGACGCTGTTTATGATCACAAATGCAAGTACCATCCTACAGTGACTGTCAGCATAGAGGTGGGGTTCATAGAAGCTAAGCCTCCATCCTTCATCCTTCTTACAGGGCTTTGCTGACAGTTGCAGTCATTTCTCAGCTGTTTGCTGTGTGTTCTCATTTAACAGAGTCCTGGCTTCGTGTGATGAGACATGCAGGGACACTTGCTGTGTGTCTGTTTGTGGATTTCTCTGCATATATTTATGAGCTCTACTGTCATCTTTTCTTTGCTTGGGTAGATGGTGGTCTTACAACCTTAGGTCTGGTATGAGCTAGACCACTCATTAGACCCTGGATTATGATTCCTGCCCCAATTTTCACATATGAAGCAGAGCTTGATTCCATTCCAGGAGAAATACTATAATGTCCTTGAGATGAGTTATTTTTTTTAAAGATTTGCTTCTAAGTGTTTTGACTAAATTTATTTGGGAGTAATGATTTCAGAATCAGAATTCAGAGGCAATATTTTGTACTACTTTAGAAGGAATTAAGTAAAGGATGCCTTTTCTGCAAATTAACCAGGGTAAGGGTTAGTTAAAGGCTCACAAGAGGGAATTTGGAACCACAAAACTTCTCCAACACTATTTATTTTGGGGGCAACCAACTTTATAGCCATAATTTAGGACACTCATAATCTGTTTGGAAAGATTTTAGTTAGAAAATTGTCACCTTATTTTTAAGATTTCATTTCCCTCTCGACCCAGAGTGCTTATTGGACTGAGCTAGAGCTATTTGCTTGTGTTATTAAAGAAGAAAAGAAAATTCTTATCTAACTTTTCATCTATCACTTATCTCAAAGAGTTCTCAAGATTATGCATGCTACAATGCTGCCAAAAAGTGGTCACTGAGTCTTATTTTTCTCAAAGAAATGAAGACTTTCCATCCTATTTTTCTCAATGAAAAGTCTCCTTTTCATTGAGAAAAATAAGACTCAGTGACAACTTTAGGACATAAACCACATTTTTGCTTAATTAAATTAACCCAAATTAAAGAAACACCACAAGTGTTCATTTCAGGGCTTACCATGAACTCAGATTGGTGTTATCTTCTGAACAGGGTTTGGGAGATGTCATCTCTAGAAAAATCCTGTACTGAGTTCTTTCTAAAGTAGTGCAAACTATTGTCTCTGAATTCTGATTCTGAAATTATGACTCCCAAATAAATTTAGTCAAAAAGCTTAGAAGCAAATCTTTATCAGTGGAATGTAGTACTTAGGTTTCCCCTTACGTACTTCCTCTTCCATTGTTTACTTTCCCTTTAATGTAAAGAGCTGAATTAGGAAGGTATGATGCATTTTCAAAATTTGCCAAACTTTAAATGTCTTTTTATTTTGAGACAATTTCTCAATATATACCAGGTTTGGAACTTACCATATAGCCTAAGATAGCATCACATTCATGGCAATCCTTCTACCTCAATTTCCACAAGTGCTGAGATTGCAAGTATGAGATGCAACCATGCCCCAGACAATATTTTTTTTTCTGAAGGGAAAGAAAGATTCAAAAAGTTAGAGAACAGAGAAGCGTAATGAAAATCTGTAGATATTTCAAAGAAGATGAAGGTGGAGAAAAATAATATGCATTTTCCAACCAGGTCACTGGTATCTTTCTGGAGTTGGTTATATTAGGGTGGAATGTGTGATTCTGAAGCTGTAGGTAATTTAAATGGAGACACTATTTATTTTACAAAGTCTATAGAGAAAGACACAACAGTAAAGAATCAGGCAAGCATGAAAATAGCTGGTGCTATTTTATTTGTAATCGGTAAATTGGGTAAACTTTGAGTAACTCAGATCTGTGGAAAGCATTCATGAACTGAAATCAAAAAGTTTCCACCTGCCTTTGATTTTTTGATTCTACAGTTGTACTCTCTTTCTAACTCTTCTAATCACTACACATCTACCTATTGTTCTCCAAATGCTTTGAACTTCAGCGGTTCATTCATGTCTGTAATGTCACTATTGGAGAACATGTAGGTTCTCCTTACCTTGCTAACTGTAGGAGTGCAAACAAAAACAAACAAACAAAAAAAAAACAACAACAAGGCAAGGCTGAGATTTTTTCAGGGTGAATAATTTTCAGAAGGTAGGCTTTAAACTGTCACAGTTTTGATTGTCTGTGATTCACACCAATATTGCACTCTGTGATGTCTGCAGAGAAAGCACTGGCACACTCTGTGTAGGACGCAGCCCACCTGCTCTTTTAGCTATAGCTGGTGTGAACACCATGCTGAGCCAATGACTTCCTCACAGGAGGCAGGTCAATCTTTTGAAACCATAGATTGTTTGAAATGAGAAAGAAGCTTGTGAGGAGAGAAGAGATGTCAAGGGCAGTGCTAAAGACAAGAAAAATGCTTGCCTGGATTTCCCCTGAAGCTAACATTGTTACAATGATAGCAACTTAATGAAGCATGGATGAGTAGATGTGTTAATAAGCAGAGGGAGGACTGTGTTCATTCCAATTTGGATTCCACTTCCTCTTGCCACTAGCTTTAGTAAGGCTGGGATAAAAATTTGAGACCTTATGGCCAACTATGCCATTGAAGTTGATAATTATTCACACATGTTTCTTGGTCTCTCAGTGCAGTATAGTCACAGAAAATTCCCAGCTATTTATCAAGGTAATTAAGAAAATGTATTAAACGTTTGCACTTTAGGAACAAGCACTAAATTACTGCCAGTGGTAATACTGTTGTGGGAAAGAGAAATATTTGTTTATTAAAATGAGATATATTAGTAAGCCTTTTGTTCTAGTTGTAAAAAATCAAATATGCACAAAATCATAGAGAATACCATGAGTGAGGGTGTCTTCAATGCCCACTCACTTATAACTAGCTCATGGCTTCCTCATGCCACTGTTTTATTTTTATTTGCATGTGTGTTGCATTCATGAGAGTGTGCAGGAGTGTGTCTACTAGTGAGCACATGCGGAGATCAGAAGACAATGGGTGTCTATCTCTGGTCCCTGTATTTCCTTGACACAGGGTTTCTCAGTGACCATGAAGCTCATTGTTTCAGCTAGGTTGACTAGCCTCGGAATCACTCCCACTTGCAGTCACATCTGGCTTTTATATGGGTGCTCAGGATTTTAACTCATGTCCACATACTTGCACAGCAAGCATACTGATCCAGCAAGCCATCTCAGTAGCACTCCGGTCCACGTTGGTTCTAAACAAAACCGAATCCTACACTGAGCCCCAAGATGGTTTGGAAGCAAATTCTTATACATCTCTAGATAGGTGACTGTTTCCTTTCATGTCACTGAAAGATAAAACATCTTTTGTTAGGTAAGACCGTAACTAACGGTTTCTACTGGCTTAATAGTAATAAATATCAAGGCTCACCAGACTGACAACTGACTCTTTTTGAATGGCTAACTAGTTTCATCAAATGTATTTGAGGACACACATTGCATTTGTTCTGCAAAACGTTCAATATTTTCTTGATTTATAACTATTTTTCTTAGTCTCCTTTAAATTTCTTTATTTATTATTTCAGGATTCCTATGACTTGCCTAGTGGAAGTCCTCACATTCCTCCTTTTGATAACTGTGTCCTGAAGTATTGTTTGCACACTACCTTGGTTCCTGACTACTACACATGTTGGATCTCCACTAATACAATTTCATTCTTTAGGCTTGACTGATTTATAGCAGGCAGGCTGTGCTCCTAATACACTGCATAAGTGTCTGGATATCTCCACTTTGGTGCTATCAATGGCCATCGATGGGCACTGGTATCCATAGGGTCCTTTATTAAAGTAGATCCTCCTCTCAATAAAGACAAGCAACCCATGGGCAGCAGCAGCATGTCCCATGCAGCCTCTTGTCATCTAAAGGTGTATTCCTCCACTTAGGGCACTTCAAGCTTAGTATGTTATTGATTATTCTGGATTAAATGTCTTACAAGTTAACTTTATGACAAGCTTTAGGAAGAAAAATCTATCTGGTATTTCTAATGAAATAAATAGAATTGCATAATATTGTATGCAATTGTATGTTAATTGTATATTAATAGAGAGAACTGAAAAGTAGCTCATTTATTTGAACCAGAGGTAAAGATTTTCCTTCTTGTAGAAAGAAGCAAAAAAAGTCCTTCAAGAATATCTGTTGAAAAGTTAGCCATTGATTTAAACCCTTTCTAAAAAATCCAATTTCAACAAATAATTGCAAATTTTCTCTTCGCAGGATTATCATTAGTCATCCAGTCAGATTATTGTTTCTTAGGAAAATCTTAGGTGGTGAACCTCTCATTTTCAAATACATTAATTTCATGAGTGTGTGAGCATTTTAAAAATCCTTATTTTTTTAAGAGTGTTCCTGTTCCTCTTGTGACCTGGCAGAGGCACTCACCCTGAGGCAGAGTGGCACATCTGCTTGCCTGCATCTTCAATCCACTCATGCTCAGCTATGCTAACACATTTGCAGGAGGGGAAGATAAGTGGCCTACACAGTATAATTGAGTGACAATTACACATCATTTTAGTATGTGGAATTATTTGAAATGAATTTGCCTGAAGACTGAACCAGTGAACTCCTCTGAAGCTACCTGCTATATCAGTCCAGGTTTCCTGAATGAAATAAACAAATAAATAGACACACAATTAATCCCGAATATAATAACTGTGGATGTTTTTAGGTTAATTTTTTTTGTTTTTAACTTTACAGCCTCATTTAAAACCTTTTAAACTTGTTGTCAGACTTAAATTTGAGTTTAACAACTCCATTATCAGTGCATACATACTGATCTCTTTTTAAAGAAATGTGGCATAAGATTTTCTGCAATAACTCAGACACTTGAGTGGAGTAACAAAGTGGTTCTATGCACCATAGGTGGGAGAAAAATGTGTCTATTGTCCTCGTACACAGCCTTGCATTGAGCCTCAAATACTTAGCCTGTGTGAGGCTTCTCTTCCAACAGTTCTTCATCTACAAGGTTCTGAACTTTTACAATAGCCACAGGCATTCTGAGTTCTTTCACCATAACCTCTGCTTTCTATTAGCAATTCTCATGGATATTCCAGAAAAAAAGATCTCATCATTCATTTATCTCTGCTGTTATTGAATTGTTTTGTTTCTTAATTTTTTTAGTGTATATATATATATGAAACAGCTAATGATCACATGAACTGTGTCCATCACCTCAAGCAAAGAAACACAGATACCTCTATGAACCTCTTGAATTCTTCCCTAAGCTTGAAAATTCATACTTTTGATAATCTCTTCTTGTTTTGACATTAGGTGACTCTCATCATTTTAAAACACAATGGACAGCCAGGCGTTGGTGGTGCACGCCTTTAATCCCAGCACTCGGGAGGCAGAGGCAGGCGAATCTCTTTGAGTTCGTGGCCAGCCTGGTCTCCAGAGTGAGTGCCAGATAGGCTCCAAATCTACACAGAGAAACCAAAAGCACAATTTGGCTCATGCACCATTTTAAAGCAAAGAATACAAATGAGCTTTGAAAAGATAGTTTTTGTAATGTGGAGCCTAGGTCACAGCTGCTAGGAATGTTAAAATTCATAGCATGGACAAAAGCAGATATTAGGATATTGCAGAGATTCCTGCTGGCAATTGTTGGCTATAGTTCCCAAACTGACAGCAGTGCAGAGAAGGAAGCAGTGCACAAAAGGACAGAAATCAGACAGGCACCTGCTAGTCTCATAAGCAACAAGGAAAGAAAATTCACAAGAGAGTAAGTTGGGTCAAATCCTCCCTGAAGGAACTGCACTGCTGCTTACAGCCACTGGCCTTTATCAATTTATTAGTCATTTTTTGAAGCACTTGAAGAAAAGACCTTGTTCGACTAATAAAGAGTCATATTCATCTCGACTCTTTTTAGAAAAAAATGAACACACTTATTCATTTGTGAGCGTGTGTGTGTGTGTGTGTGTGTGTGTGTGTGTGTGTGTGTGTGTGTGTGTGTGATGGGAGATGCTATTCTGTATATGTTTCCCTTATTGGTTGATGAATCAAACACTGTTTGACCAGGAAGGAAGATACGTGGGGCTAGGAGATGAGGGGAATTCTGGGAAGGGGAGGCAGAGGTCAGTTACCATGAAGCAGAAGAAGGAGTAAGAGATCTGGACCCTTCTCTGGTAAGCTAAGACCATGTGGAAATACATAGATTAATATAAATGGGTTAATAATTAAGATAGAGCTAGCCAATAAGAATCCCTAGTCATTGGCCAACAGCTTCATAATTAATATAGCATTTATATGTTTATTTGGGAGCTCAAGGGCGGCGGGACCCTGCCGGGACAAAGAACCTTTTGTAACGTGTGTGTGTGTGTGTGTGTGTGTGTGTGTGTGTGTGTGTGTGTGTGTGTGTGTGTTTGGTGTCTATGTGAGAGTGTATGTGGAGATCAAAAGTGGATATCAAACTCTTATTACAGGATTTGCATGATGCCTTGGTTGTTAGGTGAGTACTAGGATGAAAACTCTGGTTCTGATTGCCCAACAGGCACTTTTTTAAACCATAAACTAATATTTTGTATGAATATTTAAAACAATCTTATTTTACATATGAATCCCAGTTCCCTCTCCCTCCTGTCGGTCTACTTCTTCCACCTTCTCCCTATCTCATCTGCTATCATTTCCTCAGAGAGGGTGAGACTTCCCATGGGCAATCAACAAAGTTTGTTGGGCAGGACCAAGGCCCTCCCTGCTTTATCTAGGCTGAGCAAGGTATATCTCCATAGGAAATGGGCTCCAAAAAGCCAGTTCATGCACTAGGGATACACTGGTTCCACTGCTGGTGGCCCCATAAACTGCCCAAGCCACTCAACTGTCACCTAAATTCAGAGGGCCTAGTTTAGTCTTATGCAACTTTTCTGGTTGTCAGTCTGGAGTCCATGAGCTCCCACCTGGTAGGGTCATCTGTTTTTTTTTTTTTTTGAGTTTCTGATCATGGTCTTGCCCCATTTGCTCTTATTATTGCTCCTCCCTCTCTTTGACTGGACTCCAGGAGTTCTGCCCAGAGCTTAGCTGTGGATCTCTGCATCTGCTTCTATCAGTTACTGGATGAAGGCTCTATGATGACAATTAAGGTAGTCATCAATTTGATTACAGGGTAAGGGCATTTAACGTATGCTATCCACTATTTCTTAGATTCTTAGCTAGGGCCAAGAATTCTTAGCTGGTGGATTCCTGGGAATTTCCCTAGTGGCAGGTTTCTTGTTAACCACATAATAGCTCCCTCTATCAAGGTATCTCTTTCCTTTCTCTCCTTCCTTGTCCATCCCCAAGTCGACTGTACTGATCCCTCATCTTCTCCTCCCCACTCTGCTACGAGACCCTACCCCTTCCAATACTACCCTCTCCCTCCCTTGCAACCCATGCTCCCAATTTACTTAAGGTATCTTGTCTATTTCCCTTTCCAGGGGGGGGAATCCATGCATGTCTCTCTTAGGGTCCTCCTTGTTTCCTGGTTTCTCTGGGGTTGTGGGCTGTAGGCTGTTTATCCTTTGCTTTTATGTCTAAGATCCACTTATGAGTGAGTAAATACTTTGTCTTTCTGTGTCTGGGTTACCTCACTCAGGATGTTTTTTTCCCTAGTTCCATCCATTTGCCTGCAAATATCATTATGCCATTGTTTTTCTTTACCCCTGAGTAATACTCCATTGTGTAAATGTATCACATTTTCTTTATTCATTCTTTGGTTGAGGGATATCTATGTTGTTTCCAGGTTCTAGCTATTACAAATAATGCTGCTATGAACAATAGTTGAGCAAATATCTTTGATATATTAGTATGTATCATTTGGGTATATATATGCCCAAGGGTGGTATTGCTGGGTCTTGAGGTAGATTGAAAGTACCACACTGATTTCCAAAGTGGCTGTACAGGTTTATACTCCCACCAGCAATGGAGGAGTGTTCTCTTTACTCCACATCCTCTCCAGGATAAGCTTTCAATAGTGTTTTTGATCTTAGCCATTCTGACAGGTGTAAGATGGTATCTCAGAGTTGTTTTGATTTGTATTTCCCTGATAGCCAAGGGTGTTGAGCACTTTCTTAAGTATCTTTCAGGCATTTGAGATTCCTCTGTTGAGAATTCCTTGTTTAGCTCTGTACCCCATTTTTTAATTGACTTATTTGGTATTTTGTTGTCAAGTTTCTTGAGTTCTTTGTATATTTTGGAGATCAGCCCTCTGTCAGATGTGGGGTTAGTGAAGATCTCTTCCCATTTTGCAGGTTGCCATTTTGTCTTGTTGACACAACCGCACTCTTAACTGTTGAGTCATCTTTCCAGCCTTTGTCATGATTCTTTCAACTTTATACCAGTGACACTCAAAATTTCTAGAATATCCAAAACACAGCAGTTTTTGGTAACATCCTTCTGAAGACTGAGGTCCCAGGAGAAAGGAGAATCCTAAATGTTCTAGAAGTCAATCTTACAGAAAGCAGTCAACAATGCATACATTACAGTTGGTTCTGAATACCTCCCCTACCTCATCATTTGTAAGTGAGCTAAGATAATCAGCACCAGGCCAGCACCCAGAGTACTCTAAGCTCCAAGGTTACTGGCTTGAGGCAGCATTGTACAGTATCACATTATTTTAGCAATGGCATGGAAAGGTATCTTTCTGTAATGCTTATTGTGTGTTTTAATTATCCTTGGACTGATAGACCCTTTTCTCCAATTACATGCTAAATGAAACTGCATTCTAAATCCTCCATTTACTGGAGAAGAAACATCTAGTTCAACACTGCATTAAATGAAGTAATTACATGATTGTCTGTTACATGTGTGAATGAGCAGCAAGAGTAATAGGAAATAGAAAGTTCCCTTTGTTACAGTAACATTCCAGATATTTGGTATTATTTTAAAAATTATTTTGGATTTTTTTGCAGAAACTAAGTTTTTTAAAATACCCTCTCACCAAAACCCAAGCCGCCTCCCCATACAACCAACCAACAAACAAATAAACAAAAACCCATTTGCATATCACATTGATATGGTCATTGAAGCCTAGGGGTCTTAGTGGTTCTTGTAGTGGGATATTTGCTTTCCTTGCTGAACACTGTAACAGATTGGGTCTTTATTCATCTAGAATAAGGTATTAACATTGCTGATTCCACAGAGTATTTATATATAAAACACAGGAGACAGTTAATAAAAACAGCATAGACAACATTAAAGAGCTATTCTGTTCCAGGCTTTGAAAATGTGGAGTACTTGGAAAACTCTTAGAAATTTTCACATTCACTCTCTCAAGCCCTCAAAGAATGCTTCTATTCATTGTCTTTTTCAATAATGCTATTTACAGCACTTTAAGAAGTTTATTCACAATAATACATGCCAACATATTTAATTAATGTTGCATGGGATGTAGAAGAATCCATAGAAAACAAATGAAAGAATGGTATTGTTTTGAAATGGCACTCTTTTGATATTTTAAAAGGCAGTGACTGCTTTTCATAGCACTTAATACTGGCTGTTATATTGAATTATAGAATGAGGCTCTGAGATACTTTGTTTAAAAAGTTTTCATCTATTATTTCAGAGCCAACACAGATGCTCTGGAATCATAAATCCATATCACATCCCCAAGAGAAGTTGGCCTGTTCCTCTATCTGCTTGCTGAGCCTCTTGCTAAACAAAGTTCCTTATCTATAACCTCAGTATATCCTTATTTTTCTTATGGACTAACTGTGATCTCTAATATGTTCCATTATCTTTTATTTCTGTATATCTTACAAAAAATCTTTGCACATTTTTTTTCTGAAAGGAAAGATACCAACTTAAATATACATGCAGCAGATACTCTTTTCCTAGTACCCAGCATGTTTTGTTCATTATCTCACTGTCTCTTCCTTGCATTGTCTTTGGAAAAAAACTAGGAAGTGGAATGTTAAATAGTTTATTTACTTTTCTTAGACTATCAAAGCTGACTAAGATAAACAGCAGAGAAATGTATGGCTTGCTTTTTCCAAGTCATGTATGCCTTGGTGTTGGCTAGGATGCAGGCTCTTACAAAGAGAGATGGCCAGAGCTAAACTAAAAACAGGAACATAGATGTTTCAATGACTTTGATTATTCAGCTACACGTCATAAATGCTGAATGCTCTCTATCTAAAATGTTTTAGTAAATGACAGCATTTTTGAGTCATGATTTAGTTGTTCTCTTTTCTTACCATTTTCAGGCCAGCCAAAGTTGCTTCAAGATTACAGATAATGAAGAAGAGACGATAGCTGTGTGTTAGAGGCCAGTCTCCCTGTACATTCTTTACAAGGGATCAGTTGATGCATTCCTCAATAAGGAATTCATGTGATGGGTTGTTGAATAGAATCTACTTTAAATGGAGATAATTCCTTAAGTCCAACATGGAAAATTTCAGAAATAGAAAATACTACAGATAATGAAGTTTGATCCACCAAGCTCATAGGAAGCCAGCACTAACTACAGTCCCTACACTCAGGTTGAGGCAGAAGAATTACAAATTCTGGGCTAGCCAGGGCCACTTGGAACAAAAGGAACTAGGATTACAGACTCAGCTCCAGGGGAGTGTGTTCTCATGGTGTGTGTGTGAGACTCTGGGTCTAAGTTGCACAACCACAAAATAGTAATAACAATAATAATTTTGTTGGAAAGTAAGACATTTGTGTTAATACAAGTAACATACTGGAATGGAGAAAGAGGCCGCATGTTCCACCTCTCTTTGATTCCTCATCCTTAAAATAAATGGCTTTAACATGGCATGAATAGTCTTATCTCAAACATGTCAGCATTTCCAAATATTTGTATGTACACACATAGGCATGTATGTATCCAAAATTACAGAAATGTAAACTTGAGGGCTGCAGAGATAGTTTAGTGATCAACACTCTTGTGTGCAATTGTGAGGACTGCAGTTCAAATCCCCAGTACCCATCTAAAACCCGCATGGGATTGGTAGTATAGTTATAATTCCAGCACTTAGAAGGCAAATACAGGACAATCCTAGAGCAGAATGGTTCACCAGATTAGCCATATTGTCAGGCTCTGGGTTCAGTGAGAGATTGTGCCTCAATGAATGTGGTAGAGAATGGTCGAGGAAAATTCCCAACCTGTTGGGCCTGTGGAACTCCTCTCCCTCTCTCTCTCTCTCTCTCTCTCTCTCTCTCTCTCTCTCTCTCTCACACACACACACACACACACACACACACACAAACAGACACACAGGAGAAAACTCATAAATATTTCCCACTTATATGGCACTAATGAGAATAAAATGGCACAAGCTCTTTCTGAATAGATTAGAAACCCGACTCTTCATTATCTTACTCAGTTTACTTTGTTTGCCTCAACCAAGACATGACATTTAAATCATTTAAATGATTGGACAGCAGTGATTACCAACAGAAGGAATTCAGAGTTTTAGCCAGCAGCTTTCCTACAACTTTGTCTAACCAGTAAACACCAGCTCTAATTTCAGTCATTTGAAGGATTGTGTGTTCTTCTCACTACCCATGGTAGGCCCACCTTTCAGAAAACATCTTCCAGAAACAGCTGTGACCTATATTGCCCCTTTTATATCAAGTTTTCATATTTTAAAATTTGTTATTTGAAAGACTATCATAGGTACAACACATGAATTCATGGAGCTCTAATGGTTGATACAGTTTCTCTAGAATATTGCTTCCAGGATTTCCACTATAACACTGGAGGGACTTTACTCACACTGTTGGATAGAACTGTCACCTGGTTCATGCCCACTAGTGACTTTGAAGCTCTCAAAAAATCCCTATATGGTATAGGATTTACCAGTCTAGAAATTATTATATTGCTTTATTGTTACTTTTCATGGTTTATCATTTCCATTCTACAGAGATGGTATTTTTTATCTAGGTTGCATCTATATTTCTGCCTAGAACAGCAAACAAAAATGTCACTTTATAATATGTGGACATGATTCTTGGAGACTTTCTTATTGCACTTCAAGCATATATATTCTCACAAACATTTAGCTCGGTCTCTGTCTCTCCCTCTCTCTCTTTCTCCCTCCCTACCTCCTTGGTCATCAAATTGTATGCAGATTTGAAAAGGTTACTGCTTCCCCTGTCCTCTGTCCCCTGGGTTTACTCTGTCCAATTATATAAATGATGTCTCTTCCTTCTCTGATTTTAGATATTCACTTCTCATAAAGAGAAAGCACAAAAACACCTCATTTATTATGTTACAGTTTTAATCACTTGTGCACATGTCACCGGGATTTCTATTCTGTGTCTTCTATGTATGGATGTAAAGGAATCCAAATTTATTGTGTATCTACGGCTAGTGTTTTTTCCAGGTAGTCTACTCTGTGTATATTATCCCATTTAATCCATTGTTGTCTTGGGGATGTGGTTATGCTTGATCTTAACTCATAGAAAAGGAAGCTAAAGGCAGTTTGCACAAATGCTGGACCCACAATTTGAGTACAAGAATGTGTCCCTAAGTGCTATGCTGTTTTTGATGTCATACATGAGGTCAACCGTTTTTGAGGATTAAGTGGATTTAAATAAGCTTGCTTTATTTTTAGCACATATTTTCTTGCCTCTAATATGAGGTGAGAAAACCAGGATGCAGTAAGTGTTTTGCTTGTTGATGCTGTAAGAGAACTTTAAAAACTAGGTGAAACAATGCTAGTAAGTTGTTAGGGAACTCAAGTCTAGTCTTAACTCATTGCCTTCAGAGTCATGGTTGTCAAAATGAAATAGCTTGTCTCAGCAAGAAAGTATTAAATATGAGCAGGCAATACTAAAATCATTTCTGTAGAACACAATTGAGTTATAAAAGAAAATCTGAGATGAACTCTTAGATAGTGGCCACCTTTCTATTTGGCAAAATTAAGAAAGAACATTTGGAACTCAAACCTGTGCTGTTGTCACTCATCTTCAGGTATTCCAGATTGCCTATGTGATCGTGAAAGCAGCCAACTCCCCTCGGCCTGGAAACTGGATTTTGGAACGTTCCCTAGATGATGTGGAGTATAAACCCTGGCAGTATCATGCAGTGACAGACACAGAGTGCCTGACTCTCTACAATATCTATCCCCGCACTGGACCACCATCCTATGCCAAAGACGATGAGGTCATCTGCACTTCATTTTATTCCAAGATCCACCCTTTAGAAAATGGAGAGGTAAGATGAAGAAACACCACTAAAGCATACTGAATATGGTACAATAACCTCTGTCAGAAAGACATGAGCATAACAGTAATTAATGCCAGGAAGGTTTTAAATGGAACTTAGCAGAAGTAGATTTAAATGCATTATTAAATCAAGAAGAAAACCCAAGGTGATTAGAATGTTAACCACCTTCATGTGTCTCCATTGTCCAATAAACATCAGAGATGAGAAAATGAGTTTGAGATGGGGAGCCAGAGATTAATTTTACATTTGAGATTTTCCTGACGATGACAATTGCTAGTGACTAGAGGAGTAAGACTGGAGACCCAAAGAAAGCTCCACAGTGTACACACCTAGTTGGCGGCTAGAGACAAAGGAGGGGAATTGAAAAAAAAAGAAAGGAAAAAAGAAAAAAAAACATAACCCATACAAAATGAAACCATATCACATATTATTTCTTTAACATTCTTTTATTTGAATTACAAACAAGATTGAATTACATGACAATCCCATTTCCCTCCTCCATCCCTTCCTCCCCTACCACCCCCCAACTAAAATCCTACCTATCGCATATCCTTTCTTCTAATTTACACCTGGCTCAACCTTTCTGCTCCCTCATGACCTCTGCATCCTTCCTCTTATTCCCTTCTCATTAACATATTGTATGCATTTCTGCTGTCATCATAGAGGCCCATAGTGTGATATTATCCCATTGGTAAAGTTTTCCTGAAAGCTTATGATCAGGTGCTAAATTCTCAGATATATGCAAACATACATAACTCAAGAGTGTTCAGTTGCCTTGTAGTGTGTTTTTCTTTTCGGTACTGGAGATAATATTCTAGTTTTTATTCATTAGTTTTAAGCCAGGGAGCCAAGCTATGACTTCCATGATGCTAGCTGTGTGTTCTTAATCCATTTGAGAATGATCAAATGAATATTTGAACTTAAAGCTCCCTGGGGGCTTATATCTTGAAACATCCATCACAAGATGAAAACATCGAGTGGCTAAAATGCATTTAATGCACCAAACTAGTGGACACCACAGCTTTCTGTAACCTACCTTACGCACAACTTTTTGTAACCATATTTTTGGTAAGCATGCCTTACATATACTCTGAAAACTTCCATCAGCCTGGCTTGAACAAATTTCATGCAATTTGATGACACTCAACTGAGACTAAAATCAGTGTGGGTGTGTGAGAGCAGGTGACCCAGGTTGTGATTCGTTGACATGAATTGGGAAAGCTCAATGACCAACATCCCAGCATGCTGCAGAGTACTCTTTGAGTACTCACTGTCTCTTGGTGTGATGTGGAGCTGACAGAGAGCTGTAGCTAAGGCTACTGGGCTTCATGGGAAGGAATTGTACTGCACACTGTTAGCCTGGGAAAAGATCCAGATCGCAAGTACATTTTTGTTGAATACATATCTCAGCATCACAAGGTTAAAGCAGAAACATCATTCCTATGTGAGATACAGTTTGTACCCCTGTCTGACATTCTCTCTCCAGTCTGGTACCCAAGGATCATATCATCTTCTACAAACACTTCCAGAAAGCCACACTCCCATTCTATTACCTCCACCATAGTCAACCTCTAAATACTTCTGGAGAAGAAGTTACAGTTCCAATGTATCTACCAGACTTCTTCTTGGCAATTTAATTCTACAAATTCAAAACAGTATCCTTATTCTAACTCAACTTGCATGCTCAAAAATAACCCATTCTAAAATGGTGTATACAACAAAGATCTCAATCTGAGAAAGAACAAGGAGTCAAATGCACCAAGTCAAACAGCTGTTCAACCTTTGTGCCCAGAGACAGCTAATTCAAGGACAGTTTGTTTATAAGAGAAGTAGGGCATGCAGAGAGAATATATGTATGTGAGTTGAATTTTATTGTTTTTTTTCCTCTTCCAGTTTTTACCTAGGACTAATGATTGTCTAATTCTTTACCATTTAAGAAATGCTCCAATTCAGGAGCTGTTTGAGCAATATAAAGTACAACTAGGTAGCTATGTAATGTGAAGTTATGTTACTAGCTCCTCCTTATTCATTATAGATGGTTTTTGGACATTTAGATCTATTCAGCCTGGCAACAGAAAAAAAAATCTTTGCTCATTTGTTTTGTTTCATTTCTAGTTCTTTGTGGGTGGTTTATAGAGACATTGCTATTTAAATATATACTATACTTTTAATATATCCCACATTATCTCACTACTACTGGCTATTAACCTCACATTTTCCACATTAGTTCCCTTCAAGTAGACAGGTAAAACAGATTTTCCTGTGATGCATTTCCCCAAGTCTATTTGTTTCTTCAAGGGACAAATTTGAAGTAAGGGACAGAGATATTAAAATACCACACTAGAAGGATAGAATTAAAGAATAAACTTCTCTTAGACTTTCTTCTCATTTTATGGAGTTTGCTTTGTGCAGTATGCTACCTTCTAGAAAAAATAATAGATTAAGAGAAGGCAGACATGATTCTGCAAGTATTTCCACATATATTATTTCTTTCAGTACTTCCTCTACAATTTCAATTAAAAAAAATTAGTACATATTTGTCACTAAGTGCCTTACACTTATGTCTTTCATTTGCGTAGTCTATAATCTTTGTTCATTTCCCCTTTTGTATATTTACATAAATCCCTATTATGGTATATTTTTAATATATTAAATTCTGCCCAAAGCTAGGTTAGAAACTATTGAAACTGCTTATAGAAATATATCTTTGTTTACAATAATTTTTAATTTCTACAATTTCTCTGACTCATTTCCAAGTAGAAGTTTTTAGAGTTTCTATTGGAATTTTACATTTATTATTTGGTGCCTGGAAAGATGTATTAGTGGTTAAGAGAACATACTGTTCTTGAAGAGGATCTGAGTTCAATTCACAGCACCTGGGGCAGGCTCACAGCTGAGTGTAACTCCACCTTCAGGGGATCTGATGCTCTCTGGCTTCTATTCAGACCCATACTGATATGGCCATAAACATACAAATATTTAAAAATAAAATATTAATTTAATAATATAATTTGTGTTGAATAGGTCAATATTGTGTCTATATTTCCTGGAGTACAACATTATACTTACTGAAATTTTGTTTGATAACTCAGTGCCAGGCCTTTGTGGATATATTTTGTTGCCCAATTACTGGATGGTTCTTTTTTATGTTGTTACTTTGCATAACAAAATTATATTTGAAAAGTATTTGTGGAAATAATTGAAGGGCTGGGATATGATTTTCCAGTGAGGGTTTTCTGATGCTTCTGACCACCCCACACAGCAATCTGGATCCTCTTTAAACAATTTAAGGATTTAGATTCCTGGGACACTCGGATGAATAAAGCCTTGGCAGAACCTGGTGACAGCTGCTTTCATTCCACTTACACTCATTCCCGGGCATCCTGTCTTTGGAGTCCAAGCCAACATGCACGGAATTTACTGAGTCCTGAGTCCTTCAAGTTTCAGAATCCAACTTTTGCCTCCTTCTTAAACAGGGCCGTCAAAGCATTTCTTCATCTTCTCAGCTATATCTTCAGGATGGGAACATGCCCACAGGACTGGACATGCCACCATGCACCAGTAGCTCTCTAGACATTATTTTTCATCTTTTTGGTAGTTCCCAATGGCTCTAAACAGATGTTCCTGTGTGTGCTTTATGTGATTTGGTTGGTGTTTGTCATTGGAAATGTTCGTCTTGGTTATCTAACCTAGTGGAGAGAGCATCAAAATCATCACTTTTAAATTTTGGAATTGTGTTATATTTACATAATTATGAGATACAGAGAATCAAGACATAGTTTTACACTGATGCTGCTATAGCTAATGTCTTGTACAAGGCATTTGCCAAAGATAAACAGTCAACTTTCATTAGTCCAGCATTCTGCACCAAAGTACTGACTGTTTGGATATTGTTAATTTTTCCATTAGTGTCTGTTTTTCTCATCTGGGATTCAATTTAGGGGACAACATTGGATTTAGACTTGTATCTGCTTCAAAACCTCTGATCTGCAATAGTTCTAAAAGATTTTAATACCTGTTTGAAAAGATACTTCATAGACTATTATTCATTTTGGACCTGCCTGATGTCTTATAATTAAATTGACCTTCTGAATTTGGGGGAAGAATACCATGGAGGAAACAGCTGTCTCTTGCACCTCATATTTAATTTCATATACATTGTTTATATTCAATCATTAGATTATACTTTTACATAACTTTTCATTTGGAGTAACAGTGTCTACATATTCACAGCAATCTGAAATATGTGTTTTTGACTAAGCATAGAATAATCAGTTTTATTCAGAACTTGGTAATATCTTGAAGTATAAAATGAAGTCATAAGTAAGAAAAAAGATTGTTTTAAAGTTCATCAATGAAAAAGGCATGATGAAATAAACACATCTTAAGTGTGATACACTAATATAATACTTTTTTTAGGTTTAAGAATAGAATATAAATAGAACATCGTCTTCTCATTACCAATGTCCAATCCAATGATGTAGGAGACATTTGGATACATGCTAATTCCTCAAGACCTTGTAATATACCATTTTAAGAAGGTAATACACCATTGTCAGGTGACCTCTCTCATCTTGGCTGTGTCAAGCCTGTTTGTTGATTTGGATTTGGTTGCCCCAGCATCCCTGGTTTTTCTCAGCATACTCCACATGGTTTTCAAGAGATCAAAAGATGTTTACCATGTGGCTTTACTGTGAGGGAGCTTCAGGGTTGCACTAAATTCCCAAGATAACCAGGTTCAACTACTACCAAGAAAGAGATTAACTCTGCATGCTGGGCTTGAGCCCCAAGGGAGCAGAGAAGCTCACTGTGAGCTGTGATAATGCTGGTACATCAAGTATTAGGGCATGGCATAGGAAGGAGATGGAAGACCACAGGGGAGGGAGGTTGGCTAACCCCTGTGTTGTTATACAAGCTGAAAACCACAGGAGGTATTGAGAAAAAGCCTTTAGAGTTTAATTTTAGAAAAGTAATTTTGTATCATCAGTGCTGAGAGGACTCAGCAGGAATTTGCTTTCTTCTGGTCAGAAAGAGTGATCTGGAATTTAGTAATAGGAGTTGCAGGGTATGAAGCAGCGGACCACAGGGAGTCTCCATTAGTTTGTGAGTCCAGCCACAGGAGCAAGCTCTAATGGGCACCCATATGCAGACATGCCTCCCCACTGTGATGCCAAGAGTTATTTTACTATCCTACAAAGAGGGCTATATCTGTGGAAAGCAGTTGCTCCAGAAGCAACTGAGAACTGTCTCCATGGGCTGGCACCTGGAGACTCCAATGAGAAGTTGGATTCATTTGTAAACCACTTCCCCCCATTTTTTTCAGGGGGTGGAGCCTCTTATTTAGTACATATGACAGGAATTTGGGAAGCATGTTTTAAGCTTGTGCTCCTGGTGACTCTGATTCTGAAGTCTCTATTGGCTTGTTGTTCAGACGATTCCAGCTTTCTTAGTCACTGAAGAACAAATGACCAGCTACTTAAGAAAGGAATATTGGTAATTTGTAATGGATGAAAGACAATAGAACATTGTTCTTAGGAAATTTATTAGGATTTAGTGAACAGACTCTGGGTGGTTTAGAGCTGGCTAAATAACCTGGACTCTACTAGGTTATTGACAGTTGAAGAGGTGAAGGAGAGAGGAATTGCATTAATGATGTTGAGGACCATGGACTTTGGGGATCCTAAAACCAAAATGGTAATCAATAGTTTTTCTTTATATGTAAAGTGTCCTGTCCTGTGGTTGGGATTGTTACTACTTTTAATTTATTCAAATAGTAATTGAATATTCATGATTTCCATGGTGATTTTGCCTCACCTTCCTCATATCCAGACCTTTAGTTATGTACAAGTGATTTTCTTTCATTATTACTACAAGCCTTCCCACTCCACAGTAGAACAACTCAATGGGACTTAGATTCCCTTTGAGTTTACTTTTGAAATGTGGCAATCTCACTTAAAAATCTCTGGAGGCACCATCATTCATTCTTGAAGATACTTCTTTTGGAAAACCATATTTGTAGCTTTGATATTATTTTGATTTCTTATGTGAAAGAATTTTATAGAGCAAGACAGAATGTTTCATTTTCTTTTCATTACCTGATATTATGCTGATCCTGAAAACTGAAAATTAGTAGAGAAGGAAGACACAAATCCAGCACATTAAAAATGTTTTAGAGATTCTCCTTTGATGTAATACTGTCATGGGTATAGTATGATTCCATGTATGAGCTTCTATTGAAATGAAGAATTATCCCTTCCTAGTGAACCTTGAAGTTGTTCAATCAGGAAGAAGCAGGGGGACATTACCAATTCCTATTTGTTAAAAACAGAGATTAAAGTAAATAATTAAATGGAGTTTCCATGTATCTTTCCTCAAACATAATTGTCACAATGACTATCATTGAACTAGTCAACAGCATATAACACAAAATTGCCACCTTGCACTAAAGAGTTTGAAACCCTCTAAGAAACAAGGTTTCGTCCTTAGCTGTAAGACATAGAGCACTTGAAATAATTTGTTTATCAAGTATTATACACATAAATATTATAAATAATTCATTTAAGGTATTTTATTTATTATGCTTCAAAATATACCTTTCTAATAAAGATAAAATTAGGGGAGTTGCATTCTTCCTTTGTCTTTGTTAGTCCCTAGATTTTCTTTAATGTGCACATATTAAAAAATAATGTACATAGAAAATAACAAGTGATTTTTAAATTCATATGGTATCGTTGAAAATAACTAGTGATTTTTAAATTCACATAGTATCTTTGCAAATAAAGGTGATCAGAGGAAGTGGCTGACAAGAGTGGAATCTTGGGGAAATAACACCAATATCCAAGAGAGCAGTTATGGAATTGAATGTATCACCACTTACCAAAAGGGAATGGGGAAGTAAGAACATGTACCAGCCTGTGAGAAAGTAAAGGACTGTGGGAGGTGGCACATTGGTACTGCATGCTCTCACTTGATGAGGCTGATGTAGCTCTGCCAGCAAGTAGCAACAGGACCTGCAGAGACAAGTTAACTGCCAATATGTGTCTAGCCCATTCTTATGGCTAGAGTGAAGGTCTTAATAGTGTACAGTGGTGCTTCCATGTAAGCTGTGTAACATGACAGAAGTTCCATGGTTAGTATAGTTCATCCCTCATCTTAGAAAGACTGTATTGGATGGAGAGTAGGGAGCATCCAGAAGCAGGACCATGTAGTATTATTTTGTGTGGTGATTGTAGGGCAGTCCTGGACTGTAAAACCACACCAAAGAAATAAGTGAAGCAAATAATCTCATCTCCATAAAGAATGAACTGTCAGGAAGAAGAGAAGAGGGCCAGTCTTAAGTGCTGATGTGAGGTTAGCACAAGGCCAGGAAGATAATAGCACTAGTAATTACAGCATATGACTTTTATGGCAGATGTTATTTGTAGGGTTTATAAATATAAACTCATATATAGCAATCTCATACATTGTGCTTATATGCACGAGGACCAGAGTCATCTTAATACTCCCAGTGGATGTGTTAAACTGAACACCCTATGTTTTTTTTTATTATCGGCACATATCTATAATAAAGTGTAATATATGAATAGTCAGCGTAAGAGCAACAACACGAAACAATAAGATAGAGCAATTCTAACAGCATGCTGTACTGGAATTATCAATACTATGACTCTTGTGTCTTGGGTCATTATTCATTTACAGTAAGGACACATTTAATATAAGCTCAGTGGACACAGCCACACTGACTTTGAAAGAGGTGTTTCCTTAGTGACTAATGGGCAGGAACACAGTGTGATACCAGGAAAGAGCAGGATAATAAGTTCTATCATGCCAGTGACAACTAATATCAACATACAATTTGAAACTTATGAATTGCTTCTGAGATTTTTGATGTAAAGTTTTTGGACTACTGTTTCAATTACCCGTGGAAAGCAAAACATGGATAAATGAATCATCTTACTTTACAATTAAGAAGAAAGTGGTACAGAAAGTTGACTAACTTTTCCAGGGTTTATGACAACCACATAATCATTGGATCTGATCTGAAATAAGATGACATGTCCTTGGAGAACTAGAAATTTGCCTGTTTGTGGTATCCTGTTGGGAGTACCCCAGGACTGTCTCTTTCTTTGATATGATCACATATGGGTCTAGCTTTCAGCTGCTGTGCATTTTAGCTTCTGAACTTTCAATCATCTTGTAATACTTAAAATCAATTTTAAATTGCTGAGCAAACAGGCCACTGATGGTATGACAGGTCAAAAAGGGTTTTATGGATCTCATCAGTTCTATTTAACATTACCAAGGAAGTCTGAAAGACTTCCAGTTAAAATGTGACTCCCAAGAAACAAATGAAGAAAGTTAGTAGATGAACTAGTATCTTTGTCATCAGAAATATTAAGAATAGCCCTTTCTGCAAATTTGCTTTGGAGGTTTTAAAGTACTTTGTCATGCATTTCTCTGTTGAGCCTCATTAAAGCATTAGACACACTTGAAGCTCCTATTTTAATATTCTCACTTTAGAGACAGGCTAAGGAATGTGTCTGAGGTCATGATGTGACTAATGTTCAACATTAATATCCAGTCCAGATCTTCTGATGGGGTATTCCATAAACAAAACCCTTAGGTCCCATCAGCCATTTTCTAAATGTGTGTTTCCATTGGTTCCAAGGGCTTGGGTAACACAGTGTGGATAATTAAGTGCCAGCCAAATGTCTCTGTTGGGAAACCTGAAGGCGTGTCTGTCCATTAATCAGTCTCACACAGGAAAGATAATATAGTATTATCTTTATTGCCAAAGTATACTTGAAAATACAACAAAGGAACTTGAAGCTATTAAATAACTCTGCTCCAGAGGGAAACTGTTTCAACACTCAAGCTGATATCAAAAGTCCTTGAGACAAATAACCCAGGAGCAGAATGGTTATGATTACACTTTAGAAGCTAGCATAGAGATACCAGGAAATACTCAGGCAGGCCCCCTGCTGAGAGTTGAACTGGTGTGGAAAATCCTGCAGCAGAACATTCTGGCCTGAGGACATGTATCATTTTTTTGCACCATACCAGACTAACTGCAACCAAATATTTTCACTGCAAATACATGAACTAGCAACTTTGCTGAATTCTGCTACCTGGGGAGTATACAAGACAGAGAGTTTACATTCCCCTGATGAGCAGGTGAAGTCCTGAGAGTTGTTTTGGGAAGGAGAATGACAAACCTGGCAAGACTGCTACTTAGGGAATCACATTTTCCTCCCTTCAAATTTGCTCGTAAGTTTCATGCAGCAAGAACTATTTATTTTCCTTTTCTACTGATAAGTACCTTCTAAACCCACTCCGAGTGTTTGGTTCAGTCACATGAAATTGTCGGTATTTGACTATTTTTAGTCAACAAAATGCAGTTTCATATGATTTAAAATAATGTATGCAAAAACCTGAATAGAAATACTTGTTAGAAATTTAAACTATCCTAAATATAACCTTAGTTGTAGACAATGTTTTCACGAACATCACCGAAAGGATGTCAAACTCTCTGCTGAAACAATGATTTGTAATAATGATGATAGACATTTTATTAAGGTCTTTTCATGATTGAATTAGTGATACGGTAATAATAAGCTCATGGAAGTCATCAAATGGGCTTTTAATTTCATGGGGGAAGAATAGGACAGCAAATGGCATTTTCATAGGACTAATCAGCTTCGTTCTGACACTGTGGTGAGCACATGTATGTTGACAGAATACTGGCTATAAGTAATGAGTTTGGGCTTGTGTTTAGCCTCAAGGACTATATAAAGTGTGAATCTGCATTTCTGTTCTTCCAAAGGAATGTTGCAGCTGCCTTATGTGCAGCAGGATCACACACATAAACATTCAACTATCAGGATTGACAGCTGCCATCTTTGAATCAACATTTCATGTATTTTTAAACCAAATAACCCTTTAGAAGGACAATCCACTACTCTCAAGACATATTACATATTAGCTTATTATAAGATAATTGGTGAAAACTCTCAGATTATGTCTTTGCCTTTTGGAAAAGAAAAATCATAGCAGTGGTTTAATTTTGCCGTCTTTCTTATCACCATATTGTTTCTGTGGATGAACAGCCTTGTGCTTTTCATCCTTACAATTCGTTATGTTGTACTCAGTTATCTCATAACAAGATAAGGTTCCTTGTTGAATTAACTGTGGGAGGGCAGCTTACATTTTTATCACTTCTAAGCAAATGTTTTACTCAAAAGATAGGACACCAGAAGTATGGCTTGAATACAGCTTCAGTTCATCCAACAAATGGCTCACCATTGTCAAAAACAATCACAAGTTTATATAGCATGAGTAGTAGTTGATCCTTTATTTTTTTCCATTTAACAAATAATGAGAAGCATCTGCAGGACAAGCACTGTCTGTGTGCTTAAATTAAGAGATTAAAGTGTGTTATAGTGAGAAGCTTAATATAAGAGAAGAAAGTTACCAGAGAAAATATCTCAGAGTTTGGGAGATTGTGGTAACGATCTCAGGTACTAAAAAGGCATGAGGAAGAAATAGTGGGAGGGAGGAAGGGAAAGAGACAGAGAGGAACAAATGAATGAGTGAATGAATATAAATGCCAGCAACCTGCTAGGGAAACTGCCTGGTTGAGTGGCTGGAGGTGGGCTGTGTTCTTAGGAATTGCTTTGCCATAATTCACCATAATTATTTCAGCTGCTGAAACACTGGACAAATTGGCTAAAGATGCTCAGATACTCTCTATACTGAGCTGTAAAACAATCAAAGAATGAGAAGACACTAGTTTTAAACTTACACTTAGAGGAAAGCAATAAAGGAAAAAAGCCACCCACTTTGCTGTAACATAGACAGATTTGGTGAGAATTCTTTCCCCATGCAAGGGTCCCAGTTAAGTTCTTGTTGAAATAGAAGTGGCAGTGGTTATGAGCTTAATAAACAAAGCTTTTGAAGTTATAAACTGGGTCTTGCTTTGCCTTTGTTTTCATGGGGTGCTCACATAATGTTGGGTTTGTTCTTCATAGTGAAGCATTCTATCACTAAAAAGCCAATGCTTTAGAACCCTATCTTTCCCTCTGTGATTTGTTAAGCCTTTCCATTGATTGACAGCATTTTAATAATTCCCAGAACAAGCCTAGTTGACTCCGAAGTTACAGTTAGAAATAAGCTTATCTTGTTGTCTGAAGATGAAGGTGAGTGTGTTCTCTTTCCCAGCTTCCATGCTAAGGAAGTCATATGTATTTTTCTTAATGGTGGGTATCTTAAAAGGTTAGAGAAGCAGGGAACCCAGATATGGAGAGAAAAGTCATCAACAGAGCACCTAGCTTTGTCTTCACATGTACACTGTAGTACCTGGAGCTGTGAGGTTCTCTAGTTACTAATTCCAACCAACATGCCTTAACTAACAAGGTCCAGCTTTTTATGTGAGCAATTTAAATGCCATCACATCTTGTACTGTGATGTTGTAGCCAGTGACAGAATAAGACACAATTGTTGTATAATATTATAACAGATATGACTAGTTCCTCATACCTAGAGACATTGTTGTGCCATACCATTCTTATATAACACGTTACTGATGTTTGTGGTAATGCTGGTATGACTAGACCTACTGTGCTGCCAGTTGTACAAACACTTAATGTGTGCCAGATCACACAACATATGCTATATTCTTTCTAGTTATTAAACAACAGTTAACTGATCAAAAAAAATGCCCCATGCTTCAGGTAACTTGTGTTTTCTGTTTTTTCTGCTGTGCTATTTACTATGTTTGATTGAATCGGAACATATGTGTTGTTTCATTCATCATGGCCTTGGAAGCAGTAAGCCTTTTCTGTCTCTTTCTAACACACACACACACACACACACACACACACACACACACACACACACACACACGAGAGAGAGAGAGAGAGATATTCTACCCACAAATAGCTTCATACATACAAATACCATCTCTACACACACATACACAAAGACTCCATATAGCATGACTATAGAGTGACTATCTCATGCACATTTGTGGCAGTCAAGTCTATAATGGTCATACAGTTATGACATCATCTACAAATGCATTTCATCACACATGTCTAAATGTTAGGTAAATATGATTGCATATTCAAACAACAATAAAGCAATTAAACATTTCTTCTGTGCTCAGAGAAATAGGATCTAGCATAGACAAAGGAATTTGGATTAAGACAAAACAAGACAGGGGGAACATTACCTGCAACGACATGGAATCTTCCTGTACTTCTTCCTTGCAATGCCTCTGTTAAAGCTTGGCAAGTCCCTTTGGTATGCCTGAGGGACCACCAAGAAGGAGTCAGGAATGTCAGCCATCCTTGGATGTCCTCCAGCTAAAGCCACACATTCATTCATGGGAGAGAGATGGTTCCAGACATTTTATCCTTATACCAACACTGATGGTGCCTTTCCTTTTTAAAAATAGCATGGGTAATTTTCAGCCAGATGATATTTCTATCAGTAAAAGAAACAAAGTATAAATGAGGAGAGGGATGTAGTGCTTCCCATTTACTAATGTTGTTTTCACGTCTTCAGGTCCTTTAAATTTCAAAAACTGGAAGCATATCAAATCATATTAACAGGATATTTGTGTTTTTTAAATCAAAGGACTTGTATATAATAAGATAGATGTAAGCTAAGGTTGAATAGATATAAAAATAATAGTATTAGGAATAATGAGTATGACATATGCCAAACCAAACAACATACTGATATGCTGGTCTGGAAGAGGAACTGTGAGTTATTTTGAAAATCAAGGTCTGTACAACTCTGTCCAAAGCTCACAGCTGCAGAAGGGGAAGTAAACAAGTCCTATGAGAAGGCTGCATAGTTAAGGACAGCTGAAGACTCAAAACTAAATGAACTTCTTGGTTCCCATTGGTGTATTTATAAGTCATACAATTCCCCAAGGCAAAACTATGAAAGGATGTTTGTAGGGATATGAATACAAGTCAGTTTTGCTTGTTTGTTTATTTGACTTTAAATTAGATACCAAATCAACTTTCCGTATTTGCTTTGTAAACCTGTCCTTATAGTTTCCAGGCAGTCATTGTCTTTTCATGGGCCATCATGTTTTTGACAGTCATCTCTGTTTAGGAGTCACTGCTGGCAGATGTTGAGTTCCTTAAAAGAAGGAGGCATGGTTTACTCCTGCATTCGTGTTCCCTTTCTTCGGGTTATATTGTTACATAGAATCAAGTGTAAGGTCTTTCTTGAAGACCGCCATCTCTGCTAAATCATGCAGGCACAGAAGTAGAGGTGATATCTGACTTAGTGGTTATACACTCATGACTGGTAAACTAACTAGCCTCAAGTTTCTAATAAATTGGTAACAGGAGAACACTAGTCTTCTAATGGGTTTGAGTTTGTGCTTCCCATATCTGCTGAAGCCACACCACAAACCCAGTTGAGTCAGCAGTAAATGGTGAACTTTCCTTCTAGATACAAATCTAGGCACCACACAGCTGAAGAGATGGCTCAGTGGTTAAGAGCACTGGCTATTCTTCCAGAGGAGCTGGGTTCAATGCCTGACACCCACATGGCAGCTGACAACTATGCAACTCCAGTTCCAGGGAACCTGACACTCACATGAAAGCCAAACAAATCTAGGTACCACATAAAAATAGTCATAGAGCCGGGCGTTGGTGGTGCACACCTTTAATTCCAGGCAGAGGCAGGCGGATCTCTGTGAGTTTGAGGCCAGCCTGGTCTCCAAAGTGAGTGCCAGGATAGGCTCCAAAGCTACACAGAGAAACCCTGTCTCGAAAAAAAAATAGTCATAGACACAATCATTTGCATGGCAACTTTTTATATCCCTCAGGTACCTAAGAGGTTCCCAACTAATTCAGAAAAAAACACATTGCAGTAAAATTTGCTACAGTGAACCCCAGAACATTGTCCTGGAAATGGCATTATTTTTGCCACCTAGGAAACACTTAATGTAGCAATATTATCACATCCTTTAAGAGAGATCTGTCCATATGCATACACTAAAACATCAGTGTAATAATCATCCTTCAGCAACCGAATACTACCCCCCATAACCAAATTGCTGTCTCCACTTTTATTTGAAATTATTTCTCAGTTTGGTTTTCTTTTGTCACTGGCCTTCTGGATGATCATTTTGTAACATCTGGATAATTTCATATGAACATCTGGAATGGAATTTTTTAACTGTCTGATGCATACAGACTACTTCTTGAAGAAATGTATTCTGTTGTTGCTAAGACATGGTTAAGTGAATATACAGCCTATAAAATTCCATAGGAAGCACAAACCAAGAGTCTATTTTCTTTCCTGTCATCTTTTGCCCAGGAAGAAATAAATGGTTAGGATATGAACAACAGGAACAATTAGGAATAGTCACAGGTGGTGTCCTTGAGTTAGGAGCCTTTGAAACCTGGCAGGTTTGGATGCTGGGTCTGGCAGATAGAAACTCTGTAACTTTGAACAATTCTCTAAAGGTCAGTATCCTTACTTCAGGATTTGAAGCATGAATAAAAGTCTTCCAAGCTAGTTGTGTTAAATGAGATGATTTAAACAATCTATCTGGCTCAAAGTGCAGATTCCACAAACAGCAGCTGTTGGGAGCATTTATCACATTGTGCTAGAGAACACTACTTGAGATTTCTTCTCTTCCTGACCTCCAGTGGATTTTATGCATGTAACGAGTAGTTTGCTATTTACATCAGGTCTTCTAGAGTACAGAATTTTGAGAGTTGCAATAGAATCTTCTCTGCTAAAATACTGCTCTTTAAGTGGGGAAGAAGGAAGGATTTGAACTGTCTTTATTCCCTATAAGACAGTTAGAGGATGATTCCATTCCAAGAAATACAGACTAAGAAGTGTGTTCACAGTAGAGAGTGAAGTTGGGCATGAAGTCCCACCCCCAGCCAAGTGTTGGCAACTGATAGCTGTTGGGAGAAAGAGAGGCAGTTTTCTTTCTCCCAGAAAGAAAGAGTGTACTCAGCCTTTAAAATCAATCAAGCTCCAATGGAAGGGCCATATATACAAGACTATATTCTATTACAATTGGGCTTAAAAGTAAGACTAGAGCTGTGGGTAATAAATGAGGCATATTTGAGAATAGGGGAAAGGGGGTGAATGTGAGTAAAATAGATTGTACAGAATTCTTACATAACCAATTTTTAAAAAAGCTCTTAATTTTAAAAATGAGCAGTCTCATTCTTGATTTTCAGACTAAAAGGTGATTCCCCACTCCAACCCCCAGATAACGAGTTAACAGAGTTTAGGAAAATGATATAAATGCCCTAAATTTCATATGTGTATTCTGAAATGAAATGATTTTCTCCAATACAGTTTTTTATTCTCATCCTCTCTGTGTTGGTTTGAAAGGAGATGGCTCCCAAATGGAGTGGCACTATTAGGAGGTGTGGTCTTATTGGAGGAAGTGCATCATTGAGGGGGCGGGTTTTGAGGTGTCTTTGCTCAAGCTTCACTCAGTGTGATAGTCAATAACTTCCTGCTGCCTTCTGGTCAAGATGTAGCATGCTCAGCTCCAGTACCATATCTGCCTGCACATGGACCTTGTCATGAAACCTCTGAACTGTAAGCAAGACACCCCAATTAAATGTTTGCTTTATAAGAGTTGCCATGGTCATGGTGTCTCTTCACAGCAATAAAAAACCTAAGACACTCATTCTCCTTTAAAGAAATTCAGCATTTGAGCATGCATCATTTTTCCTGCTTCTTCTAAAGCTTAGGATTTGTTCTCAAGTCTGGTGGACAAGCTAATAACAAAGGGGCAAAACAAATCAGTTTGTTAGAGTGAAAACATGGCCCTTGACATGCCACAACTTATTAAAAAATGGGGTGACATAAAGCAAAATGCAACTTTGATACAACCAAACTGTGAAAATGTAACTGAAATATTTAAAATAGAGATTGGATGTTCATCTGGGGTTAATTGGTTATTTCAGTGGAACTATGAATACAAAATTTTAAGACAAAAATAGTAAAATGTTATGTTATATTATTCCTTATATGATAAAGCAGAGAGAGAGAGAGAGAGAGAGAGAGAGAGAGAGAGAGAGAGAGTCCAAACTTTTAAGATAAGTGTTTTCCTGGCAATGCATTCTCAGAACAAATTTCAATGATGTCCTTTTGTGAACACTTCAAGGAGCCAAAAGTACAAGGTTGTCAGCACACTGAGAAAGAAGAAAAAACTAACCCATTATTTTTACCACACAAGAAAACAGGAAATATAAACACGGTTTTCACTCAGTTGAGGACCACATGTCTCCAAAGAACTTGATAATGAGTCAATGTTATTTTCTGACATCCTATAATAATTCTACATCAATAGAGGCCTGGAGATGGTGGGGAGTATGTGCATTTTTTTCCTTTTATTATTTGGTGTCTCTTAGGGGTCAAGATAAATACTCATGGTAGCACTACGTGACTTGAGTTTAATACTACCCTTCATTAGGGTTATGTTTAATGTGACTACATATAGGACACATTCCTACTTAAATGGACAGCAGAATGAGTGCCACGTAGAAATATATTAATTTTTAAAAATTCTTTTCCATTTTTAATTTAAATTAGAAACAAGATTGTTTTACATGTCAACCCCAGTATCCTCTACCTCCCCTTATCCCCTGCCCCAAACTAAGACCCTACCTATCCAGTACCCTTTACGCTCCCCTAGGAGGGTGAGGCCTTTCATGGTGGGGAATCTTCAGACTCAGTCATATCATTTGGGATAGGGCTTAGGTCCTCCCCTGTGTGTCTTGGCTCAGGGAGTATCCCTCTATATGGAATGGGCTCCCATTCCTATGTTAGGGATCAGTACTGATCTACTACAAGAGTCCCCATAGATTTCTGAGGCCTCCTCAGTGACACCCACGTTCCTGGGGTCTGGATCAGTCCTATGCTGGTTTCCCAGCTGTCAATCTGGGAGCCATGAGCTCCCCCTTGTTCAGGTCACCTGTTTCTGAGGTTTCACCAGCCTGGTCTGGACCACTTTGCTCATTGTTTCTCCCTCTCTGCAACTAAATTCCAGTTCAGTTCAGTGTTTAACTGTGGGTGTCTGCTTCTACTTCCTTTGCCTGCAGGATGAAGGCTCTAGGATGGCATATAAATAAGTTAGTTATCAATCTCATTATCAGGGGAGAGCATTTAAGGTAGCCTCTTCACTGTTGTTTAGATTGTTAGTTGGTGTCATCCTTGTAGATCTCTGGACATTTCCCTAGTGCTTGATTTCTCTTTAAACCCTCTATTATGGTACCTCTTATCTTGCTTGCCTCTATTCTTCCCCTGGCTCAACCTTCCTGCTCCCTCATGTCCTCCTCACCCCTGCTCTTCTCTCCTTCTCATTCTCCTAGCTCCCTCCCCCTTTCCCCCATGCTCCCAATTTGCTCAGGAGATCTTGTCCCTTTCCCCTTCTCCAGGAGACCATGTTTGTCTCTCTTAGGGTCCTCCTTGTTTTCTAGTTTCTTGAAGTGTAGGCTGGTAATCCTTTGGTCTATGTCTAAAATCCATATATGAGTGAGTACTGAACAGATGTCCTTATTGTATGAATGTGCTTCTTTTGGGTATATACCTAAGAGTGGAATTGCTGGATCTTGTGGTAGAATGATTCTCATTTTCCTAAGGAATCACCATACTGATTTCCAAAGTGGCTGTATGAGTTGGCACTCCCACCAGCAATGGAGGAATGTTCCCCTTTCTCCACAAAGATGACTTGTAGTTAGAACCTTGTGGTAGAAGCAGACGTTGATCTCTTCTTCACGTTCCCTTGAGCAATAATAACTAATATCTGTTACTTATCACATTCTGTGCTCTATTTTAAGGGTTTAGCAACAACATCCCATATAGTGGACACTATTATTAGTTCCCATTTATAAATAAGGAAATAGATTAGAACTATCCACGCCCCAAAGATCATGTGTCTTGAATTTGTGATAAGCTGAGATATGAACCCAGACTGATGCCATAAATTATGTCCTTAGCCACAGTCATAAGAATGCCCTTAAGCTGCCTATGAATTTGCATAATCCCACAAAAGTGAGTGGGTCAGAGATTTTAGAGTTAAACAAAGGAAAGTGGAACAGTTTTATGACCAATACTAAAGGACAATGACTAATATTGCTTAAACATCTGGAGTCTGGGTGTGATCTCCCAGCCTGAAAAGTCAGCCCTTTCTCTTTCATGACATTGTGCTTATTTCTGGTCCTGCTTGGTTAAAAGGCTCCTTTATCCTCTCTCACGCAATCACGCTATGACTCTTTAGTATGTCTGTTGTAAAATCTTCCAGAACATTAGTCACCTCAGAACTGGACTATCTTCTGCTATTGCCTTTGAGGCAAAAGAAGGAGAGAAATCTTGGTGGATGACTGTGGAAAGTCTGGAAATGTCCGGCATCTCTTCTGGCTTTTGGGACCCTACTCCTTTGTTGCCTTTAATTGAATGGAAAAGATATTTTTAAGCCACTTGAATCAGTATGCCCCTTCAGCTAGACCTTGCAAGGCAGCTTTGTAAATACTGAAATGATTAACAGGATCTGAAGTTAAATTGTCCAGAGCCCTGTGGTCTGGTCATAGTGGGTGGGAATGTGCATTAGCCCGGAGGTCCCTACGGAGAAGTCAGAGACCTCCCTCTCAATTGTCCCTCACTGATGGTGGGCTTGGGATGTATTTCCAGAAATAATTATTTACCGAGAACTTGTAACAACAAATGAATCACCCTCATTATTGTACTTGCTCTGTTTTGAGATGTTTGTCTACTCAGCTTTCTAAAATTGGAAGATTTTAAAGTTCAACAAGAAACACATTTTTTTTTTTTAAATCTCTTTGAGGACACCAGCGTCTTTGGTAATTATACTTTCAGTTTTTATGCCCTCTGGTGTTGTTTACCACTACATTTTGGTTTGGCCTGTATACTTTAATTTAGCATGGGCGTTTCTTAAGAATGTACAATTTTTATATATGTGTGTATATATTTATGTATGAATATATATGTATATAAATAAATATATTTATATATGTATATGCACACAAACATACAGGCCCAGTTTCCCCTCCCTCCCCTCCTCCTAGTCCCAGCCCTCCATCCCATCCTCTCTATTTCCACACAATCTATTCCTCTTGGGTTTCTGTTTAGGAAAGGGCAGGTATCCCTTGAGTATCAACAAAACATTGCATATCTCCCCATGTATTAAGGCTGGGCAAGATGACCCAGTATGATGAGTAGGGTCTCAAAAGCCAGTAAAAGAGTAGGAGACAGCCCCTGTTCCCACTGTTAGGAGTCCCATAAGAGGACCAAGCTACACAAGTGTAACATATAAGTAGAGGATCTAGGTCAGTCCCATGTGGACTCCCTGGTTGTCGGTTCAATCTCTCTGAGCCTCTATGATCCCAAGTTAGTTGATTCTGTGAGTTTTCTTGTAGTGTCCTTGACCCATTTGGCTCCTACACCTTTAACTTTAACATAGCAAAATTATATTAACAAAACAGTTATCAAGTAAGAACTATAGTTAACAATACGGTGTCCACATGTAGGACCAAAATTTCCACATAAAAAGGAATTCTAAAAACAAACAAACAAAACAAAGTCAAACAAGCCTTCTTGGTAGCAGCATTTTCTCGGGTGGGCTCTGTTTGCTAGAGGCAAGCAGAGGTTCTCTGCTACTTTAAGAGAGCCTTCCTGACTCAGCATTAGCAGCAACCTACATTGGTGTTTTTCCAGTCTACACACCTGGGTGTAGATGAACTTTACTGTTATCAAAATAAGTCATGCCCAGTTTGCTGGACAAGGATTGCCTGTCCAGGGACAGGCCTCTTGTTCTTAGCTAAATTATAACATCTTCTTACCTTTTCTCACCTGCAAAATAGAGAACATGGTAATACCTTCATAACCCTGAGGATTAAATAATATTTTTAAATTATAGGTAGCATGTAGGCTAGAGAATCTAATAACAAAAATAGATTTTTCTAAAGTTTTAAAATTTTACTTCTAAAGAAATGAAATTGGCATTTCAATGTGACAGCTAGACTCCAGTGTTCTTTGTAGTCATAGTAGCCAAAACGTAGAAGCAATGCAAACACTCATCTGTGAATGAATAGGGAAATATGATGTATACCACCTCCAGCAGAATATTGTTCAGTCTTTATAAAGAAAGAAATCCAATGGGCCATAAGATATTTGAAACTAGAAGACATGTAAACAAAACAATCCAGATGCAACAGAATAAGTAGTACAGCTTTCCCTTTTTATGTGGAGTTTAAAAGTCAAAATTCATGGAAGCCTGGAGTGGATGGGTGTCTCCCAGGGTTCATGGAAGAAAGGTAAGAAGAAGGATTGGAAAAAAATACAGAGTTTCGTAAGAGGAGATCTACTCAGCATAACATGCTAGGAGTTGACTATTTCCATGTATATTAAAAAGCTATATATCACAGTAGATCTCCGGTCTCATTTTCTATCATAAAATATAAATGTTTATGGGTACAGATGATCCTGGCATAGCTTCAGTGTGTAAGGAACAGTGTACTTGTGGTTGCATTTACTAATTTTTTTTGTTAATTAACACACCATAGAGTGTTTTATTTTTAAAAGAGCAAATATGGATGCCTGTTTTTAAAAATGTTACTGCCACAGGAAGCCCTGGCATTCATGTAGTGTTTCTCAGAGGCATTCCGGCTAATAGATGAGTTCTAAAAGCTTACACATGAACTTAGAATCCTTGGCAAACTGGTTGTAAGTTTTGAAACCAGAGTGAATCATTTTTGGTCCAGACAATCTTTTGTAGATGTTTACAGAGCAACAGCCTTGGAAGGCATAGACAGCATCTCTTAGAGACAAAGGGCAGATAAACTTGGGAAGAAGGACTTAAGAGACTCCATCCAGAGGGACGCTTAAGCACCAGTCAGCACATGCAAGATAACGAGTCAGCTCATAGAGTCAGGAGTCATCTCCTGTTGCTCACAGTGAGGTCAGACATAGCTGGCCCTGTCTCTGGCTTGCTCTGGAATGTGCAGCTCTGGGTACTGGCATCGCATATGCTCCCCTGCTTGAGTACTGACGATCTTTGTCCCTGATTTGGGGGTCTGCAAATGCTCTCCCAAACTCAACAAAACTGCATCAGCCGTCTTTCTGCAAATAGGGTGAAATCTCAGCCTCTCACAGTCCTTTAAATATTTTCAAAAGGCTTTTGAAAACATACTTTACCCGTCTTTCATTCACCAATTTGACATGGACAGGCTCGTCATACGTAGGACAGGCACGGTTTTGCAGCCAGCACCACTATCCAAAACCAGATCGTGTTTGGCACTCATAAAAACAACTTTCAGTAAACAAACAGTCATTCCTCACACCCTCTCGCCCTCCCTTCTTGCTCCAGCTGTTCTAGGTCGATGATATTGCAGGCAGGAAGGAGAGGTGGAAGCAGGAAAACATTAGGAGACTTTGGCAGCTGTTCAGAGAATAGATGATAGTAGCTCAGAGTGCAGCGGCAGCAGTGAAGGTGTAAGAAAGGGCAGAGTGGAACAGGCACCTGGAAGTAGAGCCAGTAGGATTTCCTGACTAAGGAAATCTGCCAAGGGGATGTGTTGATGGCTTTCCCATGGAGTGTAAGGAGATGAGAAGTTCAAAAGAAGAGTCCTTGGCTTTGTCCTGAGCAACTATAAAGATTGACCTATTGTCAAAGCAACTGAGGAAGACTGGGTGTGCAGAGAAATTTGATTGTGAGCACAGCAGTTCACTGTGGGGTTTGTTGAACATAAAGGAACTATTCAGCATCACGTTGAGGGTGAATGGATGCTCAAAGTGATCTGGAATCAACAAGATTCAGGGCACAGATTTTATGAAGGTAGTATTCTAGTCCTGAGAAGAGACGGTCATCCTTCATAGGTCACAGAGAAACCACAACCTTAAAATTCAAAGCCCAACATTTAGGGTGAATTTCCTCACAACAATTTTGCAGGCGTTCTCGAGCCTCTTGGTTAGAGGGTGTGAAATACGGACCTGAGAAAAATGTGCTTGGGTTTGGTGTGATGTTTGCACAAATGGTGAACAATTCACTAATTCCATTAGATATACGAGAAAATGAAAGTGTTACTCAAGAACCTTGTAAGGAGAAGGGAGCTGGCTATAGATCCATAAAGAAAGATGTGGTCAACCTTGGTATACATTAAACAAAGACAAATCAGTGCAACACACTAAGTTGTTGACTCTATCAGAGCTTACATGCTGAAGGATTTATCATTACATTTAAGGATATATCACAGTAGCATAGAATATTTGAAGAAACTCAGAGTTCAAATGTGTAAAGTGTTCGACTATTTGACATAGATTCACTATCTGACAGCCTCTTTCAACACTGGATATTCATAAATAGCTTTTAATTTTGGATTTTGTTGTACATGTAAACACTGAGAGAGAGAGCTGTTTCTAAGTACATGATATTTTGAAAGCCTTTCATGTAGAATTGTATATATTGAAAAAATGAAGTATATATTTAATTTTTTTCTCTCATGATGAATCAGACTTAAGAAGCACGTATTTTTATGTTTAAGTTATGTCATGTATGCTACCATGTATGGTCAAACTGACTGATGTCGATAGTTGTCAATGTTCATTACTTTCTGGGTACTTAGTGTCATGAAAATGAAAAGAAAACATAATTAGCATTTCAACTTGTCAAAGAGATGTTCTCCTGAAAACAAATACCACCTTTTCTACAATCCATGAGGGCAGGGCAGGTGTCTCACCTATGTAGGACAATTTTTCAGTTCTCATAATTAAAGAAAGCAAAGTTTGTCAACATATCCTAGCAAGCCATGTGCAGAAATACGATGTTACTTTCTAGAAATAATAACGTGTGTCAAAATTTTTGTTAACCTCTTTGATTTTCACGGCATGAAAAGTAGCTCCTAGGGGTCTTAGAATATCCCTATCGAAAAATGGTTGGAAAGAGAAGTTGGCAAAATTACAAATTTAAAAACAATTTATAACATCAAATGCAATTCAAATATAATATGTGGGGCTGCATAAAGGCTTGTGGTTAAGAGTGTGTGGTGCTCCTGTAGAGGGCCTGGATTCTGTTCCTAGCACCCACCCAGCTCATAACCATCTATCAGTTCAGCTCCAGAGGATCTAATACCTTCTTGCTACCTCTGAAGTAAGTAGTACTGACCCTTCACAGATACCTGAAAAAAATAAATCTTTTAAAAACAGATATAAAATTCCCAATATGCTTTTAAACTTAAGATAAAGCACATCACATATCTCAACCCATGTTTTTAAATTCTAAATCACTTTTTCAAATATATGACATGGATACATTAATATCCTTTTTGTGATAAATTATTTTCAGTCTTCAGCAAAAGGCAAGGGTTTGATTTCATCCTGAAGACCCTATTTTCTACAAGGGACATTCTAAAACCCCTAGGAGCTACCTAAAACCAAGGACAGAACCCAACTCTCAAAATCCTCTGTATTCACCCATGCATCCAGATCTGGGAAAATATCTATTAGTAAATTAGGAACAATAAAATTTAGTGATAATAATTAACTTACAGCACTCAAATTAACAGTATGTAGATGTCTGCCTTGAAAGCTCTATAATCAACTTGGACCATGGTTGACCACAAGTAATTGAGACTAAGTTAAAGTTAAAGTTAAAGTTAAAGAGAAAGGTAGCTGCTAAAAGAGAACCTGTGTTTTGAGTAAATGGACTTTGATTTACCACTCTTTCTTCAAACATTCAGTGTTTCCCGGTGTCTGTCTATGGTAATCTTGAAGGTCCTAAACTCAACTGACCCCTGGAATTGTGGGTAATGAAAGTGTAACTGCACCCCTGCTCCATGACCCTTCCTCCAATTTCAGCTTCTGTTTTGACCTGATCTTTTATATGTATGTTCTATTTTCTTTCCTCAAATACCTTTTGTTAATAGTCTTCTTCCTGTTACTTCATGACTAAAGAAAAATATTGTGGAATTAAAATAATTTGAGACAAGTCAGTACTTTTATAATCACTTCAAATAATTATTTGAAATGAGCAACATCCACTTGACAAACTCTAGGGTACTTATTTTAAAACTGTTTTTGAATTTGTTGACCTACATATATATTTGTCTTTTTACCTCAGGAAGAAATGGAATTTAGAGTAGTTTGTGTGTACTTCCCTACAAACTCTATATGTCATCCATGATGTCTGTAATGTGTAGGAGTTATGTCTGTCTTATATTGGTGTCATCATATCATTTCACATTCTGTGAGGAAGAGGGTGTATAAACGGGGGGGGGGAGGATACCCAAGTGAAAAGAGAATGCTGCACTCCTTCAGAAATAAAAAAAAAGTTACATTTCATTTTTAAAGTTGTATACTAAGTGATGAAATTAGGGAACTTGAAACATGCATAAAGACAGCATTTAGGTTGTAGGGTTACTTCAGCTGAACTAGATAGAGGATGGGAGATTGGGGTGATGCTGTCATCAGAGGGCTTAGTTATTTTTAAAGCTCGTTCCCAAGGGGTGCATCCAGTTTCACTGTAGATAAAGACAGGAAGCATAGCATGACCTTTGTGATCTCCGGATCTATAGGACATGGTGAAATGTTTAGAGCAGGAGGAAGCAAGCAGCATGTCACCACAGGTGTACAGGTCACTGTCCACTGTGAACAGGGCTTCAGAGTTACCATGCTTAGCTAACCAACAAGGAATAGCTCTTCCTTGTGAGACTGTGTCATCCTTCGAACCCTTGCACCTGGGTCAGCCTGAGGAGGGCTGCCATGCTAGTGGTGAGGGACAAGCACAGGTGATATTTAAGTGAGAGCAACATTGCATTTAGGCAGTAATTAGTCACTGGCTTACAGTTAAAGGTGTTAGAAGAGCAAGAGCCACATCCTGTAAACCTGGACATAGGCTCTTTTTGGTTTTCCTAAGCATTGTTGTGATAATGAACTTCTTATCTGGGAAGTGAGGTAATAGGAACAAAGGGAAAAAAAAAACCCAGGGAGATAGTCCTGTCCCTGATCTCACTGGAGCCAGTTTAGAATAAAAACAAACAAACGTGAAATCTCTAAAGACCAACAACAGCATCCATAACAATTTCCTAATTTACCTGCCTCGCGTTGGGCTGAGGAGGAACAGTTGTGTTTTGGTCATTAATAGAAAAGGGAACAGTGCCTAAACAACCTATTATAAATTCTTCTGGGAAAACATATTACAAATAATTGGAAACAAACCTGAGACTGTGAACTTGGCAGCAAATGTATAAGAGAAAGCAATTCTACCCTGGCCCCTGGATGATTGATTAAATCCTTTATTCCCTTTACCTTTCATTCACACTGCGTTTATCAAGAGGAAAGAGAAAAGAAATGTTGTGTAACAATGTCTCCTTTAGATGAATTACTTACAAAAAAAAAATGATCAATGACCTCCAATCAGCCGCTTATTCATTTTTTCCCTTCAAGTTCTAATGTTTCAAACTATTTGTAATTCTGCACGGGTCCTTGTAGAAAATAAGGCCCCAAGTTTCAGCCTGTCCTGCCCCCTACTAGCTAACCAACAACGTGAGCTGTTTCTGAGCTTCTTTTAAGGGCATGGCCCAGCAGCTTCCTGCGGTCAATTATTAGTTAGAGGCCAGAAAAAGAACAAGAACACTGTGTACTTGGTAAATCGGCAGAAAACTTCATCTTCTGCTTGTGTGGGAGGCAAAGTCCCTGTGTGCACTCTGGTTCTCTGAAAGGACTCAAGAGCTGCCGGAGTCTTACAGATGTCAGAGGGCGGCAAGCCAACAGCCTGCAAGCTTAGTAAATAAATGATTAGGATCCACGCTGCAAAGAGTAATAGGAGGAACCTGGATTTGGAACACTGATGACAGCCATCACAACTGTTGGCATTCATTCTATAAAGTGAACAAAATGAAGACCAAACTTCTTTGTGAAACACTCTCTTAAAACCTCGTTCATTTAGAATTTCTGGCCATCTGGGCCCATCACAGTGATTAAGTCACAAATACATCAGCCCCAGCCACCTTTCAAGTCTGAAGTTAGAACAAGTCCCTTGTTACATTACGTTCTTTCCCTTTTCATCTTTCTCCTCTTACAAGTTGCTGCCCAGGTGTTAGTAATTCTACAGCCTCTTCTTCCTGAAGCTTTTGTGTTGGTCCTCCCTTGGTCATCTCCTCTGATCTCAGGCCCTGAACCCATCTTGTCAAGGGATGAGTACATAGGCCATCCCCAGGGCAATAGTTTCAGCACAGACCTGGAGGGCTTGAGCTTGGAACTTTTCTGATCCTTTCTCCCTTAATTGGTTGTATAGACACTGGATATGGATAAGAAAAAGAAAGACACAAGAATGTGTTTTCTGAGTTTCATGCATGTTCTTCCATTGACATCAAAGCTCCTTAACATCTTACAGTTGCTTCTCCATGGCAGGAGGAAACTTTGTGACTGTCACTCATGTCTGAGGCAATGGAGGTTGGTGATAGGTTACTGGGATAAAAGGGTGAACACTATGAAATGCATATCCATTTCATCTTTTATTTTGTATTCTCAATAAAACAAGTAGCTGCAAGTTTTCCATTTGAGCTATGCACTATTCTAATAAATTCACATGGATTTCTTTTAGTCCACACAACAGAAATTTAAGGTATTGTTAGTGTTTACCTTTTATAAAAAAGGAAGTTTAAAAAGGTGATTAAAATGATTAGACAAAATAGTTAAGTATCAAAGCCATACATTGGACACAGGTTGTCTCCAATTAGTGTGATATTAACAATCAAACATTCTGAACATGTGCACACAACTAGACAGAGCCTTGGCCACATAGAGAAGCCCATATTAGGAAATGATGCTAACATCTGTACACCCTCACATGAGTCTGATTCTTAAGCCCACTAGAATAAAACACTCAACAGTTGTAGAAATACAATGTTATATGATATTTTCCTATGCAATGAAAAAATATGAAACACGAGGGATAAAACCAGTATTTTCTGCTACAAAGATAGTCTGGATCCATATGTAGAGAAATGGGATGTGTGACATTGAAAAGCATAGCATAGAAACTTAACCAAGTGATATACAGATATTCTCTTATAGTGAAAACTAGTCAGGGCAAGAAGGTGCCATACTATTCCTGGGGAAACATGAACAAACATCTACATTTTCCGCACAGGAAATACAAAAAACGACCAAAGTAGAACAAACTACCAATATCCAGCTTGGTGAACCAATGAGGGTTTTTGTGTTTACTCAGAGGAATACAGGTGAAGTGTTACTTAAAGGAGGAGAAATGACTCAAAGACAACTGTATCACAAAAAGCCTACTGTAGGAGGGGTGACATCCCCTGAAAGCTGGAAATTTGCAGCATACTGTGTAGCCTGAAGGTGCTCAACAGGTTGAAAGGTATCCTTTCCAAGTAGCTCTGTTGGTCTGAGTTTCTTCCAGGCACTTAAGCTGCTCTCTGCTTCTTATTGGAAATCTCTCTCATCTGCCCATCTTCTGTGCTGCTTACCTGCCCAGAGCCTCTTTGTAGCTCATATTGTCTGAGGGGCTGTTTCTGCCATCCTTATACCTATAGATGCTCTGGGATAGAAGGGCCTAGTGAATCTGGTCAGTTTCAGGGACTTCCTGAAGTTACTAAATTGTTTGCTGATTGAGTTTAAGGAGCTTCCCTTCAGGATGGAGTATTTCACTTCCCCTTAGAGCATCCTACTGTTTCATCTCCCTTTTAATATCCTGGGTCTTAAAAAGGCCTTCCTTCAAGAGGAAGAGTTTATCTGAGAGCAAATTGCTAAACAGCTTGGGTAATTAAATGATAAAAGATAGATGGACAATACATAAGATATGGAAGGAACTACCCTAAGTTAATAATGTGAAACCTTTATGGTCCCCGTGGAAGGCCTCACTATCCTTGGGGCGTGTGTGTGTGTGTGTGTGTGTGTGTGTGTGTGTGTGTGTGTGTGTGTGTGTGTGTGTGGAGTAGGTTGGGGAGGACCAGTGGGTAGATAGGAGGGCAAGGGAATGGGGGGGATTGATATGTAAATAAGAGTGCTTCTAAAATAAAAAAGAAATGTTTGGATTATGAAAAAATAAAAATAAGAGGAGAGGGACGCTGTTCAAACAAGGGACAGGCAAGTGTCTGTCAGGGTGGGATGATAACTCTAGTTTGCAAACACAGTGCCAGTGTCAGGAATATGGTGAGAGCCTAAGGAGCATGCTCAGCACCAGGGAGCTGCATCTACGCTCTTCTCCAAATATCAGTATCATCGGTTATTTTCAAGTCTCTTACATCTTTCTCTTTTTAGAAGGACCTTAAATCTGTTGAGATTATCAGAGGTCATCATAAAATGCTACATCAAATCAAGATACTCATGCAAATTTTCATTTGCACACTTGTGAGGGATGAACATACTTTCTCTCTGAGAAGGCTTTGATTCAGGGAATGACACTGAAAAGAGACTGGATTTCTCCTTCAAACACAAATGCAGGCTTTATTCCAATGGAATGACACAGGCTCTGGCATAGTATTTGCACCGCCTGTTCCAAGATTTTATTTTAATTTTAAACAAGTGTTCCCACACAGGGACTGAAAACAAAACAGGAAAATGTTGCTTTAGTCTTCCTTTGTGTTGTTATATGACTTTTAAGGGTAGTAATTGTTCTGTGCTACCAATGTAGGTCATGGAACACTCTTGTTGTACTTGGGACTTGCTCTAATTTACATCTCTGCATTAAAGAAGACCATATTAATTTTGCAGCTGTTTGAATATGAACATTTTTATCTCCATATAGCTTACAGTTTAGTACTTTCTACTTTGTAGAAAAGTCACAAAGCATAAATTGCCATGTGTATCATTCTTGGTATTCACTTGATAAAATACTTATGTAACCAAACTTCCTCTACAAATTAAGTTTACTTTAAATTAACAAAAATTTAGAAAAATTTGAAGTTAGTAAACACTCCAAATTTGGTTTATTTCTGGATAGTAATGTTTCATTCCTCAACTCCAAGAAACAGGAAATTATGCTTCTGATTTTCTCAAAAGTTTGCTTTTATAAAGCAGAGAGACTGTATTAATGTGATTTGGGGTTAGATGGATTACTGGGTGTGTACCTGTCCCCTAGATTAATAATCCTCCATGCTCTACTCTGCTTCAAGCCTGCCTCCTTTCAGGAGGTCTGTTCTCAATCTGGTCCAGTGGTGTCTGAATAGTACTTGGGCATAAAAATATCAATTCCTCGTCATATAGTCCTCAATAGGTAGATTTGGAAGGGCAAATCCCATGCAAATTAAGGAAAACCGGAACCATAAAAGAATCTAAAGAATCATGGGTGAGGCATAAAGAGGAAATGGAAATAATACATTGAGACTATCATGTTCAGAACTGCATGGAAGCATGTCTGATTACAAAATATGGAACAGATGCATGGAGCAGACTCATCAGCAATAGTTTCCTGTCAATAGACATGTTCTAGTTGTCTCTACATGACCAGATGTTATTTGTTGACTAGATGCTTATTGAGCTTCTGATCTGTGGGACAGCGTAATGATGGGCTGTTGTGTACAGTGAGTGAAGTCAGAATAGGACTAGAACACATCTATGTTACACTTGGGCATAATTCCTTAAAATTCAGTGTTTTCTTTCCTTCAAAAAGAGTAACACCTCCACCCCCACCCCAGGAAGCATTATCTGGGTAAACATAGCATCAGTTAGTACACTCTGATCATAAGGAATGTTTTCAGAAAGCTACTAACTGCATAATAATAACTGATGCTGTTTCTACATGTACGGTCCTATTGAATAATTAAGGCTGTGTAATAGTTGAATAATGAGCCTATCTTCTTAGGCCATCTCTAGTTGAGACACACCCAAAGCAAAATTGGGAGCAATGCAAATGTCTGAGGAGAGTGAGAGAGTTCCCTTCTGGTGTTTTCCCTCATGGCTTGCTCTGGAACTGCTCCGTTTGGATTCCTTCCTGGCTGTGGAGATCACATGACGACTGTATCCCTCTATAGTCTTGGCTTAACAGCACAAAGATTTAGCAATGACATTTGCATTTGACAAAATGTAAATGAGAAGCTCCCCAAAGAGATTGAGAAAACCTATTTTGACAAGTCTTCTTTTATCTATGCAAATATTACTGAACTGCAGAAAGAAAAACACAATGGTAAATAAAATATTTTCAATTTAGGTCACTTTTATTAAATTAGAGGAATTGAGAGAACAAGATGATAAAGGAATTCTTATATTTCGAAGACTTTTCAGAGTTATAAATTAAAGGAAGGGGTGGAGTGCACAGTTAGTAATGTTTTTTCCCCTTTTGAAAATTTCAGGCACTTCGTGTTCTTCTTATACATCATGACCAGTCAGAGTCATATGCTCTTTTGTTTAATTATGATGGATTACGGGTTACCAACCAGTGCATGTTTCATATGAATCTTATCAAAGCTCATGTTTAACAAGAGACTTGGAAATAAATGCTTTGATAGACAGCTTTCAGCTGTTGAAAGCAGGAAGACTAGAGGATATATTCTGAAACAGGACCATCCCAACACTGTGTCTTTGAGAAAAAAGTGGTTCCCCTAAAAGTGGTTCTGTGCTTGCTTAAAATTTAGACCTGCTCTGTGTTCCACAGTTCTATGGAACATAGAAATTACTGCACCAAGAAATCTGTTTTTATATGGAGAGAAAACAAGAGGCAAGGATTCTTTTCTCTCTTTCTTTTTTTGGGGGGAGGGAGTTCAAGACAGGGTTTCTCTGTGTAGCTTTGGAGCCTATCCTGGCACTTGCTGGCCTTTAACTCACAGAGATCTGCCTGCCTCTGCCTCTGCCTCCCGAGTGCTGGGATTAAAGGCATGCGCCACCAACGACCAGCCAGGATTCTTTTCTTTAATTGGCTGATAAGTCACACAAACTTTTGGGCCCAGGATTTTGAGTTTCACTAGAACAGAGAAGTAGAAAGAAGAGATGACAAATATTCTGAGAAGATAGCTGATTTTCTTATTATGTTTCAATTTATTAATGACAATCCGATTTGACAGTGAAGAATTTGTTTAAATATTTCATGGCAGGCAAAGCTTTCATCCAGGAAAGACAAATGCAAGAATTATAACTCAAAAGAAGATGAGAAAAACAATGTCAGTTTATGGCAATTGAAACAAAGTATGTGTCTGGAACAAAATACATGATATGGGATAGTAAGATAAAGTGTTAACTCAAGTATAGAGTTGTCAACGATGCAGTCATATTTGACAAGCAGTTCACTATGCTAACATCTGCCTATTGTTTTGGGATGGGTTGTTTAAAGAAGTCAGGGCACACAGTCTTTGGCATCTCATCTTTAAAGCCTCACTTTCCAGTCAACTATGTACAAGTAGTTATTCCAATTGGCTTTGTGACTATCTAAGAAATGTCATAGTTATCAAAGCCTCTCTAGATTAAATTAGTATGCTACATGCTACCAAGAAAATATTTCCAACTCTGGTTAGAAGGAATATTGAGATCATGAAAGGACGTCTGCATTATTACAAGACGATCCCATTGATTTTTTAACAGAAATTGCTCCATCAAAATGACACTTAATAATTGCTCATTGATTTATATAAAACATGGGATTAACCAATGGTTAAGGTCTTTTCTATTTGATTAAATCAAGGTTAATAGTTCCTCAGGTCAAACACAATATCATGTTTTTCTCAAGCCACATTTATGTATTTATCTCAGATTAAAAAAAGATACACCATAAGGAAACTTGGGTGTAATAAAATTGACTTATATTGAAGTCATATTAATATGCTTGGCAAACTATGACAAAAGGAATTAATAGGCTGTAGTTAACATTTAAAGTTGTGAAAATAGCATACACCCATTAATGGAAGAATGGCATCAACCATTCTAAGAAATTCTGTTTTTAGGTAGAAAAGTAGTTTAATTTACTAAGCATTTAGGATTTTCACTAACTTTATTCATTCAAAAAATTTAAAGAAGCCCTTAATTTTGCCAGAGACTGGCCACTATGCTTGGGATTACATTAGTTTAAAAACAAACTCCAGAGCTTTCCAATATTTGGGATTTGTTCTCAGGAGGATAGAGGGGAGGCATCAGTAGTAATTAATGCCTTGGTTTTAAGATGATGGGAATGTGGTCCAAGATGGTTTCAGTGGAAGTGATGGATAGCAATTGGCTCTGTATGTATTTGAAAATCAAACCAATGCTGTTTCCAGAAAACAGGGGGAAGCCTCTAAATTCTAAACTAGAAATGATTCTAAATTGTTGGTGCAAAGCAGCTGAAAGGGTAGTTTGGGTGGTTTTTTTAGTGAAACTGAGAAGGCCGAGGATGAAAAACAGGCACTCATTTTGTGATTCCCACTGGGCAGCTGTGTAAACTGAGTAAGCAGGAAGTTAGTGTCTGCACTCTGCCTTTCATAAAAGTCAGCCCTGAGGAGTTAGATATAGAAAACACCAGCACTGATGGTATTAAAAGTTATGGGCTTCTAACTTGTGGGAACTCACA